>NC_060248.1:122662284-125062284 GCF_921293095.1 Ischnura elegans
TTGCTATGAAAAATATTCCCTGGTTCTGGTAATTAAATATGAACTTGCATTAGTCTGACATGCATTAGAATATCAACTTTGGGCTGCAGCTTAAACACCTGAGGAGCCAAAGCTTATTTTTCTGCTTGGGAACATAAGTTTACATCTATTTTTTTCATCTCTAAACAAAGATAAAGGAAAAATGTTTTCATAGAAGAATGGAGCTTGATAAAAAATATATTTAATATTGTATTATCTAAATTGGTTATTTCATTTTTTTAGTTCTAAACAACATTAATTTGTCGTGATTTCCCCTGAAATGTCAGTTCGTATGAGATAATCAATCAATCTCAAAGTCAAACCCCCATACAATTCATTCTCCTCTTGAAACACACAAAGGCTGTCCCAATAGTTAAAATCACACACTGCTAGTACATATTGCATTTCTAAGGGCATGAACATTTATTTAGCCCCCTTATTTGAGAGAAATATTTTTATGGAGAGCTCTCAAATTGAAAATTTAAGGAATTCCATGATTAATTGTGCATGTCTGAATTAAAGATACCTAGTTCATCAAATATTTATTCATCAGTCATTTGAATCAAGCTAAGGGTAATTTTGGTAGCCATTAATTTTTTTTTAAACTTATAAGTCAAATATTGTGCTCCATCACCAAAAAATAACTCCACATTGCTAGATTAAACTGTTTTAAAAGTGGTTCAAAAATGCATGATTCACCCAATTTCAATGACATCTCTTAACAAAGGTGTTTGTGCATCATTGTGAATTTTTCTAACATTTAAGGAAAACTCCCTTAAAAAGTCCCTCCTCAAAACAAATTTCTGTATATGATCCAGACTTGAATGTCTCCCTTAAAAAAAGAAACGGCTTGAAGTTGGCAGTTGGGGTGATGGATGATGACTACTTAACCAATCAAAGCTGCATGCTATAGTGGGAGGGATTTTTGAGGTGAAGCATTTGGACAGAAATACAGACACAGGGAGTGGAGGGGGTTAGCATGACTGATACTAGCAGCAAAAAAATAATGAAATACGTTCTCACCTTTAGTAATGTGCGTGGGGTCATTCCATGCTAACTCTCACTGGAGTTGACTCTTGAACTCTCGGATTTCGATGACAATATTACATAAAGTATCATTCAGGAGTTTTTTTTTAATATTTACACATTTTCAACATTGTTAGGTGCTGTACATCGTCTTACCCATAGACACATAACACATGCATTACTTTTACGGCAGGCTGCTTAATAATGAGGATGTATCAATTTCTGCATAGTACTTTTGAAATAATTTGTGGTTGCATAACTTTAGAACGTAGGTTGATCTCTGCATTTCATCCAGGTTTCCTTCCGCGTCATCTGGTTCGTAGACAACAGTTTCGCTGGCTATCCTGCCAGTCGGCTGTCGGTTTCTGCCTCGCTTATATACCATAGGCTGGATGAGAGCTGCACTGTCATTGGCTGTTTGACTGGGCGTTTCTATCTGATTGGCTCAGTCAAACAGCCAATCTTCTATCTGATAACTTAGTTGACAGCATGAGTATACCCAGCAAGGGGCAGCAGGGGTCAGCTGCTCCCCCTAGAAGCAAAATCGCAAATGTATTTAAGGGAAATAATATTTGTTCAAGCAAATAATGCTAAAAATTAATAAAGAGCTGTGTGCAGTTTGCTTTAAATGTAGATCTCATTCACCTTTTCCATGCTTCAATCTTACCTATAACTTGAACAACCATGGATGGCTTACCCCCCCCCTATTGCTTATCCTGGATATGCCCTTGGTTGACAGCGATAAATATGCACATGTATTTGTGGAGGCAAATATGAAAACCAATATTCAAGGCAATCTCTGTTTAAGGGTCAACTTCAGTCAAGAATTGATTTGAAATGACAAATTAACAGTTTAATTTCTCTTTAATTCAGTGAGGATGGGTGGAGGTTATGAGCGACAAAGGTATTGGTTCTAGTAAATATTTCGAATTTGATGTTTACTGTAGTAATAAAGTACCTCCTTGGCCAACACAAGCCCCATTCTGTTATGTATTTCAACTACTGTGAAAGTTTTCTTTGGCCTAACAGCAAAAGTGACATGGAAATTCATAGTTGTCAAAACCTCAATGCTCCTAAAATTACATGTGATTTGGTCTCACATGGAACTGATTTATTCAGTAAAAAGGGGTATATTTAAATTTGAAAATATGCATAAGACTCAAGCCAGAATAAGTGGAGATATTTAACAATCAGAGGTCAAGATAGGAACGACATCACAAAGACTTGTGCGTTTGCCTAATTGCATAGTTTGACATAATTTATTTCAGTCATTCTTATCTGGCACACAGAATGGGTGCCTTTGACGTCTATTTGTCAAGTAAGCATCATATATTTTAATAAAATAATAACAACATTATGATAATAAATATTTTGAAATTATCTTGGATATTTCACTTTTTCATAACCACTACTTTCAAGTATTTAAGTATCTAGCAGTGGTATAACTAAAAGTGAAATATCCAAGAAAACCTGTAATTGAATAATACACAATTAAAATAAGTTAGTTAATGATAAAATTGCCAATGAACACGTACTTTGAAAAAATTGCCAAATAATGCATAGTAATGGGAGTAATGCATGCTATCAAGTTTTCCTTGAGTTTTGAATACTTGTCACCCTTATAATTTATAAGCTTGCTCCCCGATTAACATTCCAATGCACAAACTCACAGTCAAAATCACTCCCTCTGAATTATATTAAAAATGTGTGTTACATGTACTCCACATCGTTCACCTGACGGACTGGGGCTAGCACAGACAACAAAAGCCTGCAATGAACCTGAACAAGAGATCCCTATCTTTAGATGCTCAGAGCAACATCGAGAAAAACTCTGTGGTCAGCAGCAGAAATGGAGGGACGCAATACCATGGCCTAAACACACCAGTAATCCTCTCCCTATGCATTTTTCGAGACCTAAATTTTGAGTGCCCTAAGTAAAGTAAACATTCCAGTAAAAATCAAATGAAGTCAGTAAGGTGCAAGAAATTCTTAAGCTTAACGACTGCTGAAAGATTAACCTAATGATACTCCTGTGTGTCGATTGTGGAGACAGCATAATTTTGAATCTCTACAGCAGAGAAAAACTACAGATAAGTAATCTTAAGGCAGTGGTGTAGGGGGGGGTGGGAGGTCCAGGATCAAGACCCCTTTGCGCAAAAATAAAAAAATACATTTACTCAGCTTCATGAAAGAAAACAAAATATTTGAAAAATAATGAATTTACGAAAGATCTCTTAAAAAAATGAAGTTTTTTCGATAATGAAAAGTATTAAAATTAGTTTAAAACCCTCTACTTTCCAGGCAGCAACAAGAGTCAGTTTTACATCACTTTTACATGAGGTGAGTTTGCCGAAGTAAATCCGCCATATATTAGATATCTTTTCCCGGCATAAAAGTGATATCGTCCGAAGTATCCAAAAGTGACATTGAATAGATATATTTGTCTGATGTAAAAATGATATAAGTGGAGCAGAGAAATAGAGGATGTAAAAATGATATGAGGCCTGAAGACATGCAATAAGTATGGCTTTATTCATGAAAGATTCTCATGGTCTTGTAGAGGGCTTGCCAATTATATAGCCATAGGCTTTTATTTATCACAGGCAGGGCCACTCGGAGACATTCGCTCTCCTTGGGACTCTATCCCCACCATTCATTCCCACCCAATGATCGGATCTTAGAGTTTAATGTTTGGGGGGTCCAACAACCCTGCAGGGGGTTTTAGGGCTATGGAATACTCACCAGTGCTCCGTTGGGCCCTCCTCTAGAAAATTTCTTTGACCTTATATAAAATTATGATGTTATTTTTTTCACTTTACTTTAATATACAGGTTCTGTACTTTTTTGGACAAATTACCATTTAATTTGGAGGGCGCAAGCTCCTTCCCCCCCTAAACTCGGTCCATGCCGTCCCCATATTATTAAGAATACTGGGAATGTTGTTGGGGATCTGTGAAGGAATTATGGGGAAGTTAATCCTGGGCCTCCAATTATTACGGGTGGGCCCAAAAAGAATGGCTCTCATTATCAGTATTCCTTAGGCAGGATGGGCAAATAGCAAATAATTCCGGGTCACCACATGTCTCCCTGTCTCAGGGTTGCCCTAAAGAACCAGCAAACCAATTGGCACCCTGTTTTTAAAAAAATTTCCCCTCTGGTTTTGGACCCCCGACCCGAACAAAATTCCTGGTTATGCCACTGTCTAAAGGCATTGCATTTTGAATGAAAAGTCATGGCCAAAGAGGATGTTTTCCTTGTGCTATTTTATGTGCATTTTTAAATATATTATCAAAAATTAACTCAATCTCAGAAAATTCATTTTCTATATAATTACATGCAATGTTTTTCACTGGTTAACTTTTCAATTATACCACACTGTGCAAAACACCTTTCCTTCAAGGGAAATGAGAAATCTCCATATTGACATTGAATGAAAATTCTACAGGAAAAAGCATGCGAACCGAGATCCTCTGATTTTCGGTCGAGTGCTTCAGCCAGTTAATGTAATGCCAGCCATAGGTGTCTTTCCCCCACTGCAGAAAGGAGGTATAATGGCAGCAGAAACCTGAGGCTCTTCAATGATGAATTGTGGATGATTGTTATCATAAATCAACAAAGATAAAGTGATTTATCATTCATATATGTAACAGCCCCTTTTTGAATGATTATTAATTTAAAATAATCCTTTTTGTAATAATTAATGACAAAAAGTCATAGACTCGAACCTATAGAATATATACAAATATATATTTTTTATTAGGATATATAGATACGTATATATATCCCAACTGTATCTTGTCTGAAACCCTAAGAAAAAATGTCGAAACACTATGTTTTGTATTTATTACATTGTTGCCAATAGGGTAGTTTCCTTCATCAAAGAAAACGAAAGGCATTGATTGCGATTCATTACCCACCATTAATGTATTCATAATATACAAATTTTGTGGTTTTAGAAATACCAGTTTAGATGATTGGCAATGGTCAATTTTATCCTTATTTGAAAATGTCAAAATTGGTGCCCATGCGATGCCACTCCACGTGACGTCACAGGGACCTAGTTTCTATACGAGTAGATAGGAGTTTTACATCGTCTGAGATTACCAATGCATGCATGAGGCACAGAGCTCAGGGAAACATCTCTTAATAATCACTCATTAAAATTGTCTAAGGTCGGAAAGTTTTCTTTGTTTGATAAGGTATTAATAATCCTTATTTAAGCCAAGCCCTACCAGCTAGTATGGTACTCTGCTACCTGCTAGCATCCTGCGTTGTATCAGTTTTCAGAGCCGTGCCCCAAGGTCACCTCACTTGCGGCAGTGGGAACCAGAATCACGTCACACAGGCTTTTCCCAGCATTCATACTTAGCCGTCGCGTTTTCGCATGCTTGAAAATTTTCACTTTTCGTTTAACTGCGAAAAATAGATATCGTCATTCAAAAATCTAAAAGCGTGAAATACGTACTCAAGGAGTAATAATCTTTCGATTTAGGCAATAAAAAAATAATAGGAATCCACCCTATTGCCTCTATGCCTCCAATTTTTAGGGGCATATAGGTTCAAAAATCGTTTATTCAAAAACTTCATTTTTCGAATGTAGTAACCCAATCATTTTTTTTTGTCAATCCAATTTTATTTCAGGATGTTGTTCTTGCACAATGGCATAGGTTTGGTTTATTGATCGGCTTGTGAATCATTTTAATTTTTTTTACTGTGATAAGATTCTCAATGGCAGTGAACACATCTCGCTGATTAGGACAACATAACAACAATCTTTGTTATCATCCAAGTAAAATGAAAGCACATTTAGACAATAAAAATGATTGTGTGAAAGGAGCACCTGTACATGACATCAACAGTTTCATGTCTGGGTCGTTAACAGACATGGGACAACTATTGCTGGCTCTGCAAACCACACATGCAAACAGGCTGTGACACTAACAAATTCAGATATAAAGACATATATGTAGTAGGTACTCAAGATCTCACCATGAATGACTTCATTGTGTGTTTCAGAATAACCTGGTGGATTTCTAACTCACTGCAGTGTGTAAAATGAGAATGATGTTAGTTTCTTGTTTATGCATCCACATGGTCCATCGAATTATTCCACATGGCCCAAAGTAGAACACTTATGTGAAGTGCCATTGGAAAATACTCTCACAAAGTGCGACTCATTCACCGTTTCCAGTCAGTAGCAGTGGGTGTTAGCACACATTGGATGCCACGGAAGTAAACAAGATTGAACTTGCTTCCAGTCAATGGCTGTAACCATTCATTCAGATATGATCTTTTCATCCGTTATGCATGCCAAGTAGAATGTAATGTTTTCACTTGAATGTATGCAATCTTGGCATACAATAGTTGAAAATATGCCTAATTTTTACATGCCTTATTACAAAATGCATAAAAATTTTACCTTTTTATTTTTTTTTATTGAAAGCATAACATTTAAAATACCCACTGAGAAATTTGAAAGAAAATAAAAGGTGGCATTTTATAGTAAGAAATTGTTAAATAATGACTATTTTTTTGTTTAAACAAGTCCTTTTTGTTTATTATTGATTCAAATGACTTTCAAGTTATGTTAGAATGTGTATAAGTGAATTTTCTTCCAAATGAAGCAATAAATAATACTTTATTGGCCATGCTTCATAATCAGCATTTATGTGATTTTTAATTTTTTACTCTGAGGCTTGACTTGGCAATGTTCAAAGAATGGTAATTTTATAACGGTTCAGTTGTGAGCTGAGATAAAGTGATCATTATTCATCATAAGGATACTGCTTTCATATATATAACTTTCATAGAAATCGGTGATGGTCATCTGACACACCTCTGCCTGATTTGAGATGAAATCCCCCAGAACACATGGTGCGAGGAGTAATCAATATTTAGTCAGATCTGAGCTCTTTTAATTTAGGCCAAATCGTTTACTTCCACTACGTGAATTGTAATATTTCAACAATTGAGGAAGATACAGTGTTGCGCCATAGGGATAAACAAAAATTGTGGGAAGATAATCAGTCCGATAGTTGCTTTTTACTTCCATGGGTTGAATTGTCGGGGGACGTACATCAAAATGAATATAATTTAAATGTTGGTCTTTTCCTTCCAATAAACACTAGAGATGCACAAGTAACATAGCCAGAGGCCCATATTGCAACCCCAGGCCCAGTGTTAATGCGAGAAACGGTGAAAGCTAGCAAGGCAAATTGCCATAAATAGTGAATTTACATAAAGAGAGATTCTATATAGAGTATATATAGAGTATATAGAGTATAAGAGAGTAACTATATACAAATATGCCTTTGCAGGCATATTTGTATATAGTTACTACCCCATCCTCCTCACATTCCCTGAGCTGACGAATTTTAGGATAATCACCCAACAATCTGAAATGCTGCCAAAAATACCACTTATGATGGTTGCAGAGTGGAGCCCACAAGAAATAGTTGGCCATTTGAAATACGCATCCAAAGTTAAGGGCTGTGGCGTAACCAGGGGGTCATAAGGTGCTTGTACCCCTCCTCCCTAAATCAATTAATTTTAGTGGAAAATATAACCCTATGAATCAAATTTATTCTACTCCACAAGTATGTTCCAGCAGAAAAGCTCTCCGGTGTCCCATCAATTGATTAATTTTAAGTGCCACAATAGAATAAAATGTGATTTCTAGGGATAAAAGTATTCACATTTTCTCTCAGAGGGAAATTCCACCCCTGTGACCCTCAAGTCTGCTTCCCCCTAACACATCATCCTAGCTACGAGCCTAGGAACAGGGGTGGAAGTTTAGTTGAGTCTCAGGGGTGGATTTAGTGTCAAATTAGGGTTGGGGATCATGACCTAAGTCCGCGGAGTATGGAATTCCCTCGGAGTAGGGCATGCAGTAGCATGTACACTCCCTTCACTCCTTTAAATGGATACAAAAACTATTAAATTGATAAATAATAAATTGTTTTATTGAATTTGGGGGGTCATGATTTCTCAATCCCCCCATGTTAGTCTAATCTGTTTTTGCAGGATATTCTCGTTAGCTTTGGGAGGATGAGCGGTTGTAGAGCCAAAGAGAGTATTGGCACCTCTTTATAGTATCACTCACGTAGTCACGATTATATCCTGTGAATTTCTGCTCCCCAGTCACGCTCATTTCAGGGGTCCACCCCCACCTTACTTCACACTTCATGCTCATATTCGTGACAGCAGCTCCGGTCAGGGGCACAGCTAGGAATTAAGGCTACGGGGGGTTTCAGGTGCAACTAATACTGGGGTGCCTGGGGGTGTGGTATACCCACCAGGGTAAGCGGGAGGTGCGAGGGCCCTCCGCCAGAAAAAATTAAGATAAATGGTTCAAAATGTTGAGTTTTACGGCCTTCTGAGGGATATTTTGTTAATCCTCACACTATTCTATAAGCATTATTAATCCAATTAAGTAAATAGATTTAACTTAAAAATTTCTCTGAGCTCTGAGGTTGGTTGAGCATAAAAACAACGGCGCAGCGAGGGAAGGTTTAGGGGGTAAAACTCCCCCAACCCCAGAGCTCTGAAATTTTTAAAAAGTTTAATCCATTTTACCTAATTGGACTAATAATTGTTGTAGAATAGCGTAAGTATGAATAAAATATCCCTCAGAAAGCCATAAAACTCATCATTTTGAACCATTTTCCTTAACCCTAGAGTGGTGACGCCCGGTCTCACAGACCGAAGATTAATTCTCATCGGTGTCTCAAGCGAAGTATATAATGTTACAGTTAATGCTTTTCAGTAGCTTCCTATTTCACGCTACTCTTCCGATACATGACCGAAAAAATCACTTCATCAGAGTAATTTGATACTTATTGCTACTTTCGGTCTGCGAGACCGCGCGTCACCACTCATGCTCTGAAATTTTACTTTGTTGCCGGAGTGGTGACGCCCGGTCTCACAGACCGAAAGTGTAACATTGATGTATCATGAGAATAGATTACAATGATGATGCTTTCACCATCCCTTGGATTCAAATTTCAAGTCTTGGAAGTTACATGTACCCTATATAAGGCCAAGGAATCCTTTTTCCACGAGTCAGTCACTGTGTGCGCGCAGTTGTTAGACCTGCTTGTGGAACGACGCCGCTGTCCAGGAAAAACATCCAAGCACAACGACACTAACAGGTAAGTTATAAATTTTGAAGTGCATTCATTGGAAATTGCTTATTATCTCCACGCAAATAATTAATTTATTTTGGTTAGTACTTTTCTCTGGTTCATAATAACTGAACGAGATGAATGGCATTATATGTAATAACTTATAATTTTATCATTATCTCGACAGGGTAAAATCTGCGCATCTACTCTTTTCTGTGAATCTCCTTTTGCAATTTTTGCGACAGCTCAGACTGCACTTATCTAACTTGGTGAGTACGCTACGCAGCTATTTTACCTTTGAATTTTTATACCTCATGCTGTATATTACCCTTGCATATGTTGCATCCAATTTTCCTCTAAATATGTTTTTATTACTGAAATTAGTTGGAGTGATGAGTTATGAAGAGGAACAACAGAGGGTGTCACGGTTGCTGTCCGAAGTAGAGAGAGAACCACAAGTCGAGTCCCTGCATTTTGATGACGACGACGACGATGACGAAGAAGATCTTTTGGAGGTGCGAGAAGAGAGCAGTGACTCGGAGCAAGACTGGGACATGGACGACGGAGAAGCAATGAAAGAGGATGATATCTTCACCGGGAAAGATGGGACCACCATATGGAGAAAGAAGGCACCAAAACAAAGCGTAAGAACGCGTTCAAAAAATATAATTACACAATTACCTGGGCCTAGAGGGAAAACGAAAGGAATAACAAGTGCTATAGAATCATGGCGATGTTTTTTTGATAGTTCAATAATAAATATGATTACCGATTGTACTAACAAAGTCATTGATAAGGTTTCTCCTAATTACGGGCGTAGCACGTACGCAAGACCTACTAATGTTCATGAAATTGAAGCACTAATGGGATTGCTGCTGCTTTGTGGTATCAATAAAAGTAATCACCAAAACGCCGAAGACCTCTTCAGTACCAAAGGCAATTCAATTGAAATAATTCGTCTTGTCATGTCACCTCAGCGTTTCCGATTTCTGTTGCGTCATCTAACTTTTGATGACAAAGAAACTAGAAATGAAAGACGTAAAGTTGATAAGCTTGCCCCCGTGCGAGAGATATTTGATTTGTTTTTTGAAAACTGCAAAAATAATTTCAGCTTATCTGCCCAGGTTACCATAGACGAGAAGTTCGGAGGCATTTAGAGGTCACTGTGGGTTTCGTCAGTATATACCAAATAAACCCGCCAAATATGGAATAAAAATATTTGCTCTCTGCGATGCAAAAATGCATTACACGTCCAACTTAGAGGTTTACGTTGGAAAACAACCCGAAGGACCGTATTCAATGGACAACAGAGCATTTGCCGTGGTTGAACGCTTGTGTAAGCCAATTTATTACACTAAACCGTAATTTTACCATGGACAAATGGTTCACTAGCATTGAGCTTCTTGAGAGACTGCTGAATGTCTATCAGCTGACTTCAGTGGGCACAATCAGAAAAAATAAACGCGGCTTACCACCATAATTCGTTCAAGAAAAGGGACGTAAAGTGAAATCATGTCTGTTTGGTTTTAGGAAAAATTGTACATTAGTTTCGTATGTCCCCAGAAAAGGAAAAAATGTTCTTTTGATTTCAAGCATGCACGACTATGACCAAGTGCATGCAATAACTAAAAAACCTGATATCATTTTGACCTATAACAGCGCAAAAGGTGGAGTAGATGTAGTGGATAGGTTATGTGCTAACTACAATTGCGCTAGACCAACAAGGCGTTGGCAAATGGTCTTGTTTTATTCATTATTAAATATATCAACAATAAACTCTCAAGTAATATACATTATAAACAATAAGAAAGAAAGCCTTGTACGGCGTAAATTTATTGAAGGAATTGCATTTTCCCTGATTGAAAAACATCTTAGGAATCGTGCATCTATGGAAAACATACCACGAATCACTCGTTTACGGGTAAATGAACTACTGACCATTAAGCCATCAGAATTACCTCCTAATCATACTGAAGGGCAGATTGGGCGCTGCAAATATTGTGACGGTAAGAGGAATCGCAAAAACGCCATACTCTTGTAAAATTTGCAACTCATTTCTCTGCCTTGAACACGTAACCTTGCTATGTGAAAGGTGTTATGCCAAAAATTCAGATTCCTGATTATGTATGATTGAATATGTTTTTGATGTATGGCATGTAATTAAAATTAACCCTATGGTTTATTAATGCTGTGTGTCAGTTTTTTGTGCACTACTGAAAAGATGCCGATGTATAAATATTTCTTCCTGTTCTTCAACATAAAAATGAATAAAAGTTGAAAAAATTTGTGTATGTAATGAAAATGTTAAATAAATATTTAAAATTAGCAATACAATATCGTGTTATGAAACCAATTCAAGGTAATTTAACTCAATTAATCTTCCAAACAGCATAAGAGACCACATCGGTCCAGGAGACGGACGTCACCACTCGTGAACCAAAAATTCACGTCACCACTCTAGGGTTAAAGACTTACTGGGGCAGGGCCCCCGTACTTACCCCCTGACTCCCCTACATTATTTACAGGATACAGCTCTTGTTGGCCATTTTACACCGGGGTGTTCAACAAAATGTAACAAGTAAACGTACATAAACGACCATGCCCTGGATCGGGGAAACCTACCCAGGCGGGACTCGAACCTGCGACCTTTTGTTTGGCAGGTGAGAACGTCACCCCGCCGCCATCGAAGCCGGCAAAAACCTCCTAGCCTTAGTTGCGCCTAAAACCCCCCCTAGCCTTAATTCCTAGCTGCGCCCCTGGATAGAACTGTATTTTTTAGAGTGTTTACGAAAATAAGTACAACTAATTCCATCGCTCACTCAATGCCTAAACCTGGAGGTCGGTTGGATGGACGTAAATATGGGTAGAATAGCTGATAAGAGAGCGTAATAGAAAGCTGCATCGAACCAATCTACGGATCGATGATTAATGTAGATGTTGACACTTCATTCATAGTTCTTCTGCTTTAAAATTCACGCAGTAATCAAAGCCACTCTCGTGGATTTCTTCTCCGCACGCACGTTCGTGCCAAATCCTCCCCACACTCCCATTCTCTGTAAGCAGTAAAACAGACACAATAAGCAAGGTACAGTCACTTCCAAAAGTTTTAGGATAAAGTTTGTGGCGCCACTTCTGCTTCTCGATAAATTTAAGTTCCCCTCACTCTTTACGTTTTCCTTGATTACTCACCGGAAATATTAGGTTTGCGGGTGGTGGCACTCAGAGGGAGATGTTACCTGCAAATTGATCATTGTTTCGATTTAATGATAATGTCGTGTGCATTTGCTGTGAACTTACCCCGGTTTTCTCTGTTGGTTTGCATTGTACGCAGGGGTGCCGACTTACAAAAAATATTGGGGGGGCCCAAACCGGGGACCTTGCCCCGGTAAATTTTATACGTAGTGAATTACAAGTTTTTAAAGCATTTTAGAAGAGTCATATGATCAACATTAGAACCCTGATCACTCGAATCTCGATATCTGGACACTCGGGGGAAAATCGACAAGCCTGACACATTTATTCCTCACATCTGTAATGAATTTTTGGGGCGGCTCGGGCCCCCTCAGGCCCCATGGAGTCGGCGCCACTGATTCTACGAATTATAAAACTTTCTCAGCAAAAAGTTCCGGTGGCCTAGGAGAATAAAGGTGCTATGGAGATGGTGCACCTGCTGATTATGAGATCGAATCCCCGACTTGGAAAACATGGCTTTGGTATTTTTTTCAGGTCATTCACTCGTTTTTTATTTCTTTGTGCAGTTCAATTCATGTTAAATTCACAGCAACAGCATCGTATAATTTTTTTGAAACCGTAATGAGCCACTCAATATTTAGGAATAAGGCAAGTGTGGTCTTATCCTCTTCAAGAATGGCTACATTTAAAAGGAAAGGGATTCGGAAAAAAGGGTCAGACGGTGATACAGAACGGATAAAAACCCTTCGTTAGCGTTATTGAACTGTTAAAAGACTGGTGCAAGTAGTTACATATTTTGTTTCATTACTAGAAACTTATTATTCTTTTTCGATTTTACTGCTCTTAATTATTCGCTAGAATTCATTTACTTCGAACTCTCCTCGGTTTTCTCGGTTGTCCAGCTTTCTTCTTTTTCGGTTGCGGAATTAGAACCGTCTTCACGAAATCCTCCGGCCAACATCCCTCCTCATACATCCTGCGTACTGAAAGGCATGTATACAGCAAACAACTTCATATTCCATTGCTATTGCTGCGATATTTCAGAACCAGTCTTGAACTCTTGAGCTACGGAAGAGCAAAGGAGCACGCGGTTGAGTCCAGCCTTATGCGAATAGATAATGGGTATGGTGGAGTGCGGCATAAAATTTGCTAGCTGGGCTGGTGAATTTGTCCCGGATCACTGGTTAAGGCGTATCAATGAAGGCGACTAGTCACTGATAGACAGGCGAAGGAGCGACAGACTTGGAGCCACCCACAATTCGAGGACATTTAGGATTCGCCATTTGATCGTGAATAATAATTCTCTATCTCGATAGAGTAGTTGCCTTATCCAAGGAGGCGCTATTTGGATTTACGCAACAGCTAGAAGGCGGGTGATGGAGCATGGTGTTCAACATAACAAACCTGCCCTCAAGCCATTCTTAACAGACCGACAAAAGCATTTGAGGCTTTTATTCAATGGAAATAATTTAGCTAGCGAATACGCATTTTCGGACTTAACCATTTTCGCTTACGAGAGGAAATTTCACAGCATATAGTTAGGAAGAATGGAATTGCGGAAGATGAGGAAAGCACAGTATGGTACATTTTCATTCATCTCGTAAATTGATAAGAATTTGGTCAATTTTTTATCAATTATGATACAAGGTGTATTAGAGCGCATTGGATATACTTGTGATTGACACCCGGTGAACAAATGGATAGGCAAATTGAATTATAATTTAGATTTTAGATTATCGAATCAATTTTGTTAAATTATTACTCGTTGAACTTCATTTATGAGGAATAGCTAAATTTATACAAATTAGTGTAAGCCTTATTTTTAAGTTACCCAGAACATGGTGTGTTTAATAATGAAAGGAAAAGAGTGACGAATTCTTTTTGTCTTTCACGAATACGTTAATGCCGAGGTTAGGTTATTATCCGATCTTTAATACGGGCTAGACCTATGTACTCCATTGTGATCAGCATGGTGTTCATTACAGAAAACCTTTAAAACCAATAGAAATCGAAACCAATGGATGAATTTTCAATAATCAACTCACATAATGACCCTTTTTCGCCAGTATTAAACAATTTTGTTAACACTGATGCAGGGTTGTTATGCGCTCTTTACCACCGGGTTAAGGTTACCCTCTTTTGGAAACCCATAACCTTCAAAATATACTAACTATTCATAAAAAATTACTCTCCTAACCCTAGCCAATTCGAAACTTTTATGTGATTCATTATCGCTAAAAAAGTATGTAAAACTGTTGCAACGGTTTTAAGGCAATTTAAAATATATAAAGAGATACAAAAGGGGCGAATGACCTGAAAAACAATTTGAGTAATATATTCCACGTCAGGTATTCGATCTCACAATCACCACCATCTCTATCGCACCTTTAATACACTAGGCCGCCGCAGCTGATAGCAGAGGAAATTTTATATACGTACAATTCTAACCGTCAGTGAAAACCGGTGCAAGTACAGTAAATAATCTTCAAATCCGACATAAATCGAAGCAGAATGATCAATTTGAGAAACGAAGGGAAAAGAAAAAAAGTATGGGAAGCTAAAATTTCTCGAGAAGCAAAAGTGGCACCTCAAACTTTGTCCTAAAACTATGAAAGTGACTGTATGTGACATAACGAGAGAGGGTCTTTTTGTGTTGAGGGTGGCGCCCTGAATGCACCCTCCCCCTTCTCCCTACGCTCCTTCGGTGCCTCCCCCTAACCACCAGATCCCCCAACGACGCGCAAACCGAACCTCTCACGACCGCCTTCGTGATGCACTCAAAATCAAGGCCAACAATTTTGACTCTGCCCTGGGCTATTTGCGCCAGGCAACCAACCTCCCATGATATCCTTAGTAATCCCCGCCCTCTTCCCTTACCTCTCAGGGCTGTAAGTTAGAAGCAGTGCGCGTCACTCTTGGTTTTTCCCCACTCCTCACTCTGTCAAAGTGGAGTATGAGTCTGAAAGCAGATCAGTTAGAGTTGAGAGGTGGATTATCTGCCGCTGAAGAGTACTGGTAAGTCCTATGCTCGTAAAAAAAACCTATTAATCCATGCTGTTCCTACGTATCAAATCATGATTTTTGATAATTTTTGTGCAAAAAGGCAACATTCTTTGGCAATAGCATATGGGCAAAATTAATGGTGTTTTAGTACCCGCATTCTTGGTTTTGGCCCTTCATATTTTTTAACTGTTATCAAACTCTGGCTCCAACGGCAAGGCCTAGTTAAGCAATGTATTACCTTGTACATGTTCCGCTATCACAATTCCTTCTTGCCATATGATTCGAGGTATAGTGCAATCAATACAAATGTTTTGTGTTATAGTTTAAGGCCTATTTCTTGTTTTTTTTCTTCAGATTTTACGAAAGGTAGAGTGAATAACTCAATGAATACATTGAATGAAAGTATCAACCTAGAATTAAGCTTTCAACGATCCCTGTGAAGCCTTTGGCTCAACCCTTCGGAGTATTCTCATTGGTCATACTGTAAGCACTGTGCATATCTCATGGAAATAATGTGAAGCTACCTGATGTGTTGAAGTAGGGCAGGATAGAGTGATTATCTAGCTATTCAGTGAAGTGAAAGTGTCAAGGGTGCATAAAAAATTCATTATCAGTTATGTGTTGAATGTGAAGTGTTGGTGAATAAGTGTATTTTGGGGAATCGCCGATGTACAGCTGAGCTCTGCCGCCGATGGATATGTCATCGGATGAAAGGTAGGGAGCCTTCTTCTCTCGCACTCAAAGTGAAGCTTAAGCGCAGAAATTTAATTAAAACAAATTGGTTTTAGCACCCACTTTTTCTGACGAGAATGAAAATTCTTTGACACAATGTGGGGTCTTTTGGAAAATGCAAAATTTTCTTTGAATGCTGGGTCTAGTTTTTTGTAATATATAAATAAACAAAGAAATTTCAGAAAAATTCAATGGGTATTAAATTCAATTATTGTACTTTAATAATTGGATTAACCGGACGTCAAATTTGACTGCCTCGACTTCTAATAATTCTCGAATAATAAACTTCGCCATGTTATATTACTTAAATTTAACTGCACTCATGCATCAGTCCTAGTAGTTTAAACTGCATTAAAGTGTCTTAAAGTGGAAGTTACGTGCATGCAAAATTCTCAAGGAAGTACGTATCGAACAAAAATAGGGTAAGATAGGAAAGAACATCTTAATCACCGCATGGGTTAGAGTGAGAGTCGTTTTCGGTCGGGGGAATTATTCTTTCCCTCTTCCCAATGCGCTCCTGACACATGAACGTGCAAACCAACGTCAAGCAGTGATCGCGGCGGGCACGACCGTATTTGACCGCATTTGACGTTAAGGAGTGATTATTTGACCGCATCTTTCTCCCATTTCATCCCCTATGGTGATGGCAGGATAATGTTCTCAGGCTTAAGATGATTTTCCTCTCTCGTGAATGACATTACTTCAAAGGACTTACCACAACCGCTCTACCGAATGCATCTTCGAAATTTTGGTTACATTTTTACTTTTTTTCTCGGCATATTCTTTTGCTCTTTTCAGGATATAAATCTTCACTAGCTCCTAGTCTAATTCTTCAACGAAAAACAAGCCACATTTTCTTACTCAAAATTTAGGCCCTTTTAATTTCTTTCCTGAGTTAATCATAAGTTAAACCCCTCCCCATTTTTTTTTGCTTCTTCGCCTAGTCGAAGGGAATTGGAAATTTTGAATCTGAGCTGAAGTTAAGCCAAGGGAAGCTTGACGTGTCTATTTCGAAAACTCATCGTGATTTTCATCAAAATATTCAAGTGTTAGGTGAAAGCTTTACCAGCTTCACTCATGTTTTAACGTCCAGAGGCAGACGAAGGCTCTCTCTTCAATTTTAGTTGACTACGACCTATATTATTGATTTACACTACAGTGTTAAGCAAACCTCACAGGTCCAGTCTGAATTACTGGTGAAATATTCATGAATAATTTCATGCAAAAAGTGTTTATTAAAATACATGTACTCGTTAAGTTAGCTGTTAGCAATTGAAAATCACTGTAGTGGGGGTTACCGAAGTATGAACTTGGCGAGATGACATTTACTGAATTATATTCATATTGCTTTTTTTTGCGGCATGCAACATTTTATTGTAAAAATGGGGCTTTGTTGACGGCTAATAGACTCTCCCACGCTTAGCCGTTATATCTTTATAACATTAAATAGGCATATCTCTTAGTGGCACTTAAAGTGAATAATTAATTGTAACTGACAATGGTCATGTTTTTGGAGAAAATTTAACCAAACTTTCTAATAATTTATAACGTGTTTAAACTTACTCAAGATGTCAGTTTTTATACTATTAATTATATAAAAGTCAAATATATCAACGAAAATTAATTTTAGTGGTGACAAACTTATTAATTAAAATGATAACGATGTGACTTACCAGCAATAACATTCGACGATGAAGAGCAAGACTTTTAGACTGTCTTCACGGAAAGAAATCAATTCCGTCAGTCGCTTCTTGAATTTTCCTTGGCAGTAGATTTCGCGGGTAAATTAAATCTTCAATAAGTTCTACAGGCTCCAAAGTTGCTCCCAATGTATCATTCAGCGATTCTTTTTTTGGAATTATGACGGCATCAGGTTATTTCACCAAGGCGTTGCTTGAGTTGAGCCTGGCTATCTGGGAAACGAATCTGCGAATGACCAGAAAAAAATAAATACTATTATGTTAATCATACCTTTCAATTCAGAGCTTATCATTTTATCGATATTTGGATGAAAATTTTATGGTGTAGTTATTCAGTCTTAATGACACTACTTTGAGGGCAAGAAAGGTGTGTCAGGTTCTAACGCCATTATAAATGAACAGATGCAAAAAGGTTGAGCAAGCTTAAACGAAATCTGTGGCTTAGTGGAAGAAAATTGCTGACTGATTTTAATAGCATACGCTCTTTAGAAGATTGGAGTCCGCGATTGCTATTAAAAGTCCAGTTTTGGCACTGAATAGGTTTCACTGTTTATGCTTGATTAATTAACAAGGCAACAAATTATTAGTGGATGTCATTTGAAATTTTATCTGCGATTGAACACAGGACAGCAATTATGAGATTATCGAATAGCATATTCGAACCTGGGAAATCGATAGAATGTTTATCACCGAAATAATACGCAGATCCGAAGTAGAATTTACCATTAATATCCCAAAAAGATGATTACGATCCTTGAATTGAATGGAAGCATGTCTTTATATTTAAATTGACAATAAAGTTAATACATCAATGAAAATGGAGTGAACTGTGAAGGGGAGCATTTTTAAGCACTAATGGGAACACAAATATACTTCTCGCTTACGTGCATATCGCATAGTGGCTCTTGAACTCCGCAATATCAATACACTGCTTATATCTGCCACTCACTTTCGTATGCAATTATTTTACATGATGAATTATATTAGTGACATGCTTATGCGTGAATATTATCGTGATTAGACGAAAATTACAATTACAACCTCTGTTCACTTATACCATAAAAATTAATTGTTCTCACTTACATTAATCAATGCGGCTGCATTTCTTCTTTGTATTCCTGTTGATAGTCACCCCTCTCCATTTTCGTTTCCCCGGAGTGAGACGGTGACTTCAACGAACGAAGAAACGGCTGAAACAATTTAGAAAATTAACTTTATAAATTTAATTATCGCAAAAACATGATTCTACTGCATGCACGGTTGGTGACGAAATGGGGTGTGTTGTACTTTCTTCGTGAATAGGGGGAAGGGGAGGTGCTGGATTAGAAGCGACAGTTGAATGCAGATCGTTGATGGTCTAATGTATTGTTTTTCGTAGAGCGATTACGTGTTGTCCGAACACACCCACTGACCTTCGTAGAAGTATAGAATATTCTGGAACATTGATCACGTGTGTAGCGACCGTTGCCTTTTAAAGAAATCCCGCGCTATTTTTGTGCTAACGTGTGAGCAAATCTCATTGGTTAAGCTTTTTATTGATTTTCCGCGCGTAATATTATTTTATTAATATTATAGATTATCAACGTCTTTATTGATGTGTCTAACTATATCAACTTCAAATAACCTTGAATCTACGATCTTCATTAGTTTATTTGTTTATTTCGTATATTAAAAAAGAAATTGGTTCGAATTTTATCGTGACGTCACATGGCTGACGGCGTATCAGAAGTTCCCTCGCTCTGCTCCTGGACATCACTTCGCGGCGAGCTCTCATGGGGTTAAGAGGTGAGTACATCAACTATTACTTACGTGAAAATTTCTTTGTATTTTTTTCAATGCATTGTCAATTCTTTCAAGTGGAGGAATAATCCGCAAATACTATGTATTCAACTTTATTTATTAAGTAATCGTGATCATGGTGGCTATTATTTTGAGTGAACAATTTTTATTTCGCCAACTGTCTTCACGTTCCAACTTTATATGCCATTCGAGGAATTTGTCGTGAAGTTAAAATAAGTTTCATAGTATTTTTTAAGGAACGCGAGTGATAAGGAAACATCCTCTCCAATTGAATTCGTACGTTCAACCGTGTGGTTTTTGGATGGAAATAATTCCTTTGGTGGAAAGCATTGCGGCAATGGACGAAACGCCATGCTTGATTCGTTGCCAAAGCAGTTTTGTGAGACATATAGTCAATTTTTCAACTTGTTAGATCCACCTCCAAGTTCGTATATTCGCTCCCGAGTGGAATATCCGTAACTTATGAAATTTACATAACGGTTTGGAGTGTCGACAAATGAAATGAACGAGTAACCAGTGATTAATTGTATCTTTACATTCATTGTGTTTCGTAGAGCATCCAAAATAACGGTGTCAATACAGGCCCTTACGGCAATCCGGTATCTTACTTCCCGTACTCCGTATGCTTAGCTACTTTTTTATCGAACGTCAAACATATGATTGTAATTGCTCTACTGTAAATTTGAGGTATTAACAGTAGACGTCGAAAACTGTGTTTTCATGCCAGCCGTACAGCTTCAAATTTTAAAATGGAGCTTCTCTCCGTGATTGCTTCAGTTGCCAGATATCACACCTAATTCGCCCTTTTATAATTTCCTCTTATTGGTACTTGAATGGTGAGTTATTGTACAGCTTTTAATAGATATTTTGAAGAATTTTAGATCTTTAAGTCCACGAAATTGCAGTCAACTAGTTTAGTTAAGGTGTTCGACTGCCTCTCCGAAACCGCTCTGCAATTATTGGTTATTTCCTTTTTATGAGGAGCTTAAGTAGGACAATAATGGCGATCATCGTTGGATTTTGGGCACTTAGTTTGGCATTTTCTTTTTTCCACACATTTCGCCTTGGAGGTCGTGAGAAAGATAACTTGTTGTAGTTACGTTAACTGTAAACTTCTTTGTAATGAATATTTCCAGCCTTTAATGCGAACTTTTTCTTTTCAGGTGGTCGATTAATATAGGGATAGCGGATTAATGGCATGAAACGGTTGGGGTCTAATGGGGCATTGCGATTAGGTTTCAAGGAAGGAGAAGACTGAAGAAATATGGTGAGTCAACATCATTCACTTTATGAAAATTATTTGATCGATCTTTAAATATTCCCATGCATAAGTCTTCTGTTTCTCTCTCCGTCTCTTACTTGCTACGTCTGAACTAAATGCTGTAAAATTTGCAAAAAATAACTTGTCGTACGATATTTCATCATTTTTTAATTTACTATTAGTTATTTATGCCACGAATATCCAGTTGTTAATTAGAGGGATACATAGTGACTATGATACTTACGAAGGCAGCTAAGAGGAAATAAATTATTTACTAGGTTACTCAGCTTGTGTAACTGTTGACTGATTACATTTTAATATTTAATGATGTCAGGCGGAGACAAGTGGAATCTCTCGAATTCTCTTTCATAGCCTTCATTTTTTTGTTCCGTATATGCGATATTGGAGGCCTTCCTTTCCCACTCCTGTCGTCCACTTGTCCATCGTGGACTATCTTCATCAGCCCACCACGACAAATGCTTCAATATACGTCCTCTTATAATGATCTGTCCTCTACTAAGTTATCACTAGCCTTCTATTCTTTCCCCACTCTTCCGAGGAATTCGGGATTTCTCAATCGGACGATCCATTCAATTTTCATATGGCCGAATAAACATCTGTTTCTCCTCTTCTGTCATTGCCCATTAATGACTGCCATGGCTAAGCATAGTCAAATAAGTTCTAATGAATTGTTTCCTTACTTTATGCACGAATTTCCTGCTTCTTCAAGTGAGTTGATCCTTGATTTGATTTTATTTGATAAATTCTCTTCTTCTGGGCTATTCTGCTTCCCAATTACTATAACCGGTCCACCTCTCCCATTGCTTGTTTCCCTAGTTTTATGCTATTCTTGACTTCCTGTCGTTTGCTAGACTCTAATATTAGATGATGATTATGAGATGGCATTAATGATTGTCCTACCTAACTTTACTAGGATCTTTTTAGTTTTTCGAAAAACTCTGACAGTTTAGCTCAAGGATTTTCATGCCATGAAGACACATGACGCCAAATGAAGCCGTCAGGTCCTGACGGCTTCGTTTATATGTAATCGGCGCCTTTTTAGTCGTTTACTTTGGAATTTAGGGAAGAAATATCACTCCCTAGCCTTAGTCTGCTATTAACGTTTGATTTTTCATAGATAGGTCCTAAATTTATCACCCTACTTGTTTTTTTAAACGGATTATGGATGATTCACCTGTCATTGTTGAGCACCTCAACTTCTCTCAGAATTCAAAAGCATTGAATTCCAATGCACGCTACTGCTACGTCAAATTATGACTCGATATCCATTTCGATTGCTTTCGAACTAAGTCCCCCTGCTTCGCACAATTCTTCTAGGTATTCAATCCATCTCTTCACTTTGCATTAGTTTTCGGTCGTAAGTTCTCCTTTTTCGTCAATTGCAGTTTTACATCTTAGGCTCAATATTTGAAGTGGTTCTTCACAATCCTCGAGACTATTCTACTTTTCCATGCACCTCATGTTTATGTGCGTCTTCGCATTTATCCCTCGTACATTATTGTCTAACCTCTCCGGCTTTAGGACGAATCGCCTTCCTTATTCTCATTTAGAATCCCTTAGTTTTCGTATTCTAGCACTGTCCTCAACGTAATCCAAGACTTTTAGCGTGTTCCATTTTGATTATTATTGCACTGCAAAGAACCTCTTTAACTACTTCCTTTAGCACACTATTATAAAAAGTTTTTCAAACTGTGTTCCTCTAATTTCTCGGTCGCATACGATGCTCTTTTGTTTTCCTCTGCTTCCTTAAATTACACCTGATATCGATTATCCTTTATATATGCTACTTTCGAAATTCTTTTACCACTTTATGCTTAATTTTCTTTTATTATCTTAGGTGTCATCTCTATTAAGTTAAAACCGTCACTTTCCGTTGGCCACTACGGTACCTTTTTCCGTTCTTTTTCTGGCCACTGAATCTTATTTTGCTAGAATTTAATCAACTAAGAATCTTCTCGTGTCTAATGGCATTTAATTTGTGTGTCTTCTTCGGCTGTGATTATTTATTGCTGTGTTTGTAACCACTATCTTGTGGTGTGTGGCAGTCTTCAATATTTCTTACATCATTAGTGTTTCCCGGCTATTCTCCCGTATTAACTTCCCCAATGATAGAATTATGTTCACCGAGAATGATTACATTTTATTCATCTGTCAACTTCTTG
Organism: Ischnura elegans; assembly: GCF_921293095.1. NCBI lineage: Eukaryota > Metazoa > Arthropoda > Insecta > Odonata > Coenagrionidae > Ischnura > Ischnura elegans. The sequence continues at coordinate 122,685,323 of NC_060248.1, forward strand.
ATTATTTCTGAGATATCTTGATAGACTTGCTCCTCTTCTGGATGCTATAGCAATTTTGTGTAGGCTTACAAACCTTCGGAGCTGCAGTGGTTTTGATGGGTTTTCGTTTATATAATGACCGTTACCGACATTTCATTTAACTGTGGGTAGCTTTTAAATCTGCGCTCTTTCTTAGCACTATGACCACTTCATCACTACCGTTTAGCGATATAGTGTGTATTATTTTGCAGCTTCTATTCCTTAAGTCTTCCACTTCAGGCAATTTAATTTCCCTGATTCTTTATGCGTCCAGGACCAATCTCCCACCTTCAGGTTTTCTGACCTTCTGCAACTTCGAAGCGTTCTGTCGGTCCATTTTCCTATATTCAAGAAAATTCATCGCATTTTATCGATATGCTCCCTCGTATAGTCCCCACCCTTGGTCACCCACCCACCCACTTGGTCACATCCGATGTTCTTTTGTTTTCCTCTGCTTCCTAAAATTGCTTACTGATATCGATTATCCTTTATTTTTGTTGCTATTTTCGTTTGTCATTTTAGCTGACAATACATATCTATTACATCTCTAATCGCAACTGTCGGTCGGCCACTACGTTAGCTTTTTCCGTCCTTTTCCTGGCTACGGAATCTTATTTTGCTTGAATTTAATCAACTAATAATCTTCTCGCGTTTACTGGTATTTACCTTGCGTGTACTCTTCGATTGTGATTATTTAAAGTTGTATTCGCAAGCAATAGCTTGCGGTGTGTCGCAGTCCACAATTTTTCTTACATCATTACTTTTTCCTGGCTATTCTCCTTTATTATCTACTCCAATGTTAGAATTATGTTCACCGAGAATGATTACATTTTATTCACCTCTTACCTTCTTGATTATTTCTGAGATATCTTGATAGACTTGCTCCTCTTCTGGATTTTATAGCAATTTTGTGTACGCTTACAAACCGGAGCTGCAGTAGTTATGGGTTTTGGTTAATGTCTTGACCATTACCGGCATTTAATTAAACGTTGGCTAGTATTTTAATCTGCTCTCTTTCTTAGCACTATGTCCACTTCATCACTACCGTTTAGCGATCTATTTTGTATTATTTTGCAGCTTCCATTACATAAGTCTCCCACTTCATGCCATTTAATATCGTTGATTCTTAATGCGCCCAGGATCATTCTTCCTCATTCAGGTTTTCTGACCTATAAATTTTAAGCGTTCTCTCGTTTCGTTTTCCTATCTTTAAGAAAAATTATCGCACTTCGTCGATATGCTCCCTCGTATAGTCCCCCCCCCCTCAACTTCTAATGGGGGACTATTTTTGAGTCAGTAAGACACATGTTAGTAAAGATAATACCATGATGTTCGTAATGAGTGTTGTGGATGTGACTTGTTGGGATAATTGCAGTGGTTGCTACTACTCTTCTTCGTCGCAGTAATTTAGACTTTAAATAGATGAAATTACGACCCCCGTAGTGAAATATGTGTCGAATTACTGTTTTCATTACAATTTTCAGCTTGCGCCTGTACATATATGAAGATGAGCTGCTGTCCTCTCCCTCTCGTGATGGAAGGAATATTAGTTGGCGTCCTCCTATCGCGAGTTATTTCACTTGAATATTCAATTGAAACACAACACAGAAATCACAAGCTGCAACTAGGTAGCCGTACGCCTCGTTTTCAAGAATGTTTTCTTTTAATTTTCCACGAGTTTTTCCTTGTTTTCCTGATCTATATATTTCGGATAAACATGTTATGCTGAAGATGACACAGTAATGCGTTATAACTACGTTAAGGCAGAAGTTATCAACCTGGACGTGTACAAAGGCCTTTTTGGTATATATCAATGTTCTCTAGCTTATTCTTTAACTAACCTAAACAAAGTTATTTCCTAACTTTAGCCCGGATCCCATTGTTTTACATGAATGGTAACATAGAGTTACTCCTAATTGAAAAATAAAGGTAAATCTACTGATTGGGTGTTGCAATTGTAAGGCTATTGAATTGGGGCAAAGATATTTCGTTGAGGCAGGAAGTTTCAGAGCTCCATCACTGATATCAACTGATTAATTTTGAAAACATCCTTAAATAATTCACCCTCTTGGGATTTCAGCCTGCTTTCAATGTCCTTGAGGCATTTATTACCTCTTAAAACTTCAATGAATTAATTCAAAGCAAGAACATCTGCTCTGTGGTAGGACAGGGAACAGACTGACTGACTCGGCCTCACGGGAGAACACACAACCAAGTCAAAACAGTGTCGTCAACATGTTAAAGTGGGTTACGAGTGGGTTCTTGGTTACTTTGGTTACAAAGCAGATTTGCAAAGCAACATCTTCGTCTAACCAGAAACCACCTCTAGCCCAGAAAGATACAACTGGCGTATGATAGCATTTTGAGCTGAACTCAGCCCATTTCGAAATTTTGCAATGTTAAATGCTCTCAGGCATTCCGTTAAAATATCAGCTATCATTTTTTCAGCTGCAGAGTACCGAAGTTTTATATCCTAATTTATATTCTATAGCCTCTTACAAAGTGATAACGTACATCAATATGTGGAGTTATAGTTTTTTCATTGAAATTTTTTGAGCAGACTGGTTATCGTTGAAGATAATGGGCATTAAATTCATATTTCCAAATAAATCATGGAGAAGATTAGTTCAGTAAATTCATTCTTTGGTTCCTTCAGTGATAGCGCTGTATTCTGCTTCTATGTTATATATTATTATAGTCAGTTTTTCTCTGTTTTTCCATGAAAAAATCTTTCAGTAAAACTAAAAATAAACACTGTAAATGATTTTCGATCTGCAAGATCAATATCATGAGATGCCCAAGTATACGTAACCGTACATTAAACATTGGTTGGTTTCCTTTTTTTCAACTAAACATTAACCTAACTCCCTTTTAAATAGCGCAACATTATTTTTCCAGTTTTAAGTGTTCATCACTGTAACATGTTTTATGTTGGCATTAGGGACGCAGCTAGGAATTAAGGCTGGGGGTGGGGAGTTGGATACAACTAATACCGGGGGTGTCTAACGCAGTGGAACATCCGCCAGGATAAGCGAGAGGTGCGAAATTAATTGCGGAATTTTATGATAAATTGTTAAAAATGGTGAGTTTCACGGCTTTCTGAGGGATAATTTATTAATCCTTACACTGTTATATAAGTTATAACAATGCAATTAAGTAAAATGGATTAAACTTAAAAATTTCTCTGAGCTCTGTGGGGTGTTTTATCCCCCAAGACCCCCTCCTCGCTGCGCCACTGGTGTGCATACTACGTAAGCAGCATAAGCAAAATCGGTGGAAAGCAAATAGCAATATGCATCAAACATCCAATTAAACGCTGATATGGGAAATTTGTATCACAATTGCCGTCTTGGTAACTTCGTTCCCGTTTACATAGGTGTAACAACTCGTTCATAGCCTGAAATTTTTAATTTATTCAGCACTTAATTAATGTAATTGCTTTGACATTCCAATGAGCCATCATATGTTTTTGTTACTCTCTCAACAAGGACATCTTTTACTGCTCCGAGGTCTTTCAATTCAAACAGCTTTATAAATCAAACATTTTTATACTTTTGAGCACCTCCTTTTCAACACAATGATTTCCAAAATCAAAAATAGTATCAAAAATAACGCAACGATAAGAATACAGTTCCCTCTCTTGATTTTGCTTTTCATGAGTCACTTTGCATATAATTTAACTGATGTAGAAAACAACGTAATCCCTCACTCCATACTCAAGACGACTGTTTTAGACCATACAATGCTTTTTTTTTTAACTTACACACCTTATTTTCTGCTAAAATTTTCATACCCTCTGGTTGCGTCATATACACGTCTTCTTTCAGCGCTTCATTTAAGAATGCCATCTTAACGTCCTTATTGCCCATATCGCAGCCAAAGTGGGCTTGTACAGCAATGAGCACCGTCAACGTTGAGTGCTAATCCCTGTGGGAAAGTATCAAAAAAATATCCACTTTAGCTTTAGCCAACTGTATATAATATACTGTATTGATGTTAAAAATGTCTCTTGCAAAATGTGAAACAATGTATTTACTACGGATTCGAACCCTCGAATAAAAGTTTTATAGTTTCATCCATCTGATTCTCAACAGACAATACAAATTCTTTAAACAGCTCCATCACGCTCTAGGAAATGTCCTAATATTTTTCTGAAATAGCCATTCATCGTCAGCAATTACCTTGCCCCTCCAAATGATTTTCTTGCATTGGCCTACACAGATCACTATGCACAGCATCCAATTTCTTGTTTGACAAGCTTTCTTCAAATGGAGATCATCTCATCTTTCCAGCAGTGAATGGATTGCAATTTATCGCAATAATGCCTGTTTAGTTGACAGCATAAGCAAATGTCTTTGATTTAATCATATGTTGCCTGGTGTGCCTGTCTCCGATGCCACAGATCCTCAGCCTCAGCATTAAGATTTGTTTTCTCCTGATCATGTCATATTTTTGTACTGGTAGTGATGAGGCAGACTTTTTGATTCCCATGCTCAATTAAATATTCCCTAGTTTCAAGCTCCAGCTGATATATCCCACCGATATCTTTGACCACAGCTGCCAAATCACTGGCGATGGTATATCCATTTTTATGGAATATTAGGAATTCTTCATTCATTAAAATAAAGAAAATCCCTTGCGAACAGTAAAAATAGAGGAGAGCAAATTAGTAGTTGTATCTGGGTCATAAAAGACAGCGGATATTGACTATATTTCACGACTGTTTGGCAATTTATTGGGGACACTGTCACTTCCACCAGCCTTGATAACTTCATTGATAGTAACAGCTATTTCAAGATTTGGTCTCCGAGATGAAAAATTAGCCATCTTCTTTTTGGGTGATGCATGGTGACTATACCAGCTGTCAACGTTATCCAGGAATTATCCATTCATTATGTACCCTGAAGACATGTCCAATTTCTCGTCGCGACTCCGTCAAATTTCCGACTCTTTCTTCTCACTCCAAAGAATTCTTTTCGTTTGTGGTCATTCTTCTCTGGAAATTCAGACACTTTGAGTTCCAGAGGGTACTTAAACCACTTGAATGTAATCTTCGTCCTATCAGTTTGCTTACCAGTCCTGTATTTGCCCTGGCGCCATTTTTTAATCATAGGTATTTTTAGTTCACTGTTATGTTCAGGGCCACATTGTCTCGATTATAGACTTCACTGGATTGTTGCCGGTCAATATCACAAAAAAGTTTATTATGCTCGCCAATAATTACAAATATGAGCCAATATTCACTAACTTTGGCGTCAATGCCTTCTAGCTCATGATCAAGATTCATTACTTTCATCAAATAATGGTCCACTGATCGCAATACCTCCAATTTGCGACGCCACAGAGTTCGTTGAAGTCTCAGGCGTCTACCCCAACACTTGGTCTCATATGCATCACGAAAATTCTTCCACGCTACTTTCGCTGAGGTGGCGTTTCGTACTTTTGTGAAGCACACAGGTTCTAACAGCATGAAAATGGTTGTACAAGCTAGGCTGTCTTTATCTGCATTTGATGACAACTCATTGCCTTCCTTGTCGGTTTTCGGAACGACTGTTACGCATATGTTCTTTTACTCGAGATAATTCTTTGCTACGATTAGCATCTTGGTGTGTAGGCTTTTAAGAATTTAATGCATTTTTTGCTAACGCTTGTGGTATATTTTTGTACCTTCCTTAGGCATAAGGTAAATGCCGATTATATATTGGTATTTGGTCTTTAAACTTGAAATTTTGGACATTGAAGCTTAATAGTATTTTAAAAAAATACCAATAACAAATATTTTTATCGCTACTTTCTCAAAAACCGAGGCGTGCCGCTTTACTTTCTTTTTTGAGTCAGAAGATGAAGACTTCAAATATTCCGAAATTATAAATATTTTCTTCTCAATCAGAATATTTTGCACCTCCTCAGGCTTCTTTTACTTTAAGAGTAACCCCCACAGAAGAATAAATAAAAGGATCTGATGTTTGCAGAATCATTTTGAAAAGGTCATGGTTTGTGGCAATCCTTTTCTGGCATGTTTTTCACGTTACTCTCTTGTATCGTTCTGCCATGCTTCTAACGCATCCTTGGACGTTCATGGACCGTCCGAGAACTATTTGCCGAGACCATATTTTGTAAGTCTTGGCGAGTCATTAACGTTGTATCTATAATTGGGCAACAACACTGAGAATGTCCTTTGGAACAAGCTTCGACAAGGAATACGGAGGGACAAATGATGAGCACTCGGCTGGAATCGCTTAGACGACATACTTAGGGAAAAGCTAATCCGTAGAATGGCAACTTTTTCACTGGAATGGTTTTCAATGGAAACGTAGTTGTTGAGATTTACGAGTATTAACTGTCGGCTACTTCATGACACGCGGCGAACAAAGAGATCTGAGTCAATGACTTTTTACTTTTCTGTATTGCATATTTATTCCGATTCTCATAATTAATTAAGCACAGAGTTAGAACTTTCCAATCTCCCAACTGGTGATGTTTTCTTCACTCGAGAGTACATTCATTTCAGAATTGGAACAGTCTCTGTTTTTTTCATCCATTTACGGCTTTGCACGATGAATTTTGCTTTCTACGTCGGTTTGTGCATTAGGCCGTACGATTTCTTGTCTCGTCGAGAGCGGCATTTTTCCCCCTTTTGACTCATTTATTCCGAATGCGATGGCCTCCATTCGTCCAAAGTCATGACTGACAAAATACCCCCTCCGACTTCCACATCGCAAACCCTAAACGAAGAAAACCTCTATTCACTCGGAATTACGTGGAGACGTACAACCTGGAAGTGTTATAGGAATGACTCTGTTTGAGGAAAAAGACATCTGTGAGTCTGGATGCACTCCTTCCATAAGCATGCCTTTGCTTTTTAGCCGTAAACGGTTGAGATTGTGATAGTCGTATTTAATTTTGATATGTTTCTACGTCACAATTATGCCTTTATGCGTCAGTTTAAGTAAACGAATATTCATATAGGTCCCGAAAAAGGAGAAAAAAATAGAATATTTTGTAATGAATGTGTGGAACGAGCGTCTGCTTCGATTGTGAAGTAAACATAATTAATGCTTATTGCGGAATCTTCACACTTAATCTTTGGAATTGAGATTATAATATTTCTTTGGAAGTCCTTTGGTATCTCATTCGTCGAATGCATTTCACTCATGATTATGTACACCTGGTTCAATGTCTTTTTGTTCTGTATTTTTAATTAGAGTTTTTTTGGGTTATCAACTATTTTTAACGTCAGTTATTTCGAAAGGTAAATTCATTTTGCACCTTTATTATTGATTTCTTCCGTTTGAAAGTGAGAGGGAAGTTCGGTGTGAATTAATATGTGGCGTATGTATCGCTTTTATAAAGCTGCTACCATGCTATTATATCCGTATGGTTTTATTTTACATATGCAACAATGGGTTATAAAGCCCTAGGCTTTGATTATATAATTTACATAGTGTGACTTATAATCAATGAAATGAGCAATAATTTAAAGATGTAATGGATATCCCAGCACATTTTCTCGATTATAATTGGCATTTTAGTGGTACGTATTAGCGGAATGAAATTTTTGAAAATTTCATTCCCATTAATACAGCACTTACCGAACGTAGTTGACTTTTATTAGTAATTTTAGATGCGTAATTTGACTACTCAGTGTTCCATCCTTTACGCAATGAGTATAAGGAGCAATATTTATGCCTTAGTGTATGCTTTGAAGGAAATATTTCCGTGAGCACATCAGAGAACCTGTTTTTAAACGAGTATCAAAGTGACTTTGAATGTAACGAAGGCCTTCGAACATCGTAATTTAGCTGCTTTTTGTGGTAATTGTTAATTTAGTTGGTTAGAGAAGAGAAGATCAATGCATGGGAATATTAAAAGAACATGACGTTTTAGTAAATTTTATAAGTTTCGTATGACCTCTGTTTAACTCATATGCACTAAGTATTTGCTCAAACTTTACAATCCGCCAAAGGGAATGAAACCTCATCCATTGATTAAATGAAATAATGGCCTCATTTCAATTTACATATAAAATAATATATTACTTTACATTTCCTGGTCATTGCTCTATACTTACATAATAAATATCATTTACTGTATTCCGTAAATTTTTATTTTGACGTATTAATAATATTCTGAGCAAAAGGTTAGCAAAGTTATCGTGCAATGCCCTCCTATTCTCAAACAATTATTAATGTCGGACCTACAAACAAACTATAATTCTCTTTTCTCTTCTTTGCAGAATGAAAAGGCTGCAGAAAAAGTATCTTCGAAGCAACGGAAAGTGAAATCACCAAATGAAGAAATTCAAATCGTCGGCCGAAAAGAAGATTGAGGATGAAATGTTGCTTCAATGAGGGGGGGGGGGTTGTTTGGCTCTTCGTCGCTAGAAGTTTATGGCTGATAAGTGATGTTATTATGGAATACACTGGGTTTTAATGTATCCGTCTTTTACACATACATTCACATTTACACGCAAATAACACATGGTATGAATCTAGGTACAAAGGTACATGAGATCTCCAACAGTGGTGACGTCACTCGAATGAACAAAATGCAAAGAGTCGGAATAGACTCGAAGGGTAAAAAATAAATACATATTAAATGGTTGCAACTAATGAGAGGTTATGACAACTGGTACCAGATCACGAGAATAAAAATTACAAAGGTCATTGACCAAGAACATGGTAAAGAAAACGATGAAAATAGCGCTAAAGGTATGGTCCAAAATGAATACTAAAATGAAAGGCCTTATAAACCTTTAGTATGGTTTATTTAGATTATGAGCTCAAACGTAGGTAGGGGTGTGTGTGTGTGCGTGTGTGTATGTGCGATGTTGCAATTTTTTGTGTTTTTCCCCTTCTTTTTTGATTGTGTTTTTGGGAGTGTCATGTATATTTTTGTGTGTGCATACTAATCCTACCTCTCCACAGAATCAAGTCATCGCTGGATTTGAAGAGAAGAAGACAACGGTCGAAGAGGACCAAGACAAGAAGATAATGCGTGTGTTAGCTTTGATTTGGGCTGTTTGGGCCGAATAATTTGCGTAACGTAAGGCTAGGCGATTATGTGCGTGCGTTAATTTTAGCCTTTTGAACCAAGGTTTTGTATCCACGCCAATCCATTGCAGCGTACAGGAATGGGACTTTCACTTGGTTTAAGTGCAAAGATACCCCCCTGTATGTTGTCGTGGAGTGTATGCGAGGCTTTGGGGATTTTTAGTGCAAGGGTTTTTTTTTATTTTTGTATGTGCCTACTAATCCTACCTCTCCCCAGGTTTGAAGAGCAGAAGACAACAGTAGAAGGGGATACGGCAAAGAAGACAGCAAAGTCACCTCTGGATTTGAAGAAGAGAAGACAGAAGACAAGACACCGACGAAGACCAAGACAAGATGAAAATGCGAGCGTTAGCTTTGATTTGGGCTTTTAGCGCCGAATTATTTGCGTAACGTAAGGCTAGGCGATTGCGTGCGTTAATTTTAGTCTTTTGAACCAAGGTTTTGTCATGCACGCTAATCCATTGCAGCGTACAGGAGTGGGTCTTTCACTTCGTTTGAGTGCAAAGATACCCCCTGTATGTTGTCGTGGAGTGTATGCGAGGCTTTGGGGATTTTTAGTGCAAGGGTTTTTTTATTTTTGCATGTGCCTACTAATCCTACCTCTCCCCAGGTCTCCCAGTAGAAGAGGACAAGATAATGAAGACAGCCAAGTATCTCTGGATTTGAAGAAAAGAAGCCAGAAGACGGGCTCGAAGAGGACCACATCATGAAGATGATGAGAGCGTTAGCTTTGATTTGGGCCTTCAGGGCCGAATGTTTTGCGTAACGTAAGGCTAGGCAAGGGTTTAATTTTTTTGTATGTGCATACTAATCCTACCTCTCCCTAGGCACAAGTCAGCCCGGATTTGGCGAGGAGAACGCAGAAGACGGTCGAAGAGGACATAGAGCATGCATCTGCGTTTCTTGAAGAACATACGTTCATGGCGCCATCACGTTGCAGTAAGATTATATTCCACTTTCAATCACATTCATATGTTATAAGATCTCACATTGAAATTTAAAACCTCAGTTATGGGATAAAATCAATTATGTAAACGAGCAATTTTCAACTGAAAGTGGTTTAATTTTGGGCAAACGTTTTCTTTTTTACTTTGGATTTCAAGATTGTTTTTAACGTTAAAGTGACGATAATTGAAACATTTTGACAATTCATGGTCAATAGACAGTGAGGAATCTTGATAAATTAATTAAATCTGTAAACGTATTTGCGTATTTGAGGAATTGTCTTGAGTTCCCATATCCAACTCTTGTATATATTTATCATATTTATTTAAATAAACTGCCTCATTCACTTGATTTTTAATACTATTAGTTCAGTATTTTCTCGTATGCAATGCGGATTTTCTGTTAACATACGCATTTTTCTCTTCACAGTTTGAATTGCAGCTATATTCTCATTCCTGGAATTGATTCGGAAGAAAACGGATCTGCTCTGGATTGTAAAGACTTCAGAACGGATTCAACGGAATTACTTCATGGTAGGAATGGAATTAATTTATTTCCTTTTCAACTAATACACACATTTTGAGCCTTTAAATGGATGTAGAAAATATCATTCCCTTAAAAAATATAGCAAAATAGACCAATTGTTGGAAAATGTGATTTTGAATTTGTATAAATTATTGCGTTTTGATTAATTGCTGCTTGGCTAACTGCCTTTCATATTCGATGTAAAAACTTAGGTAAACTGATGTAGGCAGTAATCGTAAAATGTTCATTATAGAATTACCTACCTATTAAAAGTTTTCTACTCGTAAGTGAGGAGATATTTTCTTTTTCAGAAATTGATCATGAAGCAAATTGTTAATAATTTTTGTTTCCGAATAGGTCCATTGTAATATATTGTAAATATTCATTGAGATTATATTATCATGCTATTCTTTCTTATTTCTCGATTTACATCAAATTAAATTAACATTTACAGTTCCTTCATTTCATGCACTATTTATAAATGTGTCAATTTTATGAATAATTTGTTGACAATTTTTTGGTGTGACATTAATATGAAAGCTGGCCTACCCCCAGACAAAAGGTTCTCTCAATCATAAAAGCAATCATGTAATGCAACACAACTGCTTACTCTACTACTACTCTGTAGTCAAACTCTAGATTATCACTGTGCATTTTTTAATGAAGGACATGTAAAAAATATTTGAGTTAGATAATTGAGCTACAAATTATTAAATCGTAAATTCTTTTGAATTCAAGTAAGGTACAATTAATTCCAGTCACCTTCAAATATGTCATTTTGCGTATGCTAATTAGTGAATGAATTGATTTGAATTGCTTCATCCAGTTCTTGCTAATCTTGTCTTCCGTGAGATATTATAATTTTTAACAACTATGCCGAGGAAAAACCTCGACGACATAGTTTCATCGTGAGTAAAAGTGATGCTTTTCATTGCAACAGGTGATATTGGTGAAGGCTACGTTGCACTGGAGAAGAGGTGCATGGAACTTCATCTCAAGAGCTGAAGATTGAAGAAATTGAAGAAGCAGATGGCCTGGAGTGGTGTTCTTTTCATCAGTGGACTAAGAACTGTTTGTGTGTGTGCTATTTTATTGCTTTGTGCTTGATTGTATTTATTTATTGTAATGTGTTGTTTTTTTTACAGCTTTATGGGAGATTTAGGCAGGAGAGTAGGAAAGAATCTGTCAGGATTCGTAGGTCGTCTATATGCGTAGCTTATCTATCAGGAAAATATTTGTACTGACTCAGCACTTAGGTCGTCGCCATGCGTACTGTAGTTCAGGTTCGTAGTGTTTTCGACCTTAGAGGGGCTGCTGCGATGGTTGGGTTCTTTCGATTATCATGGAGTACACCGTAGGTGTGTGAATGTTGCTTGGTGTGAGTTGTGACAGTTCTGCCGCGGGTTAAGCTCTGGGTCGAGGTCCGTTGTGATGAACGATTGGGCGCCAGTACGGGATGCTGAGCAAGAGTGAAATTATTCCGCCCGTACTCGGAATAATACCAACTTCCCACTTGGGGAAGGTAATTCCCTCAGTAAAAGTTGGGGAGGGACCGTGCTAGCGGTCAAACCTATCCCTTTTTCATCACTGGGAATTAGGGGAAGGTAATCAGGATAAAAAAAACTAAGGTATAGAGCTTACTCGAAGCGAGGATCTGGGTAGCAGGTCACTCGGCCACATAAAGAAAAAAACTACGTTACCGAAAATTAAAACCTCAGTGATTCGGGCAGGCTTCGCCCTCGGGTTTTCTTCGAACGACTGCCTCGAGTATCCCTCTCTGGCTCACTTCCTCGCTACCTAATGAAGCGCCACCGCCGCGGTCGGAGGTGGAAATATAGTAATGACAAAAGAAGAGCGGCGAGCGCGGTGGCGTAGGACCGGGCAGCCGTCACATCATCCCCCCCCCCCAGAAGAACACACTGAACGTGCAATAGAAAACAAACAAAAAAAAACCCCGCAGCGATGCGCTCGACCGCCGCAGTAGGTTAGTATACCGGTTTCAAGTCTCGTACGTGCCAATCGCCAGAGGCTTTGCCCTTGAGGGTGATTAAGCGGTAGATTGACTCTGAAACCCTGTCTTTCACGACATATGGCCCTAAAAACCTCGGTTCGAGTTTGGCCGCCGTGAACTCGGCCGCATCAGAACGGGGAAAATTCCGACGCCACACCAGCGTATCCTTGGGGAACTGCACCCGTCGACGCCTCAAATTATAGTAGTGGGCTTGTCGCGTCGACGCCTTTCTCTGGGCCTCCGAGGCCTCCGCAAACATTTTCGTCAGGGACACCTTTAATTTCCCCACATAGGTCTGAGGATCGAATTCCTCCAAATCTCCAGAATTACACTCTTGATATAATTCCTTGGGTTTTCTAAGTCGCCTGCCAAAATTTAGTTCCGCCGGGGAGAAACCCGTGGTCTCTGATACGGCGGTTCTGAGCGCGAACATGATATCCGAGAGATTTTCGTCCCACTTCCGCTGACATCCTTCGCAATAGATCGACAGCATGGTTTTGAGGGACCGGTTCGTTCTCTCGCAAGGATTCGCCTGCGGCAAATAGGGAGCGGTGTGGCACAATTTGATACCAAACAGGGTGCATACTTTCTTTAAGGTTCGGCTGACATATTGGGGGCCGTTGTCAGTCAAGAGCACCTCGGGGCAGCCCCAAACATTAACTACTTCGTTACGCAAATAATTTACTACATGGGTGGTATTTACCGTTCTTAAGGGAAGCGCGATGGGCCAGCGCGTACTCGTGTCCAGGAAAACCAAAATATAACGGTTACCTTTGAGAGATCGCGGCAGGGGGCCAATTATGTCCGAAGCGACGACCGACCAGGGCTGCACCATACCATGCGGTCTCATGATCCCGGCCGGTTTCGACTGCGTCACCTTATACCGCTGGCAAGTTCGACAGCGACGGACGAAATCACTTACATCTTTGCGGAGGGACGGCCACGAATAAAATTCGTTCACCTTCCGGTAGGTTTTATAAAAACCGAGGTGGCCACCCCTACTAGAAGAATGGTTATCTTCGAGAACCTGCAGCCGGGCAGCTGCTGGAATCAAACATTTCCACGTACCGTCGCCGCACCTATAATATAATTTTTCACCCACAATACGTAAGTTTCCGCCCTCGGAAGAGTTACTTTCCGCGTCGCGCAAGAGGTTCGAATACCACGGGTCATCAATGTTCGATGGGATAGGCGCGGGATCCCCCTTTAATGTGGCGATCCTAGATAATGCGTCCGGCACTACATGGCATCCCCCTTTGCGGTGGACTATTTCGCAGTCAAACTGCTGGAGTTGCGAAATCCATCTCGCGAGGCGGCCCTGGGGGTTATTGAAGTTTGCAAGCCACTTGAGGGAGGCATGGTCCGTGATGACCAGGAAGCGATAGCCTTCGACATAGGGTTTAAATTTACTAATGGCAAATAATACGGCCAAACATTCCCTCTCGGTCGTGCTGTAATTCCTTTCGGCAGGTGTTAAGGTTCGCGAACAGTAGGCAATGACGCGGTCCCGCCCTTCATCTTTTTGGGTCAAAACGCCTCCTATTCCTACCCCGGAGGCGTCGCACTCTATAATAAACGGCAAGTCAAAGTTGGGGCAGGTTAAAATGGGCGCGGATATGAGACACTCTTTCAATTTAATAAAAGAAGCCTCTTGTTCCTCTGACCAATAAAATTTTTTTTCGACTATTTTTCAACAAGTCCGTGAGCGGCGCGGCTATGGACGCAAAACGGGGTACGAACCTGCGATACCAACCTACGAATCCTAGAAACCGCCGGAGTTCGGTAACATTTGTGGGTGGGGGATATTTGGCTACCGCGGAAATCTTTTCTGGGTCGGTTTCCAATTCCCCATTGCCCACGATATATCCCAAAAATTTCAGGCGGGGTTTGGCAAACTGGCATTTTTCTACGTTAATCTTTAAACCCGCTTTTCTCAGGCGTTTAAATACCTCTCTTAAATGACTTAAGTGATCACGAAACGAAGAGCTCACTATAACAATATCATCTAAATAAGCAAACGTGTGGGGTTCTAATTCGGCTCCTATAATCTTGTCCATGAGCCGTTGGAAAGTTGCCCCTGCGCTATGTAGACCGAAGGGCATTACTTTAAATTGGAACAAACCACGGCCGGGGATGGTGAAAGCCGTAACCTCCCGACTTCCTTCTTCTAATTCCACTTGCCAATACCCTTTTTCTAGGTCTAAAGTAGAGACATACTTTCCCGCCCTCAGTTTATCGAGTATGCTGGCAATATACGGCAGGGGGTATGCGTCTTTTCTACTAACACTATTAACTTTCCTGAAGTCCACAACAAATCTTCTGGTCCCGTCCTTTTTGGGGACCAGTAAGACGGGGGAAGACCACGAACTATTTGAAGGTTCGATAATCCCCCTTTTCAACATCTCTTCCACCTGGACGTTAATCATGCTTTGTATTACGGGAGAGACGGGATAGTATCTTTGTTTGATGGGAGTGGCATTGTCTAACACGATTTTATGTTTCACCACACGAGTGCGTCCCGGAACAAGGTCAAATTGTTTAATCTCTGCGTCCAGAAATCGCATAAGGGCGTCATCCTCCTCGGGCTTGAGATGACAGTCGGCACGTAGTGCCTGCAAGCTCCCCTCGTCCCGCGCGGGGTAATCAAAAGAAGGATTGACGGGGATATCCGCGGTGCCTATTTTTACAGTGTTTTCCGAAAAATCTAGTCTCGCACCGACTTTCGTAAGATAATCCGTTCCCAATACCACACAATAGGGCATACGCGGGAGGATGGCAACCACTATCCGAACTTCTCTATCGCCCGCGAGTACGGGAAGGACTGCGGATTTTAGGCTGGAAGCCCTGCTCCCGTCAGCCATTTCTAGTTGGGTATTACGCTCCTGTGTGGGAATATCTAGCCGGCGTAACCATTTTTCCACGGAGGCATTAATTACCGACTGAGTCGCACCGGTATCTATCAGCGCTGGCCATTTACGACTAAAGATCTCTACCTCCACGAACATTCGCCCGGAGACAGAGCACACCAAAGGCTTTGGCTGACACATGGCATGCCTAACCGTAATAAGCCAATCTTCCCAATTATTTTCCAGGCCTGCAGGTTTATACTGGCCACTACGACGCTCATGGCCTGGATTCAGAGCGTCGTTCTTTCGTTTCCCGAGCAATCGCAATTATTAACGACTCGTCCCTTTTTACCACAGCGATGGCAGAACTTTGAGAGAGGTTTGCCGCATTGGCGAAAGAAGTGATTCGGGGAGTCGCAATTCCAACACTTTACTGCCGGGGGCCGATCTTTTTCTGCAGAACTTAGAACCGGCACGGACCCAAAACCTACAGCACTATCGCGGGCAAAACCAAATTCAGAATCTACCATATCAGACTGCTCCGGAGGCGGTTTATATGCTTCTTTCCGCGATCTCTGCTCCTCCACAGCGCGACCAAAAATAAGCAATTCTCTCATGCTGGAAAATGTGTTTGACAAACTGAGTCCTAAGTAGTCTGGGTGTAAATTCCCATACGCCAACTCAGTTAAATCCCTCTCAGCCAGCGGTTGTCTTAGACGCCTATTCATGGCGGACATGCATGTTAAAAATGCATTTATTCTCTCACCCGCCCCTTGCGTACGCACGAACATGTCTTTCCGCAGCCGCATGTCGTAATCTGCTGGCAGATAAGCTTCGCGGAGTCTATCTCTAAGACAGGAAAATGAGTCAAATGACTCGCGGTTCACTCGAAACCACTTCAAAGCCTGCCCTTTTAAGACTTCCGGAGCGAGTCGCAGCATAACGGTATCGGTAGCCTCGTTGAATATTTGAAACTCCTCACAGGCTTCCAAGAATGAAGCAACGCTTTCTGTTTCATCCCCGCGGAAGGAAAGTCCCTTTCTAGCGGCTAATTTCGACCAATCGATAGGTCCTAAACGCGGATTTACACTAACCGTAGCCTCCGCTAAACGTTTCAATAAACTATCGACCGAGTTCCCCTCAAAAACGGGAGGCGCGGTCGAAGCCTCAGCGGCAGGTAGATTTTTACAATACTCCCTTAACGCACTTCGAATCTGATCTAAAGTACCCTCTGTTGGTAAACCGAATCTCGTGCAATAAGAGATCGCTTCCGTCTTGGATAACTCATTTATCCACGAGGTACCTGTTTTGCCTTCCATCACTAGCTACAAACAAAAGGAAAAAGGAGATGAGGTACTAATCTTCTTTTCCCGGGGTTCGTCGGGATAAACTACAGGGCAGGGTGAACCACGGGAAGGAACCAACGATGGGATAGGGAAAACAACGTTGACCCTAACGAAAACACTAACCTTGAACCTCGTGGTGGAAGCGGATGGACGTCTCCCAATGCAATTCTGGCCCCACGTTGCTGCGCCAAAATGTGACAGTTCTGCCGCGGGTTAAGCTCTGGGTCGAGGTCCGTTGTGATGAACGATTGGGCGCCAGTACGGGATGCTGAGCAAGAGTGAAATTATTCCGCCCGTACTCGGAATAATACCAACTTCCCACTTGGGGAAGGTAATTCCCTCAGTAAAAGTTGGGGAGGGACCGTGCTAGCGGTCAAACCTATCCCTTTTTCATCACTGGGAATTAGGGGAAGGTAATCAGGATAAAAAAAACTAAGGTATAGAGCTTACTCGAAGCGAGGATCTGGGTAGCAGGTCACTCGGCCACATAAAGAAAAAAACTACATTACCGAAAATTAAAACCTCAGTGATTCGGGTAGGCTTCGCCCTCGGGTCTTCTTCGAACGACTGCCTCGAGTATCCCTCTCTGGCTCACTTCCTCGCTACCTAATGAAGCGCCACCGCCGCGGTCGGAGGTGGAAATATAGTAATGACAAAAGAAGAGCGGCGAGCGCGGTGGCGTAGGACCGGGCAGCCGTCACACAGGCCACTCCTAAGCTTATTTTACGGTATCT
This sequence comes from Ischnura elegans, assembly GCF_921293095.1. Lineage (NCBI taxonomy): Eukaryota > Metazoa > Arthropoda > Insecta > Odonata > Coenagrionidae > Ischnura > Ischnura elegans. Next base: position 122,702,801 of record NC_060248.1, read on the forward strand.
AAGTTTCGTAATTTCCATGGCAATTAACCGACGTTCTTAGCGCTTTGTGTACTGTGGTTCAATTCCTGATACAGAATCTAATACCCAATATTTACTCCTTTTTTTATAACATTTTATGCTACTACGATGCTGTACTTAAATCGTGTGCAAATAAAACTTATGAATACTTCCAAGTGATATTTTAATTCAATGAAAAAACTTATTTGACCCAATTTACTACAGTCAAGTCTTTCAAATCATATTATCAATAACAAATGCAGCTCGATTTGATAGATCAAGTTGGTACAGGTTTCATGAGTAAAGGGTAACCTTTAACTTGGATTATTTTCATTAGCTAATGGCTTGATTATTCAAAAGGGCTCGATTTTCCTCTTATTAAAACATTTCACTCACTCCCATGGCCATTTATACCCTAATTGATACTTAGCCTCGCCAACTGCCTGCCTCCAACTCTTTCTAACTTCTGCATCCGCCTCGCTGACTCCCATTTTCCCCATATCAACCAACACCTCTTCCTTCCACCTTTTTCTCGATCTTCCTGGAGATCGTCTTCTATCAGGGTTTTCTGCCCAGACTTCTAGGCCTCTTGCCATCTCCGTATCATGTGCACAGCCCATCGCTATCTGTGGTTCATAACTTCAACTACTACGTCTGGCGAGTTGAATAGATCTCTGATAAAAACATTTAGCACGGTATCAATCGTTCATTATTGCAATTATCGTTCTCCCGTTCCAGTCTGAGCTAGCGCAGTTCTCCACAGTGTCTCCCTCCGTCACGACGCCGCTACGAATCAAGCGGAGAAATTGAGACGCCAGAATGCGTGATGCAGATTCTCAAGTCTCGCCTCTAATTCTTCCCTTTGTCTTCGACCTCTTCCCGAATTTCCTCTACGCCCCCTCCCAGTGTGGCGGAGTGACGAAGTATAACTAATCGAATCACTGTCCACGATTCCATCTTCGGTAATTTGGGGTCATCCATTAATTACGACAAAGTGAGAGAACTTAGCTACTTCTCCCTCGTTAGACCCCATTGGAGTACGCTGCCAGTGTTTGGGACCCTCATGAAAAAGGCTCAATAACAGAGATAGAACGCGTGCAAAGAAGAGCTGCCAGGTATGTGAAAGGTCGTTACGATAGTATTGTTAGTGTAACTGACCTCTTAGATAAACTCGGATGGGAATCTCTGTCGCACCGTAGATTGAAAAATAGACTAAACCTTTTAGATAAATTCAAGAGCAGTGTCTTTTCCAACGAGGTTAACCATATCTTACGGACGCCAACATACTACGGAAGATTTGATCAATTAAATAAAATAAGAGAGATAGATTGTAGAACAGACAGATTCCAAATGTCTTTTTTACACGACTAATAAGAGATTATAACGGCAGCGATAGAACTCCTAAATAGATTGCATGACTTGTAGTGTAGCCTACTAACTTATGTAAAAATTAATGCATGTTTCTTAATTTTATTATTATGTCTAGCAACATATGGTAGTATAATTTGTTAGTATACGTGACGTTTTTTGGACCGTGTGGTGTGCATTTGGGAGTCCAATTGCATGCTGTATGCTGGTGATTGATCACCCCCTGCCAAACACCCTAGAGGTGGCTCGCAGGGTATTATGTAGATGTAGATGAATTACGTGAGGCGTTTACGGGGGGAGGAGGGGGTCAAACCGTTTCTCACTTATTCTCACGAGGGAGGTCTTGGCAAGTATCACGTATTTTTTCCGCATGAATTAGAGTAGTAATCACTCTTGAGACCGTACATGAATCCCCGTGGATTGAGTTAGAACGAATATTGTTTTACCAATTTCATTGGTTTCATCTAAAAAGGGGAGTTCCGGGGTTGGGAAATGAATTTCGGAGAGGGACGGCGCGTGTTTGCAGCACTATTAACGTATTGATCAATGAAATGAACAAGGATCTGAAAAAACCTTCGGCTTACTGTTCCTGCCAGCAAACTACCTCGGCCATCATGCCATTCGGTAGATAAAGTGGACGCATGGTATTACATACTGTAGGTCTAAAACTTTCGGAGCGTTTTTCTCGTGAATGGTTGGCCATCTAGTCTTTATATTTGGGTCAATGTGACGCTATGGGATAGTGCTGCAAACACCTGCGTCCTCCCACTCCGAACTTCATTCACCGACCCTGGCACTCACCTTGTAAGTATTTTACTGTTCAATTTCTTCACTGCATTATAGACTATAAGTGAATTGTATTTGGGACAAAAGGCAGCAGTGAAAGTGAATGAAAACGTGACTGAATGGGTGGAGCTAGGTAGAGGGGTTAGCCAAGGGTGTTGTTTGTCACCAACTCTGTTCAATATGTATGTTGAAGACATGATAAGAGTGACATTAGATGAAATAGAAGTATGTAAGTATTGGTGGGGTAAAAATAAGATGCATTAGATTTGCTGATGATATGGTGGTTTTAGCCGAGGACACAGAGTCATTGCAGATATCGGTAACAGCGTTGGAGGAAGGAATGGAAACATATAGAATGAAAATAAACGTTAAGAAGACTACAGTGATAAAAGTGAGAAATGTAGATGGTATGAGGGTGAAGACAAAAGAAGGTGAAATACAGAATGTGAGAACCAACAGCTACTTGGGAACTTTGTTAACTGAAGACTGGAAATGCATAGGAGAAATAAAAAGGAGGATACGGACGGCGAAAGAAGTTTTTAAGAAGAAGAAAAGAGCCTTGTGTAACAAGGCACTGGAATTAAAATTGAGGAATAGATTGGTGAAATGCTATGTGTGGAGTGTGCTTATGTATGGATGTGAGACTTGGATGATGGGAAAGAGAGACAGGGGCAGGATTGGGGCGTTTGAGATGTGGGTTTGAAGGAAGATGGAGGGAATACGGTAGACGGATCGAGTTAGGAATGAACAAGTGTTACATACGATAGATGAGAAAAGAACGTTGATGGACAAAATAAATAAAATGAAGGGTAACTGGCTGGGACATTCGATGAGAGGGAATGGAATTTTGAAAGTAGCTTTGGAGGGAACGGTGGAAGGGGTCAGGAGAAGGGGAAGGAGAAGGCTGAAGTACATCGACAACGTAAAAATTGGAAGATATGGAGACTTAAAAGAGATGGCCGGAGACAGGAGTGAATGGAGACAGCATTGGCGTGCGGGAACTGCCGACGGGCAGAACACCACAAGATGATGACGATGGACTGCGATCTTAGTAATCTTAAATACTGGTCTGACGTACTTTCAAATATAAATAATTAAAAAAAATTGTTTTTTTTTTTCCTTAATAATTCCAACGCAATGAAGAATAGATTAACGTATTGACACTGAAAATACGCATTTTGAACAATAAAGAATAAAGAATAAAGAAATATTTATTGTTCTTGGACCTTTATGGTCCACTAAGAACATACAAGGGCTTACATTCATATTAGAGCTCAGTGCACAGAAGAATAAGATACATGCAAAAAAAATAGAAAATAAATTGTAACAGAATATAGTGGCATATTGGTACAATTACATTTTTTCTTGTAATAGCATTTTAGTGAACATTAGATTTTTAAAAGACATCACTGATTTTGCGGTTTTGATTGGTTCAGGAATACCATTCCATAGCCTTGACCCAACAACTGAAAATGAATTATCAAATGCAGTGGTTCGATGTTGAGGAACAATTAAAAAATCAGCTGATAATCTAGTTACAACATTGCGATATTTCTCTTTACTCTGAAAAAATTGCATAATGTATTCTGGCTGTTTGCAATTAAAAAGTTTGTATAAAAAAGAGGCAAGCATGTATTGCCTCCTTGTTTTTGCTTTAAGCCATTCTAATTTAGAGAAATAAGGGGATATATGTTCATCTTTTTTAAGATCATAAATGAACCTAACACACATATTTAATTGCCGTTGAATCAGGGTGTTAATCTTTTCGGTTAGGTCATTATATACAAGGCAACAGTAATCAATATGGGGGAATATTAACGAGGATACAAGTTGCTTGCGTGTATGAGAGGGCATAAGGTTTTTATGAATTTTTAGCTGAAACAAGATCATGTTGATCTTATTGCTGATGGCTTTAACATGGTTTTGCCAAGACAAATTAGGCATCAATAAGACTCCAAGATTTTTAACGGAGTTTGCATATGATATTTCGGCATCACCAACAAAAATCTTGGGCAGAACATCAAAGTCGACATGTTTGAGTAGTTTTGAGGTACCAAATAACATAGATTTTGTTTTCCTGGGGTTAAGCACAAAGTTATTGTCTGCAGCCCATGAAGTGATGGCCTGAACGTCCTGATTTACTTTGGAAATTGCATCATTCAGCTCATACAAATGACAGTGAAAATAAATCTGTAGGTCGTCGGCATATAAGAGATATTTACAGTTTAGAATACACCTGGGCAGATCAAGGACATACAGGGAAAATAGGAGAGGACCAAGAACTGACCCTTGGGGGACCCCGCAATGGACAGTAGTCCATTGCGATGTATTCCCATTCGCGTCCTTGACTGCCTGTTGACGATCTTTTAGATAGGAGTAAAACCAGTTAAGTGAGGAACAGGAAAAATTAAGGTTTTTCAACTTGTGGAGAAGTTTGGCGTGATTAACAAGACCAAAAGCATTGGTGAAATCAAATAGTACCAGAATTGTAACCATCCGTTTATCAATTCCTTGACGTATATCATCCGTTAATTTGAGTAGCGCTGTTTGCGTAGAGAAGTTTTTCCGAAATCCAGATTGATATGGATCATGCAAGTTGCATTGGTCCAGATAATTCGTTACCTGCTGAAAAACAATTTTTTCTAAGCATTTAGAAAGAGAGCACAGAATAGAGATTGGCCGATAATCACTGGGAGAAGTTGGTTTTTTAACTTTTTGTATTGGTGTGATTAGTGAATATTTCCATACATTCGGAAATTCAGATGACGATAAGGAAAAATTATAGATATCAAGTATTACAGGTAGAAGTACAGTTGACGCGGCCTTTATAAATTTAACTGAGATTCCATCGACCCCAGTTGAGTTCGATTTAGCGAGAGATAACGTTTTACGTAGGTTGTGTGGGGTTACGTGTTGGAAGAAGAAATTTCTCTCGTTATAGGGTACAAGTGGATCAAGGTTAGAGAGACTGAATATGTCAGCAATGTTATTTGCCTCGAAGGTAAAGGCGGGAGTGAAGTGCTTGTTTAGATCATCGATAGATAATTCATGTAAGGGCTGCTTGTTTCGTCGCTGAACGAGTCCAATACTTCTAAGTTCCTTCCAGACCTTGTTTGGTTCTGTCAAATTGGAGAAGGTGGTTGCATAATATTTTTTCTTGGCTTCCGTGACGAGATGCTTTACCTGATTACGCAAGACGATAAACTCAGTGTAAGCAGTCTGGCTTTTTGTTCGTGTGAAAATTCTACGTGAAATATCACGTTCCTTCATTTTTTGCTTAATGTCACTAGTCAGCCAGGGGGCTGAAGGCCGTCTAGGTGCGCATGTTCGCAGGGGGGCATGACAATTTATGCACTCTAAACAATCTCACTTGAGATTAGAGGGAGGGGGGAAGGGAAGGTGGTTGAGACATATCTCACGATATCTCACTAAGGGGGGAGAGGAGGGTCTAAAAATCGCCAAAATCACCTCACGTTGCCGCCCCCTTATACCTGTACGCCCTGTACGCCTGTACCTTATTGTTGGACGCCCCTTTATACCTGTAAACGATACATTAGAAAAGCATTTTTTACTTCTAATCCACCCCAAAGATCGTGCAAGAAATCGCTATATTTGAGTAATCGTTAGATTTTGCGAATCAAAACTGAAAATTTGAATTCCATGCGGTATGATCGAAATGCATCTCAAGTTACATTACCTTGTTAACAGGTGTAAATTTTTGGTTGAACACGTTGATTTTAATTTTATTTATTCCCATACCAACGAATACAGCACATATTGGCTGATTTACATCGGGGTTTTCAACGAGTTAACAATTTCAAGTGTACGGAAATCCATGCCCTGAATGTGGGCAACCTACTCAGGCGGGACTCGAAGCCGCGACATCTTGTTTGACAGGCGCGGACTTTAATCCGCCGCCACCGAGGCCGGCAAAAGTTTCTATTCATGCCTGAAGTGCCTCTATCAAAATTTAAATGATTAGTCCAAGCAATATCATCAAATAATAATTAAAATGCTGTTTTGCACGATGGTCCTCCAGAAATATTGACAAAAATTGACAATTGAGAAAATATTGACAACAATTGCATCATGAAAGGGAACAAAATTAAAATAATTTAGTGGGTGAGAAGCCAAGGGTGATTTTTTTCTCAACAGAGTTAGGTAAATTTAATTGTTAGAAGAAATACACAAAAACTTGGTTGCCATGGGATACGAGTGAGTCTCTGGAAAATAAGGAATAAATAGGGGTATTAAGCGGAATTAATGCACATGATGATATGATCTATCAAATTCATAACTTTTCAATGATATTCCTCGTAATTAAAAACATTATGCTGCAAAATATTGGATAAAAGTGGATCGCATAGCACTCATCGCCGCACCGCGGACATTTTTTAAAGCCTATTAAAATGCGACCGAATTGACAACAGAAATCAGCTCCTACGGGATGTATTCGGCCTCCTCTATTCAGTCCACTTGGATTCACGGTTAGAACTAACAAAAGACGGTGGTAGAGCGCATGAAAAAAATTGAATACGACGCTCCGCGATTTAAAGTCTCACGCTAATTTTCCCGTTCATTCCAAATCGACCAAAGCCCACGCTAATTTTCGTGTTAATTTTATGAGATTACGCGCTAATATTTTCGATGAACGCCGCAATTTCCATGAATCAACGCCCGAGAACTGGAATCACACGCTAAGTGCACTCCATGGGTAATTTATAACTATAAATAAACTATAATTTATTAACGAAATAAACTATACTTAGTATTAACCAGCTCATTTTAATTGGCCACATATACACTACATTGATATGTTTGTATGTCCTGCAATATTGTTTGCATATTTTTCTTCCGTTGTATTTCATTAACTTGTAAATCTTATAAATGCTCATTTCTGTTAATAGTTTCAAATTATTTTCTTCCATTGTATTAGATTAACCTGAAATTTTAGCATATGTTGATTTTTGTTAATTTGTTCAAATTATTTTCTTCTGTTGTATTTGATTATCTTGAAAATTTTGTATATGCTCATTTTTTTTATTGGTTCAAGTGATTATTATGTCTGTTAAATTGATTGCAGAGCTATAAACTGTTTATATAAAAATGTTCTATCGGATGTAAAAATCTGAGAATAATAAATTATATTATATATTATTATCGCCAATTCTTCATTTTTCCATTCATTAATTACGTGGGGATTTAGGGGGGAGGGGTGAAGTTAAATCTCAACCAATCTCACGTGGGGGAAGTGGGGGATCACGCAATTTTGTCAGCAAGAAGCAGTATAATATTGCGAGAAACCTGAGTTGAACTGAGAAAATAATAAAACAATTAAAAAAAAACAAATATCAATGAAGCATGAACTAACGTGTAGGTATACACTGAGAATACGTATTTTGAACGATCTCACGTGAGATTCGAGGGAGAGGTCGGCCAAATCTCACGATATTTCACTAATAGGGGAGGAGGGGTTGGTCGAAAAATCGACGGAATCACCTCACGTAATTAATGGATTAACGTCAATTGTATTGTAATCATTGTAATTGTCAAACTGTAATCGAATGAGGACTTGGCGGTGCAGAAGCAAGAATAGGAAAAGGGGCGAGACAAGGGTGTGCACATAATTTTTGATGTTCACTTCGAGAAAGCCATCAATGAAATCAAAGAGAAAGCTTTGGGTGTCAATATCCACGGCCGCAATAAGTATGCTGCGATTTTCTGACGACATAGCAGCCATAGCCGAGACAGAAAAGGATTTGAAGAAGACTTTGACAAATACGGAAAGGATAATGGCCAGATACCAGCTGAAAATCAACGAAAAGAAGACTAATATCCTTATTATTATAGAATATTTTTATATTAATCAGCAAAAGAGAGGAGGCTAAGACAAACATTAACCTAGGAAAGCATACGCTTGAAGAGGTGAAGGAGTTTTCTTACCTAGGAAACCGAATTACCAACGATTGGTGAAGCAAGAAAGAAATAGTAGACTAGCGCAGGCGAAGAGGGCTTTCAATGCAAAAGAAGAATCTTCTTACAGCCGAGAATACAAGCATAGAATTAAGGAAACAATTCATCAGATGCTACTTATGGAGTATGCTTCTCTATGGAAGCGAGGCTTGGACGTTGACAGCAGCAGAGATGTCAAGAGTGGAGGCATTCGGAATGCGGTGCTATCGGAGAATGATGAAGATAAAATGGATTGACCGTGACGAGGAAGTAACGAGGGAGTGCTAAGAAGCAGTGGCGCAGCGAGGAGGGGGGTTTGGGGGTTAACCCCCCCCCCCCCCCACAGCTCAGAGAAATTTTAAGTTAAATCTATTTTACTTAATTGGATTAATATCGCTTATAGAATTGTGTGAGTATTAACAAAATATCCCTCAGAAGGCCGTAAAACTCAACACTTTGAACCATTTATCTTAATTTTTTTCTTGCGGAGGGCCCCCGCACCTATCGCTTACCCTGGAGGGTATACCACACCCTCAGGCACCCAAGTATTAGTTGCGCCTGAAACCCCCCTTAGCCTTATTTTTTGGTTGCGCCCCTGCTAAGAAGAGTGGAGGAAAAGAGAAGCCTCCTAAAAACCTTAAGCAGAGGACGGAACACATTTTGAGGCATTTTGGACCGATGAAGACCATCATTGAAGGAAAGGTGGAAGGGAAGAAGAGCAAGGGACGGCCCCGAATGAGTTACATGTAACGGATTATAAAGGATGTAAAAGAGAAGAAATGCGTCGTATGAGAAGGCTAGCGGATAGGCGAGGGGAGGCGGCAGGTTGGAAGTAAATTGCACGCAACTGATCGCATCGTAGATATTAAATCCGCTCAAATGGTTTTAATTCCTGGATCACTTTTATCGCCGCCGAATGTGACTCATCTGACCCGGAGCGGGGGTTCCTAAGGCGCAGGGGCATGCCCTCTCCGCGACCAAAGCGCTCCAAATTACGTCCCAAAACCGCCGAGTGCGTCACCGCGGACCCTCCCGCCCCCCGTCCCTCCCGCTAACTGCACTCCCACCCAATGAAATCGGACCCTCGCGAGATGAAAGCGCTCCCGCCTCGCTAGCGGACGTCTCCGTGGGTCCATTGGCTTTTCGGACAAGTCCGATGCTCTTTGCATAGTAGGAGATGACGAACAAATGTCCATAATCCAGGTGACAAGGGGACCTCATAGAGGAAGCCCTATTTCATCCCATAGAAGGCTGATTTCTGTTGCCACTTCGGCTGCATTTTAATCGGTTTTCAAAAATGTCCACGGCGCTGTGATGAGTGGAATGCGATCCACTTTTTTCCAACATTTTGCATTATAATGTTTGTAATTTGGCAACGTAATCGAAAATGAGAAGGAGACTTCGTTGTTTTCCACTAATTTATTTTGTCCGTACCTACAAATAAACTAGTGGAAATTACGGAAGGTAGGACAAAATAAATTAATGGAAAACAACGAAGTCTCCTTTTCATTTTCGAGTATTAACTTCCACACAGTTGAGCCTAATACAATTGAACGAATTGGCAATGTTATGTTTGGCAACTGTGATTCCCACGTCACTTTTTCCTATTTTTAATTGTTATTAGCATTCTAATCAATATTAAGGACTGCAGAAACCTAAATAAGTTTCATAGCGTCTTTACTATAAACAAATCGTAACCATTTTCAATAATTAATTTATCAATACTTATAGCTACAGCATTTTTAGCCAGCTTTTTTCTAGATTTCAGCCCACTGTGCGCCGGGTTTTCTCTCCACCCTTCCTTCCCTACCTTCATCTACAGACTACCCCGCAAGCCGCCTCAATAGGCGTGTGGCGGGGGTTGTAAGGACACCGGCCGAACAAGCAAATGAAAGAGAAAAGCAATGACGAAATTCCACATAGTATTCATTTAAGTCCTTTGTCGTTGGGGGTAAAACGAATTCCCATACCTATCCGTTCGGCGAGATATTGACATATGGTCTAAATGATATAGAAAACCCTCAATAACTTTAAGTATCAAAGTTGCCAGGGAGGCAAAAGTAATGAAAGTTGCTGTTGATTTTGACGGTGCAAGAAAAAGTACACGGAAGTTCAGAATGTTTTACGTCAAACATTAAGAGGAAAATACATAAATAAACATAATAAATTGTAACTAGTGGTCTGAAATACCATTCAATCGCTGCTATATGACAACATATCTCTTAATTTATCGTTTCTGTCAGACCTGGAAATATAGTGAGTAAATAAATTAGTTATCGGTCGCCTCCTTCAAATAGCATACCACAACCGAATCCCATTAGAGGCTTATATCCTGTATTAGCTGCTGTTACAGTGTCTGTGGGTAAGGTAGTTTTAGAAGTTAAGAATCTTTGGATAGACTCTTTGCCTATATGGAACATATATTTCTTTTTGATACCCACTGCATTGTATGCACTTGTTGCCTGAGCTCGTAAATCCAGCTTAAAATGTCGCTTTCCCTTCTTTCTTACTATCTTCTCTCTGGGTGCTGCCACTCACCTTTCTCCATTCTTTCCCCCTCCCCCTCCTTCATCATCATTGGTCAACAATCCTAAGGTTGATTTGACGCAGCTCTCCATTCCTCTCTCCTGGCCCGGGGGAAGAGGGGGCCGGATTGTGGCCTCACCCGGGCCAGGTTAAATAAAACGAAAAGTCAAGTCAAGTCCTATCCTCTAGCTTTTTCATAGCTACGTATTTCTTCTCTTTCACGTCCAGAACCAGGGACGCAGCTAGGAATTAAGGCTGGGGGGTTTAGGTGTAACTAATAACGGGGTGTGTGGAGGTATGAAATACCCGCCAGGATAATCGATAGGTGCGAGATTAATAAATTGCGGAATTTTAAGATAAACGGTTCAAAATGGTGAGTTTTACAGCTTTCAGAGGAATATTTAATTAATCCTTACATTATTCTATTAGTAATATTTAACCAATTAAGTAAAATGGACTAAACTTAAAATTTCTCTGAGCTCTGGGGGGGGGGGGGGGGGGGGGGGGGGGGAGGTTTAACCCCCAAACCCCCCCCCCCCCCTCGCTGCGCCACTGTCCAGAACAACCTATGCTACGTGACCTATTAAGGGCCTTTCTTTTCCTCTATTTCCATTTACTTATCCTTCTAAGATTACTTTCATCATATCTCATAAAGTGGCCAACTAATTGTAAGTTGTTCTGTCTTCTGCCTAAGGTTTTCAGAAGACTTCTCTCTCCTCCCACTCTTCTTAGCACTTCCCCGATACTTATACAGTCGATCCATTTTATCGTCATAATTCTTCGATAGCACCACATTTAGAATACTTCCACTCTTTACTCCTTCTCCAAAAGCAGAATAATTACAAATGAATGCGGTTGTTTCAAAGATCTTTATTTTCTGAATGACACGATCTATTCTCACGACCTCCGAAAACAACAGACTCGAGGTGTGTTCTGAATATAACGGGGATATTAGTTTAAAAAAATATTAATTTGTTCGTCTACAAACTTTGTCTCTTTGAAAATAGTCCTCATTAGCTATTGCGCAGTTTTGCCAGCGCTTCTTTTAATCCTCGGAACACTCCTCAAACTCGATCTTTGGAGTCGTCTTTCGCTCTGTCAGCGATTTGTTCTAATGTCATCTATGCTCATAAATCGATGGTCCTTTAAGGTTATCTTTATCTTTGGAAATAGAGAAAAGTCACACGGAGCCATGTTTGGCGAATATGGAGACTGGGGCTTCGTTACAATATTGTTTTTGGCAAAAAATTCACGCACAGGCAGTGAGATGTGAGCCGAAAGTCGCCGAGCCCATTGAAACGCGTTTAACCTTAGCGACTGCGACACAAAATCTAAATACGGAATGTAACTTAAAATTTTAGCATAATTTAGGAGCATGGACACTTCCTCAATCAAAGAATATTGACAATCGGACTCTCCAAACCAGCAGACTTTAAAAATCACGTTTTTTTCTGAACACACCACGTACATCTTCCAGTTTTACAAAAATTATCACTCCTTGGTTACCTCACCCAAAGAAGTCAATTTTTTATTCAAAATACTCAAAGAGCTGTGAATATGTAGTAGGCAGTGGCAGCCCACCAGTTGGTAATAAAAAAAAACAAAAATCACATGGTGTGACATAGCAACTGCCAACAGTCCTCAAACTCATTTGAAGAAAATTGAATGCCGACTTTTAATTCATCGGGTCACTCATAGAGGACATCTTAAACATTTGTGATGCCAATAAATATACACATTTAGGGAAAAGTTAAAACCTTAGATTGCTGTGGTTATAAAAATTAATCGAGCAGTAATTGCCGGGATTACAGTGTGCAGTAGGATGTATACGCAGAAAAATGAGGGAGACAGAGTATTCTCGTATTTTATTTCGTGAGAGACAATGCACGAAAATACCGTCTGCTTAGCTAACTTGGAACTGTTTGTGAACATTATCAGCTACTCATCGGAAACTATCGTGTGACGTACCATTTCTTTCAACTATTTGGAATAACTAATCAATTGCCCTTCGGATCATTCATGAGGACATCTTCGAAAAGACATCTTCTCCTGAACCTATATTTTATCCTTTTTTATATTTTTTATTGTTTATATTTATAAAAGCTTTAGATTATAAGTTTTATATTCAATGTAAAGGCCGTATCGACTATTTTTGAGTAATTAAATAAATAAAAATATCAACCAAACCAGGCACATTTAGATTGTTAACTATCATGCCTGCCCATTGCATGCACATAGCTAGCATTGATCACTTATAAACCCTTACTGAAAGGTCACTGCCCACTTTCAATTTAAAAGATGATCGCAAACACCAGAATAATCGGAAATAACGGATAAATTTAATGCAGAAACACCAGCTGTTCACTCGTTCCCCCGATGGCCACTTACTTCATGGACATCACTTTACCGAAACGAAGTCAATGTTGCTACCACAAACGGCAATATCTCTCGCAAATCTCGACTAAATTAGAGATTACACCGCTCTTCTTCACGTGGAAATCATGTAGATACGCAGTTTGCACAATTTTAAAATTATAGATCTTTGAAACGTGACGCTATCATTGAAAACCACCCTGCGTTGGCTGTATGTGGCACCACTAGTCACCTGACGGCGATTCAAGAGCACTGAAATCCGGAGGGAAGTAAATTTAATCAATTCTTTGATTCACCATTATTATACGTCAACAATCCTTAGATTGGTTTGACGCAGCTCCTTATTTCTCTCTCCTATCCGCTAGCGTTTTCATAGCGACGTGTTTCTTCTCTTTTATATACTTCATAACTTATACTATGCAGCTAGTTCGTGGCCATCCCTTGCCCCTCTTCCCGTCCACCTGATCTTCTACGATTATCTTCAGTAGGCCGTTATGTCTCATGGTATGACCAACTAAGTTGTCCCTTCTTCTTTGACTTCTCTTTTCGTCCACCCTTCTAAGCACTTCCGAAAACTCGGAGGGAATGAATTCCAGGATCTGGCGGAATATTTCCGAGGTTTTATTTCAAAGTGTACTTATTTTTTTATTATGTGATTTTCAGTCAACTTTCCACTATAGCTGTGTTTATTTTGTTTTTTTTTTCAATTGTACTGATAATCTTGGGAAAGAGTTCGTTATATCTTACTGTCTTCTGTAGACTGGAGAGATACGGAGAAAATAAATGAGAATGTTAATAGGAAAAGATAACGTATTGGAAAAAATAGTTGAGACCAAGGGAAACGGCATGACTCTAGACTAACACGACCAAGGGATGAATCTATATAGGTATTATTAAATACATGTATCTGAAAGCAAAGAAAGGGAAGAAGAAAGATTTTATGAATGGATTGATAAGGTATATGTTGTGTGCCGAGCTAAAGTATGAAATCGAGCAAAATGGCTAGGGTGACTATATGCACGCGATGATATGTAAACATATATATTATTCCTTGAAACGATGGTGGTGGAAGGCTGTTTATTCCCATCAGAGATAAGAATTGGACAAAACCGAAGACTAGTCAGCAGCAAATAATTTTATGAAACCGCCCAGCAATGCACCCAAGAGCAAAAAACCCAAAGTAAAATTAATCCATCCGCTCCGCATCATCATCCGCTTTAGCTTGGGCTCAAAACCAAGATCCATTGATTGTATTTGAACCGAACAGAAGTCCGAAATTCCCATAAGGACCAGTGAAAAACTGGGCACATTTTTCTTCAATATTTCAGCGAAGACTCTGAACTGCAGTGGTATCTGCACAAATTGGATGTATTTTGTCAATAAAAAATGTCCAGAAGTTAGTGAGTCTTTAATGAATCAAGTCACCGGAGACGGGGGTTCAATTATTGAATAGTGAACGAGGCAAAAAATCAGAATCTCCTGGGTCAGCTCAGGTCATAGAGGGATGAGTTTTTTTTTCATTTTCGGACCATTGGCACCGAAGAGGAAAAAGTTTTCGAAGAGCAACTCCCTAGCCAAGCGGATTCGCTCCTGTCGCATCGAGATCGCAACCGAGGTTGACCGAATTGCCGCTGAAGTGAGGGGTGATATCAGCTGTGCCTAGCGTCCTCGTGTTCTATAATGACACTGGAGAGGGTCTGCTTTGCATCCTGTCTTTAAATGGGAATAAAACTGTGGAGCAGCTGCCGACTCTTCGGGATAATAATTTGGTGGTTTACCCTTGCCTTCCACATCACAGTGCTTCAACCGGTACATAAAATATTGACACCCTTGCAGTGATATTATTGTCGCTGTATCAACCACTGTCCTCTCCGCATTCACCCATATGAAGAAGAGCTTCTACACTCTCCTCCGGGTGATGTGAAGAATAATAATTATCGATGGCCCCTCGTCGCTAAGTCACGACCTCTTTACAGTTTTTCGGTATCATTGAAATGGTCTATTTTGCCCTTGTGTGTTATGATACCCCTCAGAATTCCATCGCTATTTGCCCCCTGCTGCTGATTGCTGAAGCTTAGAACATCCGCTCATATCGCGGCTTACCTCTCCATTTAGACAGCGACCCACCATCCGCACTCGATGGCATCAGGACTAAGCCGCAAGCCCATAACCTGAATGAGTTCAATTCATATCCCGGAGGCTTAGTCCTTGCTGAGTGTAACAGTCATTCATCTCCCCTATTATTTCCTTTATCTCATTATCTCCATATCATATTGAACGCTATGCTTCCCGTAACCAATACAAGAGTGCATCAGCTTTTTTTAATATGAGCGAAGGTGGAGGTGACAGTAGTCGGTAGAGCGAAAAATATTTCACAGCAAAGGTGGTGACATATACATACTATACCGGTTGTTGTACTTCGATGTGGAAGTCTCATATTGCTTCTTCCAACACCCATCAAAACAAACCTTTGGCTTGTTTTACTGGGTGACCATATGACCACTCGACCGTCCGAAACACGCACGCACGCAACGAGTTTCTTTTTGTGCAGAGTGACCCGGTTCACAGCTGGCGTGCTGTCTACAGGGCGTTTCTTCTAGATGTTTTTTCTGCTATGAAGTAATTAGATGGTCATGGCACTGACAGTATCAATTTAGGGGGAAGGGATACGGGAGGGGTTGAGGGCAGTTTTGGGTTGTTTGTGATGTAAGGTATTAGAATTTTCATAGTCCTAGAGACTTACGAGCATTTCATTATTTGTATTTCCAAACGTTTTCGAAAATTTATTGATATATGAATTCAGTTCTGTTAGTAAGGGGCAAATTTTTAAATCCTTCCGGATATTTGCGTTGCTTAAGAACCACGGGGCACCGATGATGCGCCTGATAATTACGTTTTCTGCAGTTTGTAACTTCTTTAAGTGGCTTGGCGCCTCGTGAAGCCATACTGGGGAGGCGTAACTCAGTAGCGGCTTGATGGTGCTATTGTAGAATAGAAGTTTAGTTTTCAGGGATATCGGAGCTGATGGCCTTAGTAAAGGTTGCAGGGCTGCGACCGTCCGAAACAATTTTTTTCGCCCATTCCTTTGTTGCCCACACACCTGCAAGCCTGGTGGACGCCCTCAGTGGCCTTAAGCTAAGAGAGCCTAAACCCTGAAAGTGTGTACAATTCACACGCCCTGAAAATTAGTCCGTGGTGAGCTCTATCCTCGCCTATCAAAAATAACCTTTACAATGGTTCACTTAGTGACCACACGGCTCTCCCAAACCCTTTTTTTTACCGTCCTTACACACACTGACACACCTGGAAGTCGATGAGCGCGGGTAGCGCCCTCGTGTAGAAGGCCACCTCGTTGCGGAACAGCGACTCCGACTGGTACGCCTCCCGCGTCTCCGGGTTCTCTGGCAGCGCCTTGAGGATGAACGATCCCTTCCACGGCTCCTCTCCGCTCCAGCCGCGCGCCTGCACCCGGTAGAGCACGGCCGTGTAGTTGTCGCCCCGGCCCGAGCCCTCCGTCGCCTCGAACCACGCGAGCCTGACTCCGGGGTGCGAGTCCCTGATCAGCCGCTGCAGGGACTCGGTGGTCAGCATGGCGGACATGCCGACGGGCGATGGACGCACTCCCAAAGAAAGCGCACCAGGCAGGACGAACACACACGAAAACCACCCCCTGAAACGTGCGTCCCTCTCGCTTTTATATGCACGCACAGACACCCCCTGGTTGGTCCACCCCCCTTCTCTCTCTCTTTACAAGGAGAGAAGGGAGATAAGTCCCCTCGCCGCCGTTATAGTGACACTGCCAGAGAGGAGGTCGCCTCCTTCTCTTCTTAACCGCTCCTTCCAGTACAAGGGCTTCCTCTTCGAGAGAGTCTGGCGGGCACGCGGTCCGTCGCTGCGTTTCGTCGCGAGGTTATGATACCGCTGGCTGGTTGGCTGGGAAAGCGAGCGTGTCGATGTGTCGCGAGGCTCGGAGCGAGAGTGCGTGACGCCAGAGGAAGATTCCACTTGATCGCAATCAAATCCGCCGGGCGACCGAGGAACGGCGCGCACTGGATTGTGGGTGATGAGATGAGATGGCCTAGGGGCGTCCCACCCAGCAACGCGCGGATGCTGGGGGGGGGGGGGGGGGGAAGGGGGTATGCGAGAGACCCACCGCCCCCGCTACTGCCCCCCCCCAATCTTTCGCGGGCTCAAAGCGCGGAGGTTCCGACGACCTAAAGGGGGCGACGCGGAAGGTGTATCTCGGCCGAAAAACCCTTCGGGGACGGTCTGGTGGTTTTGGGGGCCGCCGCGGCGACAGTGACCGCGTGCGGCGATCCCTCGACTATCCCCCGCCGGAGGAATGCTGGCGATGGTTGCGCAAAGCGAGATGCAAAATGCATGTCTCTATCTCTCTCTTTTTTTTCACGGGCGACTATGAGGGACATGGCCAATGAGCGACTGACCGTCACCTTCCACCAGTCTTCCAAGTTAAAGCGAGTCGGACTTCTTCCAATACACTGTCCGTAACAATTGGGATTTAGTCATAAATAAAAAAAATTTCACCCTCTTTTTCGGTTATGCCCTTTACCATTATGCCAATAAAAAAGAGTTTAAAATCATTGCATCGCCATTAGTTTGCTGCCATCTAGAGATAACAAAGATAAAAATCTATTATATTAAAAAAATTATATAAGGAAAGAAGAGTGTGTGAGGAAATTATTAGTGTGTGAGGGTATTGGGACATATAAGAAATCTTATTCAGACACTCAACTGAATTGCATCGAAATTGGCCGGATCAAAATTAATCCAGTGTATACGCAGTACTGAGGGAATCTTAACTTAAAATCAATTCCTTGCTTCATAATAGGGTGGTTTCCTATTATTTTTTTATTGCCTAAATTGAATGATTATTACTCCTGGAGTACGTATTTCACGCTTTTAGATTTTTAAATGACGATATCTATATTTCGCAATGGAATGAAAAGTGAAAATTTTCAAGCGCGCGAAAAAGCGACGGCTAAGTATGAATGCTGGGAAAAGCCCGTGTGACGTCATTCCGCTGCCTCCGTGTGAGGCGACCTTGGGGCGAGGATATGTGCGCCGCTGCGATGCAGGCTGCTAGCAGGTAGCAGAGTACCCTGATAGCAGGTAGCGCTTGGCTTAAATAAGGATTATTAATACCTTATCAAACGAAGGAAACTTTCCGACCATAGGCAGTTTTAATAGGTGATTATTAAGATATGTTTCCCTGAGCTCTGTGTCTCATGCATGCATTGGTAACCTCAGACGATGCAAAACTCCTATCCACTCATATAGAATCTAGGTCCCTGTGACGTCACGTGGAGTGGCATCGCATGGGCGCCAATCTGGCCTTTTTCAAATAGGGTTAAAATTGACCATTGTCATTCGCCTAAACTGGGATTTCTATTACCAAATGATTTGTATGTTATGAATACACTAATGGTGGGTAACGAATCGCAATCAATGCCTTTCGTTTTCTATATGATGAAGGAAACTACCCTATTGCAATACATTAGTTTTTTGTCTAATTTTTCACGGTGAATGTTTCTGCAACTATAACCGGCTTTTGATGTAATTACGGTAAAGAAACCAGCTTGAGAAGTTATGTTTGACTTTTTAAATCGATTATTACTCCGCCATTTCCATACTTGAAGATGTGTACACAATTGGAAATATATGTTTTACTAGCAGGCCACCCGGCATTGCTCGGTAAGGATAGCATTCAGAGAAGAGGGAAACTTAGAATTATAGTCACATTTAGTAGGATTATTATGTTTTCTCTCTCCGTTTGTTAAGAGGTGTGCCTACCCGGCAGGATGTCCAACCGCAAAAGTTGTATGACGTGTCGTAACTAACGGTCGGATGCAATTGGAAGTTCAACTACGTAACTCGATAGCATGAGATGTACCCACCATTGTATGATTCAACTTTGGTCGAAATCCGTGCGGCTTTATAGAAACGCATAGCTGACAGACAAACAGACATCCTCTTATATAATGAGAGGGTGAGAAGCCAAGTGGTATAAGTGATATTTTTCTCAAAAGAGTTAGGTAAATTAATTAATTGTTAGAAGAAATACACAAAAACTTGGTTTCCATGGGATGCGAGTGAGTCTCTGCTCTGTGCTGACATCGAGTGGAAGATTTAATGCACTACTAAACATCTAATTGATCTCGTTTGTTTTGTATACTTACCAACTTTCTGTACCTAACTCTGGGTAGAAAAAAGAAATCACTTGCACCCGTTGGTTTCTCAACCATTCATATCTTGTTATATGTAAAATTCTCGTGTCACAATTTTTGTTGCCAAACTCCTCCGAAACGGCTTGAGCGATTCCTATGAAATTTTGTGTGTATATTCAGTAGGTCTGAGAATAGGACCTAAACTATTCTTAATTATTCCTCAGGGCTCATGAGTCCCTGGAGTGGGCCCTGAATCAATTCCATGAGAAATACATGTAAATTCCGTTATTAATCCCTGCAGATGTTTCTTATTTTGCATATTTTAATTAGTGATAATGGTCACATATAGTTGAAATATATAATATTTGAAAGGAAATAAATACACATTTTATTCTGGTTTTCGAATTTCGCTTTCCACGTGATTTACGGTGATGTTTTAAAAACAATCCATAAAAATGCTGAAATTTTAGCGTTAATGGCTTACTGTCCCCTTGACGACCGTCATTATTGTTTAATGTTGTTTGACATATCGTTATAAGTTTAGTCACAAAATAAATCCTTTTTTATAGTCATTAAAGAGTTCAAGAAGCTTTCACTCACTTAAGTTTAGGGTCTAAATCGATATCGGTCATTATAAATACTATAATATTCTGTGCGCGCAAAAGTTTTTAGAATCATTGTCAAACACTTCCCGTCATTCCACGTTCAACGTATGTTTATTAGATCAACGATTGCTTGAAATCATAGCCACTGCGACGTGAAATTAAAATGGTGCAGCTGAAAGTAAATATGTGCGTTCAAATGTTTCAAGATACATTCTCAAAACAACTGTTGGAATATCGGCGATGGAAAAGTAGTTGTACATGAAAATAAATACTGGATACATAAAATTGCCGACCGATTCCTGCACAATCATTAATTTGCAAAATGCTTTTATTGACGAGATATTCTCGATGTGCACACACAATGCTTGAATCATGAGTGGCTGGAAGAAAGAACAATTTTTTCAGCAAAAAACGCGGCCGTCAACGATTTGAATTTCAAGATACAACAGATACAGAGGACTTGGTGTCATAAAAATCTATCGATACAGTTTGATATCGATACGTACCAATGAAGCTGTAAACTATCCGGCATAGTTTTTGAACTCATTGGATTTGACAGGCTGAAGGTTGAATCTCCAGCAACTGAAGACCACCACCAAGAAGTTGGACCACCACGACTGAAGGTTGGATCTCCAGTTATTTTGCTTCGTAATTTGAATCCACCACGGCTGTGCAATGGCACGCGATTAGTCACTAACAAAATGACGAAAAACGTTATCGAAGCCAGCATTTTGAATGACAAGTTCCAAGGAGAAGATGTATTACTACCACAAGTCCCTATTATTCCGTCAGATGTGCCATTGAATCCAAACGGGGTTCAATTTCCAAACAGATTGACATTCGCCATGACATTCAATAACTCTCAAAGCCAAACGATGACTGTTTTTGGCTTCATTTAGGCACACTGTTTTATTCGCACGGGCAATTGTAAGTGGCACGTTCTCGCGTGGGTAAAACATCCAGTTTGTTTGTGTAGGCTACAGATGTACTCAATAAAATTTCGTACACTCCATTGCACTCATAATGTTTCTTTTTTTAATGCCATAATTTGTGATAGTCACAAAATTCATTGATTAAAGCAATAAAAGGACAAATAATTCAAAATATGAATGCTTGACGTTTTGTTATTTTTATAGGTAGTCACAGTTCACAACGCGTCATTCCTGTTTCAGTTGTATACCACATCCCCACACTGCACTTACAATAAGTTAGTTATTTTTTATTTTACTACCAAAATATTCCCTAGAAATAATTTATACGGCAAAACTACGTTTGCCGGGTCAGCTAGTATATTTTTAAATAATAATAATAATAATAAAAGAAATACGAGGAAAAGAAACAAAAATATCAAGACCTCGCAAGGCAAATAAAAACTATCTGGAAACAGGACGTGGTCACCATCATCCCCATAGTAATATCATCAACAGGAATAATACATTCATCACTCAATTTTGGAATTGAACGATTAAAAATTAAAAGAAACACAATATATAACATTCATAAAACTGTAATACTGGATACAAGTAGAACAGTTAGATTGTTTTTAAATGAATTGTAACTTGGGGCAGCGTCTTGGCAAGGCCCGACGCTGGCAGACCTCCAAGTAAATCTTGTGGAATAAAGAATAATAATAATAATAATAATAATTTATTACTCCTGCATTTTGTTTTTACATCTGAATACAAAAAAAAAAGAAAAGGAGCTTTAGGTGGTCTCCAAGGTCATGGGACCAGGATTGAGCCACCATTAAATAACAAAATGTTTGCCAATAAAAACATAATAATGCAGTAAATGATACATGAGTGTTTTAGATAAATAACATCAAAATAAATTTTCAACTATTTCTCGCGAGAAAAGCCAGTCTTTAGCAAGTCTTGACATTACATTTGAGGTTTTATTTATTTTTTAATTCTAGCGGGCAAAAAATGAAGTAACTTTGGCCCCACGTAAAGAAAACAGCGTTTATATAACGTTAACTTAGGTCTGTTTCCGACTATAAATGACTCTCTCCTTAAATTATATTTATATTTGTCACATCCACTCCGCAAATTTCCACTTCTGGCAAAAAACAATTTAATCACTTTGAATAAATACAAATGCCTTAGTGACAACAAATTTAGGGCCACAAACAACGGAAATGAGTGCTCATAGTAATTTTAAGACAATATTACCCTAATTATTTATTTTTTTGCAAAACGAGTGCACACTTAAATGTACTCATGTATGCACTGCCCAAGCAGATTATACCATAAGAAATTTTAGAATGAACAAGAGCATGGTAATTTTTTTTTTTGCCGGAATTGGACATTTGTTTCGTAGGTAGTAAAATTTGGACAAGGCACTTCTAAGGCATTTGTTCACAGTAAGTAATTGTTTATCCCAGCGTAGATTTACTATATTATTTATACGATTATAAAGTTAATATTTGTTTTATATTTCCTGTCATTCGTCTGTAAACAGGCCTATCAATAAGTTACCTCTATACTGGCATTAGGTTTGCTCGGGAAACTTTCTCAATATTACTGCGACTCTCAGTCAGTCCCGCCGTGGAGGGTGATAAGACGCACGTGAGTCAGCGGGAATTAGGAACAGGAGCTCTTCAGCATGCAAACGAGCAAATAAATCACCTCCATTCCTCAAAACCAGTCCATCGTATCACCTTTCTTATCACACTTCCCTCACCCGCTCGACTCTAGCTTCGGCTCAAACTGAAATGATAATGAAGGAGGCGATGGTCATGTGGACACTCTGAAATGAACAAGCCGCTGGGTGGGAAGTTATTTCAGGGAACGTTTTCTGTCGAACCCAGGTGTATTTATTTACCGTTGTGCTCTCATTCACTCTACTTATTGTTATCCTTGTTATATTGTTTTATTATTATCATATTGTTGCTATTGTTATGATTCACTCTACCTATTGTTGTTTACTCTACTTATCCATTCAATCTATGTGTACACATAATTCAGGATTTCTAGTCGCATTTATTAATTTTTCAGTTTTGCTTCATTCACTTGTTGCTTACGAAAATGTATTATTTTGGTTGTACACCCATCAACGTCTAAAGGACTCAGAAGTCCACGATAACAGATGTTTATTATTATTTGTAACGTTTGCGGACATGAGGTGCTTATTCCTCGCTTTCGCTTGGCTCATTCGGGGGGCCTCTGCCACGTTAGGTGGCGAGTTGACTAGAAGGAACTGAGATGCATACTATGGTAAAGAGAAACTCTGCCATATTAATACCAAAGTCGGCATAAATGAAGTTTTCAACCCGATGGGAAGCCCGAGGGAAGTTTGCCCACAAAATTTGTTATCTTTCATCATTGTATTATGCAAAAAATAACCTTGATTTCTAGGTGCCTTTTGGCGGAGACTTTTAATGATTTGAGCACGAAATATTAAGCAGTTAACTTAAATAAAAGCCAGCCATACCACTAGGATCTTAGGAAGACGCAGCGCCGTAGGAGAATAAAAACTCCACACTGACGACTTCGATGAAATGAAATTGCCTAAAAAAATCACTGGCAAATTATTAACTTTGTGGTATTCCATTGTTAATTCTGCACCTACAACGATAAATGAGGTATCATTTTAAACGCCGAATCACCAGATTCTGACGAAAAATGCAATCTTAATCACAAATTTCACTATTTATCCATTAATTTGACTTATTATTATTATTATTAAAGTATTCTACAGATTAAGGTAGGTTTCCATGGAGTAAGTTCAACAGATTCAGGTTTGAATTGGTGGACGATAGACATATTCAAATAAATAAAATATCGTAGCACTTTTCCACAAATTTGTTTACTGCGTACAACGCGTTTCGGCTCACTGAGCCATCATCTGGTACAAGACATTAGTGTCTTTACCACATGATGGCTCTGTCAGCCGTAACGCGTTGTACGCAGTAAAAAAATTTGTGGAAAAGTGCTACGATGTTTTATTAATTTAAATATTCCATGGAGTACTTGAAAAGAATTCTGGGATCCTCCCTCCCCATCAACCTCTAGCCCCTTCAATTCACAATAAGGCCTAATCCCTTTCATTCTATCTAAAAATCCTACTCTTTTCCTTCTTCTCCCTCGTTTACCTAACATTCTTCTAATTCGACTTAAAAGTTTCGATTTTTCCATGTCGATTACTCGCTCCAGGTCAATCGACTCCACACATTTCTTTTATTCTAAACTTTACAAAAATCGACCATGCCTTTCCAAACGACAGGAAAACAATCCTAATCAAAGTGGCCTTTGCAATGACAATTAATAAAGCACAGGGTCAGACTCTTCAGAGAGCCCGATTTAACTTGCCGGAACCCGTGTTTTTTTCGCATGGACGGTTGTATTTAGCATTTTCTAGAGTTCGTACTTTACGTGATCTATATGTTTGTGTTAAAGAAACTCACAACCAAAAAATTACAGACGACAACATTGTTACTTCTAATATTGTCTTTAAAGACGTTTCGTAATTTGCGAGCTAATATTCAGTGACATACGTCATGATTGTTCCTCTGGTATCAAACTATCTTCCTTGTATTGTGTTCAAATGTTTTGCACATTTTTGCAAGAAAACAGGTCTAAACAAAGAACTTTATGATACACCTACTTCTCTATTTAAAATCAAATTTCACCGTTTCCTTAACTTACTTATTCACTGATAGCGTGAAAGTACGAATTTTCGCATTGGTTTCCTAGTCATCAACCGTTCTTCATTTATTTTTGTCTTTATTCCAGCTCATTTTTGTTTTATTACTTACGAGATCCCAGTCCAGGCGAATGACTTTTTTCTCTGTGGATGTTTCACAGCGACGTCTTCCGACTTAGAACCTTTTTAATTTTAATTATGAGTAAGGAGGAAGAGTGCTCGGGTTTCCAGCCGGGTCTATGGGTTTTTCAGCACCGACGTTTCGAGGGCAAAGTCAAAGCCATCGTCTTCATTCACCCTGAAGATGATGGCAGAGTTCGCCCTCGAAACGTCAGTGCTGAAAACCCCTTGGACCCGGCTGGAAACCCGAAAACTCTTCCTCCTGTCTTTTCGCCGAGAAAACCTTAAAACCTTCACTATGAATAAGCATTTTTTATATCCCTTCAAACCATTTATTAATCGCAACTGAATTTTGAATGAAAATTTTTATATTTTCGTTACATAATACCACGATATAGGCCAGGGGTTTCCAAAATACGCCCCGCGGAGGGCTTTCATCCGGCCCGCGCACTCGTTTCAAGTAGCGCGCGATTCTCGCTCGTTTAACTCTGTGAGACGCCGCTAGGAGAATTGCAGCGCTGTACTGCACGTTAAAGTCGCCTTCAACTGTTCGTAAATAAGAAATACGCCACCGGATACTTCAGTAGACGTTAGTATCGAATACTTCATTTCACTGGTATAAGCTAAGGAGTTCTCGAAAAACGACAAAAATTAATTGGTTTTATTTCTCGTTTCCGCGACCCCGTACTCTCTACCATATCTTCACTTCGCCGTCCGCGTCGGTGACAACGCGATAAATTCCTCGACACTCAAACCGAATGTCATGTGCTCGAGTCCCGCCAGGGTAGGTTACCCTTATTTGGTGTTTGCGATCGTTCTGCGTTGTTGGTCGCTAGATTCACTAGATGTAAAGGCCAGTGATGTCATGGCAAAATTAGCAGTGCCGGAACGCTCTTTCCTCAACTTTTTTTTATTTTCTATGTTATTCTGTGTGTTTTTATTACAAGTTACGTCTGCATAAACTCGATTGTTTCTGGCTTTACTTTGTGAAAATCCATTCTGAACAATAAAAAGTTATGGTACCTTTTTACACGATTTATTCAATACGACCGGTTTCGTCGCAGAGGCCTTTTTCAAATGAGGATAAAATTGACCATTGCCATTCGTCTAAACCGCTATTTCTAAAACCAAATAATTTGTATATTATGAATACACTAATGGTGGGTAACCAATCGCAATCAATGCCTTTCGTTTTCTTTGATGAAGGAAACTGTACTATTGCCGGTCAGGTGTGTTAGCCAGTTACCAATCGTGTGAAAAGGTACCATAACTTTTTATTGTACGTCTGCATAATTTAAAATAAATATTTGTTTTGAGTACGAAAGCATTTTAGAAATTTTGAGGCACCAAAATTGATAAAAAGTCTTATTTGACTACTTTGTCTCTTCTTAACCAGTTCTTTCGCAATGGCGTTCCGGCTCGTTCCGGCACCATGACAGCACCCATAAAGACCTTAAAGGTGCTGTAAACTGAAAGGTGAAGATAAATAAATTAATAAATAAATGAGAATTCGGTGCAATGGAAAAAGGCAATGGCGTACAGGAACACTTTTTTTAGTCCAATGGTAGCCAATAAAAAAATAAGTGATTGGTCACCCCCTGCCAGACACCCGTGGCTCGTATGGAGTTATGTAGATGTAGAAGAATGAATGAAGGAGTGACGGTTAGTGAAAACTCACACCCTGCCAAACACCTTTGCGAAACCTCGTCACCAGAATTCCGGATACAATCATACACGTGGACAAGCTAAAAAGTGGAGTGGGGGGAGAAAAAGGAGATTTCGCGTTTCCCCCTTCCCTCACAAAATTCCGGCGTTTACAATTCAGTGGAGGCAATCAGCGTTTACCGCTAAGTATTGGAATTAGTAAGTAAAAAATGTACTACGACAGGTCATATCGGCAGCGGTTACCTCGAGCTGTGACGCCCGTCTCCCGAGGACCCGGATTATCTCCGAGAGCCCGAGAAAGGGTTCGAAAAAGGGTCGCCCTTCGGTCCAGTATTTCTTGGCCCCACCAAAGTACCACTATCCAAAAATAATTTGTCTCATGTCATGTCATGGTGTGTATTACAAACCAGCAGGCCCCCGGCGTTGATGGGAAAGATTATGTCCAGAAAAAGGGGGGAACTTGGACCTCCCCCAAAATGCACTGCAGGAACAAGTGACTTTGTACGCAGTCACGCGCACGGGTGCACACCAGCGGATGAAGTTCGCCATGAAAAAGTATTTGAATCAGCCGGATCTCCCGATTCTCTCCCGGAGTTCGCTCTGAGAAATTGGCTTGGTGGTGGAACTGGTTAACACACCTAATCGGCAATCGGGAGATCCTGGTTCGAGTCCCGGCTAAGCCAAATATTTTTTCACTGCGAACTTCATCCGTTGGTGCATTTAACTCCCCCACAACGTTTCCTACGGTTGACTCAAAATTGACGCAAGACGTTGAGCGGAAGACACTGAATGGTAAAGAGGGGAAAGAACGATTTCCGTACACTGAGCAATTTATCAACTTGTCCTTGATCAATCAACTTGTTCCCGCTCCACAACATTGATGTGCGCACGTGCGTAGACCAAAAACGTGGTGTGAATGCATGCCCCATCAAAAAGGTTTGCATCGAGAGGATTAATAGTTAAGTGTAGAGTCATTTGAGGTATGTTTTCATTGTGGTTAAGCCTGAATCACACGATCATTTTTTTCGTCGCGAAAAGTGATCACTACCGCGATCACGCAAATTATCGTCGCCGGCAATTGTTTTTCGCGATCGCGATGAGGGTTCCCATCGCTATTTTTCATTACTCGTCCGGTCGCTTTTTCCGTCGCTAAAACCGTCCCTAAAACCCCATGTCAGCGTATGGAGCGATTGCAGCGCAACGTTTGACAATCGTGGAAACGACATAGATAAACAAACACGCTGTATATTTTCGTTACGCGGGTCCCATGACAACGAGCTGTGATATCGAAAGTTATGCGAAAGCAGACGGCGGGAGGGACCGTTTGATTCAGAAAAATGATCACTAGAGCGATCGCTTTTCGCGACGAAAAAAATGATCGTGTGATTCAGGCTTTATCTAACGTTATCAACATAAATCACTTTTCTCCACAATTCTCCAAACTTCAGAGGTGAGCTTAGGTGCTCCGGCTACTACAAGCTGAGCGGATTCGTATTGTTGGGCTACTGGATGAGCGCATTTGATTCGGTGGGCGATTGTTGAGCGCCTGCGCAGTGGATGTATCGGTATTTTCGGGGTTTCTGGACCACGCTACAGGTCCGCGGCAAGTGAGAAACATCAGGAAGGCCTCTGAAAGAAGGTGTCCGAGTTATTCAGCCGGGTTTGGAAACCGGAACCCTTCAGATGAGCGATCTTCCCAAATGAGCCGTGAAGATCCCTTCAAACGTCTCTGATGAGGGCGTATTATAATATATTATAGAGGGTCATCAAATACTCATCGTGGGCGATACTGAGGTCATTCCCTCCTCCGATTGACCTTCAACTCCCGGTCACGCAACCCAGTGACCTCATGGTCTCTTCATTTCATCCGGATTGCAGCGATGGGATCTAGAGCCACAATGGACCTCTCACCTAGAGATACTTCATATTTAAACAAATACGACTGGTTAGAATAAGACGAAAGAATTAAGATTTTAAAGAAATTGATCAGTAGGTTCTCACTGCAGTGAGTGACATGCAACGCATTTTCTCTCGTATAGATCAGTCTTTTTACTACGATTATTATACTAAACTGTAATTAGTTTATTACACTGCGATAGGCATAATTTTAAAATTAACCGAAATAAGTGAATCGTGAAGGAAATTATAAATCCGTTTTTACAACAATCATACTGCTGACAGTAAAGAAAACTAGAAATAATATTTTTCAAAGGCAATGATTTCAAAGGAATCAGTTTTTCACAACACTCTAAAATTAATGGAAACGTTTACAGCAAAAATATTTATATCTAAACTTAATAAAAAAGGTGAAAGAAATCATGTGGTTCTTTTTTGGATTCTTGTTTATTTATAGCTTCTTTCTTTTTGTTTGAAAATTAGCGGTAAAGCTCACTTAATTTCTGAAATTACATTGATTACATTCCAGAAAAAAACTTAAAACTAATTCCACGATGATTTTAGTTTTTTAGATCTTAAACATCGGAATCATTGAAGTTATTTCGCAGAATTCGTAAAAATGGCAAAAAAACTCATCATGTCTAATCGATCAAAGCGTCAGACTATGGTCGTTATTTTTCGAGACCTGGTTGGTGACTTGTCACCCCCTGCCAAACACCCTGGAGGTGACTCGCAGGGTATTATGTGGATGTAGGTAAAGATTCGAGACCTGGGCATCATCATATGATTTCGGAAATTCCTTACCGAACCTAGAACCACCATTGAAATCATGTTACGTTGCATGGAGTTCTGTAAATTGATGTGAAAGTAAGGACAGATGTATACATTTAGAAGACAAACCTAATACAACTACGCCTTTTTTCCCACATGTGAGAAAATGCTCTAATAAGTAATGAGGAAGTACCAGGAAGGGTAGGATATAAGCACTGCCACGTAAAAACCTTGTCAAGAGGACGGAACTACCTTATCTTGAGACATAATGGCCCGATGGAGACAGTTGTCGAGGGACAAGTGGATGGCAAGAACGGAGAAAGAAGGGCATTGTCGAGCATTTCGAAATATTCCGATTTAAAAGAAGTCTACATGCTGTAACTAGGATTTTCGCAGTATTTAAGGGTAATGAACGAGTGATTTGTGCTTTGTCTGGGAAGCGAGGCAGGAGAGTGGGAAGTTCAAGACGGAAGAATCGAGTGTGGGGGATACTTAGTATCCAGTTTTTCAAAAGCTTTCCCCCCCATAGTTTTGGACCCCCATTCCCGAACTAAATTCCTAGCTACCTCACTGGATCGGGACTCCCTTCGAATAGTTGCAGTTAAGATTTTTTTATATAATTCTTAGTGAAGGTGGATAGAACTTACAATTGGAGTATGATTCTCTAAGGAAGTGAGGCATGGACTCTGACAGCAGCGGAGAAATCAAAAGTAGAGGCCTTCGAAATGTGTGGCTGCAGAAGGTTGATATGGATCAAAATGAATCGACCGAGTAAGTTATGAGGAAGCCGTAAGAAGAGCAGGAGAGAAGAGAAGCCTCATGAAAACCTTAATGAGTAGACGGAAACACCGTGATTGGCCATATTTCGAGACATGATGTCCTGATGAAGACAATCGTCCAGGGACAAGTGGATGGCAAGAGCGGAAAAGGAAGACCTCGAACAAAATATATGGAAAAAGTAAAGAAGGATGCGTAAAAGAAGAATTACGTATGTGCGAAAAGATTAGCTGATAGGAGAATTGAGTGGAGAGCTGCGTCAAATCAATCTTAAGACCGTTTTACACGGGGCACGGAATTGCGCAGGTTAGAGCTGCATTAATTTCTAAAATGGCGAGGAATTGAGCGAATGCATGAACGAAATTCGAACCGGGGCTATTTTGCCGTCTCGCATCCACGCATTCTCGCATGTGTTCTAGCAATTCACCGCTTTACACGACGCAATGTTGATTGCGCCATCGCACGAACGTCACGATTGCGCAATTCCGTGTACCGTGTAAAACGGCCTTTAGAACTGCTGACCAGTGATGATGACGACGACTGTTAAGAAGAAGTATCAGCCGCCATGCTCTCGTGCAAGATTCATTGGAATAATTTTTGCTTCAAGGTTTCGCAGCTTCTTTTATATAAAGTTCATCCTTCCGGGAAATGCTGCAACCGATTCATTTTCCGCTCAACATTTCACTCCTACTGGGAGCGTTCTCAACGGACTGACAATATGTAATATACCAGTGTCGTTCATTAGGGAATCTTACAGATTGAACGATTCATGATATTGAATGGAATGCTATGAATCATGGAGGCCGGTTGTGTAACTTTACGATCGAATGTTTTCCGGCTCACGAATGAACGCATCTCGTCGTCAACACACCACTTGACGTTACGACCATCGTTCGCAGGTGAGGTTTGGGATAGAATTTAAATGTTCATTACCTTTCATGGTCATGTTCCATGTATTTATTTGTAACAAGTGAATTACGGGTTCAATTTATTTTATAAATCGGAGTGCTATGTTGTTAATAATGCAAATAAGTGGTGAAATGACATAGATAAATACAATACGTACGTGTTGGTTTACTATGATACAAAGATGAGGAAGTTTACATTTGCTTCACTATGTAATGCGTGTGAAATTCGCGTGTGTAATTGAAATTAAATTATCGGTTTGACATGCTTGATTTAAACGTGGTTAATAGGGTGGTTTCCTATTATTTTTTTACGGCTTAAATCGAAAGATAATTACTCCTGCAGTACGCATTTCACGCTTTTAGATTTTTAAATGACGATATCTATTTTTCGCGACTGAATGAAAAGTGAAAATTTTCAAGCGCACGAAAAAGCGACGGCTAAGTATGAATTCTGGGAAAAGCCCGTGTGACGTCATTCTGGTTCCCGCTGCCGCCGTGTGAGGTAACCTTGGGGCGAGGATATGTGCGCCGCTGCGATGCAGGCTGCTAGCAGGTAGCGCTTGGCTTAAGTAAGGATTATTAATACCTTATCAAACGAAGAAAACTTTCCGACCATAGGCAGTTTTAATAGGTGATTATTAAGAGATGTTTCCCTGAGCTCTGTGCCTCATGTATGCATTGGTAATCTCAGACGATGTAAAACTCCTATCTACTCGTATAGCATCTAGGCCCCTGTGACGTCACGTGGAGTGGAAACGCATGGGCGCATATATGGCCTTTTTCAAATGAGGTTAAAATTTAACATTCGTCTGGACTGGGATTTCTAAAACCAAATAATTTGTATCTTATGAATACACTAATGGTGGGTAGCGAATCACAATCAATGCATTTCGTTTTCTTTGATGAAGAAAACTATCCTATTAATAAGTTGCAGTCATCACTTAGTCCTTAGATCCTTCGCATATCGAAACACACCGTCATATTTTAATGCGAACCATTCCAAGGCTATTGACACATGCTGCATTATATTCGTGGCACACTGTGCAGCATGTCAATGACGCCAAGGCCCGAGAAGGAAGCGTTACTGGAAAACCATGGCTCGAAGTCCGGCGGCGGAGTAGTGAGGGAGAACGCATGCAATAGAATGTTGAATATGCATCATTATATAACTCGCGGGCGACGATGACCTGACCGGACTGGTAATAAGAGACGCCGTTCGTCGAAGCATGCGTCCGCCTGAGGAATAAATATCAGCGCAGCGGGCTTCCAGCGAGGTGGCTGATTGACAGCGTGAGTCCATGGGAAGCTGCGGAATCGCGATGAACGACAGCGATTTGACCAAGGGCTCTCCACGCACGGACACCGATACTCATGCAATAAAACCCAGCATCTCCGCACTATGAAGCTTTCTCCACGCTCCTCCCTTCCCGTGATACGAAGTTCCAACGATGCTTCAGCGCAAGTATCTAACATCGTCATCGTAGGACAAAAATCCCAAGATCAAAAGCACCAAGGATGAAGTTCGCCATGAAAAACTATTTGGCTTAGCCGGGATTCGAATCCGGATTTCCCAATAGGGTAGTTTCCTTCATCAAAGAAAACGAAATGCATTGATTGCGATTCCTTACCCACCATTAGTGTATTCATAATATACAAATTATTTGATTTTAGAAATCCCAGTTTAGACGAATGGCAATGGTCAATATTAACCTCATTTGAAAAAGGCCAGATTGGCGCCCATGCGATGCCACTCCACGTGACGTCACAGGGACCTAGTTTCTATGCGAGTAGATAGGAGTTTTACATCATCTGAGATTACCAATGCATGCATGATGGTCAGAGCTCAGGGAAACATGCCTTAATAATCACCTATTAAAACTGCCTATTGTCGGAAAGTTTTCTTCGTTTGATAAGGTATTAATAATCCTTATTTAATCCAAGTGCTACCTGCTAGCAGGGTACTCTGCTACCTGCTAACAGCCTGCATCGTATCGGCGCTCATTGCCTCGCACCAAGGTCACCTCATACGGTGGCAGATGGAACCAGAACGACGTCACACAGGTTTTTCCCAGCATTCCTACTTAGCCGTCGCGTTTTCCCGCGCTGGAAATTTTTCACCTTCACTTAATCGCGAAAAATAGATATCGTTTTAAAAAAATCTAAAAGCGATAAATGCGTACTCTAGGAGTAATAATCTTTCGATTTAGACAATAAAAAAATAATAGGAAACCACCCTATTGCCGGTCAGGTGTGTTAGCTAGGCACACCACCAAGCCACCTTCTCAGTGAGAACTTCGGGATGGGTTTCAAACGAAAAAGGTGTTTCAAGCAAAGCTTTGAAATCCTAAGATTGGTTTGACGGAGCTCTTCTATCCACTATCCTTGCCATGGGGACTCATTTCTTCTATTTTACATCCTTCATTATCTGCCATAACCTCTGAAAATTTATTTTCTGCCGAAAAATTCCGTTTGCTTCACTTTTCTACAGAAATACAACTGAAAAACATCAATCCGCTTAAATATATTGAAAATATAGTGATAGTGACCCCTTGAATCACCCTTGAAACGTAAAAATAATGTAACAATTACAAGGAAAGGGTTTTATGCAAAAATAAAAAAATGCACTCATGCAGAGGATTGGTGTTTGTAAGGTCATGTTATTGAAATAATATCAATAATAGTAGTGAAATGTTACCAATAAATGGTATTCACCTTGTTATGGTATTGGTATGGTATAAATACAAAGTAAGGTAAGTATAAATGGTATTTCTTGATGCCACTCATTGTAGAGTAACTCCAGAACTGGAATGTTTCGTCATCAACCACGCTAGAGATTAAATAGAGAAATAGAAAACAGTGGAGTATGTTCAAGCGGAGAATGTGTAGAAAACGATTCAAGAGGCGCTCAGCACTTGGAGACACTCTTAGGTCAGGGAATGATTAAAAACCAGATGTATCGTACATGATGCACTGGGACTCGAGAGGATATGTAACTCATACGGGGCCTTGCCTTTCCCTTCTTCCCTTTCCACCTCTCCTTCTACCATTGTTTGCATCCGGCCATTCAATAAGGTCTTCAATAATAATGAAAGTGCAAATTTGCATGATGATTTGCGGGTTGATTTCGTTTGAGAAAATTTTGATAGCGATTGCGTCATCTACAGGAGGAAAATTAAAAGCAATCGTAATAGGAAGCCTAATGATTGCCTTATCAAAGAGTAATTGCCATTAATTACAAATTTCACAGTGTAGTATAATAGAGCCCGATTACATTTTTAAAATACTTTCCCATCACTGGTTTTAAAGAGCCGAAAAAAATGCATTTTGTTGTCTTTGAGCGTTTCGGTATTACTCAGATGCATCGCATATCTATACGATATTTCAAAGTATACCGCCGACGGAAATATTTTGCATATTGAGCACCATACAACTCTCTTTAATCTCAAGTTATTTTAAGTAAAGTTAAATGAAAGTCCCCTTCCAGTTGTGTAGCGGGAGGGGGATCCCGAGCCCCCCGAATCATATGGAAATACAATAATTTTTCTCCATCAAAAGAAAACAAAAGTTTGAAAAATCATCAATTTACGAAATATTTCTATGAAAAATGAAGATTTTCCGGTTATGGACAATGTTAAAATTAAGTTTGGAACCTTCTACTCAGTACCTTTTTTTCAAATATTTTCCTCCGGGCCCCTATTGTTTTGGAGCACTCACTCCCGAATGAAATTCCTGGTTACGCCATCGTGCCCTTCCGTCAAAGAATAAAGCAAAGTGTAAGCATTAAAATGCTGCGATATAAGAAACAACGAACCGGTTTAGGGCGGTTTATAGAATACATTTATCATTAATATAGGGCGATAGAGGGCTTTTAACGCCTGTTTACACGGTGAATTATCGCTTACGAGTTAATGTCTGTCTGAATGAACGATTTTTGTGGACCGGAACTGAACATGTACGAATGCATGAACCAAATTAGAACAGATTCTATTTTCTGCTCATGAATCCGCACAAGTTGGGTAGTTACACGGCGCATTTTCTCATTTATTCACGCGTGCATACATTTAGGCATTTACTTGTGCTTGAGCGAATGCATGTCCAGAAAATAGAATCTTTTCTAATTTGGTTCATGCATTCGTACATGTTCCGTTCCGGTCCACAAAAATTATTCATGCAAACGGACATTAACTTTATAACGCCCAATGTTGCTTTGAAGCAACATATATTTCAAGGATCTGAAATTCATAGAGAATACATGATAAATACAATAATAAAAATAATATATCTAATGATGTGAATAGTTAACTATAGTAAAATCATGAAAGAAGGAAGTTTGAATGAGATACTAATTTACAGCGGATTAATCTGAAAAAGTTTCACTAGCGGCCCAATGTTGCTCTGAAGCAACATGCTATAAAATCTAGGTGTGTGAGGGAAATAAAAAAAACATTGCATTCACGTATTCTAATGATTATATTTACGCAACCAAACTACAAAAATTAAAATAAAATTCACAGAAAAACGTATTGGGCTTTGAAGGGTTAACTATTATGGGTTAATGCACCATTTAAGCAAGCCTACAATGTGATATTCCAGTGCCCACACGTCAATCGAGGCGTTCACAGAAAAAATAGCGCGAAAATATGTGAAATTAGCACGTTAACGTAGGGTTTGGTAAGTTTTGAAGTAACGGAGAAATGTGGTGCTCTCACAAAATTAAGATACTAATTTTTTAGATGTGTAGATAATTAAGTTAAAGTTATTTACGTATGCAAAATATGACTTCATAACTCTCAATATTCTTGTTGCTGCAGAGCTTCACAGTTCGCGAAAATTACTAAACTCTTTCGCGCTATAAGGACGCCCTGTGACGTCAGAATGCGAGTAAGCAGATTAGCTCCATGGCAATAACAAACACCGACGACAATAAGACACATCTGCGACGATACTAATTCATAACTTTAATGGTGCGTGAAAAACATTTGTGAACAGTTTTAATGATTTTACGGTGCGCGTATTGCGCAATGGCTGACTTCGAATTCGTTAAGGCGCATTCTGGGAACATTTTGAAGGTAGATTAAGTCATGGCCGCTGATTTCTTCTCCAGCAATAAAGATTTCTCGGCGCGGAGTTGAGAAGCCACAAAATTGAAATGTAACATAAATTAAATAAACTATTTCATTCGCTTGTAATCTAGAGCTTGGAGAATTAATTCTACTGAGAAAAAGGTACAAAGAGATAACATAGGTTTTTCTAAAACTGGGACAAATGGTGTACTGGCACCACGTAAACGTTTTGTTTACTCGACACTGACGTCACGCTCAGCAAACATGGCGATGGGTCGTTTGGAGCGCATGATTACTATGCAATTTTCAGAGTGGAATTTTACGAATAATACGCAGGTTAGAGAAGAACTACTTTTACTATAATTTTCACTTAATAATTTAACTTCAATTAATAATTTTCAGTGGAATGCTCGATTAGTGTGAAACTTGCCAGCGTGATTGCAATTCAGCCCGATCACATTTTTTTTCAATACTTTTCCCATCAAGTGTTGGCGAGGCGGTTCTCAGATTGCGTTCGACATGAAATCTAGGAGGCGTGCGCGCGCGCTGGCTGCTGCCGATTGCCGTCTTCCTGTGGGAGGGTCGACCCAGCCGCCGCCACGAATATTTTCTTCCCGCTCCTCAAATGTTACGGAACTTCCTCGGACGCACTCCTTAATTCCTTAATCGACTCTGCTCCGCGATCCGAGGGCCCTCGTCCGCGGCCTTGCTCTTGATAACGAGGCCCTTTCGACAAGTGGCTCCTCCAGCAGCGGGCCCGATGCCTCCGTCCGGGAGGCGTCCTATCCTCAAAGAGAGAGAGAGAGTGGGGATGAGAGGATTGAGAGAGGCGACTCCCAGCAGAAGAAGGAAGCAGCAACTCGCTGCCGCTCTCGTAAAATGCGCGTCACGGACTGCGGAACTCAATCCTTTCTTTATTTTTTTAATTTTCCCATGCGTATCTATCGCGCTAAGGTTCACTGACGACATCGCACGATATCTTGGCAGAGAGCGAGGAGGAGCTGGTTACGTTAAAATTTTTATTCAATGAATCAAATCTTCTATATTATGTCTACTGTATAGATACATTTTTGTCAACTTATACGCAACCAAACTCCACAAATGAGGTACCAAAATGCACAGAATTTATCAGAAAACATGCGACGGCATATCTTACTTCCTAAATATTGCTATTGTTTCCTAAAATTGGTTAAAAAAAAAACAAAAACCGGTAAATATTCCTGACGTTAAACACAAACCTGGCGCACAAACTGATATATTTGTTCATTTGCAACAATATCTCGCATTCTTTAAATAAATTTTATCAAAATGCGGCTGATTCCACATTCAAGTCTTCTGTTGATACGTAAGTATGAGTCATCACGTGCGTTTAACAGAGGATAGTGTATTTACTACCAATGTTGTGCTGTTAACATCAGATGTGATCGGATAGCCTCTGAAAAATCTCTGCCACACTCCTATGAATGACTGGAACCGCACCATTCTTTTATGATATCCCCGGACAACTATGTCAGTAGCGCGGGAAATTTCGTTTAGCGCCTTCTATGTCTTTGTAAGTCAAACACCTTGAACCTAACCATGTACTCATGCACTACGAGATAATCAACCTACATTTTAAACAATTACAGACGGTTTGGGCAAATGGTACCATAGGATTCACGGAAGTAGTAACCATATAGAACTTAAAAGAAAGATGTTCCCTCATTCGTTTTTATTGACGTTTCAGGTACGTTTTCATCAACACAAGAACGGTTTCACCAGTTATACATGTGAACACAATAAAGAAACTACTTACACGAAATTTTTTATCTTCTTTAATTCCAGTAATCAATTACCCTCCGAATTATATAATACCTTCGTATTTTTTTCATACTCGAAACTCGACTCCAATAATGCACGGTATCTATATTCTCAGTTGTCTCATTTTATTTTTGTTGTAATCAGGATTCATTTCTCAAAGTGCGCTTTTTCTTTATAACCAACGAAATTTACATTGTTTAGCCTTACCTTAGATTGCAT
Organism: Ischnura elegans; assembly: GCF_921293095.1. NCBI lineage: Eukaryota > Metazoa > Arthropoda > Insecta > Odonata > Coenagrionidae > Ischnura > Ischnura elegans. The sequence continues at coordinate 122,740,456 of NC_060248.1, forward strand.
TTGTGCGCCCTGACTCCATTCTGACGTTATTATAGACTAAAGTATCTCAGTCCTCAGCCCTTTATACATAACTTCTGTTCGGTTGTATATTTCGCCCAACACAAAGTCGTGCCACGCCACCTGTTGGCGATGCCACGAACATTCGAGTTTTCGATTTGCTTTTGCTTTTTGTCACTCCGCGAACGTGAGTGAATTTGTGTTGTGAGGAGTCGTCCTGTGAACTTCCTACGTGCATGATCGAAGGGCAACCCTGGGAGACGGAGCCATCGGCCTGCCCGCGGCCGCGGCGTGACAGGATCGTGACCGTTAGTGGTATGCGCCAGCATGGCTCGACTTTGATCGAATAATTGTCATAGTAATTCGTAATATACAATTCTTATAATCACGTTCGAGAGTGATCAACTTCAGTGCCAATTCTCAAGTCGTCCATACATTTTGGTTTATTTATTTACATTTTTTCTTACCTTTTGCACGAATTGCAATCCAGTGACATCATGCGCGGAAACAGCCTGCCTCGTTTTTGCAGCATCATTCTTGGAGCTTTCAGAACATTTATGATAACGATTGGCTTGTAAAAGACTTGCTATTTAAGGACAGACATAAATGGTTCAAGCAAAATATATTGTAATATAATTCAGAAAAAATTGAAGTATCTATGAGTATTATACATATTATATTGTGACATACCAACCATCAAAAAAACTAAACAACTAAATAAAAATTAGGTATATCACACCGATTTTTTATTTTACTTTTTCAAAATTAAATCTATTAGTTAAACTATTGCATTGGATTATAATTGCACTTCAAAATTATTTTTTCTTTTTTTTTGGTTCACCACTTTTTTATTCATTGGACCTCTCATATTTCCATTTAATATCCTTTAGCAATGGAAAGTAAAATTCCGAAACATCGGCGAATACCTACCTTATTTTTTCAAACCTCAAGATTTCACATTTAAATATTAAAAAAGGGTCAAGAACAAAAGAAATAACAATTAGATTGTGATTGCTACCGGTTTCCAGGGTTTCCGAGAGTTATTTGTTTTTTTTATTCACTGTCAACATTTTGCTCGCTTTCCACATACGTGCTTGAATATTCCGGAGCAGGGGGCGTATTCGATATCTCCAAACCGATCGGTGCGGAACCGATTCGTCGGGTGGAACGTCACACCGACTCGTCGTGCGATTCTGTATGCACCCGATCGGTGCAGCACCGACAAGAAAACGGGAGATCGTCGGTAGCCGTACCGACACCAAAAAGGTATCGGTACGGCCACCGACTGGTGGGTTTCATGAATTCCCCCGTGCGCATTGTAAGTTTTATTTTGTTTTTCCCTCCTCAAAGAGTAAATATGAGGTTTGCGGCGATTTTATATCTTTCTCTTCCTTTGAATAGGCCACTATATTCAACTGTGTCATCGAATATTGATTACCTTTACATAATTATTAGATATCGTTCAATAAACATGAGGTTTTTCACCATTTTATGACTTTCTCTGATTTATGTTATCACTTTCACTCACTTGAAATGGGCAACTTTATTTTCATTTATCATCATTTACTTACTCCCTAATTGACATAAAAAGATATTTTTGGCTAAATATGAGTTTTGCCACAATTTCATCACTTTCTCTCACTCTGAATAGGCAACTATATTTCACTCCATCATCATTTGGCGATTCTCTCGACATTGAAACATTATATTTTTGTTTAAATATGAGGTTTGCATTAATGTTATCACATTCTCTCACTCTGAACAGGCATCTATATTTCACCGTACAATCAGTTGTTGATTCCCTTGGCGTAAAAAAAGATATTCATAATTACACATGAAGTTTGCTGCAAATATGCTATCACTTTCTCTCCTTTGTAATAGGCAACTTTATTTCATGTTATCGTCAGCTGTTGATTCCCTTGACGATAAAAGAAAATATTTGTAAGTTAATATGAAGTTTGTCGCAATGTTGTCATTTTAACTCACTTCATTCTTGTCTCTAATTATCTTAACACAGCACATGCAGGTGAAATCATCTATAAAAGTGATATCCCTCTCCTAATGATGCCGGTTCAATAGGCCCTCCTATATTCCAAAGTATCCACTCCAAAGGACGAGTGCTTCTTGATTTACATCTTGGATGAAATTTCTTTTATTTATATTACTCTTGTCTTCTTTATTTTCATCTCTTTCATACCCTATTTTTAATTTTCTAAATATCTTTCACCTTCTGTTCAATGTTTCTATCAAATTCACAACGGTCTTCTTTCCGCGCTCTTCATCTATATTCGCGTCAGCGAATCGCGGCGTTACTTCTCGTGCTAACTTTTCTTTTTTTTCCTTCTAATTTACGTATCCTGGACATATAAACTATTAAAAATCTCAATGTCTTCAGTGCTTCTTTTATTCTTCAAGTACGAGGGTTGACTTTTAAGTGTCGGGAATGAAGAGAACTATAAGAGGCACAGTAACGCAGGGGCGCAGCCAGGAATAGGGTGGTTTCCTATTATTTTTTTATTGCCTAAATCGAAAGATTATTACTCCTGGAGTACGTATTTCACGCTTTTAGATTTTTAAATGACGATATCTATTTTTCGCGATTAAATGAAAAGTGAAAATTTTCAAGCGCGCGAAAACGCGACGCTTAAGTATGAATGTCGGGAAGTCTCTCCGCGTGACGTATTTCTGGTTCCCCCTCCCGCCCTGCGAGGTGACCTTGAGGCGAGGCTTAGCGGTGATACGACGCAGGCTGCTAGCGGCTCGCCTAGTACCCTGCTGACTGGTAGCGCTTGGCTTAAATAGGGATTATTAATAACTTATCAAACGAGGAAAACTTTCCGACCTTAGCCAGTTTTAATAAGTGATTGTTAAGACATGTTTCCCTGAGCTCTGCGCCTCATGCATGCAATGGTAACCTCAGACGACGTATAACTCCTATCTTCTCGTATAGAAACTAGGTCCCTGTGACGTCACGTGGAGTGGCATCGCATGGGCGCCAATCTGGCCCTTTTCAAATGAGGATAAAAATGGACCATTGCCATTCGTCTAACCCGGTATTTCTAAAACAAAATAATTTGTATATTATGAATACACTAATGGTGGGTAACGAATCGCAATCAATGCCTTTCGTTTTCTTTGATGAAGGAAACCACCCTATTAAGGCTGGGGTTTAGGTGCAACTAATACCGGGGTGTGTGGGGGTACGGTATACCCACCAGGATAAGCGGTAGGTGCGAGACTAGTAAATTGCTGAATTTTGAGATAAACGGTTCAAAATAGTGAGTTTTACGGCTTTATGAGAGATATTTTATTAATCCTTACGCTATTCTGTTAGTAATATCAATCCAATTAAATAAAATGGATTAAACTTAAAAATTTCTCGGAGTTCTGGGGGGGGTGTTATCCCCCAAACACCCCCCTCGCTGCGCCACTGCAGTAACGCAATTTTTTAAATTACTTTTCAAAGTACTCTCCACGATAGTCAATGCACTTTTGCATTCGATGGAACCAGTCGTTATAAAATATATTCCATTCCGAAGTAGGGGTGGTCAAAATGGCTGTTTTTTTAGGCATCAACCGCTTCTTCAGGCGTCTGGAAGCACTTTCCCCGTAGAATATTCTTGATTCTGGGGAATGTGAAAAAAATCATTGGGGCTTAAGTCCGGGCTGTATGGAGGATGATCAAGAATTTCGACGTTTTTCTGTTCCAAAAACGACTTTGTGACTCGAGCGGTGTGTGAGCTTGCATTGTCATGATGGAGCGTAATGCGTCGATTTGGGATATCTTTCCGAAGCTCGGGGATAACCTCTGGCAAGCAAATGGTCGTATACCATTGAGCAATAACTGTTCTTTGATTTTCAAGAGCAATCGTCGCTACATGCCCTGATTTGGCGACGAACGAGGCGACCATTTTAGGAATAAGGAACGTTCTATTCCCGACACTTAAAAGGCTACCCTCGTACTACAATAACAATGATAGAATCTTATACTTAGTCCCTTTTTAAATAAACAAACTGCAACCAACAACAACCAACGCCCAGCACACACATTTTAGATTTAATTTCAACATTAGGACTTCGAAGAACAAATCGTAGGCGGAACTACTTCGGAGCATTAAATTTTTGTTTACGGCTGGGGTCCTAACAACCCCGCCTCGTCTTATTGAGACGGCTGGCGGTGTATTATGCAGACGTAGAAGTAAAAAGAACAGATGAAATCTACACGAAAAAAAGATTTGATTAAAACTATCAAAACTGGTGTGATAGGGAGTATTTTTGTTAAATATACTTAAACTTTGATGTAAATTATTTAGCATTTGATGTAAACTTTGATATATTTTACCAAGCGCTCTCGATATATTTCATCAAACTTTTGATATTTCATAATTTGGTCAATAGTACGAAAGAGTTTGGTAAAAATAACTTAATTAATTCAATACGATTCAGGGTTTGGTAACTTTTATCGAAGTTATGATTAATTTTACGAAGGTGCTTGCTTGTTAGGTAAAAATTATCAAACTCTGCAATGCTATGCAAATTTGGTTTGATAGAATTCAATAACAATAAGTGTTTCGTAATCTATCGAACGGTCTTTCATTCCTCTTTTGTTTATCCCAATATACATTTGCAGTTGAAACATCTTAAACATCAAGTATTCCTCTTAAGCTTACAAAGAGAATCCGTAGTTACACCTAATTCACATTTCAAAACAAAGGTCGATTATTTACAATAATAGTATATTACGACGTTTGTGTGTGTTATTAATATTGCAACCGATTTAGCCTAGTTATTAGAGTCCGTTTCTACCACGCGGGGGCCCACGTTCAATGTTTCGTGCAATCGTATTTTTTTCCCACCTTTCGTGTTTCTTTCGCAGAAACTTACTTTATACTCTTAATTTTATGATTTTTTATCAGAACAATTTTTTTTCTGGGTGGAAAATCTTTCATATGTGCACGCTTCGTCGGTTTTATTATCCTTTTGATTTTGGTAGTTTTTATCGAACTGCTGTGGCCAGTTCGGTAACAATTACCAAACCAGTTTGATAGAATTTATCTAACTGGTTTGGTAATTGTTACTGAATTTTTCAATGTGCCATATGAACCGAAAAGTTTTATATATTTCATCAGAATTCGATTGTTCTAACTGAACTTTTTCCCGTGTACAACCAACTAGCCACTTTTTTTAATTTACCAACCGCCGCTCTAAATACGTCCGATTACACGCCTCTGCCTCATTAAAATCAGTTGAGTCAGCAGTTACTGATCAGCACTGATCAGTTACTACCGACAACTGAGCATTAAGTGATAGATACAACCAGTAACTGGAGGAAATCGATCAGGTACCACAGAATTTCCGTATTACTAATCCTGAAAGGCTTTCACCTTTAACAAACTCCACTACTCTCACTATGCTATTCCATCCCTGTATTTCTTTCAGATGGCAAGAGATTTTCAGTTACATGTTTAACCACATCAGGCTTCAGTTCGTGGAATCATTCACATCCACAACAGTTATTCGTACTTTTCCTGATTCTGAATGCAGGGGGAGATATTACGAGAGTGGGTTCTTTTGATACCTACCTCTGCCTCCTGCATGCTGTACACCGCTAATCCATTAAAAAGCAGTGAGTGAAAGCATTGTATTTACTTTCATTAGTTAAATTTTTAATCCAGTGGCATTTGAAAGTGCCATAATTAAATACCACGTGAGGAAAATTACCCCACAATCTCAGGTTACTCACTCAGTTATTTCCCTTCAAGGCTGATTTGAATTGTTAAGGATAGATACCACCACGTACTAAACACAGGAGTTTGAAAATCACACGATCAGATTAGAAATACCTGTTCGTTTCCCTGTGGCAGCTCACACTCGGAGAATTTTGTTTTTGAGGCGTCTGAAGGCGTCACCCCGGATTTGAACCAGGAAATCTTCGATATGTGGCTCCCTTGAATCTCCTTTTAGCCTCATAAAAAAAACACATTTTACAGCTGAGCATGATTTCTTGATGAAGCAAATTTAGTCACCATAAACCTGTTAGTATCTACAAAATCCATTGACTTTTGAGCCGTTTGCGTTTGAAAATTGAGCATGAAATGGGAAATCCATTGGAGTAGGTTCCATTGTTGAGAGGGAGTTACCTTAGAGAGAAAGTATAAGTAGGGGGCGGGTGACGTCACTGCTTTTATCATACCTCCAGTGTCTCAATGGTAACGCGGTCTTGGGTCACGTGACATGCATTACCGAAAGGTACACAATTGCTATGCATTTGGCTATCAAGAAATATCATTCAAGTGAAGCTCAGCAATCTTTCATGATTGAGTCATGAGCCGGACACATTGATGTATCAATTTACCACGTCACGTGACACGAGTGATGGGCTCACTAGTTTAATGGAGAGGGTGCTAGCTACCCTCTCTCTACCAATTCTTCCTCTAAGAGAGTGACGAAGCAAATTGGATCACCATGGACACGCTACTATGCACAAATCTTCTGAACTTTTAGTCAAATGCTGTTTTTTGTCAATTTTTCTCCCGTGGAATACAATCATTTCCCTTCAATCCTCTTTTCTTCACTGGAATTTCCACCCGCCGTGTTCCTGACCTTCAAATTCCTCAAGCCCGCACCAATATATATTTCAAATCCTTTCATCCAACTGCATCTAGATTCTGGAACTCTCTACCGCCAAATATAAAGACGTCCCAATCACTTCAGTCGTTTAAAGGAAGGCTTTACTCCTATTTGAAGTCCAGGGCTTACGTTAGTCTCCACAACTCATTGAAGTTATTATCTTAACCCGTTAACGCCTACCAAATGGTACCAGCTGGCAGTGCAGTGTTAAACGCAACTTTTTTATTATTTACCCTATTTTATTAGGGTTTTTGAGAGTTTTAAATTGCTGAGAACATTTTAAATTACATTTTCCGAAAATTTTGGTATTTTAAAGCTGTATTTAACGCTTTTAGAGCCATTTGAAATTTGAGAATTATCAACTAGCTCAAAAAAACAGAATTTTTTAGAGCAAGCATTTCATTTTCTTTACTAAAGCCCTATGTATTGCTAATTCGAAGGTTTTATTATGTAATTATGATTTTTGTAGCCAGTATATCTCGTATAAAGTATGATTATTATTTGATGTGAGCCTAATATTTGGGATGTTATGATGCAAAATATGTTGGTGGTACCATATAATACCGCTAGGCGTAGCTCTTAGTGGTAAAAGAAAAAAAATTTACACCTAATGACTCAGAGTTTCATTGACATTTAGATAAATAATTGCCACAAAAATCGCAGAAACTTTTTAATTCAGGCGTTACCGGGTTAAAGTTGTGATATTATCAAAACTCTCCACATAAATGGGTATATGTATGTGTGTGTTCATTACTGTATGTGTTAAAACTTATATTTTTGTGTTATTAGTATTGAATACTCTACATTTTTTGTCTAAATATCTACTACTTGTTAGCCTAGCAATAACCTCCATAATGCCATATTTTTGTCAAAATGTCTTCTATTAAGAGAAGAACGTTTCCTGTATTTTCTATTTTTTGCTCTCATAGGTTTTACCTAGAGCATATTAAAAATATTAATTCATTCATTACTTCATTATTCTCAAAAAACCTAATTCAAAATTCCTTAAGTTTTACGAAATTATTTCAATGCGAATAATATTCATCTAACGTCATCTCATGTGTTGGAAAGGAATATTATTTGGATATCACTGTTTGCAAAACCACGATAGAGCAGAGGAGATGGTTGAGGTGATGCTGAATTACCTGGTCCACACTGTATTACGGCCAATACAAACATCACCACCGACCGCCACGAACAGTAGAAATGGAGGGTAAAAATAAATCAAACACTGAAAACGTAATTACTTTATTAGATCTCATAATATATATGAATTCAATTCGTGATTCTACAAGTTTTTTCCGACATCATGAAAATAGTCAACAGGATAATTTTTAGGCAATTAGAGAAAGACTCTCAGCGCGCAGAAATGTCAATAAATCACGACAATGTTCACTAATTACCGATCACCACGCTGAAGATGACCCAATGCATCCTGCCTGACTGTTCCTTGTTTCCGAGAAAGTTACATACTAACAGGTCACGATCAACGCTGGCAACGAATTAATACTTGATTACCCCACGAAAATAAAGGCGAACTTATGTTTTTTTCGTATAACTATGTACATTAATAATAATACAGGACTGTGTTTTTTTGGAATGCAATGTGGTTCACCCGCTCTCGGTCAGAGAGCTATCAATGACTCACTCGAGAGGTGCGCATCGCGGCCATATCTTCTGCCACAAAACAATGGGCAAAAGCCCAAACTTAAAGTTCGCAAATTAAGATTACCTGAACACGACGAACGAATGCTAGAAAATGCGCCTAAGGGAGCGAGAACTCAACCATACCGTAGAAGCAGCACTTTGAGGTAGTGCATTGTTGAAACATAACATTTTACCTCGACAGGCGAGGCGGGAAAAACAATAACAGGCATCAACAACAAAAGAAAAAGTTGACGGTTGTATGGAGCAATAGTAAATATGCACTCGATCTCTGATATTTTTTCGCTTTACTAAACATTTTCCATTCCATTCCGCAAAGGAATGAGTACTGAAACTAATGGAGATGGCTTACCAATCCTCAAGAGCCAAGAGGAAGACGGGCAACTCGAGAAAGAAGTCGTGAGAACGCCGACTCCACGTGGGTGAGAGAAAGAAGCAAGTGGGCACTGTATTCATTGTTGCGCCGGCCATCTTATCTCCCCAATCGGAGGGAAAAAAATGAAGGCGATCGCGCGACGAGTCGTCGACGACGTCGACACACAAGGTGACCGCCAGGGGCGACACCGTCGACGGTGAAACAGATGACAAGTCGCTGGGCGACACCAAAAGTCACCGATCGAACGGAAAGTAAGGGAGTAAGCCAACCAGTCGAAACTATTCGCGTGAAATTGGACCGAAACGTCGCGGATGGACGCACAAACATCCATGCTAACACACACACGCACAAAAGAGCATACACGGGAACTTTCATGACAACGGACCGAAGAGAAACCTACACACACGGGCATGATCATCATTGCGATTGTTACAATTATAATTTCATCAATTAAGCTCCTCTTCTGGTAACACAATCATATCACAGCCAAAAAGGAGTTCACAAAACACACGCAGACAGGGTGCACTTGCACACATCGAATCTCTTGAGGGCACGAGGTACCAAGCCTCTTTCTCCAAAACAGCAGCTTCGCGCCCCAATTCATACTTGAAACAGCGGCCTCTGGTCTTTTTCGACCCACATCCCGCCGCGTTCGCACTGATTTAAGTGCGACATGACGCCGAGGCAGCTCCTTCAGACCTGACATACCGCCAAAATGGCCCTCGGTGAGCCTCCTTCGTAATCGCCGGGGAAGCAGCACTGGAAGAGGAAAGACCACTAACTCACCTTTTCAGAGTAAATGTTTGAGTCATTACTGCGCTCATCCTGCCAACATTCCGTTGATCCATCAACGATTGCATAATAGCTTTTTCTGACAACCTTGTAGACGAGATTTCTTTCGAATGACGCTATGACCACCTACAAAATAAGCTGCAGGAGTATTGACAGGGCAAGAAGATAAATGAACACGAAAGACCGTGATATTGCCGATTTCGCACGGTCTCATGGTGTTTACCTTTCAAGTAAATGGTAAAGATGTCGTTGACTTCGAAGAGACCGCGAAGGGAGGACTGAGAGGTAGACACGAGGCAGAGAGCGGAAGAGTCGTGGATCATGGCGAAACTACCCGCGTCGGATTCACAGGAACTGAGACCCTAGTCAGAAATACCACGGACATTTCGAACAAGGATAAAGTCATACCGTCATTCACAAGTAAATTTGAGTCAATTTAACGGCAAAGCTGGAGTTTAAGCCGTGTCGTTGTCACAGGCGGGAAATGATCATTCCGAAGCCTTCCTGAATGGGGATCCAGATAACGAGCGTCAACGACATCGTCTACTACCCCAATTGAAAAAGCCTTCTGAAATTCCGAACCACAAGAAACTCGCTAAACGTGACGCTGCTCAGTCAAAACCGTAAGTCATCGATTAGACCATTTTCCTAAGTTCTTAAAAGGTTTTGATTTCACAGTGCAAGGTTGAAAAATCTCCGACGCCTTCCTGAGTAGGGATCCAAACGAGGAGAGCTGCGCCATCACTACTGTCCCCGCCTCTGCCTCTCAGGCTCTCCCTCATCCTTGCCCCCCTTTCCCTCTTCCCCGTTGATTATGTCATTGCTTCCGGCAGGGGGCGGGGCCGTCGTGGGCAGCGGGGGCACGGTGACCCCGAATCGCCGAAGGTCGTCCAGGTAGGGCAGCGGACGCGCAGGCCACGTCCGCCGCGACTTCAGCACTGACGCGTCCCTCGCAATCGACTCCAGCTCCACCACCATCGGATGCATCCGCTGCTCAATCCACTCCGCTATGGCGTAAGGGTCCAGGATGTCTGCCAAAGAGTCCCGGGCCGAGCGGATCAGGGCCTCGACGCTCTGCTGCAGCCGGGCAAGCTGGTCCACGCCCGCCTCCTCCTCCACGCGGAGCGGGCTCGAGAAGTTATGCCGCACGTTGAACGGGGTCATCCAGCCGCGGCGGTGGTGCACGGCGTCCGTCAGGGCGGCGAACTCCCGCTCGGTGCTCTGCAGACGTGCCGTCAGCCGGAACACGAGGGCCCCGGGGAAGATGCAGCGCGAGAAGTGGTCCCAGAGGAAGGGGTCGCCGCTGAGGTCAGCCCAGCCGCCTCCGCTCGGGTCCCGCAGTCCCGAGTCAGGACACGAGAGGGCGGCGTGCACGTCCTTGCGTAGGCTGGCGTTGAAGTGTCCCTTGGAGGCGGCGAGCAGCGAGACGGCGAGCGAGGGCATGGCGGAGGGAAGCAGCTCGCAGAGAACGGCGAAGTGGTCGTAGCGCTGCCAGCCCGTCAGAACCAGACCGCGGAACCCTCCCCTAAACTTGGGACCTTCCCTGGCCATCACGTCCAGCCACCTCAGATTGTTGTCCAGGTGTCTCTTGGCGTTGGGGACGTAAACCGTCTCCCCGAAGGCCCCCTTGAAGGCTGAAGCGGCCCAAACGCGTGGGAATATGGTGGCATATTTGTCCCACACCCCCGGAGGGACGAACCTGTAGACATCCTCGGCGTAGACCCACACCATCGGTTCCACCAGGCTCCCCAGCCCGGACTCCTTCATTGCCTCCGGAGACACGTGGCGCAGCATGTCGTCCCAGACGAGAGGGATGGAGCCGTAGCGGTTCCTCACGTGGGCAGCCACGTGAGCAACGTGGCCCAGGAACAGCCGCTCTCTCGGTACTGATCGGCACCGGGGACACTCGCCCAACTGGAATACCTCGTCGCAGCCGATGTGGATATACTTGGGCGGCCGGCCGGTGGGCGTCGCCTCCGTGTGAGCCTTCACCACCTCGTCCAGCAGCTTCTCCACGAATGTCCGAGATGCGTTGAGCGAGGGGCAGAGCGCGGTGGGCACCCGGTCGTCCTCGCGCAGTGCCGACCACTCCTGATGCTTGAGCGCGAACTCCAAGTGTCCGAATGTCTGCACGAGCGGAATGACTTCGAGGCCGTGGCCGTAGGCAGCGGACAGGATGGCCATCACGTCCTGCCGCGAGTAGGCGTTTGCGGCGGCTAATGGAGTGATGGTGGTCCACGGGAACGCGTCCTCCCACTCGACCAGCAGCCCCGTGGCGCCTAGGTGCACCAGGATGGGCAAGATCCTCTTGATGTACGCGGCGGTGGGCGGAGCCCCTTTCAGGTCCAGATGGACAATGCGGTGCGGGGGCACGTAGAGAGCCTGCCTGGCGGTGGTCCCGCTCATGCCGCCTTCCGCCGCCCCCTGGTCCCCGGCGCCCGCTTCGGTCCCCAGGGGCTGCCGCTGGTCCGCCCCGCTGTCCGGGGCGAAATCTCCACCCGCGCCCCCGTCCGCCCGCCCCTTGTCATCCGAGTACTCTTGCAGGAACAGGTTCCGCCGCTCGACGTCCTCCCGGGCCGGGGGGTCGGGCAGGCGGGCTATCGGCTCGGGCTGCTGCCTCGGGGCCTTGGAGGGCACCCCGTCGGACTGGCCGCCCGAGTCCGCCTGGTTGAGCACGAACTGCACCCGGCGCTGCTTGGCGGTGGCGGCCTGAGGCGGCGTCTCCTCGGAGGGCGCCGCGCCGCCGCTGTCGGAGGATGGGACCGCCTTGGCCGCGGCGTCGGAGCGGCCGAAGACGCCGAAGGCGGAGTACTGCAGGCAGACGAGGAAGAGGAGGAGGGCGGCGATCGCAGCGAGGAGCGTCGACTTGCGCCGCCACGCAGTGAAGCCGAGGCGGCCTGCGTACGAGGCCGCAAGACGCATGGCCGGATCCTGCGGGTGGAAGAGAAGAAAACAGACAAATTAAGCGATGTGAAAAATGGGGGGTGGAGGGTAGTGAGCGCTATGGTGCCTCGTTTTGCCACTTTTTTTTGGGAGCTAATTTTTATTTTCTCCACCGTATCGCTTTAGGACATTGTTTAAACTTTGTTTTTTTGCGATTATTACTTTGATTTGCTATTACCTTTGTTGGATATACTATATTGATTACTAAACGATGGCAAGTTTTGACTTTATATGTGATAGTTGTGTGCTGTGGTCTCGGATTACACAAAGCCCTGCACGCGTATTTGGAGCTCCCACCGCCTGAACGAATGTGCAAGCATTATTTTTGTTATTGTGTGTGGTTTTTATGACTGTGTTGTCTGGGAAATCAGTTGCATGCTGGTGATTGGACAATAGGGTGCCTCGTTTTGCCACTTTCTTTAAGCAGCGAATCGTAATACCCCGAAAAAGTTGCGTACTCGGGTGGGTATTACAGATATGATTTTTTTTTCAAAATCGGGTAATATCTTCTGTTCGCTATTTTGTCTTGAAATTTCGAAATTTTTAACCAAAAACGTTAAAAATGTAATTAATTTAAATTTGGTTTCAGCAAGCACTCATTTCTTCCAATAATGTATAACATTGGTCTTTCATTGATATTTTAGACCAAATACTTCAGCTCCATTCCTCTTAATTATCGAGAAAATGACCTTTTTCGTGTCCCAGAAAGCAGTTTTGTGGGTGGGCAACCCGCATCACACAGTCTCATTCTACTCTACGCATGTGTTAAATGACGCGAAATAGAGATTTTTTTAAGAGTCAAAAACGTGTAAATCATGTCTGAAGTTGTCAAGGGTAGTCACTAGGATGAGTGTATACTTTTTTATGCCACTTTTATATCACTGAGCGCTCAGAGCCCTCGATAAGTACGGGAGCGGCGGAGGAAGCTACTTAGTATACTCTCAGCCTGCCTGAATGGGAGATGTCATTTGAGCAATACAGTGGGGCATTAGAAGCATCAACCAACAAAAAATTGGCCAACTGCAGCCAAAAAATGAGCACCTACCGATCAACAACGAGTGCTCTGTATAGAGGAGGCAGAAAAGTTCGCTCCGAGAAACAACGGAGCACTCACACAAAGCTGCTACGTAGCGGTTGGATACTCAGGGAGAAATTCCACAAATGTGATGGTAGCGATTCGCGCACCTACTTCTCATGAATGGACCCATGGTTTAAAAAGAATCCCAGATGAATGATTTAAAGTGTGAGTGAAGAGTGAACTTTGATTAAGGAGTGGATTTTAATTAGGTGCCAACATGGTCCAGGTACACTTCGTTGTCGGGGTAGTAACTATGTGTAATGCTGACCAGATGGATGTAACAAGAACTCTTCCATTGACTTAAATAATCTCGTTGCGACATGTTTAAAAAATTTATGGATCTCTTTTCAAATGATGATAATTAGAAATTAGTGTTAACAGTCGAGTCAATACTAAACGTCTGCGGAATGTGCAACGATTTCAATGTGCTCGTTATGTTCCGTGTTGTTATGACACATTAAAATAAAAAAAATATCTGCATTGAAATCCTCATTCATGTCAACGATTAATTTTCATAGCACTTTCACCAACCGCATCAAAGGTAAAGTAGTAAAGAATTCTCAAACAGAGCGTTAAAACATTTACGGATAAATCATCACCAACCCACCGAAAATTATACATTCTTTAAGAATATAAATTGCACTTCAAGAAAATATCAACTTCACGATGGAATTTGGAAGTAATGCTATAAATTTCTTAGATTTAAATATTTCAATTGTTCATGGACGTCACGCATTTTGAGTTTGCAGAAAACCGACGTTCAGAGACGTCATTATTTCAAATAATTCTTCCCAACACCATGTGCACAAACTTGCTCCGTTATGGTGAATGACATTAGATTAGTCAACATTACTATGCTTGAAGCTAATTTCAAGAAGGAGTTATTGGTGAATAAAACTCAAAAACGCCACTCAAAATGATTCCAAATATGAGGTGGTGGATATGCTACTACATAGACGCGTAGATTTTAACCTAAGAAATCGACACAGTTTACTCCGTTCAAGGTTCTTGTCTCGATCGTTGGGTCAAATTACCCTTTTTAGGGAAATTTTCTCATAAAGTAATGAAAATGGTCCCTGTAGATAAATACACTTTCTTTTTCATAATATTATGACCGTAGGAAAACTATTGCTCAATTCCTAAGACCGGTATGACTCTTGGGGCAAAAGTGGGGTATACACATTCCATTGTAATGGCTGTGGTATTTGTTACATAAGCCAATCAAGCTAACAGTTAAAACTAGGGATAAAATAACATTGACACACCAATATATTTCTAGAAAATTTTATATTGCAAAATTAATGCGTTTTTCCAGTAATTTTAGTAACTTTAATACAATTGTTTTAAATTGCACTGACAAAAAGGATAAGCAAGATTTTGTTTTGAAAAATATGAAAAATTTTAATAGCCCCGGACATATTTATAATGACACTATATTCTCCAGGCAATCCCTTCCGTTAAATTTAAGACTTTTCCTGCTGTCCAGAGACCTGTCGCTCATTATATCCTTGGTTATGTTTTTTCTCCATCGTCACTTTTACCTTGAAACAAACCACCTCTTTTCTCTTCCATAACAATTCTTTTTTTTCCCTCTCGTATTCTCACACCTTAGTTCTGTTATCTCCAAATCGCTCCTTTAAGTCAACTATGAACGTCAATCCTTATCTTAATGTTTAAACTTTTCCCACCGCTTTATCCTTCTCTTTAACTCTTCTCTGCATTTTGTATCATATATGATAAAGTACACTCATTGCTGGTTATTTCTGAAGGGCAACATTCTACCTCTCAAACGCACGATTTGTCAGAAATGATACACCCCGTCGTTATATTATGTGGTACTCGAAGCAGTCAGTAGGTGCCAAAGGTGATCAGTGATTCTAGTTATGTTGAAGTACGTCACCTCCCCGCATGAGAAACGAGAGAGAGGATTTGCCCAAGTGATACCTATATATGTCATCACTAAAGATAAGGGGGCCAATGAGAAGTTATCAACGAGTATGTGGAATGAAAACTTTTTGTGGAAAATAGCCAAATTTGCGATACATATCCAATGAACGTAAAAGTTGTCTATAACCGTAATGTATTCTATTTGACACACATTAAAATGTTTCCTTAACAATTAAAAAATAGCAGAAAAATTTATTAAAATCTAGTGATGGAAGCTTTTCTGGATATATTTTATAAAGAAATTTGTTTCGCACGTATTTTGAAATTCATGCAGTTAAAGGTTAAAAATTTTCTTTTTCTCCCTCTTGAATCCTTCAACCCCTATTAACTCCTCCCTCGCCCTCTCTCATGGTACATAAATACACTGAGACCTATGGGATGTATTTAACTCGATATCAGTGACGCATATAGGAAAAAAAACTAAAGGGGTTGGGGCGCAACAAATATCTTGAGCTACCTTTATTTTTATCGTAATTAAAAATAATCAAGTCGCATGCTAAGTTTAAGAAATTTTTAAATAAACTTAGTACACATAAGACAATACCATTTTACGATGTAAAAAAGTTACAATTCTAGTTTTTCAATGTTCGGCAACGCAGGCGGCCCCGCAAAGGGGAAGGGTGTCCCCCATCTTAATCCGCCACTGCACGATATGAGTTAATAAGTTTAAACCAAGATTGGCTTTTAATAAACCTTTGGACTAGAATAACTAGTGTTCTCATCCCCGTAAGTGTATTCTGAATTTTCTCAGAGTAAACCCAGAAGCTATTTTATACGATGGTGTAATAGATTATCAAGTAATTTTTATAAGTCCTGCAAAAAATGAATAAATATTGATTGGAACAGAGGCCTGAAAACTTTCGAATGAGCTAAGCGAAAATGATGATTTTGACAGGCAGAGGTGCGTTTACTTAGCAACGAGTGAAGCAAACAAAGATTAAGGCGATGGGAGAATTTGTTGGATGCTATCGCCATGCATCTTTTTTACATTTATAAATTTTCATGTTAGGCAATTTAATAGAAATTTTATCTTTTATTTTGCTGTATTTCCGAATATATTTTGCTGGGAATAAAATGGCCTAGTTACAAGTAGCGTGATCATGATAACAGAACCACAAAACCTATCAGATTCGACCATCTTAGGAAAGAGAGAGCGTGAAATTTATTCAAGGTTTGGCTCATACCTCCTAAAGGGACATCCATTAATTAAATGAAGCGTTTAGGGGGTAAGGGGGTCAAGCCGATTCTCACTTAATCTCACGAGGGGGGATAGAGGGGGGTCCTGGAAAATATCACGATTTTTTTTGCGCAAGAAACTTTCGCTAGAAATAGTGTAAAATTGCGTACTTATTAATCTTAAATACAGGTTTTTGCTAAATTTAAATAAAAATAATTAAACGATTTCTTTCTATAAATCCAATGCGACGAAGCATAGATTAAACGTACATAAACTGACAATACGCATTTTGAACAATCTCACGAGAGATAGCGAAAGGAGAGTGCCGATTCAAATCTCGCTACATATATCTCACTAAGGGGGCAGGGGTGGTCGAAAAATCCCCAACAGCACTTCACATAATTAATGGACGCCCCCTTATGAGAATATATGCGTACAGAAAACTATAAAGGCAGATATGTATATTTATTCGTAATTTCATAAAAAAAACCCTAGGTTGGGCAGAATCACAGAACACACAAAAAAATGGATAAAACACTCACAGTAATTACTAAATTTTCGGTGGCGTATTACCACTTTCCTCAGAGTTAGGTAGGAGAAATTTAGTATTTACTGTGAGTGTTTTTTTATCCTTTTTTTTGTGTGTTCTGTGATTCTGCCCAACCTAGGATTTTTTTACGTTATTTACCTCGTCGAGGAACATTTCCAAGTGTCTATTCGTAATTTCATTAATAGATGGAAAATGCGGCACAAGTCACATCGAGAAATGCAATGGAATAATTATAGGGGATAACATGGAAACAAAAGCAATCCTTCACCATTATTTCATAGTTCGTCAAAATCATCTCGCGTAATTAATTGACGCACACTAATATGTCTGCGAGATTCGATTGCCATACTCAAATCACCCTGTCACAAATTCGTCACAGTTCCATGAGCGGAAATTAACTAATGTCGCAGAGCTCCGGAATTATTGAGCGCTCACGCTGGGAAATGCTGTTTCCTGTAGCAGAAGGTTACGGCATCATGTGCGAGGGATTTGGGATTTAAGTGGGCATTACTTATTAATTCATAGGCGGGGCTGTCTCGTTGCAAATCCCCGTCTCAAGTTGCGCAATCAATTTTGCCCGCAGGCGGAGCGAGACGCACGCATAGCGCAGGTGATCTCCGGGATGCATAATCATCAGGATGTATTAGGGAAGAGACGGGCCGAGGAAGATGCGCCGCGAACCAATTTATTCCAGAGAAGAAGATTTCGAGAGCTCTCATTTGTAACAAACACTATCAATTATACATATTAATATGAAAAAAGATTTAAAGGTAAGTACAATTACCACGAGTCATATAGTTTGCCTCGCTGATATCTAGGGCAGGGGTCTCCAATTTACTAGGCCACGAGGGCCACATTCCAAGTTCCGAATCGCCCCGCGGGCCGGATAGCAAATTTGCCGATCACTGAAGTATTCGATACCAACGTCTACTGAAGAATCCGGTGGTGTATTTCTTATTTACGAACAGTTGATGGCGACTTTGACGTGCTGTACAGCGCTGCAATGCTCCATACGACGTCTCACAGAGTTAAACGAGCGAGAATCGCGCGCTACTTGAAACGAGTGCGCGGGCCGGATCAGGCCCGCGGGCCGTATTTTGGAGACCCCTGATCTAGAGGATTTAATGAAAGCGACAGCAAATATAAAAGGACTCGTTTGATCCCGTCTCTCTATACTACATTGTACTTTAAATTCAAGTATTGCACATTAAATTTTGAATGAGGAGAAAAACAAATAAATGAATCCACACTTGATGTATGCAGCATTTAAACAAAACAATGCTTCTCACAAAACTGGTATTAATTAGCATTTGAAATTATCATGGATTTTAATGTGAACGTAGGCAAAATTGGGAGTAAGGCTATAATGAAATTTTCTCCAACAAAGCAGATTAAGAACTCGAGAATTGCCGGTACACGGTTTTTCCATCGAAATATTATCTAAAATACCTGTAATCTGCCATACCAAGAGCCAATCCCAGAATAAAATGGAGTGAAAATATTACCCTCCATATTAATCCTGATTTAAAGCCACCTTAGAAAAAGGCAATACCTCAGCGAAGTCTTGTCTATTAAGGCGTTCCAATGCACTGCGTACGCTTGTGATTTTCTTCCGTACGAAACCGATTTTTTAATCCTAGTTAATTATCATATTATTGCAGACAGTCTTTTTCTGTCATTCCGTAAATGCCCCATTTATACTGCACCTACAGTTATAAATGAGAAATCATTTTAAACGTTTAATCTCCGGCTTCTAACGAAAAATACAATCTCAACAGCAACTTTCACTCTTTACCAATGAATTTAATTTAAATTTTTCGATTCTTTTCATGTCAATTACTCGCTCGATGTCGATTGAGCATTGTACATTATTTTATTTTAAACTTCAAAAAGGATTTAAAACACGTTAAATCCACAACTAAAGCAAAGAAATGTAACTAACGTAAAATATAACGTAAGTGAAAGTGCGAAGTATTTGTACGGATTACCTGGTTTACTATTATTAAGGCTAATCCCGACAATCAAGTTATCCGAGCAGGGTTCATTCCCAATTAGTTCGCATTTGCAGCTTGAGTCCAATGTAGTTTTCGAGTGTCATGAAAAGAGATACGTGAAAATCGCGCTTTCATTTTTATTTTATCGCACTTTCAATAACAGTTTATTGCATTTTGTAACGTCTATTTTTTTATTTTCATAATGAGGTAGATGACGATGAAATTAGTGAAACATAGTTATATGACAAAATACAGAATATTTTAAATAATTACGTTGTAGAAAATAATAAATTAAGGAATTAGACATATAGTGGCGGAGGTGTAGCTTGCCCGCGCCCACTTGTAGTTCGCGGCCAGGTATAGAGTCCCAGCCAACTAGCAGCTGGCCAGTCGCTCACATGCTTTAAGCGGTGAGTGTCGGCGGAGCATTTAAACTGCGCTCGGCACAAAATGTACGAATTTTGCCGTCGAAAAGGCAAATTTGCGTAAAAATATCATAAAAGTCCAGTCATCGCATCTATTCGTAGCATTTATTTGCACACATCGCATCTATATCGCATTTACGATTTTCACGCATTTCTAGTCACGAATTAATTGATAGCAGCAGGAACGTGACGTCGTGTCTGGGCTGGTGTTGGGGCCAAACGCGTAGAGCACGCTCATGGGTCGAGGTATGTTTACGCGGAGAGCACAAAACGGACAGAGAAACAAATGAGGAATCGTGTCCGTCAGACTGTCCAGCCAGACGCACTCACAGACGGCAGGGCGGGAAAAAGAGAGCGGATTGGAGGATGCTCCACTCTAACGAAACTCCCCGTGAGCTCCCACGACTCCAATTCAAAGCCCTCTCGACTGCAGCGCTCTCACGGAATGAAAAGGGAGCGTCGTGTGTGGAGCCCTCTCGTGTGAAGAGGGCGCTGCCGTTAGAGAGCGAAACGGGACTAGAACGGAGAGGCGACAACAGAAACAACAAGCACGTCCCTCGGAGGCAGAAACGGCGCGAAGGCCAATGATGAGGCCGGCACTCTCCATTGCAGAGTCCTCTGGATGGCAGTTCTCTACACTACTCCCTCTTAGGGTCTATTTAGTGTATTATCAACAATCCAGAGAACTCTGCTCCATTGCTCAAAGCAGAGTCCTCTCTATTGGGTGATTTCCTGTTATTTTTTACCCTAAATCGAAAGATTATTACTCCTGGAGTATGTATTTCACGCTTTCAGATTTTTAAATGACGATATCTATTTTTCGCGATTAAATGAAAAGTGACAATTTTCAACCACGCGAAAACGCGACGGCTAAGTTTGAATGCTGGGAAAATCCCAAGTGACGTCAGTCTGGTTCCCGCTGGCGCCGTGTGAAGTGACCTTGGGGCGAGGATATGTGCGCCGCTGCGATGCAGGCTGCTAGCAGGTAGCGCTTGGCTTAAATAAGGATTATTAATACCCTATCACACGAAGAAAACTTTCCGACCATAGGCAGTTTTAATAGGTGATTATTATCAAGACATGTTTCCCTGAGCTCTGTGCCTCATGCATGCATTGGTAATCTCTGACGATGTAAAACTCCTATCTGCTCGTATAGAAACTAGGTCCCTGTGACGTCGCGTGGAGTGGAATCGCATGGGCGCCAATATAGCCTTTTTCAAATGAGGTTAAAATTGATTGAGGGTATTATTAATCCTTATTTAAGCCAAGCGCTACCAGCTAGCAGGGTATTCTGCTACCCTTTCACTTTTCATTTAATCGCGAAAAATAGATATCGTCATTTAAAAATCTAAAGGCGTGAAATGCGTACTCCAGGAGTAATAATCTTCCGATTAAGGCAATAAAAAAGTAATAGGAAACCACCGTATTGGGGGGCTTTATTAATAAATTACGTGAGGCTTTGAGGGGGACTGGGGGAGAGGAGGTGAAGCCGAATCTCACCCAATCTCATGCGGGGAATAGGGGAGGTCCTGGCGAATATCACGTAATTTTTTTCCGAGAGAAACTGTAAAATTACGATCATAGTAATCTTAAATACTAGTCTCCAATAAACAATCAACAACAAACCCAACGCAATGAAGCATAGATTTATTTACATAGATATACTTGCACTGAAAATACGCATTTTGAACAATATCACGTGAGATTAGAAGGAAGGGTCGAGCAAAATCTCACAATATCACTCCAAGGGGTGAGGGGGCGAGTCAAAAAAATAGCCAAAATCACCTCACGTAATTAATGGACGCCCCCTTGTAAGAATTGTAAGCACAGAGGGATTTGTTTGGCGTGCCGGATGAAATTATCCGGATGTGTCTCTCGGGTCTGGAGACCCCTGGCTTACTGTCGGCGTCAAAATGATGTGCCGCTGTACTTTGCGAATTTATATCTGGACTTCAGTGCATAGGCCATAATAATGAATAATACGTCATTTTCAAGGAAATTGTATTCAAAATTCATATGTATTTTTTGTTTTATGAAAAATTCAAAAATGTAGACACGCGAGTGAAATACATTTTTCCGCGCACCATAAAATTAGCCGTGTTGTCAACTTCATGAACTTTGTAACTCAACCTTGGGAAAACTACCACGTCTACATAACGTTCATCTTCCAATTTAAGTTGAAAACATTAATATAGATGAATAAAATGGCTTTTGCGTATTTTAGAACGCATATTTTGTTGCAAAATAATGAAAATGTTTAAACACTATCTAGTCCTACAGATTATCCCAAAAGAAAAAAATGAAACTGATAGGAAGACTTCTTAATTTATTTGAAAAGTTTCTATGATCCGAAAATACATGATTTTTTTATGTAGTATAGATTATACATGGGCATTAAAAGAGTACGCCGGAGCCGGAGCAAACGAATGCTGCGTTGCCACGCCTTGCGCGTGAAACTTTGCTTCTCGGTAAACAGCATAGGCCCGGCGCGGCCCCATTTGGCAACATGGCATTGATAGAAGTTATTGGCATTCACAAACATCAATATTTTTTTATAGATTATGTATCCGCCCACCCGCCACCAATCCCTGCCCTTAGGTGTAGTGATGGCCCAAGTTTAACGTTTCAATGATCCCCATCACCATTCAGCATTCACTTGGGTACCGATCGTTGGTCACCATAGCGATACACACAGATAATTCGCAACCAGCCTAATTAGTCACCAATATTATTAACAACACTAAATTACGCGGGATTTTACAGCTGCTGCAGAAAATATATTTTTAAAAATTATAACATTGTTTGATACTAAGTGGTTTTAATAATATTTACCGGAAAGCTTATACGTTGAAAAACAAAATCTGTGCCCGATTTTTGTATTTTTAACGAAATTAATAAATTATGGCAAAACTTCAGAAGGTTAATGTATAAATTTTGATAAACAAAATCCGTTATTAAAAATAATATAATATTGAAAATATTATGAAGTTATAGGAATTTTTTGCTATAACTGTATTGACTGTGTATAATGGAAAGATAAAATATTCAGTTAACTATTGCATTTGTCACAAATACAATTATAAAAACGAATTTCAAAATTAATGCTAAAAAATTGTTTTCACTCAAAAAAATAAATCACCTTATTTAGGCCCAAGGTCCAGCGTTTCAAATTTGCGCATAAAAAACAACATGTTCATGCCCAATAACGCGGCGTACGTTTGTTTTACATTTGACAATGGAATTATACAGAAAGGTGTATAAATGTTGGAGTTATACTGAAGTTATACAGATTCATTATCAAAATTCACTAACTCTTGGTTAATGTTTTCGGCGGACGAGGATAAAAAGAAGCAGTGGTGCACAGTGACGTACCTCGATGCACTTCCTCTGAAAATGGCTCATCATTTACCCAAGGACAAATTCCGCTTGGCTTTTAAACCTTATTCCACCTTAAGGAGACTGATAGTTAAATGCAAGGACCATATAGACCGATTGGATAGATGTGGAGTATATTCTTTGAAATGCAGCGATTGCAATGGTGTATACGTGGGACAGACAGGAAGAAGTTTTGAAATCAGGAAAAAAGAACATTTAAGTGCTTACAAACATAATAAAGATGAAAAGAGTAATTTTGCTAAGCACTTAATATGTAACTGCCACAGAAGCGATTTTAAAATGAATATTTTAAATTTTTGCAATGACCGCCGAGAACTGGATTCTAGGGAACAGTTAGAAATTTTAAAAATTATTGAAAATCAAGATAGTGCCCTTATAAATGAATACCTCTACCCATCCTTTTCACCTATTCTGGCGTCCGTTTTAAAATTCATCAAGTAACTAGGTAACAACAAGATTAACAACAAGATAAACAAATTATAATTAGCACCTGATGATGATGATGATTACTCATTGAAACCCGGGTCGCGCTCTTATAAAATAAGTGGTATAATTAACTGTCTATATCCAGGAGAGAAAAAGATTCATTATCATAGATTTGAGATTTTTGCTGTAGCATTGTAATTAATAGTTGAAGAGAAAGAATTTGAATTAATATGTTAAAAGAGAGAAATTTAAACGTGGGACCTTGGAACAAGGCATCGTGGTTTAGTAGGGATTTTTGTGCCCAAAATATTAATTACGATGGGATTTCAATTTATCCCACAGCTTCTGGCCACTGCACAGCCACCATGACCTCTCTTAACGTTAAAAGGCAACAATCCTCTATTACTAATGTGATTGGCACGGGTCTTAAGGGCGTTTTACACGGGGCACGTACTTGCACAATCTGATGTGTGTACGAAGGCGCAGTCAAAATTGCGTCGTGAAAAAACGGTGAATTGCAAGAACTCATGCGACAATGCGTGGACGTGAGATGGCAAAATAGCCCCTGTTCTAATTTTGTTCATGCATTCGCGGGATTCCACGCTATTTTAGAAATTAATGCAGCTATAACCTGCGCAATTCCGTGCCCCGTGTAAACCGGCCTTTAGGCCCCTTGCACGCACACCCAATTTGGTCGGCCGGTAAAATATCGGATCGGTCACTGTGGATCGCCGGTGCCGGCTCAAAAACATAGCAACTTTTCGTTTGACCGGTCAAAACCCGGCGTGTGTGCAAGCATCCCTTCGCCGGTAAAATATCGGCCGATATTTTACTGCCTAATTTTCGGACTTTCGACGTTGCTATGCATCAGAAGTAGCTAATGGATTGTTGGGAAACATTGACCTTATGGAATATAGATGACCGAGTTACTTGAAATGTGGATGTGGAAGAGGAAAATGCAGGAAAAATGCAAAAAAAAGATTAGAGGTGCTAAAGGTGAGAGGAAGGTTAAACATGACGAAATTCGTTTTTAGATTGGAATTAAATTGGAGCAATCATACTGGAATAACCTAACTAAATATTGAATTATTTAGTTGATTTTTTTAAGGATACAATTCGTAATTGATGTGAATACACTAACGAGTGCGTTCTCACGTCAAATGGCATTCCCATTTTCCGTTTCCGGGAGTGTGCAGGCAAGCAGCTTTTGCCATCCGAGCAGCTTTAAAATATTAAATAACTCTTCAGCCTAACCAGAACCAACATTTCATTTCTCTAGAAGGTAAAGCCTGAATCACACGATCATTTTTTTCGTCACGGAAGTGATCACTATCGCGATCACTTTTCCCGTCGCAAAAAGCGATCGCTCTAGTGATCATTTTCCTGAATCACACGGTCACTCCCGCCGTCGCTTTTCGCATCACTTCCGATATCACAGCTCGTTGTCATGGGACCCACATCACGCAAATATACAGCGTGTTTGTTTATTTATGTCATTTCCACAATTGTCAAACGCTGCGCTGCAATCACACCATACGGTCATGCGTTCTGATTGGCTGATATGGGGTTTTAGGGACGGTTTTAGCGACGGAAAAAGCCACCGGACGAGTGAGGAAAAATAGCGATGGGAGTCCTCATCGCGATCGCGAAAAACAATTGCCGGCGACGATCATTTTGCGAGTGATCACACTAGTGATCGCAATAGTGATCACTTTCGCGACGAAAGAAATTATCGTGTGATTCAGGCTCAACATTTCACTAATCTATGACCCAACTATTGCAGCGGCAACCAAGTTGCTAGCATCAAGTGTTACGTTTTCCCTATACTCAACAATAAATACAAGCCATCAAGACAAATCCGAAGGGATAGCAATTTTGGAATTAAAACATCCAGTTTTCATTTCCGGGAGCCGCAGTGCAAGCAGCTTACTCGTCCTACGGCTACAGAATCCATATTGCAGGCCACATCATTAGAGATGACAGATCTTTAATCCCAGATAATATGGCCAGCAATGCACGCAAAAGCTGCTCGGATGACAAATCTCCTAGCGTAGCGACTCCCGGAAACGAAAAATGGATGCAATCCGACATGCGAAAATGTAAGCCACGCAAATATGAACAGATAACGGGGACCGTTCCATTTATGGAGGAAAAAGCGCAGATAATGACATAATGCCGGCTTAATCTGAAATGGAATACGTAGGTAATGAAGTAGGTAGGAACGAGGGAAACAGTCAATTTGTCTAGCTCAGGCGTACGATACAATATGAAGTACACAAAAGGGAATTCCCATCCATGAAATAATAAGGTATCGAGCAGCGAACGGAGAAAGACAATTAGCCATAAATGACGCACTTAGCAAAAGAATTTTTATATTTCGTCTAGTCTTCAACTCTTACTTACATTTTAATGTGAGCTCATGACGTTAAGGTCATTACGGCGGCGGGGTAAATTCCTCGCCTGCCACGCAGGAGGTCGCGGGTTCGAGTCCGGCCTGGGTGGATTCACCTTTCCACGGCATTGTTGTTCGTGTACAGGTAATTATTAAATTTGTTGAAAACCCCGATATAAAATGGCCAATAAGAGCTTTATTCGGTGGTTTGGGAATAAAATAGAATGAAAAATGTATAATGGCCGAAGAAAAAAAATCTATTAATTATCATTAAATTATTTTTTAATAATAGTCAGATTTTCGTGTTACTCGGGACAGGAACTTATTATTTATTTTTAATTCATAGGTATGTAAATCAAAAAGACACTCAGGGGCAATGTTCGTACAAATAACCATGCTTTGGCATCTTTCAATTGAAATATAAGATGTTTTTCTCTTAATCCTTTATTAGTTCTAAGATGAAAATTGTCCACCCTAGCCCCGGTTTGGGGGTCTCCAATTTACTAGGCCACGAGGGCCACATTCCAAGTTCCGAATCGCCTGGTCTAACTCATTTTTTTATCTCTTAGCGTAGTTGAATGCGTGTAGTTAAAAAAGTTTTCGGCATTTTAAATCATTTATACCACAATACTAAATATAAATTTCGGTTACCAGCGTGTAGTTCAAAAATATATTTGAAATGAAAAAAAAAACATTTTTGTAGCACCAGATTACGGGAATAAGCGATCAGTTAGTAGTTACTATGAGAATCCTTTGATGGGCCGATTCGTTAGGAAAAATGCTATCAGGCTACAATTACAACTCATTTCAGCGCGTAATTCGGATCGCTCTGACTATCAGCGACGCGATTTTTGTTAACGCCATTTAAATGCGCGGCGGGCGACAACGGACATATAGAGAGGCTGGATGACCCGATTGTATTAAAAGTGGCCTTGGCATTAGGATCAGGACTTCAGGGCGAAAGCGCACACAGATACGAGCCCATCCACGGCCGTATGCTTCTCCTATATGGAGTAGTTGCGCCTCTCACCGCGAGAGGCCACTCGAGAGGGGGGGGGGTGGAGTGCACTGAAGTCTGCTCCGCCCCGGATCGTCCTTTCCTCTTCCCACGCGAGCACTCACACACACGCGCACCAATTGGGTCACACAGCGACATGAGTCGAGGGCCTCATAGAGATCGCCGTATGAGCCGCAGTGCGTTTCCCTGCCACCCGCACTAACAAGAGATAAAAATATTCGGAATACTTAAAGTTACCACTCCTCTTTTCCATGCTAGCGCTTGTTGCTGAATGAGTAAATAAAAAAAGAATAAAAAAACACGTTTTTTAAAAGTGCAAAAAGCACCGAAAAGAAAAAAATAGGGGATAAATTACTCGGGGAGAAATACGTGGGTGCTTATCAGACTTATTAAAATTGGCCATTAACATTCGTCTAAACTGGGATTTCTAAAACCAAATAATTTGTATATTATGAATACACTAATGGTGGGTAACGAATCGCAATCAATGCCTTTCGTTTTCTTTGATGAAGGAAACTACCCTATTCAAATAGATAACTTTATGAGCTCAACGGAGAACTCGCGATCCATTTTTTCCCCAATAGAGTGTAATTAGCCCGGTCAAAATAGACATTGACCCTTGCATAAATTGCCAACAAGCTGAAAATTTGCATGAACCTTAAGGATACCGCTCTAATGAAATCCTGAAAAGTACCCATCGATCCCGTGTGTGTAAAAAAAAGTTATTCAAGGTCAAAGGTCACAAAAATGAGTTTTTTGCATTTTTTGGCCAAACGGTTGGTTTTCTGATAAAAATTGCTCAGACCAAAATTGTAGATCGGAAAATCATCTTCATATTTTCATATCACTTTTTTCTTTAACATTTACCGTTTTTGAGAAAAAGCCAGGGAAACTTAGCTGGAGGTGTATTTTCCGTAATATGCATGAATATATTGTTGCGCTCTCCGAATATTATTGGACGCGTAACTCGCAAATTGGTCACTAGCTCCCACCTTTCCATCCGCCAACAATCGGGACAAAGGGTTTACTATTCTCCATAATATGCACACGTTTCTACCAACCTATGTGGTAGTCCACGAGGTGCGTTTTTTTAAGCGTAGTTTCCCCATTAGGTCTACTCCACGGCCTGTTTTACTCGTAAATCAGGCCTTATTGAGTTTCTCCTTATTTATTTCTTCTTCCACCCATATCTTCTTCTTCCTCTACATTCCCGTGGGTCGATGTAACTTGTTGTAACAGCGATACATTATCTGTTTCGTCGTTTATGTCGGTGCTTCTTTTGTTGAAAGTTCAACGTTTGAACCCGACTGGGTATGACAAGTGATGCTTGCCGTTGAACAAAATAAGCCCACTTTTTGCAACTAATTTTTGAACTGCACCCTTTCTTGCAGTAGCAAAAAAAAATAAAGGCGTTAAGGAGACGGGCATAGAGTATGGATTGGGTACATTGTTAATTAACTTCCAACCCCATTCTACTGGAGAAGGGCGTACCCAGGATCAAAAGTAGGGGGGCAAGCCATGGTTGTTCAAGTTGTAGGTAAGATTTAAGCATGGAGAAGGAGAATGAAATCTACATTTTAAGGAAACTGTAGCATCTCTTTATTATCTTTAGACATTATTTGCTGTAAACAGTACTATTTTCCTTAAAGATATTTGCGATTTTTGATTCTGGGGGGAGCAGCTGCCCCCTCCTGCCCCTCTCTGGGTGCGCCCATGCTTCTGGATCCAGTTTATTGCCAAGGCACACTTGAACCTATTGATACAATCGATAGAAATATCGCCGAGCAGAAGCTGAGGTTGATGGAAGACAAGCAAATTGCACACATTTTTCATTACGTGATTGTTTAACAAAAGATAAGAGCACGTGATTTTTGTTGGAGATCCATAGACTGATGGAAGAAAGCGAATTCTGAGAGCGATTGGAGTATTAAAAATGTGTAAGAGTCGTTTTGAGGCAAACTACCGACAAAAAAACCTGCAATACCCAATTTTAGCTGGGACTTGAAAGACCGAGGTCTAACAGCAGTCATATAATACTAGGACAAATTTGTACATACTGATATCATATGTTATAAATTTAACCGTTTGTCTTTTAAAATAATTTTCTCTAAAACATGTGTCAATGACCAAGGAATACATATTTTTATATCTACAAACATGCGATTTGGTGGAGGATAATGAGAATTATCAATGGCTAACGATTGAATATCATCCCGGATAATTGCTGCCGCAGCTTCCAGGATCTTAATTCTCTCTTCTTTTCTTGATTTAATCGATCATTATGATTATCAATTAAGCATATAAATGTTAATTTTCTTGGTTCCTCAGTGATAATAACCTTATTACCATATTTAATATTGATCGCAGTTTAACACTTCTATTATCAGGATATGATTTATTGCTAATATTTTTTAATTCTTCCAGTGTAGACTGACGGTCGTCACTACTCTCGATGTAGGCAAGTATTTCTTCCATGGCCAGATTCAATGCTTTACCTCGGGGACAACCAGCTTTACTTCCAGGGGGCGGTTTTAAAAAAGAAACTGCAACCATGACGATAACTAGCCTCAGCAGCTACAAAATTATGTTTAAACCTCATGCGAGCGATAATGTTTTTTTAAAATTACTATCAAAACGAATTATTATGAGCTATACACAGAACAGATTCTTTGAATGAAAGTGTAGTAACTTTATAAATTCTAAGCCAATACTTCTCAGCTCGTTTCCTTTCTATTCTTCGTTCCGTGAATCGCCGCAAAAGAGGGAATGATTTTTAAAACAAAAAGCTGAGTCATTTACGCGTACTTTTGTACGAGGAGGACTTACTTTCGATGTACTGGCTTGATCCGCTTCATGGTGTCTTTCCACTGAAGCAATGGTACTACTCTAAGCGTAGTTTTTCCCGACATTGCAAATGTTTTGCCAATGATTTGTGGCTTTTTTTATACTTACTGAAGTCATTACTTCTTTCAGCACTTGCATCAATCAACGTCTTTAAATCGATCGTCTTAAACGATCAGCAGTAGCAATTTCACTAGCAGGCAAAGGTTATTTTACAGATGAAGCCATGCCCGAAATTTGCTAACGACTAAATATAGCACAAACTTTAACTTATAGTTCTAGCACTGACCACATGCTTTCACTAAGAGGGAATATTTAAAACTAAACCCTCTGTCCCGATTGTTGGCGGATGGAAAGGTGAGAGCTAGTAACCAATTTGCGAGTTACGCGTCCAATAATGTTCGGAGAGCGCAACGATATAGTCATGCATATTACGGAAAATACACCTCCGGCTAACTTTCGAATGGCTTTTTCTCAGAAACGGTAAATCTTAGAGAAAAAAGTTATGCGACAATTTTGTAGATAATTTTCCGATCTACAATTGTGATCTGAGCAATTTTTATCAGAAAACCAACCGTTTGGCCAAAAAATGCAAAACACTCATTTTTGTGACCTTTGACCTTGAATAACTTTTTTTTGCACACACGGGATCGATGGGGACTTTTCAGGATTTCATTAGAGTGGTATCCTTGAGGTTCATGAGAATTTTCAGCTTGTTGGCAATTTATGCAAGGGTACCCCTATTTTTTGGGCTAATTTGACCGGGCTAAATACGATATCTTCTACTGCGAGGAACAGCATCGGACAGTTACATGAATTTGATGGATCACAACATCAGAACATAACTGTTGGTAAGCAGATCTGATTAAAATGTACAACACCTAATTTCCTAGCGAAATTCGGATCTTTTTGCCCGTCAGCGACGCGAGTGGCGACTTTTACGAATCATTCTTCTTACATGCGCGGTGGGTGACAACACATCTATAGGCTTGCTTGAGGAATTTCTTTTGTAATATTCTTGCCGAAAGCGTGCGACCACTCCGCGAGGTCAGCCCATGATGAACGCAGACGTTGCAAAGCAAACGACGAGAAGGTTCCTGCCCCAGGGGTCCTCACCTTTCAACAAACGTCCGACAATACACTCCGGAGAGGCCTAGTTCCGCTCTCTGCCGCTCCAATCCCTCCGGCGCTGTGGCCGAACGCGACTCGAAGAGGCGCTCACCACCCCCCCACCGTTCACGTTCCGACTCCTCCAAGAGTGTCCCTCAGGAAGAAGCCCTGGAAACAGACAAACAAAAGAAAAAATGAAGTGCGATACTAAATGTACGGAGTGCACAATGGGTGCCATATCAATTTACATCGCACTCTGGAAGGAGAGATATGCGATGAGCCAAGAAAAAGTAACAATTTTGTAGTTTAAAACGAAGTTTTTGATATTTGGAACCGCTTTTGAGAACCAAATAAAATTTTAAGAATAGAAATAATTAACACTTGAAAATCAGTCTGCGGTTACTTTTCCCCTTCATAAATAGGCATTTGAGAAAATCCCCTTGTGTTAAAGTCACAAAACAAAGACAAAAAAGTGTTAATTCACAAGAATTTCTTGAAAGGTATTTTTTTCAACTACAATTGGAAAGCACGGCCATTCACTATGAAAGAATGATGAATCATTTTACCACTAGTTCCCTGGTGAACAAATAGCATAGTTAATTGTAAATATTTCAGTGTTTGCTACCCATTTTTGGCCATGGATTATAGAATTATAGTGGAAAGTAACGACTAAATTCGATAAAAAACAAATTAGTACGCACCGAGTAAATTTTACGATATTGAAATTACAACGATTTAAATTAAAAATTAGCAACAATCACTCGTTTTTTTCCAAAATAATATGGGTGTACTCACGGGGGGGTAGCTGGTTACCATCTATATCCAAATACATACAATAATATCCATCTATAGATATATTAATGAACATAACAAAAAAGCCAATGAATATCATGAATTTAAAAATTTAATTATTCCACGTTTCTCACTCAATATTATTAATTGAATACCATTAATTTGAAAATAATCAAACTTAGAAATTTAAATGTAACGAAAGGCTAACCATTTACATGCATTGGAGACCTTAAATGCCATAAACTACCCCATTATATAATTTTATATTTCTGCGAATGATCCAGAGATGATGATATATTTTGTATCCGCAAAGTCGGGTAAGATCATTGTAAATCGTCTATTGGTGGATTACGGTAGTCCCCATAAATAACATAAAATATCTACTTATTTGTTTATACAAAAATATAGATATTCACCATATAACAGATAATAGCATAAAAACGGCATATATTTTCAATGAAAGCTTTAACATAATATAAACTCGAGTGACTCATGATTCTGGGACGAACAGCGGCAGTCAAAATACATGCACCGCACCTTGACGTTTACCTAATTTCACAGATATTCCGAAGAATGAAAAATATGGCATACCTTTCCGTTCCGAAATACATTTTTAAATAACATTTCACCGGTGATACATTACACGGAAGTATTACATGATTTATAGTTTGCAATGTATATATTTCTTTTCTTCTTGATATTTTGTTTATATTTAAATATGAACTCTTAAGGCTTAGGTTTAAATAACTTATTTTTGAAATTTTAAATCTGCAAGTTCAAATGTTATTTGTTATTCGACACTAGCAGGTATAGTTGCAAGCAGTTATAACAGGCATGTTTTTGGATACTAGCAGGTCACCCGGCGTTGTTCGGGAAGGATAGTACCCAGAGAAGTGGGACACTTGGCACTTGGATTTAATGATCATATAGGATTTTTATGTTTTCTCTTTGAACGTGTCAAGAGGTGTGCCTACCCGGCAGGATGACCAATCGAAGAAGTTGTATCATGTGACGAAGCAAACGCTAATGTGAAAATACGCAAAGGACACGTGGGACGCAACCGAAAGTAGAACTAAGTAACTAAAAGTACTACAGGGCTTGAGAGCATGGGATGCACCTATGTACTAACTTTGATCGCCATCACTGCAGCCCTATGGAGACGCATGGCGAACAGATAAACAGACATCCTCTTTTATACACTGATATAGATTTTTGCATTTTAAAATTAACTATAAACAAAAAACAACTTCTATATTTATTTTACCTCTCATATTGATACCTCGGCAAATATGTTTTTTTTTAATAAATGACCCATACCCACAGAAGAGTTCATTTTAAATATACTGGATGTCATCAGGGGCGGACCCAGGATTTTTTACTGGGGCGGGAGGGACAAGGGTCCGACAGGTCTTCTCATATTTGAGATTAAAAACAACATACAACAATAACTATAAATAATATTCTCTTTGTTATGATATGAAAGTTATCAATATGAAATTAAATGATAGAAGCACCGTAATACACAAAATAAAACGGACGTAATGATAACCATATTAAAAATATTTTCTACTTTTTAACGTGCCCCCGCACTCCTCATAATCCGCCTGTGGATGCCATTTGAAGAGTGTTCCGTTTCGGATTAATTTAAAACTAAATATAATTTTTGCTATCGCTCAAGTCGAGATCCATAGAGAAACTTATCAAAAACTACAAACTCCTACAAACGAAGAACAGGGTGACACTGTCATCCTCATAAAACTCTAACGCGAATCTAGCTTTTCTACGCCATGTATTCACGCTATTCACTGCAATATGTCCTACTTCCTGAATGAGCCTGCAGCAGCCTATTCCGGCAACGACGCGGACCGGAAAATCGAACGAAGCTCTTCCGACGGTCTCCTCAAAAGGCATTTAAAAAAGGAGAGCCTGATCTCAGAGCTGGGCACTATTTCAAAGGCACAACCTGAATTTATCTTATATTTTGCATTTCAAATACAATATTTTCGGTATTTTCCCATTCTAAGGTAAGAAATACATTTATAGAATATTTTTGAAGTAGCTCTGATAAAACTTCCGTAGCGCAATACTTAAGAGATTACTCCGTTTACATTAGAATCGTTTTTTAATGTTTGAAACTATCCATAACGTGCCAAGGAAGGTTATGTTTTTTTAAGATCTCTTAGTTTCCATACAAATTTATTTTGTATTTTAAATGGTATTAAAAATATATATATTTTAAAGTTCGTTTTATCAAATTCCCAAGTGAAAGGTACTTTGTATTTAAAATACTCCTCGGCCTGTATTCCGCCCAGCCCTGCCCGACCCTAGGGTCCGCAGGGGAATGCGTTTCAGCGTCCCAAGCGCCCTAGGGTATGAGGGGAGGTGTATGCACCGTAGTCCAGAGAGAGAGAGAGAGAGAAAGAGAGACAAGCGAATCGACGTCATCATTATCCCGATGTCCGCAGGGCATTGTCCAACAGTAGATGGAGGCGACTCTCCGCCTCGGGGTCCCAGAGCACAAGGCCCGGCACTCGTGACGTCACGAAGCTCATATATACAGTCCGGGCGCCGAGAGTTGTCCGATGACACTTAGAAGGGTCTAAATCGGGGTAGGGGGCAAGGTTGCTGGGTAAGAAAGGGAAACGCCCACCTTACATGTAAACAAAAGGGTTCCGTGAAGAAAGCAGCCGGAAGGGACGACGAGCGTGAAGGATCCAAAGGAAGAATCTTTTTGCCTTCTGCCCTTCATCGGATCCAAAGTCTCTGAAGACATCGGATCCGGATCCGAAGTTACGTAGGAGAATTTCAGCCGTGGAAAATAAAAAATGCAAAATACGACTGTCACATAGTGTGACTCTTCCCGAGAGATTGAACAGTCATGGGATCTCAGCGTCGTAGGATAATAACTACGTCGCAGATTTCGGAAAACTACCCTCGGCCGTCCATCAGCCCGTGCCTCTGTTGTTTTTTTCCGAAATCACACGGACCATAAATCATTTTCTTCGTTAGGGGGGGTCCAAAACCAGGGGGGGAATTTTTAAACAACAGGGAACAAAGTAGAGGGTTTCAAACTAATTTTAACGCCTTTCATACTCGAAAAAAACTTCATTTTTCAAAGAAATCTATTGTAAATTCATGATTTTTCAATATTTTGTTTCCTTTTATGAAGGAAAATACTTGAATAATTACTTCGTTTAATAGCAGAAATATGAAAATTGATTTGGATCCGAAAATATCCGATCCGAAAGATCCGGGTCCGAAAATCAAGGATCCGATCCGAATCCGGATCCGAAAAAATCCTGTCTCCGTCCATCCCTAATATATATTCGATATACGTACGAAAGGGTGAGAAGAATAAAGATACCCGTACTTTTTCGTCTTTCGGTCCGTTCCCTCCTTCCCGAGACATTCCCGGCGATATATCGTCCCCTTTCGCTGAAAAATTTCATGACGTCACAGACTCCTTTCGAGCAGCGAGCAGTTTCTTATTAATGGTAAGCACTTTCGTCGCAGTTCAAACCGGAAGAAGTGACAATAGATAATCATTTATGCGGCAACAAAAGAGTGAATGAGGTATTAACATTTTTATTTTTATTTATTAATTGTCATACCACCGAAGACAGCGCTAATTGGCCTTTAAAATCGGGGTTTTCAACAATTTATAACAATTAAACGTGCACGAACAATCATGCCGTGGATAGGGGCAACCGGTCCAGGCGAGACTCGAACCCGCCACCTCTCGTTAGGTAGGCGAGGACTTTACCCCGCCGACAAAGTGCAATTATATAAACTCTAAGGAATGAAGTTCACGCAAGAAAGGGAAGAATTATACTGACCAGGGAGTTGTCACCTCCTATAAATTCTGACAGTATCGACTACTGTTTGCACCACGTAAAGCCCGAATTCGGATGACGTCATCGATATATATATTCACAACATCTAATGATTAGATAATGGGTGAACTTATTGTGATTTTTGGTTATCCCCAGAAATGCAAACAAAATATACGTGCTCTTCAATTCCATACAGAACATATGCTAGCTATAGATACTGTTTGAAATAACAAATTTTTCATATCGCGGATACTACTTGGACATCTCTGCAACGTTATATTTACAACTCATCGTGGATGTTACAAATAGGAGGGGACCGGGTTGGTGTGGTGGTGTTGGCTTCTCACCCCGTGGGCTCGGGTTCAAATCCCGGCGGTGGCAGGGAATTTTCAGTGGCCTGCTTGAATGCTGTGTGGAGGACATTTCAAGCGCAACACTCCGTCCGTCAGATGGGACGTTGAGCGTTTGGCGCCTCTCGTTATGAGCAGGCTAATGCCGACGCCGGGTTTCTCTCCACCCTTCCTTACCTACTCTTCCCTCATGGCGCGAATGAATTTAGCTGTCAGCCGCCTTCTTCAAAATACCGTTACAAATAGGATACCTATGTAACTTTGTCAAAATATCCATCATGAAATTACAACGTGTTTTAGAATTACTAACTTTATTCATACATCAGATAGATATCGTCTGCCGCTTGGGTAGTATTGGGTAGTTCGGGTGGAGCGACTGCTGAGCGGGGAGGGTATGTTTAAAACCGTGACAGAGGGTAGAATGTTGAGTAAAAGAGGGGGACGAAGGAAGAGAACAGAATTTTCAGATGAAATGAGAGGAAGTTGGCCTTTTTGTAAATTTAAGACGGAAGTCCATAAAGGGAGGGGATACTGACAGAATACTTCTTAAAATACTCCATGCAAACCTGTCTTAATCGGTTGAATACTTAAATAATTACATGGTTAAATTTCTGTCTGAGCAACCTTAAAATGTTTTTTTTTCGCTAAAAAGAGATTTTATAGCATTTTTTGTTGAAATTCTGTAAACATTCCAAGGGTAATAAAGTCCAAGAACAAAATAAAATAAATGATTCATGAACATGTGATAAATAAAGGCCTGATTACACGATATATTTACACGAACGAGTAAAAATTGAACGTTTGAATGATTTTGGTACACCTGAACGGAACATGAACCAATGAATGAACCAAATTTGATGAACAGGTCCAACTTTCTGGACACACAATCACACATATTGGGTCATAAACTCGTACTTGTAAATGAACTGTCTAACCAAGCCTTAACAGTGAAAGACTTAAGCAAGTGTAAGTGATGATTCTCAGCAGAAAAAAAAATTAACCATCCAACAAAATTTTTCAGCTGTTAATTGTTTTTAAGTGTCTATTCCTCGCACTGATTCCATATTCCGAATGCAATCAAGATAAATAACTTCTAAAATTCTTCAGATATACAATGGGCGCACTGAAGTCACCTTGAGCATTTTAAATCCACTGAAGAAGAGTTACCGGCAGAATATTTCCACGGAGTCTGGGCGAGCGAAGGTTAAAAAGTAAGCTCAGTTGGAATGGCATTGAACACGTTGTTCTCCAGACGAACTCAATAGGACCGCGACCACAGAAGAAAAATGATCCTTCTAGTAGGTATTCAATCGAGTCCTGCCTTTTCTCACGAGACCACGCTTAGTCTCTATCGCTTATTAAGGTGCCAGCCCATTGATTTTGGATGAAGAGATGAATTTTCAGGGAAAAGTTTCACTTCGGCGCATGGTTTTTATGAGCTTTAATTCTTCCTTTCATGAACAATTATTCCTCCAGCACGTTCACAATTCAATATTAATGCATGTCGCACACCCCAACACCGAGCTATTAGTAGAACAAAAAAATTCGTTCAACGCGCGAGTTGTCCCACTGCAATTCGATAAACATATTTATCATGGGAAAGCTCTGATGTATATTGAAATTGTTGTGGGTTTCACAACGGATGAGGTTCTCCATCTCTGCCGACGTTTCGATGGTCGTGTCGTCCATCGTCATGAGGGAAGCCCTGATGACGACGGACGACACGACCATCGAAACGTCGGCAGAGATGGAGAACCTCATCCGGTGGGAAACTCGAAATAACTTCAACAACATCATACGCCGGGAAAACCTCAGATATTTCTGTGATGTACAATTACTCCAACGTTTAAACCTTTCGGCGACTAAGCAAGATAGGTATCGCAGTTTTAAAAAATCATTCATACATGGCTTCACCCAAAGCAGAGCATAATTAAACTTACTAAGCTAAAGAAATCACGAACTATACAAATCAGTGGCGAATCAGGATAGGGACAAGGGAAGAGCTAAGCGGGGGATAACCACCCAGCAGTAGTGGGGGTTTGAATTAAACTACCATTCTATCTAGTGCAAATTGGATAACCATAGGGGGGAGGGGGAGGGCTATAGCCCCCACCCCCTAGCCCCTCTCTGGATCTACTACTAGATTGTAATATACCAAAAGCGTATAAAATAGGCCCCAAGTTTAGAGCTAAGTTGCAATTCAATTCGTTAAATAGTAGGTAAATATATCGGAAAATATAACTAAATACTTTTGTACAAAGTAGCAACCGTCAATAATTGCGATTTTATAGTGCGTTTCGACCCAACGGGATGATTGGGGGGGAGGGGGGGTGTTTCGACCCAACCTTTAGCCCCCCATAGATCCGCCACCGCTAAATGTTACGAATGTTGTAAAATATAAATCCTTGTTTTAAATCTTTCCCGTCCTGTAAAATGTTTTACAGCTCATCGATGTATCTATTTCATAAAAACTTTACCTATTTTTGCAGTGTCAAAATCTATGTTTTCTTTCCATGAGTCTATCGATCTTTTTCATGCTCCCTTTAAAATTGTGATTTTGCCCCAAAGGTGATGCCCACAGCCTAACAGATATATTCTATTCTGATGCCAGCGTATTTCCCAGTGGAATTCGGATTGCTCAAACCGTTACAGACGCAAATGAAGAAGTCCATTTAAATACGCGGTGGTCGAAAACACATCTAATGCCTAGTATCGGTTGAATCCTCCGCTGGATTTGTGGATAGACTACAGCACATCGAACCCACGTCAAACTCCATTGCGTCACACGATGCCAGCTGAAGTCATTCGCCACGACCCAACGCACGCCTCTCCACTGCTCCCCCATGACGCGACGGTGGGAACTAATGCAAATTGACACCGTGGGTAGAGGGCGCGGCGTGCGGTCTTTAAAAAGCTAAAGGTGCAGTCACCGCGACGACTGATTCGGATGGGAGCGGGAAAAACACCACGCGCGCCTCTGAACGCTGGAAAGGATAACTACATAGCCCGACAACCTGCTTCCTTCGCAGAGATCGTCGCGAGGATATGCGCGCTCTCGCGGCCGAAACAGGAACTACATCGGCGAACACACAGCGGAGGCGGTGTATGCCGGGAAAAATTCGAAGGACGTGTATCTCCGTATATATATTTATTTACTCTGTACAAGAATTAATACATTTTATGCAATAAAGAGAAAAAATAAATTATAAAAAATGCAAAAAAACGAAAATACACATTAATAACATCAAAATACACAAGTATTATGTATAAGAGGCGGACGCCGTGGGAAAAAACTGATGTAACGTAAGATGTTTTCATAAAAGTTTACCAATATTTTTGGCGCCAATTTCCAACTGTAAGTACATTTTGCTATTTTTTACAAATACATATGCTTAATGCCAGCTGAATCAATACAAAAGCAGTGCGATAATTACGCCAATATTTGATAAACACCAAAGAAATGTATTTCTTGCTTTCTTATGTTGCCAACGACTATAATTCTCATTTTTATCTACGTATATTACGTTCCCAAGGAAATAAGACCCAGAATATTAATACATTTCTATTCTAATATTTGAGAGGCCTCGGAGGCGGTGGGATTACGTCTTCGACTGACAAAATAGGGTTCAACTGGGTGACCATCCCGGGAATGGGTGAAGGTGATTACCGAACTCGTCAAATTTAAGAGGGGACTATGAAACATTATTTATCAAGTTAAATAAAGACGCTGTTATTATTATATTGATATTATTTAGTCAGCAGTTTAAGTATTCAATATAATAAAATCCACCATGAGCATTGTCAAAGCATGCAATCGAGCTTGACCACACTTCAAAGTTAGACCAAGTAAATATTTTAGATACAGAAGGGAAATTCTCAAAAAAAAAATTCAAGAAACGTATCATATAGCTAGAGATAAAAATCTGTCTGGTTATTATTACATTAATTACATAAATCCTTTCCCTAGTCATTGTTATAAATTTCCGCTCAATATTTCGAAGAGAAGTGTCATAAAAAGCGAAAGAAAAAAAGGTTTATCTTTAATTCATTCATTATATAATTCATAGCATACGATAAGCATCTCCTACAATAATAGAATGAAATTAGGCACTCCAGAAGAGCACTCTTTTGTTTGGGTTGCCATGCGATACATATGGCAGACAGAGGCAAACAAAAATAACCAACCACCAACGCATGTTTATTCACAGAAAAGTGTTCATCATTGCAAAAATATCAAGACCAGCGCTCAACAACATCCAAATCCGAATCACTATGCCAGAACATTTTATGGATAATTAAATTGCTTATCATCTAAATTGCTAAATCAAACATTGGTTATCTGCGACGTTTTTTCCATAATGAGGTCACAGTAATCGGAAAAGGATGGTAACAGAGAAGATATGCAACGAAGGGATTTAGGAATCAAGTGCATCCGATACAGCAGTGGCCTCTATCATTACAACTGATTAATTGGAGGCCATCAATCGCACATTCCCAATAATGGAGATTTCAGAGTGATTACTAGTCATTCATTGAATTGCTTATCATGAAAATTCGGCCGAGGTCAGAAGTTTTAAGAGTCACATATAAAAAAAAGAGGAGCGTAACAAATGGTAATTCAAAAGTTAATCTTGAATATATTTTGATCGATAACAACGTCAATCAACCCATTTAGAGAGCTCAATATATATATATTTGCATTGGATTAAGTTGTTTATCGCAGTTTATACGTCCCTTATAACGGATTCATTATCTGGCCTTTTCTCAGCCTTCTAACAAGGCTTATCTCAACGGCATGTAATGCCCAAAAACATTTTTCCCACTCCTTACCTCTTGATAATCTACTGTGTCCGAGAAACAGTTGGAGATACCAAGTAAGCACTCAAATCTCCTGCAATACACTGTTCTTAGCCCTTTACGCGAAGGATGATGCATTAGAATTACTTTAGAAGAATAATATGATTTAGCGAATGGTGTTTATACTTTGACAGCCAAATATTTATGGTGGATACTTTTCAAGCGTAGGAATCCGTAAAAAAAGTGTTATCGAGCAAAAATCTCGAGCAGCAAATCATTGAGCGAAGCTTTTCCCGAAGCAATGGTCACTCCATGCTTACTTTTAGACCGTTTAATTTAATATGAGTAACATAATTCGTAGCCGATCACGCAAGTATCACGAGAACAATCCGTATTTTCATAGGAAAAAACAAATGAGACCTTACTTCACAAAATGAGATTTAGCAGGCTGAAAAACTTTGCACACAAAAACCGCATTCCGACCTTCGAACACCCCGATATTTTTACGACAATGGATCAAAAAATAAAAAAGAAAAGCGAATAAACTAAAAAAAATACGTAAGCAGCAACAAAAATCCTCCCACAAGATATAAAGTTACATCACTCGAGTGGATTTTGTATATATTAGCTCTAAAGAGTATATATAGAGGACGGGTAGCAAGCACCCACTTTGTTTAACACGTTTATTCACCATATAAAGGGCTGAGAAGCATATTGGTACGAGTCAATTTTTGTTTATTTTGATTTATACATGGCAACCGACTCCAAAATAGTCTATCTACCTAGGAACACCATGGTGTGAGACATAGTTACACTTGGGACGGCCAGGTAGCAGCACATACTGGGAGCCCTCATCACAATTCCATCTTCTTCGCGAATCATAGAGAAGGGAGGCTGACCTACACCCATGGGGATGAGGGGATAGTCCCCCCCCCCCCCAAAGCATCAGACAAATAAAAAAACATTTCAAAATATTGTGTTGTTTTGACAAATAATGACTACATATCCATAAAGTTAAATTTTAAGCGCCAAAATGATGTTAAATGTATTCCCAGGCGTGTAGTTTTTCAAATATTTTCCCGAAATCCGTGTTGCCTGGGATGGGAGTCACCACTCCAGGCTATCCCTCCCCCCCCCCCCCCAAAGCACATGCCTAGTTACGACTCTGCTTACACCATTATGTATCTAACCTGCTGAAAATGATAGAAAAATCACAACATTGCATACTGAAACCCAATGGTGAAGAACTGTTAAATATATTGGTGGATAGCGAGGATACTGATGTAGATAAGAATTACATAATCCTGAGAACAATGACAGTTGCAACGGTTTAATTATTGAAAAACTTTGGATTTTCGACTTACACCATTATGTTTCCAAGTCCTCCATATGTATCACGTGACTTGGGATATTAACCCTAGAAGTGCACACTTATTTTTTCAATCATAAAGTGCACACTGGGGTCCAGCGGACCCCATAACTTTAAAAATTTTTAATTTCAACCCCCTGATATTTTTTTACTATTAATATAGTAAATATCAATAATAGAAGTGTTTCTTACACAAATATGTAAATATAAGTTATTTAAACATATTAAAATGAAAGTAAAACAATATTTTTCATTCTAAAGACATAAAAATTCTTTAAGAAAGTCACCAATCCTACTTTTATTTACTCTTACGAATGCTTTAGATGTACAGACAAATAGTTTTAACAGCTGAAGTATTACATTGTGTAGTTCATGTAAAAAAATGTTTCATATTTTTTCTTTCCATAAAACGTATTAATTTTAACAATTGAAAACAACAAAATTTTCCAGTGTATTTTTTTTATTTTTTTTTTCACAAATTTCATTAGGACTTCCTATTGCTCCAAAATGCACATTGCTATTATTTATTTTACAGGTAAAATATAATTTTTTAGAAAAAAATGCTTTGCTGTTAATTTCTCACTCCAGTACAGGTAGTACACAGATAACTTCGGTGCTCGTCACACATCGGAGCGCGGCACGATGAGCAAATAATTCTTGTTTTTCTGTCTCTATTCCTTGGGCATGAGCTGCATCGTATTTTGCTGTGAAGGATTTCAGGTTTATCAATTACTGATGTTTCAATTTTTAAAATTTCCGTAATAGTATTCCTGATTGAAGAACGCAGGTTTTTTTTCAAAATCCGTTGATGCAAATAAGGTTTGATGAGTGACAAAGCCAAGTTTTTCAAAAATGTTCTCCGATTTATTTTTTCATTACTATCAATATGAGAGTAAAGAACCATTGCGTTTATACCAGCTTGGTCTAGCATGCCATAGAAAATCCGCATTGGCCATCGAAGGGTTTTTCTGGCTGTTGTATATTCATGACACAGTTGGTCAAATGTGTCTGTTCCTCCTTTAGTGGCATTATACATGCAAATACTCTCGGGCTTTCCATTGTCTTCATTTATAGCTCCATCCAAATGAAAAGATGACAACAAAGGCGCTATTTTATTTCTTTTCGGTGTGAAAGACACCAGGGTCATGTCAGGATCAAAGGCAAATCGTGAAGATTGAACAACAGCTTCTTGTAAAATCCACTGGAATTTGACGCTTGTTTTTACGAATGGTGCCCACCATCGTTATTGAATAATCTTTTAGCATCTTCTTTACAAGCTCAACAGAAGTGAACCGATTGTCGCACGTAATATTTCTATTCGTGCCATGAATTTGTGTTGACATTGTCCGTACATAATATGTCGGAACAGTTTCATCTGGATTGGTAACTACTTTTCCTATGTAAGGATAGGCATTTACCATGTAAAACGTTTTTGCATCATTCGTCATTACAATTTTTATGCCATACTTACCTGGCTTTCCTTTCATATATATCCGAAAGGGGCAACGGCCTCAAAAACCGAGAAGTTGTTCATCTACTGTACAATACTCATGAGGAGTGTAACATTTCTTGCAATTATCTACAAACCCTTCCCAAATTTTACGAAGTGGCGCAAATTTATCGATCGTTCTGCGCTGCATTCTCGTGTTTTTATCATCAAAACGCAAGGTTGACAGCAAAAACAGGAATCGGTGAAGAGACATGGTGCATTGATACAACGTAGATCCAAACTCAGTTGACCACAGTTCATACAAATTTGTGTGGCACGTCTTCTGCACCCCAGAAAAATATGGAAGTCCAAAAAAAGCCTCAATCTCCTCAACATCTACATCACTGTGGTACGATTGAGGAATTGTGACATTTTGATGCTGCCGTTGTATTTCCTCAATTGTGTGCGTCATTATTTTATTTCGTAAAGCGCTATCCAACAGTAATTCCCAAGCTTGCCGGGGAGTTTTGACGTCGCGCGCTGCTCCTTTTGATCCAGGCACATCCGAAACCAAATTTCGCTCTCTCTTTCGATCTCCAAATGATTTCAAACGTCAATGTTTGATGAATAGTTTACTATTATGAGTAATATATGTTCAAAACTATTGCCTTACAATCAATTCCATTGAAGTTTGTTGGTACGTCTTTCACTCCGAAGTTCCTAAATTATTTGCAAAAGAGGAAACCAAGATATTTCACAAAAAAAGTTGATGTCCTCAAACATCCCAAAGTGATAAAAAATGATAAATGACATTTTAATTACTATAAACGTATAAATACTATTATAACAAATGTATTTGCAGCAAAAAAGCAATAAACAAATGTGTTAATTTTTTTTTGCAATTTCAAAAAAATTTCATGAAGTGCACACTGGGGTCCAATGGACCCCAGACCATTTTCAACATTAAATTATAAAGCAATAAGCGCGTTGAAAAAATCACCACACACATGA
This sequence comes from Ischnura elegans, assembly GCF_921293095.1. Lineage (NCBI taxonomy): Eukaryota > Metazoa > Arthropoda > Insecta > Odonata > Coenagrionidae > Ischnura > Ischnura elegans. Next base: position 122,784,794 of record NC_060248.1, read on the forward strand.
AACTTTTACTAAGATATGAAAGGAAATTTACATTGGTATGAGCTTTCAATATTTTGTGCATTACAAAAGTTACAGCAAAGAAAAAAACTCCTGGGGTCCACTGGACCCCAGTGTGCCCTTCTAGGGTTAAAACAATGACCCTCGGAAGAAACATCTTCTCTATAGCTTCAGTTTCCGCAGGGTCGATGTCATGCCCCGATTCACACAATTTTATAGACAGGCGAGCGTTGGGAATTTAAGTTCATTGCGTTTCCTGTGCCCTTAGACTTTCACACGTAGCCCGCGCCTGCCTATGACGCAACTTCGCACTATATGAGATTTGTATATCCTATTTAGTGGGCCAGTGAGGATCGGGGGCATAATCATCAATAGGGTGGTTTCCTTCATAAAAGAAAAAGAACGGCATTGATTTCGATTCGTTTCCCACCATTAGTGTATTCACAATATACAAATTATTTGGTTTTAGAAATCCCAGTTTAGACGAATGGCAATGGTCAATTTTAACCGCATTTGAAAAAGTCCAGATTGGCACCCATGCGATGCCACTCCACGTGACGTCACAGGGACCTAGTTTCCATACGAGTAGATAGGAGTTTTACATCGTCTGTGATTACCAATGCCTGCATGAGGCGCAGACTTCAAGAAAACATCTCTTAATAATCACCTATTAAAACCGCATATGGTCAGAAAGTATCCTTCGGTTGATAAGGTATTAATAATACTTATTTAAGCCAAGCGCCACCTGCTAGCAGGGTACTCTTTTACCCGCTAGCAGCCTGCATTGTATCAGCGCTCAAAGCTTCGCTCCAAGGTCACCTCACACGGCGACAGCGGGAACCAGAATGACGTCACACGGGGTTTTCCCAGCATTCATACTTAGCCGTCGCGCGCTTGAAAATTTTCACTTTTCATTTAATCGCGAAAAATAGATTTCGTCATTAAAAAATCTAAAAGTGTGAAATGCTAATTACAGGAGTAATAATCTTTCGATTTAGGCAATAACAAAATAATAGGAAACCACCCTTGGATTCCAAACTTAAAAGTAAGTATTAGCAGAGGGCGGGTTGCAAGGACCCCCTCTTCACTAAACGTGCGCACCCATCACATGTATCATGTGACGTGGGAGATTTAAGCATCACTGAGACCGGGAGGAAGTATTAAGCTCAAATCAAAATGAAATACAAAATTTTACGATATGTTTTTTAACTTAACTCACAAATGGAATTCTTAAGAGCTTCCTTTGCCCCAATTCACACAAATAACGTACCAGACAGGCGAAAGCTGGGAATTTAACATCATTGAGTTTCCTGTGCCCTTTGACTTTTATACACTGCTCGCTTCTCTCTTACACGCAACTTCCAACTACATGGTGTTTTGTTCTTCCCATTGAGACGGCCTTTGAGGAACGAGGGCATAATGATCACTTGGATCACAAACTTAAATTAAGGATTATCAGACGGCAGGTAGCCAGGACCCTCTTCAGTAAACACGCGTAGCCATCGTAAGTACCCCGCACCGCGGGAAATGTTAGCATCAATGAGCCCGGGAAGAAAAAATTAGGCACACATCAAAATGAACAACAAAATTTTACAACATCTTTTTTAACTTCACTCACAAATGGAATTCCTATGAATGATTTTACCTTGAATGATTTGCCTTGGCACCGAAATAACAGGAATAGGATACCATTTTAATAACCGTACGAAAGTCTCGTCACCCAACACCCACGTTACTATTGTGACGCGCGAGGTATGTAGGGACCATAGCAGTGACGTCACCCACCCTCTACCAATCCTTACTCGCGCAAGCCACAACAATGGAGTTCAGCTTGGGTAAACATTTAATTCTTTTCACTCAAATCTATGGGAAAAAATAGAACATATGAAAAAATTTGTACGAAAATGTTTTCAATTTTTCTCACCTATGTAAGGTCACTGATATTCTATTGAAAGATTTTTTTTCTGTACAAATGCACTGCAATAGTTTACCATTCGTTTATCGCACGCAAGAACGTGACTCAATGCCCACGATACCATTGAACGCTCTAGGCATGTTGGGAACAAATTACTGACGTCACCAGCACTCTTCTTTAATCTTTACTCTATGGTTTTGATAGTCGCGAAACAAACACTGACGTTTCCATGGAAACGGAATGACCAAGCCTTAAGAGGTCGCACCACTTCCGCTCGTCCGGCCTTTTTCCCCGACGTATTGCGCGTAGAAAGCAAACCCCATCAACTTGAAATTTTCATGGCATGTAGACTGAACCCTTATCAACATGTCTCTGTACCTCAAATTTGAAAATTTTAGGCCAGTATCTTATTGGATGAAATATTTTTATTAAGTGACAATGAGGCACTATAAATGTTGAGATGCCCCAATAAACGTTAACATCAATGAAGGCGTAAATGCCGGTTTACACTAAGCAATTAGCAATAGATTAACCGTAGAGAACGCTCAGAACGAAATAATTATCGCGCTACCCCGCGGTGAGATTGTAATTTCGTGCGCATCTGCAAATTTCTCAATTTGGCGACGACGGAGATTCAACCCGGTGTATAACCCGTGAAGAATTTATGCACTATAGTTATATTCGTGAGGAGAAGGAACCAAAAGCGAGGGCAAGAGGCCGGAGTCCTTTGCCATCCCTCCAAAACGCACGGCAGTCACGCACGCGTGTTACAGCACGGTCGCCCGCCGCGACGCAGGGAAAATAATAATTAAAGCGGAATTGCGCAGCTGCGAGCGAATTAAAGAGAAGGGAGCCGAGCGTGTTGGAGGTGACTCTCTCTCTCTCCCGACAAGCGAAATAAAAGAAAAAAAACTCTCATCCACTCGGTCCGCACTTAGAGAGCTGATTTTTTTCTACGTGTACAGACCGTACACAATGCTATCACCAGGGTGAGCGAGAGAGCGAGGGAGAGAGAAGGTCAGTATTTGCTCCTGAACTTCTCCTTTTGAAATGGGAAAGGGTTCATTGGGAAAAAGAGATATATCCTCCACCCCATCCTATCTGGGAAAATTTACGACAAACAATGTGTATTTAAGATATCTTAACGAAGAAAACTCTTCACGTTTTTAATGTACACCGAAGAGAAAGTTTAGTTAGAATGATATTAATCAAACTTTTCGGTTCATATTGAAAAATTGTTCATATTGTCAATTTTCTACGCATCTGCAATAGACGTTGACATTGGATACCTACGCAATGCAATTGTGTGCATCAAGTATTCCTCTAAAGATTACGAAGGGTTACTACATTCACACATTATTCATATTTCAAAACAAAGGTTGAGTAATTAAAATAACAATATATTAAGGCATTCGTGTAAATAATTAAGAGCACAACAAAACAATATAAACAACCGAAGCGCTAGCACACCGATGCGGCCGTCTACGAACTATAAACCAAAACAAATCTCTAAGCGCTGCGTTGTGCTGAAGGAAATGGATAAATTTAAAGGATAAAAATGGTTATCTGCAAATAACTGACCGACTTCTTACATTTATGCGTTGCTTAGAGATTCATTGCGTCAAAAGGAAGGTTGGAGGAATAGGGTGGTTTCCTGTTATTTTTTTATCGTCTAAATTGAAAGATTATTAATCCTGGAACACGTATTTCACGATTTTAGATTTTATAATTACGATATCTATTTTTCGCGATTAAATGAAAAGTGAACATTTTCAAGCGCGCGAAAACGCGACGGCTAAGTATGAATGCTGGGAAAAGCCCGTGTGACGTCATTCTGGTTCCCGCTGAAAGGTGAGGTGACCTTGGGGCGAGGCTTTGAGCGCTGATACGATGCAGGCTGCAAGCCGGTTGCAGAGTAACGTGCTAACAGGTGGCGCTTGGCTTAAATAAGTATTATTAATACCTTATCAAACGAAGAATACTTTCTGACCATAGGCAGTTTTAATAGGTGATTATAAAGAGATGTTTTCTTGAAGTCTGCGCCTCATGCATGCATTGGTAATCTCAGACGATGTAAAACTCCTATCTACTCGTATAGAAACTAGGTCCCTGTGACGTCACGTGGAGTGGCATCGCATGGGCGTCAATCTGGCCTTTTGCAAATAAGGTTAAAATTGATCATTGCCATTTGTCTAAACTGGGATTTCTAAAACCAAATACTTTGTGTACCATGAATACACTAATGGTGGGTAACGAATCGCAATCAATGCCTTTCGTTTTCTTTAATGAAGGAAACTACCCAGAGGTTAAAAATCATAACTGTAGGTTATATGCCACTTCATGATACGTAAATGAAAGACCAGGAAACACGTACAATTTCGATATTTAACTTTTAATTATAAGAAGATTTTGCTCATTACGTTTTGAGATTGGAAGACGAGTAGTAATCCGAAACGTCGGACAACACGACTGATTTCACATGGTGTAGAGCCCGAGAAAAATTCCTAAATGTGATCATACGTCTGGCCCGGGTCCGCCATGTTTCACTAGTAAGACAGATACAGCTCCATAGTACGCCTTCATCTGTACCAGCCGTGCAACGGCTTGTTTTGATCGTGAAGTTCGCCCGCAGTCGAAAGACGTGACGTCACTTCCTGGAAACCGGAGAAATTTAAGTAACCTTAGTACACGCTTAAGTGGACTGGAATTCGGTCCATGCTCCAGAAACATTTCATAAATACTTTCCCGGAAGAATTTCACCATTGAGAGAAATCAACCAATTGGATGGCAAGAGTGGAATGAAAACATTCTCAGGAGCAAAATTATATACGTACCGAAAGTAAATGCTTCTAATATGACCATTAATTGTTTCTTTCTACATACTTCTATTTTTAAGCCACTGACAAGAACAGAAAATAAAAAAATGGTCCATTATATCCGTTGCAAAATTATTGACTCTCAAATCAATTCAGTGGGACTTCTTTCATTCAACAGTTTTGAATATTAGACAACCGATGCATGAATTAAATTTTTACCGATCCTGTAAGAGGTTAAAAATCATAACTGTAGGTTATATGCCACTTCATGATACGTAAATTAAACACCAGGAAACAAGTAAAATTTCGATATTTAACTTTTAATTAGAAGAAGATTTTGCTCATAGCGACTTAATTAATTACCAGGTGACGTACGTAATTGGACACCAAGAAACAATTAATACTTCGATATTTAACTTTTACTTTACTGAATTAACTTTAGAAGAGTTTGCTTGCAACGTAGTCGAGAAAACGTATAATTAAGCAATTTATTAATCACACATCCTATCTCATATTGATATTAAGTGACCACTTTCATAATCTAACACAAAAGTGGCACTCAAATCAGAGTGATTCAATATTTATTACCAAAAGATCTTAAATTGCTTTGTAAACTCGGTCGCGTAATCGCTGTAAATGCTGAAGGTCATCGGAATTTATTCGGCAATTAAGTCAGGGTGAGAAATGGCCCTCTGAATTTTCTGAAATATACGTCGAAGAGGGAATTTGCTATAAATTGTTCCAGGCACGGCAATCTATTCTTAACATTCGGGATCAAATTACAGGTCATTTATTGCTGATAGCAATAGATTTTAGGCGAAAGATAGCTAGGATGCGATAAATAAATTGAAGAGAGGCCATGATACCAACCACGAATATGACATAAATCTTGTAGACTACACGAACTAGGTCAAATGGCCCAAATCGCGTTAACTCACGAATTCTTTCCCTTTATAAAAACTAACTACCGAGTAATTGCAAGTAAGGAAATAAAACTTTGTAAGGTTCACTGTTATTTAATTATGGGCACGGCCCGGGTTTCGTAACTCGGTTACATCGTCAGGTGACTGATCTTGCATGAATCATACATTTATACACAAAGTACACAAGTGACAGTGAGGATATCTATCGGAAAGGAAAAGGACTGGTTGAAAGGGCGAGGGTGAGGGTTAAACACGGAATGGAATAGGGAGGGGGGGGGGAAGTAAGGGGGAAAGGGGCAGCCTTGATTTGGGACGAGGGATTTTCCTGTGAGGATAGGTATCTGACCAGCCAGGGGAGGGCGGGGTTAAAGTGGGTGAGGAGACGAGAGCTAAAGAAGGTGGCGGTGTTGGGGAAGAAAAAGAGGATAAGCGGGGTACATTGAGTTTTCTAAATCACAAAAGTCTATGGAAGGTCCACAACCGGACTCAACGACCTTCCATAGACTATTGTGATTTAAGCCGATGTCCCACGGTCAAATTTGCGTCAAAATATTTTGATCAAAATTTTTGTCCAAAAATTTTGATGCAAATATTTTGATACAACTGGACTGGGGGTGTCCCACGATGCATCTCATTTTGATCAAAAACAAACGAAAGACGATATTTATATAAACAACTAGGAAACTTGTGGAGGTGGAGGATTCTTTCTTTTTAAGCAGGCGAAATTGTTTGAACAGGCCTCTTGAACATTAAATATGCGAAAAAAAGAAAACAGAAGGAATGCTGAACTTGGCCTTGGCTGGAAAAGGGGTATGAAAGCGTTGGAATAAGCATGCTAAACATGTTGGAGAAGGAGTTGGTCGCCGATGTTCCCGTTTATTATCGATAATAATTGACGACAAGTCAGGATATTTTCATGTCCCTTATCAGCAAGGTTGAGGGCAGAATAAAACGCCAGGATACAAACGTGAGGCAGTTTATTCCCGCGAGGAAAATGTTATTAATAAATGATGGACATTGTGGTTGAGGAGATGTTATGAATAGTGCTGTAAGTGTGCATTTAAATCATATTTTTCTCTCCTAATCTAGCAGTTTCTAAAATAAGGTCCTTATCCTATAATCATAGTAATAGAAACGGGCAGCTGTAGTGTTTCACAGGTACAATCGTCAGTTCATATTAGTCATTTCTCCAGCTGCTCGCTCGCATTGTATGCCTTCCATAAAGCGTAAAATTCGGCCTCGATACCTTAAGTAAATCTTTTATTATTTCCAAAACATCCCTCCTGGTATTGCGATTCTAAAGATCGCTTCCTTTCTATTTAAGATCAACTGATTATTACGGATTTCCTAGTTGAGAGCTTCCATCGCCTATCACTAAGACAAATTTTTGCTCATATTTACCTTTAGGGCCACACCAGGCGATGAAATAGACGATCACGAACGTATATATATATTTGAAATAATGTTTTGTGAATTCACTTCGTGGTATGGTGATATTATAAATTTAAAACTAAACCTTTTAGTATTCCATACAATACTAATGAAAAAACTCAACCGGTTTCGATCTTTTCAGGTCCTTATCTAGAGGTTTACGATTAAGATAACGACCTGAAAAGATGGAGACCGGTTGGGTTTTTGATGCATACTGTGTGGAATACAACAAAGTTTATTTTTGTGTCCATAATATACATAAATATTAATTAAAATACTCATGCAGACGATAAATAAGTTTAACGTATTTGGCCTGTGTGTCAGCGCTTGGCGATGCTTTTTTGTCACAGGCCCTGTGATTGGTTGGTTTCATCCAATTGGATGAAAATTTAGAACCTGTCCTATCCATTTGTACAAATCGGTGATTTGTACAAACGATAGGACCAAAAGCCAGTTGGACAAAATTTTGACCGTGGGACAGGGTGCGCGTCAGTTGCATCAAATTTTGATCAAAATATTTTGACGCAAATTTGACCGTGGGACATCGGCTTTAGAAAACTCAATGTACCCCGCTGATCCTCTCTTTCTTCCCCAACACCGCCACCTTCTTTAGCTCTCGTCTCCTCACCCACTTTAACCCCGCCCTCCCTGGCTGGTCAGATACCTATCCTCACAGGAAAATCCCTCGTCCCAAATCAAGGCTGCCCCTTTCCCCTCAGGTTTTCACGGTCTCAATGTCTTCAAATTCACGCTCCGTCGATAAGTCAACAATAGGGCAATCACCGGCCGTATATTCACTAAAAATTAACGTACGCGACAGACGCCGTGAATGTAAACGCAGCAATGAAAAATGATATCTATTATGACGTCACCTATCGTTTGCAAAATTCAGGGCCGACTAAAGGCCCAACCCAACCGCGCTCTTTCCTGAACGCCGAATACTATGGCCTCCTTTAATAAGCGAATGCCCTTAGAACCTTCTTCCGTCTGGACACCGGAAGTACTTTTTTAATTCCTCAACGAGAGATTATTAATGCACAGTAACCAAATTTCCCTCATCCAATCATTCTGAGATCGCGGAAAATATTTTTTTAAATTTTTTATAGAATGTAATATGAAAACAATTTCATATAATTATAGTGCGCTTGGTTTGAAATATATATTAAGTCAAAATAACTACCTGCTGAAACATTTATTTTCACTTTATTATTCACATAAACTCAAACGAGGTGAGCGCAGTCTATTGAGAGCTATTGCCATAAATTGAATGCCTATTCGCCGCAGAAATATTTTCTTGAGTAAAATTCCAATGGCAAACCCATATTTCGAAGCATATGGAATATGTCCTCATTTTGTGTGGGAACCGAACTTCGAGTTACAAATCAGATAATTTTCGAAAATGGTTCATTCTGGGTCCATTAGAAATGCAAGTTATTTCATTCGTCCTTTTTCGAATACAGGTCCATCCCAAGCTATCACAGAAATTGAAACGCTTAGACAAAATAGCAGACTTCCGCCATAAAATGGAAAATATCGGACAATGTGTCGTCATATAGTACGGACCATTAACTACACTCCGAATATTCTTGTGTAGATAAATGCGTAGACTAAGAGTCTGCGCGTGCCTGACCTTGAAACATGATTAACATATCGAATTTGTCAAATTACTAAAGGTTTCGCGGTCCATGTTTGTAGATTTATGGTTTTTTTAATAACTTTTTATATTTTAAATTATTATTGTTATAAATGTTATTAAAAATAATTTTAATAACCTGACGCGGGATATTCTCAAAAAAACCATAAATCTACATATCGAATTTGATCATACAATCGTTGTATTATTATCAAGATAAAGATATTTTTAAGCTTTCATTTTTTCATATTCATTTTCAAAAGAAAATTAAGTTAAGAGTGAAAAATGTTAGTATTTATTAATCATTTTGGAGCAATGTACTGACGACTACATGAATAACATAGGGATACAACTGTGTGTTCAGAACATATAATGCATTTATTTTAGCTATTAGAGAGAAATTTTCTTCGTTCAGGGAATAATGATTTTGTCACACCGAGTTACGTCATCACATTTCCTTTTTTTCTCTCTCGGTGCCCTCAATTACGTTAGCACGTGGACATTATACAAATTACACGCGAGGAACCTTTTCACATCAGTTATAATCGCGACGAATATTAAAAATGCAGGGAAGTGATAGGACTCCCTTTAATAATAGCCCACGCAACAATGTTCCAGAAATAAAGCCTTTATATCCGAGCCGGGAACCCACTTTTCATTTCACGGGAATGATATCTTCAATTCTACGTACAACTAAAAAGGATTTTAATTAATGAACTATGACGACTAATTTTATTAAGATCAAACGGACGATATTTAGGTGTGGGCGGCGAAATTCATTACAATTGGCTTTCATGCCCGGGAGAAATGTTTGAGGCGGCCGGCGTCATTAGGTCGACTATCACCATAGAAGAAAAAGTAAAAAACAAAAGAAAGTTCAGTGCCATATTCAAAACGCATGACGTAATCTAAGCACACGATTCTAAACGCTCCGTAAATGAATTCAAAAAACGATATATTTCTAACATATTGTATAAGATTTATAACTATCTATTGTCAGATAGTTTTGAATAAAAATTGAGGAGAAAACTAAGTGCACAGTCAAATCTTGTTCAATCCCAAACAAGATAGCCCACCTGAATTCTATTAATCCGTAGTTACCTCTTATACAATTTGAACGGCAAGTTTATAGAGAAAAAGAACAGATTTCTTATTAAGACATTAATTATGTAAGGGGCTGTTATAGAACCTATTGAAATTCCTCGAGCGACTCCATAGTTACGTCGAAGTGAGTCACGTGATTTGCAATCGATTATCGAATGGTAAAATATTGCATTGGCTTTGGGTGCAGAGAAAAATCAACCACTGGAATTTCAGTGATATATCACAGGTGAGTAAGATTAGCAATTTTTTAATATAAGCTACTTCATTTTTATGTGTGCTGCATTATTCCTCCCGAGCTCGTAGATTAAAAACTTTCTGTGGTTTTGGGTGCCGAGAAAAATCATGCAATGGAATCTCAGTGATATTTCACAGCCGAGCCAAATTAACGATTTTTAATACTATATTGCATTTCATTTTAATAAGGCTTAATTTTCGTCCCGAGTGAATTAATTTGTAAATTAACCACGACACGTGAATCACATGATGGGTACACGTGTTTACTGAGGAATGTCCCAGGTGCCCGCCCTCTACCAATCCTGACGTAGCAATTTACGTCACTATGCACACGTTGCTATGCGCATAATCTATTGACTTTTTATTCTATTGCTGGATTTTTTTGCCAAATTTTCTCTCGTGCAGAACAGTTATTTTACAGCAATTTTATATTGTGAAATTATTCGCGGAAAACCTTGCTAAAATTTTTTAAGTCGAAAAAAACTCATTTCAATAAGAATGAAAACTATTTCTTGTTTTTCACCAAACGACATCTCGTGAGCAGGTAAGGAACAATCATTGGATTTCATTCGTCGCAAAACCACGACAGAGCAGAGGAGTTGGCTAAGGAGATGACGGAGTCGCTGGTCCCCACTGTACGCATTACGACCAATGCCAATACGACCACCGACCACCAGACCAATAGAAATCGAAGGAAAAAAATAAATGAAACACCGAAATCGTATTTACTCAGACTCACTAGTCCATTGCAGTTTTCTGTCCATTTTTCTCCCGTGCAGTAAAGTTATTTTCCTTCTATCTAATTTTGACTTATTATTGACGTAAAACCTGCGTTTTTCTGAAGATGATGTCAAAGCCTGGTTACTTGGTACATTAACACGAGCGAGCTACTGTCTAAATGTAGATACGAACGCATGAAAAACACGAAAATTCATCATTCACTCAAGGGCGGACTCAGAATTTTTCTTTCGTGCAACAATTGTTGCACGAAATATACTTTTTATTTTAATATAAAATTTATAAACATGAAAATAATAATAAGTTACACGTATGATAACGACAGTTTTCTTTCATGTTTCCTTAGACAGCTTATATTTTTATTATCAACTCGCGATCGATAACGAGTAAATCGGACTTGATTATTACGGATTATTTTCATGTTTGCATGACATGCCTTTCCATGCCATTTCCTTTCAGTCGCTTTAATGATTTTTGGACTTACGAGTCACAATATTTCGGTTCGCTACCTTCTTTTTTTATTTCACTGCATATACAACTTGCGATATCTGAATTTACGCGCAAAAGAAAAGCTTTTCAAGTACCCTCTACATTTAACTCTATATAACTGATTACACAATTCAAAACGAAAGTATGATAACGGGGCCGTATTAAAAATCTCGTCTGTTTATTAAGCGTCTGAGGGGATGGGGGGCACGTACCCCCGTAATCCCATCCTAAATGCGCCTATGTAATTACCCAACCTATGCGAACGCATGAACATGAAAAAAGAAACTAATCTAATTTGGTTCATGCATTCGTACATGTTCCGTTCCACCAAAATCGTACATGCGTCCACACAGTGACTCGTGAATGTTAATGTACCGAGTACCAAGGCCTTTTATGCACGCTGTGATAATCCAAACTCGAAGTGGAATACCCCCACGCAGCGCAGTAGGCTAGCATCGAGAAAAGCTGGGCCAAACTATTTTTTTGAGTTGAAACATTGCATGCATGCTATCAAATAAATTGTGCATAACTTTCAAGATTATTTATTGCCTCTACCTTCACATTAACAATGTATTTGAGGCCAAAGTTGAACAAATTTGGCGAAAAACTACCGACCACGATTTTCCCTATCGGAAAAATTTGGAAACCCTCCAAATTAAAGAAAAAGAAGGGTTAATTCAAGATGGTTTAACATTCTGGTCAATAAAAATATTCATGAAACCACATCACGAGGATAAAGTTGGCAATATTCAGAAAAAATCGAGGGTGGTAGTTTTTCGCTATATTTGTTTTAATTTGACCGCAAATATATTGTTAATGTGAAGGCACGGGAAAGAAAAAATCTGGAAAGTTATGCACAGTTAATTAGAGAATATGGATGCGAAGTTTGAAATTCCTAGCCCAAAAAATTTTTTTTGAGGTTTTGGCCAGCTTTTTTCGATTCTAGCCCACTGTGCGCTAGCTCGATTCATAGTCCTCATCCAGGGGCAGCGGAGGTTCAGATTTAGGGCCGGGCGAGGTCAAGCCACACTCCACGGGCGAAGGTCGACCGTGCTTCTCCAAGGGCACCGATGAACCCCCCCCCCCCTCCTCCAATCCCACGTGGACAGGGGCGGACGACTACGGGGCAGAGGCTTTCTTCTTAATCCTCACGTGCGCGGGAGGTGGCGCTGTTATCGAGCGGAGGAAAAGTCGTCTCGGGTGATGACCGGCCCTGAATCACGGAACACGCACGCGCCACCGCGGAAGTTGCTCGTGGTGAATTTCCACGGCGTGCCGAGAAATGGAGTTCAAGGTTGGCTGGTTCGGCGCGCCCACTTTGTAGGCGATTCAAAAGCCATTCGTTTGCGCAATATAGGAGGGAAGAGGAAGAAATTATTAATGTATTCTACCGATTAAGGTAGGTTTCCATGGTGTACGAAAGAAGTGATTTGGGAGCCTCCCTTTCCTTCCAGAGCTACCTTCTTTAATTCACTGTAAGGCCTACTCCCTTTCAATCTATCTAAAAATCCTATTCTTTTCCTTCCCCTCCCTCGTTTCCCTAACATTCTACCTTCTAACACCATTTTCAACATCTCCTTCCCGCTAAGCACTAACTCCATCCATATCTTCTGTCTCCTCCGTACCTCATCAATCGTAAAAGCTGCCTCTCCTCGCCAACCATATCCAGTTCGTCCACTTCGTCGTTCCTTTTCCTCTCCGTCCACTTCACCCTCTCCATTCTTCTCCATACCCACATCTCGATTGCCTCAAATCTTCTCTCGTTTTCTTTCCTCAGTGTCCACGTTTCCGCACCGTAGAGCGCTACACTCCAGATCGAACTCTTCAGTAACCTTTTCTTTAAACTCTTACGTAGCGATCCTCTCAGAAGCTCCTTCCTGTTCATGAACGCCTCCTTTGCTAATGCTATTCTCTTCATAATGTCCTTACTACTGTATCTGTTTAAGGAAGAAATATTGCAATAAGTTATGTAAAGAGCCTCAAAGCCTCGCCCCGAGGTCATCACACACGGCGACAGCGGGAACCAGAATGACGTCACACGTTGTTTTCCCAGCATTCATACTTAGCAGTCGCGTTTTCGTACGCTTGAAATTTTTCACTTTTCATTTAATCGCGAAAAATAGATAACGACATTTAAAAATCTAAAATCGTGAAATACGCACTGCAAGAGTAATAATCTTTCGATTTTGGCAATAAAAAAATTATAGGAAACCACCCTATCAGTGGCAACTAAAAAGCATTATACATAAATACAAAAGCATAAAATACATTACTTACGACGTTTTGATAGCTTAATATCAACCAAATAACAAGAGAAATCAGAAAATACCCAACAATGCCAATGATTTGTTAATGCGGTTCCCTAAGGCAACTTCTTGGTATCCTGGGAGCTATACTTCCGATTTGGCCGATAGTTGGCGTCCAATTTGTCTGGATTCTCAAACTCTACACCATAAATACTATACTCTATAAGTGACCGAAGATGGTTACTTATTGAACTTAAGAGGGACGGAAGAAGGATATTTTTCTAATTTCTATTTCTCAAAGGTCTTCTCATATTTGAGATTCAAAACAAAATACAACAATTACTGTAGGAAGTATTCTCTATGTATTGATACGAAATTTATTAATACTAAATTAATTATTTGAGGCTCCGCATTACACAAAATAAAACGAAAGTAATGATAAACGTGTTAAAAATCTTGACTATTATTTGAGCACCTGGGTGGGGGTGCCCCTCATGCTGGGGGGAGCGTGCCCCCGTGCCAACCCACCTAAATGTTTATGCCTACGGATGCTTTGTTCAGCCACTGCAGACTTGTCGGGCTGTCCAAGTTTGGGTAAGAACTAAGGCCTGCATGAAAAAGATATAGAAATAAAACTTTTTCCATACCGTTCCTTTTCCTCCCTCACTGAGGTGGGTCGCGCGAAAAATAGACGTTTCATGACGATCATCTATATTATTTCTACTGTATAGATACCTTTTTCTCAACTTATACGCAACCAAACTCTACAAATGAGGTACCAAAATGCAAAGAATTTATCAGAGAACATACTACGGCATATCTTACTTCCTAAATATTGCTATTGTTTCCTAAAATTGGTTTTTAAATAATTAAAAAAAACAAAACAAAACAAAAACAAAAGAAATGTAAATATTCCTGACATTAACTGCGCACAAACTGATACATTTGTTCATTTGCAACAATATCTCGCTTTCTTTAAATAACTTTTATCAAAATGCGGCTGATTCCACATTCAAGTCTCCTGTTGATACGTAAGTATGAGTCATCATGTGCGTTTAACAGAGGATAGTGTAATTACTTCCAATGTTGTGTTTAAAGAGGTCCTCTGACCTCAATTTGTACATGAACATTCCAATTAAATTTGTACATAAGACCCTGCCTTTTTTTCTACATTTTAAAATTAGAAACGCGCCTATCCCTCTGTGGACCTGCATTGAAAAGAGCGGGGAATCCCATAGGGGGCGGGCGCAGCACGCTCGTTCAATTTATTACGGACGTACTAGAGCTAAAAAAATGTAATATATGTATGAGCTAAAATGAATAATCAAAATTCATTCTACCGCGAACGAAGCTTCTGAGAGTTAGAGCGCTTCCTTTTTTCGGCCTCAAGGAGAGCTCCCCAAGGAAAGAAATTCCCAAAGGATCGATAAAAATATTCCCAAATGCCTTTCCCAAACTCAAGAGTGGATTGATAAAAAAACGTGCATAATGTCGAAAGGAAATGGCTAACAAGAGAGGGGGAAGGAAGGGGTGTGAGGTGTTTCGGGGCCATTTTTTTAACCCCTCCCATCGGAATCAAACAAATCGAGGCCCAAAATATCGGAAACATATCGATCGCTTCGAACTGAGAACCTATGACCTTCGGATGAATCCCCAATTCTCAGCACGATTCTCAAATCGAAACGCGGAGAGAAAATTTTTGTCATCGCACTGGAAGTTTAAATGAAAAATATATCGAGCGAGAGGTACAAGTTTCGACGCGGAAGTTATTTAAGGTTAACAACCATGCGTATCATTAAAGTTCACAAATTTTGTACTCCATGGAATAATAGAGATAGTCATAATTGTAACAGCAGTAGTATTTTTCGACACTTTTTTATTCTTCCTCGACCGGTTTCAATGCTTACGCACAATAGGGTGGTTTCCTATTATTTTTTTATTGCCTAAATCGAAAGATTATTAAGTACTCCTGGAGTATGTGTTTCACGATTTTACATTTTAAAATAACGATATCTATTTTTCGCGATTAAATGAAAAGAGAAAATTTTAAAGCGCGCGAAAACGCGACGGCTAAGAATGAATGCTGGGAAAAGTCCATGTGACGTCATTCTGGTTCCGGCTGCCACTGTGTGAGGCCACCTAGGTGCGAGCCTATGAGCGCCGCTGCGATGCAGACTGCTAGCAGGTAGCAGAGCACCCTGACAGCAGGTTGCGCTTGGCTTAAATAAGAATTATTAATACCTTATCAAACGAAGGAAACTTTCCGACCATAGGTAGTTTTAATAGGTGATTATTAAGAGATGTTTTCCTGAGCTCTCTGCCGAAAAAAATTACCATTCTATCTAGTGTAAATTGGATATGCAAGGGTGGGGCCATAGCCCCCTTAGTCCCCCCCCCCATAGATCCGCCACTGGTAAGAATCCTTTGTACACCCATTGGATTATAAAAAGCAAACATAATGTTTGATAGTGTAATCCCTTCCACTATATATTTTAAAATATCTTCGTACTCACGAAATAAGCAACCGGAAGGGATTAGATGGAGCCAGGGACGCCGACTTACAAAAAATATTGGGGGGCCCAAACCGGGGATCTTGCCCCAGGAAATTTTATAAGCAGTGAGTTATAAGTATTTAAAGAATTTTAGAAGAGTCATATGATCAACATTAGAATCCTGATAACTCGAATCTCGATATCTGGACACTGCGGGGAAAATCGACTAGCCTGACACATTTTTTCCTCACACCCATAACTAATTTTTGAGGGGGCTCGGGCCCCCTCAAGCCCCGTGGAGTCGGAGCCACTGGATGGGGCACGGTTGGGTAAAATGTAGATGGAAAATGATGGCGGCTGAATATTTTCCGGAAGTGATTTTATTCGGGAGGAGAAGCAGAAGATGGAGGAGGGACATGAAGTCAAAGATGATGTGGGAATGGGAAGGTGTGAAGATGAGTGAATGGAGTATCTTGCAGAGCAGAAGGAGAAGAAAAAGATGGATGGAGGCCGCTACTATGCTCGCACAGCACAAAGCCTGAATCACACGATCATTTTATTTCGTCGCGAAAAGTGATCACTAGAGCGATCGCTTTTCGCGACGGGAAAAGTGATCCCTTTAGTGATAATTTTTCTGAATCACACGGTCCCTCCCGCTATCGCCTTTCGCATCACTTCCGATATCACAGCTCGTTGTCATGGGACCCGCATCACGAAAATATATAGCGTCTTTATGTTTACTTATGTCGTTCTCGCGATTGTCAAACGTTGCGCTGCAATCGCTCCATACGGTCATGCGTTCCGATTGGCTGATATGGGGTTTCAGTGACGGTCACGGCGACGGAAAATGCGACCGGACGAGTGATGAAAAATAGTGATGGGAATCCTCACCGCGATCGTGATCGCGGCAAACAATTGCCGGCGACGATCATAAAGTCATCAGAAGCCGTTAAAAATGAGAAAAAATAGTGAAAATTTTCAAATCGGAAATTCAGCAAAAAATTGAGTTTTTACTTTCGCTCGTGATTCGTTAAGCTTTTTTTTTCATACATTTTAAAGAATATTTTCTAAAATTGTAATCGTTTCCTAGTAATTGTGCGGAAATATTTATTAATTTCCGCGGCCCCTAGTGGCTAAAGAAAATATTGTATCACCAACCAAATAGCGACACTATCGTCAAAAATAAACAAGTTCAAAAATCGCATTGATTCGTTGAACTTTTTATCCAATGAAGTTTATAGCACTTTTAAATTACGTTTTTTTATTCATTTTTCTGATGTTGTGGTAAAATGACTTGGAGCATTGTGGCCCTGCGGACGATGTTCAATCAATTTTTGGCCCTGGCATGCAAAAATATTGAAGACACCTGATCTAAACCGATGGACCTCGGTTTTGTGAATAAATAGCTAACACATTTCGTTTGTACCTTGGTGACTCCTACACCCCACGTCGGTTTTGGGCGTGGGAAAGTCTTTTTTGAAGAAGTGACGTCACACGCAAAAATATTAAAAAAATCAAAGGATGGCAAACTCCGCACTTCGCCGTGATAGCTATATTGAAGCCGGCCGCGGCGCGTAGCCATCAGTGCATGCGAGACTACTGACATGCGAATTCTGTGTTTACACAAGGAGTTTCGAAATATTTTAGCTCCCAACAGAAGATTAATATGGCCAATTAAGACGTAAAGCATGACTGTGACAACTGCAAAAGTGCAATTGTGTTTATTAGTTAAAAACATTCAATAAATCAATACGATATTTGAAATTGTTTATTTTAGAAGTGTGTGTCGCTTTTTGGTTGGTGATAGAATATTTTCTGTACCCTCTAGGGGCCGCGGAAAATAATAAATATTTCCGCATAATTACTAGGAAACGTTTACAATTTTAGAAAATATGCTTTAAAATGTATGAAAAAAAAGCTCAACGACTCACGAGCGAAAGTAAAAACTCCATTTTTTTGCTGAAATTCCCATTTGAAATTTTTTACTATTTTTCTCTCTTTTTCAACGGCTTCTGATGACTTTATCGATAAACCAAATATTTAAATAACTACAGTTCCTTAATCCTCATGAAATCATACTATCAGACAACACCATTTTTATTTTCCAAAACAAAGGGCAAATTTAGGGTTGGGTCAAGCTTTTTTCGGTTTCCGCCCGCTGTGGGCCGCAAGAAATTAGCCGCGGTTGAGGAGCCTTGGTTTAGACTAACCCCTTCCTATTCAATATATTTTCTGAATATCTTGCTCCCATCCTCTATTTGTTTTTTCTGTGGTTCTTTTCAAATATAATGATAGCTAATGAAATGATATTTTTTAGTTTGTAATCAACGTAGAGCAGTGAAATCATAAGTGATTATTACTTCCAATAGGGAAGTTTCCTTCATCAAAGAAAACGAAAGGTATTGATTGCGATTCCTTACCCACCATTAGTGTACTCATGGTACACAAAGTCTTTGGTTTTAGAAATCCCAGTTTAGACGAATGGCAATGGTCAATTTTAACCTCATTTCAAAAAGGCCAGATCAGCGCCCATGCGATTCCGCTCCACGTGACGTCACAGGGACCTACTTTCTATACGAGTAGATAGGAGTTTTATATCGTCTGAGATTACCAATGCATGCATTAGGCACAGAGCTCAGGGAAACGCCTCTTAATAATCGCCTATTAAAACTGGCTAAGGTCGGAAACTTTTCTTCGTTTGATAAGGTATTAACAATCCTTATTTAGGCCAAGCGCTACCTGCTAGCAGGGTACTCTGCTACCTGCTAGCATCCTGCGTCGTATCAGCGCTAAACGCCTTGCCCCAAGGTCACCTCACTTGCGGCAGCGAGAACCAGAACGACGTCACACGGCGTTTTCCCAGCATTCATACTTACCCGTCGCGTTTTCGCGCGCTTGAAAATTTTCACTTTTCATTTAATCGCGAAAAATAGATATCGTCATTTAAAAATCTAATAGCGTGAAATACGTACTCCAGGAGTAATAATCTTTCGATTTAGGCAATAAAAAAATAAAAGGAAACTACCCTATTGTTCACAAACGAGCCCTCTTCCCGAAAGAACATCGAGGACACAGCCATCGCTACTCGCATAAAATCATTTCAGTCCTTCCAGTGTATCATATTTCATGAAATATGAATACTTTATGTACATTATGGATGTTTTAAAATTGCTAAACTTTCAAAATAATTATATTGTTCATCTAAAAAGTGCTCATTAATTATGAAAATTAATGTTTAAATAATAAATAAATAATTATTAAATTATGAAAATCCGATGACGAGATACACTCGTCATTGCGCAAGTTGACACCGGAAGTTCATGACGACTCGTCATGAACTTCCGGTGTCAACTGAACTCAGATTTCCTCTCGGAGTTCCTCCTTGAGGAGGTGAATGTATTGAGAGGAAATAAAAACTCCCAAACCCTGATGACGAGCTAGACTCGTCATTCCAGCCCAAGGGGTTAAGAGCCCTAAAAGAAACGTCTCAGCACCTCACCAGGGCGCACACAGACGTAAGCGGGCATTCGCCAGTAGCGGAACCCGAGAGTGCGGCACTGACCTTGCATGCAGGAACGTGCGCGAATTCCCACGCATCCCAGAGAGAGAGAGCAACAAGTGAGAGAGGTTGAAGCATCCCCGCGAAGAGGGAGCCACCGACGTTCGCACTCAAAACCACGAGAGTTCTCGCCGAGAGCAGACGGATTAAGAAGAAATACTGAGAAAGAGTTTGGGTATATAGTATTCGGGGGGAAGCCAACAAGGAGGTTGTAAATATCTGGAGACGCTGTTTCCGAGTTATTAACGTGGTCAAAAACTCCGCCATCTTGGTTTGACAATTTTTGGACTGATATTTTGAGGTGGCTACAGCCTAAATCACGCTATAATTTTTTTTGTCGCGAAAGTGATCACTATCGCGATCACTAGGCGAAATGATCGTCGCCAGCAATTGTTTTTCGCGATCGCGATGAGGATTCCCATCGCTATTTTTCATCACTCGTCCGGTCGCTTTTTCCGTCGCTAAAACCGTCCCTAAAACCCCATATCAGCCAATCAGAACGAATGACCGTATGGTGTGATTGCAGCGCAGCGTTTGACAATTGTGGGAACGACATAGATAAACAAACACGCTGTATATTTGCGTGATGCGGGTCCTATGACAACGAGCTGTGATATCGAAAGTGATGCGAAAGGCGATGGCGGGAGTGACCGTGTGATTCAGAAAAATGATTACTAGAGCGATCGCCTTTCGCGACGAAAAAAATGATCGTGTGATTCAGGCTTAAGTTATGATCTGAAAATGAGCTACATTTACTGGTTTTCAAACTTGTAAAGTTTGCATCTAGTCGTCATTGTGATTTCAACTATTCATAATTAATGTTTTATAATATTTACCTCATGTCTGTTTGAAATTGCATGCCATATTTGTTGGAGTAAACGATTCATCATTATTCATGTTCTACCCTCAATGTTGTGATGAGTATGTGAGTACACTGTGTATACTTAGGTTTTCTTGCTATGATCGATTGAGTAACATCATTTTTATGTTCTGATGTGTTAGTTGGGCTGTATTCCATAGGAAATATTTGGTATATTTGTTAAAAGTTTAGTTTGTGAGCTCGTTTGTATGCTGTAGCCATTGCATTTTCTTAATGAACATTTGTCCAAGAACAATAAATATTATTATTATTACATTAAGTGAAAAATGCCACCATAATCATTAGCATTTCGCCTGTGATTATCATAGCGATTTTCCCATGATTCGCGATAATTCTCTTAATTACTGCATAAACTCAAAGAATGCAAAGAAAACCGACGTCGCTTCACGTTCCCCGATCAATCACGACAACCTATCAGAATCCCTCTAGGCAAAGGGAGACAAATCGGAAACCATAGATGATACATGGATACATGGATGAAAACGATCGCCAACTGGATAAAACTCATAAGATTTTAAAGGCAAGATGTTGTTTTCCGGTTTGTGCTAAATTAAATTTTCGTTGCATGGACACTTTAAAATAAATAGAATGAATTTATGATTATGAAAACTTACACGAGTCTAAAAATACGTCGTTACGTTTCGCCTACTTCTCCGAGCATAATATTTTGAAACCGATACAGGAAGCAACAAGTTCACCTTTGTTTACAAACTCTGTCGCTTGGATTTATTGTTGCCCTTAGCAACAGTCAATAATTCCAGAAGGCGCGCCGCTACGTTGATTGTGTCCGAGCTACCAGATCGCGTAGAAGATGAGGAAGTTCTAAGAGGAGTAAGAGAGAAATATTTTGAAAGCCTTGGTACGCAGACGAGACAATTTTATCGGCGACATCGTGCGAAATGTATCTGTTGATTCCTTGATTATAGCTAAAGCCATCAATTTTTTGTTTCTGATCGCTCAGCTAGCAACGCTAATAAATTTAACATTTTTCGTTCCTTTAACAGGCCTGCTCTGGTTTCTCTAATTTCCTTTCCTGTGCTGGAGAGAATCAAACGAAACATTCGGAGACTCGGCCTTCTACTCATGAGTAATAGAAAATAATTCCTCGTCCCCAATTTTCCAAAAACGAGGGAGGAATATTTCCTACCGTTCCCCTTTTCCATTTTCCACTCACGTCCAAACAAATGCAATCAAAGAGTCCTCGAAAGGAGACGAAATCCGGCTACCGCCGCCGCTCGACATATTGAGAGAAAATCGCAACGAAATACGCACCTTCGCCTCTCCCACGCGGTTGCAACTGGGACAGGCAGGAGGCGACTCGCCGACTCCTCTACAGAAACTAACGCCTCGTTCAGATTACGATTGTTCCAGCAATCGTATGAACTATCGTGCATTCACGCAACGATGGTTAAAACCTGTGCTGCCCCCTTGCGCTGACATCTGAAGTGCACGAGAAATTGTTGGTTAGCAAAGCTGTTGAGGTATGTAGGGTCAAGATATTACTGTGTTCAACGTGAATTCGACGAATGATTTTTCTTCCGCCCATATTCTTCCTTCCTTGGACAAATTCATGAAAAAAATAGAGCGAAAGGAGCTTAAAGAAATTTTCGTCTTTCTCTTGTCGCTTTCTCTTCCGGTATCCGAGCGTCAAATGCCTCGTTCACATTACGATTGTCCGAGCCATCGTCCTAACGATAGTTGGCCGAACTAGCCGTGTGAATGCATGTCCTGACAATAATTGACGCAGTTCCGTACGTTGCCACTTTACGATGGTTAGGCGCTGGGAGACCGGAAACGTAAGCGACAAGAGAAAGACGAAAAGTTCGTGAAGCTCTCTTTCCTCTATTTTTTTCATGGATTTGTCGTAGGAAGGAAGAATATGGGCGGAAGAAAAATTATTCGGTAAACATACGTTGAACACAGTAATATCTTGTCCATGCATACCTCAACATTTTGCTAACCGTCAATTACCCGTTCACTTTAGATGTCAGTACTAGAGGGCAGCACAGGTTTTAACCATCGTTGTGTGAATGCACGATAGTTCTGACAATGGCTGGAACTATCGTAATGTGAATGAGGCATAACCATCGTAAAGTGGCAACGTTCGGAACTACTATTGTCCGGACATACATTCACACAGCTAGTTCGGCCAACTATCGTTAGAACGATATCTCGGACAATCGTAATCTGAACGAGGAATAAGGATGAGTCGATTTCGAATGTCGATTCTCGATTCCACCGATTCTGGGACACGGATATGGAACCGAGAATCGATCGCCTAAAGTCGATTCCGATTCCATAGAATCCAGGAAGATAAATATTTTGAACATAGACTATATGCTCAGCGAGCGGGCGTACCTATCCTCCGATATGAACGTGCCTACCGCCCGTGGCAAAAGTACAGAGACTTGAGTTTGAATTCTTATAATAAAAAACGTACCCTACCTTACCGTACCTTTAAGCTGTAAATACCATGATATTAGTAACATTACCTTTCATGTTGCATTGCGCGTTGATAAATTTGAAAAATTGTTACTGTATTTTTAATAAAACAATATTTTCTCAGCAACGTTCGCCCTCAAGAGATAAATTTGAACAGCTTTTCAATTGGCTAATCCTACGTACCTTGGCACTCACGGTATTAATTAGGGATGGACGGATCCAGGATTTTTATCGGATCCGGATCGGATCCTTGATTTTCGGAGCCGGATCTTTCGGAACGGATACTTTCGGATCCAAATGCATTATCAAATTCCTGTCGCTGAGATTCCCCCGATGATTGTTCAAAATCTTGGGAAGAGTCACAATATGTGCCAGTCGTATTTTCCCTTTTTTATTTTCCACGGCTGAAATTCTGCTTCGTAACCTCTGCGAGAGCTTTCAAACACAACGGTTCATGAATAGGACAAGAACCGCATGCGACGGCGCATTCGAAGAGAGAATCGGAACTCTTTCCACCCTTATTGCGCGTTGCATTCACTGAAGCTATTATTAAAAATTTCGGATCCAGATCCGATGTCTTCCGCGAATTTGGATTAGATGTATCCGATGAAGGGCAATATCCGCGGATATTTGGATCCGAGGTATCCGATCCGACCATCTCTAGTACTAATAGTTCAAAAAGTAGGTTGATTTTGCAACGATTTTGTAACTCGTGACAAGGAGATGTCAAGCTCTTCCCCAACACAGAGGGACAGGCGGAGCGTGCAACAATGACTATTGCTACCGGCTGTTTTTGTAACTATTGGCGCGCGTCAACTCCCGTAAAAAAAATAAAAATCGTAATAGTTTTTTTTCAGTAAGCGGCCGCGTTTGTTATTTTATTTCATTCAATTCTTTCAAATTTTAGCGACACCAATGCTTCAGATAAATCAATATTCCACCTATTAGAGGGAATTAAAATAGATGAAATCGAGGATCGATTTGAAAGAATCGGTATCGAAAAAAAAGTGGAAAATCGACTCGTCCATAGTAGAAACATCAGCATGCGAGGAGAAATGCGAGTGTGTGTGGCATGGGATAGAAAAAATATAAAAATCCGCGCAATTCCTGGCGCGGATGGCGAATGTTGCATTGCGAGATTCATGGAGACAGGAAGTGGGACGGCGAATCAACGCCTCTCTCTCTCTCTCTTTAAGGATTGGCTCGAGTGGAGAGGGGCGGATGGGGGAGGAGGAGGGGAAGCGGATCTGCGCAAATGCGGACGCCATCGGAGATCACCGGACGGAAGGCATTCGTCGGCACTTGTCTGAGACGGACGGACGATCCTCTTTAAAAAAAAAAAAAAAAAAAAAAAAAGATAGTAGGGAAGCACTTGGAGAGGTAGTGAATGGTGAAGGGATGGGAAAGAAGCATCGTCGAAGAAGGCTGAGGATAGATCAATGCGAGACTTATTTATTAATTTACGATTCCCTGAGGTAGGGATGCAAAAAATTAACGATTGGTCCATGTAAATATGTAGGTAAATCGCCAAGAAAATATACCAGTAGATCGGTACTCATTAATAATATAGATAAATGCGGACTTAATAATTAATTTACGATTCCTTGAGGATAGATAAGACAAGATGTGAAGGTATTGAGCAAATTACAAGATAAAGGATTGCTTCCAAAAGGAAATACGGAAAAGGAAAGGAAATTGGTCATGTGATGAGGGGGAATTGTACATTAACTGTGCCACAAGGAAGGGCTAGTTGCATATGAGAGAG
Organism: Ischnura elegans; assembly: GCF_921293095.1. NCBI lineage: Eukaryota > Metazoa > Arthropoda > Insecta > Odonata > Coenagrionidae > Ischnura > Ischnura elegans. Next base: position 122,809,458 of record NC_060248.1, read on the forward strand.
AGACAAAGAGACGAAGGAGAAGATTTAAATTGGCGGATCAGGTAAACATCAACAGCAATGAGGAAACGAAGACGAAAGTCCGCTCAGAAGGGATGCGCGGGACCCACCGGTACGCAGAACACCAGATGTTTATGATGATGCATTACTAACGAAAAGTAGCAGTGCAGACGAAAATACGGCTTTCGAATAGTTAAAACCATTGTTTACTATTTAAAGTAAGTTTAGGCAAAGGCAGTTTCGCCTTTGTGTACATTTTGAATGCATGTTTATGTCTGTTTGCCAGGCTTAAATTCTATTGTTGAAATGGAAGACAAATGTATTCCTTGAGGTAGAGATTTAAAAAATTACGGATTGATGGAGGGATAGGTAAGGATATGGCAGAGAAAATATACCGGTGGATCGGTAGCAATTAATATAATATATATTATAGCAATAAACACTTTTTTCTTTGTGTATTCTATGTCTTAGACTACCCCGCAGAAATGTGCAGCTACTCTGTCACCCGTGCTTCCTCTTATTGGTCCAAAAATGTTTACTACGTTGAAATTTCTGTTGATTCCGGCCATTTCTTGATTAGAGGGTAGTGTGGATTAAATTTTTAAATCTCTGGAATGCCAGTTGGAATGGCATGATCCTGTAACCACTACGGAGCTTGTATAGTAGAAAAATGGCAATGAGTATAGATAGTGTATTCTATGAAATTTATTTCGAAGTCCGACAGAAACGATAAATTAAGATAAACATTTTACCGAACAGATACATGTACGGGAATTCGTTTTTGCTCCGAACGACATATGATTTTAATAAATGCTAGGAGGAACTTTGTTGGTGCATTTCCTTTATATTTACAAAATGTTGGTGACCTAACACCCCCCGCCACACGCCTTTGGAAGCGTCGCGTCGGGTAGTCTGTAGATATTGATGAAATAATACAAGCTGAAAATTTCTCGGCTGTCTCTTAAGAAGTTTGGCCAGAGCACTGATAGGTGAATCAATCAGGACACGACGAGAAGAAAGACGATAGCCAGAACGGAAAAGGAGGAAAAAACATAATATCTTAATTAATCATTATGACATGAATAAACTTATTAAATTAAGTCAAATTAGCTGCTTGTCTGTTACAAATCTTCAGCACAGTGCTTGCATAATGTCCGTCAAAAGCATATGGTTACGAATGTATAGGTAACTAGTATTGTCGGCGATGATAGTTCAAACTGTAGGTCCAATCACCATCGTTTGGGGCAGTAATAGCATCCATAGGCTTCTAATCTAAGCCTTCGGTATGTATTTCCAGTAGAGAAGCCATTACGCCCCGCGAGAGGATAATATAGTGTATAAATATGCTCTAAAAATCTATAAATGAGTGGCCAAAAAAAATATTTTTTTTTGGAATGGGAAATTAAATATGTCGAGATTATTAAATAAAAGTACGTGCCTATTCTAAGATATAAAATTTTAGAAAATTTAATTTTAATTAAAAAAAAATTAAAATAACATTATTAGGAAATGAAAATCAGTAAATATTTCCCTTTCGATGTCTTACACAAAGTATTTGCTTTTAAAATAAGCCATAACTCATGGATACAGGACAATTTTGCGATGAAATACATGGAATTAATATTTTTCATGCAATTCATTTGCTAAAAAAAATGAAAATGCTCACTGACATTATTTTCGCACACCGGGGCTAGGGGCTATTTAGTTTGAGGTAGATATAAATCCATACCTACACGAATTTTCATCGAAATCTGAAATCTTTAAAGAAGACCGTTTTGTTGAACTAAGGAGAAATGACCCAATTCAGACATATTTTTTTTACGAAGACATACAATAAAAATAAACGGAGTAATCAAAGAGGCATGTCAAAAAAGGAAATAAGTAGGCGTAATATGTTTGCCTGATAGAAGAATTGATTGGAGGGCTGCGTGAAATCAACTTTAGGATTGCAGAAAAGTTTCTCGGGTTTTCCACCGGTTGATGTCGTCCATGTCTCCCGACGTTTCGATCCGCGACTTGCTGATCATCCTCAATCAACCGGTGGAAAACCTGAGAAACTTTTCTGCAACTGATACGCCGGGAAAACCTAAGATCATATAACTTTAGCATTATTCTCTAATTATGATGAGGGAGTCTATTTCTACGCGAATCTAATAAATGGTTAATTTTGGGGAAAAACTATTTTCTGCCAAAGTTGACATGCGTCCCAATTAAAAACATGGTTTTGACGTCCAAGGCTTCCCTCCAATTTACAGTAAATTGCTATTAATTGGACCATGATTTTTTTTATACCTTTAATAGAGGATATTTCACGAGTGGTGTGGATGGCTTCCAGCCATCCTTATCGGAAGGGACCCCTCATTAGCGACCTGGCCTTCCCTGCGACCAGTCACGAAAACCTTACTCGCACGCCCTCGCTTATCAATGCACTCAAATCAAGTCCCTTCAAGACGCTCAAACACAATGGAGTTTTCGTAATTTTTTTTAAGGTTCATTCATTAATTTCACTACTGAAAAGAGAAGAAGCAAAGCTCAGAGCGCAAAGCATTCCATTATAATGAATACCGGCTCTAGGGTCGTTCACCCAGCGCAATTAAATTTCCGAGTTATCTTGTTAAATTTAACCACTTTAACAAGATAAATAGGTAGATGGATGGGAATCATAAGTTATAACGAAATAAGTCACTCATTTCTCATTATTTCATTTACTCATAATCGACTTTAAAACGAAAAAAAATGTAAAAGTTGCCGCCCATTTTTTGCAAAAGAGTTAATGACGTCACTAAAGTTCTGGTTCATTAGGTCTCACAGAGAGACCCGATTCCTTGACGGAAAGAATCGCTCGTTAGAGCGTTAATAATAACGAAGTATGTGCTACAGATGCAAGTGTTCGAGAAGTAGTGGAGAGGCGGGGAGACGCTCGGCAAGAGTCAGTGACGTCATCAACTTATACATCAACAACAGGGGTAAGCTCTTCGATATTTAACCGCGATGAGGTCGAGGCGCTGCACAGTGGTCCGAAATCGGAATAAGCCGAGCAAAAGTCCAAAGCGACCTCTTTTGAGATAGAGACTTGAAACTTAGTGTAATTACTCCAAAATGATTACCAATCATAAATGTATATGCCATTTTACATAAATACGACCCGTTACTGAGTTACAGTGGCCCATACATGACCAATTTTACAAAAACATGCGCGGTCTAGTGTTTATTCGAAAATCTTTGAATTTAAGCACGTATTGGTATGACTTTTATGGAATGAAAAAACGCAATATTCCTTTGACCTGGTGCTTTCCATATATTTTCCATGACTTTTAAATATTTTCGCTCTCATTTGCCTGGTTTTGCAACGCAAAATGGCGGACCAATTATTCACGTGAAATTTGACATAAAGTAGATATTATCTTTCGTTTACGAAATATATAACTCGGGAAATTTTCATCACAGCATTAAGGAGAAATTTTTTTAAGAACACAAAGCAGAATTCTTGGAAAAAACTTTAGGGATGAAGGAAATGAGAGCGATTTTTCGATCGCGCGTCAAGGCTGAACTACACGCTCAGCCTGAGGCATGGTAACCGAGGTCGATTTTTCAAGTTGATTGAAAATTTATTCTTGAAAATCGTCACTTAAAGTATGACACATCGTCAGTATTAACCTAAAACACTAAACTGAGTAGACCATATTGATAAGGATTATGGATCGATTTACATGAATATTAAACGCATTACTCGAGTGAAAATTCTAGGGATTGGATATTTGTCGGAACTATCCTACGCATATTAAATATGCTTCGGGTATCGAAGTAGGGTTAAGAGATTAAGTCGGCATGCTAAAGAGAGAGGAAAATATACTGTTTCTGCGAAAGGCAACAAACGACACCATTTTTTTCCTTGGAACCATCGCCGAGGTGGGTCGCGCGGAAAGGGGCTCTGAAGTAGTTTTTTAACTGCACCTTATTAGCGATATATGTATTGTAATGGAGAACATGCAAAATTTTCTTTTAATTACTAAAATAAGAAGGTCCTTACCTCAAATGTACTGGCGGAAAATCTGGCGGACGAATAATGTTGTTTTAGCTGAGTCTTTAAAAATTAAACTTCATCGGCTGCTTGAACACACGACGTCATCGGAGCGTGACGTCACGGTACGGTATCCACTAATGAAAAACTGAAGGAGTGGATAGTAAATCGGTCTATGCAGGGGCTCAAACGCAAATTTGGCGAAAATAATTGCTATTTTTACTTCGATACATTGCATTCAAGGCTCTACCGCTCTACTCTCTTGGCGAAGTGAATGGTGTACCGTCCGATGACGTCAAATGGCGTTTCAGGTCACGTGACTTCACGCGATATTAGAGCACTTTTAATTAGCATGAATTTAATGGCGTTTGTGCGATACTAGGAGAGTTTTGTCTTATATACTTGGACTCGGATGCAAATCGTCTATTCAGTGAGACTTACTAAGCATGATGAACAAATTTCATGCATGTTCCTCATTGTGTAATAGTGTCACTTTTATAGTATCATTCGTTTTTCTCCCGAACAATGATGGACTTTAGTAAATGCTAGGCGGAACTTCGTCAGGGAATTTTCCTTTTTGTTTTTTTGACGCCTGGGGTGTCATAACAGTATAACACCCTTTACCGCAACACTCCTTTTGAGGCGGATATGTAGATGAAACGTTTACCTATGAGTGTGTTCAATGACAAGTAGGCATATACGGGATTTCCAACATAACTAACCGCCGCACAGTGGTCGGAAATCGAAAAACGCCGGACAAAAGTCCGAAATGGCTTTTTTTGAGGTAGACAATTGAAATTTGGCACAAATACGGGGAAATAGTTGCTGATTTTGAAATAGCAAGTCATTTTTATTAAGTCTCAGCCGTTACGGAGTTACGGAGGCTTAAACATGACGAAATTTCGAAAAACACGCCATTTATCATTTGTCTTCGAAAATGTAAAAAGTTACGCAGATGGTAGAGCAGTGGATGGATTTTCATGAAATTTTTAACATGTTCATCTGTCATTATAGTTTCTCGCCTGTACTTTGCATAAGTTTCAGACATTTTTGTTGATATTTGTGTGCTGTAATGTATCAAAATGGTGGAAGCTTTTTTCAAGCAAAATTTCACTTAAAGCAGTCATTATCTTTTTTATAAGAAATATGTATGTCGAGATATTTCGTAATAATACTGAGAAAACATATTTAAACGTTTGTCTGCAAAAGGTTTGGGAAAAAGTTTGCGGCCCTGAGAGAAAAGTCGAATTTTCGACCGCGCGTCGCGGTCCGGCTCCACGCGGCGGACCCCGGTAATATCGATTGCGTGTGATGGTTGAAGTTGTTTGCACCTAAATTCCTCAAATTTGCCTTTTTCAAGCAAAAAACACTTTTGTGGATTTCCTAAGGTTCTATATCGAAGATATTTTGAAAGCAGTATTGGTCATTAGGTCATAAAATGGCGGACATTTTGTTAGGTAAAAGTTAACATAAAGTAGTCATTATCTCTGGTTTTAGAAAAATGTATATCATGATTTTTTGTCAGGGTATTAAGTAAACATAATTTTAAAGTATTCTGCAAAAATCTGCGGAAAACGTTTGCGACCCTGAGAAAAAATTCCAATTTTCGATCGCGTTTCCCGGCCCGGCTCGGCTCAGCGCGGCCTCGAAACACCGACTCCTCGTACTGACGAATTTCTGAGGACCTTTTGGGCATTGAGGTATTATAAAGCAGTTAATGAAATAAAAATTATACGGATTCAGTTGTTGGCTATTTGTGTGATTAACCGTAAAAAAATGTTTTTATGTCCAAGTCCTTTGTGTAAACTTGGCCCGTTTACGGGGCAAGTTAACACAACGCCAGACCGACGCTTGACTGATGCTCAAAATCGTGTAAGAAAAGCCCATATGAAGCAGCATTTAATCAAATGACTTTAGGCGCGCCAGTTATAGTATTTCTGTTTGGAAAAAATGCACTGCGTAAACGCACCACGGTGCGCCCTACACGTTCGGGTTTAATGTCTTGCGTCAAGCACCTTCTAATAACAACAGTTTTTGTTTTGTTATCAGGCGCAAACATCCACATCTTCGTTCTAGGCCGACAAAATTGTTCGCTCAACCAACCATTTCTGATTTTTGTGGCGATCAGTCATTTCCGCAACACTTTGTTGATGTGCTCACCTTCCGGTGAAACTAATTTGCAAACATTCCGAGGAAGTGAAATCAAACTGCTCGATTCACCAACAGGAACACGGACATTACCGTTTGTCAACAATTTCTTGGAGATTTGTTTTCAAACACGGTAGTGAAGGGTCAACTTGAGCTGAGCTTACCATTAGCTCGAATAAAATTTTAAAATAAAACATCAATATTTTGAGTATATTTAGTTATTAATATGTTATGTTGTAACGAATTTCAGTTATTAAATTGGTAAAAACAATACAAATAATTTAATTTGTAGTTTTGACCGACTTATCAATTGTTGTTGTGTTACTAACTCCAAAAAACATATCTCTAAGAAAGAGATGATTTTTGTGTGAAATTGGGAATAAGTATGTTAAGAAAACTATGAAATTGGGTTATAAATAGATATGAGGATGCATGATTAGTGCAATTTCTTTATACGTTCTCTACAAAAATTCTCGAATACTTTCAACGCGATATTTTCATTTATTCGTGATATACGTTACATTTTAAGCTCCTTACACATGATGCCTCTTTTAGAGAACGCTTAACATACTTCATGCTTCTTAGGTTTTATTTTAAATGTTTTTGCCTGTTTATTTTACGTTTCTTTGGTTTAAAGATGGATTTATCGAGCTTTTAAACCTTTTTTTGAACTTTAGAACAAAAGAAAAGTGTGGAGTCAATATATCTCGATCGAGCAATTGACATGGAAAAATCGAATCTTTTAAGTCAAATTAATGGGTGAATAGTGAAATTTGAAAATGAGATTGTATTATTTCGTCAGAAGCCCCGGAATCAACATTTAAAAATTTCATCTCTTTTACCACTATAGGTTCTGTATTAACGGAGCATATCGATGGCTAAGTTCTAACAACACGTATCTCAAAAATAGCAACTTTTCAGGAGAGCAAAAGAAACTATTTCCTTTTTTTTAATTCTCAAAAGCTACCGGATAAATCTATATTTAGCCTTTTCATACCGGGGTATTCAACAAATTTAACACGTAAACGTACGCGAACAACCATGCCCTGGACCGGAAAAACCTACCCAGGCGGGACTCGAACCCGCGACCTCTTCTTTGGTAGGCGAGGACGTAACCCCGCCGCCACCGAGGCCGGCCATTTTTCAATTGTTAACTGAAATCAAAAACCAAAAATTCATAAAACTAATAAAGAAGCATACATTTGCAAACAATTCAAGCAAAAAAATTTTTTTTAAATGTGATTGCACCTTGTTTAAGATACCTGTCTCAAACCGGCATTATTTTGAGACACGTGTTGTAAGAACTTATAACGATATACGCAGAGATGGTCGGTATCGAAAATACTTGTATTTGAAATGTGTATTTTCGATTCTTTGCAGTTTGTAATTTTTATCGGAAATACATTTTCGGAGAGTATTTTGTATTTTATAACGAAAATGCATCTAAAGAGTAGTTTTTATTTTAAAATACATTCAAAATCAAAATACATGTAATGTTTTTGTGCATAAGTAGAAAGAGCGTGCGACGACATGGCAGGGATCTCGAATGAGTCTGTATTAGCCTGCCATCTATGGGACAATAAATTGCCCCTTAATTTAGTTCTGTAACACCCGTAGGCGCTTGTATACTTGCAAAACGTAGTCGAGTGTGCAGTATTTTGCGAAACGAAGTTGTGCATTGAGGAATTTGTGGAGGGGACTTGTAGAATCTCACGCTGTTCCCAAAGGTGCAGGAGCCATTTTTCTCCATTTTATTTAAGGCATTTCGCCATGGATAATGGTCTAATTGCCAGTTTCCTATAAATACGTTGTAAGAATGTTTGAGCCTCTCATTCTAAAAATAGTTCATATTTGAATTGATTTTATTTTTTTTATTAGCTAAGAACTTCGGTGAAGGCATGTATTTCGTATTTTAATAGAGTATTTTGAAATTACACTTGTATTTAGTATCGAAAATACCATTTTTAAAAGTAATTTGTATTTTGTATCTAAAATACATTTGACATGTATTTTGCCCATCTCTGGATACACGGAATAGCAGAAAAAGGCCTCTCTGTAATAATGTAAAACATGGTAATAGATAGACAAAGATGAGCACGAATAGGAAGAGGCGAAATGTTAGGAAGGGTGGAATTCTTTTCAAAGCTCTTCTCATCTTCTCTCAACGGATTTCAGGAAGCGTATTGACATGGCGGCGGCGACGGCGGCGTCGGGGCCCGAGCACGCAACAATGGGCACCCACGGCGACGCATGGGAAACTTCACACGCGCACGACACGGAGAAGCGCACGGCACGGGAAGCGGGGTAGGCTGTCGAGTCACGAAAGGATGGGTGCATGCAGTATTGACATTTCACACTGCAGCGGTGAAGAGTAGCAGAGAGAGTGGTATGGGTGGGGCAAAATTAAATCCTTTTTTCAAAACTTAATAAGACCCATTGTGTGAATTGGAAGTGATTTTATTTTGTATTATAGTGTAAGCAAATATCTAAAGTTCTGTTTTACAAAGTTTTGAAGATGCAATTAGGTATTCACTGAGTAAACCGATTTCTGGGGACACTTCCCAGAGCTGAATAAAATGAGAAACTTATTGCACAGTCCACAATATTATAATTAATAATAACTGCGCGTTTCAACGCTCGGCGTCATCATCAGGTAAAATAAAAATATCACGCAAATTGACCAGATGATGGCGCTAAGGTTCGAAACACGTTGTTGTTAGTAATAAAACAGGTGACAGTACAATAAGGTTTTCATTTTATCCAGTGTAACGTCGTGTCCATGATGTTTGACGTAATCAATTACGCACTGATGTTTAAATTGTTTTTTTTTGTTATCTGTATGCATTTTTGTATTTGTTTCGGTGTTTCGGAGCTGAGGTCGCTATGGTGATGAGTAAACAGGGGATTGTTAGAGAGAGAGCCATTTTGGATGGAGGGGATGAAATAAAGCGCTCAAGAGGAAAAGTGATAATTGCTGTCTCAGAGGAAAAATGTTGCGACATCACACCAGCATTCTCTTCCAAAAACAGATCTCGCCAAAAACAGTCGAACACTTCCCAAAGCGCCTCATCTCAACGGCGATTTTTCGTAGAGCGGCCGGGCGATTCGGCCAAATGTGATTTTTTGATTTTTTTTAGAACCCTTGTTTATGCAAACCGTCCTAGGATAATATGATGCTTTCCCGGCGAATATATTCGAAAAAGGCTATTCGGGCTTCCAGCCGGGTGGTCTCCCTCCATTAATACCAGGATCAAAGAACGTAAGAGACACCTTAGGCTCTGCCAACCGGAAAAATCCGCGGTTGTAGAACACGCAATTGAATCCGACCATAGGGTGAAGTGGGACAACGTGAAAATTCTATGCCGTAGCACTAAATTCTGGGAAAGACTGGTAAAGGAATCCATCGAGATCCGGCTGACACGTAACACCCTCCACCGTGACGCCGAGTATTCACTAAGTAATGAATGGAAACCGGCACTTAGGAAAATATGATTGGCTGCCTCCCGGCCAATCACGTTAGACCTTAGAACCAATTGAAGACTATATAAGCTGGCAAACTTCATCCACTCACCATTAGCCTTGAGGATGGAACCCGACTCGTGTTCCGAAACGTCGGCAGAATGGGGGGAGACCACCCGGCTAGAAGCCCGAATAGCCTTTTTCGTCCTAGGATACTTCTAGCTTTGATGAAGGCCAGAAAGAAATTGCCTAAAAACCCATGTCATGCAGGCAAGAACCACGGCAAACGCCAGAAATCGGTTAACTCAGTGTATGAAGAATGGCGGAAGTCAACTACCTGATTTGGTATTCAAAGCAGCGCAAAACAGAAATTTAGATATGTTTCTAAATTATAAAAAAATTGTGAATCATTAAATGGGTTTTATTACGTTTTGGAAAAGAAACAGTTACGTTGCCGCACCCTGTGGTACGTGAGGTTAAAAATGCGAGGTAGTATTGATAAAAATAGAGGTACGAGGTGTGTTCAGAAAATAATGGGCCTTATTGTTTTTTGAAAAATATACTATACATTCGTCTAGATTAATGTTATCGTCTTCAAAACAGTCACCACTAGATATTATGCGCTCGCGCCAGCGGTTTGTCTAACCCTCGAAACACTTCTCAAAATCGATCTTTGGGTTTGCCTTTCTTTACTCTTTCAGATGTTAGCTTTTAACATCGTCCATGCTTTCAAAACGTACGGAGGGCCACAATTCTCCAATTCACTTAATACCACTTAACATCATATCAATAAAATAAAAAAACATATAATTTCAAAGCGCAATAATCTTTATCGGTTAAAAAGTTCAGACCCTTTAAGTTTATCTTTATTTTCGGAAAAAAGGAAAAAGTCACATTTATCCTAGTCAGACGAAAAGAGAGACTGGGGCATCGCTACAGCATTGTTTTCGGACAAAAGAAAACACGAACAAGCAATTACGTTTGAGCCGAAAGTAGCCGAGCTCATAAAAACGCGGCAAAACCTTAGTGGCTGCCACAAACAAGGTAAACAATAAACACGGGAGGAAATATAAACATACTTCAGGGGCATGTGTACCAACATAATAATTTGACTCTCCACTTCCGCGAAGTTTAAAAATTTCCCGTTAATTTCCGAACACGACTCGTATGCTGGAAATGTGTAGGATGAATGGTCAAACGCAGGGGTCTACAACCTTTTTTAATGCGTAGGGCCAAAAATTGATTTCACATCGTCCAGAGGGCCACCGTTCTCCACGTCACTTTACAACCACATCAATGAAATTAAAATAAAACATAAAATTCGAGAGTGCAATAATCATTAATGGATAAAAAGTTCAATCAACCAATGTGGCATGCTTTGCAATGCAATGTCTTTTTAAGTGGTATTCATTGACGGTAGAAACTGATTCTTTACACACCAAACAAACGGAGTTTTGATTAACACTAACTAACAACATTTTCATCAGCCTCTTGCCATCTTGCCATCAGCATCTTTGGAGCGGATGTAATTACATGACTACGGCCCATAAATCGGCAATGTGCCCCAATATAATATTTTTCCTTTCGTCTTTATTGAGGATACGAGTGTGTAGAGCGCTTGGGTGGTCATCGAGGTGTACCGGGTCAGGGTTCTTACTCTAACTAAATTATAAAATTCACTGTTTTTTTCAGGTTTTCAAGGTCTAAATTGCGTCAAATTCACGGTCTGCTGATAAGCCATTTTAGGAAGAAATATTGATCACATAAAAATCACTGGCCGCACGCTAACTAAAAATATAGCACACGCGATAAACGCCGGGAATGAAAAACGCAGCAATGAAAGTGCTCTTATGACGTCGCCTATCGTTAGCAAAATTTAGGGCCGGCTAAAGGTGAGTGAGAAAAAGGAGGGTGACAGGGAAGTGAAGGGGTGTCCGATTTCTCGCCAGGGTTAATGATCACTTCGGTTAAAGGTCGTCCAATCACAGCCTTAAGGTCTATGTGTCATCATGACACACGGACCAATATTTGCGTTTCGAATATACATTTGCAGATAAATGCGTGGACAGTATCTGCGAGCGACTGACTTATTTTTCTTTTGATCCGTCAATCGTAGATATAAAATCAAGTTTGAGAAGTTTTTAAGGTTTTACGACGAATTTCACGGCTATTTCCAGGTTTTTTTCACGGTAGACGAAATTCAAGGCTTATTCACGGTTATAAGGTTTTCACAGTGGGAACCCTGCGGGTTCAAATCCAGGATGAAGTATTAGGAAATCCCCAAAACCTAAAGCCTAGAAGTGCGAGGTGGCCCATAGGGAAAGGAACTGGCCCATAGGGAAAGGAACTGGCCCCCCTTCCATCAATGTGTAAAATTCACTCGCCTTTGGGTTAGTTCGGGTTGAGCTCTACCATCACCTATCATAACCAACCTTCGGGTTGAATCAATGAATGAGTGATAACTCTTCATTAAGGGTTATAGTAACACTTAGTGAATGGGGCTGGAATGTTTTGCCTACCAATAGCAGTCAGCGTCTGAAGAAATATTGGTATTAATTTTCCCAACGTTTTTCTTGGGGCCATCACGAGGTATGTAACAATAATTTTTTGCCATTAAATTCCGAAACAAAAAAAGAAAGGAACTCAATAACGAAAATCTCCAATCGATAATGGACATCTCAAGGAGCACGAAAGAAAGGATATCTTAAAATTTTCTTTCTTAAAGTTGAACCTCGAGAAATTAACTTAAATTCATGATAAGCTTAATTTTACTCACAGCAATATTGTCAGTCGTTGAAAGATTTAAAGCAGTAGTTCATTCATAATAAAAAAATAACATTAGGCAAAATTTTAATCATCATAGGGAAATTAAAAAAAAGTGATTGTAGCGGCTCATATTTAGTTTCACTCCATTATCACAGAAATGTAACTAAACTGTACTAGTATCCACTCAATATATGACTAGTTAATTCTATTAAAAAAAAAAAGTTGGAACGCTTCACGATTTGGGTGTCTTTCTTGATCGCAGGGACCATGATAATCTTATCTGCATCGTTCCTCTATAAATAGGCGTATTATTTCCATGGGATGAAATTCCTCTTCATCGGGAATCGAAACAGTAACATTTGCAAAATAAGGATTAGTTACATAGGAAAGGGAATAAAAAAAATTTGGATTGCATCTTCGCATTAGTACGGTATTCCGAAGGCAAGTGGTTTAATCCCTACCAATTCGATTAATTTTCCGAATACAGTGCTCCTATTCTCTATTAATTTTTTTCTATGGTTATCTTTTAAATGGTAGGTAATGAAATGATATTTTGTAATTTGTAATAAACGCATAACCGTGAAATAAAATGTGATTATTTAACATGGAGAACGCAGCTATCAATACTCGAATAAAATCATTTTAATCCTTCCAATGCATCAAGTTTCATGAAATATGAATTATTTATGTATCCTATGTAATGTTTTAACATTTTTAAGCTTTCAAAAAAGTTATATTGTTCCTCTAAATAGTGCTAAAATTATGAAAATCCGATTATGAAAATCCGATTACGAGATACACTCGTCATTGCGCGGTTTGGCGTCGAGTTTATGACGAGCTAGACTCGTCATTACAGCGCAAAGAATTAATATCCGGTGCATGGATTTAATTTTTAAGGAACTTTAAGCGCTGCGCACTTTTTTGAGTACGGCCCCAGAACTTCCGAGGCGTAGGATGACGCCACTTTGCCTTACAACTTGAAGGAGATATAGCTCTAGTTTATGTACCACCGAATCAGGTATGAAGACAAGCAGTGCCCCTGCGAAAGGATAACTAAAAAACGCGAAGCGTGCCACATTTTCTATTAGAATACAAAATTTAAATACGAAGTGGCATATATGCATTTTTGCCACGGGCTAAAATTCCATCTCATCGGGAATCGAACCGGGAGCACTGGAGCAATAAAAATTTGTTAAATAGGAAAGAGAATAAAAAACATCAGGATAGCGTGTTCACATGTCTTTGGTCAGGGGTTACAATAGGTCCGTGGTTCGATTTCCGGTCCATGGATCGAGTTTTTAAGGAACCAAGATATATTTCCAGAGTATTTACCACCTATGCGGGTTCGAAGATAAGGATATGGCTCCCGCGCAAGGATAACTCCACAACGTGACGCGTTCTACATTTTCTACTAGAATAAATAATTTACATATGGAGTGGAATTTCGTAAATTTTAAAAAATTAATATTCTGTGATCAGGGGGAAATAATTACCTAGAGAAAAAGTTTGCCGGGGAAATGGAATTTTAATTCTGGAGGAATTTTCCCAACGTGATAAAGTCGAAACTGGCATTTTTTTAATAGGGAGACCCAGCATTGAGAGTACGAGGGAAAAAGGAGCCGGTGGAAGACCTAATAGGAAAGGTGGTCTAATGAGACATCGATCAGCGAAGGCAGAGGGGAAGTTGTCGAATGCGCCCCAAAAAAAAGACGAGCGCGCCAGCCACCCGATAAACATTATCACCCACTACCAGACGCACTCACCGCTACGCCGAATATATTAAAAAAAGAAAGAATTTACAAAAAGAGCGACTTTCATTTGCATTTCCTCCTTCAAGCCCATTAAATTTTCTGTCCGGGTGGGGAACCCCAGAAGGTAGCTGTTTGCAGAGATGTCTTTCATTTGCGAGAGAGAGAGGAAAAAAAGCGAAGAAACGTCCATGTGTAACTTTGGTGACGTGATGCATTTGTTTGTTTTGTGTGTGTGTGTGTTTGAACCCGCGTATCTATATGTGTATGCATTTCAAAAGGAGGGAAAGACAAGGGGGAAAGGGTAGAAGGGGGGTGAAGGAAAGGTTTTCCCTCCCCCCCTCGCGCGCGCTCCACGGCCATATTGATTTCCGTCGCTATGGTTACGGGTAGGGCAACTCTCGGCGGGGGAAAGGGGGCGGGAAAGAGAGGGGTTCGTGACGCAACCGACCCCTTCCCCTCGCCCCGCACACAGTCACCGCCTCCGGAGACAGGGGGTGGGGGGGTGGCTGAGCTCCTCATACCCCCTCCCACGCCCCCCCCTCCCCCTCTTTCCTCCACTCGGCGGGCGACTCATCACGACGGAGCATGCAGCATCTCACCATCACCTCACAAGAGAGAGAGAAAGAGGAAAGCCTCGCTTTTCTCACAACAAACTCCCGAGGAGGAGACTTCCGCTAGACGAGTATCGCTTCCCAAGTATTTCCTTATATTTTCTCAAAATACTTAATCTCGGTGGACTGATTCTTTCACGGAAGTGAAATTAAATTCTAAAAAAAAACGAAGTTCTCCCTCTTTTCCGTTTTCATGTACCTCCTCGCCCCTTACGAAATAACTCTCTGCTTCACATTCCGCGATTCCGTCTCTCCATCTCTAAACGCTCTCTGCTCTACCGAATCCCCTCCTGTTAGCTTCAAAAATCCCTTCCCTGGACCTGTTTTCCTCTGCCACTAGTTACAAAGTCACCTTAAAATGCCATCAGAATAATTCACCATTGTCTAATCAATAGTGTCCCTTCTTATGTTTAAAAATTTTGTTTTCTGTTAGTTTTTATTTACTGCGCTATTTTTAGTTATCTTTTATGTACTATTTATTGAAGGAACAGCCAATGGAAAAGCCATTGTGCCGTTTTTGGTGATGAAATAAATAAATAAGTTAAATTTAAAAATCATAATGTGAAATTTATCATAAGTCAACCAGAAAGGAGTCAACGAGATGATCTCCTGAGAATTTTCGTGAGAACTAATTCACTATTCGATTTCTGGCCAGTCACTAATTTTTGGAACATATGACAACAATACTTAATTTAACGATTACGGCTCATTAAAACGACAAAATGTCGCAATCAATTGTTTTCTACCTCTTCATTAATGTGTGTGGTATCCATGTGGGTAGAGCACTTGGCTGCACATCGAGGGGTACCGTGTTCGAATCCCAGGTGAAGCCATCGGGCACCCCCAAAATAAAATCCTCGATGTGCGATGTTGGCCAGGGGAAGGAACTGCCTTGAATTTGTGAAATTCACACGCCTGTAGATTACTTAGTTCGAGGTGATCCATGCCCTCGCCTAACCAAAACAAACCTCTTATGCACAACGAGCACTAATTTAACACGCATCTAACAACAAAACTTCGCATAACGCGCGCTTCATGCTTGAGAATTTAGAAGCACTGCAGGAACAAGTGACTTCGTACGCAGTCACGCGCACGTCACGGAGCAAGTTCGCCATGAATAAATATTTGACTTAGCCGGGATTCGAACCCGGATCTCCCGATTTCCGGTCAGGCGTGTAAACCAGTTCCACCACCAAGCCATTTTCTCAGAGCGAACTTCGTGATGGTTTTTACCGAACAAGATGTTGACGTCACAAGTCCACACTGTGGCACACGCCTGACCGGCAAACGTGAGATTCGGGTTCGAATCCCGGCTAAGTCAAATATTTTTTCATGGCGAACTTCATCCTTTGGTGTATTTAACTTTGCACCCGTGCGCGTGACTGCGTACAAAGTCACCTGTTCCTGCAGTGCTTTGAAATTCGTCGTCGCAGACCAGCGACAAAATAAGGGTTTTTCACTCCGACAGTGGCTTACATAGTAAGCACGACCCTCACCACATGTGCCACAATGTGGACTTGTGACGTAAACATCTTGTTCGGTAAAAGCCATCACGAAGTTCGCTCTGAGACAATGGCATGGTGGTGGAGCTGGTTAACACGCCTATATGGGCTTTCTCTAACTCGTTAACGAAACGTTTGCAAGGAGGTATTGGCCGCGCTAAGGGAGCGTGCCAGGTTAAAAAAAAAAAAAGTATAAGAAGCTGTGTAGCTTGTTGCTCTTAAGTTAACTGCAAAAATAACGCCGGGATATAGGATTTAGTCATTTCACGGGTAAATAATGAGATAAATGGATTAAGCCGTGCATTATGTGTCAACAGCACACCCATATTTCAGCGAGAAGTTACTTAAATATTAAATACGTCGAATTCAATTTTTCGAATACTTTGGGAAAAAAGTCGTAAGTAAAAAAATCGATCTAGGAAACCGGAATCGAAAATCGATTAATATAGAATTGATCCTGCATTTAAATTTTCCGTACCTAGATTGGAGTATAATGAATGAGGGGAGATGAGTTGAGGTTTACTCACATAGCACGAGTTAATGATAACAAGAACGATCTCCAGCTTCCTTCCACGCGGCCATGATTTCAATAGCAAAACCATAGATCACAAGATAGATGGGTCTGATTGGCTTACTACGACGAAAGTATTTTCTTCGTGCTGTTTATTTCGATTGGACATTTAACGTTCATAAAACATCATGCTAGCAAAAAGGGTTATTTTGTTAAATTTAAACTGTACCTATTTAGAAGTGCGTATTTAATTTTTAATTTTTGTTTACTCTTCCCATAATTTTGGCCGCTCCTCTCGTTAAAAACTGCCACGAGAGTACATAAAGGTTTACTCGGACGTTAAAAAATTAGGCTGGTAGCCGTTAGAGACTCGGAAAGCTGCGCGCTAGGCTTACGTGTGGGAATATGAACAGTAAAGGAATTTAGTTAGGCGGAACTGCATTAAAGCATTACCTTTTTATTTGGTAACGGATGGGGTCCTAGCAACCACCGCCGTGTGTTGTTGATATAGGTAACATTTAATTTGGAGGTAATGCATTTTATAAGGTGTTCCAAAAACAGCTAAAATATTATAAGATTGATGAAATGATGTGTGTCAGCACTTGGTTAATGCAAAAGTAACACCAATGTATTTTCTACGTATTTAATGGATTAAACGGCTCCAAGACTAATCGTTTAACGTCCGATTAAACCATTTTGCACGCTCATCGTAGTTCTTAACGAAAAGAGCAGTCAAAATTATGGGAATAGTAAACAAAACTTTAATATGTAATTTCAATTATGATGATACTAACGATTGGATTTCTGGGGTGGCCTCGGCATTTGGTGAATGCGAAGCTGTTAAGAGCGCCGGGAAGCGAACGACTGACCTTTGCACCGTGCAACTCTCAAATAGTCTCTTGAGTTAAGAAACCTGGAGAGCGTTGTGGTCTGCGCGTTGGCCGGGAAATCTGGAAGCTCCGTAGTGTGATTTCCAGTCAGGAAAATTAGATGAACCTAGTTAGCGTCGTGGTCTGCGCATTGGCCCGGAATGCCGAGTGTCCTGTGGTTCAATTCTCGGACGAGGGGCATTTCTTCCCATGGTAATTAATTTGCTTTTCATCGTTCTGGCGGCCGCCTTTAAAAATATTATTTATACGCTCCTGTACGTAGCCTAAATTCTCAATTAAATACACCAAAGGATGAAGTTCGCCATGAAGAAATATTTGACTTAGCCGGGATTCGAACCAGGATCTCTCGATTGCCGGTCAGTAGGGGCTTTCTCTAACTCGTTCACGAATTGTTGTTAACGAGTTGTTAACGAAAGTCCTCTCTTGCAACGACACCCTCTTATCGAAAGTGTGTTTCTGTATATCATCTTAACGACAGCTCGTCGTTGCAAAACAAGACCACGGCTCGTCGATAGCAAACATTACACCGTCGGCGCCTGCGAGTGAGGCTAGCATTTTCAACCAATCACAGTGCCTAGATTTATTCGTTCGGTAGCACCAAGAAGCAGTGCCTAACTACGGTAACTAATAAACGATGAATAGTCACCATAAATAAACAAGAAGGTGCTAAATAACGCACCGGTCGATTAGGAAAAGAATAATAAATGTTGGTGTAAGCTGATGAGTATTATTTTAGTAGTGGATTCATCTACTGTTTTTATGATGTGTCGTAATATATTTCCATGAAGAACGAAATAAAATAAGGGGGAAATTAGTGTAAATAAGCGTGTATATCCAAGGATTCAACAGTCGTCGATGGAAGAATATCGGCAACTTTTGGAACATTATGTATCGTAATTTTCAAGTATAATTATCTGCTACTTACTCGTTCACCTACGCCTATAATAATTTTAATCTCGTGATTAGTATTGACAAAACTATTTTTATTAGTATTGTAACAATGAAAATTTCGGAGTGCATCTTCAGCCACGGCTTGTTTACATCGTTTGCCTTATTTCCGCTATAAGTCCACAACTTCCACAGTGGTAGTTATTCAATTAGAAAAACATATTGACGCTTTCATCATATTTTGGGATGTTTGAAATCAATGCGTTTATAAAAAATACCGGGATTACGCGGACTTCATGGAATCATCGCGAGTGTTGTGATTGTGAACTCGTGTCACATACTTAACGTGATTTTTAGTGTCAATTTCTTGAGTAAAGATTACGGAAGTGTTAATGTTATTGGTGTTGTCGTTACTCATAATTATATTCTACGCAAAGCGAAGATAAACGCAATAAAGTAAACAGAAAAAAATGTGCATTTAAGGAAGTAATATAAATATTTTCATAGTCACCCACCATGTTGAGGCATCGAATTACTGATTAAACTCAGACAAAAGCAAAACGTAGCATAGGTTAATCGTTGGTAGCCACAATTAGGCATAGAAAATCACTGCAATCAGCAACTGCAAATGATACTAAAATAAGTGTATGCATGTACCCATCAAAACACATGCATATTTTTCGTTGGGACTTAGTTTAACAGTATTGCAAAAGTTAAAAGTGACGACTGATGAGTTCTGAGTAAAAGAGGGAAACCGTTATTTTTTTCGTGAACGGTGGCTTTAGCCAGCCAAAAAAAGACGTCAAAGATCCTTTGGAGAAAACTCTTGCAAATTCTCGCGATCTGGCATAAAACAACGCCAGCACATATATCTTTAAGGCTTGTTGAACCACAATTAACTTAATTAGAACATGGCCAAATGCGCATCGAGTGATCACCGCTTTCAGCGCCCTCTGCCATCTCTTTGTTTACTTACTCCGCGCTCTGAGCGAGAGTGCAACAATGATATTGACGACGGAATCAGTCAATCAGCGAGCGGTCAAAGTGGGATAGGTCACGTGAGTGGGGGTATTTCGATCATGCGCCATTAACCGCTCTCACTAATTGCGATATCCCCAAATGAGAGCCAACGCAGACCAAGTGAGACAGAGGGAACACGCTTCGACCTTGAGCTCCATTGCCGACTTTCTCTTTATTTCTCGACCGATTCCGAATGTCGAAGCCGGATGGCCCCGTCAGAAGCTTTTGTTTATTTTTTGAACCAACATCCAGAGCACTGCAACAGCAGGCACGACGGTAATGAGTATAGCCATATTTGGCACAGCGCATCTCAATCCGTCAGAAATACGTTTGGTGAATATTTATTACAGTCAGACCATTATAGGGAACTAAAAATCACATTGTAAATTCCACGCTGTATATTTAATGACACTGGCCATGGTTCCAATACTTAAACCGTGATCAAGGTCTTTGATTATCAAGATCATTATCAAGTACAAAATTCACTAACTGTTGGTTTTTTATGTGGTATTCCATATTGTTACCTAGTTCCCTGATGAATTTTAAAACGGACGCCAGAATAGGGGAAAATGACGGGTAGACATATTCATTTATTAGTGTACTGTCTTGACTTTCCATAATTTTAAAAAATTTCTAACTGTTCCCTAGAGTCCAGTTCACGGCGGCCATTACAAAATTTTAAAATATTCATTTTAAAATCGCTCCTATGGCAGTTGCATATTAAGTCTCATAAATGAATATCTCTACCTATCCTTTTCCCCTATTCTGGCGTCCGTTTTAAAATTCATCAAGTAACTAGGTAACAATAAGATAAACAAATCATAATTTGCGCCTGAAGATGATGATAATTCATTGAAACCCGGGTCGCGCTCTGATATAAAAATAAGTGGTATAAGTAATTGTGTATATCCAGGAAAACTCATTATCAAGACTTTAATAATGATACATGTACCGAAACCAGTGCAGTGAAGTTTTTTTTCGGGTTTCGCACCGAGTCAGGTTCTCCATTCTCCTTCCTTAGGACCTGACCCGGTGTGATACCCGAGAAAACTTCACTGCAATTTTTCGCCGGGGGAAAAAAAAACAAAAATCATATTACCGAAACCAGTGTCCACATAAATATTCAGTGTGAAAATTACAAAGTGAATTTTATTTCTCTATAGAGTGGTTCCAGAAAGTGAAACAGGAAACTCTACATACTGTAGTCCATTATGTTAAATAATTTGGCAAATAAAATTCCACCCAATCATTCACGAGCTTAGATGCCGGTTAGGAGAAGTGGGATAATCAATAGAATCAGGAGTTAAATTGAGGAAATCAGGAGTTAAATCTGAGTAAAATTGTTTTATATTAAATGAAATACCTTTGAAAACTTAATATATTTAATTTCCAATTTTTTCGACCGGTTTCCTAGAAGCGGTGCGATATTATCTGATCGTTGATCGCCATATGATGTCGTATGGCAAAAGGAAACCGGCCAAGTGAAATCCAAACATGAGTAATTTTATATGTGAATTATATTTATTGTACAGAATTTGAAATGAAAATGTGGAATATTAAGAATACATGAAAAATACTGTCAAGCGAAATACACGCCATCAATAGAACTGAAAGCAAAAAACAAGAATCATTCTAAAATGCATCCATCGGTTTTCTCCTCCGTATCAGGAAATTAATATTAGATTTCAGGAACGCCCAATAACTCCATATTATTAACTATTTCATTCCCCACGTCGGTAATCATTTAAAATCCAGGCTGAAGGGTACTTAATAACACACTTCTAAAAGACATTTGGGACTAAGACCCAAGTATACCAACCACATATACACTGCTTCAATTTGTCATTCGTATATGAGTCTATCCTTGATCAGAACCTAAAAAGGTATGCGAACAATTATTCATCATTGCAAAATATGAGTTAAAGAAAAAAGTAAATACCTTGTATTCCGCCTTTGAGAAGTCAACTGAAAAAGAAAAGAAAACAAAAACATTAAAAGAATAATATGACAGTTGGCGCAAAAAACCCATACATTTATACAAAGAGACATCGGAACAATTAAATTATAACAATCAAATGTCATCAATAAAAATATATATTAAAGTGCAATTTATTAATGCCACCATATTCAAATCAAATTTATTATTATTCAATTGTGACTTTGTTACATTTAAGTGTCCATTTTCACGCAAAACACACTTAAGACCGACAGCACAAACATGTGGGCAAATATCATTGTTTACGTAAACCCGTGCGAGATAATGTGTAAATGCATGAACGGTTTTGGTGGACCGGAACGTAGTATGCACGATTGCATGAGCCAAAATAGAACAGGCTCTGTGCCTGCATTCGCAAAATTTGGGTGATTACACGACGCATTTTTGCTTTCATTCACGCGCGCTAAAATTAACACATTAACTAGTACGGGTTTGAATATGGTACTATCCTATGTCTACACCTCCTTTCCAATCTTAGGTACGTGAATAATTGCTAAAGCATTGAAAAAAAGTTGGATAAAGAAATAAAATACGTAAATAACTTGAATTTCGTCTTTAAAATTTAGCAAAAAAAACAATAAAAGAAAATTAAAAGAAAAAATAACCGTTAGATACAAGGGCGTACCCAGGATCATAACTGGGGGGGGGGGTGGCGAGCCATGGTCTAGGGTGAGGAAGGCCATAGTCTAGAGGGGGGCAAGCCATGGGATTTATGAGATTATTTCCTGGAAAAAATAGTTTTATTTTCGTTTCTTATCTTATACTAATGCATATCATTTTTGGTGGGTTTGAAGAAAATTTGTTGTACGCTTTCGTCTCAATTGAGTACTGATTTTGCTTGAAAATTTTGCGATTTTTGCTTCAAAAGGCGTGTTTACACGATACATTGACACGTTCGAGTTAATGTACGTTTGCGTGAATGATTTTTGTGGACCGGAACGGAACATGTACGAATGCATGAACCAAATTAGAACAGGTTCTATTTTCTGTACATGCATTCGTACAAGTTGGGTGATTACACGGTGCATTTTGGCGTTCATTCTCGCGTTCATACATTTAGACATTAACCCGTACGTGTTAATGTACCGTGTAAACAGGCCTTAAGGGGGAGCAGCTGCCCCTCGCTGGGTACACCCACAGTTAGGTATAAAAACATCCGTAATCACGTGTAATCATCATATGCATCACATTACGCGGGAAAATTATGCATCAATGAGTTAGGGAGGTAATAATTAGGTAAATACAAAAATGAAATACAATGCATTAAAAGACATATTTAACTCGAATAATAACTCTTGAATTTACCGTTAGACCTTAACCTTGAGCGACATCAGTTTTCCCAAATTGTATAAAAACACTTAACATCTGCGATGAATGGTTCGGTAATCTGTCCCAAGCACTATGAAATCCTTCGCCCTTTATGAAATTTTTTTAAGGCGTTTCAAAAATTTCGAGTGGCTTCCATAACCGACCTTGAAGCACAAAATTTTCCCTCTTCTCATTCCTTCAGTTTCCGCCGAGACAATGTCACGCCCCAATTCACACAATTTTCCAGACAGGCGAAAGCTGGGAATTTAACATCATTGAGTTTCCTGTGCCCTTTGACTTTCATACACTGCTCGTCGCGTCTCCCTTACACGCGACTTCCCACTATAAGTGGTTTTGTATATATCCAATTCAGTGGGTCTGTGGGAAGCGAGGGCATAATGATCGCTTGGATCCCAAACTTAAATTGAGGATTATCAGAGGGAGGGTAGCCAGGACCCTCTTCAGTAAATACGCGTAGCTATCACAAGTACCACGTGACTACGGAAATTTAAGCATCAATGAGCCCGGGAAGAAATACAGTAGATTCCGTTTAATGGGTCCGCGGGTTACTTGGGGCAGCCGCTTAATAGGGTGGTTTACTATTATTTTTTCGTTGCCTAAATCGAAAGATTATTACACCTGGGGTACGTATTTCACGCATTTAGATTTTTAAATGACGATATCTATTTTTCGCGATTAAATGAAAAGTGAAAATTTTCAAGCGCGCGAAAACGCGACGCGTAAGTATGAATGCCGGGATATCTCTCCGTGAGACTTATTTCTGGTTCCCGCTGCCCCCCTATGAGGTGACCTTGAGGCGAGGCTTAGCGCTGATACGACGCAGGCTGCTAGCAGGTAGCTGAGTACCCTGCTGGCTGGTAGCGCTTGGCTTAAATAAAGATTATTAATACCTTATCAAATGAAGAAAAATTTCCGACCTTAGCCAGTTTTAATAAGTGATTATTAAGACACGTTTCCCTGAGCTCTACGCCTCATGCATGCATTGGTAACCTCAGGCGATGTATTACTCCTATCTTCTCGTATAGAAACTAGGTCCCTGTGACGTCACGTGGAGTGGCATCGCATGGGCGCCAATCTGGCCCTTTTCAAATGAGGATAAAAATGGACCATTGCCATTCGTCTAAACCGCTATTTCTAAAACGAAATAATTTGTATATTTTGAATACACTACTGGTGGGTAACGAATCGCAATCAATGCTTTTCGTTTTCTTTGATGAAGGAAACTACCCTATTGAGGCTGATCTTGTAGAACAGAACCCAATGGCAGAATATCCCAGAGTATTCTCCGCTTAATTGGGACAGCAGGCCGCTTTATTGGGCCATGAGTCGGCGACATAGACTCTATACTCGGAACAAAATTAAAACTTTTTGTTTCCAGAATAATATTTTTTTTTCCTCCTTTGATTTACTCTTATTTTTCACAAATGTTCCTATTTTTGCCCTATTTTGAAAGCTCTTGTTGTTATACTACCCGCAGAGGATAGGACTTTTCTTTAATAGGACTTAGTAAAAAATATTCATTCAGCGTCGCCCGAGGCTGTGAAAAATATTTTCAACACAAATATTATAATTCTTATAAATGATAATAAAATAACTAAACTCGCTGATTTATTAGTCAAATTAATAGTTTAATAAACTTATGTTGCATTATAAACATTCTTTAGTCTTCTTTCTATCATTTCAACATTTGTTTATGCCCATATACAAGATAGTTCGCCTAATTTGGCCAGCCGCTTTATTGGGAAAAAGTGCACAGGTCCTGATATGTTCCAATTAACCGGAATCTACTGAATTAATTAATTATTAAAATGAAATACATCATTTCACAATATATTTTTAACTTCATTCACAAACGGAATTCTTATGAGCTTCCTTTGAATAATTTGCCTTGGCACCCAATTTGACAGGAATAGAGTGGCATTTTAATGATCGTACGCAAGTCACGTGACACAACACCCACGTTACCATAGAGACGCGCGAGGTACGTAGGGACCATGGCCGTTACGTCACCCACCCTCTACCAATCCTTACTCGCGCAAGCCAAAACAATGGAGTTCAGCTGGGGTAAACATTGAATTCATTTCACTCAATTCTATGGGAAAAAAATTGAATACGAGACTGCGTGCTCCAAAGTTTCACGCCAATTTTTTCATTCCAAATCGACTAAACCCCGGTTAACTTTCGCGCCAATTTTTGCTATGATGCCATCATTGAAGTAGCGGTACTGGAATCTCACACAAAGTGTCCCGCATGGAGAATTCATTGCTAATTTTTCCTATACACCGGTCTTTACTGTTCGGCTGTTTAGTATTTTACCAACATCACAGACTAAATTCGAAAACAAATAACAGGATGAACGACTTCTAATATAAAACAAAACATTGTTGACACGTCAACAAGATCCGCATGACATGGATTCTTTTAAACGCGACTGTTTTTCCACCTCCGATACAACTCAGATGAATCACTGTACGAATTTTTTATCGCACAAAATTGTATTGATGGAATGCGGATGTGTAGAATATCCTCAAATGTCAAAAATGTATACACGCCAGAGCAATATATAACTCCGCGCACCGTAAAATCAGCCGTTTCGTCAACTCCATGAACTTCGTAACTCAAACTAGGGAAAAATATAAAGTCTGCTGCATTTATTTTTTTAATCTCAACACATGGGCATAAACTCCATTTCGATTTTTTGAAGCTAAAGAAAACTTTTCTTAAAAGTCGTGCCCGGGGTATTACCATAAACGCAAGAGAGAAACGGAAAGAATTTTCAGTCCAACAATGTAAACAACTGTCTCAGATGGGTAAATTGTTGTTCTCGGAGAAGCTGTCTTGTTTACCCCTCCGTATCTCGGGGTGAGGAGGACACGCCGAGAAAGTAAACTCAGGCTCTGCCAACAGATAAAAATCCCTCACCCTTTCCTGCTTCCCTGTCCGCTTCTCGCAAAGGTGGAGGACATAAATGCGACGAAGAAAAAGGAACCTTTGTTGTTAGTCAACGACAAGGGTCATCAACCCTTGTCCCGCCGGCTGATTATTTGCGGCCCCTAAAAGCTGAAGATAATATTGTATCGCGCTACAAAATATATATTATACAAATATATATGTATATCGACACACTCGTAAAAAATAAACTATAAAAAATAGAATTGATCGATTGAACTTTTTAATCAATGAAGGTTATTACACATTGAAATTATACGTTTTTCAAAATTTTATTTATGTGGTAGTTAAGTAACAATGTGTCCCTCCGGACGATTCGAAATCGACTTTTGGCCGTTGCATTAAAAAAAGTTGAAGACCTCTGGTCTACGAGGTGTACAGGCCGGAGCTCTATCTCCCACACTTTGATTTAAACTGTATGGACGCGAGGAATATGCGCTGGCAATGGTATTCTCACGTAAGACTTCATTTAAAGTTAACTTATATCTCTTGTATAACGCCTCATTTTACGCATTATACGCATTTGATATTAAATTTCATCAAAATATAGGCTTGTACCAGACAGAGGGTAAGAATAAATTGATACGTTATTTAAGGCATTTATTACCAGAAAACAATGTTAAGTTAGGTCGCTTCCTACAGTATTCTTATGGAAGAATTCGAGAAACATAATGAAAGTATACAGGGTGTTTCAGGAGGAATATTCAATAATTAAGGAGGCGGTCGGTGAGACAATATAAGCATTTTTTGTCCTGTAACCATGGTGTTACAACTCCTTAGTTACTGAACCATGGCGACGCAAACATTTTTTTGGATGCACTTTGCAATTACCACGAAAACGATTTTTTTTTGGGTATGCTGCCTTTTCGATATTTTATTGAATACTCTGGTTTTTTAGGGCATTTAATATTTAAGGTAGGAGGAAAATGTACAGTTGTCAATGTCCGAGACAATTAATCTTTGAAATGATCGAGAAGTTATTTGTTTTTTGCTGATATATTACATTGTAACAACTGATTTTGGAAATCATATCATAAGAAATTGTACTTAAATTGATAGCGTCAGTTCTTTATATAAATATTAACTATGTATCATAATAACAAAAATTTCTAATACCATGATATTTCAATTAAGGAACTTGCACTTCTGTACTGCTCAAAATGTTTTTTAAATGCTTTTTATCATAATTATGTAATTCTATTTTCCACATCGCACATATAA
Source organism: Ischnura elegans (assembly GCF_921293095.1). NCBI lineage: Eukaryota > Metazoa > Arthropoda > Insecta > Odonata > Coenagrionidae > Ischnura > Ischnura elegans. Next base: position 122,836,517 of record NC_060248.1, read on the forward strand.
ACCGTGCGCCACATCGTCTTCCATTTCATAATAATACACAAGTCCTGAAAAAATGCACCCTGTCCGAAACGTTGGCGAACTGAAATGTTATATTTATAGACCTACACCTCAAAAAATTGCTCGATAATGAATAACATAGAGGTCGAAAACACTTAACCATTAATAAGACATTTTATTCGCCAGTCAAAAGACACGTTTCTTCTATAATTACTGGAGATTTTTCACCAGGGAATATTTTATTTATCGAAAGAGTACATAGAAACCAATTCAATAAAAATGTGCACTAAAAAGAAAACCATCATGAGCAAAAACTCTCTCTGCGATATCAAACACATCCTTTTATGTCGATTCATCTCCCTTTCGTCAGTTATCTCCTACAATTACCACTTAATGGCTACATAACTATCCAATTACACAACCACGGTTTAAATTGCCTCATGCCATCCTTAATGACCTTCCTCGGAAATACATCTCGCTGATTTCTCCACCTGCTCAGAACTATTCTCAAAATGAAAATGCGTAGTGAGTTCCTCTATCCGACCACTTCATTTTCCCTCAATCGCTTTTTTTTCACCTCGAGTCATAAAAAAAATTAGATGATACGTTTTTAAAAAGATATTTCCTTCCTACCATTTGATAAACTATATAAGTACGTATTAATCATTGATATTTATTTGAATAAAAAATACAAAAACAAAAAGATACAATATGAAACATATAACCAACGAGAAGCGCAAATTCAAAAAATAAAATAATAACATTAAATGAGAAGAAAATCACAAAAGGTATTAAAAAGAAAAACTCAAGTCTCTTACTAAAAGAAGTCAATCACAGTAAAGATAGGCAATAATTCCTTTTAATTTGCGACAGCATTAAGTCTATTTGAGTTCTTTAAGCCTATTTGTTGTTTTGGGGTGAGGATTTAAGGGTTACTTTAGTAGTGAGTTCCATTACCAAATACCACAATCAATAAATGAAAATTTATTTGTATTTTTTAGCTGCCATAGACTAACTTTATGGCAGTGATCGTTTGTGCCTCCCATTCTCTCATCCAATTCTTCCCACACGCAGTGTTTTGTGTAGGCCTTATAAGTGCTCCGTGTTTGCAATAACGTGCGAAGGTTTTTTTTTCGGTCAAACTTATTCATTCATCTTGATGACGATGGACGAGCCGTCCGTAGTAACGTTGGTGATATACAACGATTCAAATCGGTGAAAACCACGAGAGGGCTTTGATGCATTTTTTTTATCCCGTTATCGAATTTGAAATAGTTGAACAACAAGCAGCAAACACTCACTTATCAACCGTAATTAGAATTTTCAGTCAAATAATCACATTTTTGTTGTCAATCCGTATTTATCCACATACAATCAACCAAACACGTGTATCCGATAACCTCTTTTAGAGTTTGGTGCGATACGAATAACCGAAATGGATTACCACTACACGAAAACAGAACATTGAAATAAAATCGTGGGAACAAAATTTTTCCTTGCCAAGATTAATAAGAGTCTTTGTCGATAAAATAAGATCGGAGACAGTTTTCAAGAGACAGTTTTTTTTAACTTATAACACAATTGATTGGTTAATTGATATTAGGAAATGAGAGCCATCAAGGAATCTTGTCATAATTTGGGACTCTAAGGTAGACTGAAAAAACATTCTGAAAAGTACATGCATTGATAAAAACATGACAATTTCGCGAAAATGTGACTCGCAATTGACGACTGAAAAATTCTAAAAATATGTGAAGGTTTAAGGACAACAAAATTTGGGACTAAATTTGGGACAAAATTAGGGACAACAAAATTGGGGAGGGTTTAGGGACAACAAATTTTTTCCTTGCCACGATTAATCGAGTCTTTTTCGATAAAATAAGATTTAAGTTTTCAAGAGACAGTTTTTTTTAAACTTGTAACACAATTGAGTGGTTAATTGATATGAGGAAATGAGAGCCATCAAGAAATCTTGTCATGATTTGGGACTCCTAGCTTGTCTGTAAAACAAAAAAAAGAATATGCATTGAGAACAACATGACAATTGGGTGGTTACCTATTATTTTTTATTGCCTAAATCGAAAGATTATTACTCCTAGAGTACGTATTTCACGCTTTTAGATTTTTAAATGACGATATTTATTTTTCGCGATTAATTGAAAAGTGAAAAATTTTAAGCGCGCGAAAACGCTTCGGCTAAGTATGAATGCTGGGAAAACACCGTGTGACGTCATTCTGATTACCGCTGTCGCCGTGTGAAGTGACCTTGGGGCGAGGCTTTGAGTGCAGATAAGACGCAGGATGCTAGCAGGTAGCAGAGTACCATGCTAGCTGGTAGCGCTTGGCTTAAATAAGGATTATTAATACCTTATCAAGCGAAGAAAACTTTCCGACCATAGCCAGTTTTAATAGGTGATTATTAGGAGCTCTGTGCCTCATGCATGCATTGGTAATCTCAGATGATGTAAAACTCCTATCTACTCGTATAGAAACTAGGTCCCTGTGACGTCACGTGGAGTGGCATCGCATGGGCGCTAATCTGGCCTTTTTCAAATGAGGTTTAAAATTGACCATTAACTTTCGTCTAAACCGGTATTTCTAAAACCAAATAATCTGTATATTATGAATACACAAATGGTGGGTAACGAATCGCAATCAATGCCTTTCGTTTTCTTTGATGAAGGAAACTACCCTATTTTGCGAAAATATGACTCGCAATTGACGACTGAGAAATTCTAAAAATATAAAATCACAGCTGACGAGAAAGAGAGAGGGAGAGAGTCGTTTCACCTGCACGGCGGTCGCATTCCATTCTCCTCGAGGTAAAATATCGGACGACTCTGAATATGGAACAGCGAGATTTTGATGCGAACTCAAGGAAAATAAAAATAATTGCCCAGGTGGCGGAGAAAGCTAAAATATCATACTTCCGCCTATTACTGACAGAGGCCTTATAAGTGTTGTGATGCAGCGAAGTGAAAGTCATTGAATAATTTACGTTGAAACAAACACATGCAATTTTCCACGACTATAAACTTTTATTCCGATCTATGATTCAATGCTACAGCATCATCTTCAAGATAACAAATGGTTTATCTATGGACAATTACAAGTGTACTTATTTCAACTTGGAAAAATTCCACTCCATCGCGATTGGTTTTTCTGATTTTGTTAAATTGAATGATTGTTAACGATTATATCTTCGAAAATTTCATTTGAAATCGATACATTTAAAAAAAATCATTTTAATTCTTAAATTTCTGTGATCACAAGTGAAACTTTGAATTCCACGCGCGCTGATCGAAAGGTAGTTCCATCTAAATTAACTTCATCCACAGGAGGAAAATTTTGGTTCAACATATTCCTTTACTTCTAAAGTGCTCAAAGAAAAACTTTTTAAACATCACTTCATAAAATGAGTATTTTCTCTTTTCTTGCCTTTTTTTACTTACTATCAAGTCAGTATCTTGAAGTATAGGTCTTGAAAAGACCAAACGCGAGACCTCCAAGATCTACACTCCAAGGTACTGATTTAGCATCACAATAGGGTTGTTTCCTATTATTTTTTTAATTCCCTAAATCGAAATATTATTACTCCTGGAGTACGTATTTCACGCATTTAGATTTTTAAATGAACATACCATTTTTCGCGATTAAATGAAAAGTGAAAATTTTCAAGCGCGCGAAAACGCGACGGGTAAGTATGAATGCCGGGAAATCTCTCCGTGTGATGTATTTCTCGTTCCCGCTGCCGCCCTGTGAGGTGACCTTGATGGAGGCTTGAGCGCTGATATGACGCAGGCTGCTAGCGGGTAGCTGAGTACCCTGCTAGCTGGTAGCGCTTGGCTTAAATAAGGATTATTAATACCTTATCAAACGAAGACAACTTTCCGACGTAAGCCAGTTTTAATAAGTGATTATTAAGACATGTTTCCCTGAGCTCTGCGCCTCATGCATGCATTGGTAATCTCAGACGATGTATAACTCTTACTACTCCCATAAAACCTATTTACTCGTACAGAAACTAGGTCCCTGTGACGTCACGTGGCCGTTTTCAAATGAGGATAAAAATGGACCATTGCCATTCGCCTAAACCGGCATTTCTAAAACGAAATAATTTGTACATTATGAATACAATAATGGTGGGTAACGAATCGCAATCAATGCATTTCGTTTTCTTTGACGAAGGAAACCTCCCTATTTTACGCAACGGCATTGAATAATAATTAAAATGCTGGCTTGAATGTTAACACTTGTAATAAACTACTCTGTCCAGGATTGCCGCTAGTTAGTACCGAAACAGAATTCATGTTGACGAAATTATCACAACGATTCCATCATATTCAGGAGCAAAATTAAAAGTAATTGTAAGGCTATAGATTACTTTCTCTAATAGTAGTTTGCGCAGTCGTAATTAATTACAACTTTGACGGTGTAATTATGATAAAAACCGATTGGATTTCTACATTACTTTGCTTTTTGCTGCTTTTAAAGCCATGGTTACTCCATTTATTAACACGTAGGGGTTAATGTCTAAATTTATGAACGCGACACAAGAATGCACCATGTGACCACACAACTTGGTCAAACGCAAGTACAGAAAATAGAAGCTGCTCTGATTTGGTTCATGCATTAGCACATGCTACGCTCCAGTTCACCAAAGTAATTCGTGCGATAAGACATTAACTCGTACTTGTAAATGCATCGGGTAACCAGATCTTAGTCACAATTATTAACCTGTTATTATTAAGCTGTTAGCACCAAGGCAGGGCAAAATACAGGCCAATGAGTATTTGAAATTTAAAATACCGCTCAAAATGTATTTGGAGTGAAAAATACAAAATACAATTGAATTGGATATTTGAAAAAAAATACAAAATAGTATTTTAAATACCTTTTAAAATACAAAATACCTTTTAAAATACAAAATAAATTTGCAAATAAAATAAGATATATTAAAAAAATATGGCCTGCCTTGGCACCTTATGGATGATTGCAAACAAGAAGAAAACGATTCTAACGAAATCGAAGCAATCTCTGACGCATAATGCAACAGAATTGTTATCAGAGCTGCCTCAAAAGTATTTCACAAATTCATTTTTTATTTTAGGATGGGAAAATACCAAAAATATTTATTTTAAATACAAAATACATGATACATTCAGGTCCCGTATTTGAAATACCAAATACAAATTATAAATGTATTTCAAATACTTGCATTTTTAAAACATTTTAAAATACTTGTATTTGAAATACTACCTAATCCTGCTTAGCACTGGCAATATGTCCACTGCGGAGCAACGATAAAATAAAGCCACATTCGCATACATGAGTATATAGTAGACAGAAAGATAGAAGTGTTATAAACCGCGCCAGCAGTTACTCTTCGTTACCCCTGTTTAATTAGGAACCCTTGTCTCTTTCAGGCCGCACGGGTGTGACAGGACTTCGGAACGGCAGGCCCATCGAGGTAGAATTGTCCATTTATTTCGCTGAAGCGTAATGCTCCATTCACCCACGCCTTGTACTGTTTCTCCTCCGGAGACTAATGTTAATTTTTTTCAGAGACACTATTAAGTTTTCCTGGATATCAGACAACTACTTATACCACTTATTTTTTTATCAGAGCGCGACCCGGGTTTCAATGAACTATCATCATCTTCAAGCACAAATTATGATTGGCGCCTGAAGATGATGATAATTCATTTAAACCCGGGTCGAGCTCTGATAAAAAATAAGTTGTATAAGTAATTGTGTATATCCAGGAAAACTTATAATGGAATACCACAGAGTAAATAAAGAGTAGTGAATTTTGTTAGTGACAATATTGCTGTTTTGTGTTCTCTTGAGTAAAAACAAATTTAATCACTCACTGATGTAAAGTTTAAAGTTTTTTTTATCAATACCACTGGTCAGCGATCCTAATATGAGTTCGACGTAGCCCTCCACCCGATTCTCCTGTAAGATAACCTTTTCACACCTAGACATTTACCTCTACTTCATATTCTTCAACAAACTGATCCATACGCTCCATTTGAGGTCTTCCCACCCGTTCTTCCAATATACTTGTCCCATAACCATTATCTTCATCCGGCCATAATGTGTCAACATATGGCCGATATGCTTTTTTCGCCTTCTTATCGAGGATTTCACGAATTTTCTCTTCTCTCTCACTCTTCTTAGGACTTCCACCATTATTAACTCGGTCGATCCATCACATCCTCAGTAGCTCCACATTCCGAAATCTTCCATTTCTTTTTGATCATTGAGTTACACGGGAAAATAAGGTATTATTAGGGGTGTCAACCGAAAATTATATTCACGATGATATTATTTATCAAATAGGGTAGTTTCCTTCATCAAAGAAAACGAAAGGCATTCATTGCGATTTGTTACCCACCATAAGTGTATTCATAAAATACAAATTATTTGGATTACAGGGACCTAGTTTCTATACGAGTAGATAGGAGTTTTACGTCGTCTGAGATTACCAATGCATGCATGAGGCACAGAGCTCAGGGAAAAATGTCTTAATAATCACCTATTAAAATTGGCCATGGTCGGAAAGTTTCCTTCCCTTGATAAGGTATTAATAATCAATAATTAAGCCAAGCGCTACCTGCTAGCAGCCTGCATCGTATCAGCGCTCAATGCCTCGCACCAAGGTCACCTCACACGGCGACCAGAATGACGTCACACGCGGTTTTCCCAGCATTCATACTTAGCCGTCGCATTTTAGCGCGCTTGAAAATTTTTACTTTTCATTTAATCGCGAAAAATAGATATCCTCATTAAAATATTTAAAAGCTTGAAACACGTACTCCAGGAGTAATAACCTTTCGATTTAGGCAATAAAAAATAATAGGAAACCACCCTATTCATGACTCTTCAATGCTATTCCTCGCAATTACAAACATTTTACTGCAAAATATTGTTAGAAAAATTGGATCGCATTTCACTCATCACCGCGCCGCGGGCATTCTTGAAAACCAATAAAAAAGCAACCGAAGCGACAACAGAAATCAACTTTTTGTGGGATGGAATTGGACCTCCTCTATGCAGCCCCCTTGGAATAAACAAATGAAAAAGGGACGGTGCGAGTGACCGTTTCATTTAGAAAACGATGCATCCAGCGGTCACTCTTTAGGTCCATGAAATCCTATAACTTGAACTATCAATTTGAGGGACGGGAAAAAATTATCGTGTGATTCAGGGTAAAGGTCCAAGGTGTTGGGAAGAGTTTCTTTTTTTTTGCCACCGATGGGTTGTGTGCGCATGGAAATAGCCGCCCGAGAGCTACTCTGCGATCAATCGATAGTCCTCCGCTTCCTCTTGGCTCTCTGCGATGGCGAATAGTCGCACAGTCTGCTCGCGCTCAAAGCGTATTTGATTCTCATCGTCATCACCATAAGTCAACAACCCTAGGATTGCTTTCACGCAGCTCACCATACCGCTCTCCTTATCCACTAGCCTTTACAAAAGAGACGTACTTCACTCTTTTACATCCCATAGTGACTCTACCTCGGGGTCGTATCTTGCCCTTCTACCTGTCCTTTCAGGATTGTTTTACTTACATATCGATGGTTTAAGTTCTAACAACACGTATCTCAAATTCGGCCAGTTTGAGACAGGTAACTTAAACTAATTATAATAACATTAAAAAAAAATAAGAAGAAAGGGGGTTGGAGAGGGTTTGACACCTTTGAAGAAGGGGGTGGGAACAGGCGTACAGAGTAGAGACAGTGGGAAAAGATACAAATACGGGATGTGGGGAACCCACGTTGGAAGGAATAAAAGTGATTTCCAAATGTTTTGCAGTGTCTTATACCAGATGATGGCTCAGTGAGCCGAAACGCGTTGTGCGCAGTAAAAACATTTTTAGGAAAAGTGCTACGATCTTTTATTTATTTAAATATTCTACGGAAGCACAACATTAAGAATGCTTCCACTCTTGAATTCTCTGCTGATTCCTACGTCCAAGCATTGCTTCCATAAAAAAACATGCTTCATTATTATCATATAATGAATTATTTCCTCAATTTTATGCTTGTATTTTCAGCTATAAGTAGATTCTTCTTTTTGTAGACAGCCTTACTCTCCTGTGCTGTTCTACTGACCTTTTCACTCTTGCTTCGTCCATTGTGGTAAAGTCGGTTTCCTCGGTAACACCTATCTTGACTTCCCTCCAACTATCGAAGTCCAAGCCTCGAACTCCACGTGTAGTATCCGATGAATGCTTTGATTTTTCGATAATAACTATAATATTACGGTTTAGTTTACGAGGCAGGTAATTCTATTCATTACCTTGGCCACTTTACCTTCCCACATTGAATATAATGTCATTCGAAATAATTAAGCGGGCTTTCCAATCGGCACTAGTGCTTTGGACTTTAATAAATCCTAGTCGTAATCTTGCTTGAGAATTTGCTTTTTATACGTTGACGGGTGGCGTCCTGACACTCCCTGCCACACGCCTTTTTAGGCGGCTTACGGGGTAGTATGTAGATGTAGTATTTTGTACATAGCAGCTCACTCCAGTGCACTCAAATGGAATGACGTGCGACGTAAGTACCTTGAAACTCCCGCTAGAGAATTTGGAGCAAGGGAAATAAATCCAAAAACCCCTGAATCAGAGTCCGTGATTGTATCGTTGGATACAAATGGACTTACTATACACGACGTGAAGCCTTAAAAAAAAGGGCTGAGTGTACGGACACGCTACTTCCACTAACAGCATTATCCTTCACAATTCCACGCCGAGACATCCTTGATAAATGGGTCATTACTCCCTGCGCCAGAAACTATGAGTTACTTCATGGATCGGGTACTACTTAGGGCATGAAGAATGGTTGCCGGGGAAAAAAATCGTTAAACCACTGCACACAAACTTGAAAAAGCTCTCAAGTTAAGCCAGGTTTATGCAAGAAATTAGCAACAAATATAAATTTGTATTAACGAAAGAAAATAGCTTCACAGCTCTGTGGTGCTCATAGCTAAAACAAATAGCGTGGATAGGTCGCCATCTATCATTCTTCTCCTGGACTACAATACCCAACTGCCGCCATTAAGGCATTGAAAATTGAGTTGACTTGTTTGTAAGCCGCATCGATGTCTTTTCCTGAGTACACTCATGAATTCCATATTATATTCACGCTACCTGTCACTCCGAGGCGTCTTTTTCAACGATTCACGGTTATGATCAACAAAACACGGCTGCAAGGCGCACGAAAAAAATGAATACGATACTGCGCGTTCCAAATTTTCACGCTAATTATACCATTCATTCAAAATGGACCAAAACCCCAGCGCTAAATTCTCCAATTTTAGCACTAAATATTTACATTTTAATGACTATTTCTAACTAAATATTTCATTGACGCCTGGGTACTTGAATCTCTCACAAAGCGACCCCTGCATAATTCATTGCTAATTGTCACTATAAAAAACCAGGTGTTTAAGTAACAGGCCGTCGAGGCGAGTAAGAAAATGCTTTGATATGATACGCGCTAATTTTTCTACGAACGGACTATTTAAAAATGTATTCATTGTACATTTTATAAAATTCATTGGCGTATGAATGCTGAGATCTCTCGCTAAATGTTCCGCAAGGAGAATGTATTGCAATTTTTTCTCCAGAAAACCCCTATTTACCTCTCGGCTGTTACGTATGCTTTCCCACCATTACAGATCAAATTTGAAAAAAAAATGGATAACGACTTCTTACAGGAAAACAAAACATTGTTGGCATGCCAACAATATTTTGATCCTGTAAAAATTCGCTTCTCTAATTATATTTTATTGAAGGTATTGTTAGCATATCAAAACATTGTTGTTGACATTTCAACAATATCCACATAACATGATTTTTTTAACGCTTGAACCGTTTCTTCACCTCCGATTCCATACAGAAGATTCATTTCTACACCACCGCAACTGTTCCTCCCATTCAATACAGATGAAACACTGTGCGGATTTTTATTGCACCAAATTTTATTGAGGGAGTGCGAGTGTGTAGGTATATCCCTAAATGTCAAACGTTCCGCTGGCTAGGGATCGACCAGCGGAGCAAAGAAACAATTGAAAGGCTAAAACTGATATGGCCCGTTGAGTCTGTCGGTAGACTGGGAAAAGGTTACATGAAGTATGCACACCTCAGGGCAGAAGTCCCCTGACAAGTAGCTAAAAATAATTAACATTTGGATGACAATGACTCAAACCGCAAGAGACGAGTTACAGAAGAAAAAACAGATATTTACATTTTTTGAATAGCCTTATAATTATTATTATTATAGTATTCTATCGATGACGATAGGTTTCCATGGAAAACTAAAGAAGTGATTTGGGAGACTCCCTTTCCTTCCAGCGCTGCCTTCTTCATTCACTGTAACGCCTACTCCCTTTCAATCTATCTAAAAAATCCTATTCTTTTCCTTCCCCTCCCTCGTTTCCCTAACATTGTACCCTCTAACACCATTTTCAATATCCCCTCCCCGCCAAGTACTCGCTCCATCCATACATTCTGTCTCCTCCGTACCTCATCTAAAAGCTGCCTCTCCTCGCCAACCATATCCAGCACTTCGTCGTTCCTTTTCCTCTCCGTCCATTACACCTTCTCCATTCTTCTCCATACACACATATCGAATGCCTCCAACCTTCTCTTGTCTTCTTTCCTCAGTGTCCACATCTCGGTTGACGAGTCCATTACCTACATCCTCAAACTCCAGCCAGAATACACCAAATAAATACTACCAGCACGACGTGGTATTTGGGCCTCTTTGCGGCGCGGAAACGTGGACACCAAGAGAGGAGGACGAGAGAAGACTGGGGGCGTTCGAAATTCGAGTATTGAGAAGAATTGAGAAGGTAACATCAAGGAAAGGATGAGGAATGAAGAAGTGCTGGACATGGTGGGTGAGTAGAGGTACCTTCCACATGAGATACGTAGGAGACAGAAGGTATGGTTGGAGCAAGTTATAAGCGTGGAGTGGATGTTGAAAACGGTGTTGGAGGGTAGAATTTTGGGTAAAAGAGGGAGAGGAAGGAGAAGAATTAGACTTTTAAATATATAGAATAAAATTGAGTGGGTCTTACTCGGAATTGAAGAGGGAAGTCGATGAATCGAGAGGATACTCCCAGAATACTTCGTAAATACTCTACGTTAACCTATCTTGAGCGGTAGAATACTTCAATAATGACTATATAATCCGTGCGAAAAATTCGCATTATTTTCATTTTCTGTGGTCAATTTCCGTTAATAATAATTCTAGAATACTTTCAACACGACAATATTATGTATTTATTGTCGATACATTTTATCTATTATCTTTTACAGTGGCGCCGACTCCATGGGGCCTGAGGGGGCCCGAGCCCCCTCAAAAATTCGTTATGTGTGAGGAAAAAAATGTGTCAGGCTTGTTGATTTTCCCATGAGTGTCCAGATATCGAGATTCGAGTTATTAGGGTTCTAATGTTGATCATGTGACTCTTCTTAAATGCCGAAAAAACTTAAAACTCACTACTTATAAAATTTCCCGGGCAAGATCCCCGGTTTGGGCCCCCCCAATCATTTTTGTAAGTAGGCATCCCTGATCTTTTAAGTTCCTAACATACGAAGTCTCTTTATGAGAACGTTTAATATTCTTCATACTTACAAGATTTTATTTTTAATATCCTTGCCTGCTCCTCAGAAGCCGGTAATTCAGAGTTGAAAATGATACCTCAGTTATCACTGTAGGTAGAGTATTAATGGAGCATATACGCAATGAAAGAAAAACTACCAGTCTCTAATACTTTAATAATAAGAATAACTTTGGATATATCAATTTTGAAACTTGATCCTGTCTATTTTTAAAACCAAATCAGGCCAGGGCAGGATATTAATATTATTGGTTAAACGAGGAAGTATTAATGCTGGTTAAACGAGGGAGAGGAAGAAAGAGAATAGGATTTTTATATACAATGAGAGATAGTATGTCTCATAGGGCCTAAGGGCGGATCCAGGATTTTTTTCCGGGGGGGAGGGGGCAAATGGGGTCTGATAGGCAAATGGCCTTCTCATGTTTGAGATTAAAAACAGCATATAACAATTATTATAGGGTATAAAATCTTCCTCTTAATATAGAAGTAATTAATATGAAATTAAATTATTGAGTCTCCGTAATACGCAAAACAGAAGGAACGTAATTAAAACCCTATTAAAAGTCTTGTCTATTTTTTAAAGGTAATTCATTACTAACTCTGTGTTATGCCATTATAATTTTTCTTGGATATATAATTAATTTTAACAATAAATTTGATTAATTTTAATTAAAAAATAACAAATTAATTTAATTTACAATAATTTAGTTTAAAAAATTTATTGATTAATTTAAAATTTCACCTGAAGATGATGATAATTCACCGAAACCCGGGTCGCTCATTGTAAAAAAGAAGTGGTATAAGTAATAGTGTTATATATTTCCAAGAAAACTTATTTTTTAGGCGTCTGGGGGGGGGAGGGGAGGACGGCACGCAATCCTTAATCCTCCCCTTCATCCGCCTATGGGTAAGGCCTTAATATCGTTATAATATTTCCTTTCCCACCGTTGTACGCTGTGTGCGACAAGGACATGGTGACTGCCGTGTTATCAACTCCTTATACGGACAGCGCGCCTGCCTCCCCCCGTATCGCAGGCTCTCCCGGCGGATGTGGACTCACCCCCGCCGATGGAGGGACTCAACCGGATAAGGCTCGCACAAACACTCGCGAAGTCTTGACACTCGGCACACTATCTTTATGCACAAAAGGGGTGGAGCTAGTTGAGCAGACTAGCGAATAATAATAATACATAATAAAAATAATTTATTACAACGAACAACGTTTATATCGCGAACTACAAAGACAAGTAAATTTTTGTTCAATCAAGTTTTCAATGAACTTCGATGCAAACAAATTTGCTGTCATGAATCTGTATCATACTCGTTCCTTTAAAAGATCGCAGGGCCGCCATCGGATTTTTGGTGGCCATTTTTGGAACTAATTCTCCATATCTAATTTTAAATTCGGAATAACAATCGAGACACAATTAACATCATAATAAAAGTTTTAGAAAACTGCACTGTCATCAGGTTCAGAGTCATCCTGAAAATTTCAGCTTGATTGATAATCGGAAAGTGGATTACAAGATTTGACAGTCTACAAAAACTTTATAAAAATGCAAACAATGGGCCAACTTAGGACCGTTTATACACAAACTTATTAGCAATAAATTTGAATTCAGAGTGCAACAAAAAAATCACAATGCTGCGATTTGCCGATGGCAAAAGAGTCGTAGCAAAGACAGGGAGAGACCTGAAGAAAATTCTATGAACTATTGAAAACACAATGACTAGATTTATTTTGAAAATTATCGCAGAACATCATTATTGGTGTCGAGCAGAAGAGAAGAGTATTATGAAAGATTAATTTCGCCTTCGCTGAGAGACAAGTCTGATATATTGACCAGAAAGTATACAATTTATAACAGCGTTCTGAAGTGACTTTATTACGTATAAAAAGATCGCAGCGCCTCCATTGGAACTTGTTCGTCATTTATGAAACGCAATATTTAATTTATATTTCTTGATATATCTCGGCATACAGTTTTGCAGACAGTAGAAGTGCAATAACATTGCATTGTCATCCAGTTCTGAGCAATCCTGAAAATTTAAGCTTTCCAGCTCATCGGGAAGTGATCGAAATTTGAGTTACAAGATTTTGTCTAGAAGGAAAAAAAAGAAAGGGAGTATTATAAAACGTGGTAACAAAATACGAGGAAAATTTGCGCCACACGGTAGTCCTTCTCTTATCACTCGTACCCACAACTCTGTATATCTTTCGACACATAAAAAAGTTTCATCATCCATTTGAGAATTACTACTAAAGCCATTTTCCGTACATATTCTTCAATCGGTGCCACATAAGCCCCATAGAGAACCACTGTTGTGCTTTGGCAGTCAAATCAACACAAAATACAACTAATCATCATCAAAAAGTCAACAATCCTAGGCTAGACTCAGCTTTCCATTTCACAATCTTATCCACTAGCCTTATCATAGTGACGTAATTCTTCCCTGTTACATCCTTAACATATAACTTTCTTTATCTTTCCCGGTACTGGATGACATTTTCTTGTTTTTGTTTCATTAGGTTTTCGCTGGTTTTTCACGCCCCCCTTCTTGTGTGGGCGTATTCCTGCAGTGGGCTTCTTCCAATAAGGACAAAGTTACTATCCATAGGTTTTTCCCACGCTTTCTCAAATCTTTTTACACTTGGTAAAAGGTAACTTTGTTAACTTATACCGTACTTATATGTCTCTTTTGCCATAATTGACTGTATAGATGGCGAAGTTCTAACAACACGTACCTCAAAAATTGGTCGGTCTAAGTTAACACTGCTAATACCGTTAATAAACAATAAAATTCAAGCAAAAAAACAACACTGTTTGGAAAGGTATGCTTATTTTTCAGTTTTATCTATTTTTGGTTTTTAATCTCAATTAAAATTATACTCAACTTAAAAAAATAAATCGTTTTTTTTGCTCTCCTGAAAAGTTGCTATTTTTGAGATACGTGTTGTTAGAACTTAGCCATCGATATGTAATTCCAAGAGCAACTTGACAATGTAGAAAGCTGCAATAATTTAATGTCTGACGAGGGGTTGGATGGAAGATTGGATTTTCTAGTCCCAATATCGCCCTTATAAAGACGTATAATAATAATAACGACGTATAATTACCATTATAATTATTATGACCTGTCCTATCTAACTCTTCTTCGGGTGCGTCCCTTACCCTTCTTCCCTTCCATCTGTTCAACTACTAATGCTTTCATTGGGCTGAAATCAGTGGTGTTATGGCGCCGGTGTTATGGCTCCCGCACTGGTTAACAAAAGACGTATTAGTCAAATAACACTTTAATAAATTTCGGTGCCTCAAAATTTCTCATGATCCAGTCGTTAACAAAACAAAAAAGACGAAAAAATGTAAATAATAACTTGTAATGAAAAACAAACAGAGGGACATTTCACTTATAAAAGAAAGTTATGGAAAGTGCGTTCCGGCACAGCTAATTTTGCCATGACGTCACTGGCCAACATGTTTTATTATGTGGCAAACAAAGTACCCTTATTCTCCTTAAGGTTTTTAGAAGACTTGTTTCTTCTCCCACTCTTCTAAGCCCTTCCTCATTACTTTCACGGTCGATTCATTCTATCTTCATCATTCTTAGGTATCACCACGTATCGAATTCTTCCACCCTCGACTTCTCTGCACCCGTGAACGTCCAAGCCTCGCTTCCATAGAGAAACTTGCTCTATATGCAGCATCTTATGAATTGTTTAATCCCTTTTATAGTTGTATTTTCAGATGTAAGTGGATTCTTCTTTTTGTAGAAAGCCCCCGACGCCTGTGCCATTCCATTGACTATTTTTTTCTTACATAGTCCATCGCTTGTGATCTGGCTTCTTATGTGACAAAACTAGGCAAAATAGTTAACGCATCTGAGTAGAATCACTGATATTAGAGGACAACGAGGGTTAATTTGAACAAATTATTAATGTATACTTATGAAACCCTTTACCTTGCTTCAAATGGTCAAGACACATTTTTCCAAAAATGTTTCCATGTTTCCAAAACTTACAAATTCCCCAAATGTAGCAGAGCGAATATACCTTTGCCAATTACACAACTACCCACCGATAATTACCACCCATTATCTACCTCATTACAAACAGATATCTCAAAAATGAGAAATTGCTACATCACTCCAAGGCTCCCATTAATGAGCGCAGCCCACTCAGAGACTGCAAAGATAAATTATCAGGCATTAAGATCTCAGCGTGATCTCCTTTGATTTCTGTACGCCCTGCCCTCGTCTCGCGTTCTACTCCTCGCGAGTTGGCAACCTTCGGGCGAGAGCCGCAGGTAGGTTCAACAGCCGGGAGAGCGGCGGTGCATAGCGCGCCAACCGTATAGTATAACGGTCCACGCGCTTCCCCCACCCACTCCACTACACACCCCACCACGCCCCCGCCTCGCGGAGAAATGTTCAAGAGGCCGCGAGGGCGACTTTCTCTTGTCAGCCCCAGATAAGGAATGCCGGGAAGACCGCACGCATCTACGGCGGCGGCAGAGCAGCCTCCACGCCCCACCGAACCACGTCCTGGGGCGACCTCAAGCCAATCGAGGTATCTACCTCGTAGATGGCGGAGAACTTATAACACGACCCGTGCACTGCCGACTATGAATATTTAAAACTTTTACGGACAACTTCATGCATACATTGCCTCAACTTACTTTTCTATAAATCTTTATATACGCCTCTACCTCCTTCTAATCAAAGGCGTTAAATAAAGTTATAGCTCAACGCTTTCGCGACAGTAAAAGTAAATAAATTGGACAAAGAAATTAACAAAATCAATTTACCAGATTGGTCAATAAAAAACGGAAAAATAATATCAAAATTGTCAACAAAAATTTTTTAATTTTCATTGATTGTTTGCTTTATGTAAACGCTGTTCAATTATTTTCTGTATGTTCTCACTCTAATATTTCATTCTCCTCTTCACAAAACAACATTTTAAACTGCCAACGGTGCACATGAAGAATTTTTTAAATATCTTTTGTAAACTGGCTGTTTGGGGGTGAGTTTGACTCACCGGTAGAGCTAATGATACGCGCCTTCGGCGCGACCACGATGTAACATAGCAACCATAGATACCAACCATCGGAGACTATCGGGAGATGCTGCGTATTGCACTTTGTCAAGCGAGCTTTCGCGGCCTTTTCCAGGTCGCATCATCGGGTGATAAAATCATTCAACGTTCGCCTTCCATTATTCCGAGTGATCGGGTCCCAGCCTCAAACGACACTTTCGGCGAGAAACGGGAAGAGCGCTATAAGGTGAAAGGACTGCGATGGAGTTTAACCAGTTTTTCCTCAATCTGTTTGGGTACGAACGCGAACTCTCGTCAGCCAGTCGTGGGACTCGAACGGGGAAGAGTTAAGGTATGCGAATTACAGTGAACATAATCTCTCCGTTGAATGTTCACCAGACCGCGAAAGAATATACAAGGAACTCTGGAATTTCATTTGGATTCCATTGTATTCCTTCCCATACAGCACTCCATTCGCAATTCTAGAGGTGATTCTCAAGATGGCCGGAGGCAATTTCTTGGATTTACTTGGGGAAGGAGTATCAGAACCCAAATTTTTTTGATTACAGTGGGCTATCCACCTTCTTGTTCGTTTCCAGCGCCCCCTGTCAGTCATGTCATATAACGAACTGAAAGTAAAGGAATTACCGCAAACGATTACGTCTTTAGCAATGTTTACATACAATCGATACATTGTTAAAAAATAATTTTTACTCGTAATCTATTCCAAAGCTCGTGCGAGTAATCGATGCATTTGAGAAATCGAAAGTGAAAATTTGAATTCCAAGCGCGATGATAGAAATCATTTTTACCTACACAAGCACCATTCACAGGGGGTTAAAAGTTTTGGTAAAACAACTTTCTTGACACCGAAAGTGCCAGATTTAAGCATTTGAAGTATTTTAATGTAATGACATTAAAAAATAATTAAATAGGTGGTTTTCATGCTATTACTCTCCGTTTGAGAAAATATTGACAGCTATTGCATTGCTACAAATTGCATTGTGTATTACGAGAGAAAAATTAAAAAGTAAATGAAATATCTATTGTAATGCGACAGATTATTTTTTCACAGCGTAATTTGTAATTGTAATCTTGTAACTTATTTGAATATTTGAGTATCATCACTATTGAGCCCGATCAAATTTTTTTCTACACTATGGCAATCTAATGGCAGAATTATCGAGGTTCAAAACTAAAACCAAGCACCGTTTAACTTCCGAAAAAATTGCCACGTGAATTTAATAACCTTGATAGCGTTGTGGTCAGCGCAGTGGTCCGGAAAGGAAAAAGGCCCTTGGTTCCATTCCCGGTCCAGAGAATACCTACGCTACGGAGGTTCCGACGGTACAGGGAATGGAAAAGGCAAATTGGAAAGCTGAAGGGACTAATAATGAGCAAGAGCTATCGCATTTATGTAAGGCTAGCATTGAATCACACTACTACAAGTAAAGTATCAAGAGGGTAGTGTCCTCCATCAAAGAAAAAGAAAGGCATTGATTGCGATAAGTTACCCACCATTAGTGTATACATAATATACAAATTATTTGGATTTAGGAATCCCAGTTTAGACGAATGGAAATGGTCATTTTTATCCTCATTTGAAAATGGCCAGATTGGCGCCCAAGCGATGCCACTCCACGTGACGAGACAGGGACCTAGTTTCTATAAGAGTAGATAGGAGTTTTACATCGTCTGAGATTACCAATGCATGCATGAGGCACAGACTTCAGGGAAACATCTCTTAATAATCACCTATTAAAACTGCCTATGGTCGGAAAGTTTCCTTCGTTTGATAGGATATTAATAATCCTTATTTGAGCCAAGCGCTACCTGCTAGCAAGGTACTCTGCTACCTGCTATCAGCCAGCATCGTAGCGGCGCACAATATCCTCGCCCCAAGGACACCTCACGTTGCGGCATCGGGAACCAGAATGACGTCACACGGGGTTTTTTCCCAGCATTCATACTTAGCTGTCGCGTTTTTGCGCGCTTGAAAATGTTCACTTTTCATTTAATCGCTAAAAATAGATATCGTCATTTAAAAATCTAAAAGCGTGAAATGAGTACTCCAGGAGGAGAGGAGAATAATCTTTCGATTTAGGCAATAAAAAAAAAGGAAACCACCCTATTATCATAATCCCATTGAAATCAAAGTGAATTACGTGGCCTGTATTCGCGCAGAACACCGAATCTGTCACGTACTCACTGATCTCCCATAAAGTCGAGGAAGGAACCTCGTGCAAAAAAAAACACTCTCGGGTATTTCCAGGATGCTCAAGTGCCTTATTATAGGTCATGACAATGCGGCGTGAAAGACACGGAGAGAGCGAAATATTGATCAAATCTCGAGCTGCCGGCAGGAAAATTGGACGCACGTGGATGGTTGGCTGCCTGTTCGGCCTCCACCGCTCTGAGTGACGGAGGGATTTCGCTCATTAGCCGACGCATCGCTCCGACAGTAATTACACCGGTCGCTGCCGCTGCTGCAACCGGAAAGAACGCCTCCGTAGGACCTTGCGCAATGGGAAGATGTGTGAGTTTGGCGGAGAGTACTGCGATGCACGGCGAGGAATACAATGGAATCAATATGGAATCCCAGAGTTCCTTCTGTAGGCTTTCGCGATATGGAGAAGACTCAGCTTATAGTGACGTAGTAACAGGGTGGGGGGGGGGGGGTTTCCGGGCTTAAACCCCCTTTTTTAGACTTTAAAAGGGGCGTCAAAAACGAGTAAGATGACTTCCAAGGATTTTTTTCTGGCCTATGGGTCTGGCAGTCAAACGATCTTCTCATATTGGAGATTGAAACAACGTACAACAATTACTCTACGAAATATTATCTATATTTTAATAAGGCAGTTATTAATATAGTTATTATAGTTTCTGCTGCTGCAATATTACTGCTATTTTAGTTTCAGCAGTAATCATGCCATAGTTTCATTGTTGTTGCCGATTGCAGTGAACGACTTCCATTTGTTTATAAAAATGGATATAAGTGAGTTTCGTGCGGTGGTGATGTACTTGTTTTTAAAAGGATTAACGCCGAAAGAAATCAAAGCTGACCCGTATGAAGTTCATGTCACATCTGCTCTTGTGATTGCAACTATTTGCGATTGTGTTACTGAGTTAAAACGTGGCCGTACATCCAAAAAAATGAAACTGACTGGACTGAAACCAAAGTGACCAGAAATACTCACTAGACAGCTGAAAGACGGGAACTCGAGCTACACAAATCCCTGCGAGAATTCAGCGTAGCTGTTCCTCGCAATACGGTAGTTTCCTTCATCAAAGAAAAAAAAAGGCATTGATTGCGATTCGCTACCCACCATTAGTATATTCATAATATACAAATTATTTGGTTTAAGAAATGAAAACTGAGTTTATTAATGCATGCACGAGGCACAGAGCTCAGGGAAACATCTATTAATAATCACCTATTAAAACTGCCAATGGTCGGAAGGTATTCATAATCCTTATTTAAGCCAAGCGCTACCAGCTAGTAGGGTACTCTGCTACCTGCTAGCAGCCTGCATCGTATCAGCGCTCAAAGCCTCGCCCCAAGATCACATCACACGACGACAGCGGGAACCAGATTGACATCACACGGGGTTTTCCTAGCATTCATACTTAGCTATCTCGTTTTCGTGCACTTGAAATTTTTCACTTCGTTTAATCACGAATAATAGATATCGTCATTCGAATATCTAAGAGCGTGAAATGCGTACTCCAGGAGTAATAATCTTTCGATTTAGGCAATAAAAAAACAATAGGAAACCACCCTTTTACAACATACAAAACTGCATAATATTGAAAAAAAAGTGGATCGCATTGCACTAATCACAGCGCCGCGGACATTTCTGAAAACCGATTAAAATGCGACCGAAGTGGCAGCGGAAATCAGCCTTATATTGGATGGAATAGGGTAGTTTCCTTCATCAAAGAAAACGAAAGGCATTGATTGCGATTCGTTACCCACTATTAGTGTATTCATAATACACAAATTATTTGGTTTTTGAAATACCGGTTTAGACGAATGGCAAGGGTCAAATGTTATCCTCATTTGAAAAAGGCCAGATTTGCGCCCATGCGATTCCACTCCACGTGACGTCACAGGGACCTGAGGCACAGAGCTCAGGGAAACATGTCTTAATAATCACCTATTCAAACTGGCTAAGGTCAGAAAGTTTTCTTCGTTTGATAAGGTATTAATAAACCTTTTTTAGCCAAGCGCTACCAGCCTGCAAGGTATTCAGCTACCCGCTAGCATCCTGCGTCCTATCAGCGCTCAGAGCCCCGATCAAGGTCACCTCACAAGGCGGGAGGGGTAACCAGAAATGCGTTGCACGGACTTTTTCCCATCATTCCTACTTACGCGTCGCGTTTTCGCGCGCTTTAAATTTTTCACTTTTCATTTAATCGCGAAAAATAGATATCGTCATTTAAAAATCTAAAAGCGTGAAATAAGTACTCCAGGAGTAATAATCTTTCGATTTAGGCAATAAAAAAATAATAGGAAACCACCCTCTTTTGCCCTTGGATACACTTTAATTATTCCATTACATCGAAAGTCCACAAACTGCATGCTAACGTTTGCGCTATTTCCAAAAAGTTCGAGGTAATTCTTTTTCCTACGAATGCGGTCGTCAATGAAATATGAGTACTGGAAACTCCGTACGGATAATTAATTGCTAATTGTTTATGCAAAGAGCGATTTAGGAGAGAGGCCGTCGCGCCGAGAATAGCCACGTTTCGGTCAACATCCCAGATAAGAATTTTCGGTGACCTTAAGACCAACATACCAACTATGGGCTCGTCTATCTGAATATTGTTCACACATGTTTTTCCCCCTCTATGTATCATGTGTATAATAGGGTGGCTTCCTATTATTTTTTATTTCCTAAATCGAAAGATTATTACTCCTTGAGTACATATGTAACGTTTTTAGATTTTTAAATGACGATATCTATTTTTCGCGATTAAATGAAAAGTGGACATTTTCAAGCGCGCGAAAACGCGACGGCTAAGTATGAATGCTGGGAAAACCCCGTGTGACGTCATTCTGGTTCCCGCTGCCGCCGTGTGAGGTGACCTTGGGACGAGAATATGTGCGCCGCTGCGATGCAAGCTGCTAGCAGGTAGCAGAGTACCCTGCTAGCGGGTAGCGCTAGACTTAAATATGGATTATTACTGACTTATCAAACGAAGAAAACTTTCCGACCTTGGGAAGTTTTAATAGGTGATTATTAAGACATGTTTCCCTGAGCTCTGTGCCTCATGCATGCATTGGTAATATCAGACGATGTAAAACTCCTATCTACTCGTATAGAAACTAGGTCCCTGTGACGTCACGTGGAGTGGCATCGCATCGGCGCCAATCTAGCCTTTTTTAAATGCGGTTAAAATTGACCATTGCCATTTCGTCTAAACTGGGATTTCTAAAACCAAATAATTTGTATATTATGAATACACTAATGGTGGGTAACGAGTAACAATCAATGCCTTTAGTTTTCTCCGATTAAGGAAACTGCCCTATTCTCTCATGCGTGCCGTAACTGGTTATGTCTCATTAGTAAGTGTCCAATCCACGCTGTTCTTCTTTAGTGTATACTGACCCATACCTACCGTAGAGAATATAGGTTACACTACGGTGGTTCCGACGGTACAGATAATGGAAAATGCAAATTGGAAAGCTGAAGGGACTAATAATGAGCAAGAGCTATCGTATTTATGTAAGGCTAGCATTGAATCACACTACTACAAGTAAAGTATCAAGAGGGTAGTGTCCTTCATAAAAAAAATGAAAGACATTTATTGCGATTTGTTACCAACCGTTAGTGTTAGTGTATTCATAATATACAACTTATTTGGCTTCAGAAATCCCATTTAAGACGAATGTTAATGGACAATTTTAACCTAATTTGAAAAAGGCCAGATTGGCGCCCATGCGATGCCACTCCACGTGACGTCACAGGGACCTAGATGCTATACGATTAGTCAGGAGTTTTAAATCATCTGAGATTACCAATGCATACATGTGGCACAGAGCTCAGGGAAACATTTATTAATAATCACTAATTAAAATTGCCTCTAGTAGGAAATTTTCCTTGGTTTGAAAGCGCATTAATAATCCTCATTTAAGCCAAGCGCTACCTGCTAGCAGGGTACTCTACGCCACCGCCATGCTCGGCAGTAAGCAGCCTGCATCGTAGCGGCGATCATATCCTCGCACCCAGGTGGCCTCACGCAGCTGCAGCCAGGCGTCACACGGGCTTTTCCCAGCATTCATACTTAGCCGTCGCGTTTTCGCACGCTTGAAAATTTTCACTTTTCGTTTAATCGCGAAAAATAGATCTCGTCATTTAAAAATCTAAAAGCGTGAAATACGTACTCCAGGGGTAATAATCTTTCGATTTAGACAATAAAAAATAATAGCAAAGCACCCTATTTCGGTAAGTTAACGTGAAACATTTTGCGAATTACCGCCTGTCTTCAACATTCGTCTTCCACCTTTACTTCACAATAAATCCCATTTTCGGAACTACGGGGGATGAGAGGTGGGGCTACTGCTTCCGATACCTCTACTTCCAATAAAAAATCGTATCATAACAATAATCTTTGTTTGAAATAAAGAAATGCTATGTTTCCTTTCTAATTTGGTCACTTTTAATTTAAAATCGCATGACATATATTTAACTTCGTTGAACCTTTCCATATTGGAATATTCACACAAATTTGAGTATATTATGAAAATTTACGGTAGATTCCACACCTTCCGTAACTACAACGATTGTTCACGACAAGGCAAGGCGTCTCTAATAATACAAAAAGTGAAAGTCAGTGCGATTATAGTCTACTCTGTGAAATCTCATCCAAAAGTAGCAAGTGTTGATATTTCAGCTGCAAAAGAAGCTAGGTGCATGCTAATAGACCATGTCTTCATTTCGAAAATCGGAGATAAAATATTAATATTTTCAGACAAACAGAGATGTAGACGTCTACACAACAATCGTATGATCAAGGGGGTATTCTCACGCTGTTGAATTCAAAGTACTAACAATAAAAATGTACTTATTAGGATTCAAGTGGGAACACCAAAATTTTAGATACATAACATCATTTAATTAAAAAGATTATTCAGAGAGATGGTTAATAATTCAAAAAACATTAATAGCCGCAATAAAAGATTGAAATTATGCATTTAAGTAAAATTTATAATATCATAATCAGATACATCAAAATATCTTGTGACAATGTAACTTAGCAACAAATAAACATATATCTCTATGATACTTCAACAGCAGGATAGCTAGCAAAACTGTTGTGAATATTGAATGTCAACATACGCGGACGTAGCCCGAAAATAATGTCTTCACACTACTCTGTTTGCCTGAAAACATGAATTTTCATTAGTATTAACTCCGTCTAGTTTCCACCAATCTCCGCTTTAAGCGTATATATTCACCCTATCCCCTATGAATTATTATATGAATGAATGAACCGATTATATTAATAAACTGTCATGGCTGAAACTTGACTCTCGACGCCGGCTGCATACTCTTTCTCTCCTATATCAAATTCTAAACACAAAAACACCTCCTTACCTATCATGCGAATTCAGGAGTCTTGACACTGTCCATATGACTAACACAAGAGGGAATCACAATCTTATTATACCTCATCACCGAACTGTCATTTACAACAAATCATTTACCGTTACTGCATGTAGGGAATGGAATAATCTTAACCTTTCCATTAGGAACTAATCATCATTGGCATCTTTTAAGAGGAGGCTACACAAAGCACTTTTCACCTCACAACAAGTAGGTATACATGACACTGAGCAGCACCTGCGACAAAGTGATATGCATCACTGAATGCTTGTATATATATACATGTTATATTTTATATATTAATTGCTTGTGTAATATTTGTGTATCCTATGTATCTCATGAACTATGTTGTATTTTGCATGTAACATGACATTAGCTTTCACTCAGTAGGTTTTCGCAGGTTTTTCACGCCCCCCTTCTTGTGTGGGCGTTTTCCTGCAGTGGGTTTTTTCGCTGAAGGATATTACACCCTTATCCTCATGTTTTTTCCCACCAACTTAAATCTTTTTTACACAAAAATTTCACATATAGTTGTTTATATTTTTTGACATTTCACAAACAGTGTATATTGTATATTCTTGGTACTGTAAACGTTTGTCTAATATTTTATAATATGCTTGCATTGACGTTATCGAGGGGTTAGGTGGAAGAGGGGACTTTCCAGTCTCAACCTCGCCCGAATAAAGGCATTTTATTATTATTATTATGAATATCAATGCCTTGTTCTTTTTCCGCTCCGTCTATCTCAGCTTCGCCAATTTCCTCCACAACCACTTCAAAGACGCGACCGTACCTTCCTCAGCCACCACGATTCCGCAAGGCATCCCTGATAAGGCGATTCAATAAGTCTCCTCAGCGATATCTCATCCAAAAGTAAGTCGGTGCTGATATTGAAACTACGTGCATGCCAACGATAAGGCCAAGTCCTTATTTCGATAATGGGCGATAAAAGATTAATATTTTCAGCCAAACGGAGAAGTGGCATCATGCTGTTTGAGCCAACGTAACGTAAGCAAGTGATTAAAAAAGTTTCCCATAAAATTTCAACAAGTTCCCCAAGAATATATCTGCGCTCGACAAAAATTTATGTCGTATAAAAACAAGCCCATTAGCATGCAACTAATTTCATTGAGAATATATAAATGTACAAATTAATTTAATTCCGTCTCGTCTCCCAACGATTGTTATTGCCATTTTAAATACATTAGGATTTTCCTTTCGAGTTCCAATGGAGAACAAAGGTATTGTAGTGTCATAAGAAGCAAGCAAGTGCATTGGCGTAGCCACGGTGAGGGTTTTCGGACCCCCCCCCCCCCCTTAGACCCCTTGAGAGGTGCTAAAAACGAGTAAGATGGCCTTAATGAATTAAAAAAATACTTAATTTTAACAAATACTCGTACAAAATTACTGTTTTTAAGTCCTAAAAATCACGCTTTCAACATTAAAAAATCCCCGGATCCCCCTCTGCCCCAGGGTGTTTTTAATACACCCCGGAAGGGCCCCGAAATCTCCGGTAAATAATAATTAATAATAAAATAATAATTTTATTGTTTCCTTATATAATTTACTTACATTACGTAACATTTTAATTTGTGAAAAAACGGAAGCATTAGGTGGTCTCCAAGAAAAAACCGTGCTGAAACCACCATCACAAATGTAAACAAGCACCACTGCGAAAAAAATATTTCAAACTCGATTTTCATATTTGTGCCAATCAATTTCCAACAATTCATAATTTTATAAAAGAAAAAAATGAAAGAAACAGTAACACACAACTTGTTGAAAACAACACTGCTTAACTACAATAAAAAAATAAATTAAATTGATTATGCCAAAAGGACTGATAAATTACATTGAAAAAGCCAAAGACCGGTAACATATTATCGTAATATATCAAAGAGATATCCAACACTAGTTTGATGACGAAGCCATTTCTCTACCAATTTGGATAACTAAACAGAAGAACACTGAACAGATTTTAATTCAAGTGGTAATAAATTGTACAACTTGGGGCCCATATACAGAAAGCCCCTCTTGAACAAAGTACTGTTAGGTTTAGGCAGCTTTACTTTAAAAAGATCACGGAAATTTTGCCTGGAGGTTTTTTTAAAAGTATTTTTTAATATCACTCCTTACAAAAAACTGTTTAGAACTTTGTAAAAACAAAAAGTGTCTTAATGGATTTAGATTCTAAGATACAAAAATAGGGTATGGATGTATCCACCTTTTTTACCTGAAATAAGTCTAATTACTCTTTTTTGCTGTAAAAACAGTAGTTTTCACGTATTTATACACGCACTTCCATTGGCGGATCCAGGATAGGGACAAGTGTGGGAGTCTAAAAGGTGGTTAAAATTCCAGCGGTAGCGAGGGTCGGAGAAAAATTACCATTCTATTTAGTGTAAATTGGATACCCAAGGGGGGTATCCAATAGCCCCCTTTGCCGCCTCCCCCTATAGATCCGCCACTCCTCACCTCCCCAATATACGATACCATAATTTAATTTAGATTGTACCCAAGCAGAATATATTGTTTTTAAGAGACGTAAAGAGCATTTATATCTAATGAAATAAAATTTATACAAGCAATATCTGAGGGTGGTGCCAACATTTGATACATATTTAGCCCGAATCGATTCGTCATCAACAGTGGTTCCGAGATATTTCATTTCATAAACCCATAGGGACACCTCCCCTCCTCTCAATTTCAAAATCCTTGCTACGCCACTGAGCAAACGTGCAAAATCTCAAGCCGATCCGAGAATGGGAAGCGGGTTAAAAATCAATCTCAAAATTCCACCGATTAAAAACAGAAAAACAGGCTACGAAAGTCAACGAAAAGCGTATAATAAATGCAAATGGATGATTTCCTCGACGTACTTTGGAACGCATGAAAAAAGTCTGAACCCACGAAAGAAAATTTCCAAAATCCCCCTCTCCTCCCCCTCTACCAAAAATACCCGCCCCCAAGAAAGAGGTTCTCATGCCACATGACATCACATTGAAGGTACGCATCGTTCTGTTTGCCCAAATCATCCGCAACGAAGCACACAATGTTTACGTAAACTCTCCCAGCCATTTAAGCACGAAGCAGTGAAATGATCGGACAAACCCAATGTTAGCAAGTGCTGGCACTAAATTTTACGGCCTTGAGATTCGTGTTTCGGCTGAGGTCGACGACTGGTTCTTCATTAACCAACGCCAAATACTTCTTTAACCCCTGGCGGTAGCTCCACAGTCAAGGCAACTTCACATAGCGACCATAAATACGGCCGATACTTATCGCTTATTGGAACATCTTAATAAAAATCCAATTTTTCCTCCGCTTCTGAGAAGGCAACAATGAAACCAGCCAATTCCAAATGTGAGCGACAAAGAATTAACGTACACCTACGCATAATCTGAGTCCTTTCAATTCGAGTAAACATTGTTGTTGCTATGGTATTCGAGTAAACAATTATTGTTGCTTGACTGCAGCTGGGTGAGTTAAGGGTGAAAATATGGAGTTGATTCCAGCTTAATTTGGTGGAATTCTAACAAGTTAATATACTCAAAGTTCCTTGAAATTTCACACAAATACTTATTAGTGATAGAATATTTGGAAATATCCCAGTAATTGTTACTTGAGATTAAAAGTTTAGAAGGGATTACAAATTTTCCGACCTCGGTGACGGCGGGGTAAATTCCTTAATAGCCAAACCGAAGGTCGCTGGATCGAGTCCAGCCTGAGTAAGTTGTACCTATTCAGGGCATCGGTGTGTACGACCATTTTAGAAAGTTTTTCCATGAATTTCTATACTGTAAATGTCTTAAATGCAAAATATATAATTGATATATTACAAAATGTTCAAGATGAACTAAATCGAACGAGAGAATACTGAACCTACGTCACAACGAACGGGAAAATGGATAACTTTTAGAAAAACGTTGGACTGGTCGATGCCCAAATCTGGCGGCCAAGATAGGTGCCTAACTTCGCTCCCTTATGCTGCCGAACGAATAGGGACACCTTTCCAATATGACGTCCTGCCAAAATCCCAGTGCAGGCGTTCGCGGGACACATGCCAAGCACTCACGACAACGACACCCGATCAATCCAGAAACTAGGAGAGTGCTAAGGACAAGAACATGCTACCATACAAATGAAACTACTAGTGAGCGACAGGGAAACGATATGTCAAAGTAGTAAATCATAAATGCATGCGTTATATCATAGAGTAAGCATATACGTATGTAATATACTTACTCTATGGTTGTATCAATCCAAAAAATTCAGGTAGACAGTATTTACATATATAATTAGTAATTAACTACACATGCAGAGGTTATTTTAACTAGTCCAGCTATCCTAAAAGCTAAAGCTAAAAAATCGCTAGTATTATGGTCCAATATTGGTTGCGGAAATACGACACATTAAAACTATAGTACTGCAGTCTATTTCCCTAACCTTATTCATATGATCGTTTCTACCACAATAGTTAGGTTCTCTCAAAATATCTTGAGCATCCGCCAAAAAAGTATTCCACTTGCGATTTCCGAAAAACATTTAATCTAAATTTTTCCTTTCGATCTGTTAGACTTTTCCAGTCTAAATTGTCAATTAATGCAGTTATACTAGCACGCTTACTTTAACAAGACTTGCGGCTCGCTACTTTATTCTATCTTTATCCGGAACCGCCTCTTTTTCAAACGGGTTCCATGCACTAGCAGCGTATTCCAAACGAAGTCTCATGAAATAATAATGATATCGTTCTTTTACTTTTACGTCGCATTTTCCAAGAATTCTTTTCATGAGCCCTAGTTTACGATGTCCCTGCGCGCAAATTTTATGATGGCCTTTGCCCAGGGGGGATCGGGTTGGTGTGGTGGCTAGAGTGTTGGCTTCCCACCCGGCGGGCTCGGGTTCAAATCCCGGCAGTGGCAGAGAATTTTCAGAGACTGCCCGATCCCTGCTTGAATGTTGTGTGGAGGACATTTCAAGCGCAACACTCCGTCCGTCGGATGGGACGTTAAGCCGTGGTCCCCATGGCGCCTTTCGTTAAGAGCAGGCTAACGCCGACGCCGGGTTTCTCTCCACCTTTCCTTCCACACCCTTCCCTCATGGCGCAAATGACCTCAGCTGTCGGTCGCCTCCTCCAAATACCATACCATACCATACCTTTGCCCAGGATAAGATTTCTATCGCAGGGGCCATTTAAAGTTTTAAACGGTCTGCACTTGAGTTGGGCTTGTGAGTGAAAGAAGCAATGGGACTCCGTTAAATGAGGCCCATGAACATGGCTGTTAAAGATTCACATGTGTTACCGTTCCCCGCGCATTTTATTCGGCGGCGCCACTTGGCAACTGTATCTCGCTCAGTGTAACTTTCGCCACCAACCCTACCGGAAGTGGTCTTTTTTCAGTTGACAATCGTCTCGTATGCGTCAAATGAGTGATTTACATGATTTGTCGGGACAGCTTCATGTTACTGCCGTTTACTTTCTCGTGAAAAGTGGATTTAGATGACAGGTAGCGCCGCGAGTGGCGATTTTGAAATGTGATTATTATGCGCACAGAGCGACAACAATTCTAGCGGCGGAATCGAGAATCCTGGTTACCAACCGATATTATGCGTAACCCTTAGGGGTACGCGATAAACCAGTCGGGGGTACGCCGAAAATTTTCAGTAATGGAGGACGCCAGGAACTATGTAGGTATCTCTTAACTAGGAAATATGTATACATATAATATGGGGCATGTAAAACAAAGTTAATATATATACCATTATTCATAACTAAAAGTGCCACCTACCCATTGTGAAATTATGTAAAAAACGGGCGTTATATTTTTGAGGCTACAACATTAGTTATATACATATTGAGGGGTACGGGAGGAAAAAAAGGTTGGAAACCGCTGCTCTAATGTAATATTCGTGGAAAGAAGGAAGGGGAGTAGAGCCTTTTCCGCACAACGGGGTCACTGAGAGGCGATCTCATTCCACAAACTCTGTAATAGGGAGAGGAGAGCGGAGATATTGAGGGGAAGCGAGAGCGAACGTGGAGGGGAGGGAGGAGGGTGGAATGCCTTCCCCTCCCATCACTCAACATTGGACGATTTTGAACAGCGATTTCACCTAGTCTCACCTCTGAGCTTAGGGCTTGAGTACGGACAAGCAATGGAAATGGATAGAGGTATTACAAGTAAAAGGCATTAAAATATGATGATTAGATTCAAAGTAAAAAAGCATTGCGATATGCTATGAACACTGGAAATAACACAGAATAAAACTAAAAAATACTGGAAATGGACGAAGGTATTATCCGTAAAAGATATTAAAAATATGATACTTATATCCAGCATACAAAAGTAATCGTATATTTTATGAACACAGGGAATAATAGAGAATATAACAACAACAAATTGGAAATGGACGGAGGTGTTATAAGTAAAAGGCATACAAAATATGCTAATTAGATTCAAAGTAAAAAAGCAATACGATATGCTGTGAACAATGGAAATAACAGAGAATACAACTACAAAATACTGGAAATAAAATAAAATGGAAATAATACGGGAAATAAGGCATAAAAAATGTGATAATTAGTTTCAGGGTACAAAATTAATACGATATCCGCCATCTATCAAGACAAAGAAAAAAATTCTAGCCGGATGAAACAAAAACTATATTCTATAACTCGTTTTTTTTTAGATGACCATCTCTAGTCAGACGCACCACGGAAAAAGTGATGGAGGACAACATCGATACGGCACCCCTTAATCTATCCGCCGAATGAGCCTATTCTTGCCAATCACAGGTGCACCGCCCAGTCGCCACAAAAGAGAGCCTCTTCCCTCCACAAACGGCCATTGGGGGGATTCATCCGGGGATCTGAACAGCTGAGTGCACACGGTGAATGGGGACGGGCGCGGCGCGGCGTGTGAAACGGATGCCGCGAATGAGAAGGCGAGACGCCGCGCGTGGCCAACTGCCACGGACGGACTTCATGAAGCAAAAGGGTAGTTTCCTTCATCAAATAAAACGAAATGCATTGATTGCGATTCCTTACCCACCATTAGTGTATTCATAATCCCAGTTTAGACGAATGGTTATGGCCAATGTTAACCGCATTTGAAAAAGGCCAGATTGGCGCCCATGCGATTCCACTCCAGGTGACGTCACAGGGACCTAGTTTCTATACGAGTAGATAGGAGTTTTACATCGTCTGAGATTACCAATGCCGGCCTCGGTGGCGGCGGGGTAACGTTTCTACCGACCCAGGTTTTGGTACATACTACCGACCCAGATTTCGGAAAAGCAGGGCCGGATCAAAGGGGGACCAAGGGGCCCGTGCCTTGAGCATGAACCTTCCGTCAATGTAAATGTCACAAAATCGGAAAAAACAAAAATACCATCATGAATGAGGGGGATCGAAGTGAAGAAGGTTTTTTTAGCTAACATGTCACCATCAACACTGACGTTAATAAATGCGAAATTGAGTAACTTGCATTTCCTGTCATCACGTTACAAATTGCAACACCTTGAAATAGAGTAGGCTTCCAACCTAAATGGGCCCCGTGCCATCCACATCCGGCCCTGCGGACAAGGTACATGACTTTTCGATGACGAGAAAAGACTTTTCTTCCTCTTCTCACTCGAGAAAGATGGGCTGCGTCCCATCGAAAATTCGAAGTAACTATTCCCCGCGAGTTCCGACCTTTTATTTTTCGTTCATTTTTTCTGTACAACTAAGTGTTTCTGTGAGCCACCCTAGGGCACGAAGTTTAATTTATTCGTGATGCTCGTGTGAGTCCATTCCAAATATAATATTTTTTTCAATGAGAGAGGGATGGGGTAGATTTTTACCCCACGCGGAACAACGATACACGATTTACAATAATAACAGTTTATCCACCAACTTCCACAGTTGACTCCACGTAAAGCAACCGGTTTCGCCAATTACGGAATCACCAGCAACACTGTTATGAAACTGGTTGTACTGAGCTTTTGTCATGCATGGCAACGGAAGCGCGGCCACAGCCACTTAAATGTACCAGATGACAATGGCGGACATTTATAGCACAAATAGGGTGGTTTCCTATTATTTTTTTATTGCCTAAATCGAAAGATTATTACTCCTGGAGTACGTATTACACGCATTTATATTTTTAAATGACGATATCTATTTTTCGCGATTAAATGAAAACTGAACATTTTCAAGCGCGCGAAAACGCGACGGCTAAGTATGAATGCCGGGAAAACTCCGTGTGACGTCGTTCTGGATCCCGCTGCCGCAAGTGAGACTTGGGACGATGCTTTGAGCGCTGATACGACGCAGGATGCTATCAGGTAGCAGAGTACCCTGCTAGCTGGTAGCGCTTGGCTTCAATAAGGATTGTTAATACCTTATCAAACGAAGAAAACTTTCCGACCTTAGCAAGTTTTAATAAGTGATTATTAAGACATGATTCCCTGAGCTCTGTGCCTCATGTATGCATTGTTAATCTCAGACGATGTAAAACTCCTATCTATTCGTATAGAAACTAGGTCCCTGTGACGTCACGTGGAGTGGCATCGCATATGCGCCAATCTGGCCTTTTTCAAATGAGGATAAAAATTGACCATTGCCATTCGTCTAAACCGGTATTTCTAACACCAAATAATTTGTATATTATGAATAGAGTTATGGTGGGTAACGAATCGCAATCAATGTCTTTCGTTTTCTTTGATGAAGGAAACTACCCTATTCTGCGAATCGCTTCATAGTCGAGTGTGCGAAAATATTTAGGGAATTGGGGGGGAGGGGTGTAAATAAAACAATCATAGGTCGAAAGTGTCAGGCTGTGTGGAATGCGGAAGTTCGCATTTTCGCACATGAAAAATTATTATTATTCCGTATTACAAATTTGCAGACAATTTCTTTAGGTGTAGGACTATAAATAAAAAAATTGAGTTCGCCAACATTTCGAATATGTTTTGTTCTACGTCAACAATGCATGTATAGTTATGAAATTGAAGAAAATATGCGGAGAGTCGGTAAGAGCGATATAAAAAATAGAATTATACACATATGACAAATAGTATTTAAACATTTTTGCACAGCATAAAAATACACGCATCTCAATTGAAATATCAAGGAGTTATTTGCATTTATAGCAATTATACATTGTTACAATCAATATGGAACTGAAATCATGTAGTTAAGTAAAATTTATAATAATCTGATACATCAAATTCATTTGTTTTGCCATTATACATTACCATTTGCTTTCATCTTAACCGCGGATTTAAAAGTTTTGGTAGAAAATATTCATTTGTGCCTTAAGTACCAGAATCAAACATTATAATCATAATTTTATGCAATTAATTGAAAATCTGACTCTAATTGTAGCATTTTTAACATCTTTCCTAGCACTTTTAATATAAGACACGGTCTCAGGCGTTATTTTGTGGAATTACTTCATTATTGAATAAAATAACTTTGTTTTATTCCACACTTTATATATTTTTTAGATAGCACGACCCGGGTTTCAACTTCTAGGGTTATCATCAGGTGACATCTAGTGTTATCTTATATAGTGATAACACTAGATGTTGAAACCCGGGTCGTGCTATTTAAAATAAAGTGTGGAATAAAACAAAGTTATTTTATTTTATTCAATATTTCCTAGCACATTATGCTTTACAAGGATAAAAATGTTTACCTTGAAGAGAACACCAAGGAAAATTTGACGTGTTTGATGTAAGGGAAAATGTTGAAGTGGAACAAAATCAACTCTCAATATTTCAATTTGGCGGCGTAATCTTTTTAATTTTTATTTTTTGAACTGGCAATACGAAAGGGAAAGGACAAAACACGATTGAAAATGAACGGGAGTGAATGACATAGTTTTATGTTTACGTCCACATAACAGTGCACCTCGCCCCCCAGTGACGTAGTTAAAAAAACTGCAAAGCCGACAACGGGATGAATAGATCGATGCGATCGTAACTCCATGGGAGCGCCGCCGACCCCGTCATCGGCGTGAGAAGAAATCGCGGGAAACGCCGTGGGAATCGTGGGAACCTATTACGGCCTGTGTACGCCGCCAACTCGAAATGGAAACGCGGTGAAAGAAAGGAAACTACGCGAGAAAGAGGTAGCTCTGGGAAAAATAAAGGGACACGCCAAATAAACAAAGGGAAATAGATCGGGTAGAGTCCGTTTTATACCCCGTTTACATTACGAACGTACCGACCTCGATCGGAACCACGGCGCGTTTAAACCGTCTAAAAGTTACCATCGTAACTCAGTGCTGCCCTCGTTGTGGAATTACGTCATATAACAACTGACGAAGTGACTGCGTGAGGAAATTGAAATCCTAGAAATTAAGAAGCAAAAGAATCTCTTCATATGGCCAACTAAGTTGTCCTTAAGGTTTTCAGAAGAATTCTTTTCTCCCAAGCTTTTTAGAACTTCCTCATTACTTATTCGGTCGAGCCATTTTATCTCCATTATTTTTCGACAGCATCACATTTCGAGTGAATCCACTATTGACTTCTCTGCCGCTGTCAACGTGATGCGCGAGTACAGGAATAAAATAAATCCCAAATATCGTACACAGACCATTCGTGAATTTTCTCGAAAATTTTCAGTTTCACAGGTAGAATCATTAAACAGTTTTGGAGGTTTTAACGAGATCTTTTTTTTAATTTCACAGCCCAACGACGCGGTAGCCCCTACCCTTTCGTGATATCGACTCACCTTCGGCGAGACGGAAGCAATCTCCCCGATATTTATGACCCAATTACGCCTCGTTTAAGAAAGATGATAGCAGTTGACGGCGGCGCTGCTTCGACCCTGCGAGCGATATTGTCTCATCTTCGTTACATACTACCAAAGCATTATGCACAATCCCTCTAGACTATGACAGAGAGTGGGGATGAATGATATGTAACAAACAACTCGGAATTAATTGCAACGGTGGGCCGAAATCATCGGTGTAATGGCCAAGGCGAAAAAAAATCATTCCACAAAAGAAATATCTACTCAACAGCCGCGACTTTAAACATAGAAGTAAGGAAACAATTTATCGCAACTAACAATAGGGTAGTTTCCTTGATCAAAGAAAACGAAATGCATTGATTGCGATTCCTTACCCACCATATTAGTGTATTCATAATATACAAATTATTTGGTTTTGGAAATCCCAGTTTAGATAAATGGCAATGGTCAATTTTATCCTCATTAAAAATAAAACAGATTGGCGCCCTTGCGATTCCACTCCACGTGACGTCATGGGGACCTAGTTTCTATACTAGTGGATAGGATTTTTAAATTTTCTGAGATTACCAATGCATGCATGAGGCACAAAGCTCAGGGAAATATCTATTAATAATCACCTATTAAAATTGCCTATAGTCGGAAAGTTTCCTTCGTTTGATAGAGTATTAATAATCCATATTTAAGCCAAGCGCTACCTGCTAGCAGCCTGACACGTATCAGCGCTCAAAGCCTCGCCCCAAGGTGACCTCACACGGCGACAGCTGGAACAAGAATGACGTCACTCGGACTTTTCCCACCATTCCTACTTAGCCGTTGCGTTTTCGCGCGCTTGAAATTTTCACTTTTCATTTTCTCGCGAAAAATAGATACCGTCATTCAAAAATCTAAGAGCGTGAAATGCGTTCTCCAGGACGATTTAGGCAATAAAAAATAACAGTTAACCACCCTATTGGAGAATACTCCTCTACGGAAACAAGGCAGGGACAATTATAGCAGCGGATAAATCAAGAGTAGAGGAATTTGAAATGTAGTGCCACGGAAAAATGGTGAGGATCAAAAAGACCGACCGATAACGTAATCAGTAAGTTCAAAGAAGAGTGGGCGATAAGAAAATTCCTATGAAAACCTTAATGAGAAGGCATAACAACCGCGTCGGTCATCTCTTGAGACATGATGGCGGCCTGATGAAGACAATCGTCGAGGAACAAGAGGGTGGTAAGAACGGAAAAGGCAGACCTTGAATAAATTATGTACGGTACAGACAAAGAAGGATGTGAAAGAGAAGAAATATGTGGGCGTGAAAAGATAATCTGATAGTAGAATTGAGTGAAGAGTTGCGTTAAACCAGTCGTAGGATTGTTGACCAGTGATGATGATGATTATGACTATAAAGCCAGTAGATCAGAAAATAAGCCTTGTAGCATTCTTTTCGGCCACCCGTAAAAGTAATAAAAATAAAACGCCTTTATTCGGGCGAGGTTGAGACTAAGAAGTCCCCTCTTCCACCTAACCCCTCCATAGCGTCAATGTAAACATATTCAAAAATAGGAGACATACGTTTACAATGCAAAGGATACACAATATACAATATTTGTGAAGTGTTAAAAATATGAACAACTGCATGTGAAAATTTTGTGGAAAAAAGATTTCTGTTTGTGGGAAAAAACATGAAGATAAAGGTGTAGTATCCTTCAGCGAAAAAACCCACTGCAGGAAAACGCCCACACAAGAAGGTGGGCGTGAATAACCAGCGAAAACTTACTGAGTGAAAGCTAATGTCGTGTTATTTGTAAAATACAACATAGTCAATGCGGTGCAAAGTATACACAAATATTACACATGCAATTAAGATATAAAATATAACATATATTTACAAGCATTCAGTCGTAGGCTTGTAAATATATGTTATATTTACAAGCACTTTGTCGTAGGTGCTGCTCAGTGTCATGTATATTTACCAACTAGTTGTGAAGTGAAAAGTGCTTTGTGTAGCCTCCTCTTAAAAGATGCCAATGAAGATGAGTTCCTAGTTGAAAGGTTAAGATTATTCCATTCCCTACATGCAGTAACGGTAAATGATTTGTAGTAAATGACAGTTCGTTGATGAGGTATAACAAGATTGTGATTCCCTCTAGTGTTTGTCATATGGACAGTGTCAAGACTCCTGGATTCGCATGATAGGTAACGGGGTGTTTTTGTGTTTAGAACTTGATATAGGAGACAAAGAGTATGCAGCCGGCGTCGAGAGGAAGGACATCTTTGTAAGGCAGATACCGTTACTGAAAAAATAGATGATCCCCCAGTCGGCTGCTGAATGTGGTGACACCCACAGTGCATTTAAAGGTGTTTACAAAAGTCGACACCAGCGATGCTGACCGTAGTGCGATCCGTATTTCGTGATAAAATTAGGTATGATAGGAGAGTTAACCGAAATATACATTTTATCACATTATTATGTATGGTCTTCATAACTTTTCAATGCGACTCCAACTACTCTATCGCAAACACTGTCATTAAAGCCTCTTCAGGAGGGTCTGGGATTTCCTCCACGTGGTCCCATCGGTAGTGATAATTGGTGTTCCTAAAACAAAGAAATTCAGACAGAGATAGATATTCCCCAGCCAATCACCGCATGTCGCCGGGCCGGTATAAAAATTAACATATAAATAAATGAAGGTTATTTTCAGCATTTTCCACACTATCATAAACAAGTTAGCCTGGTTCGGAGAGCGGAACACATACACCTATACTTCTCCCTGAAATAAATCCAGTGACAATGATTTAAGCAAGCACTCAAGGCCTAATCAGTTGCGAAAAAATTTGAGGGCTCTTATCCTCATTGTGGAATACAGTTCGTAAGAACTTGGGCAAAATTATAACGATTAGAGTAAAATTCTGGAACCAAGGAACGGGGTGACGAGCGAATTGTCGAACTTATATCTTAAAAGGTTTTTCTATCTAACTACTCAAAACTTGCCTCCAAGTTGATAAGACACACTCACCTTGAACAAAAGTCGGCATTTCCGTCTTGATAATATTTATTGCGCAAGGTTATATGGTACAAAGAGTACACAATATACAATATTTGTGAAGTGTTAAAAATATGAACAACTGCATGTGAAAATTTTGTAGAAAAAAGATTTCTGTTTGTGGGAAAAAAACATGAGGATAAAGGTGTAGTATCCTTCAGCGAAAAAAAACAGTATTGGGAGTAATGTATATTAGATTTTTAATTTTGAGGCTCAAGATTGGTCCTCTTTTCTTCACCTACATCAATGATTTGTCAACACATCCGAATCAAGGGCAAGTAGTAGTATATGTTGTTTATACAAACCAAATTATTACTAATATTCACTTTAATTCGGATTCAATAGAGCAGTAGAAAAATGCAAACCACGATCGATGAAATGATTAGTTGGACGAACACATCTGAATTAACTTCTACGTGGCAAGGAACAATGCTCGACGATGCTGGAATGCAATTATTTAATTCATAATCTGCTCATAATATGCATATACGTTGAAAATCATTGCAATTAACACATGAAATTTTTTCCCCGCACATTCTCTATTTCCTTCCAACAGGTTATTCGCTCTTGTCAATTCATTTTTCACTTGGACAAACTTTAACACTCATCAGATGTCGCCAGTGTCTAACCATGGTATATGTAAACGCACGTTGGTTCAGACTTCATCTTTACGCTGTTTAAAATGATGGTAGTGTGAACATAAGAGGGATGATGAAATGTGGTGTGGTGTGTAATGATGGTGAGTGAGCATAATAGGTCCCACCTGAGGAGCACACGAAAATCTTCAGCTTTACCAATAACTCAAGGTCGTAGGCCTCTTTTCTAGGAACCAGGTAGGTCTGAAAACTGTGAACAGCTCCCACCATTCCTCTCCTATTCTTCTTTTCACTAGATTGCGCGCCGAAGGCGCGTTTAAAGCCGTTCCGGTAAAGCGATGTTTACCCCTACCAGCCAGTTTACAATACAATAATTTTGGGCGCAGTTGTATATGTTGTCGGGGTAGTGTGTTGTTTGTGTTAGCAGAAACTTACATATTAAACATCAAAATACACTAAGCTACATACATCTTGCAATTTCTTTTACAGAAGAATGATGAGTACAAGGTAATTAAAACGGAGTTGGAAAGAACGTCCACATTTGTAATGGGCTCTTTTGATTTTTTTTTTCCTCCTCTGTTGAATACGTTTTATTTTTTCATTGTTTTTAATAGTTTTTATATATATTTTTTTTTTTATTGGCCCCTTTTTTTTTCTTTTTAGTTAGTTTTTTTTTTCATATTGGTTTTGTTGCTTTGTTAATTATTATTATTTATTTTATTTTTTTTCTTTTTGTTCTTTTTTATATATATATTTTTTCTTTCTTTTTTACTGTGGACACACAAAACAATGCTAACCTAGCAATACTAATATCTAGAAGAAGGAAAGATATAGGATAGACTCATAGAAGAGTAGCTTGTTGAGGCAGTCTGTATGTTGTTGGGATTGTAGGATCGTAATTCCAGATGTCTGTAAGGAGAGTGTTGTTTGTTTCCCTGAGCCTGGACTTAAAGTTTTTTACTAGTTTGTTGATAAATTCTCCAATGGACGGAACACCGTGAGCGCAGCGAATATCTTTGGTCCTTGTGAGTCGGGAGAGGTTAAGTAGAAGGCGGAGGGATTTATTTTGGAAGGATTCCAGTTTATCTCTGATGGATTTATTGTTAGCGAAAATCTCGCAGCCGTAGAGTAATGAAGGACGGACTATTGCAGTATAAAGCCGGATTCTAGAAGAATGCGGTAGCGGGGAGGATGAGGAGCAAAGGGAATAAACCGCTTGCCGTGCCTTGATGGCTTTAGCAGTACTGTATTTTAAGTGGGGTAGGAAGGTGAGTTTGCTGTCCAGATAGACGCCGAGGAATTTGTGTGATCGGGCTCTTGGTATACGGATTTTGTTGATGTGTGGTTGTGTTTGTGGGCCGAATTTTTTTCTGCGTGAAAAGTGTATGTGTGTGCTTTTGGAGGCGTTGATGCGAATCTTCCAGAGATTCGTCCATTTATGGATTAGTCTAAGGTGAGTGTTGAGTTTGCCTATGTTTGTATCTCCCTTCCATGATGTAGCGGCAATTGCTGTATCATCGGCGTACATGTGGAGCGATGTTTTGCGTGTGGAGGGCATGTCGTTTACATAAATTGTAAAAAGAAACGGGCTGAGGATGGAGCCTTGAGGTACTCCAGCTTCCATGGGTCGCAGAGATGATAACGTTTTGGCTTCGGCGACTCGGAATTGACGGTTGTGCAGATAGGAATTGATGAAAAGAATATCTGAGGGAGGGAATTTCAGGAGGTGAAGTTTGTACAGGAGGCCTTTATGCCAAACTCTGTCAAACGCTCTTGCAACGTCGAGGAAGACCGCGTCAGTTGTGTAGCGGCGGTTGAAACCGTGGCTGATTTTTTCCACTAGTCTGAGGATTTGGTGGGGCGCAGACATTTTGCGCCGAAAACCAAGCTGATCAGGTCGGATGAGGCTGTTTGCGGAAGAGAAAGATTCGAGGCGGGACAGAATAAGAATTTCGAGAATTTTTGAAAGATTAGAGAGTAAGGAAATGGGACGAGAGTTTCCGGGGATTTTTGGATCTTTGCCTGGCTTTGGGATGAGGATGACTTTGGCTTGTTTCCAAGCAGCGGGAATATATGGGGCAGAGTAACAGTGGTTAAAAAGATCAGTGATTGCAGAGAGAAAATTTGGGGAACGGCTGGCATATTTCAACTGGGAGTTGGAAATGTTATCCAGCCCGGGAGCTTTCTTGACAGGAAGAGTGTTAAGAATATTGCGGACTTGAGAGGGATTGGCGATGGTAGTGAAAGTGGAGGAGGGGGGAAGGTTATTGTAGAATGAGTTTATTTGGGGTTCTATTGGAGAAAGTGAGGAATCAAGGGATGTTGTTTGTTGAAGATGATCAGCTTGGATTTCGACCTTCTGGGCGGGATCGAATATCAAGGTTGAGTTGGAGGAGATTGGATGGAATAACTGTTTGTCCGTGCGTTTGAGAGCGCGGCTGGTATTCCAGATTGGTTTCTTTTGGGGATCAGTCGGATTTTCTAGGGTAAGTGTTGAGATGTGGTTCTCCCAGAGTCTTATGCTATATTTTTTAATTTCTTTTTTCACAGAGTTTGCGAGGTTATTATAGATGGTTTTGTCGGAAGGGATCCTGAACTGCTGCCATACACGACGAGCGGTGTTACGGCGTTTGATGAGGTTGACTAAGTACTGTGGAAATCTGTCTGGCCTTTTGGCGCGGGGAATAAATGTACGGGAGGCGGAAGTTTTGGCCGAATGAAGTGCAGTGGTGATGGCTTCTGTTTGTTTTTCTATCAATTCCGGCGTGGGATTGGATATTGGGGGGAGAGTAGAGAGAGAGTCATTTAGAAACGTGACAAATTTGTCCCAGTCTGTGACAGTAAATTCGGAGGGCAGTAGCGTAGTATTCGTTAAGGGAATGGAAAATGAAAGAGGTAGATGATCGGAAGTGAAAGAATAGATTAGAGAGGGAGTGAATTGGATGGGAAGATTGGAGGAGAAGCCGAAATCGATAACATCGCTGGAACGGGGAGCATAGTGTGTGGGTTGGAGTGGAGAGAGAGGAAGGAGGTTTCTGTTTTTGACGTAAGAGTACAGGATTTTTCCATTTTTGTCGATTCTATTGCTGTTCCAGTACGGATGTTTGGCATTCCAATCGCCGAAGTATATTCCGTTTGAAGCGGAGAACAGGTTATCAAGGTGGTCTTTGGTGATAAGTTTATTTGGCATGTGATATACTGTGTAAATGTTTAAGGGACCGGCTTGAGTGTGTACCGATACACCAAGAGCTTCGAACACTTCTGGAGTGGGGGAGTTCAGGAGGGAATGGGGAATGTTACTTCTGATTAGGATTGCAACTCCTCCGCCTCGGCGTGTGTTGCGGTCCAGTCTGTATATGTTAAAGTGTGGAGAGAAGAAAGAACGAGTCGGGTTTAGGTGTGTTTCCTGCAAGAGTATGATATCTATGTTGTTGTCTACGGCGTACTGAAGGAGTTCGTGTTTTCTAGTCAGTACGCCGTTGCAGTTCCAAGAGATGACCTGTAAAGAGTGTTTGGTGGTATGGTGTTGGTTCATGGCGAGGGCTGGAGGAGAAGCATTTGGGAGAGAATGTAGGTTTTTCTCTCCTCAATAGTTTGGAGAGAAGACAGGTGGGAATTGATGCTGTTGAACCATGAGAATAGGTCATTGGTTTCGGGTTGGTCGGTGGATGATAGTGAAGGGAATTCATTTGGATTGGTGACAGCAGCGAACGAGCGGGTTAGTGGAGCGGGTTGCGGAGCAGTTTCTAAGTTTTTGCGGCGGGCAGCCATGGCTGCTTTTGCCGCACGAAATTTTTCACAGCCGCGGTAGCTGGCGGTGTGATCACTGCCACAGAGAGCACAAGTAGCCGGAGTTTGTGTGTCTGTCTTTGGACATTCGTAGGAGAAGTGTCCTTGGGCGCATCGTACGCATTTGGGCGGCTGATTGCAGAAGTTTTTTGTATGGCCGAGGGCCTGGCATCGATGGCATTGCACAGGTTCAAT
This sequence comes from Ischnura elegans, assembly GCF_921293095.1. NCBI lineage: Eukaryota > Metazoa > Arthropoda > Insecta > Odonata > Coenagrionidae > Ischnura > Ischnura elegans. The sequence continues at coordinate 122,879,146 of NC_060248.1, forward strand.
TGCCTTTTTAAAATTATCAATGCTGATTTTCAGTCCGGCTACATATCTGGTTTGAATGAATTTGGCAGCGTCGATGGAGGAGTCTGTGATTACGTGGACTACTTGTGTAGGGTATTTCGGGACTGACGGCACTCCCCTGTCGCGCTGTGTGGCAGAGGGCCGGGTTGAATAGATACGTTTGCAGGATATTATGGGGAAGCCTAGGTTCAAAAGATCTGATTTGATTTGCTCGTCCGCCACGGAGGTGAGGGTACCGCGCAGAGCGAATTCTCGGCGTCTGTTCTCTGGCAGGCAGTAGGTATTGTATGGAATGTTCATTTCTTTTAGAATCCTCTTGGCTTCATTAAAATCAGGGACAGAGCTGCATTTAATGACGGCAGCAGATTTTGAGGTAGCATGAGATATTGGTGGAGATTTACAGAATTTAAGCAATTTTGCGTGAAGGGCGGACCAATTAGTGGTATCAGAGATAATGATTGGAGGAATTTTGGCTTTGGTAGGAGGAGAGGGGATGTTTACAGATGGAGTAGAGGTTGACGGGATGGCAGCGGGAATGGAATTGGTTGAAGGTGCAGATGGAATAACAGTATTTTCATTAGGTTCGGTACTATTGAGTGCAGGCTGGATTATCTGATCAGTTTCCGTTTCGCAAGTCGTTGCCAGAATGGAATACTTATTGCTGACAGCAATGATAGGAGTAACTGAAGTGACTTTACGTCTGGTAGAGATATTTTCGTCCAGGCTCTTACATTGGGAGTGCGCATGACTGAACTGGCTGGCAGGAGTAGCACGGCTTTCTGTTTGCTCGAGAGCAGGAGACTGCTTGATGGCTTTTGATAGGCCTGAGGGGCCGGGTTGTGAGGCAGCAGGCTGAAGAGTAGATTTTACTTTTGTTTTATTCCGTGTAGTTCTGGGGCTAAACTTATTGGAGTTTTTCTCTGTTATAACCGGGCATGGCGCTGGCGTCTTGGAAGAGACGCGCTGTGGAGCGGCTTCTGGTCCCGCGGAGGATACTGCCAGGCGGAGTTCAGGAATGGTCCTCTTTAGGACCGCGGCCGCTTTCGATGACTTTTGCCCTAGTCTGGCTGTTAGGCGCGTGATTTCGGCGAGGATTGCCGCTGTATCATCGTCTTCCGGCGCCGCCGATTCCGTGGGGGAGTCGGCGACGTCGGTTTTGGCCGCCATTGCGGCCTCTTTGGCGGGGGAGGGCAGGGGAGGGGCCTAATTCCCTAACGAGGGGACCCGGCCGTTTCCCCCGGACTGTGCAATGAGCGATGCTAACGGCTCAGAAGGGTGTCCGGGGTAGCGGCCGAGAGCGACCGGGGATGGTTGCCGTGCAGAGGGGGCGACACCCGAGGGTGAGAACCGCAGTGGCCGAGCTCGAAATTAGGTACAAACTCGGCCAGCCGCGGCCCCCCGGTTGATCCCTTATGGCAACGGGAAGGGACTGAAGAGTTCTCCGATGATTTTGATTGAAGTGCGAAAATGGCCCTCTTTAGGTCCTACGGCCTTTCCTCTTGCCGCCTTCTACGGTGATGACGGACGCCGGCGATGGGAAGACGACGCGCAGATGGTGTCGGCCGATGACTGGAAGCCGCCGGGCGCGGTCTCGGCGGCCCGAGCGACTCGGCGCCGGTTGACGCGGCTCCCTCGACGTTGTCCCTCGCTGATGCTCCCTCGTTGGCGGCGTGCCGCGTCCAAGAGCCCAAGCCGTGACCAAGCAGAGGAGAATAATCAGTAAATAAGCAATGGAGCTACCCCAACAAGCATTGAATAATCATTCAGAGAATGAGAATTCTCCTATTCTTTCCTCTCACTTACCTTTGAAAACCTTCCCTTCCATTCATTCCTTACCTGACCGCAACCCCCTTTCATTTTTCCCCGAAGGTATTCGCCGTGAGGGAAGCGGAGTATATAACCGCCGAGAACGCGAGGTGCCTTGGAGAAAGCAGGGATTGTAGGTGCGGTTCATGCGAATGTTTGGTAGTTCTTGTACAGAACCAGGGACGGTCCGGCGGGCAATCGCCGAGGGCCCACTGCCCAGAGCTTATGCCTCGTTCACATTACGATTGACCGAGCGATCGTCCAAACGATAGTTGACCGAACTATCCGTGTGAATGCATGTCCTGACAATAGTTGACGTAGTTCCGAACGTTGCCACTTTACGATGGTTAGGCGCTGGGAGACCGGAAACGGAAGCGACAAGAGAAAGACGAAAAGCTCGTGAAGCACTATTTTTTTTCATGGATTTGTCCAAGGAAAGAAGAATATGGGCGGAAGAAAATTTATTCGGTAAATACACGTTGAACACAGTAATATCTTGTCCCTGCATACCTCAACATCTTTGCTAACCGTCAATTTCCCGTTCACTTTAGATGTCAGCACTAGAGGGCAGCACAGGTTTTAACAATCGTCATGTGAATGCACGATAGTTCCGACGATCGCTGGAACAATCGTAAAGTGAATTAGGCATTATGCCTGTTCTACACGCTCGGATCAGCTCATCCGGCTTAGCTAAGCCAAATCGCTCAGTGCGAACCCATTCTTAACGGGAGCATGGTCCTTGTATATCAATTCCATTTGGAATAACAAGGATCCTGGCAATATTTTACCACAAAGTGTAGTTAAATACGAACCGACCACATCCACAGCTAAAATTACTACACCGTATAGTAGAAAGTAATCAGTTACATCAACTACACTTTCTGGTAATCTATTTTCTCATAAATAAATTTATGGAAAATTTGTCCGCGGGACAATAGCTTCATATAATGCTTGAATGGCCCCTAAGACGTTGCCTGGTAAAATTAATTCGGCCACACAACTTCTGGTTCACAATACCGGACTGTATCTGGTAACACGAGCTAGGATTCTGGTAATTTTAACCGTGATTCCCGTCAGTCTAAACAAGAGGGTTTAATGAATGGCCGATACCTGAATCAGAATGGTCGATCATTATACACTTATTTCCCTCCGTCTATCGCTTCGATTTGCATCGCTGCTTAAATCTAGGAATTACCTTGAACTGATCACTTCCCAGTTAGACGCAATACTCGTCCGTCCATAGACGATGGGGTCCTTTCTTTAACGCAATGTCACTGGTCACAGTCTTTGACGACAATGCCCATTAGGTACAACTCCGCATATGAACGATGTGGAACCAACTAGTCAGAAGGGGAAACGCAACCGGGAAAATAACTGGTTTAAAAAAGCTAATCGTCGAATATTTTTTTTCAAAATAAAAGAGAACCAGAGTAAACAGAGATAAATAAAATGGAAATGTATTTGCTTTGGGGCTCGTTAAGAATACACCAGACATTCATATTTAATATCGCCAAGTTACTAAGCGAGCTAGAATGAGCATGGGAGCATTCAGCCCACCCAGACAGGGGGTAACTGCCCCCCGTCCTAGAAGCGAAAATAAATTTAGTTCAAAACAAACGTTATGAACAAATTTTCTTTTCGAAGAAAACTGATATTAGTATAAGACATGGAACTAAATTTAAAAGCAATATTTTTCAAGTAAATAATTATAAAAACAAATAAATTGCTGTCATAATTTCCTTAATATTTTGGTTTCATTATCCTTTTCTGTGCAAAAAAGTTACAACTTAAACGACCACGCCTAGTTTTATCCCCCCTGCCTTCAAGGAACACCGAAAGGTTAAGGTGATAAGTGAAATACTTTTACGTATTTACTCCTCATAAATCTACGGGACCCACCATCAGTGGTGTAGCCAGGGGGGCGGATCCCTCCCGAAATATAAAAACAAAATTATTTCCCTTCATAAAAGAAAACAAAATATTGAAAACTCATGAATTTACTAAACATTTTTTGAACAGATAAAGTTTTTTTCGATTATGAAAAGTGTTAAAATTAGTTTAAAACCCTCTAACTAGTAGGTACCCCGTTTTTCAAAAATTTTCCCCCTAGGTTTGGACCCCCCCCCTCCCCCAAACGAAATTCCTGGCTACGCCACTGCCCACCATTAGACCGCAGTTAAAAATTTTAATTAGCTTTTGTAACGGCAACTTATTACAAAGCGTTGGCAAAAAGACTCGAAAACGAGTACCCAAATCACTGTTTTACATTACACCATAGAAAAGAATGAAATTAAATACGATCGATAAGATAAAAATTTGACCTGAGACTTTTTTATCATTACGGTGGACGATAAAAAAAATAAATCAGCCGCTTCTACAACCTTGAATCAAGCTCTCTACACGCTAATTGCTTCATTTCTTACTGCCCACAAATGATAAAAGCAATATAACTTATTCTGCCAATATAAATTGATTTGAAAAATTATAAACATACTTGAATGTTTGGTATCCAACTTGAAAAAGGTCTGTTTTTAGGAAACGAACAGGTTTCCACATGAATTTCTCAAATTCATCATCACTGGTCAACAATCCTAGGATTGGTTTGACGCAGCTCTCCACTCAGTTCTCCTATCAGCTAATCTATTCACTCCTACGTATTTCTTCTCTTTCACATCTCTCTTGACTTGTTCCATATATTTTGTTCGAGGTCTTCCTTTTCCATTCTTCCCTTCCACCTGTCCTTCGACGATTGTCTTCATCAGGCCATCATGTCTCAAGATGTGGCCTATAAGGTTATTCCGTCTTCTTATTAAGGTTTTCATGAGGCTTCTCTTCTCTCCTACCCTTCTTAGGACTTCCTCGTTACTAACTCCGTCGATTCATTTGATTTTCATCATTCTTCTGTAGCACCACATTTCAAAGGCCTCTATCCTTGGTTTCTCCGCTGCGGTCATTGTCCATGCCTCACTTCCGTATAGGAGCATACTCCAGATGTAGGTTCTTATAAATTGTTTCTTTACATCCATATTTAAGTTTCCCGCTGTAAGCAGGTATCTCTTTTGGTGGAATGCTCTCTTCGCCTGGGCTATTCTGCTGATAATTTCTTTCTTGCTTCTCCCGTCACTAGTTATCTTGCTTCCCAAATAACAGAATTCATCCACTTCTATCAGTTTTTGCCTCCCTATTTTAATGTTGGTCTTGACTTCTTCTCTTCTGCTGCATACTAAGATCTTGGTTTTCTTCGTGCTTATTTTCAGTTGATATCTACTCATTACCCTACCCATATTAACCAGAATATTTTTCAAATCCTTCTCTGTTTCTGCTATAACGGCTATGTCATCGGCAAATCTTAGCATGCTTATTTTTTCTCCATGGATATTCACTCCCAATGCCTTTTCTTTGATTTCCTTAATGGCTTTTTCAATGTAAACGTTGAAAATTACGGGTGACAATGTACAGCCTTGTCGCACTCCTTTCTTAATTCTTGCTTCTTCACAGCTGGGCCCTGATTTTATCACGGCTATTTGGTTTTTGTATAAACTGTGGATGATTCTTCTGTCATTATAAAGAACCCCAATTTCCTTTAGGATTCCAAGCATTGTGCTCCAATCTACGTTATCAAATGCTTTTATGCAAGAATATTACATTTTATGAAAAAATATTTCAACAGAAAAACAAACTTTCTTTAACACACACTTTGCCTCTGGAAACAAAAAAAGATAAACATATATGTACCCGCCTAAACAAAAAAAATATTCTCCGTGTATGCATGAATGCAAAGCTGCAAAATAGATTTAGCTGTGATTATTCCACTTTTTGGAGCATAGTGAATAGGACACATTTGTTTGATCTATACCTAACGATTCGTCGTCCTCCTCACCTTTGAAATAAATATACATTAAAAAATACTCCTCCCCCTGGTTGGTACGATACGTGATACTTCAACTTGAGATTTTCGAATGGTAAGGACGTGATCATTTTAAGCCAGCGGTACCCAACCTTTTTTCCCTCCCATACCCCTCTATATGCACACAACTAATACGGTTTCCCGACAAATATAACGCGCACATTTAATTAAATAATTTCACTACGGATAGGTGACACTTTTATTATAAGTAAACCCATAAATAGAAACTTACTCCATATAATACGCATACATATTTTCTGGTTAAGACTTGCCACTGTTGCCAGGCTGCTGTTATGGAATGTAGCGTCCAGCATTACCGATTATTATTTTCCGCCTATCCCCGACTGGTTCGTCGCTTACTCCCAAGGGATACCCATATCACCGGTTGGGAACCGCTGTTTGAAGCAGTTCCACATGGATAAGATAAATCCGCATTACATAGAGCGAGAAGCAACATGACAATCCGGCATTGCTAGATACGAGTTGCAAATTTAATAGCTCAAGCAAAAGGGCGGGGAATAATTCACACATACTAGAGAACTTATTTAAAAATTTTCACTCTTCATTTAATCGCGAAAAATAGATATCGTCATTAAAAAATCTAAAAGCGTGAAATGCGTACTCCAGGATTTTTCAATCTAATCTTTCGATTAAGGCAATAAAAAAATAATAGGAAACCACTTCTATCATCGGACTTGAACGACGTTCATTTTTGGAGCCAAGAGTGGGGACTCGAACTTATTCTGAGCAAATGCATGTCGGTACATTTCTTGCGGAATTCGTCCAACTATAAACATGTTTATTACGTGGATGGTAATAACATAAAGGCAACAGACGAAGTGAACTACCTGGGAGTTACGATAACCTCGAACCTCACGTGGGGAACACACATAAAGAATATTTGCGGCATAGCCCTGAAGAAATTAGGATTCGTCAAGCGTATTGTGGGAAGATTTTCGGATGAGAAGGTATAAGAAAGGTGCTATTTCACTCTCGTTCGACCGCACCTTGAATATGCAGCGAGCGTATGGGATCCGGTGCAGAAAGACTTAATCTGCGAACTGAATAAAATACAAAGGAAGGCTGCGCGTTTCGTCAAAAACCTACGGGCGTACAGACAGTGTTACCCAGATGTTAAGCGAATTAGGCTGGAAGCCATTGGAGACTCCGAGGTTGCGCGCTAGGCTTAGATTGCTTGGACAATTGAGAATGGATATCTTTAAGAGCGACACAGAGAACATAATATTAGAGCCACACTATATTTCCAGGTCCGATAGAAGCGATAAATTAAGAGAGATGTTTTGCCGAAAGGATAGGTATGGAAATTCGTTTTTCCCCGGGACCATAAAGGACTTTAATAAATGCTAGTCTCAACTTCAAAGAGCACTTCTTTTTTTGTGCTTAGACGGCTGGTGTCCTAACACCCTCTGCCACACGCCTTTTAGGCGGCTTGCGGGGTATTATTTAGATGTAGATGTGTAGATGTAATTATAGTTTCCTCCATTTATTCCCTCGACGACTTGAGTAAATTTAAAGATATTCCATGCATGATGTTGGCAAGAACTCACTTATCGCCGGATTCCCTGGAAGTGGAAAGCACACACACTCTTCACATATTCTTCGCAAACAAGGGTAATTTTTCCTATCGGTCCCGTAAATAAGCGATCTCTTTCGGAGGGTTGATATGTTTACCATGAGGTAGGTACTGTAGGAAAACGCCCACACAAGAAGGGGGGCGTGAAAAACCTGCGAAAACCTAGTCATGGACATTGGACAATACCTTAAGATAACTTTCACAAATAACAGTGAGAAACCTTATGTTAACTTTCAGCCACAACCACAACTTCCCAATGTAATCCTCCGAGCTAAATAATAGTTTGCACTCAAGGTCCAGTAACTTTTGATGGATCTACACTCATCCCTTATTTTTTTAAGGCCATACTACAAGCTAAAGTGTAGAAATTCAGCTTTTGCCGGCGTAAAGGTTGAAAGAATAATTCACGGTTTTCCCACCGGACTAACAACAATCGAAAAATCGGCTATATACGAAAAAAGCAATCAGGGCAACCAAGGATATAAATAAATATAAATAATTTGGCTACCGATTCTACCCCTGAAGACGATGGCGAATCCGGTCGTCGAAACGTTAGGACCAATTGTTGATGGAGACTTTCGCGGGGTGGTGCAGCATGCGTAGCAAGGTTTTCGGGTTGACCTCCGCGTCGTTTCATCTTCATGACGACAGTTTCGCCGAAAACAGTACCGTCGGGAAAACGGAGCGGGATATAGAAGAGAAGAAAATCTCCAATTATGTCTTTATTCCCTATGTAGCCGGGACATCGGAAAAAATCGCAAGAATTCTGGGGAAAAATAATATAGTGACACCTTTTAACTGTGTCACGAAGACATCCAACCTCCAATGCAAGGCCAAGGATCACGTGCCCATGAATACCCAAAGCGGAATATACGAAATTAAGTGTTCTTGCGGATACATTGGCCAAACATCAAGAGGCACGAAATGCAGAATGCAAGAACACATAAGGGTCACCAAAAATATACAGTTTCGGTTATCCGCCATCGCCGTGTACGTATGGGAAGGACCAACAAACAATGTGGACTTTGAAAATGCAAAAATCATCGCTAAAGAAAAGCATTAGTTTCCCCGACTCATACGAGAGGCTATCGAAATAGCGAAAAAATCCACATTCAACAGGGAGGACAGCTATTCGCTCTCAAACACCTGGAAGAGACTCTTACCCAAACAGACCAATCAGAACGCACCTAGCCCAAACCGAGGCCTATATAAGACGGGCAAAAACCTACATCAAACACGTCGATCCTGAAGACGCCAGCTGCAACGCCGGCGAAACTGTCGCCATGAAGATGAAACGACGCGGAGGTCAACCCGAAAACCTTGATACGTTGTGACCAATTACCCAAAACCACACTCAGAGGGGAACCCGAAAATCATTCCTTACAAGCAACAGGACGTCAAAAGATTCAGTTTTCAGAACAGAAAAAAAATCAACAAAACAACACGGAGCGATGCGCAGACACTTTAAGGGGGAAACAATGCATCGGATGATAGGGAAGTGCACTAATTTTTTTTATTGCTGAATTTGAAAGTTTAGCCTAAAAAAGAAACATTAGTACAGTCACTTTTATTTTCTGCAACTGGGGTATGCACTTTAAAACGTTTTGAAAGTCGGAAAATTTCATGTTGCGCTGAAACACAGTGCCTCCATCTTGATTGAGATGTGACGTCACAAGGCAGTAGTCACCAGTGGAGTATCGCTGTATTCCGTCGCCTTCTTTCGCGCGGCGAGAGTTTCCGGGAATCGGTGGAGTTTGCTTCCTAAAAATGTCGTCTAGTACCGAAAACATGAATTCAAAATAGAGTTATAAATGATTTTTTGTTCCAAATTTCATCTCGACGTCGAAACAAAAGCCTGGAGAAGATATTCATTCCCGTGCCTTAAGCACAAGCTATACGGAATAAATGGTTCAAGGCTGCTCCTGACTCTTACCTATCGATGATATTCTGTTTTGAAGATCATTTGAAGGTATTGTAAGATCAAATTGATATTTATATTATAAAATTTACTTAATAGGTACCTCAGTCACATCAGAAAGTGTGTTGAGTCAAAATATATCATCTTCCGCGTAGACCTACGTAATTTATAAACTGAAAGTAGTTTGGTTAAAGAATTATGGCGCGACTGTTTTTTTACACGACCGGGCAAAATGCGTACTTTGCCCATGATATGTGCATATATGATAACAAACGATTTTTGTTAAAGTTAATCTTTATTTGTTGAAATTAGTACATTTATAGGTGATACAGATATAAAGGTACACGGCAGTTCGCGCGGCGTAATTTGTACTCCACTGGTGACGGGTTCATCTTGCTGATCTAAAAAATTAGCTACATTACCTTGAACTTTGAAAACTCGCAATATAGGCAGTCAAAGTACATTGTAAGAATACACGAGACCATTATAGCCCAGAATGTACGTACAATGTCGAAATCCTTGGTTTTCAAAGATTGACGTATTTTATACGCCAGCGCGCCCGGTCCAGGGTTATCAACTTTTATTTCATCCTATTTGTTAGTTGAAATTATATTTCAGAATGGTTCTTTTAGCACTGCTACTGAGGTAAACTGGTAGGTACTGAGTACAAGGTACTGAGGTATGTACTGAGTAAGTAAACTCCCTTTGGAGTAATGTGAATTACAAGTGTTCGAGATATATGGCATTTTATATTCGCTTTGTGTTCTTATTAATTATGCCTGTACGCATATTGTTGCTTGCCGCGAGCCTTTAATGGTATGTGCTCTTGCAAGAGTGGTTTTCATTTTTAATGTGGAAGTTGGTCAGTATAAGTAAAGAAAAAATTAACATTTTAGCGCACACCAACCCTTGTAGTCATCGTATCTCGGCGTTTGTAATGACACTGCTAAAATTCCTAAACACCATAATGACGATAAAAATATTGTCTCATGTCAATGATTGCTGCAATTATAATTAATGATAAACTAGACGCCGTATGATCACAATGAAGGCAACAAAAAATTATGCCAGGAAGTAAACTTGAACCACGGTCGGGTAACATCTTTCCTTTGACTCGTGCACGCTACCACTACCCCAACCGACCCATTGGAAAGTTATGGATACTTTGGATTTATATATATAACTTGTAAAAAGTAACGCATGAAAATTAATTAATTACAGCCTAACTAACAGCCTAATTGAAAAAGATGCAGCAAGGTACGCGGTCTCCCCTTGTTAGCCTTAACGTCTCGCATTTCTATGGAGCGTTGAACCTGTCCTCCTTATTCAAAAATTCAGTAACCATAAATACATCAAAGTTTGGTATACCATTTATAAATCGTTGGAATTTTCCTTCTCCCAACCAAGATTATCTTATCCTGGACAGCGAACCATTGCAACAACCAGCCAGCTCGGAAATAAGGCTTACATCCCATGATTCTAGTAGCGAAGGGCGAACGTTCCGGCCGGCGTGAATACATACGCAACGAATAAGTCTTGCAGCAAACGTCTGAAATATGTTTATTAGTTTGACTCTGTTCTTACAAAAAAAGTTTTGGCATGATAAACGGCATTGTGCCAAAATATACCCAGCGAAAAATAAATGCCATCATGCATTTATCAAAGATTCAATGTGCTATGCATACTACTCTTTCCAAACTTGAAGTTGACACGTAAATGAATATTAATATATTACGCAATGATGAAGTCGTTTACTCAAAAGAGAAGCAGCCACATATATAATCTGAAGATATTTTATGACAGCAAAAAACGGATACCCTCAAATTCTGTAATTTTTCCATGCAATAATAGTGGCAGAACTAAACGGTGTAGAAGCTGCCTTCTGCTACTGCCTTGTGACGTCACAGCCAATATTCAACATGGACACCCGTTTTCGCGGCCTTTGAATTTTTCCATATTTCAGACGGTCATCTCGAATCAAGTATTCACTATTAGGATTTAAACTGTGGTTTTACGACATTATGTTATTCTGAACTCTAATTTTAAAAATGTGTTTGGTGTATTTGAAACACTAGTGCACTTCCCTATTAAACCGGTTTGACGAGGTCTCAGTGCCATAGTTGGCACCGTACCACACGACACGTACCACGCATTCCGTACAAGTGAACCTAAGGCAAGTCAACTTCCACATCGAACATGAAACAATGGACCTGTGCTGCTTTCAGCTATGTTTAAAAAATAATAGTAGCTTCATAAATTTACACAAATTGCATAAACATCGAACCACTAAGTACATTTAATAAATCTTTTTCTCTTGTTGGGACAAGGGTTTGGAATAGTAATCCCGAACTAATAAAAAAAAACTCCAACTCACCAATTTCTTTCGAAAATATAACGTTCAATAAAATGCTATTGCAAGAAAAAAAATTATTTTTGCCAATATGCTCGTTAAAATTAAAAAGAAGAACTTTGTACTTTCAATAAATAGTTATTCACAACTTTACGACCATGGTTTCAACGTTGGACGTCATCATCAGGTGATGTCTAACGTTGATGATGACGTCTAACGTTGAAACCATGGTCGTGTAAATGTGTGAATAAACATTCATGTGAAAGCACGAAGTTCTTCTTTTTAAATTTAATAATGAATCGGTTTCACAAAGTTACGCCTCAAACAATCAATGTGCTCGTATTTGCTGTTACCATTACTATATCGTTTATTGCATGTATCCAATTTTTCTGTGTACTCGAGCTCTGATACTAATGTATACTTTTGTATGTTCTTAGTGGACCAAGGGTCCAAGATCAATAAACGTTCCTATATCTTTAAATTTTCTACCTTACATGTAGAGTATGACATATACCGTTAAATCTCAGTTCACGGACAAGTTCTGACTTACGGGCACCTATGACTTAAGGAGAGTATTCAATTCTCCGGCAGAAGGATATGCATTTGTATAAGGAACCTCTGGTATACGTACACTCCCACTTACGGACAGAGACACTTTTTAGGCACAATTATACTCTTTTACGGACATCACTGCCATGGGTTTTCTAACCAATCGCTCCAAATAATTGAGTTTTTTTATTAATGAAAGGATTTCATTCATCTGGATTACATTCCTACGCTAAAATACTTTCGCGGTAACATTAAGGGTAAAAATGACATATATATGGATATAAATCCCAAACTCATCAGAATCCCTAGAGAAAGCGACCAGCATCGGTCGGGAAACGTTGTGGCCACCTAAAAAATTGACGCGGCGACATAGCCCAAAATTTTTTATTTTACATGGCGTAAAAATGACGTTTTCTTTGGGTCACCTCCGACTGACGGACAACTCCTCACTTAAGGACGTATTTTCGAGGACCGTAAATGAGAGATTTCACTGCATAACAATAATTTAAGAAACATTTAGCGTGGTAAAGTACACAGTGGTTTTATTTATCTGAAAAAAAACAGCGTAGGTAACGCATATGGAGAATTAGAAAGTACCCATCCTCTCCCTGATGTCGATTTATGAAACGTTTTGAGTTATTGGGCGTGGGCATTAGGAGGTCATTCAACGCATGCACCAACCACGTACAAGGACATTTAGAAAGCGTAAAAAAAATAACCTTTTCATACAAGGGAGTGAAACTCGATGCGCTTTCCACGGCTTGATGCACTCGAGAATTGGACATAACGGTAAATTTGTAAGCTTAAAAATGGGAAAGGACGGCTTCCATGTCAACACTGACCCCGGCCAATATAAAAATCACTGAAATCATGATATTCAACTACGTCTACATAATAGCGAGCGACCTTTAAGGTGTTTGGCAGGGGGTGATCAACCACCAGCATGCAACTGGACTCCCACATGCACACCACACGGTCCGAAAAAAGTCACGCATACCAACAAATCATTCTACCGAAATCATTCAAAGGCAAAACTTGCAAACTACTTATTAAAGTTTTCTGCCAATAAAGCTAGAGCACACAAAACATGCTGTTAGAAATAATAATAATAAAGTTCAGAAACATCCATTAAGGTTTAAATAAGTTAGCAATATAAAATAAAAGTAACCTAATCTATTTTTGAGTAAGATACGTCTATATTCGTCAGAAATACACTGCTATTGAATTCACCTTATAGGTTTAGTCTATTTTTGAGTATCTACATATACCCTACGAGCAACCTCTAAGGTGTTTGGCAGGGGGTGATCATTCAATCAGCAAGAAGAGGATTTCCACGTGTATACCACATCGGTCACAAAAATAATACGCATAATAACAAGACATAGGTCCACATTCATGCAAAAGCAAAACTTAATAGTAATTCCTAAAGCAAACCCTTGCAAGGTTATAACAATGGAAAAATAAAAAGCACAGCGAGGGACGCCATTAATTTTATTAATCGGGAAACCGTTGTTATCCTTAACAGAAGGAGAAAATAATAAATATCTTTGTTTTGCAGTCTATTTCGTTTATTTTCTTCTCGAAATCACGTTTACCATAGCTCGACAGTAAACGAGGGATATGTTCACGACTTCTGGGATTAAAAATTTTCTCCGAATAACATCTTAAGTATCTTTGTTTTTTAATCTATATCCTATATTTTCTTCCAGTGGCACCGACTCCATGGGGCCTGAGGGGGCCCGAGCCCCCTCAATAATTCTTTATGGGAGTGAGGAAAAAATGTGTCAGGCTTGCCGATTTTCCCCGCAGTGTCCAAATATCGAGATTCGAGTTATCAGGGTTCTAATGTTGATCATATGGCTCTTCTCAAACGCTTAAAATACTTAAAACTCACTACTTATAACATTTCCCGGGGCAAGATCTCCGGTTTGGGCCCCCCCAATATTTTTTGTAAGTCGGCATCCCTGTTTTCTTCTCCAGATCACGTTTACCATAGTACGACCGTAAACGAAGGATATATTTGACGTCGTCTGAGAAAACAATCTTCTCCGAATTTACTATTTAAACTGAGCCTATACTCTCCTGCAAGATATTATGCCGAAATAAAATATGTATAGTGTAAATAAATAATAAATCACATATTAGTCTACATTTTGATACCACAACGGCATTACAAAACATTTACCACAAGACATGGATGACAATCTCAGTGTGAGAATGAACAATATTTTCGAACACATGCATTAAGTGAAGTAAAATCTGATGCTTTCCCGGCGAATATGTTCAAAAAAGGCTATTCGGGCTTCCAGCCGGGTGGTCTCCCTCCATTCTGCCGACGTTTCGGAACACGAGTCGGGTTCCATCCTCAGGGCTAATGGTGAGTGGATGAAGTTTGCCAGCTTGTTTACTTTTCAGTTGGTTGTGAGGTCTAACGTGATTGGCTCGGAGGCAGCCAATCTTATTTTCTTAAGTGCCGGTTTCCATGCATTACTCAGTGAATACCCTGTGTCACGATTGAGGGTGTTAGTTGCCAGCCGGATCTCGATGGATTCCTTAACCAGTCTTTTCCAGAAATCAGTCTCGCGGCATAGAATTTTCACGTCATCCCACTTTACCCTATGATCGGATTCAATGGCGTGTTCTACAACCGCGGATTTTTCCGGTTGGCAGAGCCTAAGGTGTCTCTTATGTTCTTTTATCCTTGTATTGATAGTTCTCCCCGTTTCCCCCACGTAAACCTGCCCACACTCACAAGGAATTTGGTAGACCCCTGGAGTTTCAAAACCACAAGGATCCTTCGCTTTAAGAAGTAGATCTCTTAGTTTGGAGCATGGTTGGAAAACGGTGTCAATACTTTGTTTTTTGAGGATCCTTGAAATTTTCCCGGACACCGTAGACACATAGGGAATATTGGCAATAGCGATGGGCTTTGGTCTTTCTTCCTCCTTTAAAGAGCCTAGATTTTTAATGCTCCTTTTTAGGGCCGAGTGTATCTCCTCATTACTATAGCCATTTTGCTTGAAGGTGGTTTTCAGATGTCTTATCTCTTTTGGCAGGCTTTCTTGGTCCGCTATGGCTTTGGCTCGATAGAAAAGGGTGGACAAAACTGCTCTCCGTTGGGCGGGGTGGTGATGACTTCGCCCATTTAAATAGAGGTCCGGTTACGTGGGGGAAACGGGGAGAACTATCAATACAAGGATAAAAGAACATAAGAGACACCTTAGGCTCTGCCAACCGGAAAAATCCGCGGTTGTAGAACACGCCATTGAATCCGATCATAGGGTAAAGTGGGATGACGTGAAAATTCTATGCCGCGAGACTGATTTCTGGAAAAGACTGGTTAAGGAATCCATCGAGATCCGGCTGGCAACTAACACCCTCAATCGTGACACAGGGTATTCACTGAGTAATGCATGGAAACCGGCACTTAAGAAAATAAGATTGGCTGCCTCCGAGCCAATCACGTTAGACCTCACAACCAACTGAAAAGTAAACAAGCTGGCAAACTTCATCCACTCACCATTAGCCCTGAGGATGGAACCCGACTCGTGTTCCGAAACGTCGGCAGAATGGAGGGAGACCACCCGGCTGGAAGCCCGAATAGCCTTTTTTGAACATGCATTAAGTATTTCAAACAGCTCCAGAAGCCGATACCTCTCGGTCTATCCCCAAAAAATCACAAATAGTAGAACGGAAAGCGGTCAATCGATTCATAGTATCGGCCTTTCGACGATGACCTAGTCAATATAATGAACGTTCGTCACACGACTAGCTGTTAAAATGATACCATCACCCAATTATTGCTGGGAAACCTTCTTAAGGGTATGCACTACGAGAAATAGTACCAACATTTTATTCTTCTTCGTTCCTTAGTGGAATACCCTATCCTCCGTAGAGGAGTTTTGAATCCATATTCTGGAATATACTCCGACGAAGACCGCACACAAGACTTCGGGAGCAGGAGTCTCGCTTTGCGAAACTTGGAATTGGAACGGGGGACAACCTCCTAATGAGAAATCCAAAGACTTCTTCTCCTCTTCCTCCTCCGAAGAGTCTTTCCCAACCGTTTGTTTTGTTGCCATGGTCGCACGCACATGCGCGCCGCTTTAGACGCATTCTATGACGTCGCCGACGCAAATAAAAAAAAACAAAAGAAGGAGGAAGGGCCAAAGGGTGTGAGAGAGACAGACAGACCGGGAGGAACCGTTGGTTCGATCCTGCGAATTCCAGCTCGCTCTCGGTACGCAAAACAGAGAGGAGATCCCGGAAATGAAACACATGGCGAACGAAGTCGACTGGGGGGGCGTGCTAATTAAGGAGTAAGTGGGTTAATCGGAGACAGGTATATTGCCCCAACGGCCGCCCAACTGCGCCGTGCGTAAGGGTGCAAGAGAAAGAACAGAAGCAAAAAATTGTAATGAATATTCAGGTGTTCCCACCGACTAGCGATGGGAAAATAAATGGTTTTTTCCGTGGACGTTTTTAAAAAAAATTCCATTCAAAACTTATTTTCTTTTCTTGTATTAAATATTTACCTGGAAACGGATGTCCTATAAGTATTTAGTGTTGAAATCAATACATTAAGGAGGGAAAATTCATTTTTATATAAATATTATTCTTCTTTCTTCGCACACTTTCTTCATATGCAATAGAATCAACCAAACTCTCTTTAATAACTCATCAACAACATCAACTCAATAACAACCGTAACCGTTGTCAATACTACAAATGTTTGGTTGGCCTATATCAAAATCGAGTTCATATTATTCCCGAGCAAATTGTACTCATATGTTATCATTTCCAAGGATTAGTTGTTACACGGATTTATTAATCTCCAAAATGTGGCTGTATTAGATTAGATATTTTTCAATAGGATATACGGCGACTGCAAAATCACATGTCAAACTTACTGTCAGTGGACTCGAAAACAAACGTCTTGGGGATTCGTCATGAAGAAACTAATGAAGAAAGGAGCTGATTATAATTGAAAGGCACAAAAAAATGTGATGATTAGACTCAGGTCACAAAATTAATGCTATATTCTACGAAATTTTTGAAGAAACGTTTTCTCAGTTTTTCTAGAGAAAGGTTGAAAACGTTTTATTTTCAAACGTTACAACCACTTTTTTTCGAGGTGCTCATCTCTATCCCCGACTAACTCTTAACTAATCTCTTCCGCAAACCACGGGCTTGACATACCACAATTGACTTAGTTAGAAAGGGAAATATGAGGGATCATACCCAAATGGCTGAGAGAGTTACGATTCCTCTCCCCCGGTAATATTTTATAGATCCCGATCTGGTAGTCACAATCACGGAGCTGGAGCGCGCGTGCAACGAAGACAAAAAAAGATACCTTAGAAGTCTAAGTGATGATTTAATGATCGTTACGAAGATGAAGCACTAACTGTAATGGAATCCACTAAAATGTTCGCCGTATTTATCGCAAAGTAAATCCTTAAAATATATGCATAAGGGAGAAATGTTTTCAGACGACGATTTCATTAGACCTTACTAACTACGGTAGATTCGAATGTGGTCTCGAAATCAGGGAAACAAGTTCGAAAAAAACGAGTGAAAAAGGTTGTAACGACGAGACCGTGACTCACTAGTTTTTTTTTTCGGGTAAAAAAATAAAAATGGTCAAAACCTTACCTTTACGGCGACGGCGATTGGGAAGGAAGGGGGGTGTGAGGGGTTCCGGTCAATCCTATTTCCTCGAGACCTCTCTCTCTCTTGCCTTCTTCTTCGGGTGATTATCCCCCTTCTCCTCTCGGCTTGTCCTCGAACACAAAATGAAAGCGCCGCCGTGGGAAGGTAGAAAGGACTGGGAAGAAACTGTGTGGCTACTCAAGGCGCACATGCACTGTGACACAACGACGGCACGAAGAGGCACTGATGCTGCTACAACACCACGGAAAGACCATCAAAAATGACGACCAACACCGCCTTCTCGCACGAAGGAATTGATTGGAAATTTAAAGAAAAAAGATACAGGCCCCCCTCACCTCACGGTCACCTGGGAAGCACTGACTTGCTTCGAGACACGGCCCACGGTGTTGACACGAGTTACTCGTGTTAAACAAACAGGAGTGTTCGATGATGGATAGGGTCGGCGCCGAATACAGATCAACACCGCACTATCAACGCGTATCACACCACGACTGGAGAGCCCCGATCACTTGCTTCACAGACACGAAGTAACTGAGAGTAGAGCACGGCTATGAGATGGGCCGCGTTCAATCAAGAAGGCGAAGCAGGTCACATAAACATCCAGCACACACTCACACGAGGTGGGCAAGCGAGTAGGACCCCGTCCTTCGTGGGTATGTATATTTACTCTTCCGTTGCGGGACGTGAGCGGTTGGTACAGGAGGGGTAGTTAAGGCATCCCATCACGCTGGCCGACGATGCATCACAATCGTCCCCGTCTCCAAGCAACTCAACGCAGGGTGTACGCGATCCCCGGGACGAGATAAACAAGATCGGGACGACGTTGCTATGGTCACACGATCGGGCGGTCTCGTCGGAAGAGAATGGCGCACATCACAACGATCGCCAAGGTACAGGCCGTTCGCTGCCTCTCGCTTTCCACAAGAAACCTTTCCACCTCCGTCAAACAGCACTACAGCACGCAGCAGGGAATGCCTGCCCCTCGCAATCCTCTGGCTGGTGCTCCTCCTTCCCTCCTTCCCCACCCGCCTGGCTGAGGCCCTGCTGCTGCCTTGGCTTCGGGAACCTTCGGCTACGCTCGGGTATACTCGTTCCCCGGCTCCCCCAGCGGAGGAGAAAACCGCGGGGATCGAGAATGCCAAGTAGTTCAGCTGGCTGCCGTGGAGAGACGCTAAATGTCGACTCCCTTCAAAATTCCAGGCGTAGAAGTTCTACCTCTCGTCGTAGATGGCGCTACTGTCGACGTTCGACGCGGGTGATTACGACCAATCAAGGATATTGATTCCACTCGCGTTTAAACGAAAGAATGTAGCGCGTGGTTGAAATGATAATTGAAGTGCTTCTGTAAATAAATGATGTGAGGGAGGTTAAAATTAGTATGTGACACGCAAGGAGTTTCAATAAGGAAATGTCAACGCTGATCTTTTGATTTACATTGAAACATTCCTGTTTTCACCACGCATCCTGAATATTATGAAATTAATAATATTTTAAAATTATTATTAGAGGTGATGGGCTGATCTTTTGATTTACATTGAAACATTCCTGTTTTCACCATGCATCCTGAATATTATGAAATTAATAATATTTTAAAATTATTATTAGAGGTGATGGGACAAGATAGATCATGTAGACTGATGAACATTATTCAAAGTTGAATAAGCTAATTTTTTCATTAAATCCCTTCGAAACATTTTTATGTGGTGCATTTACACTGCTGTAAAAAAAAAATTCGTACATGTTATTGCGTAAATTTTTTAATTGAATTTATGCCAGAAAGACGAATGAGTTTTTAAGATTTATAATCTATACAGGTCTAACTCCAAATTTATTTCTAGTTTCCTCACTTGATGAACAAGAAATTTATCTTCTATAATATAACGAATCAGTGTGTATTTTATCAGTATTTTTGTTTTTTTTTGTCTATTTTAATCTACTCCTATTCTTGTACAGTTTTCTTGCATTGCGGATTGCACACATTTCGAACAAAATTTCACCTTTTTTAGACTGTACGGACAAGATAAAATTGTATTTGGTTGAGGATTGTGGGAGAATTGTCGGTCATTTACATTTATTACCTTACATAACATTATACGTACCAATCATTGAACACAAATGCTAATACACATTGACTACAGCAAGATGCAGCAGCATTGCTTCCTTTTCATAGCTACAGATTACAGCGGACATTGAAACTAAAATAGTTTCTTTATTTTCTCAGTCACAGTGTTCCAAAATATCAATATTACCAATATACATTAAAGTAAGGGGGAAAATACTTTTTACTAATGCAGTAGGAGATGGTAAATAGCGAGGTATGCGCCGAAAATATTCCGCTCGTTCAGTTACGATCAAATGGCAAGTGCATATTATATCCATTAGAACACCTACTCCCAGGGGCTGTCTGGAGTGATTGGTGGCCCTCGGCTGGGGCCCTCAATACCGGGAAGGTTCAGGGGTCCTCCCCCGGAAAATTTTAGGAAATTGCATTTCCCAGAAATGGATTTTGACGCTATTCTGGCTCTCTAAAAGTAGATAAAAGTTTGTAAATAATATCAATTTAGTGAATAAAAAAATACCACGTAAAGTAAGAATAGAGTAGTTTCCATCATCAAAGAAAACGAAAGGCATTGATTGCGATTCGTTACCCGCCATTGATGTATTCATAGTATACAAATTATTTGGTTTTATAAATCCCAGTTTAGACGAATGGCCATAGTCAATTTTAACCGCATTTGAAAAAGGCCAGATTGGCGCCCATGCGATGCCACTCCACGTGACATCACAGGGACCTAGTAGATAGGAGTTTTACATCGTCTGAGATTACCAATGCATGTGTAAGGCACAGAGCTCAGGGAAATATCTCTTAATAATCACCTACTAAAACCGATGCTACAACTGCCTGTGGTCGCAGAGTTTCCTTCTTTTGAAAAGGTATTAATAATCCTTATTTAAGCCAAGCGCTACCTGCAAGCAGGGTACTCTGCTACCTGCTGGCAGCCTGCATCGCAGTGGCGCACATATTCTCGCCCCAAGGTCATCTCACTCGGCGGCAGCGGGAACCGGAATGACGTCACACGGGCTTTTCCCATCAATAATTAGCCGTCGCGTTTTCGCGCGCTTGAAAATTTTCACTTTTCATTTAATCGCGAAAAAAAATAGATATCGTCGTTTAATAATCTGAAAGCGTGAAATATATACTCCAGGAGTAATAATCTTTCGATTTAGGCAATAAAAAAATAAAAGGAAACCACCCTATTGCGGCGGAAACTATGTTTTAAACAACATTGCTACACCAGATCAATGTTTCACGTCTTACTTCGTGGAGAGGTGGCGTAATAGATTCCAACGTTGTTGTATTCTACACAAAGTGCATATTTCTTTGTGGCACAGTCGGTTTTATGCTGGGACGGGGTGTAACGAGGGCACGCCCCCCCCCCCCCCCCAGATGCTTAAAAAATAGACAAGATTTTTAATACGGTTTCGTTATCATCACCTTCATTTTGCTTCGTGTAATCAGTAAAAGAGTTAAATGTAGCGAGTGCTTGATAAACTTTTCTTTCGCACGTAAATTCAGGCATCAATAGTTATTTCCCTGGTAAAATAAAAAAATAAAGTTGCGAACCGAGATGGTGTGACGCGAAAGTCAGAAAATCATTAAGGCGGCGGAGACCATGTCATGCAAAGATGAAAATAATCCGTACCGATTTACCCGCCACTGATGGCGAGTTAGTAATAAAATGATATAAGCTCACAAAAGGAAACATATTAGAAAACTGTCGCTATTATATATGTGGCTTGTTAATATTTCATATTACTAACTTTTATATGAAAATAAAAAATGTATATTATTCATTAAGAGTTGTATTTTGCTCTTAATCTCAAATATCAGAAGATCGTTTGCCTGTCAGACATTGTCCCCCCCTCTCCATAAAAAATTCTGGATCCACCCTTGCTCTGTGGAATGTAACAATGTTTATTTTTTAATATATTTGGAAAATCCTAAGTACCCCCACCCCCAAAAGTTAAAATTAGTACTCTTAACTGATATTAAATTTAAAATTAATGAAACTCAATGAGCACATTTACTTTTTCCGATCATGAAAAAATCATTCTAGCGTAAGTCGTTATTTATTCTGAACTTTTAAGTTTACCGCGGCCTAAAATTCTTCGTGGCGCTCACCTACTTTGCGTCGAATTTCTTCGACAGAAGTTGATGAAAGCATGCGGCATACGGCTCGGACGTTATTACTTTTGCTTCCGCGAAACCTAGATTCCCCGGAAATTAATATATTCTGTGGATGGCTATTGCCAATCTATTTCTTGTCTTACGACCCACATCCGGGTAATCGCTCTGGGAAAATAATCTCATTTTTCGCAGAAGCTCATTATTTTATTATATCTGGGACACTCGTTATTATCGAACAAAATCCCATACTTGTTTTGTTTCCTGGCGCAGAGAAGTCGGCCATGATGGAAAATCTTACGCATCTAGTAATCAGAGAAAACTTCTGGCTGTTTTATGAGACATACCGCATTTCGTATGCTTTCATCATCTTCCATCGTAGAATTTCTTGATCAAAGCTTTTGCAGCTTATGATAATTAATGAGTGACATGCGGGTGCATACCGCGTGGTATATCGGATGTTGCCGCGGCATTTCGATACCGGCTGCTGGTCGTTTCTTAAAAAAAATGGCGAAAAACCGACTGCTGGTCACATCTTCATTCCCTTGAAGAAGTGACCAGCAGACGGTAACGAAACCTCGGGAAAAATCCGATTCACTTTATAGTATTTCACACTTCCAACGAAGAAGTTCGACGAAAAGTAGGGGAGAGCCACTGAGAATAGCAGATCTAGACTGTGAGTAAACTTCTCTCGGGTTTCCCACCGGGTTAAAGGCTTCATAATGGCCGACGTTTCGAGCTCCGACTGACTCCGATGAGCGCCGAGTCGGAGCTCGAAACGTCGGCCATTATGAAGCCATTAACCCGGTGGGAAACCCGAGAGAAGTTTACTCACATCATTCGCCGGGAAAGCATCAACTCTATCTAGATCTAGACTGATTTGCGGCGATATTATAAGATTTTTCTTCATTAATCTCCCGCTGGCAAATTGTTTGCAACCCTTACAAATCTCATACTAGTACGTTTCAAATTAAGCGATCATTAATTCACTGAGGACGATGGAAGAGTGTTCCGTCGAAACGTTAGGCCAAAAAATTCTCACTCGGCTAGAAACCCGAGAAATATTTGTAAGAAATATTCGCCGAGAAAAAACAAGATCATATAAGCGATCATAGTTTCCATCGAGTCGATAGATTTCTGATGACGACAATCACTTCGCCAATCAAGAGAATTTCTTCTAACGTTAAGAAGCTGTCCGGATTGCTGGCGAAACTGTCGTCGACAAACATCAATGAACGCGGTGGAAACCCGGAAACCATAGCAGCAACAAACTACACACCTCGAATGCCTTGGCAAGGACTTAGGCAGAAGGGTGGGGTTTGAACATTACGACGGACAATAGGGTGGTTTCCTATTATTTTTTAAATGCCTAAATAAAAATATTATTACTCCTGGAGTACGTATTTCACGATTTTAGATTTTTAAATGTAGATATCTATTTTTGCGATTCATACGGTGGTTTCATATTATTTTTTATTGCTTAAATCGAAATATTATTACTCCTGGAGTACGAATTTCACGATTTTAGATTTTTAAATGACGATATCTATTTTTCACGATTAAATGAAAAATGAAAATTTTCAAGCACGCGAAAACGCGACGGCTATGTATGAATGCTGGGAATACTCCGTGTGACGTCGTTCTGGTGCCCGCTGCCGCAAGTGAGGTGATCTTGGGACGAGGCTTTGAGCGCTTGGGACGACGCAGGATGCTAGCAGGTAGAAGAGTACTCTACTAGCTAGTAGCGCTTGGCTTAAATAATGATAATTAATACCCTATCAAACGAAGAAAACTTTCCGACCTTAGCCAGTTTTGGTAGATGATTATTAAGACATGTTTCAGGCGCCAATCTGGCCTTTTTCAAATGGGGATAGAATCGATCATTGCCATTCGTCTAAACCGGTATTTCTAAAACTAAATAATTTGTATATTAGGAATACACTGCTGGTGGGTAACGAATCGCAATCAATGCCTTTCGTTTTCTTTGATGAAGTGAACTACCCTTTTGCATGGGGTTTGGGTGTCTGGGTATTCTTCCTCGTACCCCCCTCTTCTTTGGTAGTATCACACATTTAAGGAAGAACTTGGCTGCATACATTAGCGTATCTATGGGGGGGTATAGCCCCCCTTGGTTATCCAATTTACACTACGTAGAATGGTAATTTTTTTCGCACCCCCACTACTGCTAGGAGATTAACCCCCTCCCCCTTGTTCCATTCCTGGTTCCGCCACTCTGGCTGCGCATGATACTTTTGAAAATATTTGTCATGACAACAAAACTCGTAGTACGAAAATATATTCAGTAAAAATATTACAGCATCTTATTAACTTATATCAATGACTTCCACCTCATCGCGCCACATATCATGCAAGATACTAATTTATTAAGCTGAATATGGGTATTCTAAATAATAGGGTGGTTTCCTATTATTTTTTTATTGCCAAAATTGAATGATTATTACTCCTGGAGTACGCATTTCACGCTTTTAGATTTTTAAATGGTAATATCTATTTTTCGCGATAAAACGAAAGGTGAAAATTTTCAAGCGCGCGAAAACGCGACGGCTAAGTAGGAATGCTGGGAAAAGTCCGTTTGACGTATTTCTGGTTACAGATGTCGCCGTGTCAGGTGACCTTGGGGCGAGGCTTTGAGCGCTGATACGACGCAAGCTGCTAGCAGCTAGCAGAGTACCCTGATAGCATATAGCGCTGGGCTTAAATAAGGATAATTATTACCCTATCAAGGGAAGGAAACTTTCCGAACTTAGGTAATTTTATTGGGTGATTATTAAGAGATGTTTCCCTGAGCTCTGTGCCACATGCATGCATTGGTAATCTCAGACGATGTAAAACTCCTATGAACTCGTATAGAAACTAGGTCCCTGTGACGTCACGTGGAGTGGCATCGCATGGGCGCCAATCTGGCCTTTTTCAAATGAGGTTAAAATTTTCCATTGCCATTCGTCTAAACTGGGATTTCTAAAACCAAATAATTTTTATATTATGAATACACTAATGGTGGCTAAGGAATCGCATCAATACATTCGTTCTCTTTGATGAAGGAAACTACCCAATTGCACTTATATTTTACTTTTGTAATATAACTATATGTCCTCTACACTTATTCCATCCTTCATCATTCTTCGGTAGCACGATGAAGCAAGTTTTTGGAGACGTGTATGTCCCACTCACTTCCATTGAAAAAGAATTAACCCATATGAATTATGCTCGTACTGTCAAATAATACATTTGATATTCAGGGTTTATTAATTCTGGGTATCCTAAAGAAGTATAATCCCCTTAGTATTGTTGACTTATGATTATAATGATAAGCGGGTGAAGCCTATGGTGTGTATAAACAGTAATAGAGGACGTCGAAGAAAGATGGTCTGTCTGTTGATCACCAATAGAGTATCGCAATCAGCTGATCTTGAAAAAAAATTAATAAAGCTTAATGGTTTTAAGCTGTGATCCTAAAACTCTAATGTGGGTACATTTGGAAATTTTTGCTACTTATAATTCACGCATGTGCTATAAGTCAGTGGCGTAACTATGTAGGGGGGGGGGGGGAAGGGGATGTATCCCCCCCCAAAGCCTCAGAAAAATCAAAAATATATTTCAAAATCTTGCCTGGATTTGATACATAATAACTGCCTCTACTTAAAGTTACATTATAATTGCCAAAATGATGTAAAATACATTTTCAGGCCTTTTATTTTTGAAAAATTTTCCTGAACTCCCCATTTCCAGGGGGGTGGGGTTGCGTCCACTTATCCCCCTTATCCCCCTCAGAGCCCACATTCTAAGCCCCCTCATCCCCTCCAAAGCATATCTCTAGTTACGCCACTGTTATAAGTAGATTATTTTATAAATCTCAGATTCGTATTTTTGGTGTTTTTCATATGAATGATGAACACGTTTTTGCACAAACTGTATTAAAATAAAACAAACGTTCATTTTTTTATTAATCGATCTTTCTGTTCAAATTTTGTTTTTTTTTCCAAACTCGAGCTCTTTATTTCGATAAAAAATCGATTTCTCGAAATATCGATTTGGACCGACATTTTTTCATCACTATATAATCAAAAGCATAATCCTCAAATTACCGTCGTGGCAGCGAGGAAATTGTAGAGACCATGACGAGACTTATTCGTCCTCACTGGCAAAGAAGCATCACTCAAGTTCCATGCCTCGAGTAAAAATAGCAGCGATATTAAAAATTTCCATCTTCCGCTGAAAAACGCGAGGGACGGACGGCCGGCCGCGGGCGACTCGCCGAATGAGCTGACTGACCTACATTGGCCGCCAGGGAAAGAAAGAGCGCGCTTCTCAGCCCCAGTAGGTACAAAAGAAAAACAATTTGAAGGAGAGTAATGGGTGCGTGGTAACGCAGTGGGCAAAGCGCTTGGCTACTGATCCAAGGATCACGGGTTCAAATCTCTGTAGAAACTTTCGGTTACCCTAAACACTTTGCGTGTAACGGGCGTGATATTACGACCTGCTAATCCTTCTGAGGAATGCCATGGACGTAATATTACGTATATCTAATTTAAGTATACCGGGACTCATATTTTTATCACTAACAGGAGAACGGTGAACGTAGATTGGCCATGCAAATATCAAGCTCAATTTTTTAACCTCTACATTCTGTCATGAAATGGGTCGAAACTATTCCCTCTGATCCTCCTCAACTCCAGGGGCGCAGCTAGGAATTAAGGCTGGGGGGGCAACTTGGAAATAAAGGAATAAAACTTTGTAAGGTTCAATATTATATTAATGTGGGCACGACCCGGGTTTCTACATCTATGTAACAAAGTTACGAAACTACGTGCCCATATCAATATAACAGTGAACCTTACAAAGTTTTATTCCTTTATTTCTTATACGGAGAGTTTTCATAAAGTCAAGCCTGAAGTTCCATCCAATTTCGTTTCGTTTCTACATTTCGTTCCCTGGAACGAAACTATTGTAATTTTACTGGTTTTTAATTACGTTTAGTTTCGAATGCCATCCCTGATTAAAACTATATTTATTACTCAATTAGCGAGCCACACGGCGTTGCTCGGAAAGGATAGTACTCAGAGGAGTGAGAAACTTGATACTTGGAATTAATGGTCACATGGCAGGATTTTCAGGTAAAGGAGCAAAGCTGGTATGATGATGGTATGCATGTTCAACAGCAAACACTTGAGAAAACAATTTCCGTTTACCGCGCATGGGTTCATATTTTACCCCGCTCCACAGCATTGATCGTTATGTGTCTCCGTACTTGCGCAGGCCAAAAAGGTTGCGTGAACTATTTGTGTGTATTTTGGGAGCATGAGATGCACCTACGTACTTACTTTGGTTGCAATCCGTGCAGCTGTATGCAATAGCATTGCGGACAGACAAACAGACATCCTCTTATAAATTTATAGATATACGGGCTGGGATTGGGCGAATGCACGAACGAAATTAGAACAGGGGCTATTTTGCCATCTCACTTCCATGCAATTTCGCCTGCGTTCTGGTAATGCACCGATTTAAATGACGCAATTTAGACTGTGCCTTCTTTGCTCCTCGACTACGCAGGTTGTAGAAGTTACGTGCCCCGAGTAAAACGGCCTTTACAAAATCCTTGAAGTCCGCTGTGGCTCAGGGAAAGGAACTGGGTCCCCTACTCAAAATGTGTGCAATCAGTACACCTGAGGCTTAGTTCGAGGTTAGCTCTACCCTCAACTATCCAAACCAAGTTTCGAGTTGAATCAGTGTGTGATGATGACAAAAATCATCTACAGTATCTACCACTAATCTCCGAAAAATCTCTCTATTAACTTGTAATAACCTCCTAAAAATGATGTGGGAGTCTAAATTACGATTTTTCCACTTCGATGAAGGTACTGTCCCAAGTTATCCTGAATGCATAACAAAATATCTCCTGCTCCTGACGGAAAATACTACTATACCACTTATTTTTCATCAAAAATCACTTCTGACCTGAAGCTCTTGATAGTGTTGCCGACGAATCTGTCATCATAAGGCATCAATAACGCGAAATACGTGATACCATCTATTTTTGACATTTTTAAGGCCCTCAATTTTTTGCCGCGAATAACTCAAGAAGCAGGAAAACGGAAAAAAATAAGGGTCTCTTTTTAATACCATGGATGAAAATCATCGTAAAAAAATCATTTGGGTTACTCGGGATTAGAGACGGATATTATTATCCCCATTATCAGGCAGTTACGCTTCCAGTTTATGAAATACCGGACTATCAGGTTTACTGCCACGCTACCATTTTTCCATCCTTGGTGTACATAACTTTGCACCCGTGCGCATAACTGCGTAGAAAGTGTCTAGTTTTAAGTAGTGTTTATTAATATGTCTGGCGCGGAATAGCCAAAAAAGTAGGGATTATTTCTCCAGGAAGTGCTTAGCAAGCACACATCCATCTCCTGCGTCACAGTGCGAACTTAGACACCTTGTTCGATAAACCCAATCTGAGATTCGCCATGGAAGAAGAGGCTTAGTGGTTTATCTGGTAGTATAACTGACTGACAATCTCGATA
This sequence comes from Ischnura elegans, assembly GCF_921293095.1. Classification (NCBI taxonomy): domain Eukaryota; kingdom Metazoa; phylum Arthropoda; class Insecta; order Odonata; family Coenagrionidae; genus Ischnura; species Ischnura elegans. Next base: position 122,907,695 of record NC_060248.1, read on the forward strand.
TCCGGGTTCGGATCCCGAATAAGTCGTATGTCTTTTTGTCGGCCTATTTCATCTCTATGTACATAACTTTGCACCTGCGCACTTGACTGCACACAAAGTTACCTGTTTCATTCAGTGATTTGGACAGGTCTCCATATTTTTGAAACTCCATCACAATCTGCAATTAAAGAAAATGGAGAACAAATCCGTTTCCATGGCGATATTTGGAAGACTGATTGAAAAGAGATGGAAATTTTCCTCATCATATTTATTTTCTTTGTGCACACCTTCACTCTCTCTCGTGCATTTTCAACAATCTCAAAAAGAAACAATTCCGCGCCCTCGCCGTTGGCGCTCGGGGCGGTTCGGACCATTTATTCCTTCAACGCTCCGGGTTTTTCCGAGCCGGCCGCACCACGTCTCCTACTCCTCCGCACCCACCAGCGTCCCGCCGTCGGTGGGGCGCTTTCCGTTTCTCTCTCATCAGTTGGCGAACTTGTCGCAGTCGGCCAGCTTCTGCGCCTCCCCCTGTGGAGACACAAACAAATTAAAATTAAAATCACCAGCAGTATACCAGCTGCAGTAAATGGAAGAAGAGACACCTGTAAACAAACCGCCATGTTGATTGGGACTAGAAAGTCCCATCTTCCATCTAACCCCTCCTCAAACATGAAATATATGCAGTTAAATACATTATCAAGTTGCTCATGAAATTACATAAGAAGAAATAGAAGTTCAATTTTCAAAAACAAATACAATTATAAGTTAACAAAGTTACCATTGACCAAGTGTAAAAAGATGTTGGTGAACGTGGGAAAAACCTAAGGATATTGACCGTCGTCCTTATTGGAAAAAAACTCACTGCAGGAAAACGCCCACACAAGAAGGGGGGCGTGAAAAACCTGCGAAACCCTACTGAGAGAGCTAATGTAAACCTGGGTGTCTACAAATACAATAAATTACATGGTGTATGGAGAGAACTAAGAGATAGACGTGTTCTAATAAGATCGGGAGAAAAGCTAACATAGTGGTGTATTGAGAGAACTGAAAGAGAGACGTGTTCTAAATAGATCAGTAGAAAGAAGAAAAGGACGCAGAGAAAAAGGGGGTGACTACGAGAGAGAAAGATCGCGGAGGAAGAGATACGGCAGAACTCAGTCAGTTTGCATAAATCTTTCGCCTTTTACCAAAGATTTCCATGGCGGTAGTTCAGTTGTATGTATCGACAATTTTAATTGTGCCCATTGGAAAAGAAGGAGAAATTACGCAATATATTTGTATGATATCATAATGTAAATTGGGCCCAATTAGTCTTCTTTACGACATTTTGAATATAATTTGTAAAAAATGATTTTGGTGCATGTTATTTCTTAATTAAGTGTATTTTCGAACCCCAGCGTAACACGAAATAAGAAGTGGAAGTTGAGTTTCGTTACACACCAATTTTACCACCCAGCTATCCCTACTAGAAATAGACTACAGAGCCGGTAGATTTAAAGTTGTCGTTCTTCCCGCATACGATAATGGATTATAATACTTGCGATAGTTTACCTGCATGTGTAGTTAACAACTAATTCTATTTGTCAATACTAACTATCTGCATGAATTTTTTTGCATGTTATAATCCATAAATGAATCGCTTTTTATTTCTTTCCTTATTTTATTCATAACCAGTAGTTTTATTTGCATGGTAGCATTTTACACACTTCAATATGTAACTACCGACCGAGGTCTTGAAAACGTCTTGAAAATGATATTGATAGTCGAAACCATGGTAGGTGATGGAGTTACATATTATAGTGTGGAAATTTTAATTTGCTGTGTACATTTTATCATGGATTTCTACCACGATGCATTTCTACCACGTAAGGCCTAAAGACAGTGAATATCTAGGTAACCACTCCACAGAAAACTTACTGCTCCTGTATAAATTATTGAACGTTCTAAGTGTGTATTTTGATAACGCTTTTGTAAGCTCCCTTCGTTGTTCATCATCTTGTACGGGTCAAATGTTGCCACTCAATTTCAACCAACTTTCCGATTAGCTATGAAGCTGAAACTTCATGGCTAATGCTGAAGCTTCCTGGATAACTCAGGATCAGATTACAATGCAATATTCCAACACTTTAATTATGATTTTAACTGCATCTCAATTGTGATTCAGAATTCAAAATTAAATATGGTGATTAGATCAAAAAATGGCCAGGAAAATAAGATGGCTGCGCTGCGATCATTTAAACGAGGATGATAGAGAGTTTTAACTACAAATTTGCTTGGATCAAAATTAATTGAAAATTTGATTGATAAAAAATTTACTGGCATTATTTATAGTTCCCGCTAAAAACGTGGTTTTCCTTGTAAAAAGTTATTATTGGTACGAATGCGGTCACTATACAGAGATGAATCTTCGCAAACCTGATTGCGTGATTGATAAATGCGCGTAAAGAAGGAAGATGTTATTCAATGGAGAGGACATCCTCCCCACCCACCTGGATGAGTTTGTAGAGGTACATGAGTGACTCCATGGATGGCTTGCATGGTGAGGATGGGGAGTCGAGTGCCCCCCCGCCGCCCCGCTTGCCCCAGCCGGGGGTGAAGTTGACCTGCGCCGAGGAGCGGTCCAGCAGCACCGACAGCACCACGCACACCAACAACAGCACCAGCAGCGCCCCGCCGCGCCTCCCAGACCCCGCACCAGACGAGCACCACCGCGTCATCGCGATCAGACGATATACTCTCTCCCTTCCTGCGAATCACAAGAGATAAGGAGGTGTGGTGAAGCAATAAGAAACATGGATTAGTCTCACCAAATGGATGCATATTTGGAGGTCAATTTACGCATTGAGAGAAGGAGAGGCGACACAACGCAAATTTGGTATTTGTGTACCTACACATGGGTAAACGTTTCTCGGGGTTCCCACCGGGTTAAATTCTCCATTTTAGCCGACGTTTCGAGCTCCGACTCGAGGCTCTTCCTCAGGGCTGATGAATATCGTTTTATTTGTTGCTTTGGTTGCTAAGTCTCACTGTTACAATATTGCCATTGTTGCGTGTATAGTTAGTTTTCACGACAATCAGCTATTGCTGGACATCGTTAGCGCGGCGTGATACTTTTATGGCGTATTATGACGTCGCCGTTAGCCTGCTCTTAACGAAAGGTGCCAAAGGGTTCAAGGCTTAACATCCCATCCGACGGACGGAGTGCTGCGCTTGGAATGCCCTCCACATAATACTAAAGCAGAGAAATTTAGCTAATTCTGGGATTTGAACCGGGGCCCACTAGGTGTGAATGTAACATTCTGGCCACCGCACCAAATTTACATTATCATAATGGAACACTCTTCTATTTTTTTCCAATATTCAACGAATTTGCTTCATTACAAACGGAGGCCACCAACCTCGGCCAGTTACTTACTGTCTCCATGCACACGATACAAAGAGCGATGACTGCGACTCTGGCGGATGGGCCAGTACAGATCAGGGTACCAGAACCAACACGGAGGGAAAGAAGATCATAGAGACACAAAGTGATTGATCGGCCGGGGATTATTGTAATGGCGTTACGTGTTCTTCCTGAGGGTATCATTAAAAATGGATATACCTTCATGGGTTAATTTTCTGGCAGCTCTGAAAATTCTCTGACACTGCACTCGGGCCCACGAGATGTGAACCCAGAACTCTAGCCACCAAAACAACCCGATCTCCCAAATTACATAATATTTGTGGAAATTACTTAATTGATGCAAAATACCTGGAAATGGCCTATATGATTGATGTACTAGAATCTACAGAGTGGAGCATCAGAAGGCACCGTTTTAAAGCGTGGTAGTTAGCATTAACAAGCAATAAAAATAATGCGACAAAAAGTGGGTCCAAGGTTGCGTTAAGCACTTCTTCTGACGTGGCACGAAGGAAGAATTAAGATTCTGGAGGGTGTCCCTAGCGGGGAGGGGACGAACTACTGGAATGAGACCGCCTAAATTATGATAGTAACGATAAGTGAGTCCATTATCAGCGAATCCACGAATTAAGTCCCCACGGAATACTCCAGAAGACTTGATAATTTGTCAAAAATTATTTATTTTAACTGTATGATATTTGGCACGATGTGGTGTAAGTTATTAATATTAGTTAAATAACATATTGCGATATGTCCACAGAACATATTTCCGTACGACGCCTTTCCTTGTAAAAAAAAATTTTTTCAAGAGCTGTTGTAGCAACGATACGCTCCGTGCGAAAATGAATTAAGTGGAAATGTTTCATAGCCTAATTTAACTAATAGTTGAACTGGCTTTCTACACTAAATTAAGATAAAAATACGAGCCATAATAACACAGGCCAACAATGAAAAAACTTTTTTTACTGAAAATACCTTATTCTTATGTTTTTGAAGTTGCTGAATCCAAATATGATGGTTTTAAAGTTGTATCACCCACCATTTATTCACATTTTACAGTTAAATTTATGAAATCAAGCAATATTTTTAGAATTTAACAGCTTTTTTTATAGTTATAATAAAATTGAAAAAGTAGGTCTAATGAAGGAAGATAATGAGGGATTACTGTTGGTATTTCACCGAGAAGTTCAGCAAGCGATTCATCGCAGAAAAAGCTACACAAGAAAAAAGGGAAAGAAAATGTAGACCAATTCCAGTTGACAAGTGAACCCTGTATTATCACGCTGTAGTAAATACAAACAATTTTATCACGATGTAGTGAGCAGTAAATAAAAACAATTTTATGATGTAACAAAGTGTATCATTGATTTCCCTGTATACCGTATAGGGGTATTAGACTAAATATTAAATACATATTGCTTGGAAACTATGGGTGATACTAAAAACTAAGGCCAGGTTTCGATTCCCCGCATAAAAATCTATAAAGATCAGCTATAAAAATATAAAAAAGTTTTCAAGCAAACTTTTTTTGTAGGCCTGTGTAATTCTTTACTCCGGGTGAAGTATTACCACTTGAAGACCTAAAAATTCACTGGGATCAAAACCGAAAAAGGGTACTGCATAATAGGCTTGACATAATACTTATTATAAAAAAAAGGAAGACATAACACAATAATCGAAAAGTGCCATCAGGCGTCAAAGTAGGACAAAAAAATGAGATGGGAAAAAAAGATAGCAGGAATTTGCTCGAGAAATCAAGAAACATATGGAAACAAAAAAGCAGTCACAGTGATCTCAAATATACTATGAGTCACGGATATTGCGCCTTATTCAATGAAAAGGGGAATTGATCCGTCAAAAGTTAACCTTAATATCATCATGTATGAAATAGAAAGCACCGTCATATTAGACACACGTTGGCCTGTTATATTGCGTCTGAACGAACAGTAAGTAGAGACAGTCGTGAATATGGAATTTCGGCCCTGTCCAAAATTGGTATTTTTCCAAGGAAACTTGATTTATTGAGAATTAGTAGTTATCGTAACAATAAAACAATCCATATATTTTTCATACTCTAATGATGAAATTCACCGTGAAAAATCATTTGCCGTAGCCCGGAATATGAATTTGAATCTCGCGATTGCCGACATATGTCAGCAGTTACACCAACAAGTCATCTTATTCTATGACGAATCTCAGGTTTTGACGAACAAGGTGTTGAAATCCACACTGTGGTGCAGATGACGGAGTTGCCGATATGTTTGCATATGAAATCCACCAAAAAATTCCTATCGTATTGAAATGCATGAGATAATGAGGTTGAATACATTGACAGAACACAAATACAACCTAACTTTGTCGTAATTTAACCTGCCATCTTAACGTGCGTCTGACCCGTCGTATTTTACAGCGACTCAGCGAAAAGATTGCATCGATTGTGCACCGGAGATTAATTACATCAAGGTAATCTGATTATACTGACCGCTTGATTGTATCGCCGATGGGAATACAGCACTTAAAATTGGAGCAATGGATATGACATATTGAAATAGGTACGAGAATGGGCAATTTATTTTAGTTCTGAATTGTAAAAAAAATTGACCCTCCTGATAGATTTTTAGAGTGGAAAGAATTTCCTCTTTCTAAGCGAATTTTAACAGACTAAAGCATAGTTCGCTTTCGAAATCAAACAATATATTCAGATACGCACAGAGGTGGTGTAAATTGAAGCAGTTGAACAAATCTTCAGTAACTGATATATTGGATAATGGAATGATATATTTCGGCAACTGACCTTGGTAAAGAAAACCGGTCGGCTAACGTAACCATTCGAACACAATTCCTGTGTATTCGGAAATCTCAAATAATTCAGCATCGAAGGTTTTCTGCTATCTGGCGAGTCAAATAATGCCTGATTCGATTCGATTTCGGAGGCTAGGCTAATATTCTGCTGCTTTGGTCTCCATAAGAAATGAGATGGCATGACGCTACCATTGGAACACGAATCCTGTAGATTTGAAAATTACGAATCATGCAGAATCGAAACTTTTCCGCTATCTGCGGAATACACGCATTTATCAAATAATGCCTGATTTGAATCGATTTCCGAGAGTTCGCTCAGCTCATTCCGCTGCTTTTTTCTCTACTATATATATATATATATATATATATATATATATATATATATATATATATAAGAAATGCGATAGCCTAAAGTTACAATTCAAACTCGAATCCTGTTGATTCGATAATTACGAATCATTCTGGATCAAAACTTATCCGCTATCCGGCGAATCAAAACATGCCTGATTCGAATCGAGAATTCGAATGCCTAATTCGAATTTCGGAGAGTTCGCTCAGCTCAATGGAACATATTCCATATGATTTGCCGTCGAACGTCGGAAGGATTACCAGACTCACACCAGAATGGACCACACACCTTTCGCTCCGCAAGCTCTTTGGAGTCAGGTGTCGGTCGCCCTGGAGATCGGTGAAATACTGTTGAAAGATCTTCGAGAGGTTCGTCTTCTTCCTGGACTCCTCTGACTGACTTGAACCGCTGCTGTCTCTCTGCCACGTCTTCGTTCAGCCGCTGTGCTTCCAATGGACCTAGCACACCTCCCGGGACCCTATTTATACGGGGACGACTGCCGCCATCTCCGTCACTCCCGCTGGGTCGTGGGAGGAAGTTTGTAAGGGGCTGGCAGGTCGCGGAGGCATCCTCAAAACCCTCCCTTCTCAAGAGACCTCCCTCTCTTTGTCCCGTGGGGCTTCTTCGCGTCCTTGGGGGGGCCGGGGGGAGGCGAGTGACCCCCCCTGCCCTTCTGAGGGAGTAAACAACCCCCACCGGTGATTGGAAACGGAGAGGAATTAGTTGATTGGTGGGAGGGACAACTCCTTCTCTCGAGATAAATCTGTCCCGAGTGCGGCAAAAGTATTCTTTTAATGAAAAAACTTGGGTGGGCTGTGTCCTCGCCCACGCCGCCGCGACCTCACGATGAGGAATCGCCCTAAGGGGTGAGTGCGCCGCGAAGGTCCAGAGCCACCGACCAAGACGCTAGAAGGGAAAATGCGAAGGGTGCTCCATCCTCGGCGCAAATCACGCACAAGGAAGGTGGTGCGCCTTGAAATGAAATCGCTAAGAAAAGTTTTACAGAGTATTTGACCATTCCTTAAGCCGAAATTGATTCCATATATAATAAGCTCCAGGAGCGCAGCGCAGGAATTAAGGCGGGGGTTTTAGTGTAACTAATTTATGTCGAATTTCGAGAATCCAGACAAGCAATACGCCAACTATTGGCCGAATACAGAAGTAGAGCTCCGAGGATACCTAAGGAAACCACGTTGACAAATTATTGTTATTGCTGGGAATTTACTGATTTTTCTAATTATATTTTTGATATTAAGCCACCATAACGTAACAAGTAATATATTTTAAGCATTCATATTAATGTAAAATGCCTTTTCAGTTGCCATTTTTTGCTACAGTTCATCATTTACTGGGACGGTGGTTTGTTTGTTTAATGCACTTGGGGTAACCGACGTATTGCAATTTTTCTTTTCTAGCCGGCTGAGAATAATTTCATTTTTATCGCAGTCACTCATTTATGGTCATTAGCAACCCTTTCAGAAATGTCCGTGATATAGTAGAGGATATTTCAACTGAAATCTATTAATTCCTTAATCTTAACTGATATTTCTCGTTGCCCGTGGGAATTGAAATATCTCCTTAAAGCCAAGAAAATCTTCTTAGATATTTTCTACTTTAATTATCGCAGTGGCTCGACAATTCATCCTATTGCACCTATGTTATCATCAAAACAATATCCTCGATGCGTCAGCCATATTGGCAAACTACGTCACTGCTTTCAGCGCCACCATCGGTGATTTGAGCCTCGAATACCGGGGTGTGTTGGGGTATATCCACCAGGATAAGGTAGGTGCGAGATTGATTAATTGCGGATTTTAAAGATATATGGTTCAAAATAGTGAGTTTTACGCATTTCTGAGGGATATATTATTCATCCTTACAATATTCTATCAGTAATATCAATCCAATTAAGTTGTAATAAATAAGGAATAAACTTAAAAAATTTGTCTGAGCTCTGGGGGGTGGGGGTTATCCCCCAAACCCCTCCCCCCTTCGCTGCGCCACTGATAAGCTCAACTGATTCAGGCGTGATACAGTGGGTGTTCGACAAATTGCTACAAGACCTCTAGTCTTGTACCAGATGATTGATGCCTAATCGATCAAAAATTTGGCGTTGTTTTCAGACATGAAATGCGAGTTTCTGATTACTCATTTTGAGACATTTTCAAATATTTCGTTCTTCTTAAGGGAAAAATGACCGTTGCATGTGGTTTGGGTCAGTAGCGGCATATAGCGAAGCAAAAGTGATGGCGTTGTCACAAACAGCTGACATGAAAATGCTTTGTTTCAGATATCATTTTCCTTGTATTGTCATATCGTCGGTGAATTTTCTTGCATGATTTATCATTTTTTCAATCATTTAGGGAAACAACTTGTACACATGTATCTAGAACTTACGACCTTCTTTATACTTAATGGAAGGTTTATTAATCATATTAACAGCGTTGATTCAGTGTCTTGGAGTACAATTCTTGATCATCTAGGTAAACTTGATTGATAGGTTAACATCTCTAGATGGAATACCGTTATATAATATTAGAAATAATACCAATAGGGTAGTTTCCTTCATCAAAGAAAACGAAAGGCCTTGATTGCGTTCGTTACCCACCGTTAGTGTATTCATAATATAAAAATTATTTGGTTTTAGAAATCCCAGCTTATACCATTGGCAATGGTCAATTTGAACCCCATCTGAAAAAGGCCAGATTGGCGCCTATGTGATGCCACTCCACGTGACGCCACAGGGACCTAGTTTCTATACGAGTAGATAGGAGTTTTACATCTTCTGAGATTGCCAATGCATGCATGAGGCACAGAGCTCAGGGAAACATCTCTTAATAATCGCCTATTAAAACTGGCTAAGGTCGGAAAGTTTCCTTCGTTTGATATTAATAATGAAATTAAGAATCCATATTTAAGCCAAGCGCTACCTGCTAGCATCCTGCGTCGCATCAGCGCTCAAAGCCTCGCCCAAAGGTCACCTCGCTTGCGGCAGAGGGAATCAGAACGACGTCACACGGGATATACCCAGCATTCATACTTAACCGTCGCATTTTCGCGCGCTTGAAATTTTTCACTTTTCATTTAATCGCAAAAAAAAGATATCCTCATTCGAAAATCTAAGAGCGTGAAATGCGCACTCCAGGAGTAATAATCTTTCGATTTAGGAGGTAAAAAATAATAGGAAACCACCCTATTGTCATTTGGTTTTATCAAGAAATTTCGATAAATATTTTTCCTGAAGCAAGACTTCTTTCTTGTACGACGATCTCACCATAAATACCTGTACTCCAAGTCACTGAATCAACATTAAACAGAAGTTGAGAGAACAAAAACTCAAGTTGTTACCACATGGTCTAAAGCAGGGGTCTTCAACCTTTTTTGATGCAAGGGCCAAGAATCGATTTCGCATCGTCCGGAGGGACCCACAATGCTCCACGTCACTTTACCACCACATCAAATAACATGTTGTAACACTTAATTTTGAGTTGTTTTGGGTTGGATGTGGGCGTGACGATTGGTGGGAGAAGGATAATGAAGCGGGCAATAATGAGCAGCAGAGAGGAATGGATCAATAGGGTGGTTTCCTATTATTTTTTTATTGCCTAAATCGAAAGATTATTACTCCTGAAGTACGTATTTCACGATTTTAGATTTTTAAATGACGATATCTATTTTTCGCAATTAAATGAACAGTGAAAAATTTCAAGCGCGCGAAAACGCGACGGGTACGTATGAATGCTGAGAAAACTCCATGTGATGTCGTTCTGGCTCCCGCTGCCGCTAGTGAGGTGACCTTGGGGCGAGGCTTTGAGCGCTGATACGACGCAGGATGCTAGCAGGTAGCCGAGTACCCTGCTATCAGGTAGTGTTTGGCTTAAATAAGGATTATAAATACCTTATCAAACGAAGGAAACTTTCCGACCATAGGCAGTTTTAATAGGTGATTATTAAGAGACGTTTCCCTGAGCTCTGTGCCTCATGCCTGCATTGGTAATCTCAGACGATGTAAAATTCCTATCTACTCGTATAGAAACTAGGTCCCTGTGACGTCACGTGGAGTGGCATCGCATGGCCTTTTTAATAGATAATAGCCCGAAAATATTTTTTCATAAATATTTGTATTTATTTTGTAGATACCTACATTTCTTAATCCCAGATACATACCGATTAAATAATGCCATTTTTCATTTGTTTCTATTTAGAAATTACGATAAATATTTTCCTAAAGCAACACTTCTCTGTGTCGCTCTTAAAGATATCCATTCCCAATTGTTCAAGCAATCTAAGCTTAGCGCGCAGCCTCCGAGTCTCCAGCGGCACCCAGCCTAATTCGATAAACATATGCGTAACAGGTTCTGTACGCCCGTAGGTTTTTGACGAAACGCGCAGCCTTCCTTTGTATTTTATTCAGTTCGCGGATGAAGTCTTTCTGCACGGGATCCCATACGCTCGCTGCATATTCAAGTTGCGGTCGGACGAGAGCGAAATAGCTCCTTTCTTTTACTTTCTCATCCGAAAATCTTCCCGCAATACGCTTGACGACTCCTAATTTCTTCAATTTGTCAACGAATCCTAATTTATGTGTAACCACGCTAATCTCACTGCACGTAAATCAATCTTGCACTACGCCGCTGATTTTCCAAGAGAGATGTCACGAGTGTCATGGATTAGGTCTGCTGTGAACTGTCTCAAGTCCTTAATCAAGGATATTTTTTAAGCAGCCTGACCCCGCACCCCCTTATGCTCTAATCAAATTCAATAGTTTTATTTCGCAACGCTTATAATTTATTGATTTAGGCTAGAATACATTTAATTTTACCGAAATGCGGAAGATACCGAAGGTTTGTTTTCTTCACTTTTGCCAAAGAAGCGCGGAAATTTTGTATCTTATAATGAATTTGTCCTTTTTGAGAAAACTTTTTTATGAGTATTGTTCAATACTGCAAAATAGGTCGTGTATTTTATTACAAAAATATTTTTTCATAAATATTTGTATTTATTTTGTAGATATATTTCTTAACCCCACATATATATATTGATTTAATAATGCCGTTTTTCATTAGATTTTATTTAGCAATTACGATAAATATTTTCCTAAAGTAACACTTCTCTCTTGCTCGATCCTCTCATCACCACCATCAAATACCAATAAGAGGCACCACCATTAATACCAACAGGAGGCACTCCATTAGTAGTTTAATGTATCAAAACAAGGATTATTGTTCTTCAAAACAAATTCTATCAGCCATATTAATTGTACTCGAAGTTTGATTGAAGTGAATGTATTCTAAATCATGCTATGCATGCATTAATAAGTAGTGGATGTTTATACAAAAAATGTAAAATATTCAATACTAATAACACAAAAATATAAGTTTTAACTTATACAGTAATGAACACACACATACATATACACATTTATGTAGAGAGTTTTGATAACATCACAACTTTAAGATGATAACTCTAATGAGTTGAGGAGACTGAATTAGACTTCAAATAGGAGTACAGCCTTCTTTTAAACGATTGAAGTGATTGTGACGTCTTTATATTTGGCGGAAGAGAGTTCCAGAATCTAGAAGCAGTTGGATGAAAAGATTTGAAATATATATTGGTGCGGGCTTGAGGAATTTGAAGGTCAGAAACACGGCGGGTGGAAATTCCAGTATCTTTTTTGCGGGGGATGAATAATTCGTACAGGTATGCCGGAGTCTGTTTTTGGAATAAGGAGAACAGAAAATATTCCAGGATATAATCCCTTCGGCTGTGAAGGGGTAACCGATCCAGATCAGTCCAGAATTTGGACAAATGTTCATCTCTACGTAAATCAAATATAAATCTAACACAGGAGTTAATTAACCGTTGCAGACACATTTCAAATACACTTGGTAAGTCATTATAGACTATAAGTATGGGAAATTATAGGAGTAAATAATAGCACGGCAATCAGGATTATGTAGCAAAACCTAAAATTTTTCACGATGCAGTTTTCGATGCAAACCTATCGTTTGTTATACCAACAAAAACATTCCCCACACGATCAACCCATTTTGATCCTCATCATTATTTTGTAACCCCGAACATTCCGAATGCCTCCACCATTTATTTTTCCGCTGCCAAACTACTGTAAAGAAGTATGCTCCATATGTAAGTCCTCTGAACAATATATCGTCTCAACAAATTTCAGCCTGGAAGTGAAACTTACATTTGCTGGTAACGATTCACAATCCGGCGTTCGGTGACGTGGGAAGAATCCATTTCGCTGAAAAATCTTTGGTATGGATGATGTGTCTTGGTGTATTACTTGGTATGGATGGTAATGATGTCAGCTTCTATTCTTAGTTGCTCTGTCGAACTCCGAATTTTCAAGCCGTTCGCCCCGATTCGGAAGTTGACATCGCTCGCAATGAAAGGAGCCCATCAAATTTGGTTATCAGATATCATTTCATTAGGGAGGGTAATGAGGAGAAATTTATCTCTCATTGATACTGTTTGTCACGTCAGGATGTAAGTTAATTTTTGAGCCACCTTGAAACTTCTGAGAAATCTGGTTTCTGTTTTCAATTCAGTATTGCAATGGCCTGTTCAATGTCCTATTTCAGGAATAGTTTCCTGTGGATTACATTGGAATCAAGTAACATACTTCAATTGTGTAGGTTCGAAGATTTTCGCGGCGTTGATCAGATGATCTCTGCATTCTCTTCGGGTTTTCACCGCGTCCGTTGAGTTTCGGTGACAACAGTTTCGCTGGCATTGCAGTCAGCAACTTCAGGTCGAAGGTGAAGTAACTCGGAAAATTTCCGCCTTATACAGGCCTCTTCATCCCGTTGCTGCTCTCTCGTTGAAGTGGCCTATATGAAGCGGAAATTTTCCGAGTTACCTCACCTTCGACCTGAAGACGCTGAACGTAATGTCAGCGAAACTGTTGTCGCCAAAACCCCAAAGGACGCGGTGAAAACCCGAAGAGAATGCAGAGATCATACTTCTTCAATTGTCTGATTGAATCTTAATTCAATTCAACTGTAGGGAGTTATCCCTTGAAATCGGGCAGGAAACATAGGCTGTGATGCATCTAGCTCGGTGCTAATGATTAGGGGCAGTGAAGCGGGGCTGGGCGACGCGGGAAAGGTACCTAGTCAAAATTCACTCCACAGTCAACCGCCCAAATGGCTATAAAAGATAGCAGTTGAATTTCAGCAAATAAGTAAGCGCTCAAGAGTTTAAAAGCGATGCGACATCCGCTGAATCTCGAGTTAGGTTCTGCGAAGTTATAATGACCAGTAAAATGTCCACATTGTGAGTCAGCTTCAAAAAATCTGTCACAGAAATTTGAAGAACAGGGGCTATTTTTCCATCTCACGTCCACGCATTCTCGCATGTGTTCTAGCAATTCACTGCTTTACACGACGCAATTTTGACTGCGCCTTCGTACACGCGTCAGATTGTGCAAGTAAGTGCCCCGTGTAAAAAGATCTTTATGTAGATGTAGATGAAGGTTGGCTAAGATAGCTAAGGGAGAATTTTATCACGAATTAAAAGAAACTTACGAATTTCAGGGTAGGGGGACCAACTCCTAACATTTATAAAAATAGATCTACATTCCACGCAGACAATGCCTTTGAGCTAATTCCTTGGCACTTTCACAAGAACTTGCTGAAGGTTTTCAGTAGAAGGAAAATGTTTCAGAAATTTTTATTTGGAGACAAGCTTCTGAAAGCGTGAGTTAAATAAAAAATCCCGCAATTTACGTCGGAATTCGCTCGCAAAAACTGATTTACGCAGAAAAAAATCAGATGCAAATCGCGCATAAAGTTCATGGTCGAAGTGAACCTCCCTCTTGTGTTTGGTCAACGCTCGGGGAATGATCACAGATGCCTCTTTGATTTCCTCGTCCGCTTCCGTTCACTTCCACGGGAGAGAACTCTGTCCGCCCTCAATCGCCTACTCATCTCTCCCGAAGAGATATTCCCAAATCTCTCAGCCCAAGGAAGACCGAGGGCGCGGTACTAATATGTACATACATGGCCTCTGAATTCGTCATTTTACGGTTTGGTTTTTATCGTTTTGACTTTATTATTTCATAGTTTTATCGTGCTCGCACTTTACCACGTTTTATTATACTCGCTCTCTCGTTTGTCCTTCGGGGAAAAATCTTGCAAATCAAATTTCGACCACTTCTTGATTAAGCAGATAGCTGAAAGTTTCAGGATAGCTCAAAACAGGATGAAAATGCAATGTTCACACACTTTTGTTGGTGGTTGTTTTCGGGAATTGCTGCGTAGGTAACATTTTCTTACTCAACGTTTCACTCCTCCTACTGGGAGCGTCATCAAGAGAATGAGAGTTTAAATTCTTACACTTTTACCACGATTGGAAGAGAATCTCGAGTAGCATTCAGAAGTATAAATTAAATATGGAGTTCTAAAAATGTCACTTAAATCCAATGGAGGCGCTGCAATCACAGTAGGTGTAATAAAGTATCTGTTTGTAAAGCGTAAAGTATTTGTATATTATGGGTGCTTTCCAATCGCGTATCTGCGCTGATCTGTTTTAAACTGTTTAGCTCAGAGCGTGTTCCAATCGCAGCTGTGGCGTCATCTGCGCTAAACAGATGGGAACACATCCTGCACCGTCGTTCGTCTGCGCTAGCAGACAAAACTTGTGATGGCGGGAAAATATATTGGTGACGGAAAATGAATGAATGAATTCCACCATCTCAAAGATAAGTATGATGATCATTTGAGAATAATAAACAATAATTTTATCTATATATGTCTTACATCAGTTTAATTAAGCTCGTAATTTGGGAAATACAATATTATCTTCGTCAAATGTAATGATTGATATAACGCATGAGCAAAGAACGATAGCAAGAGGAGGCTAGTAGATTTTCTAGAGTAATTGTCCTTATCAAAAAAATTAGAAATGGAGAATGTAAGATATTCAACTAAAATGTTATATTGCTTAGATTCTAAGATTTATTTCATTAGCTTACATGGATAGCGGGCGTATTATATACCAAATTTCCTTTAACGTTCATGTGGCGTTAATTGCATTCCATTAATTGAAATTCAGTACCGCAAAATAACTATAGAATCAGCAGATTTATAATGCGGTGTTAACATTTTTTACGGCTTTACCAGCGTGATATGGCTGTAAGTTGTACATGTATCTCAATCCATAAATGCGAAATGAAGTATAACAGGTATAACTGCCGGCGCTGTAGCAGTTCGGGAGAGGTAATTATTAAGTAGCGATAGTTCCATTACTTTCTTTCAATTAATACTTACTAGTGCTTTAACTAAATACAAAATGAAATAGACGAGCATTTATCATCCTTCTTCAATAATAATGTGGAGAAGCTCAGTTCAAAAGCTACAGGTCATTTGAACAATCAACTTTTGCCGCCGATCGGTAAACACACCAGCGCAGATGCGTTCCAATCGTCTGTTTCAGTGTGCGCTAGTGTGTTTCAATCTGTTGCGATGTGAGCTAGTCTGCGCAAGGTGATTGGAAAGCACCCTATATCGGTCGTTTTGCATTGTTGCTATGAAGTCATTATGTTTAAAATAAATAAACAGGCATTCGGGTCAATGTAGTGCACATCGCATTTGAGTTAAGTGATATTAATTGGCTGTTTTATTTTACTTAAGTGTTAAGAACCCCTTAGGTACATTAGGTAAGCAATCGCGCACCTTGGTAGTATATTGATATGTCTGAGATGCGATAGTTTCGAGTAATGTGTGAAGGATAGACACTTCTCGTCTGACACTCCATTTATCGATACAGTTGCATTTCATAATAGACGGGCGTGGTTCAAGCCAGATCGAGCATTCTGAATTGTACACTGAAAATAAGTCGGTGGAGCATTAATTCCTAGAGGAAAATTGCCCCGATTTCAAGAAAGTAATTAAGTTTCCTCGAAAGTAATAAGGAATTTTCCCTAAGAAATGGCCAGCGTGGAATGTGGTTAGCAATGGAAGGAGTTGGTCCCCCTATCCTGAATGTGTGAGATTAATATGCATTGTTTTACACGTGATAAAATTCTCTCTCAATCATCTTAGCCAACATTCGCGATGAATCTCTGAGTGATGGAGTGACTGTTGATTATGCGCTTAATTTTTTTATGGAACAACTCTCATCCAAATAATACAATTCGGTACTTCTAAATATCATAAATTGCAAATATTTTTGTAATATGCCTGTACTTGTAAATATCTTTCATTCATATCTGGATATGAATTACCGAAATTCGAAGTGTGATTTTGCCATGAAGTGCAGCACTATAGACTGTCTCAAGACAACTTTTTATGTTAGAAAACCATTCATGTCGAAAAAAAATCTCCATATTTTTTCCATCTGGAGTTTGAATTTAATATTAAACTGATGATTTAACGCTACAAGCATTAGAGAAAGGTACATGGCAATGATTCCAAATAGCCACTAATATAACCACGAGATAAAAGATTAAACTCAATACCTCATATTGTTGCGGCGACTTTAAAGCAGAATTTTGCATTTAGGTTTTTTTCTAGTTTTATTGCCGTCGTAAAATAAACTTAAGTTTGTGTTTCTAATTTTATAACGTGTTTTGATTTATTTTTTCTATCGAGCCCGTTAATTTAATATTGAGGTTAGATTTAGTAATGAGGAGATATACTTTATAATTAGGCCAGACAAGGCATAATTGAAGTCCAAACGGTATCTGATGAGTCATGTTGTTCAACGTTCTTACAGCTATTGCTCCCGTTTTTTTTTATTTTTATGGCGATTTACCTACTACCTCGCACGCCGTCCATAGATCACTGGAGTAGTTCTGACTTTTTTAACGCCGAATAAGTCTTCAGTTCAAATAATACATCGAAATAATACATCCGTTTGAACTCTTGTCTTGAGATGCGGTAGATGACGTTACACACCGTGAGTTTGCTATTTGGAAGTTGAATTAATATTATTGTTTAGTAGTTGAATTAGACAAATGAAAAACTAATTTAAATATATTTTTCTAACTTTCCGCCCCCTGAAATCTGCCGCCCGGGGCAAGTGCCCCCTCCGTTCCGCCATCTTTCCGGGCCTGGTCCGGTATTTTATCTTAGTATCTCGCCTATTACTTACACGATCGAATGGAGGAGGCGACGGAAGTCTTTTTCCGCGAATGCCGCGCGCTCTCTCGGTAATCACAGTGACCTCTCCGCTGACTTTGCGCTGCTTCGGTGGCCAATCAAATCACGCAAAGCAAACACGGCGGAGTAAGAGGTCTGCCGGATGAGGGATGACGAAAGGCGGACATTTCTCAAGTGATTGGAGGCTGCTCAATCAGGGAAGATGGACCGAAGAGTTCGAATGGGCTTCACCACTTCCCGTCAGCGATTGCCAACGCATCGACGGCAGATTCTGCGCGGCGACCCCACTCGTTTTTTCTTACGTGATCGTGGGTGGTCAAAATATCCACCATGTTTGGTTAAAAAATAATTAAATCTGGACTTATTTCCATTGTTAATCATACGAGGGTGGTTCAACAAGCCCTTAGAATTTAATAGAAATTGCTCTCTGAGTGACAAATATTAATGTTAACCAGAAAGCAGCATTCGTGACTTGACAGCTGTCAAATTTCAGCAATATTCATCCCATAGTTACATTGTTGTCACCAATTGTAGTGAACAAGTTTCATTTTTTTGTTTATAAAAATGGATAAAAGGGTGATTAGTGCTGTGATCAAACATTTGTTTTAGAAAGGGTTGACGCTGAAGGAAATCAAAGATGATTGTGAGTTGGGTAAAGTTCATGACACATCTTCTTTTGTGTTTGCAACTATTTACAATTAGGCAAATGTATTTAACTAGACCATACATCCAATATTTTCAACTATTGGTGATAGTTTTCCGGGTTTACACCGCGTTGATTCATGTTTTGCGGACGTCAGTTTCGGGCGCAAAACATGAATCAACGCGGTGTAAACCCGGAAAACTATCACCAATCAACTTACCGCGGAAGCCTCCGTAATAATTTTCAACTATTGTCATTCCCGTTATAATGTATTGCTCCCCCATATGGACAACCACAGCCCCATCCAATATTTTGGCTCTTAAAAGTGCGACAAATTTTTTCACAAATATAGTTGAGTGCAGAGTCCCTCATCTTCGTAATACGCCCGCTGTTACTGTTTTGCACACTCTCTCTATATCTAATATTCCAAATTTAAGTGGAGGGTAACCTCCTAGTAGTGGTGGGGGTCCGAGCAAAATTACCATTCTATCCAGTGTAAATCGGATACCCAAGGGGAAGGTTATAGCCCCCTTAGCTCC
This sequence comes from Ischnura elegans, assembly GCF_921293095.1. Lineage (NCBI taxonomy): Eukaryota > Metazoa > Arthropoda > Insecta > Odonata > Coenagrionidae > Ischnura > Ischnura elegans. The sequence goes on from NC_060248.1 coordinate 122,926,530, forward strand.
ATAGATACGCCACTAGTTACAACCTATTGATTTTCGACGGCAAATACTTTGATAAAATTCATTTTGTGTGATATGACGAATTTATGTACTTTCAGAATGTTTTTCATTCGCGGTTGCATTTTAATAAACGGTGTTTTCGCATTGATTGAGACTGCTGCATTTTCAAAATTTTTGCCCAAGTATAGTGCTACTTGTAACGGAATGAAGCTTTGGCTGTATGGTAGGTGTACGTTGGGGAAACGGGAAGAACCATTAATACCAGGCTCAAAGAACATAAGAGACACGTTAGGCTCTGCCAACCGGAAAAATCCGCGGTTGTAGAACACGCCATTGAATCCGACCATAGGGTGAAGTGGGACCACGTGAAAATTCTAAACGTGAGACTAAATTCCGGGAAAGACTTGTAAAGGAATCAATCGAGATCCGGCTGACAAGTAACACCCTCAACCGTGACGCCGGGTATTCACTAAGTAATGTATGGAAACCGGCACTTAGGAAAATAAGATTGGCTGCCTCCCGGCCAATCACGCTAGACCTTACAACCAATTGAAGACTATATAATCTGGCAAACCTCATCCACTCACCATTAGCCCTGAGGATGGAACCCGACTCGTGTTCCGAAACGTCGACAGAATGGAGGGAGAACACCCGGCTGGAAGCCCGAAAAGCCTTTTTTGAATTTAGCTGTTCATATTCCCTGGACCTTCTTAAAGTTCCCTCTATGTGTATTCGAAGGCTAGTAATTTATTTGCTCTCCATCATATCTGTTTAGCTCGGGCTTTTCATCTGGAAACTGTTGGTGATATAAGTAAAACACAACCTGTTGCCCTAACCAAGTACTTAAACCGCAATCATCCATTACTGCACAATTTTTTCCATCTATTTTCTCCAAAATACCACATTCTTCAAGTACTTACGTGTCACATATTCTGTCACTGTCGCCAGAAGACCCAAACTTAATAAAATTATCAGGAGTGGTGTAAACGATATATTTAACGGAGTTTCATTTTTTAAATTCAGTCGCCGCTAGTGCCTGGCAATAGGAATTTGTGGGATTTTGAATTACAATAAAAAAACGATATACCACTGTCTGCTAATTGCAGTGGCGAGCTCTAAGAGTAATGGACAAGTTTTTCTTTAATCGATCCATTCCTCGTCCAGCAAATGAGTCACACAATGTTGCGACATTTTGGGAAAATATTTTGCTTTCCATATTGATTGACAATGCCAATCACATAAGCGAATCAGTAAGCTTCACATCCATGCATACCACTTCCAATTCCCTAGTTGGCTCGCGAGTTTTTTTCTTAAGTAGTCGAACATCCATGTGAAATCACGACTCATTCCTAAATAAACTTTGGGCCCTACTTTTATCATATTTTTAGCGATTTTTGATGTAATGTTACGGAATGTAAGTAAGAGCGAGGGTAAGAGTTCAAATCATGTTTATTTTTAAGATGTGAAAATGAGTTGTTGGTCGCGTATACGTATTAGGCGTACATATTGCGTTTCGGGTGTTCGTGAAATTTGGATTTTCGTGACTTTCGCGATTTTTTGACCTTCACTCCCCCCTTAGTGAGATATCGTCAGATTCCGCTCGATCCCCTCCCTATATTCTCACGTGAGATTGTTCCAAATGCATATTTTCAGTGTAATTACATTAATCTATCCTTCATTGCGTTATACTTCTAAAAAAACAATTTGTTTCGTTATTTTTATTTAAGATTCGTCAAGACTAGTATTTAAGATAGCTAAGATCGTAATTTCACTCTGTTTCTCACAGAAAAAAACGTAAAACGTACATTAAAAAGTCACGTAAGTGAAAATATGCTTAAAATACGTCCCCTTCTAAACGCCTCACGTAATCCCCCCCCCTTCCTCCCAACTTGATTCCCTCTCATTTCCTTGGTTTAGGCGACAGCGTCAATGACGATCTTCACCCCCCCTTGGAGTATTTCTTCAGCCCATATTCATCAAACTGTTCGGAGAAATATTGGATTGGAATAGCTCCCACGGTATTGCTGCAACGCATAAAAATGGAGTTTCAATGAAAATTCTCAAACCAGATAATATTTACGACACTGGATTTACGTCAGGCGTTAAGTGGCTTGCCTATCTATCAGGAAAACAGTTCGATATCATACCACTCGTCCGTCACACTTCGGTATAGTATGGTGACTGGAAGAGACAGCCTCAGTTGAAGTAATTTTCGCCATGAGGTAAGAGTAGGGGAGGAAGGGTGGAGAGAAACCCAGCGTTGGAATCAGCCGACGAAAGGCGCCAGTGGGTACCACTGTTTAACGTCCCATCAGACAGGCGGAATGCTGTACGTGAAGTACCCTCCTCAAGGCACCCAAGCAGGAATGGGTCTCTGCAAAATCTTCCCCACTGCCTGGATTTGGACTCGGCCACTCTTGGTGAAAAGACAGCACTCCGGCCTCCACACCAACCGTCACGCTATCAATTGCATACAATATATGACGCATAAATACGTAATGTGCGCCATACTTCCAGATATGATTAACGATCTTGGAATGCCAATCTTATACCTGGAGCTAGCATATTGAATGCATGACCTTATACCTCCATGCACAATGGACATCTCATCGAGCCGATGAATTGAAAAAAAATTCGTGGGGAGAATATGCGATTGCGAATATTTCGCTTCTACATGTTTCCATCGAATAGAACGAGTATAAATACATCAAGCACGAAAATCGATGCGACTAATGGTTACTCTGAGTTCAAATCGAACTCAAAAACGCTGCATCAACCGCATCTAATGGTAAATATTGACCAATTGATAATTTATCGCAGATCAATCATTAAATGAAACGATAATACTCTTTTAACAAGAATTACATCGGCTCGAACGATGAAATTATCCCTTAACTGATTAAAGATGAAATGAAACGTAAGTTCCCGTTACTGCATGCATCTCACTAACAGCTCTAAGTCTCATTCTAAGTCTAACAGTGATTCCAACGTAAGATGATTAAAACTAATACTTTTGTTGAGGCTGAAGTGTCTACGATCATCCGATTACATCTGTGTGGAACAAATATTTAACTATTCTATAATTATATTTAATGATTTTAGGGCCAGGGAACAGATAAGAATTGATGAAGTAAGGAGACAGCATTGGGGTGCATATGGGTTTTAATTATTCGAGAGCGATTCAAAGGATTTGAGGCGACTGGTTATTCAACGGTCAGATGAGACGGAAGTTAGATGGTGTCTGAACTTCTGATTTCACCGGGGCGACGACACCTTGGTGCCCCAGCCTGAGAGGCGGCGCTTCCCGCCTTCCGCGTGCCGCTTGTTGCCGCGCCGCACCCGACGATGCCGCCGCGCCTCCCCGATGCGGCTCATGCCGAACCGGATGCTGTGGATGCCGAACGGGAAGACCTCGGATGCGGTGTTCGGGTCCAGCTGCTCCGTCCGGCGTCCGTCGTCCACGGATCGGAGGAAGCCCTCGTTACACTCCAACCACTCCTGCTGCGAGCTCATGATGGAGCCGGGCCTGCGAGCACAATCGCGGTTATGGGTTAGCACGAATATTACATTAGAGGATTCTCAAGTCCGACGCTAGAATAGGGTAGTTTTCTTCATAAAAATAACGAAATGCATTGATTGCGATTCGTTACCCACCATTTGTGTATTCATAATATACAAATTATTTTGTTTTAGAAATCCCAGTTAAGATGAATGGCATGGTCAATTTTATCCTCATTTGAAAAAGGCCAGATTGGCGCCCATGCGATGCCACTCCACGTGACGTCACATGGACCTAGTTTCTATACGAGTAGATAGGAGTTTTTCATCGTCTGAGATTACAAATGCACGCATGAGGCACAGAGCTCAGGGAAACATGTCTTAATAATCACCCGTTAAAATTGCCTAAGTTCGGAAATTTTCCTTCGTTTGATAGGGTAATAATAATCCTTACTTAAGCCAAGCGCTACCTGCTGGCAGGGTAATCTGCTACCTGCTGGCAGCCTGCGTCGTATCAGCGCCCAAACCCTCGCCCCAAGGTCACCTCACACGGCGACAGCTGGAACCAGAAATACGTCACACGAACTTTTCCCAGCATTCCTACTTAGCCATCGCGATTTCGCGCGCTTGAAAATTTTCACTTTTCGTTTAGTCGCGAAAAATAGATATCGTCATTCAAAAATCTAAGAGTTTGAAATGCGTACTCCAGGAGTAATAATCTTTCGATTTAGGCAGTAAAAAAATAATAGGAAACCACCCTGTTGTTGCCGCTCCGCGCGCATTAAAATCAGATTTCAAAATTACCACTCGCGGCATTACATCTACATAATACCCTGCGAGCCACCTCTAGGGTGTTTGGCAGGGGGTGATCAATCACCAGCATGCAGCATGCAATTGGACTCCCACATGCACACCACGCGGTCCAAAAAACGTCACGTATGGTAACAAATTATACTACCATATTCAGCTTATTAAAATCACATGTCTGTTTCCACACACTTTTATTTACACCGACCATGGTTTCGGCAACTTGTGCCATTATCAAGGCACAAGTTGTCGAAATGGCACAATGGCACAAGTTGCCGAATAATGGCACTCGAAAGTAGCAAAAAAAAACAAACAGGCTTATTTAAAGATAATCAGAATATGTGAATAAATATGCTTCATTATTAAATTATAGAAAGCTCGAAATATGTCGAATTAGCATCCTATTCTTTGCGTAAAACATATTTAAGGGGATGAGAGGCTAAGGGGTACAAGTGATGTTTTCCTAGTTTTAAGAAAAAATGGTTTAAACTTAAAGTATTCAGGGGTTGTTAGGAAAAGGTTTTGTTAAAATAAATCAGTATATCACTACATGTCAGCGCAGAAGAGAGACTCACTCGCTTGCCTTGGCATCCAAGTTTTTATATATTTCATCTATCGATTTCTTTTCCTAACTCTGATCAGAAAATAATTCACTTGTCCTCCTAGGCTTCTCACTAGGGCTGTGCGGGACTCTCGACCACCCGAGAGTCTTGACGGTCGAGACGACAATTTCATTTCTCGGCATTGTCGGGACGATATTTCAGACATCGAAAATAATTTAGCAAAAAGATTTTTTAAAGACTTGTTGAATATTTCCAAAACCAAAAATAGTTGAAATATAGAATCGAAATTGACAATTTAAGCATATTTTATTATTTAATTAACCATAATTGACTGGTAACTATGAACCTTAGTTACCATATATAAACTATGCAATATATTAATATGCTATATATATTCTGCGTCAAACCAATCTTAGGAGTGCTGACCAGTGAAGACCACCGGCATGACGTGGCTCTCACCTGCAGAGGCGCAGCCACGCGACGGCCTCCCGTGGTCTGAGGCCGTATCTGCTTACGAGTCGGCTGGCTATGAGCACGCCCGTGCGCCCGAGGCCCGCCTTGCAGTGCACCGCGAGCGCCCCTCTGACCGCTTCGGCCTCCGTGCACAGGCGCAGAAAGTGGCGCGCCAGGCCGCGGGATGGCGGCGTGCCGTCCGGGAAGTAGAGGTCGTGCACCCGCAAACCGACCCGCTCGAACTCCTCGGCGTCGTACTCGGGGCGGTTCAGCCGCACGACGCCCACCACGCCGCTCGCCTTGAAGTAGTCGACGAAGGCGGAGGGCCGCAGGCCAAGCCCCGAGCCCCTGGGGCCCCCGAACGCCAGCAGCCGGCACGGCACCACCCAGCTCATGTCGCCGCGGCACCGCGCACGCTCGCAATCCACCACGTCGAAGTCGCAGGGGTCGAAGAGGCGAAGGCGGCAAGCCACGGCCAGCGCCGACAGGCAGTCCGAGATGCGGATGTGTCGAGAGCTGGGATTCGCAGAGGCGTCGCGGTACGGCGGCACCTGTTGAAAAAGGTCCATTTTGTACAGGTCATGTCACACTCCCATAATGGAATTCGGTTTTACCATCTTAACTGCTGTTAACGTGGTTTTTACTTAGAGCTTGTGAATTAATTTTTTTTAAATAGCTTGACCTAGTGCTATACATTGCTCCATTTCCTCGAGGAGTATTAACTTTTCGTTTTCCTTCTGATCCTAAAAGAAGGGGTGTATGTTGGATAAATTCCCGAAGAAACAAATGGAAACCTAAAACCGCATCACGCTTGTGTGGTGTGAGCTAGTAGCAATTTATAAGTATTTTTGCCAGCAATTGTTCCTTGTAATTATGTTTATATTCAACGTAATACTTAACAATGCCGCTACTAATTCATCTCAATGATATGGCGTCTCATAGTATAAATATAGGCATCTTTTAAGTTGCAGTTAATAACGCGCATGGCACCAGCACAAGTTGACACGGTTACATCACGTTTTGCCTTGAATTTATATTTAATAATGCAAAAGTCTCAATATTTTTGTTGCTACAGAGCTTCAAAAGTTGGTGAAAATTAAAGTCGCCCGTGCGCGAGGCCACAGTCAATGCCGTGTGTTTTATTTGAACTCCCCAAAAGCTACTAAATAGTTGCTTTGTAAAGTTGCCAGTGCGCGGGGGCCCCTTACTAAATTCATTCGCGCTACAATAACACCCTGTGACGTCATAATACGAATATGCAGATTCGCTCCATGGCAATAACAAACGACAGTAACGACCATAGCAAAGAGATTCGGCTATACTGATTCATAACTTGAAGGGCGCGTCAAAAACAGTTTTGAATGGTTTTTAAGATTTTACGGTGTAGGTACGTATTGCGCGACGGCTGATTCCGACTTCGCAAAGGCGCGTTCTGGGAACATTCTGAAGGTATATTAATTCATTGTCGCTGATTTCTTCTCCGGCAATAAAGATTTCTCGGCGCGGAGTTGAGATTTTTTCGAGTTTGAGAGTTTCGGAGCTGCGAAATTGAAATATAACATATATTAAATCAACTATCTTGTTCACTAGTAACCCAGAGCTCAGTTTGTATCTCATTTAACTACTGTCATTTACTCATTGGTTTTAATGTGTACAGGGTGCAATAATGGAATATTTGAAGGTAGCGTTTTGGAGATATACAACGGAACATATTTGATGCCGATTTTTCCTTAGCATTCCTATGGTCTGGAAGATAGGCATACGGTGATTCAGCAGTTGCATAGGTTCAAGTAATAACAAATTTGAGCGCTTGAACTGTTGGGGCTAAGGTGACACCAGAACGTAAAATGAGAACAATAGACTTATATTGTGGAAATCGCCGTAGATGAGGAGGATGAAAAAGTAATAAGCGCTATTTGCCAAGACTGTGTTGCATCTTCCAGTATGCATATATTCTTTATACCTGTCAATTATTCAGAATAAATCTTTCACATGATTGATAATGAAATTAATATGCATTGCTTTTTTTTGAAACTGGGACGAATAGTCTAGTGGCACCACGTAAACGTATTGTTTGCTGGACTTTGATGTCACGCTCAGCCAACATGGCGATGGGTCGTTTGGAGCGCAAGATTAATATCCAATTTTCAAAGGGGAATTATAAGAATAATACGTAGGTTAAAGAAGATCTGCTTTCAATGTAATTTTACGTATGGAGGTTATTTCTTTATCGCATACATATCTATTTTCAGACGAATTCCCCAGTTGAAACATTCCATTGCTTCCTGAAGGCGTATTTTTTTTTCATTTTTTTGTATTTATTTTGCGGAAACTTACGTTTAACTCCTAATTTTACGATTTTCAATCGGAACAATGTTTTTCTGGGTTGAAAATTTTTCATATGCGCATGATACGTTTGTTTTATTATCCTTTTTATTTAAGTTGGTTTTTATCGAACTGCTGTTGCCATTTTGATAGAGTTTATCAAACTGGGATGGTAATTGTTACCGAAATATTCAATGTTCCATAAGAACCGAAAGCTTGATAAATTTCATCAGTTTTTTTTACGTAACATTTTTTCAGTGTAAGTTACGGCAGTAAACACTGTCATAACAATAGATGTGAGATATTACCTTGAAAATGACAGTTTATATTTTCGAAACCTAAGTCGGATAAGAAATGAAATCTGTGGAATTAAAACAACTGTTTTATCTTTATGGTGATATCCCTTCCTCCAAATTCCCATTTTCCTCGCTAATTTCCCATTTTCCCGTCATGAATTTCAAGCTGAAGTTCGTGACGGGAAAACTTTATAAATCCCTTTTACTTTCAGCGGATGCAAACAAAGTAGGGATGGTCGGATCGGATACCTCGGATCCAAATATCCGCGGATATTGCCAATCATCGGATCCAAAGTCGCGCAAGACATCGGATCTGGATCCGAAATTTTGAATAATAGCTTCAGTGAATGCAACAGCAAATGCATAAGGGTGGAGAGGTTTCCGATTCTCTCTTGTTGAGATGTTTTTTTGACAAATATGTTTTTTTAAACAGCTTGGAATCCTATAAAATGATTTTTAATTTATAAAAATATTAAAATGTGTATAAAAATCTAAAAAAGCATTTCTATGATTGTTTGTCCCCAGAATAAACTTGAATAATTACTTCGTTTAGTAGCAGGGATTTGAAAATGCATTTGTATCCGAAAATATCCGATCCGAAAGATCCGGCTCGGAAAATCAAGGATCTGATCCGGATCCGGAACCGAAAAAAATCCTGGATCCGCCCATCCATAAAACAAAGAATACCTTGAGTCCTGGCGTGGAGCAGCGCTCGAGGGCCTCTGCGGGGCTGTGGCCCAGGAATAGCACGGCGAAGGCGGAGATGAGGAGCGTGGCATTGGCCCGGTCGTACGGTCTGTCCAGCGACGTGTAATGGATGATGCGCTTGTCCCTCAGCTCGATGCTAGACAGCTTCGTCTTGACGAGGTAGCAGTAGCGGATGATGCTCGGCAAGCATAGAGGCCCAAAATCGAAGTTGAACGGCAGGTAGATGAACACGTCGTCGGTGGTGAAGAAATGGTCTTTGTCGGTGCCGTGGGGCCGGCCGGATGTTTTGAAAGTGGCGAAATACAGGCGCCCGGGCAAGTATTCCGCGATTTGAACCACCTCTCCCTCATTGGGGGAATATTTGCGGGATGTCCTAGTCTTGGCATAGTGTGTTTCCTGGTTGTATTCGGAGCAGGATGAAATCAAATAAAAAAAGCGGTCCAAACGAAATCAGATAAATTTTGAGCTGATTATCCGGTGAAAATGACCACTGGTTTAAGAGTTAACGATGAAATTAAGAAGATGGCGGATGTAAAAAATAGCATGTCTCGATACACGGATGTTATGACAGATTAATATTGAGACTGACGAACTAAATACTAGAATAAAATCCGAAGACTCAGGCGTGAAGGAGTGGAGTTTTTCCACATTGAAATAAATACTTTCAATTTTCCACGATTATAAAATTTACTTACGTTTCAATCTTACTACAAGAAGTAATATACCTTGAAGATGAGTAGTGCACCTTGAAGATAATATATTAACATTGAAAACTAGGTCGTAATAATTTTTTTAACTTTGGAAAATCGCAAGTATATATTTCAATATCAACACTAGTACTTTCACTTAAGCTTTAACGGCATTAAAAATGTGAAAAAAGCTGCATATTACATATAAACAAGTGCTATTGGGAGTAAACATTATCCAATATAATGACGATGGAATATTTTAAAAATTAATTTGACGTAAAAATATTTTAGCAGAATGGCTTATATTTAAGTAATCGTATATTTATATGGAAAATATTTACCTCAGGTAGAGATGAGGGAGAGTGGCTCATCGCCCAAAGGATGACCCTGTTTGTCGAGCTATTACTATTACTTAATCATTTTGAATTTTGGACCCAGCATTGCCCATGTTTATGTTTTTTCGAAACTTGAGAAACCCATTGCCTTGCGCCGGAATATTTTGTTTGTTGTCATCCTTGAACGCCTTGACGACCACTTATTGTTTATTCATTCCTCTAATATTTTAACCAATTCAGCCAACGTGTTCAATACAATCTCCAGATTAAATGCTAAACATGTAATTGTGCGTAAGTTTGAGTTTATTTTCCGGTAAGTAATTGCTGTCGTTATTTTGTAGACATGCAATTTATTTGCTACCTTCAGTCACAGATTCCTCCGCTCGGGTAATCATTGTATCTGAAATTCGTTGAGTAACAGCTTCTGAAAATAACTACGACAAGTAAGTGCGTTAAATATTAATTTAAGGATAGTTAAATGTTGTAAGCAAATGTTGTAAGAACCAGTCAAAATACAATGCACATGACTCAGCTTTCGACACCTTAGCGTCACGATCATATGCGGTGTCATATGTGCATCACCTGTGTCATATGCGGTGTATATCTACGAGAATAATGTATCTAATAATTCCAATGTATCTTATAATGCCATAATGTTACTGGAGAAAGTATTTTATTAATTGATGTACCCAGTGTAATAAGAGGTCGTCTTACGAAAGCAGAATCAAAGAGTATTTTAAAATAAGCGTTGTAAATAGAGTCAGGGTCAGAGCTAGGATAATGTGATGGGGCAGGGGGGGGGACACTACATGGGGGATTAGGGAGGTGGATAACATGTGAACATTTTTATCACTAGAAATGATAACTTCATGCTATTTTGGCAATTAAAATTACAACATCATCGGGAGGCTGTTTTGCCAAAACACATTGGTGGAGTGAAATAATTTTGTTTTATAATGTTTTTCCTGCTAAAATTAATTGGTTTTACGGGGTGCGTGTCTTGTGGCTTTTTGGCTAAGCAGCTGAAAAGAGCAGTAAATATCAACCGAAATGCATTTTAGTCAATAAAACACGAAGTGATACGATTGCTTGTGTTCAAATTTAGCGATAATTCACCTGATGCTTGCTAATGGGAGTTTGAATGGCTTGAATCCTGCATGCAAAAACTTGCATTTGTAATCATCGTGGCTATCGATCATAATATAAAAAATTCACTAAAGTCCGATGTTCTTCACTCAAATTCCACCGAGCTCAAGTGCACATCGTATCACTGAAGATGGGAAAGCTAACTCTATACTGCGATGAACTCGCCATAATTCGCTCGGATTTATAACAAAAGATTAAACCCCAGTATTTCTATGCCAGGTACGTGGAGCAGTATTTAAAATGGATGAAATAGATGGGATATAAGCGATTTTTATATCCATTATCATGGATGAAACGGTATGCAATTTGATCCAATAAAAATGTACCATAGATGTCGGAATTCGACGCAGGAAGAGAGGAAAAACGAAATACTTGAGCAGCAAAGTATATTTCATTGAATACATCATTGTGGAAGAAAAAATTGGCGATGTCTGTCTGGCTGCTCAGCTGCTGTATCCATTCACCTTTCCTAAACCGCAGGAAGGTTTTCTGGCAGTGGTGATGCTATGATGGGTGTCTTCGCGCCAGCCATCTTCTTCACTCTTCATTTCATTTCAGTAACTGCCGGAAGTACAGGAGGAACAGTGCTATTTGAAGGTGAGAAGAAAAAAATTATTACGGGGCTATCAGAGCTCATGAAAACGAGACAAAGAGTGCATGTCGCATCATAATGTAGCCAAACGCCAAAGGAATGCCAACAGTTCCAAAAACAATATGTGGTATTACATTTTACTCTTAACTTGGATTTGAGAGTTAACTTTGGTGAAAATTCTGAGCGCAAAAATGCGGTCCGTATGCTTCTAAATCAACGGTGAGTGGATCAAGGGTAATTACGGCACGTGATACTATACGAATAACCGCAGAATACGATACGACTTTCAGGGCTCAAATTTAGAGGAAAATGCAACGATGAATATAATTTTAAAATGAAAGGCAATGATCAACGATCGTATTATCTTCGGGTAAATTCCGCGTTGATTCAATCGGGGGGAGAGAAGTTTCGCCTTCCTTCCAGTCACGGTCATTTATAAATAACTGTGGAGGCCTCCGTACCAAAATTCAATGATTGTTTAATCGCAGCAATAGGTAAAACCGGAATGATATACAATTCGTCCAGGCTTCATGCCATTCGTACACATGAATTCGGAATAAACACGAGGTGTGCTCAGAAAATAACGGGAATTTTAGTTTTTTTTTTTTAATACTTGATAATTCCCCTACATTAATAATTTTTTGTCGCTTAAAAATGGTCCCCATTGGAACTATGCACTTGTGCCAGCGCTTCATCCAATCCTCAAAACACTTCTCAAACGCGATCTTTGCAACGGCTTTTCGCTCTGTCAGCGATTTCTTTTAATGCCCTGCATGCTTGTTAAACGACGCCCCCGTAAGGTTATATTTAATTTTGGAAATAGGGAATAGCCACACGTAGCCATGACTGGAGAATATCGAGGTTGGAGTATCATTACATTATTGTTTTTGGCCACAATTAACGAACATGCAATGAAGTGTGAGCCGAAAAGCGCCGAGTTAATAGATACTTAATATGTATTACATGTATGTATTACATATTTAACCGTAGCGACTGTCACAGCTAAAGTAAACAATTAACTCAGCTGAAAATTGTATCATACTTCAGAGGCTTGTGTACCAACATAAAAAAAACTCGACAATCGGACTCTCCGAACTCGCGAGAAATAAAAAAAAATTGGTTCCCGTTATTTTCTGAACACACCTCGTTCATCTACGCATTATTCCATCCAGGAAACCTGCTCTCATCTCCAACATGTACCCACGCTTAGCTGGTATTCGACGCAGGAAGAGAGGAAAAACGAAATACTTGAGCAGCAAAGTATATTTCATTGAATACATCATTGTGGAAGAAAAAATTGGAGATGTCTTTCAGGCTGCTCAGCTGCTGTTTCCATTCACCTTTCCTAAACGGCAGGAAGGTTTTCTTGCAGTGGTCTATGATGGGTGTATCTCGACCGCTGTTTTCAGCCTTCCGTATTAGTGCAAGCACACCAAACCCAAATGTATTCTCCATTTTTTCTAGAATTTTCCTAATTTCACCCATCATGTCTAAAGCTACTTAACCGATTTTTGCTTATCCCCTTCGTCCCTAAAACCTTCTCTGTACTCTCCTTCACTCACAAATAAAACGCCATCAGTCAATTTTCATTATTCTTCCTCAGCGCCTTCATTTCTATATCGTAAAACACCACGCTCCAGGTCAGTGGCGCAGCGAGGGGGGGGGGGTTTTGGGGGATAAAACCCCTCCCCCCCAGAGCTCAGAGAAATTTTTAAGTTTAATCCATTTTACTTAATTGGATTGATATTACTATTAGAATAGTGTAAGGATTAATAACATATCCCTCGGAAAGCCGTAAACTCACCATTTTGAACCATTTATCTTAAAATTTCGCAATTTATTAATCTCGCACCTAACGCTTATCCTGGTGGGTATACCATACCCCCACATACACCGGTATTAGTTGCACCTAAACCCCCCCAGCCTTAATTACTGGCTGCGCCCCTGCTCCAGGTAAGATCAGACTAGGCTATTACTACATACGGAGGCTATTATTTCGCAAATTATTACGCTAACCCTTTCTATGAACTTTTACAAAACCATCCTCACGTCAACTATAATTCATTGCAAATTTTGAAAAATAATGTTCTCACTAAGAGACTCATTTTATTTTTGATCAGCTATCTCTTTCAATTTCATCTATGCCTGTAAAACTGCGACCCATTAAGGTACTCTTTATTTTTTAATATATGAAAAAGTCACACGGACCCATACCTGGCGAATATATGGAGGCTTGAAGCGTCGTTAAACTATTGTTTTCGCCCATTAATAAACGAACGAGCGATGAAGCCGAAAATCGCTGAACTCGTAAAAGCACGTCTAACCGTATCAGCTGCCACAGCCAAAGTAAACAATGAATTCAACCGAAAATTTTATCATACTCATTAGATGTACAATTTAAATTATCACTGGACGGAAAACTCGAAGTTAAAACACAGGAAAATCTAGTACAAAAGAGAAATCTTATAGCTTTGTGAAAGCCTGTGAAATGCAGAGTTAAACATATCTTGAATATTGTGGTAAAAAAAATCCTCCTTTTTGAACGTGGCTTTCAGCTGACATCCTTTCTTGATCCTTTCCGACAGCAGCAGCTTTTATCTTCAATCTTAATACACTCTGTTGAACCCTCAATTTAGTATCTAAAACTATTTCTTATCTCCGACGACCCCACGTCATTGATCTTAAGGCGAGGGAAGGTTTCCCGACAACCTCATGCAAGTTTTACCCATTTTCTTTCGTCTTATAAATCGCGTGGCAATGTAATTATTCTAGGAAATTTCACATAGATCGTATGATCCTCCTTCTAATTGTCTCTTACGATATCAGAAGTTGAGGAATAAATGTTATATGATTTTTTTCAGAAAAGCATACCGTTTTTTTATGCTTTTCCCATAAATTATTTCTTGAGCACTTTTCAGACAATTCTGCCGGGATATTCTTTCAAGCATAAACGTAAGCGTGGGTTAAATTTTGTGGTACTGGAAAGTTGCGGCTTACGAAGAAGGTTGGTTCCTTCGTGATTCTAGCGGAAATTAAAAAAATGGTGTTAAATAGCGTGAGACGAATTCTTCTCGGGTTTCCAACCGGATCAGTTTAGCTGCCGACATTTCAATATCGTGGTTTCCCGATGCAATTTTTCATAAAAGTACAGCACATAATAATTATGCGATTCGTGCATTATATTCATTTCCACCAGTTTTTTACGGTTCATGTTCTCCCATCGCATTTCTTATCCACAGCGGTCGTTATTCTAATTATTTTCGCAGAGAAAATAGATAAGAAAGTTCATCGTCGTATCTTCGAGGTCACTAGGCCGTTCTTCCATAAAACATATATGTTATCCCGTTCATCGCAGTCTTCCGCATTAATCTGTCGGTATTTGATATGATGATGATTTTTTCAACAACTCTAACTTGAAAACAGCTCGGCATTAGAGTCGTATATTAATTTTTTCCACTCACTGCTACAAATTTAGCATTGCTCAATAAAATTTACTTAACCCACAATATTCATCTCTTTTAGCTCAGACACTGAAATTGAAAATCCGGACTTCATAAATGTAACGATAAAAGTACGAATGTTCAAGGAAAAGAATGTATCCTAAACAAAAGTTAAGTGGACGCCCAAGTGATAGAAGCATCTTAGTTAGCGGATACACATTTTTTTAAAGCTGGTTTTCGTAAAATAAGGGAGCTCAATAACTAATGCGATGGTGGTTGGCGTAACATGGTGAAACTCCTTCATGATGCACAAAGGTTAAGAAAATACTTAGCTGTTTCACAAAATAAAATATATTGCGACCGGTTTCGATACAGCGTATCGAAATCGGCAGTTTCGATACGCTGTATCGAAACCGGTCGCAATATATTTTATTTTGTGAAACAGCTAAGTATTTTCTTAACCTTTGTGCATCGAGCTCAATAACGACGCCTATATTTTTCACTGGTGTGGGTATTGATAAACGAACGTTATTGTGGCGGAAATATTTGGTGAAGGCAGTAATGTAGCCACGATTTTGAAATGGTGGGTGGGGGGTTCACAGGCGTTTTCGGGGCACTGTCGGGGTGTATGGAAAACACCCCAGGGCAAAGGAGGGTACTCCCCCAGAAACTTTTGAGTTTTTTGATGCTGAAAACGTGATTTTTAGGACTCAAAAACAGTAATGTAATAATACACATTCTATGGATAAACGTGACATTCCTTTGTTGAAAACGTATCTTTACAACGACATGCATGGTAAAAGGTTGCTTAAGTTTGTTTTAGCTCATACCTTAAATTCTATGCCAAGGGCTCTATTTAATCTAAAACCTTTGGCCGAAATTAAAAGAAAAGTGGAAGAATGGTTAATTAGTGATACTGTGGTAATTTTCTTTAATTAATCTGAAATACACAAATTATATTAAATTCTCATATTTTACTTTCTAAGTTCCTAAAACTTTTTGTGTCATGTTATTGTTTTTTTTATGAAGTTGAAGCTTGGAATGTAAAACAACTACAAATTCTATGCCTTAATTGTTCCACTGTGTGGGGTAAATGGAACCTTCTGACAAGTCATATGGCTTAGGAGGACCAAGGTGTATATGCTCTTAAAGGCAATCTAGATTAATAAATATTAATAATTTTGTACGAGTACTTATTGAGTTATTTGTGGCGTTCCTCTTACTCGTTTTTGACGCCTCTTTTAAAGGCATAAGGGGGCTTGTAACCCGGAAACCCCCCCACCTCGGTGGCTACGCCACTGGGTGAAAATGATTGGTTATTGATGAGGAGTAAGAGAGGGCAATGCATGAACGCAAAGGGTAAATAAAAGACACCCAAAGCAGGCAGTTATATGGAGAAAAGTGCCAAAACAATGCAAGTCTCCAAATTTTCTTTTAATGGAACATTTTCAATGCCGAACCCACCTGGAAACAAGATGATGCTAATGTTCCGTCGTTTCCTCAGAACTGCTGTTGGATTCAACGATTGTATTTTCCGAAGGGGCAGCTATTTCTCCGAAACATTCTTCCGATCCAAATTCAGGAAATTTTATACAGTCTAATGCCTCCGGCCACAAGAAATTAAACTTGTTCATCAATCCCTCGCAGCCGTTACGAGACGAAAGGCATAAAGAACGGCAAGGCGGAATCGGCCTGGCATGCTCGTGATGGCACTTAGGAAAGTACACGGCGCACATAAATAGTTTCAGATCCAAAGAACAACGGACTCTGATAAGAGGATAAAACTGATACATGTGAAGCGCAGCATCTTCTTGAATTTCATCATTTACTAGATTGGGCATGATGGTTTCGTTATACGGAATATCTTGACAAAGAGGAAATGTGATTGATTCACAACGTCCATTGCGTAATAATACGTCAACATTGGAATTCGAAGCTCGTGTTTCGGATGAATCTGTAGGATAAGACGATACCACGTCGGTCAACAGTAGCCACATTATTAAAAAAACAAACTGTGTTACGAAATATATCTTTCTACACGGCCGAACACGTTCCATTTTTCTCGGCGGTTGCAACTTATCCTTATTTCAAGACACGATTAGGATTTAAAACACTCCAGCAAGCGCGCTTCTCACAGTCTCTTTCCACAGATATCTCAAGCTTCAAGAATTTGGCCCGTTACAGTCACTTCAACACACATCAAACACTAAAACTGCACTCGTAGCATCGACCGATGGAGACGTTTAAACACAGCTCGAACGCCGTCGGTTTTTAAATGCCAGCCGTTCGTCACCACTCCAAGAACTGAACTGGATCGTTCTAGGCGCAACCGATACGTCCTTGCCCCTCATCTCCTTCATATCATCAAGGTTCTATGGGTTTAGTCTGTTAGTTCACTCTAAGAATCACGACCATCGCATTTCTTATCCATAGCGGTCATAAGTCTATTTTTCTTCGCGGAGTAATAAAGAGCAGAACGTTCAACGCCGGGGTCACTAGGCCGTTCTCCCAAAAAAAACATATACTATCCCGTTTATCGCATTAATCCGCCGGTTTCTATGTGATGACGGTTCCATTCAATAGCTTTAACTTGAAAATAGACAGTGGTTACATTCTCATGTTTATTTTTTCCAATAAATGCTACAAATTCGGCATGGCTCAGTATAATTTACTTAACCCACCATATTTATTTTCGCCAGCTCACGAGCTGAATTTGAAAATTCGAACTCCATTGGGTAACCTTGGAAACCGAGTAACAAACAAAGCACTACAAGTACACGTCAAGTACAAACGACTACAAGTACATTTCTTTTATGCTTAAATTTTGCGTATTCATATTTCGAGTGTTGAAATATGCCTAATTTGCCCAAAGAAAGGAACATATATAATCAATCCTGTTGCTTTTACTCATGAATACATTATTGGCACACAGTGGTCCTACCTTACTTAAACGCTCCATACCAGTTCTTTTACTTCTCTTGGCTTTTACCTCTATTCTCTACCCTTTACACACCAGAGCTGCTTCTGGGAGAAATTAGATTTATAGACTTCTCAAATTAAAAAATGTGAAAAAAATTGTGAGAGTTTGAAATGTGAAAAAAATGTTAAATTTTGTTGGTACTGGAAAGTGGCGGCTTACAAAGAAGGTTGGTTCCTTCGTGATTCTAGCGGAAATTAAAAAGATGGTGTTAAATACCGTGAGGTGATTTCTTCTCGGGTTTCCAACCGGGTCAGTTTAGCTGCGGACATTTCAATATCGTGGTTTCCCGATGTAAGTTTTCATAAAAGTTCAGCACATAATAATTATGCGATTCGTGCATTATATTCATTTCCGCCAGTTTTTTACGGTTCATGTTCTCCCATCGCATTTCTTAGCCATAGCGGTCGTTATTCTAATTATTTTCTCGGAGAAAATAGATAAGAAAATTCATCGTCGTTACTTCGAGGTCACTAGGCCGTTCTTCCATAAAACATATATGTTATCCCGTTCATCGCAGTCTTTCGCATTAATCTGTTGGTATTTGATATGATGATGATTTTTTCAACAACTTCAACTTGAAAACAGCTCGGCATTAGAGGCGTTTATTAATTTCTTCCACTCACTACTACAAATTTAGCATTGCTCAATAAAATTTACTTAACCCACAATATTCATCTCTTTTAGCTCAGACACTGAAATTGAATATCCGTACTTCATAAATGTAACGATAAAAGTACGAATGTTCAAGGAAAAGAATGTATCCTAAACAACAGTTAAGTGGACGCCCAAGTGATAGAAATATCTTATTTAGCGGATACACATTTTTTTAAGCTGGTTTTCGTAAAAAAAGGGAGCTAAATAACGACGCCTATATTTGTCACTGGTGTGGGTACTGATAAACGAACGTTATTGTTGCGGAAATATTTGGTGAAGGCAGTAATGTAACCAGGATTTTGAAATGGTGGGTGGGGGGGTTTACTGGCGTTTTCGGTGCCCTGTCGGGGTGTATGGAAAACACCCCCGGGCAAAGGAGCGTACTCCCCCAGAAACGTTTGAGTTTTTTGATGCTGAAAACGTGATTTTTTGGACTCAAAAACAGCAATGTAATAATCCACATCCTATGGATATACGTGATATTCCTTTGTTGAAAACGTATCTTTACAACAACATGCATGGTAACAGGTTGCTTAAGTTTGTTTTACCGCATACCTGAAATTGTATGCCAAGGGCTCTATTTTATCTCAAACCTTTGGCCGAAATTAAAAGAAAAGTGGAAGAATGGTTAATTAGTGATACTGTTAATGGTAATTTCTTTAATTAATCTGAAATACAGATATTATATTAAATTCTCATATTTTACTTTCAAGGTTCCTAAAACTTTTAGTGTCATGTTATTGTTTTTTTTTTATGAAGTTGAAACTTGGAATGTAATACAAATTCTATGCTTTCATTGTTCCACTATGTTGGGTAAAGGGAACCTTCTGACAAGCCATATGGTTTAGAAGGACCAAGTTGTACATGCTAATAAAGGCAATCTAGATTAATAAATATTAATAATTATGTACTAGTACTCATTGAGTTATTTGTGGCGTTTATCGCCCTCGGTTTTGGCGCCTCATTTAAAGGCTCAAGGGGGGTTGTAAACCGGAAACCCCCCCGTTTCGGTGGATACACCACTGGGTGAAGGTGATTATATTAATAATTTGGTGAAGAAGGTGATTGATTAGGTATAAGTGAGGGCAAAGTATAAATGGCAAATGGTAAATAAAAGACACCCAAAGCAGGCAGTTATATGGAGAAAAGTGCCAAAACAATGTAATTTTCGAAATTTTCTTTTAATGGAACATTTTTAATGCCAAGCCTACCTCGAGACAAGTTGATGATGATGTTCCGTCGCCACCTCAGAACCGTCGTTGGATTCACCGATTGTATTTTCCGAAGGGGCAGTTATTTCTCCAAAACATTCTTCAGATCCAAATTCAGGAAATTTGATGCAGTCGAATTTCTCCGGCCACAAGAAACCAAACTTGTTCATCAATCCTTCGCAGCCGTTACGAGCCGAAAGGCATAAAGAACGGCAAGGCGGAATCGGCCTATCATCCGCGTGAGGGCACTTAGGAGCGTAAACGGTGCACAAAAATAGTTTCAGATCCAAAGAACAACGGACTTTGATAAGAGGAAAATACTGATGCATTTCAAGCTCAGCATCTCCTTGATTTTCATGATTTACAAGATTGGGCATGATGGTTTCGTTATACGGAATATCTTGACAAAGAGGTAATGCGATTGATTTACAACGTTCATTGCGTGATGAGACGTCAACATTGGAATTCAAAGCTCTTGTTTCGGATGAAGCTGTAGGATAAGACGATACCACGTCGGTTAACAACAGCCACATTATTAGAAAAACAAACTGTGTTACGAAATATATCTTTCTACACGGCCGAACACGTTCCATTTTTCTCGGCGGTTGCAACTTATCCTTATTTCAAGACACGATTAGGATTTAAAACACTCCAGCAAGCGCGCTTCTCAAAGTCTCTTTCCACCGATATCTCAAGCTTCAAGAATTTGGCCCGTTACAGTCACTTCACCACACATCAAACACGCAAACTACACTCGTAGCATCGACCGATGGAGACGTTCAAACACAGCTCGTACGCCGTCGGTTTTTAAACGTTCGTCACCACTCCAAGAACTGAACTGGATCGTTCTAGGCGCAACCGATACGTCCTTACCCCTCATCTCCTTCATATCATCAAGGTTCTATGGGTTTAGACTGTTGGGTCACTCTAAAAATCACGCCCATCGCATTTCTTATCTATAGCGGTCATAAGTCTATTTTTCATCGCGGAGAAAAGAAGATCAGAAAATTCATCGTCGGGGTCACTACGCCGTTCTCCCAAAAAAAAACATATACTATCCCGTTTATCGCAATAATCCGCCGGTTTCTATGTGATGACGGTTCCATTCAATAGCTTTAACTTGAAAATAGACAGTGATTACATTCTCATATTTATTTTTTCCACTAAATGCTACAAATTCGGCATGGCTCAGTATAATTTACTTAACCCACCATATTTATTTTCGCCAGCTCACGAGCTGAATTTGAAAATTCGAACTCCATTGGGTAACCTTGGAAACCGAGTAACAAACAAAGCACTACAAGTACACGTCAAGTACAAACGACTACAAGTACATTTCTTTTATGCTTAAATTCTGCGTATTCATATTTCGAGAGTTGAAATATGCCTAATTTGCCCAAAGAAAGGAACATATATAATCAATCCTCTATCTTTTACTCATGAATACATCCCCATTATTGGCACGCAGTGGTCCTCCCTTACTTAAACGCTCCATACCAGTTCTTTTACTTCTCTTGGCTTTTACCTCTATTCTCTACCCTTCATAAACCAGAGCTGCTTCTGGGAGAAATTAGATTTATAGACTTCTCATTTTTAAAGTTTTTAAAAATTTTATGCCCAATCATAGTTATTGTGGCAGCTGCGTTTTTCGTCATTAAAATTTACAGAACAAAAGAACAAGGAGCATAAATATTTCCTGAGTAGAGCTGAAAATGTTAGCATGTTTGATCTTAAAATCCTGAATCACGCGATTTTTTTTCGTCCTTTACGCACGATCACTCCAGCGATCACTAGAGTGTTTTATCGGAAATGATCGTCCCGTGCAATTTTTTTTTCGAAATCACTCCAACGATCAGGATTCCCATCACTTTTTTCATCACTCGTATGGTCGCTTTTTCCGTCGCTGAAACCATCACTGGAACCCCATATCAGCCAATCGGAACGCATGCCCGTATGCAGGGCCGGCCCTAGCAGGTGCGGGGCTAGGGGCGAACCTTCAGTGCGGTGCCCTTCACTTAAAATATTAAACTCTATACCCCATCTACAAACTCGAGCATTTTGAATCCGTACCACTCTCTGGCTAAGTATGTGTTCCCCTCCCAAACTCAGACTTCGTCATTACTGCGTTGTGATACCATCACGCAGTTGAGTTCAAAATAGTATGATACAAATAAAATTTATAATTATATTTATTCATAAAATTATAACGTTAAATAAGCATAAAAAGCGCGCTTTTTCAATAGGTACGTATTTTTTTAAGTTAGATTATGAAAGTTAATCATTTGTAAGCCTAAAGCAATTACTGTAAAATGAAAAAAGATAGTTTTTAGTCTGACTCGTTGTTATCACTCAAACGACACAGTACTGTACTGACAAACGCATTTGCACAATAAAAATTACTGCATTATTATTCCTTTTTCATAATATTATTTTTTGTCTAGCACGGACTTAACAATACAGTAATAGTTGAAATTGCGTTTTCAAAACTATCGTATATTTTAATTTTTTTCACGAACGCGGGGCCCCCCAATGCGCGGGGCCCGGGGCGGTCGCCCAGGTCGTCCCGACCTAAGGCCGGCCCTGCCCGTATGAAGCGATTGCAGCGCAACGTTTGATAATCGTGGGAACGACATAGGTAAATATAATCACGCTATATATTTTCGTGGTGTGGGTCCTATGACAACGAGCTGTGATATCGCAAATGACGCGAAAAGCGACGGCGGGAGGGACCGTGTGATTGAGAAAAATAATCACCAGAGCGATCACTTTTCCGCTCGAAAAAGCAATTTTTCGAGTAATCACTAAGTGGGACGAAACAAAAGATGGTGTGATTTAGGCTTAAGCAACATTGAGTTGCAAAAAAGGTCAATGGCTTACCCTACCATATTGAGGGGGGCACATTTCTCTTATAATTAGTATCTCTTAACATTCGGAGGGAGACACTTTTGTTTCAATTTTTCTCGTTATTGCGCCGTGCACTTAATTGGTGTGTCTGATGACAGGCCCAACATACTCATCTTTGACATCCAGTAATCCTCAGTCTTATTTTCGTGACTTCTCAGTGTCTCCTCCATTTTATCGCTCTATCCGCCCTTTCTCTCCGCAACATCCTCTTCAAGCATCAAGCCCCATATCAGTTTTTCGGAAACGCTGAACCTTTGACCGCCTTATCTACGCAACGGCATTTCACTACGATTGAGGACACACTGAAAAATGTGAAAGTCTCTGTTTCAGCTAGAACACCCGAAATGCAAAAGGGCCACCCACATAGCAATGAACCTCTCAGAGACGTCTCACTATGGTCTCGAATACCGCGAATGTCTAAGTATGATGTAATCGTGAGACGTTCAGGAATTAAAAAAAAACGTATTTTAACGCCATCAATGCCTTCATACATATTTTTCGGTGCAATTCTGCTGTTGTGATTATTAAAATCACGACATTTAATACGGGTTTCTTATTTTCAAAAGGTCATCCATCAAAAATTTGTCGCTAAAAATGATCGAGATAAGTAGGCCATAACTGTATAATTTGCATTTAATTATTTTTGGCCTACATTTTTTAAGCATATCATAGTACAAACTCTCACGAGACATCTCAGAGACCATTTTTTTGGACATAGTGACATCTCAGTAAAGTCTCAGAGACGTCTCTGAAGCTCTCAGAATGTCTATGAGACGTAACATGCGATATTCGAGACGTCTCAGAGACGTATCCGAGACTATTTCTGCTATGTGGGCATATGACTTCCAGGAGTCAATATTATGCGTGATGAAATTAAATGTGGAGGGATGGCTCATCAAATGCGAAGAATCTGGTGTTCATTATGCTGTGCCTATCGTATTGTAGCGATAGAATTAATTATCTTACCACTACTTACAGTTTTTTTTTACTTTCTTTATTCGTCATCTTTTTAAGTACAAAAAATTATATAAACTTTCGTGTTCTATCTCTGTCGTGCCAAACACAAACAGCAATCCATTATTGGTTTTTTCCATGACAACTTTAATGTGGAGCTATTGAGGGTTTTCTATTCCATTTATAACATACACGTCATGCCCCTTGTTACTAATTTGTGCTCTACCTGATTAACGGTTTTAGGTGCATACAAAACCATTATTCCAATACAGGAGTGTTGCTTCTCGAAAAATAAAACTGATTACTGGAATGACCCATTCACCCTTTCTAACCCAGAGCCTATTCTGGGAGAAATACAATTTCAAGTTTTTTCATTTTGAAAACTTGAAAATTTTACACTCAACGATAATTATCCTGGCAGTTAAATATTTCGTCATTAAAATGTACTCTACAAAATAATGGGTAGTCCAGATATCCCCTAAATGGAGCTGAAAGTTAAAACATTTTTGATGTTGCTTAGAAGCAACATTGGGTGATATAGGGTTAAAAGACTCTGATTGTGAGATTGGAATGATTTACGGATGAAAGTGATGATAAACCAAAATATTGCCATAAATAATGAAAAAAGATCAACACAGGGTTCCTCCATTATGTTTACCTTACCTGGAAAACTCTTAAAGACGGTCGACTTTCTCTATTTTCCTTCTAATTTACAAATAGTTGTGAAAACATATTTTTAGTGGCCCGCAATCTCATCAACATATGTAAGAATTAGTTTTGACCTGAGACATGACATGCTTTCGTTAGTTTAAATGGGCCAGAAATTCGACTTCATGCATGACGTTTGAATAGCTTTAAAATAGGTCACAAAAACAACGAAGCATGTGTTGCCCCACAAATACATTTCCTAGTCGTTCTGATTTTGCCAATGAAAGATTGTGATTTAGGAACGACAATGTTCATAAAATGAAATATTTCTTGAAATGCTTCTGTTCTGAAGAGAATTCGAAACCAGCTTTGTATTTAATTATCTTTATCACCACCAACGTTTTTTATGCCTAAAATGTTTTGTAAGCAACAAGTGATTTAGTATTTTATTTAAAAAAATTTCCAACAAGTCAGTGCCAGTAACATAAGTGTCATATCATTAACTCGCTAGGAAAGATAAACGAAGAAATACAACAATGGAAAACATTCACAATTATTTTAAAGTACTAGATTAAGAAGGTCCCTCAAAAGTACTCAACGAAAATTTTGTGAATGAATATTTTTTTTTTAATTGAGATATGAGTCTTCATAAATTACTCGTCATGAGCTGCTTGAAAACACGGCGCGACGCTACGTCATCGGGGCGCCCGCGCGTGATGTCAAGGCACGGAGTGCAACTGATGACGGAGGAAGTGGATAGACACTTGGTCGATGTAGGGGCTGAAGCGCAAATTTAGCGAAAATAATTGCTGTTTTGACGTCAGACTACGGATTGTGAATGTGTCGGGTTGCCGAGGCGTTGTTGAAACGAAGAAAGGGGATTTTTTTGTGAGATTTGGAAAGACTTATTTGAAAATAAGTTGATTATATTGACTATCAAACATAAATTGGTTTCAAAGAAAGAATTTTATGATCTACGTTACAAAATATATCATTTTTTAATGCAATAAGTGAATTATTATTCACCAAAGCAGCATGTGTATTCACGAGAAAAACGTATGCTAACAAAATAAATTGCGAAAGTATAGTGCCCCGTCGCTCAAGTACCCTCTATTTCCCCATCGGGGAAAGTTTTTGCTTGTGTGCCAAAGGACAAAAATAAGAGAAGAAAGTGGTTGATGACCAACAGAATGAGTTTTGGACCAACAGAATGGACTTTATCTTCAATTTCAACGGGATAATTCTCAACGTAAGTACACTCATGGATTTTCGTACGGTTTTATCGAATCAGCAGTTTTTCTCGGATGGTCATCAGATTTAATTGGCATCACTTAATTCACTTTTGGCTGTAGGTGGCTATTCGCGAGAATAAATACTAATAGCGATTAAACTACCGAGAAATAACAAGGAATATTGCTTTCGGCAAGGTGAACACAATACTTATTACTGTGATGCCCATAACGTTCGCTGCATGTCAACGCCAAACCTGAAATTTCGACTTGTTTTGCAGTGGGTCTCGGTTCAAAAACAGGAGCTCGAGTAAATACAGCGTAAATAGCACTGGAATCTTATTTGTGTATCTATGAACTGCTTTTTATTACCTTTTAACGATCATTTGGCTCTAAACTCTGGCCGGATGGAGAAAAATATCTAAGAGCCTCAAGTCAGGTTTCTAAGTAAATACATAAGATAGATTTGAAGCTAGCGATGGATCTATTGAATCTCGCTGGAAAATTATTTAAAAAAAAAAACGTTCGTAATATAATTTTTATTAATGGTATAATTATTTGCCTACTTGCTTCTACTCCACGCAGCGCAGTAGAGACGAGTAATCACTGTTTTTCAGGACATAAGCCGCCATTAAAGAGTCTTCCAGAGGGAAACTGTCACATTGTGCCTTATTAATTCCCTCTTTCGTCAATTTTTCATTAGAGAAGAACTACTACAAAGCTCGACGATGATTGTTTACTTCTACCTCTTTCAATCAAGGTTCCAATCCCTATGCGAAGTGAATGGTGTACCCTGTGATGACGTCAGAAGGCGTTTCAGGTCACGTGACTTCAAGCGATATTACCGAACTTTATTTAGCGTTTAGTGACGTTTGTTGAGTAATGGGAGAGTTTTGGCTTATACATTTGAACTCGTGAGAAACTTGTCTATTCAATGACACTTAGTAACATGATGAAAAAGTTTATAGCATGTTCGACATTCTGGGCGGAAAGGACCAGGTAAGTTGGAATGATTGAGGTATTATTGCTATTGGTTCAAAGGAAATGCAGCTGTTGAAGGCTGGCCTACAGAGGTCAGGAATAAAATTTCCGAGATTTCGTGAATTTTCTCTCTGCCTTTTATTTCCCATGTACATACAAAGTTCAAATATAATGATATTTAATTCTTCATCTTCTCATAAAATATTTTTTTTACAATTTTAGTGATGGCTTCATATCGCCCTATGAATAAAAATAACTCATCCTGAGGTATATCATATCAGACTTGGTCCATTCATCATTCAGTCAGCATCGCGGATCGTGTAAGATCAGCAACAACGGCATAGTTCGTCTGAAAAAATGGAAAAAACATTAGATTATCTTCTGATGAAACACGGTTCAAACATAAAAAAGTGCGCTAAAATTTCTTTATTTATCATGCGGTATGTAAACGTAGCACTGATGTTATTGTTGAAGTTGACTTCCGAAAAGGAACATTTAAGTGCTGATATTTAACCGTTGTTAAACAGATTCTATGGGATATACTGAGCTAATTGCTTCAATAGGTAATGTATGAATAATGCGAAAGGTATGATATATTTTCTGTGATATATTGTGCGTATTTGATCAATTTAAGAAAATTTTAAGCCAGAGAGTATTACTTGACTTGTCAAATGGCGGGAGAAAACCATAGAGACAAAGAAAAACCATTCAAGAGTTTTATGGCATGCTCTCTGTTCACGACAAAATCAGTGTTTTAGTAAAGATCACAAAAATATCTCAAGTATAAAATTGTCTTATTTGAGAAAGACCCCCGGAGCTGTCATCCACAATTTTGAGGTTAACAGACGCAATTGGCCTACAATTTATTACTGTTACAATTAACAGAACCGAAGTTCCTTTATGAGGAATGAAATTAGAGGTATTCAAATTATGGTGTCTTCCATGGCACAAAATGAACTGGCACAATGACTCGAAATAAGTAAAAGGCGGTTTAATTGATGTCATCACCCAATTTACGTTCTATTTGAGCAAAGACTTTATTCCACGGTTAAAGAAACCAGGGCGTCCACATTATTCGCATTTCTCAACCTCGAATTTAAACATTACCAGCTATTTCTAAGTTTTCAGCGGTCTAAATTTTTAACCAATTCACTTGCTTAAAAATAACGTGAATGCACAAAGATACTAATCGGAATATTGTGTCCAAAGCTACTGGAAAAATCGGATGGAAATGTGATAATAGGGTGGTTTCCTATTATATTTTTATTGCCTAAATCGAAAGATTATTACTCTTGGAGTTCGTATTAACGCTTTTATATTTTTAAATGACGATATCTATTTTTCGATATTAAATGAAAAGTGAAAATTTTCAAGCGCACGAAAACGCGAAGGCTAAGTATGAATGATGGGAAAAGCCCGTGTGACGTCATTCTGGTTCCCGCTGCCGCCGAGTGAGATGACCTTGGGGCGAGAATACGTGCGGCACTGCGATGCAGGCTGCTAGCAGGTAGCAGAGTACCCTGCTGGCAGGTAGCGCTTGGCTGAAATAACGATTATTAATACCTTATCAAACGCAGGAAACTTTCCGACCATAGGCAATTTTAATAGGTGATTATTACGGAATGTTTCCCTGAGCTCTGTGCCTCATGCATGCATTGGTAATCTCAGACGATGTAAAACTCCTATCAACTCGTATAGAAACTAGGTCCCTGTGACGTCACGTGGAGTGGCATCTCATGGGCGCCAATCTGGCCTTTTTTAAATGCGGTTAAAATTGACCATTGCCATTCGTCTAAACTGGGATTTGTAAAACCAAATAATTAGTATATTATGAATACACTACTGGTGGGTAACGAACCGCAATCAATGCATTTCGTTTTCTTTGATGAAGGAAACTACGCTATTAGAACCCTCCAAAATTAGGAATAACACCATTGTCTTTACTTACAGTAAGTCCTGCGTTCGTCTCCAGAATTAACCCACAGTGTTTGGGACGGCCCCTGGTGCCTCGGTGCGGTTGTCGAACACAATGCGCACGTCTGTGACGGCCATGTTGGGCGTGAGGAACTGCTGGAGGGTGTCAACCCCGGTGCGCGGCATGCGGTCGAATGGGAATCCCATCGAGCGACGGTCGGGGTACTTCTTGTCTCGGATGCCGCAGAAGCTGTTGGCCTCTGCGCATGCGCCGCTCGCGCTCGAGCCCTCCACCTGAGAGAAACAGCGACACGAAGAAGAAGCGACGTCAGCAACAATCACTGAAACTCAACAAACATTCAAACCAAGGATTCGTTAAGAATTTTGAGGGAAGGATTTCGGATGAAATAGTAAAAAAAGAGGTGGCTCGCAGGTTACTATGTAGAAATGAATGGAGCTTCGCCGTTCTCTTATTATGCAAGATGTATGCGTGATTCTGCCACGTTGACCCATTTCCGTCCACCGTTGGCACACGGCTACGTCTTATCATTCTGAACATCTGAGGTGGCCCTTGAAAAAAACCCGCGATTGAAATAAAGCCACTGACGGAAACATACGGGTGCGAAGCGGAAATTAAATATGAGCATTAAAATTAAAAAGAAGAACTTTGTGCTTTCTCATTTATGATATAATATTATTAATGAATACTGATAGCGATCAAACCACGGATAAATAATAAGGAATAAAGGAGAAATACGAGGCTTTCGGCAAGGTGAACACAATACTTATTACTGTAATGCCCATAAGCTTCGCTGCATGTGCTGCGATGCAACGCAAAACCTGAACTTTCGACCTGTTTTGCAGTGGGTCTCGATTCAAAAACAGGAGCTCGAGTAAATA
Source organism: Ischnura elegans (assembly GCF_921293095.1). Lineage (NCBI taxonomy): Eukaryota > Metazoa > Arthropoda > Insecta > Odonata > Coenagrionidae > Ischnura > Ischnura elegans. The sequence goes on from NC_060248.1 coordinate 122,955,754, forward strand.
CAGCGTAAATAGCACTGGAATCTTATTTGCGTATCTATCAACTACTAATTTATATCTTTTAACGATCATTTGGCTAAATACTCTGGCTTGTTGGAGAAAAATATAGATCCTCAAGTCAGGTTTGTAAGTAAATACAGAAGATACATTTTCAGCTAGCGATGGATCTATTGAATTTTTATTAATCGCATAATTGTTTACCTACTTGCTTTTACTGCACGCAGCGCAGTAGAGACGAAGTAATCCCTGTTTTTCGGGAAATAAGCGACGTTAACCACTTTCAATGTCAAGTCAATGTCATTCTGTTGATATTAATGTGAAAGTACAAAGTTCTCCTTTTTAATTTTAAAAATGAATCGCTTTAACCAAGTTACGCCTCAAGCAATCAATAAATATGAACACCTACTGCCTGTGAATTAAATGAAACTATCGTAAAAGTAAACAGGAGATGGCATTGTAACTACAGGTTATTTTAATTTTCATCGATCCAAAAATATCCACGAATGTGTAGAAACAACTTGGTGTGCTACCAAAAGTGTTCATTGGATTACTCCAGACGATCATAGGAGCCACGTACCAAAAATATCTCTACAATCGTGAGCAGAAAGTTTTCTGGATGGAAATAGGTAAATATATCGTTTTTCGAACTCGACGAAAACACTTATCCACGTCAAAATGCCTCTAATTCCAAGGAAATATCGAAATTTCCAAATAGATCAAAATTGAACTTTAAAACGATGATTTACCCTGTCATCATTGAAGTTGGAAATCATGACAAAGAGTTGGCAGGGGAATCCTTCGGGTGTGCCTTTGGGCACCAGCATGTGCTCCGGCCATCCACAGCCGCAGAAGTTGAATGAAGCGAGGTCAGCCTGGCCGGTGGGTCTGGACTCCAGGTCACGGAACGTCCTCTCAAACGGAATGGTGATGGAGGATTTGTTGGATTCGCGTTGGATGGTGTTTGACTTGGGGTTGTTCTTCACTGGAATAACGAGAATGGTCGCACGTAAAGAGGATGGAGCATTCCCCAAATATTCTTCGATATTTTAGCTGACAAGAGTTTCTGTGAAATAATCTTAATGTGCTTACAATTCACTTGGAATTTGTCCATTTCGATGAAGAGCAGCCTCTGGTCTCTGAAAAGCATGGGAAGACCCCTTTCGTCGAATTTGGGAGCCAAGAAGATTCTCACAGTGCCCATGCGCTGTTGGCTGGAGCTGTTCTCGACCTTATTGGGGAATGAATTCATAAACGTTGTAAGTTATCTCAGGTAGAAGATTTATGAGAGCTAAAACTTGGTAAGAATTTTTCACAAGGAATTTTTTAGACTTTTTAAATTGCCAGATAAAAGGGTGTACAATATTGTGTGAGCAAATACTATAGATGTCAACTTTTGTGGCAGCCAGCATCATCGTTTCCAGAAATATCTCTAGGAATTCTATGAGCTAAATCGCTACAGCAAAACCATTCCATCCAGTGACGTTATTTAATTCAACTAGAAGAATCAGCGAGAGATAAGAGGAACATAAAATGTTACCGTGATCCTATAAGTAAATCTTTTGTGCGCCAATTGTGTGAGTCGTGCGTAGACTGATCCACGGGGAGCGAAGTCCATTCCACGTGACAAGTCAATGTCATTCTGTTGCCAGAAGGTGTTGAGCTCATTTTTGGCACGGCCCTTGGTGATGATCTCCACGTTCGTTATCCTGATTCCCTGGTAGTCGAGCTATTCAGAGCGAAGGAAAAAATATAAGTTAATAATAACTCCACCAAGCGTGTAGTATCTCTGTATTTCTCCGCCTTCCGATTAAATACAGATTCATTAAAGATTGAAAATAGTGTACGTATTTTTTCTGTTATGTAAAATTAATTTATTTGAAATGAAAAGTCTTAGGTGATATATTGATGTTATTATCCTCGGTCTTTTATCATACGTAAATGTATACCATGCAGAATATGAGAAGAAGTTATTTTGTTAATGACATTTCTGAGCCATTTGATAAGTGTGAAAATAGCACAAATATTTAAGGAAGACTTGAGCTTTCTAAAAGAAAAGGAAAATGAAGGAAGATAAATTAAAGGCAATGCTTCAGTTTATGTTGACTACACTTCCAGGATAACCAACCTGATTAGCGGTGTATGTCGGAAGAGTTCTCTTGTGCATTTGGAAGAGATCATCGACAAAGGCGTGCCAGCGGTAGAAGACTGGGTCCCTCATGGCTGTAGCAGGATCTCCCATGACGCTGAATGTTTCCTATGCGACAAATTATTGTTTAAACAGATAAGTTTTTTGGCCCCTGCAATTACTTGCTATCATATATATTATACAACTACTGCGAATAATATTCATGCTCATAAAAAAAATACAGAGCCAAAATCGTTCTGTAGTCAATCAATTTAGAAATTTAGTACAAGTCATTATTGACGAAAGTTATACGGCCAGCATAATAATCCAAATTTACCATGCATATTAAATATCCTTATTAACAAAATCAATATCCAAAATATGATTTTCATAATGTATTCAGTACTTACCAAATGGCGGTTATCAGGGTCATGTGAAACTGCAATTGCAACGTGACCAAAGTTGTGCATGTCTCCGTAAAGGTTTCTGTTGATGGACAACACAGGGCTGGCTTCAATCATGTTTCCTAGGATATCAATGCCTCCCATTTCAGTGAGCTCCACATTTTGACCTTTCTCCTGAAAATTTGATAGCATTTCTCTCAGTAGTCACACGAGATTCATACTTTAAACAAGAATAACTAGAGATACGAATCAGTTGCGTATAAAACCCCTTTCGTGACTGCAGAACTTACGTTGATCACACGTCCCAAATGGATAGCTTCAATGATGCGGTCCCTCCACCGCTCGATGTCAGCAAGGTCGAAAACAAGTTGGTCAACCTCTCGGTTAACGTCCTGATGAAATTGAGGGAAAACAATGACAATATTAGCATATTTATCACAAATATGGAAATAATAGGACACTAATCGATTTTCTGAGTCATTTTGGAATTTATCTCCTTGAACCATTACTTGACTACGGTCGGCCAAAGAAATTGAACATTAAATCATAACGTTTTTTGAGCATGTAGCTAGATCTCCCTTGATGCTGAATTTTTTTGCGAAAATGATTTTTTAAACAATAAGATAGGTGCTTCATCCCCTCGAAATTATCAGCTGTCATTTATTGAACCTTTAGCGGACAGCCCATCGCGGAAACTCTATATTCATATATATGTCGTAATAATAAAAAAATGGAAGGTTATTGTTAGATGAAGAACCTACAGTCCAAAGAAGACTCATAAATTGAAACTTGCCCAAAACCCGACGAAACTTTCTTAAAATCCTTCAAATTTAACAACAAATAATCCAAACTGAAGATCTTACTGGTGAATTCCGCACTCTGGGGGCTTATTGTTCAACGACGTCAATGAGAAATGTTTCCGCTAAAAGGCAACGAACTCAGGTTTTTTCTCCTTGTGCTCATGTGCTTAGGCTAAGAGCCACACACCGTGTTTTGCAGTAAAATGTAGAAAAATTGTGGCATTAATAATTGCCTTTAATAAAACAGCCAGCAAGTGAGCAACATAATAGTGGCTACAAATGAGAAGAAAGTTGAAAGCCTGGGTTAAACATGTTGCAATGATTCATTAATGGACTAGGATGCATTGAGGGAGTAATAATTCCTCAGTCCTCCGCATGTAAGATTGACTTCGGCATTCACTACTCACAGAGAGATTAGCTCCGGCGGGGCGGGGTGCCCAAGTGCGGCTGGCGACCACGCTGTCCAACTTGGGGAAGTATCCTTCCTCGATGGGCTCTCGTAGGTTGAGCAGGCGCCGGACTCGCCCAAGGCGGTTGCACAGCCTCTCGAAGTTGTACCTGTGAGGGCACAGATGAACTTAGGTGTAGATGTCATTGCAGAGATGGTCTCCTTCCACGCCGTTATGAAAGCATTAAATCCTCAAGTAGTCCCGAGAGATAAAGTTACGTAACTACTCGCGTCGGGTCGTTTTAAAGTAATAATGGTCACAGGAATGAAAATAATTATAGGTTTTATCGATAAGAAGCTGTGACTTTTTAAAGTATTTTAAATTGTTTTGCCCATAAGATTCAGTGTTAAATTATAATTCATAATGCATATACTTATCCAGACCCAAAAATTACATGGAAAGAAAAAGTTCGTTAGGAGATTACATGGGATGCAAATCGCTAAACCATTCCTCCGAATTTAAGTTTTAATCATAAAAATAAAACCTGTTGGGTTCATATAGGCTCTACGCGACCACTGAAGGGTTCAAGAATGATTCGAATGCCCGCTGAATATGGTTCAAGTGCTAGAACAGACCTGGTGAAAAAAAGTGAAGCCAATAATATGCGGCCAATTTCCAGCCTGTCCGTTACAATTAATACCACGCAATTTTTACGCTAGAATGTCTATTGAGCGATCTGCCAATATTGTTATAGTGTTGTAGAAACTCTTTCTTTTGTCACATTTCATAATCTTTAAAAAAAAACTTGAGGGATAATAATTGGGTGACGAGCAATGATAGAAGTTTCGTATTATGAAATTTGCTCAAAATCTCATGAAAATTTTTCGAAGAACAGAAAGAAAGTTTAAGATTTAGCAATCAAAACTAGAGATCGTCTGGGTGTTATTTTTCCGCAGGGCTTTCATAATTGATGTTAACAAAGAGCGTGGTTGACAACTTGCCAGGAAAACATTATTCCCCAGGGAAGGCTCCACCGTTATTTCATTGAGATTCACACGCACCTGGCAATAATCTGCTGGTGCATGAAGTAGAACAGCTCTCCTCTCCTGTCCTTGTCGACAATGTTCCTGGCCGCCTGGAACGGGTAGACGAGGTGCCAGTGCCAATGGTGGAGGTTGATACCCAGATCTTCGCGGAAGTAGGCGACGCGGTGCTCAGGCTCCAGGTCGCTCGCCGTGTAGTCCTTTGGGATTTCCAGGGGCATCTGCGAGGGGAGTTTCTCAATTAAAAACCATTCGGCGTGTGAAGTGGCAGAACGCTCTAGAGCAGGGGTCTCCTATTTACTAGGCCGCGAGGGCCACATTCCAAGTTCCGAAGCGCCCCGCGTGCCGGATAGCAAATTTGCCGATGACTAAAGTATTCGATACCAACGTCTACTGAAGTTCCGGTGGCGTATTTCTTATTTACGATTAGTTGAAGGCGACTTTGACGTGCAGTACAGCGCTGCCATGCTCCTAGCGGCGTCTCACAGAGTTAAACGAGCGAGAATCGTGCGCTACTTGAAACGAGTGCGCGGGCCGGATGCAAGCCCTCCGCGGGCCGTATTTTGGAGACTACTGCTCTAGAGTGTTTAAGATTTTTCCCTGAGAACAATGCGGCTAATTCATAAAGGGCCCATATTGGTTCAGTGTCATAGCAACCTTCTGTTAGGTGAAACTTTTTGACGGAGAATCCGTTCTGTAGGTGTAAAAGATATGTGAGTAGCTTGCAATGGAAACTTGATTGACTTTGAAATCCACTCGATGGTAATCCTAAAGATGATAAAACCGTCTCAGTTATTCGTATTTCTTCGCTATTTGGTTCATTTTTTACTCCATTGACTTTGAAAACTTTTTTTTCCGAGGGTCTTAAATCTCGGTGGTTTTAAACCCTCGGAAAATTCTTATCTTCGGATTTTCCCTCACCAAAATGTGCCGAGTGTAGGAATACGAAAATAAAGCAGAAGACCCATACTTTATAGATGTTACACTCGGAATGCGTCAAATTAGTTCTTCTCGACTTTGCCGTACATTAATACTTTTCTGTGGCGACTTTGATGATTGAAGAGAATACTCCAATCCTTCGAACAGATTGAAAGGCAAAACTGCGTCATATGTGGCAGAAAGACGCGTGTACCCAAGGGCAATGAGTAGGTATAATGAGCGTAATCATAATTGAAAATAAATTAAGAGCAATAGCCCCCTCAAGGCAAAACTGAAAGAGTTATATAAAAAATATATACTACTCAGTGGCGTAATTCATAAGTGATGAATCATCATAAAACTTACGTGAAGAGTTCGTTTTTTATGAATACTTTTTAACATCGTGTATGTTATATTTCGCAGTGCGTATGTGATGGATTTTTTGCAATGGATTTATTTATAAATTGGTACTGATTTTTTTACAATTGATTCTTTAGCTTTGATTGACTGTTTTTTGTACAGAAATTCATGTACTGTAATTAATGTGGTAGTAAAATTCGTATGAAAATTATTTTTGTTATTTTTAACATCATCCATTTTATGTTTAGCAGTGAACCTGCAATGAATATTTCTTAAAAATTGATCCTGTAGCTATTTATTGGCAGTATTAATATGCAATACATTCTGAGATTCATGTACATTGTGCATGTATCTTTTTGTGAAGAGCCATGTGTCGTAAACCGTATTTTCTCTCGTAACTGATCCATCCGTGGCAAATGAATAGGCATGTTGGGATAGACTCACCCTCTGTCCCTCGGGGACCACGCTGGCTTCCTCTCGGGCCCTAGCGAACAGACCTCCGTCCACGTACTTGTCAGGGAACATCTCGTAAAGGGGTGGCAGTTCCACTCCCCTGGTGTCGGGACGATGAAGAATGGCCACGGACAGCGCGTACACGAACATGTTGGCGTTGATCCTGTCGCGCGCGTAAACGGACACGGCGAGGAAGTCCTCGTAGGTGCGCATGCCTGAGGAGAAAAAATAGACAGAGTTTACACCACCATATACAGCGAAAAAAATACTTTGGTAACGATGAAAAACATTCTTGGACATTCCTCTAGGAGTTTACATCTATATTATTATCCCAAAAGCCGTCTCAATAGTCGTATGGCGGAACAGGAAAATATCTTTCGAATATCTAATCTAATATCAGGTATCTTTATTTTTCAAACTCTTATGGAAGGTCGTTAAAACATATTGAACGAGCCCATTATTCCTGGACGAAGTAGATTAATTAGTTACCCCCTACAGGTAGGTATAGCCTTTCATTATGGTCAATAGCACACTATTAAATGAATTTTCTGCTAACGAAGCCGTAATTTTTAATTATAATAATTGTCATTATTGAATTGTACCCAATTTTCGAATGTATCAGGATCGACGGTTGCTTTTCGCGAATAATTACCAATATGAATTGGATGGATGAGGCAGATACTTTGTGGGGATCCATTATGAGATATGAAGTGAAACACTTTGCACTTTCCACACTCGCAAACATTTGAGAAGTGCGTGCAATTTGTGTATATATATTGGTATGGTTAATTTCTTGGTTTAGTCTTGATAATGCTGCAGTGCAGCGAAACATGTCGACTCTAGTGTAATAAAGTTGTATGTGGAAAGTGCAAAGTGTTTCACTTCATATCTAATTATCAATAGACGTGGAACTAGCTCACTTTATGATGGTTTCTCTCTGGATGGACGAGTCGATTCGTCTTACCCATGAAGATGTCGATGAGTCTGGAGGCCATCTCTCGGTGTCGTGGGATGAAGAGGGAGAAGTTGTCCCTCCTGCCGAGCTGCATGGGGAAGGAGAGGTCGGGGAAGGTGATGTTGGTCACCGGAACACGCACGTTGGTGTCCTCGCCGAAGCGGGTGCCCAGCTCACCGGCCACCGACTGGAAACGCTCCGCCTATGGGAATTTAAAAAAAATTAATTATTCAATAATTTAAGCTCACCCGACATGAAGACACAATGGTAGGGTGCACTATTTCCACATTTACATTTATTTTTTTCACTATTACATCCGTAATACAAAAATAACTTATCACACAAAATAGGTTTTTAAAAACCTTAATATTACAATTAATTACCAAAACAGTCAAGGCCGGCTGAATTTCAGGTACAAAATTCTTTACAAATTTATAGTATCGCTAACATCGACAATATCTGTCCACGAAACATTTCCTTAGGTAATTTTATATTTAATTCAATTGAATGAGTATTAAATGAGGTACATTTTTTATTAATAGGTGAATTCTTACTAAACTTTTTAATCACACTTCTCAAATAGAATGTCCTTTTTAACCTTATTTTTGAATTCAGGAATAATTTGAGCATTCTACTATGCCAATTCACGATGGCAGCTTAGCACATTCCATTCCTTTGCTCAAAGGATAATCAACTCAGTATTATTATTCTGAAAGAATTCATAATTTTAGCAGCTAGGGCTTCATCTGAACGCTCTTATCTTCGAGGACTCTTTCATTGAAAAAACAGTAAACATAGGTTTTATCTTTCGGAAATTTTCAAGCATGATGAAGGAAACAAACTGGATGAGTGGAAAATTACTTAAGTTGATTTTTTCTTCAATTATCGTTAATTTTAATTTTTAAGCAAATTTTATAAGAGAAATCAACAAAAAATTATTTTGAAACAACTTTACGATTCATAAATTTAAACCAAATGCGACAGAAGAAGAAATTAATGGCATCCATCCTACAGAAACATTTTCTAAAATTTTCAATCTCATCCAAACCTTAAGTTGTTCCCATCTTTTTAAAAACAGTTTCTTTAATCCCGACGACTTTCAATGTGAGCGCCATTGGTTCTGAAATCCACCTCTTCCACAATTGTGCATTTCAAACACAGATTTTCTCCAAAATCTCACGTCCTAATTTTTGTGCTGCAATGATTTTTTCTGTTCGTTACAATTGAAGATTTACAATTCCACGAAAGCCTCAGTAAAACAAACAGAAATATTTCCCAATGCATGATAGATCAACTTGGGAATTTTTCGGGCGCATGGACTCAAGTCCATAGTTTTGGGCCCTAAAACAGCTGCTGCCAGTTGAAAATCGTAATTTGTACTTTGGAATAGATTACTACTTATTTTTATAATTATTTTACTGATGAAAGCATCTAAGCGGGGAAAAATAAGAAATAATTAGACATCGCGAAATAATTACACAATAATAATGTGCATGCATTACAGCCATGCATTCATGTGAATTTGTTCCGCCTGCTACGATTATGCTTTTGTGCGCCATATCCTCTTATGGGGATTTATTAGCCTCCGTCTCGGTGGCCAATCGCATGTTGTAAATGAAAACGTTTTACGAGGAGGCATATTGCGGGCAATTACACCACACAAAAGGGCAGCACGAGGAAAAATGCTGTATTGCAAGTTTTATTGGAAGAATCATATTCATTTTCAACGGAATTTATTAATGCACTTTCTTTTACTGCAGAACCTTAATTTTCATATAAGCATAAGAATTAAACCATCTCATAGAACACCTACTAGAGTTCGAAATGAGGTATTGAAAAAGGCTGCCGAGGTATAAATTGCTATTGAAAACGTGGAGGCGTTTTATTTTGCCAACTCCTTGTGAGTTTCCAAGTTTGTCTCATGGCGAATTAGAGATAGATAAACATAGTCATTTCCAGTGCAACTGGCGTAAGTCGATGAATTAACATAGACACATGGTTCTTATTGGCAGGAAAGAGATGTAATCATCGACAGAAAGGAGTTATACTTCGAAAAAGAAGAGAGTTGATAATCGAGGGAAATATTCTCTCTATCCACATCAATGGAGGAGAGACTATCCACAACAATGCACAGCTTCAAGACAGCAACCCCGATGTCACCACGTGGTAGGTCCTATGTTCGATCCCCCCCAAAATTTAACGGTTTCCTTCACAACCTTTGTTGTGTACTTCGAAAATAATCTCTTATGATTGGAGATTCCCATTACTTATACCGTTTAGATCAGAATGCGTGTCAATGGCTTCGGGATAAATTTGTAGACAGTCAGTTAAAGATGTTCATGAGCAGTGGCGCCGACTCCATGGAGCCTGAGGGGGCCCGAGCCCCCTCAAAAAATCGCCATGGGTGTGAGGAAAAAATGTGTCAGGCTTGTCGATTTTCTCCGGATTGTCCAGATATCGAGATTCGGGTTATGAGGGTGCCAATGTTAACCATATGACTCTTCTAAAATGCTTAAAGCTAAAAATACTTATAAAATTTCCGGGGGCAAGATCCTCGGTTTGCGCCCCGTAAATATTTTTTTTGTAACTCGGCATCCCTGTTCATGAGCGGTTATTGTACGCAATATAATGCCCGCGTAAAAGTCCAAAGAGGCAGTCTCCATACGGTTGAAAGTAAACACAAATTGGGCGATCGTTGAACTTCATACCTCTCTCCCACCCACACCCAACGCAACGCCTATCTTTCTGGATGAATGCAGCAATTCACGTGGAACACACTCTCGTGATTCACTGATGATGAATGGCCTCAGACCCCCACATCCCGTTCTTCGGCGATCACGGCATTATTTATAAGAGAGTTTCACACGGATATTACCATAGAGGATACGACTTTCAGCATTTGGTTGTGTCCACTGCGCATTTAAATGTGTCCACAAAAAGTCGGCCGGCCACGGTGGCAGCCGGTTAACGTCCTCGCCTGTCTAACTAGAGATCGCGGGTTCGAGTCCCGCATGGGTAAGTTTCCTCGATCCAGGGCATGGTTGTTCGTGTACGTTTACTTGTTACATTTGCTAAATACCCCGGTATGAATTGGCCAATAAGAGCTGTATCCGGTGGTTTGATAATTAAATATAAAATAAAAAGTCATCACTCCCATCGCTGACGGCCGAAGCCATCCGAAATTCAAATATAAATAAGCTATATTTTGGAATGTTAACCGAAGTTTGTACAATCGCAATGATATGAATCATCACGTTCTCAACTCGCCACAGCGATTCCTCGCGATTGTAAACTTTTTATAGTAAACGCTGAAAATAAATGGATACCTTTACACTCATCGCCATGCCGCGGACATTTTCTGCAACCGACTAAAATGTCCCCAAAGTGACAACGTAAATCAGGCTCCAACGTGACGGACTGGACAGTGCTTAATTTCTAAAATTGTAGGTACCACCGGAACGCATACCCATACATTTAATCCTCGCATGATTTTGATATAAACAAGCCACCCCCCGCGAATGTTGCGATTTTTAAAACTCGTAATACAAGTTAGTATGAGGAATCACGTTTTATCAATCATAAAAAAACTGTTTTTAAAAACTGTTTATGCTTATATACGGTACTCACAAGTGAAGACAAATCGTGTCACATTTACTTCAATCATTAGCTTAAAAAACTGTCTGGAGCCGAACTTGAATGCGGAAAAAGACATCCAAAGTACAATGCTGCCTTCATCATTAACTTTCTCACTTCGCGGCGCCGAATTACAGCTCCTGATTTTCCCTGAGAGGTACTGGAACGTTGTTCCGACAGAAATAAAGCACTGGGACCGGGGCCACTCCTACGCAGTTCCCAACAAAGAGAGAGTGCTACTCACCAAGAAGTTGTTGTTGGGCACATCGAAGACGGCGCCTTTGTCGCCCTTGGGCACGAAGAAGGGCTCCTGAGGACGACTGAGCAGGTAGAGCACTTGCTGCTGCTGACTGGTGGTCTGGGCGGCCATCGTCGATGCTGTTTTGTTTTATTTTACGGTGCCGAGTCTAAAAAAAAGATTCAAAACGGAATGCTTCGCTCTCCTCGAAGAATGCCTCTCTATATGCTGGTCTCAAACTGCCGTTGGCGAACCTCGTGGTCGTCAGGGCAGAACTCGAGGAACGATGAGCGGAGAGTGGTGTCGGCGAAGAGCGGAGCTGAGGATTTATAGCGACTTCGCGGCGGAGGGGTGGGGGGGGGGGGTTGGTCAGGGGGAGGTGGGATTGGACGGGTCAGAATGGAAGACGACTGTGTTCCCCTCCGCGATATGCATCCCCCCAAACCCAAACCTCAACCGACAGGAGACCACAAAGTGACCGGTCACACATTCACACACTCACCTCTAAAAACAGTGTACGACTGATTGTGGAATCTGCGTGCGACCCTTATCTAGTATCTCCTCGGGAGACCAGCAGAAGGAGTGTGGTCTCTCGAGACAGCTCGGGAGCCTATCTGCGGAAGTGACAAGCGACGATAGGGAGAGAAAGGGCGAGCTGGGATTATTGTTTCTGTAGTCTCCATCGGCTACCTCTAAAAAAAATCTCTGGGAAATTCTTCTTCATAGAAGAATATTCTATTTGCTTGAGTATAAGTTTAAAGAGATCGATTCGGCTTTCACTTAGTGAATGAGAATTCATGCTAAATGAAATTATACAACATTCGTCAATTTTCACGGATTTGTTTATTAGGTACGACGAGTTTCGACGTTAGGGCGTCATTTTCTGGTACAAAGTTTTACCGGATAATTCTAAGTATATATTTGTCCTAACACGTCAATTATATATACGCCTTATAGTCAAAACTCGTCGTGCCTACCTAAGAAAAACTGTTAGAATTTACTAAGATGTATATCTTCATTCACAGTGTAAATTGTGTTAGTAACTGCATTTATGCTGTACACCATCAAATTCCAATATTTCATCAAATGAAAAATATAAACATCCATAACGTTTTACGAGCATTTGATTTAGGCACGAGTCGATTTAAATTCATTTGGGAGTCAAAGTTTTATCTTCTTTTTCAAATTTAACATGGGCCTTCAACATCATGCTTGAGTTAAAAAAAATTCATGTTCATGGGATTATAATAAGCTGAGGTCACAGCCTTCCTTGATTCATGACAGTACTGGCAAAACACTTCGAGAGAGTATTTACTAACACATATATTGTGCCCAGTCCCAGGGTATATCCAAAGTGTGAGTCCCTTATGCCTCTTATATAATTCGTACAATCTCTTAGATGAATGCTTTTGAAATTTTTTTTCCAAAGCATTCGTCGAACTTACATTTATGCATCAAATTTTCTTGCAGTGGTTTCCTAAGCTAAGGGAATAATAATACAAAACAAAAATACTTTTTTATAAGTAAACAAAGTCTTTATCGCGAACTAAAAAGAATACAATAAATTTTCTATGAGCCTTACAGAGTATCTGAATATGTTTAATATACAATGAAAAACGTTGGGCTCATATTCCACTATAACACTCAATTTTACTTATTGTATTGTGCGTTGCGAGTGACTCCGTAAATTTTTCACCGTGGCTAGTACCGGTATACTTAAATTAAAATTATGCTTCACATCATAACTCAATAAAACTACGAAATTCAGTGAAGTAAATAGACAAGATAGCAAACTAAGCGAGTTTATAAAAACGTTATTAAATGAGCGGAAACCTCCACTATAAGGAAGCATATTTCATTAATTGCATGAATTATCTTTTTTGTTATCAAATGATATTTGAGTTCTATTAAATAGTACTCAATTATCATTTCCCTCGGCAAGTTTCCCTCGTGGATTTCGAATACTGCCGAAACTTTTTCTTAAATTTCCTTAGCTTTTACTATTTCTTATTTCATAAATCATGACCATTTAAGAAATGGCCACTTTCAAGCTCTGCCTACTGTCTACAATCAATTAATAATATTAACAATAATAATATTAACAATAATAATATAAACGAGCGTGCTGCGTCCGCTCCCAGCGGGCTTTCCCCGCTCTTTTCAATGCAGGTCCACAGAGGATAGGCGCGTTTCTGATTTTAAAATGTAGAGAAAAAGGCAGGGTCTTATGTACAAATTTAATTGGAATGTTCATGTACAAATTGAGGTCAGAGGACCTCTTTAAACACAACATTGGAAGTAATAACACTATCCTCTGTTAAACGCACATGATGACTCATACTTACGTATCAACAGGAGACTTGAATGTGGAATCAGCCGCATTTTGATAAAAGTTATTTAAAGAATGCGAGATATTGTTGCAAATGGACAAATGTATCAGTTTGTGCGCTGTTAACGTCAGGAATATTTACAGGTTTTTATTTTTTTGTTTTTTTAAATTATTTAAAAACCAATTTTAGGAAACAATAGTAATATTTATGAAGCAATAAGATATGCCGTCGCATGTTTTCTGATAAATTCTGTGCATTTTGGTACCTCATTTGTAGAGCTTGGTTTCGTATACGTTGAAAAAAACGTATCTATACAGTAGAAATAATATAGAAGTTAAATGGTTTTAAAGTACTATACCCTAGTAATAGCAATTCCTCAAAAAATCAAATACATGGACTATGAAATTTTAGAAAATAAATGGTAGAGATCGATGCTGCATTTTTCTATAGTATGTATGCACTGAAAATAACACCACTGAACTTAAAAAATGTTGCTAATTATAGAACAACCAACACAAGAACCATTCAATTACATAGAAAGGTAGAAATATGGACCCAGAAAGAATTACAAGGACGACCCCTCAATGACCTCAATCAAGGGTTCATGATAGTCATACAAGGAAAGGTTATCCAGGCTAAAAATTATTAAAAAAAAAAACAAACTAAATCATAAAAGTACAACAGATGATAAGTGTAGAAAATTTTTTCAGGTACGAAAAGCAACTAAGTACATCATATCTGGTTGTAAGATGTTAGCCAATGCAGAATATTTAATAGACTATCAAGTCGCAAAAGTTATTCAGGAAAAATTGGTCTACCAGGGAAAATTAGTAGATACCAAGACTCCATACTATGAATACCACCCGGAAACTGTGCTTGAAAACGGTTCGTATAAACTATATTACTATTTGCCGATCCAAAAAGATAAAATCGTTGTCAAAAATAGACCAGATATAATGTTGATCACCAAGGAAAATAAAATTTGTATCATAGTTGATGTTGCAGTGCCACCCTCAGGTAACAGAAAAGACGATAGCCGAAAAAATAAACAAGTACCTACCAAGAATTGGCAATAGAAATAAAAAGAATATGGAATAGGTTTTTGCAGTGTTCCTTCCTTCCGGACCGCGGCAAGGAAGAAGCGCCGACCGGCTTCATCCTTGCTACTGGTTTACACTCAAAAGAAATACGAAATTAACATTGGGGAAACTGGCCGCATAATCGAAAAACCGTTGACGGAGCATGAAAGATGCATACGCCTGTTTTATCCGCTGAAGTCGGCAGTAGCGGAGCATTGCTTGGACCTCATGCAAAGGATGGACTTCAAAAATACGAAGGTTCTCTGCCGCGCTAATGACTATTGGGATCGAATTGTAAAGGAGGCGATTGAAATTAAACTGGAGGAGAAGAGCATAAACAGAGATAACGGCTTCCAACTGATCAGTGCCTGGAATTTCATAGTTAATCTCTACATCCGTAAACAACAATCAGGGCAACCAAGGATATGAATAAATAAAATACCGTAAAGATTCTACCCCTGAAGACGATGGCAGACTCAGCCATTGAAACGTTGGGAGAAATTACCCAAAACCACACCCTGTGGGAAACCCGAGAAATGTTCCTTCAAACTATACCTACTCCGCGAAAAACTAAGATTCTACAAACACTGAATACGAGTTACGATTTAATGTCCTGAGGGTTTAAATTCATTTAGTGGTTTCCTGTAATTGCCACATTCAGGGAAAATTACGATAGGAATAAAATAAGCGAAACAAAAACGGGTCAAGTAGTAAAGGAAGTGGATGGACAAGGGCTTCAGATTATGTGAGAAATTTTCCTCTTGAGGAGTTATGTGTAACTTCGGAAAAAATATCGCAAAAGACTTTAACTCCTGAGTGAGCCACAGACACTAATTTTTGGTGACTGCAATTGCACCTATATTTCTCCCGTGATTTCCCTCCATTGACGACTCAATTTCAATAATTCTGTATTTTTTGCCCAGTCTCAGCTATAAAGCTGATTTCGCAGCCCAAAGCTGAATAACGGTGAAAGGAGCACAAAGATTTGTTGCACAGCGGTTTGATGCCCAAAGATTTTCAATGTAACTTCAACTTTTAACTTATCAATGGTACAGTAAGGCTGTTAATCCATAAAACAGGTAGAATTTTTCCATTCATGAACTGCATTAGCCAAACCTATAGCTAAGGTGATTTTATATTGCAACCGATTTTGGTGAGCTTTAAATAACTAGAAAGGTCTACGTTGTTTGGAACTGAAATATACCACGTTTTAGAAAGTCTTGTAAAAACAACTCGGTAACTCTTTTCACTAGGCTAGTTGCATTCATAGCTAAATCCACATAATTCATGCATAGTTATTTTGAAAGTACGCTCTCATTTCCGGATATGCTGAGAATTAAAAATCCGGATGGTATAATATAACGGTGGACTAGTGGGGCTAAGTACGCCGTGTCGTGTTGGTCACGTCATATAAGCAGTTGTGACCAATGGCAAGCAAAGAGAGGCCGAAAAATAATGTTTCGGTCATAATGGCTGAAGCGTCGCGGCGTGAAGATAAAGTACACGTTACGGTCAGAATATATAGTACAAGAATTTTCGGTCGGAAAATAACGTACATGTTTAGAAAATTGTTTGAAATGTGTGACTAGTTTTTTGACCTCTACATGAGATCTCAGTACTTGATCGCGCCAGTCGGAAATAACCTCCACCTTCTGAGATTTGATGTGAAAACTTAGAAACATGATCAGTTTTACTGCTATAGAAATGCCTCCCTTCGAGTACAGTGATCATTGAATACTAAAATGGCGTTAATTTCACGTGTCAGTTTTCATACGCTGAAATTAAATTATTAAATTTATAGTGTGAGACAAAGTCACGCCATGGTGAGGTGAGATTTGCCCCCAACCTGTTTTTAATACACAAGAATTCAGGAACTGAATGAAAATGTAAAGAGTGTAAATCAAAAGAGAAGCTTTGTTATGTCCCACCAATTCATTTTTATGTGATAATATTTTTCTTTTCCTTTCCTATAAAAAGGAACTTCCACCAGGTTGAACCTAAGATGAAGGAGGTAATATGAAAAGTGGCTATAATTATTGTATTGCATCTCTACTGCAGGGAAAAATTATTTAATATAAGAGAGTAGAATTAAAGGCTTGTTTGAGTATATTTTATACAATAAAATCCAAAAATTGAGTACTTCACTTTACGGCAATGAAAAAAATCAACATAATTATGTTTTGTAGCGGCTTTATTCCGCTTCTAAATTCGTATCTCTGCATTTAAATCATGTAATAAGAATTTTCCCGCTCGAGATACATAGAAATATATGGGACCATGTATTTTTCCTGAAAGCCTAAAGAATTTTTTATCGGCACCTTCTCCTAAAGATGAAGACGAAATGAAGGGACTAAGGAGAGAAATAAAGTACTTGCTAATAAGAGAAGAAGAGAAAAGAGTCCAAGAAATCAAGACGAAGTACGATACTAGGCTAGTTTCCTTCATCAAAGAAAACAAAAGACATTGATTGCGATTCCTAACCCACCATTAGTGTATCCATAACGTATACATTATTTGGTTTTATAAATCCCAGTTTAGACGAATGGCAACGGTCAATTTTAACCTCATTTGAAAAAGGCCAGATTGGCGACAATGCGTTTCCGCTCTATGTGACGTCACAGGGACCTAGTTTCTATACGAGTAGATAGGAGTTTTACATTGTCTGAGATTACTAATGCATGCATGACGCACAGAGCTCAGGGAAACATCTCTTAATAATCACACATTAAAAATACCCAAGTTCGGAAAGTTTCCTTCGTTTGATAGGGGAATAATAATCCTTATTTGATCCAAGTGCTACCTGCTAGCAGGGTACTCAGCTACCTGCTAGCAGCCTGCGTCGTATCAGCGCTCAAGCCTCGCCCCAAGTTCACCTCACAAGGCGGCAGGGAGAACCAGAAATACGTCACACGGACTTTTCCCATCATTCCTACTTATCCGTCGCGTTTTCGCGCGCTTGAAATTTTTCACATTTCATTTTATCGCGAAAAAGATAGATATGGTCATTTAAAATCTAATAGCGTGAAATGCGTACTCCAGGAGTGATAATCTTTCGATTTAGGCAATAAAAAAATAAAAGGAAACCACCCTATGTGGAAGAACTCAAAGTGAAGTTGGAGAAACATGACTGGTTTTTCGACTTCCACATTGTTTTAAAAGGCGACAACTTGCAATAGAGTAAAATTACAGCTCTCCCTTTCCAGGCATCAAGGCACGTGTTGTGTCGTTAAAGGATTTGCAAATTAGAGTATTCAGAGATAGTTTTTCCCTGTAATATTTGGGAAAACACTCGATATATCGAGTGTTTTCCCGAGTATTACAGAGTATACCCATTGTTTTTAATGTTATCCACGTCCTTGACGACATTATGAATAGTAAAATTACTTCGTTGGGGAACCAACTTTAAATTGAGAAAGATGATATTAATTTTAAGAAAGAGACAATTTGCAATGATAAAAGAAAAATAAAGTGGGCGATGAAGTAAATTTTTTTTAATAGATGAACTTAACTTCATGCATTTCTACGAGTTTACATGCCTCTAAATATGCGAGACTGTGATAATTGCCTTCATTTATCATTACTACATCCTCACATGCATTTATTAGAAGATCGGTTGTGACTGCACACTCTCATTCCACAACCAATAGGCAGGAGTATGCTGGCTATTATAATTGCAGCGAGCATACAACTTTTGGTATCTCCCTCATACATGCGAAAACCGTCTTCTGGAAACTTAAAAGATAATACATTGAGAAGGCCATCCTCATAATGAATGAAATCTATTCAAAAACTTATGTGAATTATGATGGAGGTAATGATGCAGATTTTTGTCACAATCACTCGTTAGTTGCGAGATCTGGCTATTTTTTATGAATTTCTACTTGACATCCCATTTTTATGCGGTGTTTTATGTACTCCCTGTCTGAAATTTACCTTCGTAAAACAAATCAGATTCCTCTAGATTTTCACGTACGTAATTATTACGAAGTAGAGTCGTCGCATCACACCATTGCTTGTAACATCAATAAATGTACATCTACATCTACATAATACCCTGCGAGCCATCTCTAGGGTGTTTGGCAGGGGGTGATCAATCACCAGCATGCAGCATGCAATTGGACTCCCACATGCCCACCACACAGTCCAAAAAGCGTCACGTATACTAACAAATTATACTCCCATTTGCTGTTAGAAATAATAATTGAATTAAGAAATATGCATTAATTTTACATAGGTTAGTAGGCTACACTACAAGTCATGCAATCTATTTATGAGTTCTATCGCTGCCGTTATAATCTTTTATTGATCGTGGAAAAAAAGACATTCTGAACCTGTCCGTTCTACAATCTATCTCTCTCATTTTATTTATATGATCTGATCTTCCGTAGTATGTTGGTGTTCGTAAGATATGGTTAACTTCGCCAGAAAAGACACTGCTCTTGAATTTATCTAAAAGGTTTAATCTATTTTTCAATCTACGGTCCGACAGAGATTCCCATCCGAGTTTATCTAAGAGGTCAGTAACACTAACAAGACTATCGTAACGACCTTTCACATACCTGGCAGCTCTTCTTTGCACGCGTTCTAACTCTGTTATTAAGCCTTTTTCATGAGGGTCCCAAACATTGGCAGCGTATTCCAAATGTGGTCTAACGAGGGAAAAGTAGCTAATTTCTCTCACTTTTTCGTCACATATTCTTTTAACAAAACCCATTTTACGATTGGCTTGACGGGTTATTTCTCGAATATGTTTATTCCACGATAGATCATTATTGATTCTAACTTCTGGATTGATTTTAGCATAGGCGTCGCAGAGTCTATTTATTATCGATTTTCAGAGTGAATTGAAAAATGGAATATTCCTCAGCATCAAACGATTCTAAAAACCCCTTGAATGAGTTCCAGTTTAATTTCCAGCTTTCACTTTATTTTCGACGTTCCCGCAGTTGTAACGCCTAAAATTTTTGTTTTTTTGATTCTTATAGGCTCCGGAAGACACCTTAATTCTTCTTGAAAGCCCGAATATCTTCGTGTGTTCAAATTCTATGATAAAGTAAACTTTAAGAGAAAAAAAGAAACCTGTACGTGCCCATTTCCTGACTCTGACTATAGGGGGTGCTTAAGCTAGAAATGGAGGGCAACACTAAACAGCACTTACACATTTGATATGAGTTTAGGACCGGTTTTACCGATGAATTTAGTATATAGGGTATCGGAGACCTGTCGAAAGAAAGGCCTACTGCCGTTATGCTTACGATAAATCCTTTCAATGAAATGGCTTGCAATAGAGCTTGGGCTGCTTTTTTTCCTGTAAAGCTTCAAATGGACTGCCTATGTTTATGGACGCCTTGTGGCAAATTAAGTCAAATCTCCGGCTTAGCTTCAACTTAGGTTCGGTAGTTTGAACTACACTTTTATTTTCCGTGTACTTAACATAAACTAATATCGTTGCTAAGGATTTATCGGCGTTAATACTTGGGAAGCCCCTCTGTAGCGAAGAGGAAGAAAAAACTTAAGTTAAAAGAAGAATAGTAAGATTTACTACGCTATTAGAAGCATAACTATCCCATCAATGTATTACATTATGACTAAATTTGACAAGGTTTTTGAAATATCAATCGGTAATTGCATTACATTGTAACTTAATTTAGATTTCTTGATTTGATTTCCAACCATACATCTGATTTTGTTTTCATTTTTCGCATTACCATATAGAAAGGATTCCTCGTTACAGTTCAAGTGAATACCGTTGAATTTAAATATATTGCAACTTCAGCTTCATTCCAAATGTACCACTTATAAGTGCTACAATCGCTTTCGCTAACTTCAATGATTTTTATGCGGGAGAGTCCGAAGGTTTCATCCTCTATAAGCGTCCGAGCGCTCTATCCTAACCTACTCGGCTGCAGCGCTAACCTGGAAGGATTGAATAATTTACAGTGAGGTCTTGTAACGAAGTAAAAGTAATCGAATTACTTTTAAAGATTAAATACTTGGTATATTTTACTTGTAACCGATACATCAATTAAAAAGCAATTTTTATTTTATTTGTAGGTTCGAAGATTTTCGCGGCGTTGATCAGATAATCTCTGCATTCTCTTCGGGTTTTCACCGCGTCCGTTGGGGTATATCATTGTATTTTATTTTGTTCTCATGTTTTCTTTCACAGCCCTGATGATAGTTTAAAATAAACAGAAACGTTGGTTTAAACTTTTTTGCACCAAATACATTGACCTATACTCCAAGAAATATTTTACCAACAATCTTAGGGTTGCAATCCTGTGCATGTATATCCCAGCATAGCTTCGGGGCTATGACCAACAGAGTAGCGGTCATGACCTCTCCCTGTTCCTATCAGTGGTCGCACTGTCCCTTTCGCCCTCGAAGAGACCACGAGGGAGCGTGAGAAATACCCCCAATCAACCCTCCCTCCCCTTTTCACTATCGCCCAGATACGTCGGAAGGAGGCGAGACGACGAACCCCACGTGGCAGGCAGGATGACGGAGATACTCCCTTCTAGCGTTATCTTATAAGGAGGCGGCTTCGAGGAGATTGCGCTATTCAAAGAAAATACTTTTTGCATGCGTTAAAAATTATTTGCAATCATACACAAATATTTCGAGGTTCAAACCCAGATTGGAGACAAAGCGCGTATGGAATGGTGATGAGAAAAGTATTGAAGAAATATAATCGGGTTCAATTGCACTGCCAAATATGTAATTAATTACAAATACAAAATATGCCTTCTGGAAAAGAACTCAGCAGGATTACAATTACTTAAAAATTTTCTCCTGTGCATGATGAAATCCCTGACAATATTTTCTCAAAGGGGGAGAACTGAGGTGCTAACCAAAATTTTTATTACCATTTAAAGCCATTGAATAAAATAATAAGTAAATTTCTCGATTTAGGTACCTAATTAGGGCATGTTCAACAAAAAATTCATACCTGTGTTTGAGGTTTATGTGGCTGGAACTGCCTTTCAACGAGCGCGCATGGAAATCATATTTTCACTTTTGATTACTAAAATATAACCATTACTCAAATGTAACGATTACTCGCATGATATTTGGAGTAGATTACAAGATACCTCACCTCAGACTCTCTTCACTTTGGGCGGCCCCGTGAGGGGGGGCGGGTGCACGCCATGTATCCGCTACTGCCTCTATGCAGGGGTGGTTGGGGGGCACTCGGCTGTGGCTCATTATGGGGACCCCTTAACCCGGGAGATCCTCTGGAAAATTTTAGGAAGTTGCATATATGGAGATGGCTTTTTGAAAATTTTTTATTTTTTTCTCATTTGATTCTGGCTCATTAAAAAGCAGCTTAAAGTTTATGAAAATAGCATTTCCATAAGAAAAATACAATTAAAAGTGATAGTTTCACAGAATTTCATAAAATTTAATAATATATTACGGTTCTATCATCTATTCAGTGCAGTGGCGCAGCGAGGGGGGGTTTTGGTGGATAAAACCTCCCCAGAGCTCAGAGAAATTTTTTAGTTTAACCTATTTCGCTTAATTGGATTAATATTACTTTAAGAATAGTGGAAATATTAATAAAATACCCCTCAGAAGGCCGTAAAACTCACCATTTCGAACCATTTATCTGAAAAATTTTCTAAGGGAGGGCCCCCGCACCTCCCGCTTACCCTGGCGGGTATTCCACACCCTCAGACACCCCAGTGTATTGCGCCTGAAACCCCCCTAGCCTTAATTCCTAGCTGCGCCCCTGATTCAGTGAATTCGTTCCTTGAAACGGCACTAAAATCTAAAAAAAGCCTATAAAATAACCATTTTGAAAAAAACCCTTTCAAAAAAAAGCATCAGGTTCTCTTTTATCTCGTGACACGTTCATTTTATTTGTTGTCTATAGAAATCGCAGCACTGAGCATGGTATAATAAAGCAAATAATGAAAACTTTTTTTTAGAATTTTAGAAATACAAAAAAACTTTCATCGCCTGATGATGCGTCCTGCAACGGTCGCGAAAGCTTGCACAACAAAGCGCAACACGCAGCTGCACCCGGAAGCCGTTAGCAACGATGCCCCTCGCTGCAAAAACCTGCGTTCAAAGCTATAAGGTGCATCGACTATCAATCATAAACTACAAATGTATCTCAAATACGTATTTCAAAATACTTGTATTTGAAGTACTGCCCTGCCTATTCACTTCCGCAAAAATGACCAGCTCGAGCATAGTGCGCGGAGTATACCCGAAAACTCAAAATACAGCCGTGATGACCAGCCAGAGCTTTCACTAAGAAATAACATCCTTGGCTATCGTGACACAAGGTAAAATAATAGGTAAAAAATAACCGAACCACGATCACATCATCGATACCACGGTCAACAGATATTGACAATACCTAAATCACTAAATCCGCTTAGAGGAACAACTAAGGATAACTTGCTTAAAAATGTATAATGAAAATATATAATAAAAAAATATATGAAAAACTGAGCTACCGATTGCACTTTAAGTTCGTTACTGGCTTAAACGCATCAGTCATGATCTCGAATAATATTTTGCGATAAACACTGTTTTTAAGTTTCATTTTGAAAATATACTTGTCTACCGTGACTTTTCATTAATATTTAATGAGAAAAGGTGGGGGGGGGGGGGGGAAACAAAAAAAAAGTTGTTAGTGGGGCTCGATCCGGTGACCTCCGCATTGACAAAGTCTTCATTTTTTTTCAATGGTAAGAAATGAAAATGAAACAAAAAATGAAATGGGTGAGGACGACGTGGTTCCACAAGATGTGAATTCCCTGGAGCGCGTCCCCGTTGGGGCCGGAAGACTACAGGGAACTCCCGCCTGCCTGAATTCCTCCGACACCCACTGGACCGCAGAACCAAGACTACGCCGCCCTCAAACAACAAAAGCGAAAAATTAGGTATATAAACACCGATCCTACCGGTAACCATGGTAATCCTTCTCGAGTAAAAGGCCCAGTTACGAGGCAGGCCTTTTCGCGCAAAATTTACTTCACCAATCTATAATGTGGACGAGACTGGCCCGAAAGAGATTAACAAATTAAGATAATCTAATTTCGATATTTACGTCACAATTTTGGCGTATATCTCACGTTCGTATAAAATTTCATATCGCCGAAGCAAGTTAATATACGTCTCCATAGTGATGGACTATTGTTGTCCACTTGAATTCCAGTAATTAGAGTAATTTCATTATGGTGCAACAGTTCTTAATGACGCTGTGGTTACTTCTGGATACTGAAATGTAATGAAAAAATAAACGCGGAAAAACTAGGACATACGTAAGCAAATCGGAACACTGCCCATTATTTTCCTTTTATCGTGAAATATTTCTCGTTAAAAACTGCCGTCATCTTTGTGTTCACCTATCGCATTTTTAATCCTTTTTGCGTGTGCCTCGAATTTAAAAATACGTTTAAGAAAAAGCCGAAAAAAAATTCCAAATTTTAGATACAGGAAAATGTTGGCGAGGATAAAATTTATTAAACAGGAATATTTTAAGATTATAGCACATATTTGAAACAAGTGATAAGCCGGAAAATTAGACGGTCCGAGCGCGAGTGATGCATCCTCGCATGTATTCGCATATACATCGTCGGAATAAGGGTGGGCACGGGGGTAAGTGCCCCCACAAACGCTTAAACAATAGACAAGATATACGGCTATCATTAAGTTCGTTTTGTTTTGTGTATTATGGAGCCTCAATCATTTACTTTTATATTAATAACTTTCATATTAAAATAAAGAGAAAATGTCGTGCTGTAATTATTGCGTGTTGTTTTTATCTCAATTATGAGAAGACCGTTTGCCTCTCAGACCCTTGTGCCCCCCCAGAAAAAAATCTGCATCCGCCCCCGCTTCTAACCTATTATACCTCCTATTTAACCTCCATATGTGAGTCTCGGCGCGGGCGATGGTAAAGTTTTTGGAGGAGGCGACCGACTGGTGAGTTCATTTTCATGGCGAATTCCATCCTTGATACATATAACTTTGCACCTGACTGCGTGCGAAGTCACTTGTTCTAGGCAGTGCTTTGAAAACTCTCCGTCGGGTTTGTTCTCCGACAGTGGTATAGTAATCACGATCTCCATCTCCTGTGCCACACTGTGAACACGACAACGACATGTTCGGTTGGCGCAGTCTGAGATTCGCCTTGCAAAATAATAAGGTCTGGTGGTGTGGTTGGTAGGATAACTAACCGGCAATCTGGGGCATCAATATGATATCGATTCCTGGTAAAGTCGATTGATTTTTTCATGGCGAAAGGCGCCTAGGGGACCACGGCTTAACGTCTCATCCAACGGACGGAGTTCTGCGCTTTAAGTGTTCTCCCCACAGCATTCATGCAGGATTCGGGCAATCTATGAAACGTTTCCGCAACCGCCGGGATTAGAACCCGATACATCGGGGCGTGAAGCCAACCCTCTAACCACCGCATTAACCCGATCCCACATGTGACTGGATAGCCTGAAATCTGGATAGAGTTCAAAGTGCCCAGTTACTTTGTGTACGATTCGAGCGTATATCCAAAGGTTATAGTGATCAAATTCGACGTGTAAACTACTTATAGGAGTGCAATGAAGGCATTTTCGATCCAACGTAGCAAAGATGCGCATCGGATGAGAGTCGCACTCGAGGGACGCGATGGGTCGAACGCGTGGGCGGTGGCGTTCGATTGATCGAATAAATCGCCGTCAAATTGGGCAGACTCGTGTCCTGTCCTACTCCATGTTTAGGAGCCATAAAGAATCCGCGGCCAGAGGTCAAGGGGCACGAGTTGTAACTCATGCGGGAGGTGGGAGTAGATGCAGCGAAGGAAGACCACGGTGCGGAGGGGAGGGGGCGTGCACTCCCAGCCAAAGGAAAAGTTGAGATCACGCCCGCCGTTCATCTTCATTCACGAATCCAAACCCCTCAAACACACAAGCGCTCTTTGGCGCCTTCCATGCGCTGCAAGAACGAATGCGCACGGTGGCCAGATGGTGAAAAAAGCTGTTTTACTCGGGGCATATACGAAATTTGTTCAGAATATATTACGGGAATTTAAATTTTTTGAAAAAATATTTACTAATACGTCTACATTAATGCTGTCACCTTCAAAATATTCCCCATTAGATGCTCACTATATTTATATAGCAATTTCTTCCAATTTTCCGCCGTTTTCATGCGCTGAGGTATCCGGGGCTCGTCATCTTCAACGCCTTCACGGCCATCTAGGAGACGTTTATACCACTCGAAAATTCTTGTTTTACTCGTAGTAGATTCACCATTGGCATTTGTAAACATAAGAAAATCCCACGCCAATATCTAGAAATGCAAACTTTAATAGTGTTTCAATCTCATGAAGTTCAGCATTTCAAAATTCACAAACTTTTTATTTAAACATCACGTAACTACAACAATAGCGTGAAAACCCACATGCCAACAGCTCTGGCTTCTCTGCTGCTGCTTGCGTGGTGCTGCCACCCGATGAAAAACAGGTAAACCACACCAGAGAGATCACAATATCTCCAACATCTGCTGTGCCGACAGACACCACCTCCCGCATCACAGTCAGACATTTGGACTCTAATTCCGATAACTTCTCTTCAACAAGGACGTAGGCTTAGGTGTGGCTTTCATTCAAGAGTCCTTGCCGCACGCATTTCTTTTAATTAAGGCATGACATTATTGCCACCGTTTACCTTTTTCCGTGGTTTAGTACGTCCTCACTCATTTAGTATAGCTGTCAGAGTGGTTCACCGCTAGACTGATTTTTCAAAGCCCATGAATCGTACAGCTGTAAAGTTATCGTGGGCAAACAATTTGCCTTACAACAGACCCATCTGCCGTTTGATCACAGGTCTTTTTCCTGGAAGAATAATCCAGAAATATTTAGGTAATTAAATTTACTCTAAAAATATTCTTTCCTTTTTATTTCATATATCTTTATCACGTGTTGTATGACAACGTTTGCTCGACAGAATTCTGACTCTCTATTTAGCATAACGTACCAGCCATTACATTTTACGACTTTTGCTCTATAGGGCAGTGATGTTTTCGTTATTTGGGTCAATTACGGAATAATGATGTTTAGATGATATTACCCAATGTGCATTGAATAATCAATATAAAACTGATCCACTACATTGCCGCCGGGAACAAACTCACCAGAGGATAATTTCACCGCAGTAACATCTATAAACCCCATCTTTATTCATATGATTTTAAAATTTTGAAAACTCTCTTTCTAAGTGCACTAAGAGCACATTTCAAATTGCGTCGCATAAGGCGGTGAAAGCACGCGTGAATGCGTGAATGCAAGATGTTAAAATAGCCCATTTTCTAATTTCGCTGATGAACTCTAGCAATTGCGCACCACATTGAGAAAAAATGCGATTCAGAATCGCACAATTATGGGAGGTGTGTTCAGAAAAAAAACAGGAATTTTTACTTTCACGGGTATGGAAAGTCCTAATGTCAAATTATGTTGGTATACTTTCCCCTGTTGCACAACAAAATTTTAAGTATCATTCGTTTACTTTGTCCATGGCAGCCGATAAGGCTAAACATATTTTTATGATCTCGGCGATTTTCGTTTTTTTTACAAGAAATGGATCTAAGAATGAATTCAAAACAAAGAATGATCATCAAATAAAGAGTGTGGAGCTGTCTGTGTCTGTCGACACAGCAGATGTTGGACATATTGTGATATCTCTGGTATGTTTTACCTGTTTTTCATCGGATGGCAGCATCATGCAAGCAGCAGCAGCGAAGCCAGAGTTGTTGGCATGTTGGTTTTCACGCGATTGTTGTAGTTACGTGATGTAAAAATAAAAAGTTTGTGAATTTTGAAATGCTTAACTTCATGAGATTGAAACCCCATTAAAGTGTGCATTTCTAGATATTGGGGTAGGATTTTCTATATGCATATTATAGTTCACTATTAATTACCCTAACAACCTTCCAGCGGATGTCCGACAGATATCCAAGGCGGACGTTACGGATGGGCCACGGATATCCGACCATATTCGGCGGATATCTATACGTCCCAAAATCCGATATCTATAGGATATCCCCTTCCGGATATTAATACCATTTTTTGCATATTGTTGCAAGAATATACACCAAAAAGGTTCCTTCACATGATAGAATACCTTATCAATTTGGAAGGATTATTCATTCAAAAGTTTTGCGGGTGCTGGTGGATGTATACATGTTTTTAATCACCAAGATGGAAGAACCTAAACGCTCTGATGGCACCTATAGAGGAACTGGTGGGATTGTTAACCATTGATGAATGAATATTTTAACTAGTGGCTACTGATTATAAAAAAACATAGTTACCCTAAAAAAACTATTTATTTTCCCATCAATTCAAAAGGTTCAACAAAATTCGGCACAGCCAAGCCTCACAGCCAGAGGCTTCCTCTTTGGAACTAATTAGTTTCCTGGTCCCTGCAATAAACAAATAATAGGATATATCATAAAAAGCATTCACAGAGCAATTTGACCCTCATGCAGTCACTAATGAGGTAGAAACATGTAAAGGGGCTTAATAACTGACATTATATTATTTGTAGGTAACCTTTGCAATCATTCATATGTGTATTTTGCAATTTTAAAGGTTGGTTCTTCAGCATTCAAATTTGCAACTAGCTAAATATAGTAAAAACATTTTCTTTAAGACCGGCAAAAGGCTGTTTAAATTTTTTAAAATGAATTAAAACAAAAATATAGATACAAAAACTTATGTAGTTAGCAGCAAAGTAGAAAATACAGTTAAATAGTCAGTATGCCTCATAGGTTGCGTGGAATATATAGCTCTTCATATACATGAAGTCAGCAGTCCTTTAATAATTATTATTTGCAAGAAAATTTAATTTCCTTTACAAAATGAACTAGGTATATTATGAATGTATTCGCATGATTGAAGACATTCTCTCTTAACAACTGGTCCCATAAGTCGGATTTTTACGATAGAAGTTTTTGCTCCATAATATTTTATGAGAAGTTGAGAAATTTATCTGACTCATGTCATGAATATTAGACACAGTGCTATACATACAAGTCATAGCAACAGGTTAAGCTTCTAAACGCCATGGTAATTATAATATGTATATCATCAGCATGCCTCAATGGTATTGCACCCCAGCTGAACAAACAAAGCCTTCAAGTTTCCAGCCTCCTGCTGTTCACATAGAGTAATTATTAAATGGCACTTGTTCTTTGTTATTTTTTCCCACATATTTTACTTATTTAGAACTAGCTGACCTGTCAAATGTCATACAGCCTAATTATCGATGAACAGATTGGTTTCTCCATTTATAAATCAAGAGAGACTGCACTGATTTAAATAATTTTTTACCTATTACAATAATTTTTTTAAAATTCCATGAAACTAAAAAATAAGCATTTTAATGGAATGCTATAAAGACATTTTCTCCATACAATGTACATATGGTAGAGTGGGGCACGTATGCGCAGAGAGATTTTCCAATTTTTTGTGTCTTAACTTCCACTTGTGACATTGTGGTTTTATAGAGCAGTTAATAGTCAGTCAAATAGTTGTTGGCCTATTTTCATATTAACCTTAAAAAATGTTTTTAGGTCCAAGTCTCTGCCCCGTTCTGGGGGCAAATTTACGCAATGCTAGACCGATGCTTGACTAACGCTGAATTTCTCATGAAAATAGCCCCTACAGAGCAACATTAACATGTCATGACTTTTGGCTCGCTAGATATAACTCGGTTCGGAAAAGTGCACCGCATAAAGCTACCCCAGTGCCCGATGCGTAAACGTGCCCCGGGCTACCCTACACGTCCAGCTTTATTCATTTGAGTCAAGTACCCTCTGATACACAACAGTTTTTGTTTTGTTACCTTGTGGAAGAACAAAGGAAGCGGATGGTTTACTAACACATGAACATGCGCCTATATATTTGACCATGAGAAAAACATGGCAATTCTGGATTCTGTGCACAAACACTTCCCTTGTGATTTGATAATCGTCATCAAGAATGCAACACGACCCGAAAATTGAATTCGTTTTTACTCAAAGGGAATACCGGTTGGAATCACGGGAATTCTTGGAATGAGAACTTCCTCATCTTTGAATTTTCCTGTGAGTATAGTCACGCGAATCACATTGATCATCAGTTTTTTTATCGGATCTCCGACGGATATCCTGATTGCTAAGGGGCCTATATGGGATATAGTGGACCTGCAATGGATATCTGACGGATATCCGGTGTTGTTTGGGTATACTGGCATTCATCCAAATGTACTTGAAAAATTAATTACAATTTTCTCATTGAATTATACATTGCGGCTTAGCATACGATTTAATTCATTTAGTTCATGTTTTAATCTGGTAGCTGCTTGAGACTCTAAGGCTACGCGCTACGCTAACATCGCTAGGGCAATTGAGAATGTGTACCTTTCAGAGTGCACGGAGAACATCATATTATAGAACCCCACTTTATTTCCAGGTCCAACAGGAATAATAAATTAAGAGAGATATTTTGCAGAACGGATGGGTATGGGAATTCGAATATGTCCCGAAAAATAAACGACTTTAATAAATGCTAGGCGGAACTTCGTCAGACTATTTACTTTTTATATGTTTACGGCTGGTGTTGTAGCTACACGCATATATTGAGGCGGCTTACAGGGTAGTATGTAAGTGCAGATGTATTGTCTCCTCAAAATGAAGATGCATTCCTCCATGCCTTCATGCATCATTTTGTGCAAGATGGCACATGAGATGGCAATATGGGCTTCAACCATAGGACCATAATGCAGCACTCTTTCGATGTAGTTACAACGCCGCTTTATTACCACGTACATTCTTTCAACGCAGGTTCTTGTCCTGCAGTGCACTCGAGTGTAGCGTTCCGCGGGAGAAGCTGGAGGTGTACTTTTTATTCATGTTAGCAAATAGGACAGCAGAGAGTCCCAGAATATCCAGAGTCTCCTAAAATGAAAGAGCATTCCTACCATAAGATATGCTATTCAGTTACTTATATCAGCAAGTATTATATAATCACCCACCTACCCAAAAGCCAAGTGTTCATGATTTATATCCACCGCATAAGCTCCACGACAGTTCCGACATTCCGCATTAGCCATGCATATTTTCGAAAGGAAGAAATTTCCAGAGTTCGTCTTAAATATTGTTCGTCACGTGTTTAATACCAGGTCGATTTCATATTTTGTGTCATTGCCATGATATTATTAACTTTTTGAATGTTTGAAAGGAACTCACCTTAAGGAAATATTGATAAATATGGAAACCGTGTTCTTAAAGTAAACACGTGCCAAGGGATACCGATGGAGGAATCTGCGACGTTTGACGGACCAAAGTGCAACAGTTTATTTCCGATCGCTCCTTCGCCTAAAAATCAAATACTTAAAGCGGATTACAAACGTTCGAGCGCCAAGAAAGAGTTATGCGTTCGAGTCAATCGGAGAATTCCTAAATCGCTTTCTCACGCCAAAAAAATGGACGCACTATAAACATAAGCGCACTGTATCATTCGCTGTCAATGCCATTTCCCCTCCACCTATCCTCTTCCACGGGCGCCCTTTGGATAAGCGGCAAAGGCTGGAATGGAGTGCCTGCCGGGACCAACTAAAATGCGGCTGAGAGCTATGGGCCATAGTAAGGAACCATCTGATTTCCACTTTAGCTTGCACTTGAAGAATATGCAAGCAGACGAACGTTTTCAAAATAAGGAGAGCGAGAAACACTTCGTGGGAGGATTGGTGGTGCCGTTATTAAGAGGAAGGATTGGAATATCGAGTCAATCGCTACAGAGAGTGTCTCGACAAACTTGGAAACGGCGGGGAAAAGTTGTATAAGATATGCTCTTTCTCGTGCAGATAAAATTTTAATCCTAAAAAACTTGTTTACCTACTAAATTTGTATTTTAAAAACGGTATTAACTTTCTGGGTACACCCCGTAAATTCAAGTCATAGGTTCAGAGGAGAGG
Organism: Ischnura elegans; assembly: GCF_921293095.1. NCBI lineage: Eukaryota > Metazoa > Arthropoda > Insecta > Odonata > Coenagrionidae > Ischnura > Ischnura elegans. The sequence goes on from NC_060248.1 coordinate 122,987,448, forward strand.
TTTACGGATTAGACACTGCGTGTTTACATATTTGTAGACAACTGTTTCGCCAACATTTTAGCTGGCGCTAAAGCCTGAATCACACGATCATTTTTTTCGTCGCGAAAGTGATCACTATCGCGATCACTAGAGTCATCACTCGCAAAATGATCGTCGTCGGGAATTGTTTTTCGCGATCGCGATGAGGATTCCCATCGCTATTTTCATCACTCGTCCGGTCGCTTTTTCCGTCGCTAAAACCGTCACTAAAACCCCATATCAGCCAATCAGAACGCATGCCCGTATGGAGCGATTGCAGCACAGCGTTTGACAATTGTGGGAACAAGACATAGATAAACAAGCACGCTATATATTTTGCTGGTGCGGGATCTATGACAACGAGTTGTGATATCGGAAATGATGCGAGAAGCGACGGCAGGAGTGACCGTGTGATTCAGAAAAATGATCACTGGAGCGATCGCTTTTCGCGACGGGAAAAGTGATCACTGCAGTGATCACTTTCACTTCCGCGGCGAAAAAAAATCATCGTGTCATTCAGGCTTAATCTTCAAGTGGATGAAGTGCAGAGAGGTGGTATCAACCGTCTTTTATGCACTTACGTCCAGAATACGACTGCCTCCAACGGATGACGATAAAAGATGGTTGATACCTCTACCCTCCACTCCAGTCATCTGAAGAAGTCAGCTGCAATTCCAGCTAAACTATTGTCTACAAATATAGACAAACGTGGTTCTTGTCCCGTTAACTTCTCCGCTGATTCTTCACCACACCGCAAAAGCTTAACGCAAGGATTTTAATGCATGCGTCTTCCTGAAGATATGATTCCTCGATTTTCTGAAATCTTGCCTTTTAATGGTAGAATTAAAAGAAAATATTTGTAAGACTGACAAAAAATTATGCATCGATGAAAATTATGACCAGGGATTGGAATCAGAAACGAGTATGTCGACAGATGGAAATCGATACCATTTCTGGTAAGACGTGCTTGACGTGCCACTGTACTTTCATCAACCCCTAGTGCTTCCGTGTCACTTTCTTGAGAGGAGCACATTTGAAAATATTGTTAGAGATTCATGACACATTTCTTCAGTTCATCGAAGTACTTCATAAGAATAATGGTTTCGTCATGGGGTCTTGGTTTTGTAGAAAATGTGAGTGAACCGTTGCATCGTGAATGAAAGTTACTGCTACCAATTCCATACTTAAATAACTTGGATAAACAAAGCTTTTTGGTGCTCCTTGATCATTTTCAACGGCACTGCACGAAGTCCAAAAATCCTCAGGTCCCAATCAAATTCCCGCCAGAGTTTATAAAAATATAGCGACTAAACAGCGCCTTTTTTATGTTAATATTTGAAAAATCTCTCACGCAGCACGTGTTCCTCAAGATTGGAAAATAGCGAAGGTGGATCCTATTTTAAGAGTGGTGATAAAAAATAGTGACTATAGACCTATCTCCCTCACGTCCATGTCATGCAAAATACTAGAACAATAGTCGTCAGCTCAGTAATGAGGCATTAAGTGAGCGAAAACTTGTTAAGTCAAAATCAGCATGGATTCCGAAAAGGTAGGTCGTGCTAGACTCAGCTAGCCCTCTTTCTAGATTAAATTCCTTCTCCTGTAGAAAGGCTCGTTCAAGTGGACACGATATTTTTAGATTTCAAAAAAGCTTTCGATAAAGTTACGCACACGAAATAATTAGTTTAGGAATTTAAATTTCATTAAGTGTAATATTCGTAAGTTATGGAGGAGTAAGATATTTGAATAAAATCTTCTAAAAAGTATTTCATTAGCTAATGTTTTTGCTATCGTTAAAAACATTGAAGCTAGGGTTTAAGTTTATGCCTCATCTTTTGATTACTGGGTGGTTCCATGAATTTATTGCTCTAAAACAGAAACATTTTCGCAGTTATTATTGTTATTTTGAAATTTAAAGCCTTAAAAGGATTAACTTTCACTCATTTATTACATTTAGTGGGTGAATGCAGGTACATGAATTATGCTCAGTCGTGGTCAGAATATAAAACATTCGCAAAATAATTATTTTATTGATAGAGTATTACAATAAGCTCACCATTATTGCTCATTTTCTAAGGGGTCAGTATTTTTCGGGAGAGGTATCGTAGATGAGGATAGTGAAAAGAAACACAAAGATGTCGTAATATCTAGTAACTTTGATTTCAAAACTTCACGTGTGTAGTGGTATTTTGAAATTTAAATAAGTATCCCGTAGGATATCAGTGAGTATCTTTTCATTTCCTAAGCATTCAATTGTGACATTTTATGCCCCAAAGAGTTTTATGTTATTTTTCGTCCTTCGATCTTCAAATCCAATCATGTTAAGTTTTAATTTAATCTTAGTTCTGAATATTCCATTAAATTACTGCGAAACGCCGATAAAAGCTGAATTTTTAAATATTGACCAAAACAGAAGAGTTAGTGCTCAAGGCGAACAATTTATCACGAGAAAAACTATGTTCCTAACTATGTTCGGCCAATCTTCACTTACGAACACCTTTACGACTCCATCTTCTGTCGAGTTCAAGAAAGAGATCATCGAAACTTTAACTCAAGAATTACTCTCTCTCTCTCTCTTTCTGGTGAATCAAAACTTCGCATTGATGTTAGAATCGATTCTGACCAACCAACACAACATTCTCGGTCTTCCTCCAATTTTACACACAAACTCAGGAATGCCCAATCCCCACAACTTCGCTTTTCCGCCTCAATAAATCTGCTCAACACCTGCAACAAACCGTTTTACGACCGCCGCCGCCGAGAAGGTGGGCACCAATAGAAGAGGTCATCCTTTATGTCGACTGCATATATATTTCGGAACGTTTATGGCTGCGAGGCCGGTCAATTTCACGGCCAATCGATCCCAAATTGGATGACGTAATCACGGACGCTCATTCGGAAAACAGAGCGAGTCCATACACAAAAGCTAATGGAGTGAAATAATGGCGTTGTGATTGATACTCGGACGGACTCGGAACAAGCCGTGATGGCTCCGATGGAACAAAGCTCCGCTCTCTGTTCTTTTTGCCGAATGCGTCTCCTCCTCGTAATGGCGGAATACGACACACCCCCACGAGTCGGTTTTATTCGGAAACGTTTTGAGGAGGAGGATGACATCGTGTCAAGGCCACCACTGCCTCCCCCCTCCGCACGTGACCAATACCTACCAATCTAGACTTCAGCCCGTTGTAAAGAATTACATTAAAAACTATCAAAATTTGTGTTCCCCCGTAGAATAATATCCTTCTAAGCTATCATCTACATCTACCCATTGCCCCGCAAGCCGCTTCAATAGGCGTATGGCGTGGGGTGTTGGGACACCAGCCGTTACCAAAATAAAAAGTAAATGCGCATATGTGAAGTTTCGACTAGTGTATGAAGTTCCAGCATGATGTTATCCGGGTAGCTCTGGAAAATATCTATTCTTAATTGCCCAGGAAATCGAAGCCTAGCGGGCAGCTTTCGGGTCTCTAGCGGTTCCGAGGCCAATGCGTTTATCATCTGTGTAAGGCTTTCTGTGCTCCCGTAGCAGTTTTTTTTGCTAATCGCGCAGCTGGGGGATTTCATCTCAAATCAGGCAGAAGGGTGTCAGGTGACTCTTTCCTTTGTATCTAGCAAGTTTACGGATTAAATTTATCTGTGCCGAATCCCATATGATGGCTGTACATTCAAGCTGTGGCTGAACAATCAAGGACGAGAGCACAGGCATGCATAGAAATAACAAAAGGGGGCCGGTTACGCTACCTTGCGGGACATCTCATTTCACTTTAGGTACATCAGAGCAAATTCAGTCAATTACTAATTTTTGATAGCGAACAGTGAGAAATTTGCGTATCCAGTTAATTTTATTTCAGGTTATCCAGCCCGAGCATGGATTTGTATTATTGTTCATCTATACTCACCGTGGAACACCCCGATGCAAATGTATTATTGAGCTGTTTTCGGGCTGGTCAAGATAAATGAAATTAAAAAAAAAACAATACCTAGTCAAACCTGTCAAAGTTTGTTTTCGAAAAAGCGCATTTCGTACCTTTCCACATCCTTATTTAGAATTGTAATTCGTGTAAAGCAATGGTTTTGTTTAATTTTTAAAAAAATATTACGACCCCTGCCATTGCTGAAAATTATTTTCCTCTGTTACCTACACCCTGTGTTTATAAGCAAGGTAAGGAAATATAACAACCCTGGGCAAAGAGAACGCGTATATCAGTTCAACTGTCTTGAAATACATGGTGAGAGGTAAAGGCGTAAAAAACATCACCCCTTCCTCCCACAAACGATCGACACTCCAGCTCGTAAAAGGCAACGTCAATACTTGTGTGCTCCTGTAGCTCAATTCCGCAGCTGTCACAAGAATGGAGTTAATACAGCCGCAACAAGATATTCTACATCAGGCTATCATAACGAGTTGGACCCCTGCACTTCTCGATGACGTTCTTTATAGATATTTCGTGACTTATCACAGTTTTATAGCTACTGCTTTATGCTTATATTATCCTTGATTGCACAATAAAATGCCATTATATTGCTTTAATAAAAGTCCTTGCATGAAGCGCCTCAAGTTGTTTTTGATAAATCAGAAAAACACCTAACTCATTGAAGAGAGTTTTCTAATAAATGCGGGCTAATGAGATTCGTTTATGATGATAATCCTCAATAAACTGGTGATTTCACGGTTTCGCACCATTGGATTCATTGAACTGAGAATTATGCCTCTCTACCAACTCGGTACTTATAGTTTCTACCCATGCCAGCAAAAAGTAATGTCATTGAGAACAAGTATGTGCCAGAAGGATTTTGAAGATATGAACGTGGACTGTACAGTCATAGAGAACTTAGTATCTCCAGTCATCGGGTTCTCAAGAACTAGGGGATGGATTTGGAAATTGGCCTTGTGATGAACATAGAGTAATTAAATTCGCCACTAATTTTGGTAATATTCATTATTAGAAATTTATTTATGTACCGCGGAATCAATTCACTAAAATTACGAAGAGCCTAGGCTAATTTTTCAAAGAAAAATAAAGCATGGAATGAAAATTTATTTCGCCTTCTAACTGCTTTTATTTATTGCTTTAATTTTTACGCTGGAATCATAATCAGCCAAGACCCTCAAAAAGCCATTCATGCACATTTTCATTTAACATCCGAATTTCTTTCATATGATCGCCATTTTACTCCACTTGATTTCGGGCTGTTCAAGATAAATGAAATTATAAAAACAATACCTAAAGGGCAAAGTTTTTTTTAAATATTGAAAAAGCGCATTTCGTACCTTTTCACATCCTTATTTGGAATTGTAATTGGTGCAAATCAATGTTTTTGTTTAATTTATTAAAAAATAATTCGTGATTCGTTTATAATGATTTGATGATATGATAAATTCACTATGATGATGATATTATATATTCGTTAAAAAGAAGGCATCGGGACGTTACTCCAGTGTGTGCTGCCGAAAATGAGGAACAATGTCCAACAGCTCCTGGAAATTATTAATTTACCTTATACGATAAGAATTAAACAACAGCACTACATAAATAAGTGAAACCGTTCGTAGTCTCGTACTAGGTTGCGAATATATAAAAATCAAGAAAGTATAAAAAACGAAGATATTACTCACCGTGATCAGGATTCGAACTAGGCATGAAAGCCTGCAGTAAAAAATAGGTACTGGGTAAATACATTACTAATTGCTCCGTGTTACCAAAGGCAACGTGCACGATCAAATAGCAAAATTAATTTTCAATACATTTATTGATACCGAAATATTCATGACTTTCACAATTAACAGGTGTCCACTGTATTGTTCATCGACTCAATTTCTCAATCGAATATTGCAATAATAATGCGAACAATAATTGGTGCTATGAAACATTTCCCCGGAGTGGAACCAGATGTGATTGATCTTACACGCAAATAAAGAAATAGCAATTGCATTCTGAACTGCTCAAAGGTGGGCATATATTTGAAGGTCAAAGTGCCCGGCGAATTGCTTCTGTTCTCCAAGTTCGCCGCAATCAAGTTGATAGCGGGAGGTCACGCCTCGGATTATCCCGTGAACGAGCAGCGGCGTGGACAGACAGACGACCGCAAAAGGCTACCGCGTACAAATCTAATCGTTGCGGGGAGGCTCTCGTCTTTTTTTAAAGTCGCTCTTTCAATTCCAACAGCGAGGGAAACCGAATTGGTCCGCGGAGAGAGAAGGGGAAGAAGCTCTTGATAATCTCACTTCCGGAGAAAAGATTAGGGTGTGGCCGCACGCTAACATGGCTACCGCGCGCTACGTCTGAGACGACTCCGGGTCAATGGCTGAATTCCAATCTGAGTTTACCACTTTAGTATATACCAAGTACTAACTCAAGTACATGTTCGGGGAGTACTAGCAAACCGAAACGTACCTGTTTACGACCGAAGCGCTCGCACACCAATGCGGCCGTCTACAAACTATAAACCAAAACAAATCTCTTAGCGCAGCGTTATGCTGAAGGATATGGATAAAATTGGTTATTAGTAATTAACTGGCCGAATAATTATATTTATGCGTTGCTTAGAGATTTAATGCGTCCATTAGAAGGTTGGGGGAATAAATTCTGTAGCGTGATAGAAGATGAAAATTGTCGACGAAGACCTTCAATTTTGATGTAATATGTTACTTTGCATTCATTATTAGTGAATCGGGCAAAAATTGTTTGAATTCGTCACAACATCATGGTAAAATAAAGGAACATTTGTTATTCGTGTTATGGGTCACTAGATAGTTACAATTTCCGGCGAAACGAGAAAGATAGGGTTAAAATAAGCTATTTGGAGAGGAATTCAGACACATAAAAATCAATTGTAGTCCCCAAGTGGAGTCCATCCCCGAAGTCGTTGTGGGCTCTCCCCATTTATTGTGCAATCCGTGATTTCACTTTGATCGCGATGCGTTACCTTCAGAATACAGTGCTCATTTGCCCCACTATTATTCATGACATCCTTCTTCTTGTAGTGATTATTCTTTATTGTTGATTTACAGAGAAAATACAAATACAAGGTAAAAAGAAAAAAACAAGCCGCGTGGGACGAAGTACCTACACAATAAAATTCATGGAATCGGTTCATTATAATCTCTTCACCAAAAATATGCTTGTGAGGAGGTATTTCTTTGAAAAGTAAAGCGTATAAGCATCAAAAATCTACACTATGCGCCAAGGTAACTGACTTTAATTCATCCAAAATTAGAATATAAGTATATTTCTGAGACCTTTAAACTGCAAAAGCCTATAACATCCATTTAATAAAGGATATGAAGGAGGCTGGATGATTTGATGAAGGAGGCTTAAAAATATCCTTTTCATCACTCGCAAGTCAAGAATTACCTTCCGTTTTAAACATGCGTCTCCGAAGAATAGGTAAGTTGTGTCGGTGAACGCATAATGTTTAACAGAAATATTTTACCTTATACTCTGATACTTGAAATTCATTCACAGAAATCATTTATAGAATTCATTGTCAGAACTCAACTTTTAACGCAATATTCGGATGAATATCTTTAAAATTGACTCAATATCATAGGAGATGTTTCAGATAAAATGTGATTTACGTCGCTTTTATAATTTCAGATGCAATGCGAAGAAAATTTATGCCGGCATTTTCAAATATTACCGTCCGCTCATTCAAAACTGGCATTTCTAAAATGGAAATTCGTGTGCACAAGTAGTTTTATGAGAGATATTTCACTTGCAATACCTGCTAGTATAGCAACATCCATCTGGAAGCAATCCAAGGGGAAGGAGACCCAGTGTACGTCCAAAGAAGCGATGGAAGGGCCAAGTGAAGACAGATCTGCGGAAGCTCATAGGAACAGAAAACAATGCATTGGACAGGGAGAAGAGGGTGGTTTCCTTTTATTTTTTTATTGCCTAAATCGAAAGATTATTACTCCTGGAGTACGCATTTCACGCTTTTAGATTTTTTAAATGACGGTATCTATTTTTCACGATTAAATGAAAAGTGAAAATTTTCAATCGCGCGAAAACGCGACGGCTAAGTATGAATGCTGGGAAAACTCCGTTTGACGTCATTCTGGTTCCCGCTATCACCGAGTGAGGTGACCTTGGGGCGAGGCTTTGAGCGCTGATACCACGCAGAATGCTAGCAGATAGCAGAGTACCAAGCCAGCAGGTAGCGCTTGGCTTAAATTAGGATTATTAATACCTTATCAAACGAAGGAAACTTTCCGAACATAGGTAGTTTTAATAGGTGATTATTAAGAGATGTTTCCCTGAGCTCTGTGCCTCATGCATGCATTGGTAATCTCAGACAATCTCCTACCCACTCGTATGGAAACTAGGTGCCTGTGACGTCACGTGGTGTGGAATCACATGGACGCCAATCTGGCCTTTTTCAAATGAGGTTAAAATTTACTATTAACATTCGTCTAAACTGGTTTTTCTAAAACCAAATAATTTTTATATTATGAATACACTTATGGGGGATAAGAAATCGCAATCAATGCATTCCGTTTTCTTTGATGAAGGAAACTACCCTATTGGAGGCGGGTTGCAGATGAGGCCAAACACCACCTTGGGCATCCATCGCCTTAGGAGTAAGGGAGTAAGCTTGAAGCGACCCTTTCACGTGACCATGAATATTTTCAGTCTCCATTTTCAATTTTTGCGTTTTATTTATGCATATCTTTTTGAAATTAATTTTTAATCAATTTATTTAATAAATTCAAATAGATTTTTCAAGGAAAACAGAAAATTGATGCATTGCTATCAATTTCTATTTTTTCGTTACAAAAGAAACTTCGATTTTTCACTCTATTTCAATGATATTCGTAAGTATATTCGCACCTTTCTACTGAAATTTTATATTTGTACAGGATGCTTCACCGCTGAGCGGTGTCATTAGACACATTAACATTGCAGACTTCTAATTTTTGTACAAATATCATGATGAATATCAGCAATTTCCACGAAGTGAAGCATGATGTTATTAAAAATATTTATTTCAACGGTTTTGTCATAAGATTGGATGAAAATAGAACAAAAATTTCAAAGCCTTTTTCGCAATACATTTACCTCAATACTTAATGAATTGTACGCGAGGAAAATAGGATAGCAGGTTGAAAATGAGGAAACTTGAAGAAATAGCTAAATGGATTTGAAAATTGTAATTTAATGTGAAATTTTATAACGTGTTTAACTTTTGTAAAGTAAAGAATTAGTTGTCATTCTCAATGGAAGGCTTTCAAAATGAGCCACTGCATGTATTTTTATTCTTCTTCTTCCTTCCAGGATTAGGCTACTAAGCCTGTTCCGGCTCCAAATTACCATCTTTACCTAGGTCTTCCTATACTTCTCTTGCCAAATGGTTGATATTGCACTGCTTGTTTTGGAATTCTTTCATTTGGCATTCGAAGTAAATGTTCCTTCCATCTATGTTTGTAGTCTTGTATTTTCTCAGTGACTGCATGGACACCCATTTCATCTCTTATTTGGCTGTTTCTTTTTTTATCCAATCTTGTTATTTTTATATTGTATTTTTATTTTCATTAATAATTGAGAGATGGCTTCTGATTCGAAGAGAGCGACGACGCTGCGGCGGTCGGCCAGCGGTACGCCATCACCCAAAAACATTTTTTTTTCTTAAATGCAACATTATCCCACCCAATTTTTTTACATTTTTAGATTAGGGTTTTTTCTAAAACTTCTTTAAAAAAAGAGAATAATCGAAGCCGTAGCTATATCTTCAAAAATCAATTCTAAAATTTTCATTTTCTATTAAAAAAATACTTAATTCAATTTCATTTCAATTCGAGAATTTAAAATGAGATATCGCATGCTTTTATATCTGCTTTTTTTCCGGAGATGTGATGTCTAGTGCGAGAACGTATTCATAAAATATAAACTTTGCATAATCTCGTAAACAGTTTTTTGTAAAGCAAAGAAAGCGTTACCATTTTCTTTTTTAATTCAAATGAAGACCACTTGCCAAATTTGAATGAAATCGGTGAGCAAATGTCGAATTTGGGTGAAATGATCTACATGTATGGACACCTTATGTATTGTGTTTAGAATTGCTATTTAGTTTTCATTTTTTGTGTACCATCAACTTAAAAAATTATAAAAAATGGAAACGAATATCATATGCTACCCATGGTTTTCAGTTTTTTGTAGTTAGCCTTTTTGAAAGTGAACAAATTCACAGAAACATTGAAATTTTCTGACCAACGCTCCAGGAAGGGCATAATGATAATTATAAATATTCGTTTTTGCTCATAAAGCTTATAGTTCACTGTATGAACTATACGCTTTATGAGCGTTGAGTTCATACAGTGAACGGAGGACGCCCAGGTAGCGGCCATGAATCTGGTCTTCAGTGCGAGTCATGGACGCATTGGGACACAAAATACGTGGAGTTTACCATCATTTATCACATCATCTGCTTCGATGAGGTTTAAGCGGTCTCCATAGCGAATGGGTATTGGGATTGTCTCAACGAGAATACTAAGGACTGCGTTATGATGACAGTGTAAAAATGTTTCGTTGTTAGGGAGAAATAAATGAATCCTTTTTACTATTGTTGATGCAATAAAAAATAATGAGAGATAATTTATTCTCTAGGTTAAAAAATGATAAAAACACCTCTAATCCATGTTAAGTACAAGACTTTTCCTCAAAGATGCCTTTGTAGTCTGCTGAGAATAACAACGTGCGCAGAAAATGGAAACCATAATTTAAGAAACATAACGGAAAAAGGTATTGGCATTGTATTAGACGGTTATAGATGTGCAGAATGAAAATTTGCCAATCATAAAGCTCTGAGGACGATGTTCCATTGAAACGCCAGCTTAGAAAGTTCTTACTCGGCTTGAATCCCGAGAATTGTCCATTCAAAATTAATTTTAATGTCATTTGCTCATTTTTTTGTCATTGTTGCCTAATTATTCCTCTCTTTATGTGGCACGTAAATTATTGCTAATTCATTTTTGCTAAAAGATTTAACAATTTTTTTAGTGAATTAATATTGTTCAGTTCTGTCTGTAGAAAAATGAAGCAAAGACAAATTTTATTCGGAAAATACGCTTTCAGGTTTGAGGAGGCTATGATGTCTCAGCCTATAGTTAGCTTTGTAAACTTTTTAAATGAACCTACTTTAAGGATCTGCATCTTATGTGAAGGGAATGGTTCCTGGAAATATTTACTTGCTATTCACTATTTATCAACATCATAAGTCAACAATCCTGAGATTGAAGGAATATTTCGTGCTTTCCCGGCGAAGAGTTGAAGAAGTGAAGAGTTCTCGGGAATGCCACCGAGTCAGGAACTCCATAACTGCCGACGTTTCGATGTCCGACTCGGTCATCGTCCTCAGGGTTGTGAGCAACCTACCTGATAACGGGGAACTCTGCTACCTGCTAGCAGCTTGCATCGTAGCGGCGCTCAAAGCCTCGCCCCAAGGTCACCTCACACGGCGGCATCGGGAACCAGAAATACGTCACACGGACTTTTTCCAGCATTCATACTTAGCCGTCGCGTTTTCGGTCGCTTGAAATTTTTCACTTTTCCTTTAATCGCGAAAAATAGATATCGTCGTTCAAAAATCTAAAATCGCGAAATACGTACTCCAGGAGTAATAACACAGGCACACAAAAAAATTTTGTTTGAAATATTTTTAGTTTAATAGCTGATCTTTATAGACTTTGATGTGCCGAATCCAAACCTGGCCTTAGTTTTTTTGTGTCACCCATAGTTTCCAAGCAATATGTATTTAATATTTAGTCTAATACCCCTATACGGTATACAGGGAAATCAATGAAACACTGTGTTACATCATAAAATTTTTTGTATTTACTGCTCACTACATCGTGATAAAATTGTTTGTATTTACTACAGCGTGATAATACAGGGTTCACTTGTCAACTGGAATTGGTCTACATTTTCTTTCCCTTTTTTCCTTAAGCTTCTTGTGTAGCTTTTTCTGCGATGAATCGCTTGCTGAACTTCTCGGTGAAGTACCAACAGTAATCCCTCATTATCTTCGTTCATTAGACCTACTTTTTAAATTTTATTATAACTTAAAAGAAAGCCGTTAAATTCTAAAAATATTGCTTGATTTCATAAATTTAACTGTAAAATGTGAATAAATGGTGGGTGATACAACTTTAAAACCACCATATTTGGATTCAGCAACTTTAAAAACATAAGAATAAGGTATTTTCAGTAAAAACGTTTTTTCATTGTTGGCATGTGTAATCTTTCGATTTAGACTATAAAAAAATAGGAAACCACGCTATCGCACTGATCAATTTCGCATTTTCGATCAAAAGACTGGGAGCGGTGCGACGACCTGGAACGAACATGTTAGAAGCTATTCTAAATTTTACTTGAATTTGTTTACTTTGATCGCGCTTCTATCTAGGCACGAAATTTCTTTCTTTCATAATTTGTTGTAACTATGCACTCGTTAAAAAAATACAATCAAGCGAACGATGAAATCTTCAGAATTGTGCGTCGCCAGTGATTAGCATTTAAAAGAGAAGAGGATTTAAAACGATTTAGAAGAAAGTTGGGATTTAAAAGAGAAGAGATACGTCCAAATGAAAAGAGTAGCAGATAGGGGAGCGGAATGGGGAGATGGGTCAAACCAATCTCAGGGTTAGTGAAGAGTTCTCGGGATCGCCACCGGGTCAGGAACTGCATAACTGCCGACGTTTCGATGCCCGACTCGGCCATCGTCCTCAGGGCTGAGAGCCTCACTCACGGAAACTGGAAGAAGTCCGTGTGACGCCACCTTGGTGCGAGACTATGAGCGCCGCTATGATGCAGGGTGCTAGCAGGTAGCAGAGTACCCTGCTAGCTGGTAGCGTTTGGCTTAAATAAGGATTATTAATACTCTATCAAACGAAGGAAACTTTCCGATCATAGGCACTTGTGATAGCTAATTATTAAGAGATGTTTCACTGAGCTCTGTGCCTCATGCATGCATTGGTAATATCAGACGATGTGAAACTCCTGACTACTCGTAGAGCATCTAAATCCCTGTGATATCACGTGGACAGGCATCGTATGGCCGCCAATCTGGCTTTTTTAAAATGAGGTTAAAATTGACCATTAACATCCGTCCTAACTGGGATTTCTAAAACCAAATAATGCTTATATTATGAATACACCAATGGTAGGTACAGAATCGCAATCAATACCTTTCGTTTTCTTTTATGAAGGAAACTACCCTATTGAACTGTAGTGTTTGGGAAATAACTGGCACACTATACTCGCTTGTAGAAGTGCGATCAAAAAAATGAAAAACATTAAAATTTAGAATCGTTTCCAATTTATTCGTTTTCGTACTACTCCTTGTCTTTTGATCGAAGATGCTTTGTTTATCAGTGCCATTGAACTATAGTAGATTCTAGAAGTGCGATCAATGTAAAAATAAAACATTAAAATTTAGAATCGTTTCCAATAAATTCGTCTTCATACCACTAATAGCCTTTTGATCGAAGATTCGTTGCTGATCAGTACAATTGAACCGTAGTTTTGGGGAAATCAATGGCACAATATAATAGCTTCTAAACACTCATAACACTCACCGAGATATCAGCATTCATAGATGGTTTAATTCTAATTTATCACTTTCCTTCCCACTCCCATTACATTTTCTCTCCACCTGTTGGATCACTTCTACCACACTGCTTCATAATCAGAGTTTCAATTGTTGCGTCTCTTGATGGTGCTGTAAAACTAAAACACGTGTCGGCTAATAAAGTTTTATTCGTTAAGCGGAAATGCGTCACTTTAATTAGCCACCTTTTTAGTGCCGCTGTGTACGAAACCGTCGGAATATCAATGAGCATCGAATTATTATTACAGTATTCTACCGATTAAGGTAGGTTTCATTGGAGTGTTCAAGAAGTGATCTGGAAGCCTCCCTTTCCTTCCAGCATTGCCTTCTTTAATTCACTGTAAGGCCTAATCCCTTTCAATCTATCTAAAAAAATCCTATTCTTTTCCTTCACCTCCCTCGTTTCCCCAACATTCTACCCTCTAACACCTTTTTCAACATCCCCTCCCCGCTAAGAACTTACTCCATCCATACCTTCTGTCTCCTCCGTATATCATAAGCTGCCTCTCCTCGCCAACCATATCCAGCACTTCGTCGTTCCTTTTCCTCTCCGTCCATTTCACCCTCTCCATTCTTCTCCATACCCACATCTCGAATGCCTCCAATCTTCTCTTGTCTTCTTTACGTGTTGGAAAAAAGTTAAGGCTTTTGGAGCACAGCATGCTCCCAGAAATAAAATACTACTTTCGCGCCTTGTATGCTTGTTTCGAGTTACCGACAAAGCAGATACCCAAATTCACGGCAGATCCTTTAAAAATTGATTTATAAACCATTCTTGAACGATCCATTTGTTGAATCCTAAATATATAAAATAGGAGCTTTCCCGGGTATTCCACTTTTTTAATACTATCTTGGGTTTCCCCTGACTGGCTGTAATTAATTCAAATTAATTATAATAATAATGAAATGTCTTTATTAGGGCGAGGTTGAGACTAAGAAGTCCCCTCTTCCACCTAACCCCTCCATAGCGTCAATGCAAACATATTAAAAAATAATAGACAAACGTTTACAATGCAAATGTTACACAATATACAATATTTGTGAAATGTCAAAAATATGAACAATTGTATGTGAAAATTTTGTGGAAAAAAGATTTCTGTTTGTGGAAAAAAACATGAGGATAAGGGTGTAGTATCCTTCAGCGAGAAAACCTACTGCAGGAAAACGCCCACACAAGAAGGGGGGCGTGAATAACCTGCGAAAACCTACTGAGTGAAAGCAAAAGTCGTGTTATTTGTAAAATACAACATAATCAATGAGGTACAAAGTATACACAAATATTACACATACAATTAAGATATAAAATATAACATATATATACAAGCATTCAGTGATACATATCACTTTGTCGTAGGCGCTGCTCATTGTCATGTATATTTACCAGCTAATTGTGAAGTGAAAAGTGCTTTGTGTAGCCTCCTCTTAAAAGGATCCAATGATGATGAGTTCCTAGTTGAAAGGTTAAGATTATTCCATTCCCTACATGCATTAACGGAAAATGATTTATTGTAAATGGCAGTTCGGTGATGAGGTATAACAAGATTGTGATTCCCTCTTGTGTTTGTCATATGGACAGTGTCAAGACTCCTAAATTCGCATGATAGGTAAGGGGGTGTTTTTGTGTTTAGAATTTGATATAGGAGAGAGAGAATGCAGCCGACGTCGAGAGTCGAGTTTCAACCATGACAGTTTATTAATATAAACGGTTATATGGTCCGATAATTGTAAGTTACATATGAATCTAATGCATCTGTTCATGGAACTTTGAAGCTTAAGACTATGTTCAAGATAAAGGTTATGCGCAAGGTAGAAATTAAGCCTGAGCTGTGTTGGAGATTTCCCTAAGTTTTCAAGCACAACTTTCATACCCGCAAATTTCTGCACGGTACCGTACATGTATTTTAAAGATTGGATGTGTGCAACACATCCTAGAATATTGCTCTCCCATTTGGTCAACTGCTTCTCCCACCGCGCTAAAACTACTCAACCGTCCACTCAATTTCTTCATAGCAGTAGTACGACATCGTATACCTCACCTCAGACTCCCTTCACACGAAGAAATGCTTCAATCACTTGGATTATTTCACACGACCCATCGCCGATTGACATCCGACATCAAATTTCTTCGCAGCATCACGAATGGGTCCTTCAGATGCATTGATCTTCTGACATTCTTTTCACTCCACATTCCGGATCGCAAAACCAGCAGCACTGAAACTTCTACACCAGCCCAGATTCCGACTGTCAATATCCCATACATCCCTTTTTTACCGCATGCCGTCTCTTTTCAATTGCATCTCAAATACTTATTCTCCTCTTGACCTCTTTGCCTCCCGCAACAATTTCACTAACCAATTGAAAAGACTTTCTTTTTGATACCCACCTTCTGTACATATTGTATGTTTTGAAAATGATTGTTATTTATGAGATTATTTTTATACTTGCTTTTTTATTATATTTACACAATTTATTTTGTTTATAAAACCCAATGTAAAGGCCTTAGTGCTGTTTTGGCGTTAAATAAATAAAACATTTGATAATAACCTAAATTAGATGTTATTTTAAATAAAGACGAAGGTAAAATCGTACGGCACATTTTCCCACCTTATTGCATTTCACTTTCTGTACTGTACGCTCTCATTTTATAGAAAAATTTTAATCTAAATATAAAAAACTACACACTTTTTCGCGTAAAATTAAAACAAAACTTGTTGTTGCTTCTGATTCCAGTTTACAGAACTCAAACAGGAGTAATAGCACTAGACTTTTGAATTGGAGGTTTGCTAAGCAGCGCAATAGGAATACACCGATACTTTCTGACTGGCCTGTGCAAAGACGTGAATTCCCAGGCACCCGTTACAATCACTAATGAAATTAGCGCGGATTTCCCTGAGGAAAACGACGTGCGAATTAATATTATTTTAAGTATCTCATATTTGGCGTGATGAGATGTCAAATGATTATTATAATTTGACAACTTAATATTCGGGGACATTAATTTTTTTGGCGCGAATGTTGGTGCGAGGAGATGTTGGTCGAGTGCGTATCAAATTTAAGCGTCGTCGTAAAAATAAGGCGGAGCTTCCTCTGAATAATATGAAAGAACAACAGTTAAACTTGTCAAATAATTTGGAAATAAAGTTAAATTCCGACAGTAGTCCGACACCGTGTTCCTTCTCGCTCTGAAGTAGTCTGCCCTATCATTGGTCCCACTATCCTCTCGTAGGAATTTACGTGATGTTCCCTTCATTTACAATGCCTTAAATGGCAAGTTCCGATCCTCAGATATGCTGCCTTTCTTTTCACTCCACATTCCCACCCGCTCCTTCCGTAATAACCACCTACTACACCAACCTAAAGTCCGTCTTTCTCTCTCTCTCTCTCTCTCAGAGATCACTTTTTTACAGACTCCCTACCTCCTTCAATGCCATTTTGAGTACTCACCCTTCCCTGGATCTTTCAATGCCCATCAGATTATTCAAGAGGCAGCTTCGAAAAGCCATCTACTGAATCCTTTTTTTTCTTTTTTATATCCTTTTTATAGTTTTTTTATAGTTTATATTTGTTAAAGCTGCAGATTTTATGTTTTTTATTCAATGTAAAGGCCATTTTCCAGGCCAATAAAGGCTGTGTTGGAATAATTTAATTAATAATTTTTTTTAAATAGGGTAGTTTAATTCATCGAAGAAAACGAAAGGCATTGATTGCGATTCGTTACCCAGCATTACTGTATTCATAATCTACAAATTATTTGGTTTTAGAAATCCCAGTTTAGACGAAGTTTAGACGAATTAGCCCAATGGTCAATTTTAACCTCATTTGAAAAAGGCCACATTGGCGCCCATGCGATGCCACTCCACGTGACGTCACAGGGACCTAGTTTCTAAACGAGAGGATAGGAGTTTTACATCGTCTGAGGTTAACAATGCATGCATGAGGCACGGAGCTCAGGGAAACATATATTAATAATCACCTATTAAAATTACCTAAGTTCGGAAAGTTTCCTTCGTTTGATAGGGGAAAAATAATCCTTATTTAAATCAAGCGCTACCTGCTAGCAGGGTACTCTGCTACCTGCTAGCACCCTGAATCGTAGCGGCCCTCACAGCCTCGCACCAAGGTGGCCTCACGCGGCGGCAGCCGGAACCAGAATGACGTCACATGGGCTTTTCTCAGCATTAATACTTAGCCGTCGCGTTTTCGCGCGCTTGAAAATTTTCACTTTCCATTTAATAGCGAAAAATAGATATGGTCATTTAAAAATCTAAAAGCGTGAAATACGTACTCCAGGAGTAATAATCTTTCGATTTAGGCAATAAAAAAATAAAAGGAAACCACCCTATTGTAGGTCTGTGCCTGATTTTCGGGGTCTTTGGACCATTGTGCAGAGTGGAATCAATTTCGGTGTCCACGCGTGCAAAGGTGGTTTAGATGTGGTTCCACCTCCGATGACCGCCTAAATTAACGCTCCCATCCCAAGCGGGGGGCGGACGAAGTCGATCCGGCGAGCGAATTGGGGTAAGGGGAGTGAGAGGCGAGGGTGGAGGAGGAGGGGGACTGACCGCAGCACGCCCCCGCTCGGGAGAACCAAGAGGTTGCGAGGTCCACCCCATGCACATAAATAGGAGGAATCGCGGCTGGTTCCCACCATCGCGAAGGAAACCTCCAATCGGACGTGATCTCCATCTCTCAATCCTCCATCATCGAACAGAGCGAGACGAGACACAAAAGGGCGTTGCCAACGGCGTCGTTTCTTAGGAGAGAACGCTGAGTACCATGTCGGGCAGGGGTGGCGCGGCTGTTGCGGCGCCGGGTGCCGGCCAGAGGGGGCAGCGTCCCCAGGCGAAGGACCTGCTCCTCTACCTGCTGGACAGGCCTGCGGAGACGTTCCTGGTCCCCAAGGGTGAGCGCGGTGTCCTCTTCCAACCGCCCCACGAGGAATTCCTGGTGAGTCGCACGCTATTATTCTGATCCATTTCTCGTCGAGTGCCGAGGATTCATTTGAGGCACTAGTAACACTTTGGGCTCTGTGCGCGACGACGGTTATTTCACACCGCTCAATTCTTTAATTTTAATGAGAAATGGGTATTGCATCTTCACCTGAATGATATTTAATAAATCAAAATTGATAGGTATCTATTACCTTAATTACAACCAATAAACAAATCATATTTATCGCAAAAAAGGCATGCCAAAATTCTTGTCTCACCTTTCTAATTTATTTTTGATTGAATCCTTTTTATGTCTTATTTTATTACTGTAAAAACATTGCAATAACCCTTAATGCCTTTATCTATCAACTTAATGTGATCATGTTCATGCCTAAGTCACATCACACTCGCTTCCTTGTGGGACACCTGATATCGCTATAACTACATCAGAGCTAACTCCGTCCAGAACTACCTTTTGCTTGTGATCGCTCAGAAAATCGCGTATCCAGTTTCCTACTGTTTACTTTAAAGGGCATAACTGTAAATTGTATAAGAGTTTTTGTGAGATACGGCGCCGAAATCACTTGAAATCTCTTTTAAAATCTTGAAAAAAAAACCGCTTACTTATTTTTTCGAATAAAAGGATTTAAGAGAAACTTTGCGAAGAAAGAGCGCAAGCTATGTTTCCAATGATCGACCTTTCCGTACTGACAGCTATGCAGGAAGCCTTGTCCGTCCAGGGATGTAATAACTGACACTATTAAAAACAACGATACGTTGGATATCTTGACTATGATCGATGTTAATGATGGGTCCTTGGATTATGTGTTTCCCTTTCTCAGTACCGGAGCAACTATTACAATATTCTAGTCCAGGGTCCGGGAGATAGAGGATTGGAATGGTTTACCGGAGGAAATGTTTTTTGAGTCCTTCCCAACTCACGCCACTATATTTATCAATAGGATGAATAAAATTGAATTTTTAGGGCTTTAAAAATGTATATTTTTTTAATTTGGCGTTTCTTGTCTTTTTTACTTTGGCCTTCGTATTTTATTGTGTAAAAATGGAATTTGAGGGCAATGTAAATGTAGACATGTATTGTTTTCTGCTGATTTGGTGCTATGTACACGGGGACATGTATTGTGTAAAAAATGGTATTTTGAGGGCCTTTTTAAAATTTTTTGCATTTTATATTTTTGTCTTAATGTACTTCCTAACTTGATGCTACCCCCCAAGACAAGACTTCATGGTCGACTTGTAAAAAATTATGTATTAATAATAATAATAAATACGGCCCGCGCACTCGTTTCAAGTAGCGGGAGATTCTCGCTCATATCGTTGGTATCGAATACTTCATTTGCTATCCGGCCCGCGGGGTGATTCGGAGCTTGGAATGTGGCCCTCGTGGCCTAGTAAATTGAATACCCCTGTTCCAGTCCATTGGTATCTTTCCTTCAGGCAATGACCTCTTGTTCATTATAAATACATATGGTCGGCCTCGGTGGAGGCGAGGTTAGGTCTTCACCAGGGCTGCCGACTTACAAAAAAAAATTGGGGGAGCCCAAACCGGGGATCTTGTCCCAGGAAATTTTATAAGTAGTAAGTTTAAAGTTTTATAAACATTTTAGAAGAATCATATGATCAACATTAGAACCATGATAACTCGAATCTCGATATCTGGACACTCCGGGAAAAATCGACAAGCCTGACACATTTTTTCCTCACGCCCATA
The DNA here is from genome assembly GCF_921293095.1 of Ischnura elegans. Lineage (NCBI taxonomy): Eukaryota > Metazoa > Arthropoda > Insecta > Odonata > Coenagrionidae > Ischnura > Ischnura elegans. Next base: position 123,007,740 of record NC_060248.1, read on the forward strand.
TCGAATTTTTGAGGGGGCTCGGGCCCCCTAGTCGGCGCCAATAGTTTTCACCTGCCAATCAAGAGATCGCGTCCCGAGGTTCGAGTCCCGTCTGGGTAGGTCGCCCCTATCCAGGGCATGGTTGTTCGTGTGCGTGTAAATGTTACGTCTGTCGCTATCCCCGATGTAAAATGGCTAATGCATGCTGTGTTCGGTGGCATGGGGATAAATAAAAAAATAATAATAATGAACAAAAGGGGGTCGTTTAGGTTTTCCAGCGAACTCATCGATTATCCGATCGTCGAATTCAGGTGCAGCGGTTGCGGCACGCGGCGGAGAGCATCACGGCCCGTTGGAGCGGCAATGAGAACCTGGTGAAGGTGCAGCTGGGCCCCATGGCATCCACGCCCGACCTCTCGCTGCCGCGACAGCTGCCGCGCCAAGCACACTTCTCCCTCTTCATCCCGCAACACCGACGCATGGCTGCAGACCTCGTCTCCACTCTCGTCAGTAAGTTCCATCCAACTCCAAGAGTGGGCGTTGCCCAGTTCATTCATACATTCATTTTAATGGTATGTTTGGCAGGGGACGACCATTCACCAGCATGCAGCAAGCAATTGAATCCCCACCACATGGTCAAAAAAACGTTACGCATACTTAAAAATATACTACCACGTGCTGTTAGAAATAATAATAAATCGGAAACATGCATTAAAGTATACATAAGTTGGTAGGCTACACTACCAAGTCATCTAATCTATTTATGTGTTCTAACGCTGCCGTTATAATCTCTTATTGATCGTGGAAAAAAAGACATTCCGAATAGGTCTGTTCTACAGTCTACCTATCTTATTTTTTTTACATGATCTGATCTACCCTAGTATGTTGGCGTTCGTAAGATATTGTTAACTTCGTCAGAGGAGACGCTGCTCTTGAATTTATCTAAGAGATTTAGTCTATTTTTCTATCTACGGTCTGACAAAGATTCCCATCCGAGTTTATCTAACAGGTCACAGGTTACACTTGTCGCCTTTCGATGAGAGCAGCCTAATGCCGACGTCGGGTTTCTCTCCACCCTTCCTCCCACACTCTTCCCTCATGGCGCAAATAGGGTAGTTTCCTTCGTCAAAGAAAACGAAAGGCATTAAATGCGATTCGTTACCCACCATTAGTGTATTCTATATTCAATTTATTTGGTTTTAGAAATACCGGTTTAAACGAATGGCAATGGTCGATTCCATCCTCATTTGAAAATGGCCAGATTGGCGCCCATGCGATGCCCTTCCTCGTGACGTCACAGGAACCTAGTTTCTATACGAGTAGATAAGAGTTCTACATCGTCTGAGATTACCTATGCATGCATGAGGCACAGAGCTCATGGAAACGTCTCTTAATAATCACCTATTAAAACTGGCTAAGGTCAGAAAGTTTCCTTCGTTTGATAAGGTATTAATAATCCTTATTTAAGCTAAGCGCTATCAGCTAGCAGGGTACTCTGCTACCTGCTAGCATCCTGCGACGTATCAGCGCTCAAAACCTCGCCCCAAGGTCACCAGGCGGCAGATGGAACCAGAACAACGTCACACGGAGTTTTCCCAGCATTCATACTTAGCCGCCGAGTTTTCGCGCGCTTGAAATTTTTCACTTTTTATTTAATCGCGAAAAATAGATATGGTCATTTAAAAATCTAAAAGCGTGAAATACGTACTCCAGGAATAATAATCTTTCGTTTTAGGCAATAAAAAAATAATAGGAAACCACCCTATTACCTCAGCAGTCGGTCGCCTCCTCCAAATCCTACCCACCTGTCGGCGGATCCGGGATCGCGTCTCGCACGGGGCGAATGATTTTTTTCTCCGTAGTTCAGTTCAACAAAGTTTATTTCGCGAGATAATAACATTACATAAAACATGAAATATATAACAAGTAACAGGATAACAAAAAATATACATCTCGCGAAGCTGCTTAAGCTTACGCCTCTTCAGCACAACTGGGGTTTAACACTGGTACGGGAGTGGTGTTGGCCTGCCATTTACCCTAAGGACGACGGGAAACCCGCAAAACCGCCGTCAGGCCACCACGGTACAATAGACTCCGGAATATTAACGTGCCAAGGATAAACTACGTTAACATATAAACAAGTTCTCGCATCGTCATGACGTTTCGCAGGCCAGAAGACGCTGGAGGAGTTCGTGTCGACGGCGGCGTTCGCCCACGACCGCGTCAACCCCTCGCTCTTCGTGTACGCCCTCTCCGTGGCCGTGCTCCACCGGCCAGACACCATGGACCTCCGCCTGCCCGCACTCAACGAGGTGTTCCCTGGGCGCTTCCTGCAGCACGGCGTCGTCGCCAGGGCCCGAGCCAGGGCCCACGTCCTAGACACCCCAAGCAGGGTGAGCGACTCATGAAGGCGTTCGTGGTGAATGCCGGCGGCCCATTTTTCAATACTTCGGGATAATTTTGAAAACCTTGAATTATTTCTGACCACAGTTAACCCATTATAAACCAATGTTGCTTCTAACCAAATCAAAAATGTATTATAATTTTCACCTCTATTCAGGAAAGATTTAAAATTTTCACATCATTAAACGGAGAAGTCTTGAAATTTAATATCTTCCATGAGTAGCTCTGGGTTAGAAGGGGTTAAAAATTCCAATGCGACTAGTATGCTCTTTGGATAGTAAATAATTAGTGAGCTGCAGAAGTTGTGTAATACTTGCTATTTTTTAATTACCCTCCATGGAGTTTATTCATTTCTGACTACAATAAAATTTTCCAATGCGATTTATGAAGCGCAAAGTCTGCTTTTTTAGAGTCACGTTATTAAGGGAAATAAAAAAATTGCAAAATAAACTACGGCATTTTTATCATAGGACAGGTTCAATTGATTTTTGGCCATAGTTAAAGTTTTCAATCCAATTAGTCTGTTATTTGGAAAGCCACTAATTTGTGAACTGCAGAAATAATGTAATAACTTTTATGGCATTTTAATCAACATGAAGGCGAATATAATCAAGAAGTAGCCGCAGGTGGCCCCAGTTGGGTCGAAACTTTTTTGACTCAATTGATATCGATTTCGGATGGCTTTGCGACTTGGAAGATGAATTACACTGATCCCAGACGATAGTTTTTTTACCTGAAAATTCTATATTCTTTCGAAAGAATTTTTCCCAATTTCCCATTTAAAATAATGAATAGCAGTCGTGCATGTTCGGCGGGCCCGGGCGTTCTCCGGCCCGGCTTCGTTCCATTGTTATAGCATTGCATAGCAACCAGCATTCCATTGCAAAAATGGGGGTTGATCCTCTACGGCCTCGGAACTGTAGAAAGGAAAATACTCAAATGGCCGCATAAATCTCCCACGGTTCGTCCACCTTGCAAGTCAAAATTTTCACTGCGTTGGTGTGCGGGAAGGGGGAGAAATTCATCGCAGGGACCAAACACCACCCTCTCAACCGGAAAGCCCAAAACACACACATTTAATCACAACAAACATACACAACAAGATCCTTTGTGGGGGCTGTAGGGACCTCCACTAAGGATTTTCGCTCCACAAAAAACCGGGAATCTTCACAGGATGGGCCTGTTAGGGATAGCCGGTGATTTGTGAAAACACACGCACTCAATAAGCAGTCACACATTCACTCACCTACAAATGGCTTCAATCTTCCGGGAGAATAAAATTGCTCCGAGGGGAGCGTCTTCGGGGATCAGCAAGGGGACGAGGAACCACACGTACACGTATTTCGGCTGCAAAGTAGCCCTCTTCAGCGTGCTGAAGGAAAAACCAAATGCACTTTCAACACGAGGCTGAAAGTTCAAGCGAGAATCCTTACTGGAGGTCCCTACAGCCCCCACAAAGGATCTTGTTGTGTATGTTTGTTGTGAATGTATGTGTGTGAGTTTTTTGGGCTTTCCGGTTGAGAGGCTGGTGTTTGGTCCCTGCGGTGGATTTCTCCCCCTTCCGCTCACCAACGCAGTGAAAAATCTTGAATTGCAAGGTGGACGAGCCGTGGGAGAATTATACGGCCATTTGAGTATTTTCCTTTCTACAGCATTCCATTGTTTAGAGTTCAATGGCAAGCCACATTGGGTGCTTTTCATTCATCGACACACGTCGACACAAGTCGACTTGCGTCGTAGTTTTCATGTTCCATTCTGTGTGTCGCCGACTGTTGTGACACAAGTCAACAAACGATTACGCGCAGGAATTGGAGAGTTATAAATAGTTTCCGTGAGTCGACACTAGTCGACGCGTGAGTCGCATGAGTGGGAAGCATCCATTGATACATTTGTCGTTTGTTCCCTGAATGAGCAGACTCCGATCGAAGTCCCCCAGAACTTCACTGCCTCCGAACTGTACGAGGAACACCGCGTGGCCTACTTCCGAGAGGACCTGGGCATCAACCTGCACCACTGGCACTGGCACCTCGTCTACCCTAACTCCGGCGAACGCCGCATCGTCAACAAGGATCGGAGGGGAGAGCTCTTCTACTACATGCACCAGCAAATCCAGGCCAGGTGAGAGACACAAAAAGCGGGGTTTCCAATAGGGAGGTTTCCTGTTTTTTTATTAGTTTTGGAACACGTCCCGCGAAATGTTAAGTCCTTAATAAGAAAGTTCAATAAGGTTGAATTATAAGGGAATTATCATTTTGTATGTTTTTCTATGTTGGGATTAACGTTTATATTGTATTACTTGCTTATATCATTATTTATTTATGTGTATCCATGTTACCACCCGACTGAATGGTCGACTTGTAACTTTTCTTTAATACTAACAATCTCAGAAAACCACTACTTAGTCGGCGATAAGCGAGGATACGGATCGTCGTAACTATGAGTATTACGCCTCGTTTCCGTTTACAGGTACAACTTCGAGAGGCTGTGCAATCGACTGTCACGCGTGACGCGTCTCCTTAATCTGCGCGATCCCATTCAAGAAGGATACTTCCCCAAGTTGGACGTCACGGTGGCCGGTCGAGTGTGGCAGCCCAGGCACGCTGGCGCCCTGCTAAAGGTGACACCCATCCAGAGAAATACCTCTGCATTCTCCTCATATATTCTCCTTATAGGATGGCCTGCCATTTCTCCAAGATCAATGAATTCGGTTTCGCAATTTCGCAAACCGAAGCGCGCGCCGTCCAAACAACAGCGCGCGCCTAATAATTCTCCATCCTTTCATAACAATTTTATCCATCGCCTCCACTATTTATTTTTAATTTTTGCATCTATTTTATGTATCCCACAGTACCAGCGATCCTAGGAAGATAAATCTATTCCATCTATTAATCCTTTCCCTGCCGGCAGAGGCGTCCGCGGGCTACTAAATCGCGGCTTCGAGTAGTTAAGTGTGTTGTACCGTGGAATACTTTCTCAACTTATTTATGTGAAGCGAAGTATATTTATTCAAGTTTCAGTCTAATATTACCATTCGATCCATCAGGATTACTTTTCTTATGTTTTAGACTCTTGCCTTAACTATTAATGAATATAATTAAAACTACTAAAAATGTTTGCAATTTTTCCTAGGTACATGATGTTCATGTACTACCTCGGGACACAATTTTTTATACCAAGAGACACAAGTTAGATAAGCGGGAACAGTAATGAATCACGTAAAAAATGGAAACCAATATGTTAATTAAATTTGAAACTACATCAAAATGCTACATAACGAACATTAATGCAGCTTAGTTAAAAACTCAATTTTAAAATATAACTCCTTTCAAGAAGAAACAAACTTAGGTTAAACCCTCCTAGATGAGAATATTAAGGGCATTCTTTATGGTCCAATTATGGAATGAATGCAACACAAAAAATCAAATAATTAGAATGAATTTCCAATGGCAAAAGCAGAACCTTTTATGAAATTCAAGGGTCAAGAGAGCAAAATATTTGTACCACAATGCGTTAATTGTTTGCTATGCTCCCAAATCAGCTTCTCAGAGACGTTCGCCGAAATCACAATCATTTGTTTCTGAGCTTGTCTTCGTTGGAAGAAGCATTTAAGATCTTCCTAGCAGAATTTTACCTCCCGCTCCTTGAGCGGAAAAATAATATGAACTAAAAAGTTGACTTAAGGATTATAATCCGTCAAAAATATCCTCAAAGCTAGTTTTGTACGGGCATTTACTTGCTCAATATGACTTAAGTGCGAGAGCGTATTTCAAATTGAGTCGTGTAAAGCGGTGAATTGCAAGAAAACTTGCGACAACGCGTGGATTTGAGATGGCAAAACGGCACGTGCACTTATATTGTCTATGCATTCGCACAATTCTAAGCCAGATTGAGAAAAAAGCATGCATTTTTGAATTGCGCAATTAGATGCCCCGAGTAAAACAGCCTTAAGAGAACTGGGGTAATCAAAAACATTGTTTTCCCTATCGAACGATTCCCCCAAATACATGCCTACCCTATCATTTCAGGATATCAACCGGGAGCCGGACCAAATGAGGTTCGACTTGGAGGACCTAGATCGCTGGCGGAGCCGCATATTGGATGCCATCCACACCGGAGCAGTGGTTGACGTAAGTACTGGGGCAGTTTTGGGGATGGAACTCTCTCGCTATCCCAGCCAAAATAACATGGCAACGCCTATTGTTGATGCACTTCGGATTGAAAAGACGTAGCCTCCAAGATTTACAGTCCGAAACATACGTATTTCTATTTTCATCTGTTTGAAATAAGTAGGTATGTGCTTACGTACTTATGGGGATACTATGGAAATCATCTTGCATAGAAAAGTTCCATAGTGTCTCATTTCGGCTTCTCGGCATTTGGGCCTCTAATAGTTGGTTATTACCGTAAATTCCTCTATGATAATAATTATTTTAATCACAGTATCCCTACTGATTGCCCTCGAAGCATTTTATACCATCTTAATTCAATATAATAGCAATTCGTTCAACGAAATCAGATCAGAATGGTTTTTATTTATCATTTGAATGGTTATTTTTCTATTAGGATACAATAATGCATTTATACTTTAAATTAAATGGAAGTAGCCCATAAAAAAGCTGTGCGAGAATATATATTTGTATTACGTTTTTTTAACTCTGTCATAAGAATACTGTGGGAAGCAACGAAACTTATTATTGTTTTCTGGCTAAAATTGCCTGAAATTCCATCATATGCTTTATCTAGTGCAAAAAAATTGTCTAAGTAAAAGTAAAACTTTCTTAAACTCTGCCATAAGAATACCATTGAATGGTATTTCCCGCGTTTCACGCAGGCCTTTTAAATTAAATTGGGATAGTGTTCCAGCCTGTGTTCACATCTCGGAGGCTACGGAAAAGGTTTCCCAACAATTGAAGTGGCGCCAAAATCGTATTTTTTCGCAGTATCACCTTCATATCTTGCGGTATGTTATTCCTTGGCCCAACGACGGACTTTTAACGCATAAACGGGCGTTCATGTTCAACGGAAGGTATTTGTATTCAAACGTATCCCCTTACCGAAACGCAGCAAAAGTGAAGCGATTTCGCTGCCACCAAAACACTCTATAGCTCACTCGTTCCGGGATGGATTTTCGATCAGTTTGTTTACGTGGAGGGGTAAATAATAGTAACAAGTTTATGTGTTGAGTTTTCACTCGATTTTTTCGGTTCTGAGACGGCAATTTTCATGTTTTATTTAGATTTCATATATATTCCTGCTTATCCTTCAGCGGCTGTGGGCTGGTGATACCGATTTAGAGCTTATGACATTACGATGTTCGAACGTCGATCTTCATAGGTATGGAAACTTTTAAAAACTTAAAAATGTTGAATTATGCATTCAACTCTAACAATTTTTAACCCCACTGTAGTTAAAAATTTCTTCTTGAAATAGCACACTGCATAGAGGAAGTCTAAAATGCTGCACAAGTATATTTTGGCGCCATTCAATTATTTTCGACAGAGTACCCTAGATTTTCTTGTAGCAACTACGATGTAGAGTCGTCGCAACCCGCCATTGTTTGGCACTAATCACTAATAGCGGACTTTTTTGAAGCATAGCCATCGAGACGTGGATTTTATTTATTTTCAATTCTCCAATTGAAAATTAACGTAAATGGATAATTCGTGAGAAGTAAATATTTTTTTATGATAACTCCACAGATGTGTATCTGGGTTTTCACTTTATTTCCGGCGTTTCCATTGTTGTCACGCTTCAAATGTTTGTAGCTTGGTTGTAACAGGCTCTGGATAATGTTTCAACTCTTCTTGAATGGCCTGCGGTCTTCATGCATTCGATAAATGTAAAAAAATATATGAGTCACCTTTTGCCAATCAATTTTTTTAAGTAAATAAAACTCCCCGTATTCGATAGGCGGTATTAAGAGTGTCCCTTCCTAAACAGAAGAGAAGCGCCTTGGCTGTGTGAGTCCCCCGCATCGTGCAAACTCTTTTCTTTATCTCGACAGGAGGCCGGGAAGAGAGTTCTGCTGACGGAGAACGAGGGAATCGACTTGCTGGGCAACATCATCGAGAGCAGCGTCCTCTCCATCAACCGCAACCTGTACGGCGACCTGCACAACCTGGGTCACGTGGCCATCGCATACGTCCACGACCCGGACGCGCGATTTCTGGTCAGAGGGTGGCAGATGACGTCACTGCACCAACCAACTACACTCATTACCTTGAAGCAAAAGCTCAAAACGCTTATGTCCTCGAAACACTGTCCCCTGGAAATGTCGCGGAACTTGAATGAAAATATTGAAATAAACACTTGTAATTTTCCACGATTATAAACTTTTATTCCGACCTAGGTTTCGGTGTTAGTAAATCATCTTCAAAGTACAAAATGGTGCGCAGTGCATTCAATATAAACGATTTTTAAGTCTAGTGCGGGAAAGTAAGGGAAGGCAGGGCTTTACCTTACTTTCCCCAACTACAGTTAAAAATTGTTTAAATAGAATACACCAAACCATTTTGAACTATTTTGTACCTGGAAGATAATGTGGTTACAACAAAACCGAGGTCGGAACAAAAGTTTATAATCGCGGAAAATTGCAAGTGTTTATCTCAGTACGGAGAATTTCCACCCCATCGCGTTTGGATCTTCGGATTTTATTGAATGAAAAATCATAATCAAAAGGGAGGAATTTACTCCAAAACTTACGACATGATGGTTTCCTATAGCACTTCTCCATAGCGAATAACTTGGAGATTTATTTCATACTACCTTAATTATGGAAGCTTGCTAAGATTCACACAATATTTAGTGCAATCGCCCAGGGGATAGGCAATATCTTATGATAGAGTAAATTCGCCGGGCTGGTTTCCCAAATGGAGAAACCAAATAAACGATTCCAACTGGAAACGTTGTTGTTTCATTCAACTGAGAGGCACAATTCTGGGTCGGCTCGTATAACAGCTAATTTTACTATGACTGCTACTGCCTCGATGATCTTACAGAATTAAATTATATTGTTGAATACCTTTCTAGATTAAAAAAAAAACTGTGAGAACTTCCAAAAAAAAGTCAGGACAAGAACTTTAAACCTGAGATACTTCACATCCCGAATAAGCCACAATTATTTACATCAAAGCCCAGAAGTATCTAATGTGAATGACCAAATTTAATGAGTCAGGGGCCTTAGTTATGAAGTACTAGAGAGCAAAAATAGGATACTTGAAGCCTTTATGGACTGAGAGGATTCACAATAAGGCCATGCTTAACACTAGAATAATTGTGGCTTGATGAGAATTTATACCGATGGATTAATTTTTGAGTTAAATGGAGGAAAAACTTATCAGGTGATATTACTAGATATCACGATAGCACTGAATAAACAAAAAAGACAATTTCTAAACTGATTGTCACATATGATCTCCTTTGTCAAGCACCACGGGTGACTTGGACATCAACAATGCGTATTTCTGATACATCCATTATCAAGAAGTTTGCTTCAGTCTCTTTCCTTTGCTTAGGGCTGATCTTGCGAACCACATTTCCACCCTTCGCCCAAGGATGCCCATGTGAATACTTGGAAGAGCTGTCGCAGAGTAGGCTCGAATTTCAGTTCTAATTCGTCTCGTCTTCTTCTGCAGGAGACTTACAGCGTGATGGGCGATCCAGCCACTGCTATGCGTGACCCCGTGTTCTATCGATGGCATGCAACGATAGACGACTTGTTCCAGGAGCACAAGATGTCGTTGCCGCGATATACTGTTGCAGTGGTGAGTTTATTATACTTAACCTTTTGGTCTACGCTACTATAAATAACTAACCTAACCCGTAATCCCAAGAAATCAATAATCGCTTACAATTAGTTAAAACACCAAATAATATGTATTTTATAAATTTTTCCGCTCACGACCTCAATGTGTCTTAAAATCGTACGGTTAGCGTCAGTGCTAATCGAATTTTTCCTTCCCCTCATACGAAAATATGAACAGCCTTTGAATATATGTGTAAATGGAAATATCTCTGATACTTCAAACACTCAGAGATAAGTTCAACCATTTATCAGTTAGTTATCAAGGATATTATTAGCGTCATAATTCCTAACCCTTAAGACCTGTACTCCCTTCACCTTATAAAAACACTTACTTTGTTCACCTTAATTTTTGCATTTCCTTACTTTCTCTCTATCCAAGTTGTGGCTAAATAGCCCTGCAATATCAACTACGTCAGCTGCTTTTTTCTATTTTATTTATTTATAGGATATCCATTATGTTGATCGGTCGATCCAAGTATAAAATATGGTTTAGAGATTCTAAAACTGCGCTAGATGGCTCATAATTTGTAGGAAGGAAGCAGAATAATTCTTTAAGAGGACGAAAATAAGTCCAAGGTGTTGTTAGATTATTTTTGTCTGCTGTTATTCTTACTCAAGAGGGAATTCCCAACAAGGGATTCGCAACCTGGCTTTATTTGCTCAATTTATTCACCAGCATATCCACAGTTACCTGCATCCATCAATTATTTCATGTTTCAGGATATTTCTTTTGCGGTACGAGTGCATATTTATTGTCGTTTTACTGTGTAAGAATTTTTGCAATAACTGTATGTACCACCTCATGTAATTGTACGACACAAAAAAGATCTATTATCGATACACGGTCGCCGTTTTCACGCCTCTCTCTTGTCACAGCTGGACTACCCGGGCGTCAAAGTGACCAAGGCGGAGATCGTCTGCAAAGGCCGCGATCGGACCAATGAGCTGGAGACGTTCTGGGAGAAGAGGGACATCGATCTATCGCACGGGATCGACTTCTCGCCTCGCGGCCCCGTCTTGGCACGCATCACCCACCTGCAGCACGAGCCATTCACCTACAAGATCACGGTAGGTGCTCTAGCGGGGTAGCCCGATACTACTTCAGGAAAGTGACATCGAGACGATTATCAGAGGTCCAGAGACTCCTTAAATAAGAAAAAACATGCATAGTAATGCGATGCAAACATTCGTATACTACAACCTTCCATTGCTCTATTCCCAAGTTATTAATTCAGCCTTCCCGGCAGGGGCGGATCCAGGATTTCTTTCTGGGGGAGCACAAGCAAGGCCGTATCCAGGATTTTTTTCTGGGGGGCACAAGGATACCTCGTAATATAAAACGAGCGCAATGATAATGGGACTGTATTAAAAATCTTGCATATTTTTTTTAAGGGTCTGGGGGGGGGGGGCACCCGTGCCCCCCCATCCTGGATCCGCCTATGCTTCCCGAGGCTGTTCCTCCCCGTACACTTCTTGATCTATACTAGGTATTTGCCCCTTGTTCTTTCTCTGAGCACTTTCATCATATTCCCCTATATATCCCGGGTGAAGTCGTCGTATACCCTAATAACGAAAATGCTCGTGGTCGCGATGTTGCCCAGGGTAAGGAACTGGCCCCACTAACCTGTATTTGTAAATGTTCCACACCTTTGGCCCAATCCAGGTTGAGCTCTACCCTCACCTAACCAAACCAGCCATCGGGATGGATCATGAGTGATTGAGTATGTTCTCAAATTAACCATTTCTAACCCAGAGATGCTTCTGGGAGAAATTTTTATTTCAAGACTTGTAATTTTGAAAATGTGAAAATTTTCTACTCAATCATAATCACTTTGTCAGCTGCACATTTCGCCATTAAACTTTACAGCACAAAAGAACACGTAGTTTAAAAATTTGCTGAATAGACCTCAAATTGTATACATTTTTATGTTACTTAGAAGCAGAAGGGAGGGTTTGATGGACTTGCAAAACGCTTACACGACGCCATGAAATCTGACAGTTTACCGACTCAATCAGGACATCTAACTCCATGGCGATCAGCTATTTGCCTGTTTATAGAAGTAACTTGAGGAAAATTTACCTTCCACAGGTTGAAAACAACCTCAACAAGCCAGTTCTGGGGACGGCTAGGATATTTCTGGCACCGAAATTTGACGAAAGAGGACTTCAGATGTTGTTCCGGGATCATAGGCTTCTTTTCATCGAAATGGACAAGTTCCAGGTGACATGTAAGTAATTATCAGATGGCAGCATTTTCCACCTAAAGCTCCTAAGATTTTGATGTGTCCTTTTAAAATACTGTGTAATAATAAAGGTTGTTATCATTATTATATCAAGTTGAGCGAGTAACTTGGAGTTCATCATCTATCAAATCTAAGAGGAAGCAAAATTAATCCAATGTATTTAGTTACTAAGTTAACCTTGTGCGAGAAGAAATTCAGTGAGTGCTTCCATCTAGTACTGGCGTAGATTTCGCAGCCGCCGGGTCTTCGCCGGGAAAAATTAACGCTGAGTGATCATAGAAACTAACTTGCATTTCAGTGAAAGCTAAGACGAAGGACAACATCATCGTGCGATCTTCGACCAGTTCTTCCATAAGCATACCATTTGAGAGGACCTTCATGGAGCTGGAATCACCAAATATAGGCACGACGGACGACGGTCTCAACTACTGCGGCTGTGGATGGCCACAGAACATGCTGGTACCCAAAGGAACCGCCGACGGCTTCCCCTGCCAACTCTTCGTCATGATTTCGAATTTCAACGATGACAGGGTAAGTGCACTTGACTGAAAAATAGCCCATATCTAATGATTTACTTTTGAGATCTCCAGAGATACGGAAATAGAGCACAAATCGCTAAAGAAATTTCACCGTTTCAAAAAATTATCAAACAACAGATATTTTTCTTCTTGCTTGCAGTGAATACATATGTGATAAGTTATTTCGCACGTAATCAACCATAACATTCTCTTTCAATACAATATTGCATTAAATGCTTAAGAACCCCTGTCGAGAAAATAGTCGCCGGTATTTGTAGTTACTACCCATGACAATCATTCTTCATTAATGGACCCATTACTGCGAGCTACATTTGATATTCCTTTCCTCCTCAAATAAATTAGGTTTCAGGCAACTTGATTTTTCGTACACAACTCGTGGTATCGTTAAGCCTCGAAACCAAAGATTGAACTTCTTATTCCCGCAAAGAAAAACACTTATTTATACTAAAATATTGACCACCTACTGAAATACTGCCTCCTGGCAGTAAAAAAAGGATTACTTAGATGCTTATGCTTTTTCAATAAATTATGTCATTCTACTGCAAGAATGCTGACTTCCATCCTAAGAATGAGCACTATCTCTCACCCCCAGATGTACGAAAGTAGTTGAGATGAAAAGTCCACAAATGCCAAGTAATTGTTTTTCTCCATTAATGTGAGCAGTTAAGCCAGCAGAAACTAATACATAACAATAAGACCATATTACAAATAAAGCGCAACGCAAACATTTCATGGCCAAGGAAAATATTTTTATTGCTCGTGCAAATAATGTCGGCATACAGTTTCTAAAAATATATATGTGAGTTTTTATGTTAAAATCGATGCAGAGAAAGGAATTCAAAGGTAGCTGGTAGCATGGATCAATGCTTATGACTCATCATGGACTCCCAGATGATAATTACGGAATCAGCGTCAGATTCAGGGAATTGGGAGGCCTATGAAAGAGGCTTTCTTTTCGGATGTTGTAATTTTTTCCTACAAGCGCTTTCCTAAATGTAAATAGAGTAAACAATGCATGCGATGTAAAATTGTTTTTAGAATCTCTTTCATTTCACGTGTAATAGATAATTATAAATAATTTTTTTTATTTATGCCTTATCTTAAAACAATGAAATTCATTTTAAAACGCCCTTTATTTAAAAATTCTCATTACTTTTCTCATCACTTTCCTCGTCAAGTATTACCAAGGGCGGATCAAGGATTTTTTCCGGGGGGGGGGGCGAGGGGGGGTTGGTGGCCATGGTCTGACAGGTAAACGGTGTTCTCATTTTTAGGAATTAAAAACGACATGCAACAGTTACTCTACGAAATATGCTCTTCGTTTGTATTAAAAATTTCGTATAATTATTAAATGTCTGCGGGTGGTACGTCCCCCCGTGTCCCTTCCATCCTTGGATCCGCTTATGAGTACTGCCTTGCTAAAAAAATCGATTAATAATATGAAAAGTTATCCAAAACGATCACTATAGAAGTCGCGATTCCCATCAATGAAAAAGTATTAATGGTGCATGACAATATTTTTTTCTCTCTCCAGGTCAACCAGTCATCAACTCAGCCAAGTAAATGTGCCGATGCCGTCAGCTTCTGCGGTTTAAAAGATAAAAAATACCCGGACAAAAGAAGCATGGGATATCCTTTTGACCGTATGCCTAGGGATGGAGTTACTACCATTGACGACTTCCTAACGCCAAATATGGCACTCACGGACGTCAAAATATTCTTCTCAGGGAGAACGGAAGAGCCAAAGAATCTATAGGAAGAGTAAGTAGAGTAAGAAATAGAATACCTTAAATGCATTCAAATCGGATGCACAAAAATCAAATACAGTAATAAGACCAGGCAGTGGCGCAGCGAGGGGGGGGTTTTGGGGGTTAAAACCCCCCCAGAACTCAGAGAAATATTTAAGTTAAATCCATTTTACTTCATTGGATTGATATTACTAATAGAATAGTGTAAGGATGAATAAAATATCCCTCAGATAGCCGCAAAACTCAACTCAAACTCCGTTTGTCTTAAAATTCCGCAATTTATTAATCTCGCACCTACCGCTTATCCTGGTGGGTATTCCATACCCCCACACACCCCGGTATTAGTTGCACCTAAACCCCCCCTGCCTTAATTCCTGGCTGCGCTCCTGAGACCAGGTACCTCATCATGAAACAACCGTTCAAGAACCACCGGTGCTGTAGCTCTGAGTTAATGCTAGCTTTCTATCTGGCATGGTACGAGCATCATTCTTGCTTCTAATATTATGAAAGTAATAGCTACCAACCAACGAATCAAGTTCGGAACATGAAAATGTTACCAAAACGTTTTTGAGATAGCAAGAAAAGTGGCATCAATAATTTATCGTGGTAATTTTGAAGTTAAATATTAATCAACAACGCGACAAAAACCTTGAAACCAATGTCAGATTCTCAAATTTCGTTACGAAATATGCCATAAGAAGCACTTTTATGAGATTCAACGAAGTAACATAGATCGAATTACTGCTGAAGGTTACATCTTTGGTAAATTTTACTTGTTATCGATACATTTTTACAAAACAAATTTTCACTCGTAATTTTCAAATTAAGATACATTTTTACAAAAAAAATTGTCACTTTTAATTTTTTCTAAAGCTCGTACGAGTGTTATTTACGTTTTAGTAAGCATTAATTTTTGCGATTCAAGAGCGAAAATTTGAATTCCACTCGCGCTGATCCAAAGGCAGTTCCAGCTACATTAACCTCATCCGCATGTGTAAAATTTTGGAAGAACAGGTTCATTTATGCCCAAACTCCCTGAATCAAACCTTGTAAGCATTATGTTTTACAACGGAATTTGCATTTACTTCATCGCAGGAACAGTTCAGGTTCTAATTAATTAATAAGGCGCACCGTAGTTTGGTAGTACCCCTCATTTGAGAAAATATTGGCAGCGATTGCATCATCTACAGGAACAAAATTAAAAGTGTAATTGTAACCCTACTGATTACTATTTCAAAGAGTAAATTTTTATTGTGATTAATTACCAATTTGATAGCGTAATATTCATCAGATGCTACAAATGGAGCATGTTTTTGTACTGGAGCGATGCCTGTACCTTGACATGTGCAGAGAAATTAAGAGTGGAAGAATTCTGAATGTGGTGCTACCGATGAGTGATGAAGATAAAATGGATGGACCGAGTGAGTCAAGACGAAGTGCTAACGAGAATGGGAGAAAAGAGAAATTTTGTATAAACCTTAAGGGGAAGACGGGAATGTTCAATTGGGCACATTATGTAGCCTGATGGTCTGAGTGCAGAAGGACAGGTGGAAGGGAAGAAGGGTCGGCCCCGAATGAGTGACGTAGGAAAGGTAATAAAAGATGTAAAAGAGAAGAAATACGTCGCTATGAAAAGGCTAGCGGATAGGAATGGATTGTTGCGTCAAACCAATCTAAGGTTTGTTGACTTATGCTGATGATGATAGAACATAGTACTTGAGCCCTAATTACTTTTTTCAATGCTCTTTCCATTATTAATAAGAAGCAATCGCAAGAAGCTTCATCGCAGGAAAAGTCCAAGGCTCTGTTTAGTTAACAAGGCGCACCGGAGTATGGTAAGAATATGGTATCTGACGCCACGTCCTCTTTGCTCAGGGATCTCCAAACGACTGCCCGCCCCAGGCGTCGCCCAGCCTATATACCCAGCCGGCGGACTGCGAATAGCCCGCCGACTTGGCATAAGGAGGCAGGACGGTCCGGGACGGACAGTCGGCTGGATTCTGAGCAGTCGGGACGTAGCTCCAGGTCACAACCTGTGACTGTTTCTTTATTAAACGAACACACAACTGCTTTATATAATTGTTGTTGAAAACAAGTCCTTTACCTTTGTTCAATGAATACATGGTTGCAATATTATCAGTAAATACGTTTATATTTGTACCAGTTGGGGTTACTTGCACTGCGTGGTTGGCCGCCATCACCGCTGCCAAACACTCCGCCTTATATATGGGCATTTCCCTGGGCAAGGCCCATCCTTCTGCTGTAGGTACCATGCTGTTTTTGAGAAATTAAGGAGTGGAACATCTTATCATCCTCCGTAGACATTAGATCCAGTTCATTGGATCGTGCTGGGTTAAAAATCAAGCTGTTAACTTAAATCCATAATTGAAATCGTTATAAAATGAAACTTTGAAGACCACTGATTGATAGCGTAACCGATACATTTGTATATTGTATAAATAACTTATTCATCTATAACTGCATAGTGGAGCTCTCTAAAATTGGTTTACGCATCGGAAACGCTGCCAAATGTTAGTCCTTATAATTATTACATTTATAAAAAATACTGATCATTTTCATGCATTTGAAAGACGGTGATCAAGAAGATAAATAAAAATATTGACAATGCTGGAGACAGCGGCATTCCTATTCCCTTTCTACCGAAAAGTCTATAGCTGGCATGATATCATATTAGCATGCACCAACAGTAATGTCTTAATTAAAAATATTCATGAAATATTTTATCAAAAGTAAACTAGTCTATTGAGACGGATCTTCATCAAAATAGCTTACGGTCACATTAATGTTAATCTCCAAGCACTAATCTAAATTTCTTTTGTATTTCAGGTCTTCATCCCACACATGCTGAGATTCATTCGAGAGCGTGGATGAGAATATGAAAGAATAATGGAGTTTAAAATGTATTAGAACCTTTAATAATATTTCTAGGTATCTACTAGATTGTAATCACTAATTTACTTAGCACGAAGTAATACATACTTTTTATACAATTTATGCCAATGTCAAACAAATAAAAATGACATACATGGAGAATAAAATTTTTAATAATCGCACTCATTTCAAAATTGCATTACTATTTAAGCCGTTAATTCATCTCAAATATCCCAAAGGAAAGTGAACCATTTTATTCAGGGACAAGCAACGAAGGTCTGCGTCAGGAAGGATTCTTATGCCTTAAACTCTTGAAAGTAAGAAAATAACTAGAGTAATGCCATTTTTTGGTTTTCAGAGGCAAACTATCAATACTTACTTAAAAATCACATTTTGGAGTTTTTCCACGTATTTTTTTTACATACCTTCATCATGATCCATTCGAGGAGCAAGGATCATGGCCTAGGTGAGCAAGAAATAAATAATTTGATTTTGTTATAAAAGGTATTCCATTTTTCAAAAAAGATGATAATCTGAAATAGAAATGAAACGCAAGGCCGCATGTTCGATAACATTGCACGACATAACATCCCCGCTGTTTCTTTTTTTACGCCAAAAGAAAAACCAACACGAACTTCTAACACGTGGGAAGAAACACAAATCCTGCCATCACCAGTAACTCCCTGTAGTATGCTTTGGATCTGTGGCACTTGTACTTCTAAGAGCGCGTTTTTTACCAATAGTTAACCAACTCACGCAATATTAACATCCAAACAGATGATTGAGAAAACCCAATGAAATGACAAAGTTATTTCCCTGAAGTAAAAATACTATTACCACTTCCACTATGTTTTTGGAGACATTTACAATTAATAAAAATTTTAGATCATTTTCAATTTCAACTTCCTGATGCCTATATTAGAACATTCCTGGGAATTAAATGATTTATCTTATCATATCGCTGAAAAAAAAATTTACCTGAAAGTTCACCTGAAAGCGATTTACATTCATTGCATCCATAATTGGGCAACTACGCTATGAACGTCCTTCGGTACAAACTTCAAAAAGGGTGTCTGATTACGAGCACTCGGCTAAAAATGAGCGAGCCATTCGCATAGATGGCATATTTTGGGTAAACTCGATTTTTAGAATGGAAAAATTTGCACGTATCCATATAAAAATAACAAATCTGTGTGCATAAAGGAGTAACCTCCGAGGACTCACTTTCCGATTAGTTATAAAACTGAAAATTTCAGGATAACACTGAAAAATATTACAATGAAATGTTCTAGCACGTTTATTATGATTATAACTGTATTTTGATTATTATTAAGAATTCAAATTTAAATAAGGATATTGGTTTTAAAAAATGGCCACCAAAATATGATGGCGGCGATGCGATCATTTAATGGAAGGGGAATGACAAAGAGTCATCACAACTAATTTGTGAAATATGATTTTATGCTTTCCCGGCGAATAATTTGGGTAAACTTTTCTCGGGATTCCCACCGGGTTAATGTTTTTATAACGGCCAACGTTTCAAGTACCGTCTCGGCACTCATCATCAGGGCTGAATATTGATTTATTTAAATACAACTAATGTGTTCACGTCAAAGTTAATTGAAACGCTGGACAAAAATTTATTAGATAAAGAGCAAGGAGCTAAAACATAAAGAGTAGACAGATAAGGCAAACTTACGAAGCAATTTTTGAGAAGTCAAATTCTTCATGGCTTGTGTTCATATGAACAGTTCCACAATGAAAAATTTTAGTATTCTTCATATCTCTCGGTTAAAAAACATTGTTTTTTACAAAAATCGATTTTTAATTTTTTATTGATTATTTACAAAAAAACTCCTCAAAACTTAAAGAGTAATCATCTTTCAGGGATAGGAAATACCAGGAACCTCAAAAAGATGCATCTTAAAAATTTCCTCATTGAGGCTCGAGATGCGATGTCCGTGAGGGCAGCGGTCGACACGCGTTTATTTTTAATGTACAACAAATAGTGTGTTATGGCTCTCTTTCATTTCTATCGTAAAAATGATAGATTTATTCTGGTGGTTCTGGTGTTTGGAAAATCTGTATAAATCCTCAGCCGCTAGATTTAACTGGGTAAACCTCACGAATGAAAAATAATATCGATTTCTCTATTAAGGCTTGCTCTTCAAGCTTTTCCATGAACAATTTTGCCACTACCGGTGGTGGAGGCGATCCAAAAGTAGCGTATTTTGCCTGTTCAGCGTGCATAGTAATTATCGTTCGCATTATTATAATTTTGTTTTTCTCAGGACAAAATCGTGATGCACCGATAGAAACGTTTCTTTTATCGTCGCTAGTGATAAGGATGAAGTTTTTGGTCGGTGTTTTAACCAAGGAATTTATACATTTTTGCATCTATATTTAAATATTTTTACTATCACGAGAGGAATTAACGAAATGATGCTAAAATTTTATATTATTCTGCATAATTTTATCTTAATCTGTAACGGTTTATTGGGCACTCCCAATTTACGAGTGGAGGGGAAAATGGCTGTGGTGGGGAAACTTTGGATGAAACAGAATTGATGTATTTTATTTGCTATAGGAAGAGAAAAACTCCTTTAGAACATTACAAATGTAGCATTAAATCTAAAAGATTTTGATACAATGGGTAAAAGAATAAACAGAAATAAATTTTCAATTAATTCATGAAATTTCAAGATGCATACGCTTTTAAAAACAAATACAACATAGTGATATCAATTCATAAATTCACCATCGTTTAGAAATAATGGGTCATCGATTCGTCAATTCATAATATATAAAAATTAATAATAGTCCAATTTTCAAACTCATTCAAAACTAATATTTCAAAGTGTTTCATCAGTTCATCATCAAAAAGAAAAATACATTGCATTAAAAAAAAGGTATAGAAAGGTATTTTTTAAAGCTTATTTCTTATTACTATGCTGCAGCCAAGATACATGACTGTTCCATGTGATAATCAATATAGTATCACGGTACCACTGTCTAAAACAACTTATTTCGTATATGTGGTGGGAAATGCGTGATTCGGTGGCTTTTTGGTTCAGTTTTCCTTTTGTGTGTGTCATGATACTTTTTTCTTTTAATGACATACAGTAAACAGGAAGGAGTGTTTCCCATAAGTTTAGGTGGATCAAAATGAAGACAGAAGGAATAAATTAGGTGTTTGTCACTGTTATGTTCAATGAAATGTATCGAATATATGTATCTGAAAATATCGAATGTATGTATCTCAATGTTCAATAAAAAATATCGAATTAATAAAAAAAAAACGTGGTCGTAAAAGTTATCATTAATGGCATTAATAACTAATGCTGAAAAAATGCATGCCCTAAATCATATCCTGAGCACTAAAAATATTTGAATTGTATTGATAATAAATGTCCTAAATAGATTTATTTATCCACACATAGTTATACCTGGAATTAATGGAAAGTGGGAAGCGAACTTATTAGTATAGTCATTCTCAGTTTGTTGGACTTAGAAAATGTGAACGATCGAAGCAATAACGATGAACGAAATTTGTACCTCTCGATTGATAGGATACTTTTCAATACTTGAAATAACCACTGCACATAACACATTCAAACAACCACTAAATATTTTATTTCTCTTAGCGCATAGGAATTAACAGCGTCGTAGCCAGGGGGTCCGGACCCCCCTCCCGAAATATAAAAACCCAACAATTTTTTTCGTAATAGAAAACAAAATATTGAAAAATTATGAATTTACAAAATATTTCTTTAACAAAAGAAGTTTTTTGGAGTATGTCAAGAGTTAAAATTTAATAATGAAAACACCTTGTTACTTCCACAAAATTCACAGAGTTTCTATTTAATCACCTATTTCGGCTATTACACCATTTTCAAATACTATTTGTATTAGTATTTGAAAATGTTGTAATAGCCGAAACCGGCAATAAATAGAAACTCTGTGAATTTTGAGGAAGTAACAAGGTGTTTTCATTATAAATACGGAGCCCTTCCACCACGTAAAAGCTTCAAGTTTCGATTTAAGTTAAAATTTGTTTAAAACCCAATACTTAGTAGCCCGTTTTCCAAAAAAAACTTTCCCCCCCCTGGTTTTGGACCCCTCCCCCGCCCCCCGAACGAAATTTCTGGCTACCCATGGGAATGAACAAGTTTCACCAAAAACTTAGGAAAAAAATTCTTTGGGAAAACGTCTCGTGGCCTGACGCAAAGAAATCTATTTAGCACATTTATTATCAATACAATTCAAATATCTGTAGTGCTCTGGGTGTGATTTAATGCATTCATTTTTTCAGCATTAGTTGTTATTGCCATTAATTGCCAATTTTTGCGTACACGGTTTATTTTAATAATTTAACATGTTTGTTTTTAACATAACAGTGACAAACACCTAATTTATTCCTTCTATCTTCATTTTGATCCACCTAAACTTATGGGAAACACTCCTTCTTCCTGTTTATTTTATGTCATTAACAATGCGAAATAAGTTGTTTTAGACAGTGGTACCGTGATGCCATATTAATTATTTGTAATAATTTGTACCTCTCGGTTGATGGGATATTTTTCAATACTTAACTTTGAAATAACCACTAAATATTTCATTTATTTTAGCGTATAGGAATGAACAGTGGTGTAGCCAGGGGGTCCGGACACCCCATCCCGAAATATAATAAAAAATTTTATATAAAAACGTCTCGCGTCCAGACGCAACTTTTTCATTGTCCACACCGAAGCATTCTCGCATGCACATGTGCTATCTCGATCCGCATATATTTAGAGAAGACCGTTTTCTGCATTGGATAAATTTTCGCCGCAGACGAACATACGTCCGTTGATTACTGGACTATCTCCAAAGGAGACTCTCACGCGCTCCACAAATGACTGGTTTAATCCGCTTTACACCGAATAAGATTGTGAGGTAGATTAAGCGAACGATATGTAACAATATACCACCAGGATGCAGTTACACCCTCGATTCTCGTAAGCCTTTCCATTATTCAGGTTAAAAACGTAAAAATCACTAACGGTATTGTTACTGTAAGAAGTGTTAAAAAATTAACGGGGATTTAAGTTTTTTGAAAAAAATATTTATATATTCGTCTACATTAATGCGTTATCTTTTATTTAATATTATACACTTGTTCCTGCGTTTCTTTCAATCTTCGAAACTTTCTAAAACTCGAGCATCCGTATAGCCCATGACTGTGTCTGCGATTTTTTAATGTAATCTAACCTGGTAAAACTACAGATATTTAAGTTTCACTTTATTTTTGAAATAGGAATAAGTCAATCGGAGCTATGTCTGGCAAATGTGGAGATTGGAGCATCGTTACAGTAATGTCTTTGGCCTAAAATTCTCGAACAAGCAGTGATGTGTGAGCCGAAAATCGCCGTGCCTACCACAGACACATTAAAAAATATGAATACAGCTGCAATTAACGTCATACTTTAGGGGCATCTACACCAACATAAAAAATGTTGACAGTCGGGCTGTCCAAACCCCAAACCCACGAAATATAAATATTCTCGTTATTTTCTGAACAAACCTCGTACTTTTAGATGCCGTAATTATTCCGTTCAGGTAAATATTTTGAATAGAGAAGAATATTGGTCTATAATGTGTTTTTATGAAAATGTGAACCTAACTAGGCGAATTTGCGTTGCCAGTTTTTAAAAAATAAAAAAGAAATATCGCTAATTTAAGTGGCATTAATGAAAAAATATCCACGGAACCAAGAAATGTAGAGTTCACAAACAAATAAAATGTATAATATTTATAAATATGTAATACGAGTTGCCGTATGTGCGCGTGCAAATTTAGGCTGAAAATACTGAGCTGATTTTTGCTGAACGATTGATCAATGTACTGATCCGAAACGATAATCTTCGAACGATTATTTACGAACGACGAGCCATTACATTACTATTTCCACAGTTTCAACTGAGCATGCTAGAGCATTCGACTCCGTCACCGCTTAACCGATCATCACGCAAGTAGGCACACTTATGTGATTTGTCAAGGAAAAATTTATACACCACATTATTTGTTATAAGGGGCCCCTCCTCAGTGACCCTATTCTAAGGTTTTGGTTCGGTACCACGGAGTAAGTATTTGCTTCTTAAAAGTATTTTCACTATAAATAAAGGACTGGGATTTTTTATCGAATGACTAAATAAACATAGTTTCTATTAATTTGAGTCGATTATTATCTTTTTCTCGTTAGGCAATTACATATATAGCTGAAAAATATACTTTTCTCAGAAAGCAACAATACCAGATATCTTTGACTATGCTATAACGTTGATTGACAATACAGCTTTCGGTATTGATGTTTCTCATTTATTATTTTTTCTACTTTATTTTGTTTCTTATGGGCTGAATGTTACACTTACGGATAGATGGAAGAATTCTTTCAATCTCTGATTTAAAAATAATTATGGATGCAAGTCAATGAGACTATTGATTAGAAAAAGTGTGTGAATTCATTCTCCTGTCCTTTATTAAATAGTCAAAGTATTTCATTCTTATTTTCTTTGGTGGGATAATGAAACTCACCTCATCTTATACCAGAAATACAGTAGTAGATATTGAGTTGTCATTTGGGTGAGGAAGTGGGAATGTAATCCCTTTTTCATTCAAATTTAGCCACATAAGGTCCATATTTAAAGGATCGTTTTTCTAAATTGACATTTACGAGACCAGGTGGGTTCATCCGAGTGAGACCGAAGTAAGTCTTTCTCATATCGAAATAAAATACGTATTACCAATCAAAAATAAATCACTCGCAGACCCAAAAGCCAAGCAGGATATAATACAGTGGAAATTTAGGGAAAAAAATTGAAATCAGGGCACCAATTATTGAGTATCAATTTCAATCCTAATGTGATGAAAAATATTGTTCAGCAAACCTTATGAAAATTATAAATAAGCATATAAATGTATATTTTTACTCCTCCACTGTTCACATTATTTAAGAGCAAATAACCTCAAAGGTGCAAGCACCTGTATCGACACTGTCTTCCGTTAATACATACATGCCATTGCTGGAGTAGTTATAATATAACTGAAAATTTCCGAACACATGTATATATACGTACGCATTTAAGGATCATTTCAGTCATACCATTTGTCAACAAAGAATAAATAAATGCGTCTTTTTTACTGTACATCAAAATATGTTATTTAAACACTTAAAATATAGTTGGTTACAATCTGAAATATAATTTGAGTTACAATCTAATACAAAACATCAATTTTATTTATGTGCAATAGCAATTTCTTTTTCGCAGCTTTAGATGTTTTCTTCTGTTTTTTGGATATTTTAAATACTCTGGTATACTATCATTAAATAGTTTAGGTCCTAAGTAAACAAAGGACCTCATAAATAACGTTAAGTTTGATTTAGGAGTCATCGCTTCTTTCTTAAATGATATTTATCATTACCGGTACTAGCGGGAATAATTGCTGCTCATTATATAAAACAATTTTAGTACTTCAAAAATGAGCAAGTTTTTGGTGGGCAGAATCTGCAACCGTACGTATAGGGAATAAGTATGTCCAGTACAATATATATTGTACAGATACTGGGCGGCTCATTCTCTCCCTCCCTCCCTCCCAGCGATATCCGTTTCGCCTGCTACCTTCAGCGCCTTTGTGCGCGCGCACCCGAGTTTGAAAATATCTGTCCCCGCAGGTATATATAAGCTCCTCTTTCCTCATGGGAATCGACTCCAGCCATTCGACTGCCAGCACAAACACACCTGACGTCGACCTAAGAACTCAATCCTAAAGCACTCGCAAAAAAGTGACTGGGTCGCGGAGAAGAGGAATTAATAAGCAGAGAAAATGGCAAACACGGTCGATCAGCAGCACCAGTTGCTCTACTTGCTGGGACGTCCCACGGAGCCCATCTTCGTGCCGAAAGGCGACCGGGGCGCAGTCTTCGACATCCCCAGCAACGACTTTCTGGTGAGTAGAAAGCAGGGGTGGTGGACGGCCGAATGGGCCAGTTCTTTGGATAGTTACGGCAAAAAGCATCGTTTTAAGACGGGTACGCGGGACACGGAATTGCGCAGGTTAGAGCTGCATTAATTTCTAAAATGGCGTGGTATTGCACGAATGCATGAACAACATTATAACAGGGGCTATTTTTCCGTCTCGCATCCACGCATTCTCGCATGTGTTCTATGAATCCACCGATTTACACGACGCAATTTTGATTGCGCCTTCGCTCGTACGTCAGATTGCGCAACGGTCAATTTTTCCGTTCTTTTTTTTCAATTTACTTTCAATTTTCGGTTCAATTTTTCCGTTTTCAATTCTTGAAATAATCAAATGCTTAAAAGCGTAATAAATCTTACCAGAGTATATTCTACTAGACGGTTTAGTAATTATAACTGTGAATCTTGGAGGTTCATATTTAACTGCAGTGTAAAATAAAATGTAACCAGTATTTCATTAAACTAACTATTTTTTCCGTGCATATTTCAGTTGACATTAGAACTATTGGTTATAGTGAAATTCTCAGAGTGATCCATTTATTCTCAATATTTGCTATAAAATACTTAAAATCGCAAGGAAGAGCATTAAAAAGTTATCAATTTCATAGATCACATCTGAAAGGATATAAATTATGGTTAACAGCACTTAAAATTGCTTATTTCTCCGTATAATTCGGATCACTCTGACCATCAGAGAGTGGCGACTTGAGTAAACAAATTTAAATGCGCCACGGATGACAACACTCCTAGAGGAATAACTGGAGAATGCCCGATGTTATACTCTGTTCATTTTATCTCTGCGGGTGAGCTGGTGTGGCCAATGCAAGTGGAGATGAGGGGAGGGAAAGTTTCTCGACATGTGACTTTGCCTTTGCCAATCAGCAAACATTAGGCGTGGCCTCAGTGAGTCGCTCTCTGACCTCCGCCGAGTGAACATCGTGAATCTGCTCGTGGAGCAGTGTTGCCAAACCTCACGCGCTCTCCTTGTATTTGACTAAATATGCCATCCACCAACGGTGCCTCATCTAGCTGTCAATGTCATGGACTTCTGTGAAAGGATTATCCCCAATGCCTTCCAAATGAGTAGGTATATTGTCTCGGCGCCGGGGCCAGAATATATGTAGCCACCCATGACTCACGCGTTTTAGTGACAAAGTAGGGCGGCCATGTACATTTGGCAACGTTATGTTCGCACCTTTTCTCTCTCGGTAACACCCCTCCCCTATCAGCGGAGGCATCCGAGAGTGTCCGGACTCTCACAAAAGCTCACACACAGACATAAAGTGAACAGACTATAGTGTTCGTGGTTATTTCTTTGATTGATTTCTCTTACATGCTCTGACGATTCGGACGCTCACGGACCAAATTTCTCCCTCTGTCTCTCTCTCCCTTAGGCTGAGCGGTTCCAAGATGTTGCCGGTGACCTGGGCACGCGGTTCGGCGAGGACACCAACGTGAGGGTCCCAGTGAGGAACATCACGCTTCCCGACCTCTCCTTTCCCATGCGCCTCGGCCGCCAAGAGAACTTCTCGCTGTTCCTGCCCTGGCACAGAGAGATGGCCACCAGGCTCATCGAGATCTTCATGGGTGAGCACAATTCTCCATCCAAGCCTTTTTAACTTCACAAATGCCTATCAATCTTCGTGGTCTCTTTTAATTTAAATTCAACGCTACCTTTGAAGCGAAAGAATTTGTAGAATTGATTTCTCAGAATTATTTTGTTCCTTCCCGGCGTCTGATACTCATGAAATCTTCTCATGTTTCCACCGGGTGAGTTTCTTGTATGCCTGCAAGAAAATCATCCGGTGAAAAACCCCAGAAGATTTCACTAGTTACTTTTTAAGCGTTATTCAACGCAGTGGCCCATTCAATATTGCCATATCAGTATTATTAAAATATTCAACCGATTCAGGTAGGTTTTCATGGAATTCTTGGTAATTTTTCTGGCGCTGCCCCTCCACTCACGGACTTCCCTCTTCAGTTCATAATAAGGCGGACTCCCTTTCATTCTATCTAAAAACAATCCTCTTCCCTTCCTTCCTCTCCCCAGTTTAGACAACATTCTACCCTCTTTTATCGTTTTCAACATCCCCTGAATTAGCCATCATGAATTGGTACCTGACAACGCGAAAATTTATTCTCTTAGGAATGAGGACCTATGAGGACTTCCTGGCCGTATCCGTCTACGCCCGTGACCGAGTCAATCCTTATATGTACATCTACGCCATGTCTGTGGCCATCCTCCACCGTCCGGACACTAGGGGTCTACAGTTACCACCTATGAGCGAGATCCTGCCCGAGAAGTTCGTGGACGGAGGCGTATTCGACAGGGCACGCGAACAATCCAACGTCCGCAATGAAGGCACCAGGGTAAGCAAACTACTTCTCCCGAAACATAACTATTCTCCCCTGATGAGGGCACGTTTGTGCTGAAATTCGATTCGTCTTGTTGTTACAAAAAGAATGCATTGATACTAAGTAACTTATCGCTGTGTGCATACCCATAACAATCCAACGTCCGTACTGAAAAAAACACCTGAGTGCTCGTAAGCTACATCTACCGAAACATACTTTCTTGATGACGGGACAGTTTTGTTGACATCTGAGTCGTTTGGTTATTTAAAAAAGTATGCATAGAAACTAAGTAACTTATAACTATGAAAGTACCCAAAACAGCAATAAGTATGATTCGTCCAGTGTCAATTGAACTGAAAAAATCTCTCGATGAGACGAACAAAATTTGTGAGGTTTACGGGGACTCTGCTCTGTCCTACTCTCAAGTTCTGAGGTAGTTAAAGGCCTTTAAGAGCTGGTAAGGGGTGAATGCCCGAAATGGCAGGAATAAGCAAATCAAAAGTGAAACCAGTGTTCATCGTCTTTTTAGACAGCAAAGGAATGGTAAATAAGGAATTTATTTCTCAAGGAAAGACAGTAAATGCTACCTATTAGATGTAAGTTCTGGAAACACTTAAAAAGGGTTATCATGACGCGAATGGACATCCGCCACATCAGTGGCGCAGCGAGGGGTGGGTTTTGGGGGATAAACCCCCCCCCCCCAGAGCTCACAGAAATTTTAAAGTTAAATCTATTTTACCTAATTGTATTAATAATGCTGATAGAATAGTGTGAGGATTAATAAAATATCCTTCAGAAGGCCGTAACAATCACCATTTTGAACCATTTATCTTAATTTTTTTTCGGCGGAAGGCCTCCGCACTTCCCGCTTACCCTGGCGGGTATGCAATACCTCCAAGCCCCCCAGTATTAGTTGCGCCCGAAACCCCCCCTAGCCTTAATTCCTGGCTGCGCCCCTGCGCCACATGATTATTCCATCTCGACAAAGGGCCTTGCCACAACGCTATTGGAGTCCACGAGTTCCTAGCGAAAAGTTCCCAACCCCCTATAGTCCAGAAGTCACCCCAGCAGACATTTGTTTCGATTACCTCATATTAAGGAAGCCCTGAAATGAACCGATTTTTCGTCCTTAAAAGGGAGACAATGAATCACGAGGAGGACCTTGGGAGAGGTGCCCGAAGAATACCTTCCTAAGCGCGCACCGGTTATTCCCGATTCGCTAAAAAAAAAAAACATAGGTAGAACCTCAAGGGAAGTTCTTTGAAGAATTTAAAGATTTGGTTCAAATTTGTTCAATAAAATTCTTTGTAAAAAAATTATTGCATTACTTTCGAAACACACCCTGTATAGGATAGACTCATAGAAGAGTGATTTGTTTGGGTAGTGTATACGCAGTTGTGGTACTTGGTTCGTAATCTCAATAGTCCTAACGACTCGATTTCGATGTACTCGAGCTCTTTTCTTGGCACGCAGGTGCCGATCGAGATTCCGCGTGACTACACTGCGAGCGATCTGGAAGAGGAGCACCGCGTGGCCTACTTCCGAGAGGACGTGGGCATCAACCTCCACCATTGGCACTGGCACCTCGTCTACCCCTTCCAGGCGCCTCTGAACATTGTGCGGAAGGACAGGCGCGGAGAGCTCTTCTTCTACATGCACCAGCAGATCCAGGCCAGGTGAGGAACACCCCCTCCATTATAAGTCCAATGTAGGCTGTCCCCGATGAAGTCCGTGTCCACGGGAATACAAATGGTATTCCCGGCGTCAACGTAACTACCCCCTTCCACATTTGGTCGGAAACTGAGTGATGAAATGTTACCATATTGCTTCAAAACCTGACTTTATTCATTTCCCATGCATCCGCGAATCGCTGATGACACTATTTTTCAGTGCTACATACGGATACTGCGCTATTATACCTTTGAATATTTATAATGGGCACAGTTTCGACGGCAGGGACGTTAAGTATCCCGGGTGACTTTTCTTTAAAGAAGCTCAAAATCAATTTCGGGTTCCTCACTATCCTTTTTTAATTATTATTATCGCCCCGAAAACAGGCCATTTAAGGCCTTTTAGCATCGGAGAAAACAACATGAAACCAAGACCTAACAAAAACCTCATTCAAGGCCTTTTACATTGGAGGTAATAACATGAAACCAAGACTATCACAAACAACCATTCCCTGGGTAGGGGCATACTACCCAGGCGGGACTCGAACCCGCGACCTTCGCCTTGGCAGGGGAGGACTTAACCTCGCCGCCACCGAGGTCGGCTAATAATTCGCCTTTTCATCATAATTAATAGGATCCTATTCTATTTGGTGTATTTCTAACCTGGAAGGAGGTGACATTGCCATGGTAAAAAATCCCAAATAAACATAAGGGTTGTAGAGATTGTTCCTGACATCTTTTTTTGTCAACCCGAAACACACCCACCAGATACAACTTCGAGAGACTGTGCAATCGTCTTGGTCGCGTCAAGCGTCTGCTCAACCTGCGAGAGCCCATCGAGGAAGGATACTTTCCCAAGCTGGACACTTTGGTCGCGAGCCGCAACTATCCGCCAAGGCCATCCGGATCCAAACTAAGCGTGAGTGCTCCAATGTGAATTGATATGAGTTCTTTGTTGAAACTTATAAAACAAACCTTTTTCTATTTACCAATGACATTGCTTGATTATGGCGTAAGTTTATGTTACAAAGGCGTAATACATCCCAAATAAAAGACCGTTTGAGCGAAAGTCATACATTTTGTTAACTATGGAGGTAAAGATATTAACCTGAGTTTCTGAGTAAATAAGTAATTTCACCTCAATTGAACTAAGTTTTAACCCTTAGGGTCTCAGATTTGGATGAAAATTTCTGTATGATTCTACATCCACCTCAAACCGAAAACCCCGAGAAGGTCATGTGCAGAATTTATTTCGCATTTTCCTATTTTCGAATTTTAATATTTTCGCATGTCCCAAAAAAAATCATACCTTTATTTGTATTATTCCTTGTATTTCACCACCAAATTGCAGTAGAGCCATAACTCATGGCTTTTTTTGATTAAAACTAAAAATGTGACACAAAATTTGTCAAAATTAAATTATTCTCATTTCTCACTATATGTATGTTTAAATGCTTAATAAAATTGCTTACTTTTCTTAAATAATCAATCTCAAATTTGGTCCATGATAATATTTCAAAATTTAGCTATATCTAGTCACAGTCCGTCTCCCAGAGCTCCATCACAAGGTTTACTTGATTCATATCGGTGGAGCAGAGGGCGGTACGCAAGGCGCATGCCTTTTGATTTTTCAGAGTGCAAATTTGTTTATTCTTGCTCCTCTGCGTTCAGAGCATCCGATATTTCTCTGCCTTTACGGAGTTTCACGCATGATAACCATCTGTTTGTGTAAACCGATGAGAACAGGCATAAGATCAGTCCTTTTTTGCATAAGCTATGGCTACATTGGAGACAGCTGATGTCTCCATTCATGTATTCTATAATTTGCTAAACAGGGAGAATTCGTAATATATTACTGCAAATTTTATCTTTAGGCTGGCGTTGAATCATCGATTTTTACTTTGGTGCGCGGCTTAAAAATATCAGTTAAGATAAGAGAATACGTGCATAAAAGAGAAAAAATATATTATAGGCCTTTTTTCTCGAAAATGATTCATAATGAGTAGTGATTACTGTTAAAATCCATTCCAAGTGTAAGATCAATTTCGAGGCCCACAATGTAGGATAGTAAATTTGGCGATTGGAAGAATAACGAACTAGTCAAATTGATGAATATATAGGTGGTAATAGTTCAATGGATGAATAAGTCTGATCTCTTATCAGTGTGATCAAGTTAAATTAGTTATTGCTCATGCAAGTCCATCACACTGATTCGGGACCGTTTTTCTTCTTTCTTGCAGGACATCAACCGCGAGGCGGACCAGATAAGGTTCGACATTGCTGACCTGGAGCGATGGAGGGACCGCATCATCGAGGCCATTCAAATCGGCAGAGTGATCAACGTAAGCGCAATCGCTCCCTTTATTTGTTCATGCACACATATCTGTCGGCCACTTCTCTCCACACAAAGCCCTATTGGCTTACCGCCATCACGCATTCAGTGGGAAATTTTGTAATATCAGGGGTCACTTTGCGGAACGTGGAACTCAAGTTGAAAAATCTTTAATGTATTTTCACATAAAATTGATTTATCTATAGCCATGGTTTCGACATCAGGGAAAATTCAAGGCAGTGAGCGCTCAAAGCGCTACCACAGCAGCGGTGGAATTTTCCCCTGAATACGACCGCTACGTAGCAGCTCTGAGTGGGCGCTCAGCCACAGATGTTAAGCGTATCAGCGTTGCATAAATGTTAAACGAATTAGGCTGGGAGCCGCTAGAGGCTCAGAGGCTGCGCGATAAGCTTATATTGCTTGAGGAATTGAGAATGGATATCTTTGAGAGCGACACGCAGCCCATCGTATTACAACCCAACTTTATCTCCCTCTGCGGTCCTTCTTCGCAAAATGGCGGGTATGGTGGAATGCAGACATTACCTATCGTGATTACAATGCCACATCCCTGAAAAAAATCTTAAACAAAAGAAAAATGAAAAAACTATTGAAAGGCGACACCGTTACGATATAAATCATGTCAGGAGCAAGGCAAAAGTCATCCGACTCATCTGACATTGTGAGTTGGGCGAGTACATTTCGTGCTTCCTTTGTTTAATCGTGATGGAGGTTTCTAAGAAATTATGGCATCGAGTCTCTTCACTGGTCAGGTAACACTAGCCTGCGATTTTTCTGTTTTTTTTTACTCCGCAATGATTGATTCTCATGTACCTTCGTGCGCTGTACCCGAAAATTACCTTAGTTTAGTTCGATCAGGTCCTTATTGTACTAAACAATATAAAATACAGTATAAAATTAATAAATTTTAAAAATTATATGGGACAAAAATAGAGCACTCATTATTTTAGTATTTGTGCCGACATCTCTTTGGACCAGCCATGTTTTGTACCAGGCTGTTCCTTGAATGTGCTACTCAGCGGGGTTATTCCACTAATCGTATGGCCGGGCCATAAGTCGACATCGACCATAACTACGGCCTCGAGACATACGTATGGCTTCGAGCGATTCTACTCTGAGCGAAAGGCCATAAGTCGGGCGGTAGTTATGGCCTAAAGAACCCATTGGCGAAATATTTTAACAATAAAAATACTTAAAATATTTATGGGCCGGGCATGACAATGATAAATTTCTTCAGCGATTAATCAATCATGCATTGAGATTAAAAAAAATTAGCCTAGGTTCGTATCTCGCGTTTCTCTTTTTAGCAGGTTAGGGAAGAAGAAATGACAACACTTTCTTTCAAATTGATTAAAAAGCCGGAGGGATTTCGTAGTTGACAAAAAGTCACATCCTGAAGTAGCAATGCTGAATTTACTTTTCGATAATATCCAATTGTAACAGCATTCATGATTTGGCTGCTAATCGTTTGAAGCCTTCAAAAACTCTACCCTTGCATGAAATAAAATCTCACCCATACATGCATTGATGCGATAATTATTCAAATTTGGATACTCATGCCACACTGTCTCATTTTTCCGCTACAGACAAAGGGAGAGGTCGTGGAGCTGACCGAGGAAGGAGGAATCGACATCCTAGGGGACATCGTGGAGGCCAGCATCCTCTCCATCAACCCCAATCTCTATGGCAACGTGCACAACCTGGGACACTTCCTACTCGCGCTCCCGCACGACCCAGATCAGCGCCACCTGGTGAGTTGACTGAGAAAAGGTTTCTATCATTTATTCGAGTTGCATGACCCGGAAAATATTAAGTCTAGGAAACAATTGCTCTCCTTATAGTAAAAACCAGTACTTTAACACTTGAGCGAAATTTATGTCCTTAAGTGCCTAATAATCAACCATTAACACAAAATTAAAAATTTTATAATACAAATTTTTTAATGTATTAAAAATGAAAAATGATAAGATTTCTATTGATTTATTATGACACGGGATTTTTAATACCGTCTAGCACAAAGGGTAGTTTTGATACCAGCTGTTAATTCACTTGATTCGAAAAAAAACATCGATTTTTTAGCTTTAATGCTAGTAAATATTTCACGATATGGATCGATATTTAGCCCTTTGAGTGCCAACCGATATTCTAGGTACTATGCCAAAAGTGCCGATGCATTTTTGCTGATTTTGCAATAGGGTAGGGAAAAAAAATTAGGTCTCAAAAAAAAAGTAAAGGTATATGATCAAAAACTCTAGGAAATCTTTATTATATGCAGTTTCGCCTTTTTATTAGGTATATTATTTGACGAATGTTTGGTAAATGAGTTAATTTTTATAATTTTAAGAAAATAGTTAATCTTAAAATAAAATGAATATTGACAACTGTATGATTAGTTAATTATCAGCATCTAAGAAAGACATTGCTTGAGGAGCGTTATCGCGCTCCTGGCACTTTTCACGAGAGATAATAATAATAACAACAACATAGAGTAAAAAGACGAGAGTACTTGGTGATACCCGTACCTCGCCTAAAACCAGCAAAAATGCTGTGAAAATATATTAAATAATAATAATGTCGTCTTTATTTCACAAGTGAATTTAGGACTAGATAGTCCTCTCTTACAATTAACTTGTTTGAAAATCACATACATCCATGCCCTGGATGGTGGTCAAACCACCCAGGCGGGATTCGAACCCGCGACCTCTAGGTTAGCAGTCGGGGGAATTTACCCCGGCGCCACCGGATAGGGTTAACATTACCCTTAATTTGCTGATACGAACGCCTTTTGCCGATTGTCCAGAACGTCTTTTACTGATTAAGTTATTCTCATTGATATCTCGTGCTTCTCTCAACTGTCACACTTGTCCTTGCAGGAAACCTTCAGCGTGATGGCCGACCCGACTACAGCCATGCGAGACCCCGTCTTCTACCGCTGGCACGCGTTCACTGACGATCTCTTCCAGATCCACAAGAGGACGCTGCCCAGTTACCCAGCCAATAAGGTGCGTCACCTTCTTCAGTTGAAATTCACCCACTCCATCGCTGTTTTAACACATAGCCTTTGAGGCACATGGAAAACATTCATAGAAACAAAGAACGCAACACTTTTTTTTTCGATTTCTGTTACATTATCGATGAATCGTTTCTAAAAAAAAACATGAAATCAAAAAAATAAGGTGCAATTTTTATGACAAACTGATTTTCATATAACGTGTTGAAAATGTATCGTCATGCCAACGTGAATTAGAGGGCATTATTAAGATAAGTACGTATGACTTTAAAGCGCCAAAGCAATAATTCTGCTTTGTAATGCTTTATTTCGAAGTAAACTAGATTTTGTGGACACCTCATACACAACAATGTATCGAAATGTTGAAAATAACTGAGAAAAATTTTTTGGGACACTTTTCTGCAGAGAGCATAAGATGATACTCTGCATATGCGCCATTGAGGGACAGGAAATAATTCATAGAAACACAAGAACGCAAAACTCTTTTTTGATTTCAGCTACATTATGAATGGATATTTTCTTAAATAAACATGAAATCAATAAAAGTATATGTAATTTTTTCGTGAAAAACTAATATTCATAAAACGAATTGAAAGTTTATCATCTTCTCCATCTGAATCAGAAGGCATTACTAAGAGAAGTACGTATGTAGCCGTCTGAGCAATAATTCTGCTTTGTAATGCTTTAGTTCGAAGTAAACTTGATTGTGTGGACACCTGATGTTCGATAATATATCCGCATGTTGAAAATAACTCAGAAGAAATTTTTGGACCTCTTGTCTGCAGTGAGTATAAGGTGATGCCCTAACTATAAAAACAGTAGCACATCACACACAAATTTTGGAGCTTTTATAAAGTCAAACAACTAGATAAAAGAAGTAATGGGCGTTATGGAAGTTATAACTACTGGAAAAGGTATTGCAATGCTTAATAAAATGAATTTTTATGCCCCAACATTGAATCAAGGACATAATCAAGCCTTCATTAATTTTGGAAAGATAAAATACTGCGGAAATTCTCCTTTGCTCTAAGAATGTGCATAGGATATAATAATGCATGTAAGCACTTGGATTTTTCATTATGTTATTGCTGTTTTAAATCGATTGTGACTTTGATAATTCATTTTAAAAAACTTTGTCAAGGTAAATGTGATAGAAATTTGAATGAATTTATTTTGAGTTTCGTATTTGGATAGAGCTGTCACATGAATTGTAAGTCATCTTTTGATTCAAAAACATATGTTTGGATAATTTTGTATTAAGAGGTATTAGGGTGTTGCATGGGAAAGATGAAAATTTTCCAGGCGAGATATTATTTTTATATCTTGTGTAAAGAAGTGCTTTCCTACAATACACTGAGAGAGCATTACATAAATAAAAGGAAGGTCTCATATAATTTCTTCCCAACACAGCTGGACTACCAGGGAGTTAGGATAACCAACATCGAAGTCACCACCAAGGGGGCAGGCAAGAACGAGATGACAACCTTCTGGGAACAGAACGACATTGATCTTTCGCGAGGACTGGACTTCACACCTCGCGGGCCCGTCTTCGCAAGGCTCACTCAACTGCAGCACGAGACATTCACGTACAAGATCCAGGTAAAAACGAATGGCGCTGCTAACTGGTCAACAAACCTAAAAATTGGTTTGACGCAGCTCTTCACTCGATTCTCCTGTTACCTATCTCTCTTCGCACCCACGCATTACTTCTCTCTCACATCCTTCTATACGTATTACAAATATTTTATTCGAAGTCTTCCTTTTCCATTCTTGCCACCTACATGTACCTCTATGATTTACTTCATTAGGCAAAAAATCCTCAAGATATGACCGAAGAAGTAGTTTTAGCTTCTTATTAAGGTTTTTATTAAGATTCTCCTAATCTTCTTCTAGGATTTTCTCATTGCTCATTCAGTTGATCCATTTGATCCTCATCACACTTTTGTAGCACCACATTTTGAATGCTTCCACTGAATAAAAACGAACAAACTTTGTATTAATCCACCAATTTATTTACGCGGTACGACTAGTTTCGACGCAGCGGCGTCATCCTCAGGTACAAAGGTTACAAGCAATCAAACATCCTTATAATTGCTTGCTTGTAACCTTTGTACCTGAGGATGACGCCGCTGCGTCGAAACTAGTCGTACCGCGTAAATAAATTGGTGGATTAAAACAAAGTTTGTTCGTTTTTATTCATTAAAATAAACTTCTTATGTTTGTAACTTCGTATGTTTCTTCTTGTGTTTAAATTTCCCACTGTAAGTAGATCCTTATTTGTGGGATTCTCTCTTTGCCTTGGCTACTCAAATTCCACCACTTCCCAATCGTACGAGGAACTTTAAACGCTTGTTTTCCGCCCACAGGTGGAGAACACGTCCAACTCGCAGCGAATGGGCACCGTGCGCATTTACCTCGCCCCCAAGTTCGACGAGAGGGGTCAGCCGTGGCTGTTCCGTGACCAGAGGAACATGTTCATTGAGCTGGACAAGTTCGTCGTCACTTGTAAGTGCTGCCTGAATTTCTCTCAGTCAGAGTCGCGATTCCTCTGTGCCACCTTATGTATAGCATGACTATTATCGTAACATCGTAGCTATTTTTAGTTCATTTAAACGCCACGAAATATGATGGGTTTTTCTGAAATGATACTTATTTTAAAAGGTAATATTTTATAAAAACTGAAACGTAGAAGTAAAAATTCCAGTGTCAGCCCAACTGAAATATTTCGCAGGATTTGAACGCCGGGTATGAGATACTTTTTTTGAGTGGCTGATTGTTCATGTTTCCAATATTATAAACTTTTGACTGCTTATCCACTCTTTTTTCAAATAATTATAAGCGATTTCAGCGAAAAGTAGTGTTAATAAATAAACGAACTATTATCATTAGAGACAAGATGCACATATATATCGTGCTGTCTGTTTATGCTAATTTCGAAACACTACAACACGTTTTTCAACTGCCTCGCAGTCATCGTCAGGCAGAGGCACTGAAACATATGTTGAAGAGTTTTAAAATAAAAATTAAGTAGAAATTTCAACATCTTTGATATCCTATCCCTATCTACGGAAAATCGTAGGACTTCTCTTTTTTATAGAGAAATATTTCCTTTATGTAGAAACAATAAATCATGGTTTCGCTAGTAGTAGCCCACGTCGTCCTAATGACGGCGTTGGGATTTCCCTATCACATGCTTTCCGTCCTTATCCATTCCATGGAGACGTCGTCGGGCGTCACATCGCGGTTGCGCCTCATTTCCCTTTTTCCATCCTCTGCCCTTCCCCATTCCTAGGGTAGAACGGGCGTAAAAGTCTCCGACTTGGTTCCCGGCCATCAGGAGTGTAGCCATTGCGGGCCCGCCCTGGGTACGCGATTCCAATGTATATTTCCATTATGCTGTTCTATGATATCTCTCCCAAAAAATTCATTTAGTTTCTTATTTTATTTATTAGAATTTATTATCATTAATGTTCATACGATACCCTAATGTTAATCAAATGCGGATCAGTCAGTCATTTTGAAATCGATCCTCATTCTTCGGCCACCAGAAGGTCCGTTGCACAAGTGTTTGATTTTCTTTTACGGCAGTGGGTCGCCAGAAGACTTCTACGATCACTCGTGAGTCTTCGCAGTCGTCCATCACCATTCCGTTCGAGAGCACTTTCCGCGATTTGGAGTCTTCGCGGCCGTCGACTGGCGGACAGGCCCTCGAGGCCTTCAACTACTGCGGCTGTGGCTGGCCGCAACACATGCTCATCCCCAGGGGAACGCCAGAAGGCTTCCCCTGCCAGCTCTTCATCATGATCTCTGACATCAAGGACGACATGGTGAGAATTCATTGTTGTATTTACATTACTGAAATTAGCGGAATTACATTCGAATGGCAACCATTAACTAACACATATTTCTTATTTTGTATAACAAATACGTGATATAACATACGGTTAAGGGAAATGTACTCCAAAATCGTAATTCTGCGCAAATATTCTTGTCTATCCTTCAAATTAAAGTCATCATGAATCTTATTTTGAACCTAATTGCTGCCTCTGATGTATCGTAATAAATAAATAATTGACTACCACGTGATGATAAGACATTAATTGACTTCACGCAGCTGGCTAAGATTGCGGCGGGGTAAAGTTCTCTCCTGCTAAACTAAAGGTTGCAGGTTCGAGTCTCGGCACAGCAGATTTACCCTAACGCAGGCATGGATGATTGTGATGGCCCTTGGTTGTTGTTTTTAAAGGCCTTAAATGCGTTGTTGTCGGAGAGGTGAAGACATATTAAATCCTTATATATAGTTACGCATGTAAAAAAATTGGCTCCTCATACAAATCGTGAAGGAAACAATCATCCCAAGCAATATGAAATTAGAATTGACATCACCTGTTTTCTGCATGCGCAGTCGCTATACCGATGTTCAATTTTTTATCTCATGAGCGAAGTTTAAATGATTCCGGTAAGATCTCCAGTTACTCCTTGTTCCGTGCTCATTAATGGCGCTCTGCTCTATTCATTTCATCTTTACGGGTTTACGGCGTGGCTTAGCGCTTCGCAAATTCAATCGCTCTCACACCTCCGTCGTATCAACTTTGTGAATCTGCTCGTGGAGCAGTGTTGCCAAACCTCACGCGTTATCCTTGTATGTCTTTACGTCTTTCACCAATGGTGCCACATTCAACTTGTAAGCTGAAAATTTCATGGGCTTCTGTAAAGGGATCATCCTCAATACCTTCCAAATAGGTAGATATTTTGTCTCGGCCCTGGGCCTAAAATACCCGTGGCCACGCATGACTAACACGTCTTCCGTGACAAACAAGGGCGGCTTGTACATTTGGCAACGTTAAGTTCGCTACTGCCCTTTTTCTCTGTACCACCCCTACCACATCAGCGAAGCCCTCCGAGAGTGTCCGAGCTCTAACGAAAGCTCACCCGCAAATATAAAAGGAACAGATTATGGCAATGCATCACTGTGTGTGTTACGTTTGACGGATGAATCACGGCCGCGGGTTTAATTTCTTTGCATTGCGTTCCACTCCACAGGTCGAAGGCTCCAGTGCAGGAAACGGCGCATGTGCCGAGTCGGCCAGCTTCTGCGGCATCCGAGACAAGAAGTACCCGGATCGCCGCTCCATGGGCTACCCCTTCGACCGAGTGCCGCGCTCAGGAGTGGACACCCTCCAGCAGTTCCTCACGCCCAACATGGCCGTCACAGACGTCCGCATCGTCTTCACCAACCGCACCGAACCCGGCAGGAGCGTGTCCAATCAGCTGTGAGAGCCAGCCGCCGTAAAATAATAACAACAAAAAGTTTTATTAACTCCCAAAAAATTAAACAATGTGCAAAAAATACATTTGAATGTTTAACATGAAAATAAGACAACTTTTAGCTAGCCTCTAAGAAAAATCACTTTCGAGTCTACCTGCCCAAAATTCATAGCTGCTAATTTTTTATTGGAAAAATAGAATAATTAGCAGCAAATATAGGTTTGCATTATTACATTCAGTGAACTCATCCTATAAGTAGTACTTCTTTTTCCTCCATTTTTTTCATAGTACCTTGTAAGTGCAAATTTCAAAATGCATACTTTATGAATTCAATTGATTCGGCTTTTACTTTGTGAAAATCCATGTCGAAATGAAAATACACAACCTCGGTAACTTTTCACTGGAAAAGTATTTATTGGTACAACGAGTTTCGACGCTGAGGCGTCATTCTCAAGTACCTTGAGAATGTGTACTTGAGAATGACGCCTCAGCATCGAAACGCGTCGTACCAATAAATAATTTTCCTGTGAAAAAATACCAAGGTTGTCTATTTTCATTTCTGCATACTTTATCTACATAGAATTTTTCCAAGTCGTTAACTAACCGTTATGCTTACTTATTTACTTTACCTGCCAACACTTTGCATGGCTTTTTATGCAAAAAAATATTATTATTAATCTCCCATAGTATTTTTTCAGTACCATTAACATACTGACTCCGGAATATTTTGTCAAGTTTATTA
This sequence comes from Ischnura elegans, assembly GCF_921293095.1. Taxonomy (NCBI): domain Eukaryota; kingdom Metazoa; phylum Arthropoda; class Insecta; order Odonata; family Coenagrionidae; genus Ischnura; species Ischnura elegans. Next base: position 123,048,761 of record NC_060248.1, read on the forward strand.
ACACCTTCCATGCATTCTTTATCGTTCTGATTACTTAAAAAGTTTCATTTTCAATATTTTGCTTTCTTTCACTAATGAGTTTGTATAAGACTTTTTTACTGGCTTGTATTTTATGCATCTGTAAGTATTTTATTCAAAAATTTGATTGAGTTGTAAATTCACTGATACTGTACACTACATATTCCTTTTACCATCTTTTCACTTTACAAGGAATTTTGTACCTTGAAATAGCATCATTCCACAAATATTGTTAATCTTAATTTATAATTCAAGATTACGTACGTGTAACTAATATTTGTCTCCAAAGTACTCAAACATACATCGGTGAGTGCCATTTAATTCATGGGCTAAAAACACCCCACAAAAATGGAAACGATATTATTATTGTCATTTAAAGACATAGTAATCTGTCTTGCTAGCAAATAATAATAATTCAAAGAATTAAATACGCGCAGATAATTCCAAAAACCAAATCATAATTTTAATTTATGAACATCTGCATTTCGAAAATCCATGCTGTTTCTTAATTACTGTGACCAGAAACATCTCTAATATTTTTCCCCTCGATTTTATCCTAGGCCATAAAGTGGGATACTAATTGGAAGAACTCTAAATGGACCTACAGCAAAGAATCTCTTCGCACTTCTCCCTCACAACGACAACTGGATTCAACACAACCAAATTCATGTTTATGCAGCATGAAATTGATTAAACTGATTTTACTCGTGCTAAAATTGCATCAATAAAGCTCTTCAATGAAAATTTAAGCGATTTTTATTTTATCTATCTACAAGACGACGAGTAATAACAACAGCGGATGAATTGAAATATGAAGATAATCAGGCCAGAGGTTTGGTCTCCCTTAAAAAATAATTATTTCCCTCTTTTAACTCGATTCAAAGGTCTTTCATACTTCCCGTTCGCGAAAGAAGAGGAAATGTATTGTGAAATGAAGCACACCGAGATAAACTGAATACTTTCCACGGCTCCAACGCCCAAACAAATCACTTCTCGAAATTGGGGAATCTGAGTCCAAATTGATGATACAAGGCGAGGATTGGGAAAAGTTGCGCAAGGGAAACTTACAAAAATTTGTCCTTTCCAATTCCTCGAAGTTTTCCAAACTTCTCGATTCACATGGTCAAATAAGGAGCGAAGGTATTTTGAATCAATTCCAATGCATCATTCGTTTTATTAAAAGAATTACCACCATTCACCAATTCGTCTTGAGCTCTTCACCATATCTGCCAAGGACAATTTGGTCTGTTTTTGAAAGTGAAAGTGTAATATCAGTTAATCCATCGATTTCATTAAGAGTAAAATTTTGAAAAATTCCTTAAGGCCTGGTTACACGATACCTTAACTCATACGAGTTAATGTCTAAATGTATGAACGCGTGAATGAAAATGAAAATGCACCGTGTAACCACCCATCTTGTACAAACAGATGACATGAAAATAGAACCTGTTCTTATTTTGTCCATGCATTCGTACATGTTCCGTTTCCAACCACAAAATCGGTCATGTATTCACACATTAACACGGTACGTGTTTATGTATCGTGCAACCAGGCCTTTAAGGTCTCCCCCTTATGAGTTCAGCAGAAGATGTTAAAAACATATACGCATGTGTGCTGACTATTTTTTACCATTCGTATCATCGAATTGATTAGAATAGAATTACTGCACAGCATCCAGAAAAGAATTGACTGAGCCCCTTTATCAGGTAAATTAGTGATTTTCGGAGCAAAGACTATACACATTGATTCAACCCTATGTTTGATGACAGAAATTTCACCGAATTAAGCCACAGTCGTGTAAAATACACTCAGCCAGAGAGTATGGGGGGATCAGTTCCTTTCCCTGGACCAACTCCAATTCCAGGAATATTGCTAGGGGTTGCCCGAAGGCTTTGCCTGAAATTTGAAACCAGAACCCTTCGATCCACATCCTAAAGCTCAGCCTACAGCCTCAAAATTCCAGGTGGAACTTCAGGTGAAAAACAATTTGGCTATTGAAACAGTCGCATCATCCATTTTACACTACTTAGTATTCTACCGGTTAAGGTAGGTTTCCATGGAGTACTAAAGAAGTGATTTGGGAGCTTCCCTTTCCCTCCAGCGCTGCCTTCTTCAATTCACTGTAAGGCCTACTTCCTTTCAATCCATCTCAAAAATCCTATTTTTTTCCTTCCCCTCCCTCCCCTAGCACTCTACCCTTTAACACCATTTTCAACATCCCCTCCCCGCTAAGCACTAACTCCATCCATACCTTCTGTCTCCTCCGTACCTCATCTATCGTAAAAGCTGCCTCTCCTCGCCAATCATATCCAGCACTTCGTCGTTCCTTTTCCTCTCCGTCCATTTCACCCTCTCCATTCTTCTCCATACCTGCAGAAAACCTGGGTGTGTGATTCCTGTACATCTCGGCAACGTGCTTCTCGCTCTGACTCCACGCCCTTAAAACCTGGCATAGGGAAATCTTCCGAAGAGCCTCTTGCTGACCTGGTTAAGGAGCTACTTGATAGAGTAAAGCAACTTCAAGAGGGTTACTCGGACATAAAATCGTCTCTCTCCGACATCCAAAAGTGCATCACTGATCATGCGGATGCCCTCAAAGGTATTTCGGCTTCTCTCACTAGCCTTAACCAACGCCTTGACAACCTATCTGAAGACAACATCCAAATTTCAAATCGTGTTTCGAGTCTTCAAGTTCAGTTCAATAGGGCTGAGCAAGAGTGGCTACGAAATGTTGTTGAATTTCGTGGTGTTCCCTTCGTCGATGGTGAAACCCTTGACTCTATCGTCTGTAACGTAGGGCAAGCGCTTGGTGTGGACATCAGTGTGTCTGACCTTGATTATTGCTATCGCCTTAAATTGCATGGCAAAGGGTCTGATTCACCTAACCCAGTGATAGTCCGTTTTCTTCGGCATTCACTCGCCTCTAAGGTTGTCGCCGCCCGTAGTGGGAAGAGAAATTTCACTACCAAAGATATAGGCTTCAGCCTCTCTCCTGCGGCCCCAGTGTACGTAAATGAATCCCTTACGCCTTTCAATCGTAAACTGTACTCAGTGGTTCGCGACTTGAAGAAAAATGGCAAAATCAAGTATGTTTGGGTGCGCAATGGAAGGATTTACGTTCGCAAAGAAGACGGTTCCGAGCGCCTCACCATTTCTTCGACGGAGGATACTGATAAACTTTCTTCATTGGTGGATTAGCAACCAACTTGTCAACCCAAGGGCTGCCATCTGGTTCAAAGAGTTTTTCAATCTAATTGCATTAAGATATGTTGTGTTAATTGCCAATCTTTTTTTAACACTCAGTCATTGCTTGCTCACAAGAAGATCTCAAGAGATTTAACTCTGTGCCACGTTAATTGTCAATCCCTATTTGGCCATTTTGATGAATTCTGCCTCTTCTTTCAGGAATCAACCTACGACATAATTTGCATGTCCGAAACTTGGCTAAAAGAACGCATACCAGATGAGATGGTTACAATGAATGGTTATAATATATTTAGACATGATAGAATTGGTAAAGGTGGTGGGGGTGTTGGCGTATATGTACGAAAGAATTTGAATGTAAATGTTCTTGCCACTTCCCCCGGCACCTACTCCCATACTTCTGAATTTATTATATCAGAAATACATAGTGAAATTTCCTCGAAATTACTGCTATGTGTCGTGTATCGGCCTCCTAAAACGGCACTCCCCATAGACTTTGAAAATGCATTTTTGCACTATGCCCCTACCTTTAAAAATATTGTTATATTTGGTGATTTCAATGCTGACCTCATACGAAATAATTATGATGGTAAATACATGCATAACTTTGTGCATTGCAACAATCTCCATCTTGTACCATATGCTGCAACGCATCACACAGGAAAAAGTCTTACCCTGTTAGATCTCTGTATCGTCGACGATCTGGAAAAAGTTTCAAAATACTCTCAGACTTCTGTCCCCTTCCTGTCGTCTCATGACTTGATTGAAATTACCTACAACTTCAGTTTATCTATGTCTGTCACACCCACCTCTTTCAGATTCCGTGACTTTCAAAACATTGATTCCCGGTGCCTTCATGATGCGCTTCTAGCGATGGATTGGAATGGTGTTTTTAACTCTAGTTCTATCGATGGAAAACTTGGTTGTTTCACGTCAAACATAGCTAGTTGCTCTGACACTTTTTTTCCCTTACGGGTATGTCGGCCTAAACGCCGAACACCTCCTTGGCTGAATGAGACGATAAAACTCATGATTAATGAACGCAACCAAGCGCGATGTGCCTTTCGACGCATTGGTTGTTCCACTCTGCGACAAAAATACAAGGAACTTAGAAATCGCGTTAAATCAGCCATCAATGACAGTAAACGCCAGTTTTATTCCTCGAAGCTTTCCTCGCAGAGAGACCCGAAATTGATTTGGCGTGAGCTTCGAAATCTTGGGCTGGTTCGAAGACGGGACTCTTCTCTACCCCCAAATATAACTCTCGATCAGCTAAACTCCTACTTTTTGTCAACTACGATTAGTCATAATGATGCCCCAGCTAACTCCAGACTTGAGCGAGTTATACCATTCAGTGATAACAACTTTTACTTTAAGCACGTAACTCCTGAGACTCTGATCGAAGTATTGGAGTTCTCCAAGTCAAATGCCACTGGAGTTGACGACATTCCAGTAAAGATTATTCAACTTGCCAAATATGCCCTATTACCTTACATCCTTGAAATTTTCAACCATTCTCTCGATAATTCAGTATTTCCATCGGAGTGGAAAAAAGCACTTATTCGTCCGATAAAGAAGACAAAAAATGCAAAATTACCTTCTGACTTCCGGCCAATCTCTATTCTGTGCGCCCTGTCGAAAATGTTGGAGAGAATTGTTTTCAAGCAAGTTACAGAGTACCTAAATAACAATAACAAACTTGACGCTATGCAATCAGGTTTTCGGCATGGATACAGTACGCAGACGGCACTACTAAAGATAACCGATGACATTCGACTTCATATTGATAAGCGTATGGTTACAATACTAGTTCTTTTTGATTTCAGTAAAGCATTCGATCGAGTTGATCATAATCTACTAATCCATAAGATGGTGAAGCTTGGTTTCTCTTGTTCAGCTTTAAACTGGTTCTGCTCCTACCTAGGCAATAGATTTCAAGCAGTCTTAGGACCTGAAAATAACTTATCCGCATGGGCTCCAGTATCTTTCGGAGTTCCTCAAGGATCTGTCCTGGGACCTCTGCTATTTTCTATATTTGTCAATGACATTTCAATTGCGATTAAAAATTGTAAATATATGATATATGCAGATGACCTTCAAATATACATCCATACTTCGATTAAAAACATAGCTGATAGTATTAATCTAGTGAATCATGACGTGAGAGAAATCACAAAATGGGTGGGTAAAAACCACCTCATACTGAACTGTTTGAAGACGAAAGCAATAATCATCGGTAGCTCAAGGATCCTAAACAAAATAGATTATAATCACCTTCCTCCAGTTGTAGTTGGTGACCATCAAATACCGTTCAGCGACTCTGTTCGCACTCTTGGACTAACCCTCACAAAAAATTTGTCTTGGAACCAACATGTGAACGAAATCTGTAATAAAGTCAATATCACACTGTATCAACTAAAACTGCACAAGCACTTACTTCCTATATCCACCCGAAAAATGTTAATTTCTACCCTGGTATTCCCTTCCTTTGACTATTGTAGTCTTGTTTATAATGACATGCCTAAAGAGCTGGATAAAAAGTTACAAAGGCTACTTAATTCATGTGTAAGATATGTATTCAATTTAAGAAAGGATGTTCATGTATCACAGTACAGAATCAGCCTTGGTTGGCTAAATCTTTGTAATCGAAGGAAATATCTACTCGGTGCTCTTCTTTTTAAGATTTTCAGAGAGAGAATCCCTAATTATCTCCGGGAAATCTTTATGAACAGATCAGTAACCACCCATATGTCATCTCGCAAAAATGACTATTTATGTTATCCTACTCCACGTACTAATATCTACCAGAAATCATTTCTGATAACGGGATCAAAATTCTGGAATTCTCTCCCTGAGGATCTTAGACAGAGGGGCTCCATCCATGCTTTTAAAATTAAATTGTACATGGATTTACTCAGTGGAGAGCTAAAATAAACTCCCACGAAAATACAGCCTATTATGTATCATTATTATGTATTATGTACTATATTCCGTCTGCCTATGATGTCAAATTTCAATCCTTGTTACGTGTTATTTCTTTTTTATAGGTGCGTATCAAACAACTTTACTTGACATTTTTCATGAACTTTTTGCTTTGATGAGCCATTATTTTTGTAAATTGTGTTTTTTGCTCCAAGGGTTTTTTCCCAGAGCATAATAAATATCTATTCTATTCTATTCTATTCTATTCATACCCACATCTCGAATACCTCCAATCTTCTCTCGTCTTCTTTCCTCAGTGTTCACGTTTCCGCACCGTAGAGAGCTACACTCCAAATCAAACTCTTCACTAACCTTTTCTTTAAACTCTTACATAATGATCCTCTCAGAAGCTCCTTCCTGGTCATGTACTCCTCCTTTGCCAATGCAATTCTCTTCCTTATGTCCTTACTACTGTATCCGTTTTCCTCTAACGTACTGCGTAAATAGTTGAACCGCTCAACCTGCTCAAGTTTTTCACCACCCACCTCTATCTTAAGTCTCACATTTCTCGCTCGTGATGCTTTACAAAACCGTATAACCTTAATTTTCTAGTGACTAATCCTCATTCCATACTCCTCGCAACGGTCATGTGACGTATCCACTAGAGCCTGTAGTCCCCTCGCTGACCATTTTACACTATCGCTTCGAAATCAAATAAACATCTCGACCCGTGGATGCCACGCTCGCCTGTGATGATCGTGGAAAATTGCAAGTGTTCATCTCAGTATGGATAAATTCCACTCCATCACGCTTGGATATTCGCATTTTGTTGAATGCAAAATTAAAATCGAAAGAGAGGAATTTACTCCAAAACTTACGACATGATGGTTTCCTATATCACTTCTCCATTGCGAATGACGTCGAGCTTTATTATTTTACGATCCTTAAGGAGATAATATGTGCTGATATTATCGCAACAAAATCAGTGGAATCGATTCTTTCGTAAGTTTTAACTACTTATTTTTAACAATTTTACACTTTACTATGACTGGCATTTATATTAAACCCCGTGGATAGGCGATGTCATATGACGAAGTAGAAATACACCGGAACGGTTTTCCCAAAGAAAGAAACCAGGAAAACGGTTCAAACTCTAAACATTGTTATTTCATTCAACTGAGAAGCTTAGTCCTGGATTGGCTCTAACGAAAGTAGTTATTACTATGCCTGTAACTGCCTCGATTTCTTACAGTATTACATGGTAGTGTTTTTCTCCTTCTAGATAAAGAAAACGACAAGAAGGTCCAAAAAATAAAGTCAACACAATAGTTTTAAGCTTAAGTTAACTAAATCTCGAATATTCCACAATTGTTTGCATCAAATCCCAGAATTGTTTAATTTGATGAACAAATTAATTTTTTTAATCAGTCAGCAGCCTTAGTTACTAGTACTAGAGAGCAAAAAGGGGATACTTGAAGCTTTTATGTACTAAGGATGAACAATAAAGTAATGCTAAACACTAGAATTATTAAGGCTTGGTGAGAATTTCTACCGATGGATTAATTTTTTGAGTGAAATGGAGGAAAAACTTATCAGGTGATATTACTAAATATCACGATAGCACTGAATAAACAAAAAAGACAATTGCTAAACTGAATGACACATATGATCTCCTTTGTCAAGCACCACGGGTGACTTGGACATCAACAAGGCGTGTTTCTGATACATCCATTATCAAGAACTTTGCTTCAGTCTCTTTCCTTTCCTTGGGGCTAATCTTGCGAACCACATTCTCACCCTTCGCCCAAGGATGCTGTTGTGATTACTTGGAAGAGCTGTCGCAGAGTAGGCCCGAATTTCAGCCCTAATTCGTCTCGTCTTTTTCTGCAGGAGACTTACAGCGTGATGGGCGATCCAGCCACTGCTATGCGTGACCCCATGTTCTATCGATGGCATGCAACGATAGACGGCTTGTTCCAGGAGCACAAGATGTCGCTGCCGCGATATGCTGTTGCAGTGGTGAGTTTATTATACTTAACCTTATGGTATGCGCTACTATAAATAACTAACCTAACCCGTAATCCCAACAAATAAATAAGCCCTTGGTTCACACACCAAATAATACGTATTTAATAAAAAATGTCCACTCACGACTTCAATGTGTCTTGTTTCGGGCTAGTCTCAATGTGTCCCGCGTCCATTGTTCGATTAGCGTCAGTGCAATCGAATTAATTTGCAATGAATTTTTCCTTCCCCTGATGACTCCTCCTTCACGCCGTGGCATAATTATCTCCCATCCTTGAAAAAATTCGTCTTAAATTAAAAATGATGAAGCTCATATCCGAAAACAGACAAATACTTTACTATAGAGGGTCTTTAGCACATTTTCACTTTTTTTATTTTTATAAACTCACAACTAGTTTAAGTTCACTTCAGATGCAAGAATATGGCTCAGTGAGCTGAACGAGTGTGTTTTAAATAATGAAAAAGTAGAAAAATGCTGAAGTGTTTCTATTATGAATATTTTCCGCTCTACCACGCCCGAATATATCAATGTTAAATACTCTATTCCTGAAAAGTCCTAGTCAGCAGAGTGATAGCGGCTGCCCGGTAGGCCACCTGTTCAAATGATGATTGAAATGGCTTAATGACAAATTCTTGCGAGCTACGAGATTCACACGGATTACGATCTGCTCCCTATATCCACGATCCACTCGACACACCCGTCCCACAAATTTAAATTCCACCTTTTGTGCGCATTTGAAGGCCTAACAGTAACACATTATCCTTTTCTTGGTGATTTTGCGCACGTTTTTTTAGTGTTTTCATACTGTGATTTTTTTTCGAAAAAGATGCATCAAGTAAAATCCTCCTACGAAAAATTTTGACACATTTCAGCTCTAAATCAGTCGATTTCATTTTTTAATATGCATCACCAAGTTCTATAACGCTATTTATCGTTTTTTTCTCTGACTGGATTCAATGCGTACATTCAATTATTTAATCTACTTCACAAATATTCGCAAATATTTTATATGAGTTCGATGACGAGTATTTGGATGGAAGAAAGGAATCCAAAGTCTACATTCCGCCAAGATGAAGTCGTTTCAGCTGTTCAGCTGTTTCAGCGTTTCAGCAAGCAAATCTGTTTTTTGCCTTAGGTTGGAAAATAATGCTCTAATTCCCAGCTACTCAATTTATTTTTGAAATCAAGTGACAGTGCTCCCTATGCAGATATAACTTACAGGTGATTGCTAGCGTAATTTAATTTCCATGCATATTTTTATTTCATCCGCTCAAGTTATGCATCATTTTAATGTTTGCATTTGCTTACTTTCTCTCTATCTAGGGACATTACGCTGTGGATATACAGCACTGAAATATCATCTATGTCTGCTGCTTTTTTCTGTTTTATTTATTTATAGGATATCCATTATATTGTATTCTATGGTTTATCAGTGAGTATGGGTCGATCCAAGCATAAAATATGGTTTAGAGATTCTAGAACTGCGCTAGATGGCTGATAATTTTCTAGGAAGGAGGCAGAATAATTCTTTAAGAGGACGAAAATAAGTCCAAGGTGTTGTTAGATTATTTTTGTCTGCTGGTTATTCTTACTCAATAGGGATTTCCTCACTAGGGATGATCAACCTGACTTTATTTGCTCAATGCATTCACTAGCACATCCACAGTTACCTGCATCCATCAATTATTTCATGTTTCAGGATATTTCTTTCGCGGTTTCGGATATATTTATTGTCGCAGGAATATTTATTGTTGTTTTACTGTGTAAGAATTTTTGCAATAACTGTATGTACCACCTCATGTAAATGAATGACACAAAAAAGATCTATTATTGATCCACGGTCGCTGTTTTCACGCCTCTCTCTTCTCACAGCTGGACTACCCGGGCGTCAAAGTGACCAAGGCGGAGATCGTCTGCAAAGGCCGCGATCGGACCAATGAGCTGGAGACGTTCTGGGAGAAGAGGGACATCGATCTATCGCACGGGATCGACTTCTCGCCACGCGGCCCCGTCTTGGCACGCATCACCCACCTGCAGCACGAGCCATTCACCTACAAGATCACGGTAGGTGCTCTAGCGGGGTAGCCCGATACTACTTCAGGAAAGTGACATCGAGACGATTATTAGAGGTCTAGAGACTCCTTAAATAATAAGAAAAAACATGCATAGTAATGCGATGCAAACATTCGTATACTACAACCTTCTATTGCTCCATCTCCCGAGCTATTTATTTAATTTTCCTGAGGATTTTCCTCCCCGTACACTTCTTGATCTATAGTAGGTATTTGCCCCTTGTTCTTTCTCTGAGCACTTTCATTATATTCCCCCGTATATCCAGGGTGAAGTCGTCCGAAACCCCAATAACGAAAATCCTCGAGGTTGCGATGTTGCCCAGGGAAAGCAACTCGCCTCCCTCCTCTATATTTGTGAGGGCTCCACACCTTTGGCCCAATCCTGGTTGACCTCTTCCCTCACCCACCAACCAACCTTCGGGTCGAATCCTGATTGAGTTAGTGTGTTCCCAAATTAACTGATATGCCCCATCACGTGACCAATCCATCTTAATCTTGTTTGGCGTACAGAGATCCATAGTGTCCTTTCTTCCCCTATACTTCTAAACGCTCCTTCGTTCCTCACCCTATCAGTCCACTTTTAATTTTCGGTATCCTCCTCCAGCATCAGGCAGCCAAGGCCTCTATTCTTGTCTGATAAATTTTTCCGATGATCCATGCTTCGGGACCATGGGGTCCCACTGCCCACGCGATTGTTTTCACGTACTATCTCCTAGTCTCCACTCTTATGCTCTTTGCATATAGTGTTCCTCTTCGCCATGAATGACACTTTAACTTGGGCTAGGTATTCGACACAGGACTCTTTTATGGACACAGCAAACCCTCGACATCCTTAGTTATTCCTGGAAATGTTCTTTCCATAATTAATATTTGACTCCTGTCCTCAATTGTTTTCTTCCCAGAAAAATTTTTCTTGCAGTTAATGCATCCACTTTTAGCCAAGAGTCTCTTGTGGAGATATCCAGCGAAGTAAACGATTGATCAATGTTCCAAAGCTAAAACATCTTCGTTAACCCTCGAGCGGGCGCGCCTGATATTTTTACACGACTGGGCGCGTGGCGTACTTTGCTCACGATATATGCATGTGCATAATGTAAGTGCATGCAGTATTTATATGAAAAGTCCTAGTCAGCAGAGTGATAGCGGCTGCCCGGTAGGCCACCTGTTCAAATGATGATTGAAATGGCTTAATGACAAATTCTTGCGAGCTACGAGATTCACACGGATTACGATCTGCTCCCTATATCCACGATCCACTCGACACACCCGTCCCACAAATTTAAATTCCACCTTTTGTGCGCATTTGAAGGCCTAACAGTAACACATTATCCTTTTCTTGGTGATTTTGCGCACGTTTTTTTAGTGTTTTCATACTGTGATTTTTTTTCGAAAAAGATGCATCAAGTAAAATCCTCCTACGAAAAATTTTGACACATTTCAGCTCTAAATCAGTCGATTTCATTTTTTAATATGCATCACCAAGTTCTATAACGCTATTTATCGTTTTTTTCTCTGACTGGATTCAATGCGTACATTCAATTATTTAATCTACTTCACAAATATTCGCAAATATTTTATATGAGTTCGATGACGAGTATTTGGATGGAAGAAAGGAATCCAAAGTCTACATTCCGCCAAGATGAAGTCGTTTCAGCTGTTCAGCTGTTTCAGCGTTTCAGCAAGCAAATCTGTTTTTTGCCTTAGGTTGGAAAATAATGCTCTAATTCCCAGCTACTCAATTTATTTTTGAAATCAAGTGACAGTGCTCCCTATGCAGATATAACTTACAGGTGATTGCTAGCGTAATTTAATTTCCATGCATATTTTTATTTCATCCGCTCAAGTTATGCATCATTTTAATGTTTGCATTTGCTTACTTTCTCTCTATCTAGGGACATTACGCTGTGGATATACAGCACTGAAATATCATCTATGTCTGCTGCTTTTTTCTGTTTTATTTATTTATAGGATATCCATTATATTGTATTCTATGGTTTATCAGTGAGTATGGGTCGATCCAAGCATAAAATATGGTTTAGAGATTCTAGAACTGCGCTAGATGGCTGATAATTTTCTAGGAAGGAGGCAGAATAATTCTTTAAGAGGACGAAAATAAGTCCAAGGTGTTGTTAGATTATTTTTGTCTGCTGGTTATTCTTACTCAATAGGGATTTCCTCACTAGGGATGATCAACCTGACTTTATTTGCTCAATGCATTCACTAGCACATCCACAGTTACCTGCATCCATCAATTATTTCATGTTTCAGGATATTTCTTTCGCGGTTTCGGATATATTTATTGTCGCAGGAATATTTATTGTTGTTTTACTGTGTAAGAATTTTTGCAATAACTGTATGTACCACCTCATGTAAATGAATGACACAAAAAAGATCTATTATTGATCCACGGTCGCTGTTTTCACGCCTCTCTCTTCTCACAGCTGGACTACCCGGGCGTCAAAGTGACCAAGGCGGAGATCGTCTGCAAAGGCCGCGATCGGACCAATGAGCTGGAGACGTTCTGGGAGAAGAGGGACATCGATCTATCGCACGGGATCGACTTCTCGCCACGCGGCCCCGTCTTGGCACGCATCACCCACCTGCAGCACGAGCCATTCACCTACAAGATCACGGTAGGTGCTCTAGCGGGGTAGCCCGATACTACTTCAGGAAAGTGACATCGAGACGATTATTAGAGGTCTAGAGACTCCTTAAATAATAAGAAAAAACATGCATAGTAATGCGATGCAAACATTCGTATACTACAACCTTCTATTGCTCCATCTCCCGAGCTATTTATTTAATTTTCCTGAGGATTTTCCTCCCCGTACACTTCTTGATCTATAGTAGGTATTTGCCCCTTGTTCTTTCTCTGAGCACTTTCATTATATTCCCCCGTATATCCAGGGTGAAGTCGTCCGAAACCCCAATAACGAAAATCCTCGAGGTTGCGATGTTGCCCAGGGAAAGCAACTCGCCTCCCTCCTCTATATTTGTGAGGGCTCCACACCTTTGGCCCAATCCTGGTTGACCTCTTCCCTCACCCACCAACCAACCTTCGGGTCGAATCCTGATTGAGTTAGTGTGTTCCCAAATTAACTGATATGCCCCATCACGTGACCAATCCATCTTAATCTTGTTTGGCGTACAGAGATCCATAGTGTCCTTTCTTCCCCTATACTTCTAAACGCTCCTTCGTTCCTCACCCTATCAGTCCACTTTTAATTTTCGGTATCCTCCTCCAGCATCAGGCAGCCAAGGCCTCTATTCTTGTCTGATAAATTTTTCCGATGATCCATGCTTCGGGACCATGGGGTCCCACTGCCCACGCGATTGTTTTCACGTACTATCTCCTAGTCTCCACTCTTATGCTCTTTGCATATAGTGTTCCTCTTCGCCATGAATGACACTTTAACTTGGGCTAGGTATTCGACACAGGACTCTTTTATGGACACAGCAAACCCTCGACATCCTTAGTTATTCCTGGAAATGTTCTTTCCATAATTAATATTTGACTCCTGTCCTCAATTGTTTTCTTCCCAGAAAAATTTTTCTTGCAGTTAATGCATCCACTTTTAGCCAAGAGTCTCTTGTGGAGATATCCAGCGAAGTAAACGATTGATCAATGTTCCAAAGCTAAAACATCTTCGTTAACCCTCGAGCGGGCGCGCCTGATATTTTTACACGACTGGGCGCGTGGCGTACTTTGCTCACGATATATGCATGTGCATAATGTAAGTGCATGCAGTATTTATATGATAACTCTCGATTTTTGCTAAAATGTACCTCTATTTGTAGAACTTAGTTCAAGCTTGCGCATTTATAGGTGATACAGATATAAAGGTACACAGGTGGTACACGGCCGGTCGCGCGGTTTAATTTACACGCCACGGGTGTCGGGTTCCTCTTGCCGGCCTAAAAAATTTCTAAAATACTTATTGCTTTAAAATCTAACGGTATCGACACTCAAAATGACATTTTAGGAATTAAGAAGGGTCGATTTTTATCTCCCACAACCTTTAATATCCCCACTTCACGTCATCCAAACCCCATCCAAACTCCACCTTACCCCCTCCCTTCAAGCACCAAGACAAATAAGGAGGAACTCTTAAGACTTATGTTACACTTGTTAATGCTGTTTGTAACGACGAAACGCGTAGCGTCATAATAAAACTCAGTGGAAATATTGCAATGTCTAATTTTACTGATATTAAGAACTTCCACCATATCGTGCCCCACATCATACAAGATATAAAGGTGATGTTTATATGTAAGACAGAGTCTTGTACTAGATGATGGCTCTGAAAGCCGAAACGCGTCGAACGTATTAAAATGTTGTGCAAAATTGCTGCCAGCTTTTATTTAAATAAATGTGAATTCTTTTGTATATTTTTTTTCGCATGTTGTTGTTCGCAAATATTTACGTTTTATATGTCCTTTATTCCTGAAATAGGCAACTCCAAACCAAAAACTCCTATTATCATAAATGTGTCTCCGCTTTCGCATCAAATTTCCAGTGTGGAACTAATTCACGGGTAACATTTCCTTGTCTTATTAAATGGAGTGGAGAAAATTTCACAAAGTGGCTTAGTATCATGTCTTCCGACAAAATACCATCAGCGATATTATCTCTCAAATTTACCGATGTTCCACTACCGCATTGCGGAAGGCTGTAGTACTTCGTCAAAGGAATCATTGTATCTCGCATAGTATTACACTGCTACCAGTAAAACCGCTCCAACGTCCATTCGATATTCGAGCATATCTTCTCTCACAATTTCATAAAAATCTGTGGTGGTCGTGAATACTTCCGTGACCTATCTAAATGATAGCCTATTCGTTTGGTTTGCGAATATATACTTAAAGGGCCAGGTGCCCCCCTGAAAATTCCCTCTCTCTCCTCTTGGCTTTCGGACTGCAATGTTTGAAGTGCATGAGACAGTTTTAAAACTTATTCTCAGCTGTATGTTATAAAACTGTTTTCAGCAGTAATGGGGAAAGCCAAGCAGAGAGAAGAGAGAGGGATTAGTGGAAGACGCAGCTCGCCAGGCAAAAAAAAAATCCCTATCGGCTGTAGAAGCTCCGATTCCGTTTGCTGGGAGGAGTGAGACTATTCTCTCAGATGATTGTCACAATCAGCCCGAGGCAAACATCGTCTTCCCTTCCTTCAATGCTAGGGCGCACGCGTGATTTGTCAATGGACTTATGTGATTTGTCAAGGAAAAGTTTTATACGCCACATTATTTGTTGTAAGGGGTGACAGTTTCCTCTATAGATAGTCCAGTAATGAACGGACGTCTGCGGCGAAAATTTATCCAATGCGGAAAATGGTCTTCCCTAAATAATTGCGGATTGAGATATCACATGTGCATTAGGGTGGGCCGAAAAAAGGTTTTTTTTCCTGATCAAAATTTTCCTATGCGTGAAAGTTGCGAAATGATATAAGGATCTCGCACACAACATTTTTTTCAAATCGGATAATATTAACCACTGCCGCCCGAGCTCTAAAGTTTAAAATTTTCCGAAAAATCAGGCTGATTTCAGAATCAAACGGCATTGACGACGAATTTTATGAAAATATGGGGTAATGGATAATATCGAAGATTGGATACATGTTTATGGTTTATGAAAATGAAATTTGAAGTTTATTGTAAAAATCTATGGTTCAAACAATGTCTATGAATTAACAACAAAATTGGAGTATAGACCACCCGCACATCACAACTCATTTTTGCCTACGTTTCTAAAATTCCATTTATTTAAATTGCAGGTAGAATAATATTTATTTCGATTGAATTTAATTTTTTAGCAAATAAGTCATCATATGGTAGTAAATAATCCCACAAAAAGTAATAATAAGGTACACTATTTTAAATTAACGTCAATCATAATGACGAATAACGAACCTGAGAAGCTATTTTCAACAAGAAATTCAGCCAAGGCTGAGAAGGAACAGAACCTGAACACAAAGCATTTCACTTAGTAGCTCTCTGCTAGTTTCGTGAAGAAACTACCCAGAACTCACCACGAGGAAGAGTCTACCTTCGACTTCCACCCGTGTCCCCCCACCTTTCAAAGAACACGATAGTGTAAGCAATCAATTACTCTGACAAAATTATATTGTGATTTTTTTTCGAATTTCGGCTGAAATTCTCTGTCTCCTATGCACGATAATGCCCAACCATGCCTGTGTTCTATACTGCACACGGATTTTGATGCCAACATTATCATTTGTACCGTCCTTTCAACTGCTTGTGTTTGGCAGGAAAAATGTACTTCTAATACAGATCTTTCCGTAACAAGGTCTTCCAAGTCTTTGTTTGTCATCCCTGCTACTACTGGTGGTTGATTTACCTCAATTGCTTTCCAGTCAACCGCGTAGATATAATTTTGAGCATCGAAGTTTAGCTTTGGAAAATTCGAATTTCCTCAATTCCTCCCGCAGAGTTTCTCTCGATTTCAATGTATTTATGATGGTCATTGCACGAATTTGTCTGCGTTCATCGGCTAACATTGTAAGCAGAATATTCTCTGGGTGAGCAAAATTACAAATCCCTGAATTATAGAGTAGAAGCGTAATTTGATGTCTCTATCCATATATTTCATAAGAAGAATCATGTTCATAATGTGCTTCGGGCCTTCCGTGCAATATTGTCTCAATTTTATTGAAAACCGCATTGGAGCGTAAACTTCGATAACAAATTTTGCCAGGGTCATCAGTTCTTTTGACGGTACTGAACAGAAGTTCATTGCTTTGAAGCAGGCAAACAAACTAATGCAAAGGTCTTCTTAGGGCCATCCTTTCTCCTGATTACTCCGGCATGGCTTCCGGTGTTAACCGCAGTTCCATCGCACACAATTGCTTATAGTCCATCGATAATGATCATTACCTCCGCTAGATAATTCATGATGGAATCTTATAGGCCAATAGCTTTGCTGACACATGGGATGACTTGCCCTAAATAGCGTGAATCGGGCTCTTTAACGAGAGTTGCATGCTCCTCCACTCTTGTTTTTCGCTTAGATTGACTATAAACGAAAGCAGGGTCTTTCCTCTCGTCGAAGTAAAGCGCTTGCAGTTTAACAGTTCCCACATTCCTCCGAAGAGACGTACGCAATCTTTCCCTTTCCCTTCTAACTTTATTCTTGTCAACAACAAGTACATCGACTCCTTGAGTAACCAACCCGATATCTATTAGGTGCGCAGATGCAAGCGCTGCAGAGGCACGGTTTGATATGTAGAATTATTCACAGACTGCGGCAAATCTGGCCAATTTCAAATTACTTACACTAACATTTTTTCCATGAAATCCTCTCCTTCACTTGCATCACATAACTCATCGTTCAATGTCATTTCATCACCTGAGTCTTCCAAACAGAAGTGTTCTGACAAAATAGTGTGGAGCATTCGGGTGTTCCTTTTTTCCTTCTAACCTGCGAAGCCTCCTCTTTCTATTTCTGCTCTCCTGCACATCGATGGCGCCTATAATCATTTTCCTGCCTCTTCTCTGTCCTTCGGGAATTCCCATTCTAAACTAGGTACTTTCGAAGGAATATCACCAACACAATCAGTCCCACTAAAGCAATTCACATGCCGCAACGTCAAAAAGCTGACGTGCGTGACAAAGAAAGTCTTGTTTCAGATCATTGAAAGCATTCTTGTTGACATATCGAAGAATATTACGATTGTTTCCATGATATTGAATGATTCGTCTAACGATTTGCCTATATCGAACAACTGGGATAGAGGATCTATGCCAAATGCCTTCAATGGCATAAGCCACTGTCTCCGCGATTCGCGGCACAGAAATAATGGTATTTTAACTTTCTTCTTCAATGTACCGAGAGTACAAAAACATTTTCATCATCTCTTCATAAGTGGGCAAATCATTACCACTTAACTTTTCGGGTGCAGCAAATATCACGCACTCCACTCCACACCTGGTACGCTTTTCCTCTATTTTCACCATTGCGTCAATCCTCCCGTATTCCTTAGGAAGGTTGGTTGGTGGGACACGGGTGGAAGTCGATGGTAGCCTCTTCCTCGTGGTGAGTTCTGGGTAGTTTCTTCACGAAACTAGCAGAGAGCTACTAAGTGAAATGCTTTGTGTTCAGGTTCTGTTCCTTCTCAGCCTTGGCTGAATTTCTTGTTGAAAATAGCTTCTCAGGTTCGTTATTCGTCATTATGATTGACGTTAATTTAAAATAGTTTACCTTATTATTACTTTTTGTGGGATTATTTACTACCATATGATGACTTATTTGCTAAAAAATTAAATTCAATCGAAATAAATATTATTCTACCTGCAATTTAAATAAATGGAATTTTAGAAACGTAGGCAAAAATGAGTTGTGATGTGCGGGTGGTCTATACTCCAATTTTGT
The DNA here is from genome assembly GCF_921293095.1 of Ischnura elegans. NCBI lineage: Eukaryota > Metazoa > Arthropoda > Insecta > Odonata > Coenagrionidae > Ischnura > Ischnura elegans. Next base: position 123,067,388 of record NC_060248.1, read on the forward strand.
TGTTAATTCATAGACATTGTTTGAACCATAGATTTTTACAATAAACTTCAAATTTCATTTTCATAAACCATAAACATGTATCCAATCTTCGATATCATCCATTACCCCATATTTTCATAAAATTCGTCGTCAATGCCGTTTGATTCTGAAATCAGCCTGATTTTTCGGAAAATTTTAAACTTTAGAGCTCGGGCGGCAGTGGTTAATATTATCCGATTTGAAAAAAATGTTGTGTGCGAGATCGTTATATCATTTCGCAACATTCCCGCAAAAGGAAAATTTGATCAGGAAAAAAAAACCATTTTTCGGCCCACCCTAATGTGCATGCGAGAATGCTTCGGTGCGGGGAATGAAAAATTTGCCTCTGGGCGAGAGACGTTTTCCCGAAGAATATTTTTCTTCATTTTTTGTGAAACTTGTTCATTCCCAGGGGCGCAGCTAGGAAATTCGTTCGGGGGGTTCCCCCTTGATTCCAAAATCAAGGGGGAACATTTTTTAAAAAACGGGGTACTAAGCATTGGGTTTTAAACTAATTTTAACACTTGACATACTCCAAAAAACTTCATTTGCTAAAGAAATATTTCGTACATTCACGATTTTTCAATATTTTGTTTTCTTTTACGAAGAAAAATTGTTGAGTTTTTATATTACGGAAGGAACTCCGGAACCTACGGACCCCCTGGCTACTCCACTATTAATTCCTATGCGCTGAATGAAATGAAATATTTAGTGGTTTTTTCAATGTTAAGTATTACAAAATACCCCATAAATTGAGAGGTATAAATTTCGTTCATCAGCATTGCTTCAATCGTTCATCATTTTAAAGACCAACGAACTGAGAATGAACTTACTAATAAGTTCGCTTCCCACCTTTTTTAATTCTAGCTATGTTTAGATAAAGAAATCTATTTAGCACATTTATTATCAATACAATTCAAATATCTGTAGTGCTCTGGGTGTGATTTAATGCATTCATTTTTTCAGCATTAGTTGTTATTGCCATTAATGATAATTTTTGCGTACACGGTTTATTTTAATAATTTTACATGTTTTTTTTTAACATAACAGTGACAAACACCTAATTTATTTCTTTTATCTTCATTTTGATCCACCTAAACTTATGGGAAACACTCCTTCTTCCTGTTTATTTTATGTCATTAACAGCTCGAAATAAGTTGTTTTAGACAGTGGTACCGTGATACCATATTAATTATTTGTAATAATTTGTACCTCTCGGTTGATGGGATATTTTGCAATACTTAACTTTGAAATAACCGCTAAATATTTCATTTCATTTAGCGCATGGGAATGAACAGTGGTGTAGCCAGGGGGTCCGGACACCCCCATCCCGAAATATAATAAATTTTTTATATAAAAACGTCTCGCGTCCAGACGCAACTTTTTCATTGCCCACACCGAAGCATTCTCGCATGCACATGTGCTATTTCAATCCCCATGTATTAAGGGAATTCAATTTTCCTCATTGGATAAGTTTTCACCGCAGACGAACATACGTCCGTTCATTACTGGAATATCTATGGAGGAAACTGTCACGCGTTCCACTAATGACTGGTTTAATTCGCTTTACTTGGAATTAGATTGTGAGGCAGATTAAGCTCGTCGGGCAATACCCAAGCTCTCTTCTGCTCGGGCCCGGGTCGTGAACGCATGGCTAGTGGGACATGGCGAAATTAGAAAAATTATACTGCTGGTATTTAGCTGGTAATGTTTCCTATGGGATCATTAATTACTATCATTGTTTTCTGTAATACTTCTGATTTTGAATACTCTACTTGGAATAGATTTTGAACGAAAAAACTCGTAAATTTTTTGGCAATTTTTTTCATGTGAGCTGATTTCTTGTTTGTGGAGTCTTTCCCTGATCCAGCTTGTGACCGACGGTTGGAGTTTTCCCTATGTCTGGGCTTACGTGAACAATCGACCAGATTTAACAACGTAACGCCACAGATTTATGACAATATACCTACCACCATAATGTAGTTACACCCTCAAACCTCATAAGCCTTACCATTATTCAGCTTAAAAATGTATAAATCACCAACAGTATTGTTATTACGAGATGTTTTTTTTTTAATTAATGAGAATTTCAGGATTTTTTTATTATTCATATATTCGTCTTCATTAACTTGTTAGCCTTCATTTTAATATCACGCACTTGTTCCTGCGCCTCTTTCAACCCTAGAAACCTTCTAAAAATCGATCATTGGAATAGACTTGATAGGCTCAACCTGCGATTTTTTAATGTAATCTAACCAGGTAAAACTACTGATCTTTAAGTTTCACTTTACTTTGGAAATAGGGCAAAGTCATACGGAGCTATGTCTGGCAAATATGGGGATTGGAGCCTCGTAACAGTAATGTTTTTGGCCAAAATTTCACGTGATCGACTTCGTCAACGCATCACCGATCATTACGAAAGTAGAAACACTTGTGTGATTTGTCAAGGAGAAGTTATATAGACCACATTAATTGTTGTAAGGGGCCCTCATGGCCCCTTCCTCTGTGGCCCTTATTCCAAGGATTTGGTTCGGTACTACGGAGTAAGTATTTGCTTCTTAAAAGTATTTTCACCATAAATAAAGGACTGGTATTTTTTATCGAAAGACTATATAAATATAGTGTCTATTAATTTGAGTCGATTATTATCTTTTTCTCGTTAGGCAATCACATATTTAGCTGAAAAATATGTTTTTCTCAGAAAGCAACAATACCAGATATATATAACTGTGCTATAACGTTGATTAACAATACAGCTTCCGTTATTGATGTTTATCATTTCTTATTTTTTCTACTTTATTTTGTTTCTTATGGGCTGAATGTTGCACTTCTGGGTGGATGGAAGAATTCTTTCAATCCCCGATTTAACAATAATTATTAATGCAAGTCCTTGAGACTACTGATTAGAAAAAGTGAGTGGATTCATTCTCCTGTCCTCTATTAAATAGTCAAGAGATTTCATTCTTATTTCCTCTGATGGATTAATGAAACATACCTCATCTTATACCATAAATACAGTAGTAGTTGTCATTTGGGTAAGGAAGTGGGAATGTAATCCCTTTTTCATTCAAATTTTGCCATATAAGGTCCATATTTAAAGGATCGTTTTTCTGAATTGACATTTACAAGACCAGGTGGGTTAGTCCCAGCGAGACGGGAAAAAGTCCTAATATCAAAATAAAATACGTATTGCCAAATATAAATAAATCACTCGCTGACCAAAAAGCCAAGAAGGATGTAATGCAGTGGAAATTCAGAAAAAACTTTAAATCAGCGCACTAATTCTTGAGTATCAAGTTCAATCCTAATGTGATGAAAAATATCGTTCAGCAGACGTTATATCGACACTGCCTTTCGTAAATACATAAATGCCATTGCTGGAGTAGTTATACTATAACTGAAAATTTCCGAACACATGTATATATACGTACGCATTTAAGGATCATTTCATTCATACCATTTGTGAACAAAGAATGAAAAGATGCGTCTATTTTACTGTACATCAAGCTATGTTATTTAAACACTTAATAAGGTTGGTTACAATATGAAATATAGTTTGAGTTACAATCTAATACAAAACATCAATTTTATTTATGTGCAATATCCATTTCTTTTTCGCAGCTTTAGATGTTTTCTTCTGTTTTTTGGATATTTTTAATACTCTGGTATACTATCATTAAATATTTTAGGTCCTATGTAAACAAAGGACCTCATAAATAACGTTAAGTTTGATTTAGGAGTCATCGCTTCTTTCTTAAATGATATTTATCATTACCGGTACTAGCGGGTATAATTGCTGCTCGTTGTATAAAACAATTTTTGTACTTTAAAAATGTACAATGAGCAGAATCTACAATCGTACAAATATGGGATAAGTATGTTAAATGATATATATTGTACAGATACTGGGTGGTCATTGTTAAAATCAGTCGACTCCGTGGGTTTCCGATGAAGCCTTAACCCTTCCGCGCCGGGTTCCTTCACGGGGAGTTGCTTTCGGCTGTACGAAGGCTTTGAGCATTTCTTTTTCGCCCTATACGGAGTTGTTTCTCGGCAAGGAATCGTCCAGGTAGTCGTTCCCTCCACTTAATGACCTTTTCTAGCGGGGTGCCGGACCCTTTCCTCGGCAACTGGGCAAATATAATCCTCGACCCTTTTCCCGAAGGCAGCCCATCACGGCGTACTTTTGCGGTCAGTTTATTGTCACTAGTTCGATTTAAATTTTTTTTATCGTTACTATTGCATAAAATTTCAGTTCATCAATGTATACCTTTCATTTTGCAATGCCTATAGAACTTTTAAACGAAGTTCTACAGTTATTTTTAGGGTTTTCAGCAAAAGGGCATTAGATCATAGACCAAAAAATACTTTAAAGGGAATGAAATCTTTCAATGTTCCTAGCATACATCTAGGTATTTACGATTTATGATATTAACATATTTTATATCCATGTTGCCCAAATCCACACTCCTCATTCGCGTCTGCTCTCTACGAGTTCTCTGAAAACAAGGGAATGAAACAATTCGAATTTTTTTAGAAGAATATTTTCCCGAAAAATTCTCATAAAACTACTTGAATCTTACAAATTTGTTGTTTGAAATGGCTAAATTATATTTATAAAGCAATTTCACTTAGATAAATATAAATTTATATTACGCACGAAATAAGAAAAAATACAAAACACTGTTTTTAGGGTCACTATCCTCGTCTTCATTATCACTTCTGGTGAGTATTTCCAGGATCAATTGATCCGTAATTGGCCGTAAATTCCCGTCCAGCAAATTTGCCTAGTGCTCCACTCGTCCAAGTAACTCTGAACACGTTGAGAACGTATGGAAAACTAACGAAAGCTCTAAGGAACCATCGAAAGGCACTTCAAGAAAAAAATCCTGGCTGTATAATTCCAAGAAAAAATGTAATTCCACCGAAACATCATTTGAAAGACAATCCTTGCAGGAGTAGGAGAGGGGATGCGTACAGAACATTTACGGTTAAATTTGAATACACATCAAGAAAATTTTGAAAAGAAAATGAGCTATTCCGAGAAGAGTGAGGCTATCATCATCCACATACAGATTTCAGTGGGAGGATACTTGCACCAATATACTCTTGGGTGTGCCAGTTGGAGGATAATAAGTTTTTCCATAAAAAAGTTAATGCGCTAATGTGTCCCGAAGTAAGCCTTTGAGGTGCACAGGGCAGACCACCTTCATGGATCCTGACCGGAGAACCAAGATATAAAAGTAATTACCTGGGTAGAGCAGTTCTCTTTCCATTCGTGGTATGGGCTGCATCGCCCAGCAGGGTTCCACAGAAACCATCCCTTGTATAGATTGCGAACAGAGAGTTAACGGCTATATTTGAATACACGTCAAGAAATTTTTGAAAAGAAAACGAGTTATTCCGAGAAGAGTGAGGTTATTTTCTTCCACAATTTTAAGTAGGAGGCTACTTGCACCAATCTACTCTTAGATGTGCCAGTTGGAGGGTAATAAGTTTTTCCAAGAAAACATTAATGCGCTAATGTGTCCCGAAGTAAGCCTCTGAGGTGTACAGTAGGGCGGATCGCAAAAATCGATTTTTTTCAAATCCATCTGGCCCAATGAAAAAAAGTTGTGGGACCGATCAAAAATAAGGCCTGAAAAATTTGAGACCTCTAGGTGAACCCCTGACCCTCGCTCAAATGCAATGTAGGGGGGGAAGGTCAAAATTCGAAAAATATAAAATTTTATGGTCATTTCCTATAGATTTTGCCGAGTTACTGGTCTTTTAGGACAAAAATTTCGTTCATTTTGACGTATCTGCCACCGTTTAGCCACAAAATGCCTAATTTGAGTCCGCGCCCGCGAAGAAAATATTACAACGCCCGCGCAGCGTCGCGGATACAAGAGCAGCAAGGCGATTCCGTCCCCTCCCCGCTCGCTTCTCCCCCTCCCATGCCTCGAATGCAGCAAAATTCATCTCGCGTGTGCTGCTAGGAGGGCGTTTATCTTTGATAATATAAATCGGAAGATGGTAGAAGGTAAAAAACGGTGCGTAGTGAGACGACTTGTCCCTTATTTGGCGCCTCGTCGGCGTTAAACAAATCGATGTTACCAACTTTTAGAGAAGTGATGAAATATTTTTAGATCTGCGAACGCAGGAAAGGAGCCTGCGGTCTATGAAGAGGCATTACAAGAGGCATATCTACGGATTTGTCGCCAAACGCATCCTTGCAGCAACGTAAATTGGGTCCCTAGATTACCCTCCCGATGTTTTTGTCGCAAATCCAAGTCAGCATAGTGCAATTAGCAAATAGACCACTATAAGGCCCAGCGCACACGGAGCGACTATTTTGTGACCACAGTTGCGAATCAGTTGCGTCTGCAACCAGTTTGCAACTGAAACAAAACTTCTGTCCGCACACGGGTGTAATGACAAAGGGCTGGTTGTAAATCAGTTTCGTCCATTGTGAAATCAGTGAAGTGCTTATTTAGTGCGGTCCGTGTTGTTTTTTAGCTCTTGGCTTGGCCGTCAGCGCTTACTATCACTGAGTCAGGCGAAGAAGACGCTGTGAACTATTATCAACACCAATGACGTTAGATAGTTTGTATTTGTTCATGACGTCATGCTTCCCTACTGCTCCAACGAGCTTCATGTTGACTTCTTGATCATTCATTTTGAGATCGACACTATACAGCCGTCAAAATACCACCAAAACACCACGTGGTCTCGTGCAACTGAAGTCTGCAACGCAACTGCAACCGCGGGCCCACGGTTGTATGTGACTGGTTTCAGACTGTTTTGAGATCGTCAAAAACCAGTCGCGTCGTGTGCGCCTCCCCACTCAATTACATTGTCGAGGTCACAAAACAGTTGCGCGCGCAACTGGTTTGCAACGGTAGTTGTAAAACAGTCACACCGTGTGCGCTGGGCCTAAGGGATGAAATACGGATTTAATGCTTTCCCGACGAATGATGTGGGTAAACTCTTTTCGGGATTCAACAAAATTTATCTCTTAGGATGAGCCCCGAGTCGGAGATTGAAATGTTGGCCATTATAGAAAAATTAACCCGGTGGGAATCCGGAGATGAGTTTGCCCACACTGCAAGGGATGTTAGAATTATGCTTATAGCAAAGGGATGATGCCTCCTTTTTCAATGTTGTGTCTACTTTTCACTCCGAAAGGAATCGATAATCGCAGATTTTATAACTTTTGCTAATCCTCCGACGGGGGAGGCAAACCTCCAAAAGTGGGACCCTGTTTCTTCAATTAACACCATACATTCCCCTCTAAACTTGTATTGATAAGTCCTCTTGCCATTTTTTTATCAGACAAGAGTATAGTCTTTCGTTCGAATAAAATGGAGCCCTTTGATGAAACCTCTCTTTTTTTATCCACAGTAGGCAGGGCTGGGCAAAATACAGGCCGAGGAGTATTTGAAATGCAAAATACCAAATACCTTGGACTTCTGTATTTGAAATACAAAATACACTTGTAAGGAAACTAAGACATCTTTTAAAACGTTCTAACACATAAATAAACATAAAAATTCTAACATACACATATATATTTGAGATTTTTCAATATAAAAATTATCAAATGTTGCTCTCTATGAATGAATCATTCCCCTTGAGGAATACAAGTTTTTCAAAAAGTTTGTCCGACAGAGCTCCCCTCACAGGGGAATGGATAAACCCAGCAAGTGAAAATAGTCTTTCCACTGGTGAAGATGAGCATAGGCTTGTATTAAATCTGATGAACATTTTCTTAATATTCGGATAATTTTGTAAACTCGACAGCGATTTGTCAGTAGGCAGCATCTTTTTCTGTGTACGTAAGTGATTCTGGTACACTAGCTTTGATGTATCTTACGAAGTTATGACTTTTGCGTCGGCTAAAGTTGCGGGAACGATCATTGCTGTTCCTTGGTTCTTGCATATACCTCTATCACAGTTGGCAGACGCATTTTCCCCGAAGAAGTTCCAATTTGAGTTTATAGTCCTTAATGTTTATTTTATGAGGAAAGTAGAGATACATCTCGGCTAATTTCATTTTCTTCGAATGAATTGATGAAGAAAATTTTTGATACTATTTTCCCGAACAAGAATTGACGATGTTGACTAATCGATCTCCGCTTATTCCATTTTTTTCCTCAGTTGTCGAGTTTCTTTAGGATTCAATCGAGCAGCCGTTATCTTTCTTTTCGTCAGCTTGTCTGTCAAACTACTTCTTCATTGGGGGAAACTTATGCTCCTCCTTGCACTTACACGCAAAAATATCGCATAATTAAAAATGTTCCTTTAAAATGTTCTTTGAGTTTTATACTTCAATAAAACCCTACTTTTGGCCTATTCTAATTTTCCGTAAGTTATAGTACTTCCTGTGGTACCGTTAAATCCATTTAGTCACATTCACAATGGAAGAGAAGCGCGTCACCATAGTTCGCACACCTTTATAGCCACTCGAGAGGCCTCTTCATAGACTGCAGGCTCCTTTCCTGCGTTCGCAGATCTAAAAATATTTCATCACTTCTCTAAAAGTTGGTAACATCGATTTGTTTAACGCCGACGAGGCGCCAAATAAGGGACAAGTCGTCTCACTACGCACCGTTTTTTACCTTCTACCATCTTCCGATTTATATTATCAAAGATAAACGCCCTCCTAGCAGCACACGCGAGATGAATTTTGCTGCATTCGAGGCATGGGAGGGGGAGAAGCGAGCGGGGAGGGGACGGAATCGCCTTGCTGCTCTTGTATCCGCGACGCTGCGCGGGCGTTGTAATATTTTCTTCGCGGGCGCGGACTCAAATTAGGCATTTTGTGGCTAAACGGTGGCAGATACGTCAAAATGAACGAAATTTTTGTCCTTAAAGACCAGTAACTCGGCAAAATCTATAGGAAATGACCATAAAATTTTATATTTTTCGAATTTTGACCTTCCCCCCCTACATTGCATTTGAGCGAGGGTCAGGGGTTCACCTAGAGGTCTCAAATTTTTCAGGCCTTTTTTTTGATCGGTCCCACAACTTTTTTTCATTGGGCCAGATGGATTTGAAAAAAATCGATTTTTGCGATCCGCCCTAGTGTACAGGGCAGACGTCTCCAAAATTTGTTCTAGGTGATGATAAACTCCGTTAATATGAACGCTAGAGTTCCGTTTAAAATTTGAAACCGATCAGCAAAACATCCAGAATGTAATTCTTGGCATTGATTTCAAAAAATGCAACATTTACGTTTTTAGTTATTCCACCTTATAAACAAATAAGTGACCATGAGCCCCTTCCTTGACTGGGTCACTAAGTGCCGGAATGGACCGAGATAATCCCCACGCGGACAATAGGAAAGGGTCGGACCTCTCGCGCCGAGGGACCCTAATGGCGGTTGGGACCCACTTGGCATGCTTGACCGCGAAACCGTGAAAACACGGCATTTGGCCTTTTGCTTCGAAAAATTCAAGCCGTGAAAACCCGGCCGTCATCCTTTAGCATCGGAAAATTTAGGCCGTGAATCACGTCCTGCGTAGGGAAAATGGGAACGACCGAACGAAGGGAAACCACCGATGGAACGATTCGTTTCCCTAATCCCTCCGTTTCGCCCGCCACCTTCAGCGCCTTTGTGCGCGCGCACCCGAGTTGTGAAAATATGTCCCCGCGGACATATATAAGCTCCTCTTTCCTCATGGGAATCGACTCCAGCCATTCGACTGCCAGCAGAAAAATCACCTGACGTCGACCTAAGAACTCAATCCTAAAAAAGTGACTGAGTCGCGGAGAAGAGGAATTAATAAGCAGAGAAAATGGCAAACACGGTCGATCACCAGCACCAGTTGCTCTACTTGCTGGGACGCCCGATGGAGCCCATCTTCGTGCCAAAAGGCGACCGCGGCGCTGTCTTCGATATCCCCTGCAAAGAATTTCTGGTGAGTGGCAAGCAGGGGTGGATAGAGTGCCGCGAGACTCGAGACTATCTCGTCTCGTCTCGTTTTCAAGACAAGACTCGCGGCTAGACTGTTGGGTAGAATTCGAGACGAGACCACTTTTTGAAGAGACGAGACGATACCACATCAACGAGACTCTCGAAAGTCTCGAAATGGAGATATATGTCCTCAATTGGTATTTAGTGTAGCATTATCCCTAAAATTACGTCCTTCTGTTAAGAGAAGTAATTTAGTCACGTTTTATTAAGTATTAAATTTCAAATATAAATCAATAATAACTTTTCGATAAATTAGATAACCGCAGGAAAGAATTTTTTCCGAAAGATCAATTTCTGAATGCATGAGCGTGACTTCTGTTGCCATGTTATGGAGTGTTAATGGCTGACTACTTTTCCTTGTTTCCTGCGATAATAACCTTGGAAGATTATGTGACAAAACTTCAACTATGTTCGAAAGTGGAAATTTTCAGTGCTTACTCCTACGACAAAAATATCTTGCATAATACTCGTATATGTGTAAAGTATCGCTCAGCGGCACTTGCAATCCTTCTTATAGCTTGGTAGCTAGGGGAAAATGATGGCCCATTTCAATTGCGCAGAGCACATTACCTCAGTAGAAAGACGGATGATAGTTGAAATAACAATGTACCTCTTCCTGTAAGTATGATATATCTACCGATGTTAGTGAGGTTATGTAGCACAATGTCGCTAAATTGTGTTGAGGATTTTAAAATTAAAAAGGATGGCTACAATTGACTTTCCTTTGACTTATTTTGCTAGCCAAAAGTCCTGTCCTCGCAAGTATCTCTTTCATTGTTTAGTCCGCAGTTCCCAGCCAATCCGGCTGTCTCCTGGGTGTTTCCCTTTTCTTGTTGTTTCTTGCAGCTAAAGACAATCACTTTTTAAATTTTTACATGAGTCATGGCATAGTTAATTGGGGGAGTTAGGGATTGGGAATGTGGGTAGGGTTTAGGGCAGATTTGGGATAAAAGTATTTTGGTTTAACAGGTATTTCGTAGTCCCAGAGATTTTCTAATAATGGATTTTTAGTAGCAGCGAAAGATTTTTCGAATTTAGACAAGTGCGATTTTAGATAAGTTAGAACTGGACATAGTTTGAGGTCTTTCCTGATGTTTTTGTTGCTCATAAACCATGGCGCATTTATTATTTTACGAATGATCTTGTTTTCGGCGACCTGAATTTTCTTGAGATGAGATGGTGCTGCATGAAGCCAAGCCGGTGCTGCATATGTGAGTATTGGTTTGATTGTAGAATGATAAAGCAGAAGTTTAGTTTTGATGGAAAGCGGCGAACTCTTCCTTAATAAGGGCTGGAGAGATGAGCTGATTCCTGAGGCCTTCTGTACAGCAGATTGGATATGAGTGGACCAGATTAGTTTATTATCTAGTAGAACTCCGAGGTATTTAATTGTTTGGCATTTTGGAATTGTTTTATTTCGGAAGTAGATGCGATGTCCTTCGCCTACTTTTCTTCTTTTGCTGAAGACTAGATGTGAGCATTTGGTTGCGTTGATGGATAACTTCCAAATGTCTGCCCATTCTTCATAGGAATCAATATGGTCTTGAAGCTGGTCCGCTGTCCGTTCCGGGTCGGAACCCTGGGCCAATATGGTGATGTCGTCAGCGTAGAGAAATAGTTTGGTTTCGGGGAAGGTAGGAGTATCGTTGACAAATAAGTTGAAAAGGGTGGGGGAGAGTATGGCTCCTTGTGGGACGCCAGAGGTGATGGAGTAGAAGGAAGAGGAAGCGGAATTAATTTGGACATAGAAGGTTCGATCGGAAACAAAGGACTGTAGGATTTTCAAGAGGTAGGTTGGAATTGGGAGTAAGGAAAGCTTATATATTAGGCCCAGAGTCCAGACCCGGTCGAATGCTGCTTCGAGGTCCAGGAAGACGGCATGAGTAATCAGTTTTCCATTGAATCCGGCAATGATTTATTCAGTGAGTCGGACAATTTGATGGGTTGTGGATGTCTTGGAGCGAAAACCGGTTTGTTCTGGCTTGATTAAGTCTTGTTCAATGAGGATATTCTTCAGACGGTAATGAAGTACTGATTCGAATAGCTTCCCGATGGTGTTTAAAAGACTAATCGGCCGGTAGGATGATGGATTAGAAGTCGGTTTATTGGGTTTTGGTAACATAATTATCTTCGCAAGCTTCCAAGATGTAGGGAAGTATGAAATTTGGACTAAAAAGTTGAATAATTTAGTCAGAAGGTCAATGATGGGGTTTGGCAGATTTTTTAGAAGCCTGTTTAGGATCCCGTCTGGGCCAGGAGCCGATTTCCGCTTGAGATTTTTTATGGTAGTTTTCACCTCAGCAGACGTGATAAGATGTGGCTCAGACAGCGGGCAGAACTGTAGACTCAGCCAGGCTTCTGTGCACTCACTTTCTTTTTCTGATTGTAAATCATTTGTAAATCGGAGTTCCAGCTGCTTCGCAAAAAGTTCTGCTTTTTCATTATCCGTGATGGCGTGGCGGTTTGAAGATTATAGTGCAGGAATCTGGCGTCTCAGTTTACGCAGGGCTTTGGAAACCGGCCAAATGGTGCCGTCTTCGCTGCGAAGTAATTCCACTTTTCGGTCCCAGCATTTCTGACGATGTTCCTTTAACATTCGTTGTACTTTGTTGCGTAGCGCGTTGAACAGTTGGCGATCTTCTCTTAGTCGAGTGCGCTGCCAGATTTTTCTTGCTGTGTTCCTCCGCGCGATGGTTTTCAGGATGTCCTCCGGAACAGCATCAGGAAGAGTTTCCGGTGGTGGTGAATAAGTGGCTTCTTTTTCTGCATGTTTAATCAGGGAGGTAATTTGATGAATTAAATTATCAGCGTCACTTCTGCATTCTAAAGGAATATCTTGCAAGTGGTGGAAATTGTCTCCGAGAAAGTGTGCAAATTTGCTGTAATTTACACGCTTCTTTGATGTCGTTGATTTATGAGCCGGTGAGCAGTTTATTGTGAAAAGGACAGGCAGATGGTCGGAGGAGGAAGTGTCTAGGGTAATTGGATGGCTGGTTTGGGGAAGGTTTAAGGTGAGAGAGATATCTAGGATATCAGAGGTTGCTTGCGGAGTGAAATGGGTTGGGGTACTGGGAGCGAGGACGTTGAGGTTTCTGGTTTTTTGAAGTTGCTGCAGCATTAATCCGGCTCTGTTCGACGAATTGCTGCCCCAATCGAAACATTTTGCATTGAAGTCCCCGCCGGCGATGGCTCGTCCGGTGAGAAGAGAGTTGATGTGTAAAATATCTTCCTTCTTTGGACATTTCGGAGGCCGGTAGACAGACCAAAGATTGATGTCTCCAATGCTGGTTCGGATCTTGGCTCCAACTGCTTCTACTGACGATTCATGACTGGTTGATATTTGTGTTGATGTTATGGAACTCTTGATCAACAGAAGAACGCCTCCTCCTCTGGGGTCTTCACGGTCGCGTCGATATTTCGTGAAACCTGGCACATAAAAGTTTTTGTCTGGCTTAAGAAACGTTTCCTGGATGAAAGCTGCGTCGATTGAGTGCGTAGAAAGTAAGTGTCGGAGTTCTTCCTGTTTTTGTGCTATTCCGCAAATGTTCCATTGCAGTATTCTGACTTGCGTCGCTCGGTGACTAGCCATCGCTTAGGAGAGTAACCGCCGCTTGAATCACTTCGTTTATTATGATTTCTGATTTAGGAGTGGTAGAGGGAGCAAGGAGTTTTTTTTAACCAAGTTGGAGAGGAAAGAGGTAAGTTTTTGTTTAACGGAAGGAGTGAGAAAGGACGAAATGATCGATTGCAGGTTGAAGTCGGAGGATGTTGGATTTTGCTGGGAAGTAGAGGGAACAGGGTTTTGTTGATTTGGAAAAGGAGGAAAGCTATCAAGCGGTGGCACGGTAGCTGTATTTGCAGGAGAAGTTCTGTTGCCGCGAAGTTTTTCTGCGAAGGTTTTGTATGAAGGACAGCCTTTGTAATTCGCTGGATGATTTCCGGCGCAGTTGGCACATTTTGGCGGTTCCGGCTTGAAGAGCGTGCAGTCTTTATGTGAGTGGAAGTCTCCGCAACGGACGCAACGTGTCTGCATTCCACAGCTTTTGTAGGTGTGACCGTGACGCTGGCAGCGCGTACATTGCGGCGGGCCGGTGGATGGTTTGAAGATTTCAATTGTTACATGTAAACCGCATAAATATGTAAGTTCCATAAATTTCGGCTTGTCTTCCGGTTTGGAGAGCTTAATTTGAAACAGAGGAAGCAATCTGGTGGGTAATGGCGGCAGTTCTGCATCAGGATTGTCACGGCGGAGACGTTCTCTGCGTTCTCTTTCAGCTTTTGTCGGCCGGGTTGTGCGTAGTTGCACGACGTCATCAGCGGTGAGTCCTTCTTGTTGAAGGGATTCATGGATTTCTTCGCAAGTTGTGTCATGCAATAAACCGCGAACAGTGAGAAATATTTTCTTATCCTCAGGCAACTGGTAGGAATAATATTCCCATTTCTTTGCATCAAAATGCTTGACTAGGGCGCGGTAATCGTCCACTGATTGAGGTTGAACCCTGATCTGGCTGCCCGTTGAGTGACTAATCGGAGGAGAATTGCATGCAGAGATGATCGCGCGGTGTTTGATTGACCATTGCGTGGAATCTTTTAGAAAGATAGGTGGAATTTTAGATCGCTTAGCCTGAAATTGCGATGAATTTCCACTTTGACGGTCCTGAAGAGGGTCGTTTTGACTTGTTGTACGTAAGGTAGGTGATCTGGGCCGAGAGGCGGCGGTAGAAGTTGATGCCGCGTGATTTTCTGAGTAACGGTCCAGAAGAGGGCCTAATTGATCAGCGTTGTCGTCGAGGGCGGCGAACTGGTTGACGGTAGTCACTGGTTCTGGCAGCGGTGGAGTTCCGACGCGGCAGCGCTTTTTTGGCCGAACGAATTGATCATCAGATGAACAGGGTGGTTGACTAATTGGCGGAAGGCCGAGAATGATGCGCACTTTTGCATCTAAGAGCTTGTCAGGATGGATCGAAATTTGCACTGAATCACTGTTACACTCTGGGACCACATGGGAGGGAGTGGGGTTAATGCCATGACTCACCGGGACAGGAACTGGGTTGTCCGGCTGTTGGCTCTCTCCTGGCGATGATGGCGCGGATTCTGGTGGCAACTTGGCTGTATCCTCTGGTGGAAGCTCGAATTCCCAGACGGAGTCCGGCGACTCCGGCGAATCGTTGTCCATGGCGCCTTGTGGCGCCGTTGACGGATTCAGCAACTCTGTCGTTGACGCTTTAAGATGCACTATTTAAAAAAATACTAGTACGTTGTCGCAGCTTGGCACACACTTAATGACCGAATGGTTCACCAAGGCAGGTTCCAATGCGGGGCTAGCCAAAAGTGCATTTAATCAAAAAGTCTAAACTGGATCATCTTACCGGTCTTTATTAATCAGCTCTCCTTTTAACTCCATTTATCTTATTTTCTCCATAAACACTATTTAGGGGAGAGAAATCTTTTTTCAGCAGCAGCAGTCCATTCTAAAAGTGGTCAGAAACCTCTAGAAAAAATCTATTTGCAAATTTGTGCGAAATTTCTGAGAGGAAAAATCATTCGCCCTGACCGGGATTTGAAGCCAGATCCCTCGATTTGCGGTCGTAATGCGTACCCAGTAGACTTCCTGAACTTCTGTATCTAATATATTTATCTCCGACAGATATTGCATTTTAAATAAAACTAATTACTCTGCTTTTTGAAGGAATTTTTTTTTCTTTCCAATGAAATATTTATAGCGATTTTATGCCTTCAGGTTCTTTTTAATGTTTCGATGATATTTTGTTTTAAGCCGGTGAGTTGACGAATTTGGTCTTAAAAATCAACTTCTTTCTTCAACTGTACTATCTTGAAAACTGCCGCCCATTCTGCCTTCAAGGGGCGATCTGGCTTGGTCGGCTGGTCGGCGATCGCCGAGGGCCCCGAGGTCAAGGGGCCCCCAGAGTCCTCTGGGTCGTCAATAATTTCATTGCGCATAAGCCTCATAACGCTATGAGGGAGTTGTGTAGAGAACTGCCATCGAGAGGACTCTGGGGGCCCCGAGCTTCGGGGGCCCGCACAAAGTTTGCGTATATCGTGAATCGGCCGGCATGCGTTGGGGCGCTGATCGCGTCTCTTCTCCCTCTCCTGTCCCACGCTTTGGCCAAATACGACGACGAGTGCGTGTGAATCTCCCTCTTAAGAAGAGACGATAAGACCACGGTGGCAACCTCAAGTGCGACCGTGCATATGTCAATATATTTTGAGGACTACTACGGATCATGTGACATTACATTTTTTCTCTTGCCCGATCTTCCCAAAGCCTCCAGTTCCGTAGAGAAACCCGATATCCCCGCAGGTGTTTCTGGGCAATCGATACCAAAATTTATTCATCGAGAAAAAATATCAGTTTACAATGTCAGGGTATAGTTACGCATCTCACTTGTATGATTTATTTACTAAGGGTACCGTGGGAATCAGAGCCAAGGCTGCTATTCTGGATGGAATAGCATCATGCTATTCGCCGATATTACACCCGAAGTTGCAATAATATAGCGTTTTGTAACTCAGATGCAATACGGTATTCAGAACGGTTGCAATTCGTGTTTTTATTACACCGGAAGACGCAATTCTCAAAATAGCTATAGCGCCGTTGCACTTCACTATTCTGAACGGCGATTCGCACCCGGTAGGGTTGCAATAATATTACACCGTCTCCCAAGCCGAGCTATCCGATATTGCAACCTAGAAAACGTGCGCATTGCGATGTTGCATTGTTTTTCTGAGGTTAAAGTAACCTAATCAAGTATTAAAAAATGGAATAATAGACAAAAATAAAATGATATCTACTTTATTTTAGTTAAATAATCGTAGCATAAGTGATGAATATTTAACTAGTTAAGCGAATTGGGTAGGAATTAACTTTCGAGCTTAATATGTGGAACACATGCTTGCTTCATCGATAGTACGAAAACAATAACAATTAATGCAAAGAATTACAACGAATAGCCCAAGTTTTCCGTAGTGCATTCATATTTACAATGCATAATTTTGTTTCAACACTTGACGTACGACGAAAACATCCTCAATTTGGGCTACATGAAAAATTTCAAGCTTGTGTTAACACACTACGCCAAATAATAGTTATAGCTTTTAATGAAAACCATACATTACCGTAATAATACCATATATTTTGATCAGCCGTTCATTTCCTCAATTGGACAGTATCGACAAATACATGCTACGAGTCGAAATTATTTTCCCCACTATATTCGATACCTTCTACAATTAAAACTTAAACTTTATTAAATTATAACACGGGCAGTCGACTTGAATTACTTGCCTGAAAACAAAGGATTTCTCCGAACGCCAATAAATTTTCCGAACAAATATGATTCACCACAAACGGTTAATGGAATATCCATGAACAACATCCCACATAGCACAAAATATCTTCAATGTCTTGGATATTTTAAATATCTTCTAGATGTCTAGAAAATATCTTCAATGTCTTGGATATTTTAAATATCTACAAGAAGTCTAGAAAATACCTTCAATGCCGTGGATATTATAAAAATCTTCTAGATGTCTAGCAATTGTCTTTTTGAGCGGAGACTCTTTTTGTACATGTCCAGTGAAATCAAAATTGATAGATAACTATGAGCAGTCTCAGCTTAGTTACCATCAGTAAACAAATCCAATTCAATGGAATAAAAGGTATGTCAAAATTCTAGTATATGCTAATTATAATTAATTTACTACTATTTTTTACTATGATAACAAATATTGCCATAACCTTTTACGTATCACAGTTATGTACTCATTCATATAAATATCATTCATTCATTGCCCTGATGATGTTTAAATACGTTGGCAAAAACTTGCATTAAAAATTCTTCTAAACCTACATGGCAAGACACTGAATCAATATTCATTGATAATGTTGCAGACTCCATTGAGAAATCTAAACGGAAATTGTAAGCTGCTTTGGTAACTTCCAACTTTTGAATTGGAGGAGGAAGCCCCCATTAGAAAGAAGTGAATGCCAGAGAGGTTCCATATTCCCAATATTCAGGAAGAATCCCCAGAAGGCACCCTACCATATCACCTCATGCTCCACCAGTATATACATATATATATATATTTAGGCTTTCAGTTGACAATAAGATCTTGTTGCACCGAAGAATATTATATTTCAGTCATTTATCCTGAATTTTCCTAATGGGTCCGGTTTGAATATGAATGTCTGGAAAATATCTTCTCAAAAATATCTTGTAGATATCAGAAAAGCGGACATACAGATATCTACAAAATATCTAGAAGATATTACAAGATATTTTCTAGACATTAGCTCCAGACATTCTAGATATTTTGTGGACATCTAGAAGATATTTTGTGCTATGAGGTATTAATGCAATATATATCATGTGGAATTCAATACAAATTGTTGCCTCTATAGGACACACAATTATGATTCAGTTTATCGGCACAGTTCAGGGTCTATCAAAAATTTCAGTGAGCATATTAAAATCAGCTGATACAAAAACAATAATTAGTGACACAACAGCACTTTTCACACGATTCACTATTGTTAGATTCACTTTTTCACAGCTGTTCCATCCATCCTCAAATTCACCACCACCTTCCTTGCTTTTTCCACATCTGCAGCTGAAATTTCGATACTATTCCATCAATACATGAAAGCACAGCTGTGACGTTGCCACCTACTTCATTTCCTAAACAGAGAATGAATACTGAAATTAGGGAGTCATATAATATAAAGCTAGCATTAGAAACTAAAGCTTCTAGTTCATACAGTAATACAATGAAAGTTGACACATATTTATTTTGATATGCAACAAACAAACAGACTTCGAAGCCTAACACAATTACGAAGAAAATCAAACATAGTTAGCTTTCAATGATTATTTCGTATAGCATATATCTCACGATAAAGGTCCCATCGGATATAGGTAAATGATTCAATATTTATTCCCGATAAATCATCATTATAGCAATGAAATTATGACCTAACCCACCTGTCTGAAGCCATTGTGAAATTATCACAACCACAACAAACAGCTGATTTCCTAAATGAGATTTTTAAAGCGTATTATATACATCCAAGGTTTTAATATAATTTTTAAATGTAAATAAAGCAACTATATATAATTGCAAGTCAATATTCCGTAAAATACATAAAAACATATCTTCTCCCTCATTGGTTGCGAAAACTGTTCAGAAAGTTTTTCAAATGGGAAGAGGCGGAGCTTTGAAATAGCTCGCGCAAGAAATAGCCAGATGATATTCCGAGCAAAATTATTACACCCCTTCATTCAGAATACGGGGTCGATGCAATAATGACCCACGGAATAGCATCAACTATTTATTGCATCGCTTATCCAGAATAGCAGCCCAAGTAGTTCTCCCAGGACTGGAAGTAGGGAAGGAAGCATTGTTGGAGGGGGAAGCTACGTGCGTACACAAATATTCTCTATTTTTCCTCACACCTCACACAGACCGCGAAATCCTTAGTCTCCTTAGTACGCCTTAGTAGTTCTGTGAATGCTGGTTTGGTTAGTGAGACAGTATCATCCTCTTTGAAGTGTTAATATGAAACGTGTTTACAGAAGCGGTGCGCAAAAAAGAAATGAGAAGAAGATGAAACTCTTTTATGTTAATAATATCTCAAAAACCTTTAGTGATTAGCTGAACATGAACAGTGGTTCCTGTATCGATTTACTACACAATGAGAGTTTAAATATAGATTCAGGTACGTTGGAATGTTCGTATTTTCATTTTAATAGTTTAAAAAATACCGTCTTATGACGCACTTCGAGTCAACTTTCCGTGCGGTTCTTTCTTCTCTCAACAATTGCGTTTATTTTTACTTCGTTTTGTACGCGTATTTTAATTTTTTGGACGCTTAGGTTTTATTTTCAATGTGCGTATTGCGCCAAACTTAAAGGAACGAAACGATCTACTATTTCACAACCCACAGCCTGATACCAAAGGCGGATCTAAGTTTGGACCACGGACTTAGAATAATCACAATAATAATATAATAATAATAATAATAATAAGAAGAAGAAGGAGAAGGTTTGGACCAAAGGGCGGGGGACCGGGCGTCTGGGGAATTCCCCCCTGTTTATTTGGGATTTTTAAGACTCGAAAACGGCCGTTTCTGGCAAATTCTTTGATAAATAAAGACACTACCGTGCACGTGTAGTAGGCCGTTTTGTCAATAAAAGTTTTATAGTGGTCATCTTCATCTGCATACTACCCCGCAAGCTGCCTCAATAGGCGTGTGGCGGGGGATGTCGGGACACCCGCCGTATTGATATGAATAGGAAATGATCTAACTAAATTACGCCTAGCATTTATTAAAGTCCTTTGTCATGCGTGGGAGATAACGAATTCCCGCACCTATCCGTTCGCCTAAATATCTCCATTATTTTATCGTTTTTGTCGTTCCTGGAAATTAAGTGGGGTAATAATATGATCTCCGTGTCGCTCTTGAAGATATCCATACTCAATTACTAAACTATCTAAGCTTACCGCGCAGCCTCCGAGTCTCTAGCGGCTCCCAACCAAATTCGTTTAACATCTTTGTAACGCTTTTTGTACGCCCTTAGCAGCTTTTGACGAGTCGCGAATATTGATAGTTTGGAGGGGATGAGGCCTTCATGAGGAAGGACCCCACGGAAACCTCTACTGTCTATCTTAAATATATCTCTGAAATATGATGATCCAAAAAAGGTAGGAAATTGATATCCTGAACTATTTTCTGGATTTTCTGCGGGCGCGTTGCTTCTGTTTATTTGACGTATGCATGCTCTCCGTGTTGATATTTCAAACCCCTGCTCATCTGCCACTCGAAGGGAGTTTTCGGATAGACTGTTGGATTCAAGTTCGGCTTCGCGTCAAATATCAGCAATATTTAAAGAATGTCAGTAGTGTAGAGTTGACCTTAATTGCCATTTTTTATTTCTTTCCTTAAGTTTGTAGAAGTTTGTTGTATTAATGCAGTTGTAATTATTTATATTGTCTGAATTTTTACGAGTCCCTGAACACATAATGACTCGAAAGAAACTAAACATAAATGAACTATTGATCGGGTTCGTTAATACTTGACAGTAACTGATAAAAATGCTTTTTAAACCGCAGCTTTTCTAATATAAATATCAAAATCAAAATAATTTAAAATATAAAAAATGTATTCGAATATGCTACTTGTTTTTTTTCTTCTCTACCTAACAGTTTTGATTGGCCAGCTGAATTATATGGACGAAACAAATCGTAAAAAAGTTATCCTTAAAAAATAGTTCGAGATATGTTTGATAATTCAAGCTTAAAATTTTCTGCAAAATTAGTAAATCAATTTTTTCACAAGTTTTTATCTACACTTTAAAACAATAGGCACCGAGTATGCATAAAGGGAACGTACTTGTGACTACATCTTAATACCATGCAATAATTAATTAGACATTATCAACGCATAACAACCAAAAGTCTTTGTTTCCCCAAAATGTGCTTCATAATATTTTACATTTTTACTTTTACTTTTTAGAAGCGTTATTCGAAAAGGTTATTTTTAAGGTTCATTAATTTCAGGGCATTTTCAAGGAGCAAATTCAATAAATAGATAATTGAACCATGATATATAATTATATGTTATAAGCTGTGAAGTTTCTACTTCTCATTATATTTTTTCTTACAAAATTTTGTTTTTAAAATGTTATCTTGTTTTTATAGCCAGAATAGCGTCAAAATCGTTTAACCGGGCATACAAAATCCTAAAATATTCCGGAGGGGGTGGAGGCGGGCGAATCCTCCGCTGAGGGGGGGGCAGCCGAGGGCCCCCCAGTCACCCCAGACCGCCCCTGTATCTTCCTTAAGGCCGCTTTACACTGTGAATTTTCATTCGAAAGATCATTCGAATGCTATTGCGAATGACCATCATTCACTGAGTATAACGGAAATTTCCTGCATTCGAATGAGCAATCGAATGAAATTTCGAGAATGTTCTAATTTGCTTGAATGATTTCCGTGAATGATATGAGCGCACGGCGTCCATCTTGCCATTGGCATCCACCTCGGAATTTTAAGATCATATATAAAAAATTTGGAAGCATATTAACCCATGCAATAGCTCAAATAATTAATATGTACTTTGAGAGAACATAAATTCACAAACAATTGTCTAAAGTGAGTAATTCGGATATAACATTAGGGATATTTAATGTATGAAAAAGTCGTTTTTTTCCTCGATTGCGTCTATGTTTTGTTTAATTTACAATTATCAAACTATATTTAATGATTTGAACGCTAAAGTTTGGGGTGAGATTCCCAGTTAATGACAAAATCTCCGTTTATTCGGTGAACGCATTCCAACCAAAACGAGCCGTGACATCATATTGGCCCACTTAGGAAGTCACAATCTCACAGGGTAATGTCACAGTCCACCTTTTTCCCCTGCACCGATATTTAAAGAACATCGATTTCTCTGTGGTGAAAAATTTAGGTACTTAGAAAGCCTTTAACTGTAATGGCGCGCAATATCCCACAAGATATCTTGAGAGCATTCGTATCCTTACGGTAATGAGGAAGTAGCAAGCAATTGGATCACTCTGAGCCAACTTCATTTTAAAAATTATGAGGATGCTGAAACGCACTCCTTCGAATAGAGCAGGTCCCTTCCTTTTTTCTCTTCCCGGTCCCTTTTTTCTCTCGCGCAGGAATGACCTTTGTTCGACTGCATTGTGAAGGCTGTGCACTCGAAGGGACCCCAAGCATAAATACTCATTGTCGACCGGCCTTCACCCTTGTGGAGCCTTTGTTTTAAGCTTATTATATTTTTTTTATTGTAGCGGGGCGCTGCGACGTCAATACGGGACTCGTCTCCATAGGGTAGGGTTTTTCTGAGCGAGAAAAACCGTGCAGTTTTGCCACAAATTATTTTTTCACTTACTTTATCGTTTACTGAATCGGAAGGGAGAAGACTTCGGGTAGCCATTTGAAGATTAAGTTTCCTTGTGATCATGTCTATAGCGCACTATGTTGAAGCATAATCATCGTCGCTCTGCAGCGAAAAAAAAACTTATTATGTGGTACTTCGTTAAGGGATCACAAAACGCACGTCTTATTAAAGCGGTTTTCCGCTATCAATTCGTACCGTTCTAATTCCCCTCATTACTTAGTACGTCATACCCCACCGAGAGTAAAAGCATCACAAAAGTATATTGAAGGGCACATGTAAACGAAGGGGTCCGTCGGCTGCGACTTCCAAAACAAATCACGCGGCCAGAAACGGTCGGAAATATCGTTAGAATCGAAATACATTATCGATAGTCGCACCAGTGCGCATCATTTCTGCATAGAAAATTCGCCGAAATCACTCACCGTGTAAAGCGGTACCGGCGAATGAATTTAATTCGAATGATCACCGTGTAAAGCGGCCTTTATATGCTCTTCTCCATGTATGTCATCACCTCGAGCCCCAAGTGTGTTTGGACCGCCCCACAGTGGGCTGAAATCGAAAAAAGCTGGACAAAACCTCAAAATCGATTTTTGTCGAGTGCGGAAATCGAAACTTTGCACAGTTTTTGTCAATACACTAGTGAATATTTTGTTACAAAGTGTTATTCATTGGTAATTTTTTCAAACAAATTACTTGGCCTCAAAGTTGAACAAATTTCGCAAAAATTGCCCTCTTTGAATTTTTTTCGAAATTCAGCGTGTTAAACTAATGCCACACCGTCTGTAGTAATTCAATATAAACAAAAATTATCAATAATAGTATGCGGTTTATTATTGTTAATTCTTGGCAACTTTCCTGACTCAGTTATATTATTTGTGGCCGATACGATACAAAATGGCAGACCCTGTTTTGTCGTCGAAATTTTGTGTTCGTGTAGGGTTATAAAAAATACCACCGAGTTACCTCCAGATATTTACACCACATGTACAAGAAAACCTATAGAGTATAATACCAAAATGAGAATTGCGACCACCTATGACACCGAAATAAAGATCGATTCTTCGAACGTGCGGCACAGTTCGCAGCTCGCTGTTGGCCACCGGTAATATCGTGCTCGACAGATTTTGGACCTTGAATCTTTTTAATCAGATTATTTGTATAAAAGCTATAATATGTTGGTACCACATTTTATTTCCATTTAATAAAACCTAATTTCTTCACTCTCTTGCTTTATTTATCGTCGATACGATACAAAATGGTGGACTCTGTTTTCTGTCGTTATTTTGTGTTCATTTGGCATTATAAGAAAAGGATCACCGATTTACCTCGAGATATTTACGTTAAATGACAATAAAACGATTTAAAGTGTCCATCCAAAGAAATCAACTACGACCGTTAGCATCAAGTAAAATAAAAAATCGATGTTTTTTGCCGCGCGCGCAGTCCGCGGCAGCTCCCTGATGGTATTGAATACCGTAACACGGCGTAATTTACAATTCATATGGTGCAGTTTAGTAATTGCAACTGTGAGTCTTGGAGGTTCATATTTAACGGCAGTGTGAAATAAAATGTAACCAGCATTTTATTTAAAATAACTAGAATTTTTTCCGTGCATATTTCAGTTGACATTAGAACTGTTGGTTATAGTGAAATTCTCAGAGTGATCCATTTATTCTCAATATTTGCTATAATATACTTAAAATCGCGAAGAAGAGCATTAAAAAGTTAAGGATTTCATAGATCACATCTGAAATGATATAAATTATGGTTAATAGCACTTAATATTGCTTATTTCTCCGTATAATCCGGATCACTCCGACCATCAGAGACGAGAGTGGCGACTTGAGTAAACAAATTTAACTGCGCAGTGGATGATAACACTCCTAGAGGAATAACTGGAGAATCCCCGATGTTAGTTTTCGTGGTTATTTCTTTGATTGATTTCTCTTACATGCTCTGACGATTCGGACGTTCGCGGACCAAATTTCTCACTCTGTCTCTCTCTTCCTTAGGCTGAGCGGTTCCAAGATGTTGCAAGTGACCTGGGCACGCGGTTCGGTCAGTACAGGAACGTGAGGGTCCCGGTGAGGAACATCACGCTTCCCGACCTCTCCCTCCCCATGCGCCTGGGCCGCCACGAGAACTTCTCGCTGTTCCTGCCCTGGCACAGAGAGATGGCCACCAGGCTCATCGAGATCTTCATGGGTGAGCATAATTCTCCATCCAAGCCTTTTTAACTTAACAAATGCCTATCAATCTTCATGGCCTCTTTTCATTTGAATTCAACGCTAACTTTGAAGCGAAAGAATTTGTAGAATTGATTTTTCAGAATTATTTTGTTCCTTCCCGGCATCTGATACTCATGAAATCTTCTCATGTTTCCACCGGGTGAGTTTCTTGCATGCCTGCAAGAAAATCATCCGGTGAAAAACCCCAGAAGATTTCAGAAGTTATTTTTAAGTGTATTTCTACGCATTTGGCTATTGAATATTGCCATTATTATTAAAGTGTTCTACCGATTAAGGTAGGTTTCCATGGAGTGCTTAAGAAGAATTCCGGGAGCCTCCCCCTACATCATGCACTTCCCTCTTCAGTGCACAATAAGACCTACTACTTTTCATTCTATCTAAAAATCCTATTCTTTTCCTTCCCCTCCCTCGTTTACCTAACATTCTTCCCTCTAACACTGTTTTCAACATCCCATCCCCGCTAAGTACTCGCTCCATCCATACCTTCTCCTAGTCTTTGCAAGGATTTCGCATGATAAGGACCCCGAGGACCTTGCCGACCTCGTTGCAACCTACGACACCCGCCCTTAAGGGCTAGGTCCCTCGATTCCATCCGAGGCTAGTTTGATCAAACTCCAAGGAGGACCTTGCAGACCTCACTGCTGTGATCAACACCCGCCCTTTGCGGACAGGTCCCGGTCGATGAGATTCCGAGGCTCATTTGGTTGTACACTATGTTTTCAGGGAAGAGATAGTTGGTAAGGTTTCCCACTTCCATTCCAACAGTGTTTTTTACGTGACACCATCACGTGGACTACCTTTCGTCTGGCTCCTACCCTTCGACCTATCTGGCATGGGTGGCCCTACCGGGAATAATTGCGAATTAATCCCGCCATCGCAGCTCTAGGAGTCATAGTAACGCGCAAGCCTTTCCACCACGACAAGGTTGTAGCCCAAGGGAAAGGCATTGTAGGTAGCCCAAATATTGCCATATCAGTTTTATTAAAATCATCATCAGTAGTCAACAATCCTAGAATTGGTTCGACGCAGCTCCCCATTTCTCTCCTCTATCCTCTAACCTTTTCAAAGCTACATATTTCTTCTGTTTTACATCATTTATAACCTGTCCTATGTAACTCTTTCTACCAATTAAGGTAGGTTTTCATGGAGTTCTTATGGCAGCCGCCCCTGCACTCATGGACTTCCCCCTTCAGTTCATAATAAGGCGGACTTCCTTTCATTCTATCTAAAAATCCTTTTCTCTTCCTTCCTCTCCCCCGTTTACCAAGCGTTCTACCCTCCAACACTGTTTTCAACATCCCCTGAATTAGCCATCATGAATTGGCACCTGACAAAGTGAAAATTTCTTCTCTTAGAAATGGAGACCTTCGATGACTTCCAGGCCGTATCCGTCTACGCCCATGACCGAGTCAATCCTTACATGTACGTCTACGCCATGTCTGTGGCCATCCTTCACCGTCCGGACACCAGGGGTCTACAGCTGCCACCCCTGAGCGAGATGCTGCCCGAGAAGTTCATGGACGGAGGCATATTCGACAGGGCACGCGAGCAATGCCACGTCCGCAATGAAGGCACCAGGGTAAGCAAGCTACTTCTCCCGAAACATAACTATTCTCCCCTGATGAGGGCACGTTTGTGTTGAAATCCGATTCCTCTTGTTGTTTCAAAAAGAATGCATTGATACTAAGTAACCTATCGCTGTGTACATTCCCATAACAATCAATCGATCAAAGTCCGCACCGAAAAAACACCTGAGTACATGTAATCTACATCTACCGAAACATACTCTCCTGATGACGGCACAGTTTTTTTGACATCTGAGTCGTTTTGTTATTTAAAAAAGAATGAACAGAAACTAAGAAACTTATAGCTATGAAAATACCCAAAACGTCAAAAATGATTCCATCAACGTCAATTCTGGCATTTTTCTTCAATGGCTTTTTCAGCTGATTAAAGTCAATTACAAATTTCTCAATGTTTTTATGGTGTATTCTGTCCATTTTTATCGTTCAACGTTCGGAAAACGGTTGTAAATAGATTCTTAACGATGATGAAATGCATGGGAACTTCGTCAAAAAAAGACTCGAGGGATATGACAGGAGATATGTGGTAGAGACTGTGGTTTTTCAAATAACGAAGGAACCATTCACCAATGATATAACCAATTGATGAGAAATTCAATCATTCCACCCATCTACCTGCAGATCAGCGCCAAGCACTAGGTATACTTCAGGTCTTTTCTTTTTTTGAGATCCCGCCAGACTACACGGCAACTACATTCACGTCAAAAATCAAAATTCGAGTTTTGAATGATCGCGGCATTTAAATTTGCAGTCTATACCCATGATATATAATAAACCCTTAATTAAAATACTGAAAGATAGGCGTTTTGTGAGGCCAACACCAACCACAAGTAAGGTGAAAAAAGGAGGGGAGTTCAAAACATTGAATCTTTTGAGTTCGCTTTAATTATAGGTGAGGAGTGCAGCGATCACAAGCCTGAGCGAGTTTCCATGCGCACATACTCCATTTTAGTTTCATGAAGTCTTCGGGCTAATTCTTAAAGATCTTGATGAGAATACGGCCCAAAAAACTTACCATTAGCGCTTACTCACGATTCTGTGGCCACGCCTAAGGTGCCTTTGATATTGCCGTCCCGGTTGAGTCTATTGGCTCAACACATCCAGCCAATTCACACAAACAAGTTGTGCACGTTTGTTTGCGTTGTCGTTGTTATGTGTGTTTTTTGTGAAAAAGGGAAACCTAAACCAACATCGTGACAACTGAACAATATGACATTTGCTCAAAACGTGCAAAAATTAAGAAATAGCAGCATTATATGTGTTTTCATAGAATTGCATTTGATTCTTATTATTGTTTCATTTTTCCTTTTCGATATATCTTTTTCTTATATTTTTTAATACAAACATTGCTATCTTTTTCTTATAAATTGCTCTTTTTTGTTTTTATTTGAATTTGCAAATGAGAATTCAAGATATTATCTTTTTTATTTTCCCACTTTTTTTACGAGTAATAATTATTTTCAAACCTAAGATTAGGAGGAGGTTGAGGCAAACAGGATGAGTTCCAAAATTAATGCAATTGAATTTCCTGCGCAGCTCATATTGTTCAAAGTGGGATCAAACTACGTGTAGTATGTGGATTCAACGCTAAGCTTTGCAAGGAATTCAGTTTCATTGCTATCTAAGCTGTGAAAGCTGCAGGACGGCACTTAATATTAACCTCAGCGCGCCGACCGTGTTACGAAAAAAATGGAATCGACAATCGAGCAAAGTTTAAGTTTCATGATAAACTTAAAAAATCTCTTGAGAAGACGAACAAAATGATTCGTGAAGCTTACGGGGAAAAGGCTTTCTCCTACTCTCAAGTTCTAAGGGGCTTAAAGGACTTTAAGAAGGGCCGGGAAGTGGTGAATCCCCAAAATGGCCAGAATAAGCAAATCAAAAGTGAAATCAGTGTTCGTCGTCTTTTTAGACAGCAAAGGAATGGTAAATAAGGAATTTATTTCTTAAGGAAAGACAGTAAATGCCACCTATTAGATTTAAGTGCTGGATAGACTTAAAAAGGGTTTTAATGACGCGAAAAGACATCCATCACATGGTTATTCCATCTCGACAAAGCACCTTGCCACAACGCTGTTGGAGTCCGCAAGTTCCTAGCGAAAAGTTCCCTACCTCCTATAGTCCAGAAGTCACCCCAGCAGAATGTTTTCGATTACCTCATATTAAGGAAGCCCTGAAATAAACCAATTTTTCGTCCTTTAAAGGGAGACAGGAGGACCTTGGGATAGGTCCCCGAAGAATACCTTCCTAAGCGCGCACCGGTTATGCCCGGTTCGCTAAAAAAAAAACATAGGTAGAACCCCAAAGGAAGCACTTTGAAGAATTTAAAGTTATGGTTAATGAGTTTCTTGATAAAAAAATTATTGCATTACTTTCAGAACTCACTCTACATAGGATAGACTCATAGAAGAGTGATTTATTTGGGTAGTGTATAGGCAGTTTTGGTACTTCGTTTGTAATCCCAATTGTCCTAGCGACTCGATATCGATATACTCGAGCTCTATTCTTGGCACGCAGGTGCCGATCGAGATTCCGCGTGACTACACTGCGAGCGATCTGGAAGAGGAGCACCGCGTGGCCTACTTCCGAGAGGACGTGGGCATCAACCTCCACCATTGGCACTGGCACCTCGTCTACCCCTTCCAGGCGCCACTCAACATTGTGCGGAAGGACAGGCGCGGAGAGCTCTTCTTCTACATGCACCAGCAGATCCTGGCCAGGTGAGGAACACCCCCTCTACAATAAGTCCAACGTAGGCTGTCCCCGATGAAGTCCGTGTCCACGGGAATACAAATGGTATTCCCGACGTCA
The DNA here is from genome assembly GCF_921293095.1 of Ischnura elegans. Lineage (NCBI taxonomy): Eukaryota > Metazoa > Arthropoda > Insecta > Odonata > Coenagrionidae > Ischnura > Ischnura elegans. The sequence continues at coordinate 123,096,950 of NC_060248.1, forward strand.
ACCTAACTACCCCCTTACACATTTGGTCGGAAACTGAGTGATGAAATGTTACCATATTGCTTCAAAACCTGTCTTTATTCATTTCCCATGCATCCGCGAATCGCTGATGACACTATTTTTCAGTGCTACATTCGGATACTAGCCTCAAATCTTTATAGTGGGCACAGTTTGGACGGATAGTGTTCAGTGCCCCGGGCGACTATTGTTTAAAGCAGGTCAATATCAATTTCGGGTTTCTCGCCATCCTTTGTTTATTTATTTATTTTTCATTTATCATCATCGCCCCGAAAAAACTCATTCAAGGCCTTTTACATTGGAGGAAATAACATGAAACAAAGACTATCACATACAACCATTCCCTGGGTAGGGGCATACTACCCAGGCGGGACCCGAACCCGCGACCTTCGCCTTGGCAGGGGAGGACTTAACCTCGCCGCCACCGAGGTCGGCTAATAATTCGCCTTTTCGTCATAATTAAGAGGATCCAATTCTATTTGGTGTATTTCTAACCTGGAAGGAGGTGACATTGCCATGGTAAAAAATCCCAAATAAACATAAGGGTTGTAGAGATTGTTCCTCACACCTATTTTTTTTGTCACCCCGAAACACACCCGCCAGATACAACTTCGAGAGGCTGTGCAATCGTCTTGGTCGCGTCAAGCGTCTGCTCAACCTGCGAGAGCCCATCGAGGAAGGATACTTCCCCAAGCTGGACACTTTGGTCGCGAGCCGCAACTATCCGCCAAGGCCATCCGGATCCAAACTAAGCGTGAGTGCTCCAATGTGAATTGATATGAGTTATTTCTTGAAACTGATAAAACAAACCCTTTTCTGTTTACCAATGACATTGCTTGATTATGGCGTCAGTTTATGTTACAAAGGCGTAAGGCGTTTAAGGCGTTATACATCCCAAATAAAACACCGTTTGAGCGAAAGTCATACATTTTGTTAACTATGGAGATAAAGATATTAACCTGAGTTTCAGAGTTAATTTGTCATTTAATATCGATTCCGCAAATTTTTTACCTTTAGGGTCTCAGATTTCGATGAAAATTTCTGTACGAGTGTATATCCACCTCAAACTGGAAACTCTGAGACTTTTATGCGAAAAACTTTTTTCGCATTTAAATATTATCACACTTTGCCAAAAAATCATACGTTAACCGTATTATTCCTTGTATTTCACCACCAAATTATCGTAGAGCCGTAATTTATGGCTTTTTTTAATTAAAACTAAAAATGTGACATAAAATTTGTCAAAATTAAATTATTCTCATTTCTCACTATATGTATGGTTAAATGCTTAAAATAATAGCTTACTTTTCTTAAATAATCCATCTCAAATTTGGCCCATGATTATATTTCAAAATTTAGCTATATCTAGTCACAGTCCGTCTCCCTCCGTCCGTCTCCCAGAGCTCCATCACAAGGTTTACTTGATTCATGTCGGTGGAGCAGAGGGCGGTGCGCGTGCCTTTTGTTTTTTCAGAGTGCCAATTTGTTTATTCTTGCTCCTCTGCGTTCAGAGCATCCGATGTTTCTCTGCCTTTACGGAGTTTCATGCATGATAATCATCTGTTAGTGTAAACCGATGAGAACAGGTCTTTTTTGCATAAGCCATGGCTGCATTGGAGACAGCTGATATCTCCATTCATGTATTCCATAATTTTAGATCATTTGCTGAACTAGGAGAATATGCAAATTATTACTTGAAATTTTTATCTCTAAGTTGACTTTGAATCATCGATTTCTATTTTGGTACGCGGCTTAAAAATATCAGTTAAGATAAGAGAAAACGTGCATTATTAAATGTAAAATATTTTAGGACTTTTTTCTTGAAAATAATTCCGAATCAGTAGTGATTACTGTTAAAATCCATTCCAAGTCTAAGATCAAGTTCGAAGCCCAGGTATGTAGGATTGTAAATTTGGTAATTGGAAGAATAACGAACTATTCAAATCGATGAATATATATTGGTGCTAAATAGTTCAATGGATGAATAAGTCTGATCTCTTATCAGTGTGATCAAGTTAAATTAGTTATTGCTCATGCAAGTCCATCACAATGATTCGGGACTGTTTTTCTTCTTTCTTGCAGGACATCAACCGCGACAAGATAAGGTTAGACATTGCTGACCTGGAGCGGTGGAGGGACCGCATCATCGAGGCCATCGACCTCGGCAGAGCGATCAACGTAAGCGCAATCGCTCCCTCTATTTTTGCATTCACACATATCTGTATCATGCACACATCTCACATATCTATAGAGAATGGAAAAGAACAAGCCAACGTTCGTTGCGTTTGTGGACTTAGAGAAAGCATTTGACAACGTGGATTGGAGCACAATGCTTGGAATCCTAAAGGAAATTGGGGTACTTTATAATGACAGAAGAATTATCCACAGTTTATGCAAAAACCAAGTAGCGGTGATAAAATCAGGGCCCAGCTGTGAAGAAGCAAGAATTTGGAAAGGAGTGCGACAAGGCTGTACATTGTCACCAGTAATTTTCAACGTTTACATTGAGAAAGCCATTAATGAAATCAAAGAAAAGGCATTGGGAGTGAATATCCATGGATAAAAAATTAGCATGCTAAGATTTGCCGATGACATAGCCGTTATAGCAGAAACAGAGACGGATTTGAAAAATATTCTGGTTAATATGAGTAGGGTAATGGGCAGATATCAACTGAAAATAAGCACGAAGAAAACCAAGATCTTAGTATGCAGCAGAAGAGAAGAAGTCAAGACTAACATTAAAATAGGGAAGCAAAAACTGATAGAGGTGGATGAATTCTGTTATTTGGGAAGCAAGATAACTAATGACGGGAGAAGTAAGAAAGAAATTATCAGCAGAATAGCCCAGGCGAAGAGACCATTCCACCAAAAGAGAGACTTGCTTACAGCGGGAAACATAAATATGGAAGTAAAGAAACAATTTATAAGAACCTACATATGGAGTATGCTCCTATACGGAAGTGAGGTATGGAGAATGACCGCAGCGGAAAAAGCAAGGATAGAGGCCTTCGAAATGTGGTGCTACAGAAGAATTATGAAAATTAAATGGATCGACCGAGTTAGTAACGAGGAAGTCCTAAGAAGAGTAGGAGAGAAGAGAAGCCTCATGAAAACTTTAATAAGAAGACGGAACAACTTTATAGGCCACATCTTGAGACATGATGGCCTGATGAAGACAATCATCGAAGGGCAAGTGGAAGGCAAGAACGGAAAAGGAAGACTTCGAACAAAATATATGGAACAAGTAAAGAGAGATGTGAATGAGAAGAAATACGTAGGTGTGAAAAGATTAGATGATAGGAGAATAGAGTGGAGAGCTGCGTCAAACCAATCCTAGGATTGTTGACCAATGACGATGACACATATCTGTCAGCCACTTCTCTCCGCACGAAGCCTTAGTGGCTTATCGCCATCACGCATTCATTGGGAAAATTGATAATATCAGGGGTCACTTTGCGGAACTTGGAACTCATGTTGAAAAACTTTAAAGGTATTTTCGCATAAAATTGATTTATCTACACACACGGTTTCGATATCACGGAAAATTAAAGTCAGTGAGCGCTCAAAGCGCTACCACGACAGTGGTGAAGTTTTCCCCTGAATACGACCACTACGTAGAAGCTCTGAGTGAGCGCTCAGCCACAGAAGTTGAGCGAATCAGCGTTGCATAGATGTTAAACGAATTAGGCTGGGAGCCGCTAGAGGCTGCGCGCTAAGCTTATATTGCTTGAGGAATTGAGAATGGATATCTTTGAGAGCGACACGCAGCCCATCGTATTACAACCCAACTTTATCTCCCTCTGTGGTTCTTCTTCGCAAAATGGGCGGAATGGTGGAATGCAGACATTACCTATCGTGATTACAATGCCACATCCCTAAAAAAATCTTAAACAAAAGAAAAACCAGAAAACTATTGGAAGGCGCCACCGTTACGATATGAATCATGTCAGGAGCAAGGCAAAAGTCATCCGACTCATCTGAGTTGGGCGAGTACATTTCGTGCTTCCTTTGTTTAATCGTGATGGAGGTTTCTAAGAAATTATGGCATCGAGTCTCTTCATTGGTCAGGTAACACTAGCCTGCGATTTTTCTGTTTTTTTACTCCGCAATAATTGATTCTCATGTACCTTCGTGCGCTGAACCCGAAAATTACCTTAGTTTAGTTCGATCAGGTTTGATTTTATTGCAATTCGCAATGTGCAAAATGTGTTGTATAACGAAAAATATCACAAGTATGAACCTAAATTTGAATTAAAATAGTTTGCCTTTAAAGCGTATTACTTTTTGGCTTGTACTAAATAAAATAAAATACAATTTAAAATCAATAATATAAAATAAATTTTAAAAATTATATGGGACAAAAATAGAGCACTCATTATTTTAGTTTTTGTGCCGACATCTCTTTGGACCAGCCATGTTTTGTACCAGGCTATCCCTTGAATGTGCTCCCCTGGAATCCTAATAGGATGAGATATAACTGACTTCACCAGATTAATATCTTTTTCTCGTGTAAGTCACTAGATACCATGATATTTTCTCTCTACGGAGCAGTTTCCCAATCAACTCTCGCTCGGATATTCTATTAAAAAACGATGAAAGCCCTCCGTAAAAATTTTCAATGCATCATGCGCAGTGGTGCCGACTTACAAAAAATATTGGGGGGGCCCAAACCGGAGACATTGCCCTAGTAAATGTTACATGTAGTGGATTTTAAGTTTTTAAGCATTTTAGAAGAGTCATACGATCGACAATAGAACCCTGATCACTCTAATCTCGATATCTGGACACTCCGGGGAAAATCGACAAGTCTTACAAATTTTTTCCTCACATCTGTAACGAATTTTTGGAGGGGCTCGGGCCCCCTCAGGCCCCATGGAGTCGGCGCCACTGAATTCATGCGCACGGATAGATTTTAAGGGATTGGAGAATGAGAAAACAAATTGGAAAATCATTAAATATTACACATTACCACCGTGCGCGGCTTTAGTTCAGGTTTGAGGTTCTCAACCCGTTGAGGCTTCTTTGAAGTACTTTCTTCCTTATGCTGCCATCTTGGATGGATCCGGAGAGCCTATCAACTAGTATCATAATCCTCGGTACATTGCTATTGGGATTCAGGAACCTGGATACCGTAGTCATCTGCTCAATGGCCCGGTAAGCCAAAGGTCCGTGCTTTGATTCCCGGTTATATTTGTCATGAAAATTTATGTTAAATTCACGGCCGTTCAAATGGCAGGATCGAGATATTACTCAAAATGGAGAATGCGTTACCGTTAGACGAAAGACGAAAACATTAAAGGTGAACCCATACGCGAAATATTTTAACAATAAAAAAACACATATTTATGGGCTGGGCATGTCAATGATTAAGTTTTTCACCGATTAATCAATCATGTATTGACATTTTTTTAAAATAAAATCAGGCTAGGTTCATTTCTTGCGTTTCTCTTTGTAACAGGTTACGGAAGAAGAAATGACAACACTTTCTTTCAAATTGATTAAAGAGCCGGAGGGATTTCGTAGTTGAAAAAAAGTCACATCCTGAAGTAGCAATGCTGAATTTACTTTTCGATAATATCCAATTGTAACAGCATTCATGATTTGGCTGTTATTCGTTTGAAGCCTTCAAAAATTCTACCCTTGCATGAAATAAAATCTCACCCATACATGCATTGATGCGATAATTATTCAAATTTGGATACTCATGCCACACTGTCTCATTTTTCCTCTGTCTACAGACAAAGGGAGAGGTCGTGGAGCTGACCGAGGAAGGAGGAATCGACATCCTAGGGGACATCGTGGAGGCCAGCATCCTCTCCATCAACCCCAGTCTCTATGGCAGCCTGCACAACATGGGACACTTCCTACTCGCGTTCCCGCACGACCCAGATCAGCGCCACCTGGTGAGTTGACTCAGAAAAGGTTTCTATCATTAATGCGAGTTGTATGATCCAGAAAATACGAAGTCTAGGAAACAATTGCTCTCCTTATAGCAAAAACCAGTACTTTAATATTCGAGGTAAAGTTATGTTGTTAAGTAACTAATAATCAACCATTATCAAAAAATCAAAAATTATAAAATCAAAATATGTTTTATATATAGCAATAAAAAAATGAGATTTCTCGTGATTAATTATGATATTATTATATAGATACCGTCGAGTACTAGGGGTAGTTTTGGCACCAGCTGTTAAATCACTTGATTCGAAAAAACCTAGATTTCTTAGCTTTAATGCTGGTAAATATTTCACGATATGGATCGATATTTAACATTACCCTTAATTCGCTGATGCGAACGTCTTTTGTTGACTGTCCAGAACGTGTTTTGTTGATTAAGTTAATCTCATTAATCTCTCGTGCTTCTCTCAACTGTCACACCTTATCTTGCAGGAAACCTTCGGCGTGATGGCCGACCCGACCACAGCCATGAGAGACCCCGTCTTCTACCGCTGGCACGCGTTCATCGACGACCTCTTCCAGATCCACAAGAGGAAACTGCCGAGTTACCCAGACAATAAGGTGCGTCACCTTCTTCAGTTGAAATTCGCCTACTCCATCGCTCTTTAAACACATAATCTTTGAGGCACATGAAAAACATTCCTGGAAACGCAAGAACGCAACACTTTTTTTTCGATATCTGTTACATTATCGATGAATCGTTTCTAAAAAAAACATGAAATAAAAAAATAAGGTGCAGTTTTTGTGATAAACTGATATTTATATAACGTGTTGAAAATATATTGTCATGTCCACGTGAATTAGAGGGCATTATTAAGATAAGTACGTATGACTTTAAAGCGCCAAAGCAATAATTCTGCTTTGTAATGCTTTAGTTCGAAGTAAACTTGATTGTAAGGGCCCCTCATACACAATAATGTATCGAAATGTTGAAAATAACTCACAAAAAATTTGGGCCACTTTTCTGCAGAGAGCATAAGATGACACCCTAACTATAAAAACAGGAGCACATCACACACAAATTTGTTGAACTTTTATAAATTCATACAACCAAATGAAATAAGTTATGGCTGTATGTCACAATATGATATTATTAATACTGGATTTTATTGCAATGTTTAATAAATTGAATGTTTATTCCCCAGAATTTAATCAAAGATATAATAAAAAAATTCATTAATTTCAGAAAGATAAAAAAGTATGGAAATTCTCCTTTTCCTAAGAATGTGTATAGAATACAATAAAGCTTGTATGCACTTGGATTTTTCATTAAGTTATTGTTGTTTTGAATCGATTGTGACTTTGATAATTCATAAAAATAACTTTTCGAGGTAAATGAGAAAGTAATTTGAATGAATTTAGTTTGAGTTTCGTATTTGTGTGGAGCTAGCATGTGAATTGTAAGTCAACCTTATGATTCAAGAAAATCTGTTTGGATAATTTTGTATTAAGAGGTATTAGGGTGTTGCATGGGAAAGATGAAAATTTTCCAGGCGAAATATTATTTTTATATCTTGTGTAAAGAAATGCTTTCCTACAATACACTGAGAGAGCATTACATAAATAAAAGGAAGGTCTCATATAATTTCTTCCCAACACAGCTGGACTACCAGGGAGTGAGGATAACCAACATCGAGGTCACCACCAAGGGGGCAGGCAAGAACGAGATGACAACCTTCTGGGAACAGAACGACATTGATCTTTCGCGAGGACTGGACTTCACACCTCGCGGGCCCGTCTTCGCAAGGCTCACCCAACTGCAGCACGAAACATTCACGTACAAGATCCAGGTAAAAACAAACGATGCTTCTACCCGGTCAACAATCCTAAAAATTGGTTTGACGCAGATCTTCACTCGATTCTCCTGTTACCTATCTCTCATCGCACCTACGCATTACTTCTCTTTCACATCCTTCTATACGTATTACAAATATTTTATTCGAAGTCTTCCTTTTCCATTCTTGCCACCTACATGTACCTCTATAATTTACTTCATTGAGCCGTAATGCCTCAAGATATGACCGATCAACTAGTTCCTACTTCTTATTTTCTTCTCTAAATACTACTTCTATAACTTCTTATTAAGGTTGTAATTAAGCTTCAATTTTCGCCTAATCTTCTTAGAACTTCCTCATTGCTCACTCATTTGATTCATGTGATCCTCATCACACCTCTGTAGCACCGCATTTCTAATACCTCCACTACTTATTTATCCGCTGTAGTCTTTTTCCATGCCTCTTTTCCGCAGAGAAGCACACTCCAAATGTCAGTCACGATAAATTGTTTAAGCAAATGTTTAAATTTCCCGTCATAATCATATCCTTCTTTTTGTGCAAAGTTCTCTAGGACATGGCTGTTCTAATAATTCCCTTCTTCCAGTTTTTGTTTCCCAATATTTTTTTGTTTTATAGTTTCAGAAGTATCTGTGTCCAAAATTTCTCCGCGACAATCCATTCGCTTGTAATGTAATCAACCCTGCGCTGATTGGCTTATTTCAATTACCTGCAGTGAACTTCTATCATTATTTGATGGAATTGTATCCTTGCGGTAGACTCGCGTTTCATTGAACGATGCATGCTTAGTGAGAGCCCACACCACCAACATACATTTTGCACAAGTTACTTTCTACTCGATGTCCGCAAACTGCACATGCAGCGTGTTGTTTGCTGCATGCTGTAAAAAATTCACACCCCCAGCCAAATAACCTTGAAGTGGCTGGCAGATTTTTATTATTATTTAAGTATTCTACCGGTCAGGGTAGGTTCATAAGGGTCACTTCGCCGACCACTCCGGGCTGTCTCCCCTCCCAAACGAGAGTCCCTTCTTCAGTTCACCGAAAGGCCTTCTCCCTTTCATTCTATCTAAGTATCCTATTCTCTTCCCTCCTCTCCATCGCTCATCTAATATTTTTCCCTCAAACACTGTTTTCGACATCCCCTCCCCGCTCACTATTCGCTTTATCCAAACCTTGTCTCTTTCGCATTTCAACTAGAATCTACCTTTCCTTACCTACCATACGCAGCACTTGGTCGTTCCTCCTCTTTTTCACCTTATCCGTTGTTCGTTAGATAGATGTAGAATCGGATAGGATGTATCAATGTGAACGTCATCACTGATCCCTGCATTTCACCTCCCTCCATACATTTCACTGAAGTTCCGTCTTCAATATTCCCAATCATACAAGGAACTTTAAACTCTTGTTTCCCGCCCACAGGTGGAGAACACGTCCAACTCGGAGCGAATGGGCACCGTGCGAATTTTCCTCGCCCCCAAGTTCGACGAGAGGGGTCAGCCGTGGCTTTTCTGTGACCAGAGGCTGATGTTCATTGAGCTGGACAAGTTCGTCGTCACTTGTAAGTGCTGCCTGAATTTCTCCCATTCAGAGTCGCGATTCCTCTATGCCATATCATATATAGCGAGGCTATTACCTTAACATTGTAGCTATAATTCAGTTTATTTAAACGCCACCAAATATGATGGGTTATTCTGAAAAGATACTTATTTTAAAAGGTAATATTTTATATAACTGAACCGTAGAAGTAAAAATTCCAGAGTTAATCCAACTGAACTATTTTGCTGGATTTGAAAGCCTGGAATGAGGTAATGTTTTTGAGTGGCTGATTGTTCACCTTTCCAATATTATAAGCTTTTGACTGCTTGTTCATTATTTTTTATAACTATAAGCGATTTCAGCGAAAAGTAGTGTTTCAAAGAAAACGAACTATTACATTAGAGACAAGATGCACATATATATCGTGCTCTCTGCCTATGTTAATTTCAAAACAATACAACACGTGTTTCAACTGTCTAGCAGTCATCTTCAGGCACATACTCTGAAACACATGTTGAAGAGTTTTAAAATAAAAAATAAATAGAGAGCTCGACATCCTTTCGTATTTTGTTACTATCTACGGGAAATTGTAGCGTTTCTCGTTTCTAGCATAGGGATATATTTCCTTTCTGTAGAAACATTAAATTATGGTTTCGGCAGTAGTGGCCCACGTCGCCCTAATGGCAGTGTTGGGATTTCCCTATCCTACTTCTCCTAACCTTATCCTTACCGGGGAGTCGTCGTCCGGGGCTCACATCGCGGTGGCACCTCCTTCCCCTTTTCCTCCCCCTTCCTGGGGTAGCACGGGCGTAAAAGTCTCGGACTTTGTTCCCGGCCCTCAGGAATGTAACCATCGCGGGCCCACCCTGGGTACGCGATTCCGATGCAAGGTGCGTATAATAGGAGGTGGTCTCAGCTGAAACTCCGTGCGGGCGTGACGTCACGAGGTTCCCAACGTAGACGTATGCCAGGGAATAACAAGCAGGAATCGGGTCGTGATATCGCCTTTCCGCATCAAATTCTTATGAGTTACAATAAAAATATCGTTAATAGCCATCAGATTACGTTGTATATTCTTCCGGAATGTCCATGTTTCCTTTTCAATCGCATCATAAAACTAGCAAAGTAAGCAGAATTATCGTATTCTACATCCTATAGTTCCATCCATAAAATATCGCAATGTATCATGCTATTTGAAATTATAAACTCATAAGAGGAATAAGCTACCGTAAAAAAATAGTTAAACACGTATTTTATTTAAGTATTTTTAGCTTTAGAATTTAAACTGAAAACCAGGACTGCAGATTCGTAGCCACTCCAAAATTGCAAATGGAATTCTATCGATATCAAGATAAAACATTTACATGTAAGGTAAATATGTGTCACAACTATTATTTTGGCTAAAAATAAATATCCTCTGTTAATTGAAGACCGTAATCTGAGCTAAGTGAGCACCAGAAGTAGTTAATTCGCCACAAAAAAGTAATTAAGGGAAAACTATAAGCGTGCCTTAGACAAGTTTTGATGCTTTTACAGGACGTTTTTCCGGGTATGGAACTTACATATGTATTAACATGGTAAATCATATCTGAAAGTACTAGTATTAATCTCATGCCCACAAAGTAGCAATGCTTACTATGGAATAATTTGAGCTTTAGGAAAGTAAAATATAAGCTGAGAAACAAGATCGAAGGTATTTCGCACATAATTTCCAAGTAAACTTCCATTAAGGTAGTGCAATGAACAGAATTGAGCACGAATCTGGTCAATTTTAAGGGCTGACTAATCAGAAATATTATCACTCCCCGAAATAAGACAAGAACAACTACGGAAACCACAACCTAACATGCAGTACATGTGCTTTTCATGAGAGTTGCCGCATGGATAACAGCTGCATCAAATGGAATCACAGACATAGGTGTTAAAAATGAAAACAATTCTCATTTTTCAAACTTATATAATGTACACACATTCAAATGTTACATTTTCAGAATGATATAAGAACGCCATTGAAACTATAAGATATCATATTAGTTAATAGATACTTAATATTATTTATACAATCAATGCAAAGTAAGCAACTTAATAATAAATCTTACGTACAAATGATGGAACAATTCTATTGAAAAAGTTTCAAATTAGTGAGAGAACCATGAATAGGAGCTGAAAGCCGTCACGCATATTCCATTAATTGTTGCTGGCATAGCTGAACCTGTAATTGAAAATGTGTATTAATTGCTGAGCTTGATTAGACCAAAAAAAAACAAAGAATTTAATAATTTCAATGAATATCATCATGATATATACATTAAATGGTCAGTATCATCAATTATCATACATTCTAAAACCTTTGGATCTTTATCAAACATGCTATCACTCAAGTTTCTAATTCATCTTTCAAGGTTTGTACTACAAGAAGACAATGATTGAGCACTTTCAATTTGCAGTATCAGCAATATACAATAATAACAGCAAAATGAAACTATAAAACATAATAATATGATATAACCATTACACAACAACCATTTTTCCTCGACAAAAAGATTTCGATATTTACCAAAATATCTGCATTATAATTAAATTTAATAGCTACAATCATTAAAAAAACTAATACATTTCTCAATCATGATCATTGTATTTTTTATGACTACTGAAAATAATAAGGTATTAAACCTGGCAACTTACCAAATAGCAGAATAGGTAGATGAATTTCACATTCAATAGACACTTCCAATCATATCCACAACTTAATGCTTCTCACCATGAAGATATAAAAACTGAATGAATCCAAATAAAACCATAACGGAATGTTAACTGGATATCCTTCAATCACTAACAAAACATAATAATTCTCTAGGAAGGCCGAAACAATTGACATTCATGGAAAGAAACAAAATTAAAAACAGGATTTCAGAATGGCATTGAATTGATGGAAAAGCCAAACTTACCGGCGGACAGAAGAATGACCTTAGGTACTACATTGATAACAATCTTTGTGGACTACTGATATACATATTCATTTATTCATATTCCTCACGGACATATTCAAATAGGTATAATACGAATCACGATGAAGTGATAACTATTTCTGTAAAAGAAAGGAATTGTTATAAAGGATCCTTAGAAGGGCAGTGAATTTATCTTTAACAAAACAATACTTACCTGTCTAAAGAAATATTCTCAATTATTATGAAGTTACTTCAACCTCATATTCCAGTTACCCAAAGATTTCAAGTCAAAGTACATGGTAGCCGCAAATTGCTGAGCCACGATGCTAGGAACCACTAGGAACTCTGAGGAAGCGAAAGGCAATGTGGAACTTCGTGACGTCACGCGCTTCCTCCCCCACTTTCAGCTGAGACCACCTCCTATTATACGCACCTTGATTCCGATGTATCTTTTCACTATGCTGTTCTGTAAGGGTGCAGTATATCGATACCATGAGGGAAGGCAGGATCAGTTCAAAAGAACACCCTAAATTCCACAAAACCGGTTTTATTGCCACATTCGAGCTGTACAACCGCCAGCAACACACTCCTCATGGCGCCTCCTTTTAGCGTGCTACACCATTTTTCTGAACTGACGGCGGCTGACCTTGAGCGTGCTCGAAACCCACCCACTCATCTTGCCAATCACAAAAGAGCGACAGGAGAATGTGTGGGAGCCCGCAGTCTCTCTCCGAACTCCGTGCAGTGCAGATCGCATTTCAGCTAGCAGTGTTGCCGAATAGAATTTGTGGAGATCGCACAGCATTCGTCCGCTGCCCCCGAAAGTACAGTTATTGCCAAGGCTGGTAACGCCGGTCGGCCGGATGGAGGGGAGCGGAAAAGGGAAGGGGATGGAGGGGAAGTGAGAGGTGGAAGGGGCAGCGCTTCTGATTGGCTACTTGCTATTTTCCAACCAGCCGCCATCTGTTCGGAAAAAGGGTATAGGCGCTCTCTATCTTCCCCCACTCCATCGTCCCGCGGTCCATTCCTCTGCCGGCGTTGCGTCGCTCCCGCGCTTGAGGCGAAGTAAGGTAGGGAACGGGGAGGGTGGGGAGGCGAAAAGCGGAGAACGAACTGCGGACTTGGCGGCGCGTGGGCGGTGGGTGGCGTGAGGTGAAGAAAGGGGGAAGACAGGACATAAGTCCCTCATCCCACGATACTTACAGTTCTACGATATCTCTCCCAAAAATTCATCTTGGTTCTTATTATATTAAAAAAATATCATCATTAATATTCATTAAATACCCTAATGTAAATTAAATGCGGATCAGTCAGTCATTTTGCCATTGATCCTCATTCTTCGGCCACCAGAAGGTCCGTTGCACAAGTGTTTGATTTTCTTTTACGGCAGTGGGTCGCCAGAAGTCTTCTACGATCACTCGTGAGTCATCGCAGTCGTCCATCACCATTCCGTTCGAGAGAACTTTCCGCGATTTGGAGTCTTCGTGTCCGTCGCCTGGCGAACAGGCCCTCGAGGACTTCAACTACTGCGGCTGTGGCTGGCCGCAACACATGCTCATTCCAAGAGGATCTCCCGAAGGCTTTCCCTGCCAGCTCTTCATCATGATCTCTGACATCAAGGACGACATGGTGAGCAATCACTGCTGTATCTTAGTGAAATGAGCGGGCTTACTTTCGAATGGCAACCCTTAAATAACACATATTTCTTATTTTGTATGACAAATGCGTGATACAGCATACAATTAAGGGAAATTTACTCCAAAATCGGAATTCTGTGCTAATATTCTTGTCAATCTTCCAGATTAAAGTCATCATGAATCTCATTTTGAACCTAATCACTGCCTTTGATGTATCGTAATAAAGAAATTGTTGACCACTACATCTACATCTACATAATACCCTGCGAGCCACCTCTAGGGTGTTTGGCAGGGGGTGATCAATCACCAGCATGCAGCATGCATTTGGACTCCCACATGCACACCACACCGTCCAAAAAACGTCCCGTATAATAACAAACTATACTACTATATGCTGTTAGAAATAGAATATAGAATAGAAATTCAGAAACATGCTGTAAGTTTTACATAGGTTAGTAGGCTACACTACAAGTCATGCAATCTATTTACGAGGTCTATTGCTGCCGTTAAAATCTCTTATTGATCGAGGAAAAAATGACATTCGGAATCTGTCTGTTCTGCAATCTATCTCTCTTATTTTATTTATATGATCTGATCTTCCGTAGTACGTTGGCGTCCGCAAGATATGGTTAACTTCGTCAGAAAAGACACTGCTCTTGAATTTATCTAAAAGGTTTAGTCTATTTTTCAATCTACGGTCCGACAGAGATTCCCATCCAAGTTTATCTAAGAGGTCAGTTACACTAACAAGACTATCGTAACGACCTTTCACATACCTGGCAGCTCTTCTTTGCACGCGTTCTAACTCTGTTATTAAGCCTTTTTCATGAGGGTCCCAAACACTGGCAGCGTATTCCAAATGTGGTCTAACGAGGGAAAAGTAGCTAATTTCTCTCACTTTGTCGTCGCACTTTCCTAATATTCTTTTAACAAAACCCATTTTACGATTAGCTTGACCGGTTATTTCTCGAATATGTTTATTCCACGATAGATCATTATTGAGTCTAACCCCTAGATATTTCACGGATTCAACTGCATTTAACTGGGTGCCCCGAATGATATAGTTACGCTGTAGGGAGTTATTCTTCTTCCAGAAATTCATTACGACGCATTTTTCCAAATTTAATTCTAACTGCCAAGCATCGCACCAAGCTTGGATAGCAGCAAGGTCATTCGTTAGTTCATCTATATCTTTGCTGGAACGAATTTCTCTGTAAACTACAGCGTCGTCTGCAAATAATCGTAACTTACTCTGCACTACTTCGCCAATGTCGTTTATATAAAGAAGGAATAGGAGTGGGCCAATGACACTACCCTGAGGAACGCCAGAAGTGACTCTAACCTCATTGGAGACCGCACCGTCTAATACTACTCTTTGGACGCGGTCGCTCAAAAATTCTCTAATCCAGGAAATGACATCTTCGTCTAGACCATAAGATTTCAGTTTTATCATTAACTTTCCGTGGGATACTTTATCAAATGCCTTTTTGAAATCAAGAAAAATCGCGTCCACTGGAATGTTGTCTTCCCCGGAGACTAAAATATCGTGGGCGAAAAGCGCTAACTGAGTTTCGCACGATCTGCTTTTCCTGAATCCATGTTGAGTTCCCATTAATAAGTTTTGCACGTCTAGGTGTTTCATTACCGAGCTGACTACGATGTGTGCAAGGACCTTGCATGAGATGGACGTTAAAGGTATCGGCCTGTAATTAGATGGCTGTTCCTTGTCTCCACTTTTAAATATAGGCGTTACATTAGCGATTTTCCAGTCATTAGGTACTTCGTGTTGCTTGATGGATTTACTGAATATTAACTTCAAGTAATGGGCAATTTCTGAGGCTAGTTCTTTATATACGCGAGAAGGGATTTCGTCTGGACCAGGTGATTTATTTGGACTAAGCGATTTCAATATATTTTCTATTCCGAGCGTACTAATTTCAATAGCTGGCATCTTATGTATACAGGGATTGTCATAGGTCTCGGGTGAGTTTTCGGAAGGCTCCGTGAACACGCTCTTAAAGTAGGAATTTAATAAATTGGCTTTATCGTAACTGCTTGTCAACACATCTCCATTGTCGTTTCTCAGCGAACATACGGTAGATCCTTTACCTTGAACTTCCCTAACATATGACCAAAATGCTTTTGGGTTTTCCTGTAACTGCTCTACTAGTGTTTTTCTTTTAAAATTCGTGAACGCATTCCTGAACGCTTCCTTCGTGGCGGCTTTAGTCATCCTATATTTTTTAATTATTAGCTCGCGTTCATTAGCGGATAAATCCGTGCTGACTTTTTTCATTTTAGCATGACACGCTCTCTGTCGCCTCAATGATTTTCTCACTTCCGCGTCGTACCATCTCGGTTCGCTGCCTTCTTTTACTATTTTACTAGGGATATAGCTATTTATTCCCGAAGTTACGAGCGAAAGAAAAGCTTTCCAAGTATTCTCTACATTTAACTTTAATACTGATTCTTGAAACTCGGGGAAAGCATTTTTCAGATGACTCTTAAACCCATCAAAATCAGCTCTTTTAAAAATGAAAACTTTACGCTCTTTTTTAAAGTTTACAGCGGTATTTAGAGAAAACTTTGCAGTTACTACATTATGGTCACTAATTCCTTCGAAAGTGCCAACGTTTATTACCTGATGTGGTATATTTGTCGCTAATAAATCAAGAATATTTTCTCCTCTGTTTGGTGCGGATGCCATTTGAAACAATGAATTAGACGTAAAAGTGTGTAATAACTACGTGATGAAAAGACAAAGGCTTAGATTGCTGCGGGGCAAATGTTTTGCCTACTAAATCAAAGGTTGGAGGATCGAGTCCCGCCAGGGTAGATTTACCCTATCTTAGGCATGGATGTTTGGGATGGCCCTAAGTTGTTGTTTTTAAAGGCCTTAAGTACGCTATTGTCGGAGAGGTGAAGACATGTTAAATCCTTTATAATTATGCATGTAAAAAATTACCTCCTCCAACAAATCCTGAAGGAAAGAATCATCCCAAGTAATATGAAATTAGTATTGACGTCACCTGTTTACTGCAAGCGCAGTCGCTAAGCCGATATTCAATTTTTTTATCTCATGAGCGAGGTTTAAATGATTCCGGTAAGATCTCCAGTTACTCCTCGTTCCGTGCTCATTAATGGCGCTCTACTCTATTCATTTCATCTTTACGGGTGAGCTGGCGTGGCTAAAGCAAGTGGGGATGGAGGGAAAGTTTCTTGACACGTGACTTTCCCTTTGCCAATTAGCAGACAACATGCGTGGCTTAGCGCTCTCACACCTCCGTCGTATCAATATTGTGAATCTACTCGTGGAGCAGTGTTGCCAAACCTCACATGTTATCCTTGTAGGTCTTTAAGTATGTACTTCAGCAATGGTGCCACATTCAATGTGTAGCTGAAAATTTCATGGGCTTCTGTGAAGGGATCCTCCTCAATACCTTCCAAATAGGTAAATATTTTGCCTCGGCGCCGGGCCTAAACTACCCTAGGCCACGCGTGACTCACACGTTTTCAGTGACACACAAGGACGGCTATGTACATTTGGCAACGATAAGTTCGCTCCTGCCCTTTTTCTCGGTACCACCCCTCCCACATCAGCGAAGCCCTCCGAGAGTGTCCGAGCTCTAACGAAAGCTCACCCGCAAATACAAAATGAACAGATTATGGCAATGCATCACTGTGTGTGTTACGTTTGATGGATGAATCACGGCCGCGGGTTTAATTTCTTTGCATTGCGTTCCACTCCACAGGTCGAAGGCTCCAGTGCAGGAAACGGCGAATGTGCCAAGTCGGCCAGCTTCTGCGGCATCCGAGACAAGAAGTACCCGGATCGCCGCTCCATGGGCTACCCCTTCGACCGAATGCCGCCCTCCGGAGTGGACACCCTCCAGCAGTTCCTCACGCCCAACATGGCTGTCACAGACGTCCGCATCGTCTTCACCAACCGCACCGAACCCGGCAGGAGCGTGTCCAATCAGCTGTGAGAGCCAGCCGCCGTAAAATAATAATAACTAAAAGTTTTATTAACTCCCAAAAAAATAAGCAATATGCAAAAAATATGTTAATATATAACACGAAAATAAGAGTATTTTTAGCTATCCTTTAAGAAAAATCACTTTTGAGTTCACCTTTCCAAAAGTCATAGCTGCTAATTTTTTATAGAAAATACAGAACAATTTACATCAAAAAATAATTATACATGATTAAAATAAGTGAACTCATCCTATATTCAGTGCTTCTGTTTCTTCATTTTCTTCCATAGTATTTTGTAAGTGCAAATTTCAAACTGTATACTTTATCTTAATAGAATTTTTCCCAGTCGTTAACCCACAATTTATGCTTGCTTATTTACTTTACCTGCCAACATTTCGTTGGGCTGTTATGCAAATAAATATTATTGTTATTATTCTTTAGTATTTTTCAGTGCCATTAACATATTGTCTCCGGAATACTTTGTGTACCCAACCTTGGGTTGGTATCTATGGACATCCGGTCCATGAGAAATGGAGAAAGACCTAAGGTTGGTACCGGTTGTCACTTCCGGTTCCCCATTACGGTAAAGTGACAATGTGTACCGATGTGTAAGAGATATCAAATAAATACATAGTCATCCAGTGCCGGCTTGCTCATTTAATCCGCATCACCCTCCTGGACCAAAAATGGAACATAGCGCAGTCGGTAGGATCATTCTATCGTAATAGATACACATCATTAGTGACATACGTGAGATAGCGTCAGACCATGCTAGCCCGAAGTACGGAACCTGGAGAAAATGGCCTCATACGTTAGACTACCACAGTCCGTTGACTTGAACGGCACAAGTCCTTACATAGACTGGGTTAACTATATGAGCGAGTTTGAAAATTTCCTGATCGCCACGAAGCAAGATGGAGAAAGTGACGCCATTAAAGTCGCCATTTTCTTAACATCCTGGGCGGCCCGGCATTATCGCTATTATCGACCTTCAGGCTCACAGAAACGGAGAGGAAAGACTACACAACAGTAAAATAGGCATTCGAACTGTATGTTGTTATTATTATAGTATTCTACCGATTATGGTAGGTTTCCATGGAGTGTTCAAGAAGTGATCTGGAAGCCTCCCTTTCCTTGCAGCACTGCCTTCTTTAATTCACTGTAAGGCCTAATCCCTTTCAATCTATCTCAAAAATCCTATTCTTTTCCGTCCCCTCCCTCGTTTCCCTAACATTCTACCCTCTAACACCTTTTTCAACATCCCCTCCCCGCTAAGCACTAACTCCATCCATACCTTCTGTCTCCTATGTATCTCATCTAAAAGCTGCCTCTCCTCGTCAACCATATCCAGCACTTCGTCGTTCCTTTTCCTCTCCGTCCATTTCACCCTCTCCATTCTTCTCCATACCCACATCTCGAATACCTCCAATCTTCTCTCGTCTTCTTTCCTCAGTGTCCACGTTTCCGCACCGTAGAGAGCTACACTCCAAATCAAACTCTTCACTAACCTTTTCTTTAAACTCTTACATAACGATCCTCTCAGAAGCTCCTTCCTGTTCATGAACTCCTCCTTTGCCAATGCAATTCTCTTCCTTATGTCCTTACTACTGTATCCGTTTTCCTCTAACGTACTGCGTAAATAGTTGAACTGCTCAACCTGCTCAAGTTTTTCACCAACCAGTTTTATCTTAAGTCTTACATTCCTCGCTCGTGATGCTTTACAAAACCGCATTACCTTAGTTTTCTTGTGATTAATCCTCATCCCATACTCCTCGCAACGCTCGCATTACGCATCCACAAGAGCCTAAAGCCCCCTCGTCAACTGGCTAATCAACGCCTGATCATCCACGAATCTCACTGATTTGAACATCATTCCTCCCACTTTTATTCCAGCTTCTAACTCATCCAACGCTTCCCTTACCATCTCTCCAGCGTACACGCTAAAGAGCAGAGGCGATAGAGGATTGCCTTGCCTCACTCCTCATCCCATTCTTGCCCACCCAGATTCTCCGTCCGCTACCCTCACTTGCGCAGTCTGGGCCATGTAAAGATTACGAATCAGTCGTCTATCCCTCCAATCTGCACCTATTCCTTGAGAATATCTATTAACTTTACCCAATCCACCCTATCAAATGCTTTCTCAAAATCCACGAAGCAGGCATATACGTCCTGGTCGTATTCTAGGTTCCTCTCCACGAGGGACCTCATTGTTGCTATTGCATCATGAGCTGACTTCCCTTTTCTGAAACCAAATTGATCTTCGCCCAAATACTCGTTTGCACTTGCCTCCATTCGTCTGTTCAATATCCTCAGTACCACTTTCGCCGCATGCGGTATTAGGCTGATAGTTCTATAATCTCCGCATTCCACAGCTTTCTTCTTTTTCGGAAGCGGAATTAAAACCGTCTTCACGAAATCCTCCGGCCAAAATCCCTCTTCATAGATCCTGCGCACTAGTTCGAAAAACCTTTTCTTACTATCCATTCCTAGATTTTTCAGAAGCTCACACGGGATATTGTCCACGCCTACTGCTTTCCTAGTCTTCATATCACGAAGTGCTCTCTCTATTTCCGAATCTAATATCCCCGGCCCAAGATTATCATCCTCCACTGCACTTTCCTCCTCTAGAGTCAATATCTCCGGTCTGTTTCTTCCATACAGATCCTCCACGTATTCCTTCCATCTACTATGTACCTCTTCTCGCTCGGTTAGCATCCTCCCATCTTAAGACTTAATTTTAGACATGGCTTGTCCTCTTTTTCCGCCCGATAGCGACTTCACCTTGGCGTACAACGCGCCTGCTTCTCCAACGCGCCTTCTGGAACTTTTCCATTTCATCACAATGTCTTTTCCACCAATCCTCCCTTGCCCTCTTAGTTTCACGTCGTAATCGATGCTTTGGTTCCCTATACATTCTTTTGCCCCGCTCTGTGTCCACGTTCTTCCACTTCCTTCTCTCCTCCATTTCTTTTACCATTGCCTCCGTAACCCAAGGCTTCTTTATCCTTCTGCTGTCAACGTAGCCAATTGACTTTTCCGCCGCATTGGCTATTCCCGTTTTACTATTATTCCATCTTTCCTCAACAGTATTCGTACCTTCAATCTCCCGTATACTAATGTCCACTAGTTCCTGATATTCTCTCCTCATACTCCCCTTCAGTGCTTTAACATTCCATTTCCTCACCCTCCTGCCTTTCATGAGTCTTTTGAATCTTACGTTGCATTTCATAAGTACTAGGTTGCTGTCTGAATCCGTATCTGCTGCTGGGAAGCTGCGCGCTATTCCTATAACTTCTGTCTTACCATAATGTAGTCTATTTGATATCTCCCCACATCCCCTGGACACCCGCCCTTTGTGGACGGGTCCCGGACGATGAGAATCCGAGGCTCATTTGTGTGTGCTCCTTGTTTTCAGGGAAGAGATAGTTGGTAGAGTTTCCCACTTCCATTCCAACAGCGTTTTTCACGTGACACCATCACGTGGACTACCTTTCGTCTGGCTCCTACCCTTCGACCTATCTGGCATGGGTGGCCCTACCGGGAATAATTTAGAATAAATCCCGCTAGTGCAGCTCTAGGGGTTATAGGATCGCGCAAGCCTTTCCACCACGACAAGGTTGCATCCCAAGGGAAAGGGAACTATATGTGGCTCCGAAAATTAACGAGACTTTTGAACGATACGTGTTCAATCAACAGGTACAGGATGAAGGGGAGACTTTCGAATACTTTTTCGCCGACTGTCGGAGGCTCCTCAAGAATTGCGGATTCTCCAGGGTGGAGTCTCAGCAAGAGTCAGTGTTGCGGTACCGCATTGTCTTCGGGGTGAGTGATAAAGCAGTTCAAGAAGCTCTCCTTTGAATTGAAGACTTAACCCTTGATAGAGCAGCGGCTCATTGCAGAGCTGTAGAGCAGAGCAGACGCCAGGCGAAGGTCATCCAGGAGTCGACGAGTGCTAGAGAAAGTGGTGCTGCTGTTGATGTCGTGAAGGAAAGCAGTGCTGCTGTTAAAGTTGTGAGAAAAGGAAGGCATCAAAACAGTGATGTAAGAGCACATAAGGGCAACACATTGAGTAGAGTTAATAAAAAGAGCTCATATAACGTGTTTCACTGCCAAAGGTGTGATTCAAGACACGCCGTGCGCGCATGTCCCACATTTGGCAAAGATTCATTTTGCTGTTACGTGCAGAATTAACAAGGTACGCCAAATTAATGAGTACTAGTCTGACTCGGATGTATCATCTATCTATTTCGACATTGTTGGTGTCAGTGTGAGTGCGGTGGGATCTAAAAGTAAGGGCTTTAGAGAAAATGAGTGGCACGAAGAGATTAAATTGAACGGTAAAACAATGCTGACGAAACTCGATATTGGGGCCCAGGTTAATGTGTTGCCTAATAAGCTATTTAAAAGTGTGAGTGAAAGTGTTCATGTTCGGCCCACTAGACTGCTACTTGAGGCGTACGGGGGAACCAAAGTTAAGCCAATGGGAATAGCTATGATTTGTTGTAAGAGGGAAGGATGCATATCTCGATTTTGTGATTGTAGATTGTGATTCCCAACCCCTATTGGGTTTACCGGGGTGTGTGTCTATCTCTAAATTTCCCACACGGAAAATAGATATCTATGTATTGTCTATTTTCTTCTATGAATAGATATATACCTAATAGATGCCTATTAGACATCTATTAGTTATATATCTCTCTGTCAGACATCTATTAGATGCACTGGTGAAGAGGGGCGGTTTTGGATGCATCTCCAAAAGTGTCTTTTAAAACGCGATTCATGAGCTATGGAAGCGATTTAACATTTGATTGAGGGACAAATTTTTTGGTTCCTTACTCGAGCGATGGCGGACTTGAAAAATTTTCGACGCGTCGAACGAAGCCTGGCGACATGACAGTGGCAAAGCCAGGAATTTCGTTCGGGGAGGGCTCCAAAACCAAGGGGGAAAATTTTTGAAAAATCGGGCTCTAAGTAATGGGTTTTAAACACTTTTCAGAATCGAAAAAACTTAATTTTTGAAAGAAACATTTTGTAAATTCCTGATTTCTCAATATTTTGTTTTCTTTTATGAAGGGCAATAATTGTGTTTTTATATTTCGGGGGGGGGGGGGAAGGGGGCGTCCAGACCCCCCAAACCCCCACTACGCAACTGCCTGGCGACTATGCCAACTATATCTGTATATTGTCTATTTTCATATATGAGTAGATGTATATGTAAAGGCCGTTTTACACGGTACACGGAATTGCGCAATCTGACGTACTTGCGAAGGCGCAATCAAAATTGCGTCGTGTAAAGCGGTGAATTGCTAGAGCACATGCGAGAATGCGTGGATGCGAGACGGCAAAATAGCCCCTGTTCTAATTTCGTTCATGCATTCGCGCAATAGGATGGAACACTCAAAATTAGAAATTGGATTTCGTTATTTTAAACCAAAAAGATATGAATGAAAAACACATACGCCAAATTTCAGAGCTCAAATTCGATTTTTAACCGAGATAAGTAGCTTTAAAAGTCCGCTAGGAGCTTTGACCACGCCCACGACGCGAAACGTATTTCTATTGGCTGATGCCGTGTGACGTGTGAACCTCATGAATGCTGCGGGAGTAACGCTTGAAGAAGCCGTAAACACATTGGGTTCGTGGAAATAGTGGCCAAAATTTTATCATCATGGTGAAAAAAACGTTAATTTTGTTCTGGCTGGTTATCGAAATGTATCAACCGAGGCTCGATGAACAATTTTTTTTGTCTTAAATGAATCATTTAATTGAAATGAAACTTCTTAAGATGAAATGTTTACAGTTTTGATAGAGATAGTAATCACGGCAATTGTAGTGGATGCTTTAATTTTCGGACATACTATCGTAAAATCCTTTACTTATTAATGGTTTCCGGATGTAAATTATGAAATAAATTAAAAAATGTGCTATAGTTATAGCTGTTTTCATGCTCTCTGAAGTGAGGAAGTTCGAGGTTCTCTCCGTTTCTTTTAGGATTAGCATTCAAATTCCGTTGGAACAGCATTTTTAAAGCAGAGGCCTCGCTTTGGTCAACTGCGCTCCTGATAATTCTTCAAGTCAGTTTCGTACCATAAAAAATTGTAAGCAGTTGTCATCAAAATGATAGAGGAACGCAGAGATGGGGATTTTTACGTGAAAATATCCGTTAGTTCCCTCATATTTACATCTGAGTTGTACAGTCACTTTTAAAAGTTTTAGAACAAAGTTTGTGGCACCACTTATGCTTCTAAAGAAAAGTTAGTATCCTGTACTACTTTCGTAGTTTTTTGCTGTGCTCCACTAACATTCCGCTTGTGAGTGAATATACATATGCACTAAAATGGATAAATGATTTTATACTGAAAATTTATCATTCCGCTTCTATTTATACAGGATGTAATGATTATTTCCTATTCATTTAATTTATACTTGAACCGGTTTTCACCCTTACTTTTTCTAATACTTATCTTTTGAGTAATTTTATGTTACCGAGGCGGCCAAGTGGCCATCGATTTGAACTGTGCTAGTAAAGGTTGAGGGATGGGGACTGTTTTTCATAATTTTTTCCGATTTTGCTCTCGTTTTCTTTCTTATTTACAGTTTTTTTTGTATTCGTAATTTCGCTGTCATTGCTAATTCGTTTTCATTGAAGCTAATGAAAATTTTTTAAATTAAGAAAAAAATGGTGGATACAACCATGATGTCGGCATTGACGTACAGTTTGAAGTCTAGCGAGAGGAGTCACACATTACATTGTATAATTTGACACTTATTATTTTTCGATTGATGATAGTTCAAACTATTTGCTAGTATTCATTCAGTAAGCATTCGCCTTTGGTTTTTCTGTTTTTCTCTAAGATTTTAAAAGTTAAAAAAGAAAGAAAAGTTATTATTTACTATTTGTGCTTCTATATATAAACCTGGCGGCACGGAGACTCAAATGTGCTTATTTCTGCTTGTTGTGAGTAATACGATATCGTAGTATTTCCTGGAGTACACATTTGTGATTATGATGCATTAATTTGTACTCTTTGACAAATCACCAGGTGAGCGTCGAAGACCCTTTCCGTTACAGGAGTTGGCTTTTAATGCGCAAGATAGAAACAAAGAGTGAAAACCGGGGCAAATATGTAGTAAATGCACACGAAATAATCAATAAATTCAACACTAATTGAAACATAATGATATATTTGCAATTAAAAAGTAAAATTTCCCGTTGAGCGCGTATGTATTTAAGCACATACGAACTTTTGCGATGTGTGGCCAAAGATAACAAAAGGAGCAATCGAAACTAAATCCCATTGAGAAGCAGAAGAGACTTACATTAAAATGGCCCTCACAAATTTTATAACAGCCCATCTCTGAAGGAATATGCTGTCTCCGTGCAGCGTCGCACCACCGCCTTCCTCGGTCTGGGTCGTTTGGCACAACAAAAAAAATACTTTTCTTGTGTTTGACGAGAGGTAGATTCACACTAGGCACACAACAGTACACGTAAGGTTTCCTCCCACTCATTTAAAATTCTCCGTTTCATCTACAATTTATTTATACTCGAAATAACGCCTACGATAATTCACTCCTTATGCAAGCAATACAGACATCATGAGGTTCACACGTCATCAACATGGCGTCGTCCGAGAAATACGTTTTTGGCGCGGAATTCAAGTTGAAACCTCAAACTCTTCTAGGGGCGAAATTATTCAGCGCTCAGTGGTAAAATTTGGTGAGAGACTTTCTTACACCCATTACTTTATAAATCAAGCATAATATTTGGTAGTGTAATCCCTTCCATTCCACGCCATTTTAGAAATTAATGCAGCTCTAACCTGCGCATTCCGTGCCTCGTGTAAAACGGCCTTAATAGATGTCTATAAGACATCTATTAGATGTGCAGTTGACGAGGGGCGGTTTTGGATACATCTCCTAAAGTGTGTTTTAAAACGCGATTCATGAGATATGGAAGCGATTTAACATTTGATTAAGGGACAATTTTTTTGGTTCCTTGCTCGAGCGATGGCGGACTTAAAAATTATGCCACGCGTCGAACAATGCCAACTGCATGACGTCAGCAATCACCCGTTTCCCCTAGCTGCCGTTCCCTTTGCTGCCATTTCCCTATTATAATTAGGGTGATTAGTACTAAAACCATAATTATTATAACTACATAAGATTGTTCCTCCTCTAACTGAAAAGGGGAGACAACATACCTTGCTCCGCCTTTTTCAATGCCGTATTTTTTATGGATTCGGAATGGCGAACACCTCTCTGAACTGATAGTGGTTCGATTGAATGGGCCTTAGTTTGGCTGTAATTAATTAATTTCCAAGCGGTATTTTTGACAAGCGTTATATAGTCCCTAAATAGCTCCCTATTTATATCAGGATCAGTTGGTCTAGTAATGGGCATGTCCGGCTGTCATATGGAGGGACCGGGTTCGATACAGTGTTATGGTAGTACATTTCGTAGTTTTCATTTTGATCATACGGCGACAAGTTTTTCACTAATTTTAATTGCAGCAAGCATAGGCGAGAGAAAAAAATTTTATAGATACAGATAAGTATAAAATATATGTACGTAGTTATCTAATAGACATCTACCGTAGATATCTATTAGACATGCTGCTGTTTTGACAATAATATATCTAATAGATATCTACGATAGATGTCTATTAGATAACTATTTATCTATCTATAGATATCTATTAGATATCTAATAGATGTTTATTTTATGTGTGGGTTGGCTAAGAGATTATGCTCAATAAAGGGAACAACTCCTACAAGTGAGTTCTTGAAATTGTACAAAGGTGTATTTGATGGTTTTGGTTGTTTTCCTCAAAAATGCTCAATCATTACCCAACCCAAATGCTGTACCTGTCTGTAGGCCCCCTAGAAGAGCACCCTCGGCCTTATGGTTTCGACTGAAAGAGGAGTTGGATAGGCTAGTTCGTG
Source organism: Ischnura elegans (assembly GCF_921293095.1). Classification (NCBI taxonomy): domain Eukaryota; kingdom Metazoa; phylum Arthropoda; class Insecta; order Odonata; family Coenagrionidae; genus Ischnura; species Ischnura elegans. The sequence goes on from NC_060248.1 coordinate 123,123,759, forward strand.
AAAATATCATTGAAAAAAATAAAAAAAGTCACTGGCAGGGAGTGGATTAGTAACTTATTCATGACAGAGAAGCCCAAGGGAAATCTGAGATTGTGTATCGACACAGTTGACCTAAATAAGTCTATTGTAAGACCATTTCATAGCGTCCCCACCAGACGAGAAATATCTGAAAAACTATGTCGTGCCCTATTAACTCATGGGCTGAAAACAGCCCACAAAAATAGGAACGACATCAGTATGGTCCTTTAATGTCATGGTGATCTGTCTTGGTAGCAAATGATAATAATTCAAAGAATTAAATATGCTAAGATAATTCCAAAAACCAAATCAAATTTAAAATTTCTGAACATCTGAATTGCAAAAATCGATGCTGTTTCATTATTCCTGCAACCTGCAACATTTCTAATATTTTTCCCCTAGATTTTATGCTAGTCCCTAAAATGGGATACTGATTGGAGGAACTCCACATGGACCTACAGGAAAGAATTCATTGCACTTCTCCCTCACAACTACAAAAGAAAAATCTTCCTATTTCCACGAGAATTATGCTTGTCTCATGTGTTATCTTCCCCATTATTGATTACTGTATATTAGCCTGTAATGACATACCTAGTGCATTTGACATGTGTCTGCAACATTTAATTAATTCCTGCGTTAGATTTTTATTTTATTTTCGTAGAGATGAACATTTGTCCAAATTCTACATTGATCTGAATTGGTTACCTCTTCGTTGCCGAAGGAATTAAATCTTAGGATCTTTTCTATTCTCCTTATTCCAAAAACAGACTCCTGCATACCTGTGCGAATTATACATTCCCGCAAAAAAGTTACTGGAATTTCCACCTGCCGTGTTTCTGACCTTCAAATTCCTCAAGCCCGCACCAATACATATATATTTTAAATCTTTTCATCCAACTGCATGTAGATTCTGAAACTCTCTATCGCCAAATATAAAGACGTCGCAATCAATTCAGTCGTTCAAAGGAAGGCTGTACTCCTATTTGAAGTCTGAGGCTTAATTCAGTCTCCTCAACTCATTGAAGTTATCTTAAAATTATGATATTAACAAAACTCTCTACATAAATTTTTATATGTATGTGTGTATCTAATTGTGTGTTCAACACTGTCTGTGTTAAAAATTATATTTTTGTGTTACTAGTATTTAATATTTTACATTTTTTGCCTAAATATGTACTACTTGCTAGCCTAGCATTAATTTCCATAATGCCATATATTTGTCAAAATGTCTTTTATTAAAAGTAGAACATTTCCTGTATTTTCTATTTTTGCTCTCATAGGTTTTACCTTGAGCATAATAAAAGTATTCATTCATTCATTCACAACTACAACTGGATTCAACACACCCAAATTCATGATTATGCAGCATGAAATTGATTTAACTTATTTTACTTGTGCTCAAATTTCAGCTATAAAGCTCTTCAATGAAAATTTAAGTGATTATTATTTGATCTCTCCACAAGACGACGAGTAATAACAGTAGCGGATGGATTGAAATACGTAAATAAACAGGCCAGAGGTTTGGTCTCCCTTGAAAAATAATTATTTCCCTCTTTTAACTCGATTCAAAGGTCTTTCATACTTCCCGTTTGCGTACGAAGAGGAAATGTATAAAGCACACCGAGATAAACTGAATACTTTCCACGACTCCAACGTCCAAACAAATCATTATCATCATCATCACTGGTCAACAATCCTAAGATTGGTTTGACGCAGCTCTCCACTCTATTCTCCTCCAAACAAATCACTTCTCTAAATTGGGGAATCTGAGTCCAAATTGAGGATACAAGGCCGAGGATTGGGAAAAGTTCCACAAGAGAAACTCGAAAAAATTTGTCATTTCCAATTCTTCCAACTTTTTTCAGTATCTCGATTCTCATGGCCAAATAAGGAGCCAAGGTATTTCAATTATTATAATCAATTCCAATGCCTCATTCGCTCTGGCAAAAAAATAACATCATTCAAGAATTCGTCTTGAACTCTTCACCATCTTTGCCTTGGACAATTTGGTCGGTTTTTGAAAGTGAAAGGGTAATATCACTTAATCCATCGATTTCATTAAGTATAAAATTTTAAAAAATTCCTTAAGGCCTGGTTACACGATACATTTACACGTACGAGTTATTGTCTAAATGTATGAACGCGTGAATGAACACGAAAATGCACCCCATCTGTACAAACAGATCAACTGAAAATAGAACCTTTTCTTATTTTGTCCATGCATTTGTACATGTTCCGTTTCGACCCACCTAAATCGTTCATGTACTCACATATCAATACAGTATGTGTTAATGCACCGTGCAACCAGGCCTTTAAGGTCTCCCTCTTATGAGTTCAGCAGAAGATGTTAAAAACATATACGCATGTGTGCTGATTATTTTTTATTATTTGCATCATCAAATTAATCCGAATTGAATGACGGCACAGCATCCAGAAAAGAATTGACTGAGCCCCTTAATCAGGTAAATTAGTGATTTTCGGAGCATAGACTATACACATTAATTCAACCCTATGTGTGATGACAGAAATTTCACTGAATTAAGCCACAGTCGTGTAAAATACACACATTCAGAGAGTATGGGGTGATCAGTTCCTTTCCCTGGACCAACTCCAATTCTAGGAATATTGTTTGGGGGTGCCCGAAGGCATTTCCTTGGATTTGAAACCACGTCTCTTGGATTCGCACTCTAAAGCTCTGAATATTAGGCTACAGCCTCAAAATGCCAGGTGGAACTTCAGGTGAAGAACAATGCAACGATTTGGCTATTAAAACAGTCGCATCATCCATTTTACACTATTGCTTCCAAAAAAAAAGAAACATCTCGACCCGTGGATACCACGCTCACTAGTGACATTCATCGTCCCTCTCTCCTGCTTGTAATCCTATTATAGGTGAGGATAGGGCTCACACTGAACTAGACCATTACTTAGTCCTGTAATCACGCAAATCCCATGTGATTTTTGGCCTCGCTCACTATTTGCCTCCACTGATGTCTATCCTCTGTCATCTCCAAATAGACAGATAAATAGGAAAATATTTATCGCTCATGGAAACATCCATGAGAACAAAAATAATTGCAGTTTTCAGGCACGTTAATTATAAAATAAATGACCGCAATGATGATAAACCTAATTTTTTTAAATTTCTACGTATAATTTTATTCCATTTCATGGCATAACTAACATAGCAAATGCATGACACCTAAGTAAAAAACGGCAAATAAAGCTATGCGCCAACCCTAATTGGATACAAACACGAACAAAAGTCATGTATTCTTAACTAAACAAGTAAAAAAATGCTACAGCAAAAAAATTAACTATAGTAACAAGAACACGAATTTGAAAAAAAATAAGAGCAACTTATGCCATTACTGAGACAGTAAATAATCATAATATTTTAGTATAAATGTTTTAACACATATGCTATTCCCGAGAAAGTAAATAATCATAATATTTTAATTTAAATGAATGTCTTAATAGGTATGCAATTTTTGACATCATATACGCTCCTAACATCCCCTTCACTCGGTTCCTCCTTCTGAGCCTTGGTCTTTCCAGTGGTCTCCCCCCTACTGTTTGACCCGTCCTCATCTTTTTTAGTAACTGATCCTCTCTTCTTTCTTCCCTGCGCATGTCACAGCCACTTCCATCTTCTGCTTTTCACCGGTGCTACTAATCCAGGATCCTTAAACATTGCCCTAAGCTCCCAATTCTTCCTTATTTTCCATGCTCAATTTTCTTCAAATGATCCAAACACTCTAAGACTCTACGTATCTAAAGTCTCCTCTATTTTTTATTTTTATTTTTTTTTTTTTTTGAGTGTTCAAACTTCCGCTCCATATTAGAGTATTAGTTGTATGATGACTATATACATCTGAAGTTTCATCTTCTTGATCAGTACTCTACTTCCAAGAAGCTCTGATCAGTGGCGTTGCCAGGATGGGGCACAGGGGGCACGTGTCCCCCCTCCATATCAATTAATTTTAGCTGAAAAATACTAACCTATAAAACAAATTTATTCTACTCCACCAATACTAGAAATTTTAATTGCCTAAATAGTATAAAATGTCATTTCTGGATGTAAAAATGTTAACATATTCCCTAGAGGGAGGTCGCACCTAAATATGTGAACATTTTTATGGTCTCATCCCTCCAAGCATCGTCCTCACACTGAGGGGGTTACGCAGCTGGTTCTGATAGACTCCAAAATCATCGTTGAGCAGATGCTACTCCACATAGAATTTCATGATCTTGTTTATTTTCATTTGTTATTTTAATATCCAAATATTTTAAAAGTGTTTGTTTTTCCAAACTTGAAATAAAGGATTTTAAATTCTGATTGGTTATCAGGCCTTCTGTATACTTTCATGAACTTGGTTTTTCCTTCATTTACTTGAACGAGGCCATTGGCGTGTGAAATTCACGTCTTCAGGATTGACAGTTCCTTGCCTTGCTCAAACTCGCTCTACGAGGATTTTGTTTGAGGTTGTCTGCGGTCTTTATCCGGGAGTTAAAACCAGGACCCTTGGATCGGCAGCTGAACGTTCTGCCCACTAGTCCAACGGGCTCCGCAGCAAAGTATATAACCCCTTGGAGCATCCACCTTATGCCACTCAACGCACCCAGGAGTTGGACAATTGCATACACAGTAGGATACACTTATTTCAAGTGTTAGTGGGGTTTCAGAACCAAGGCATGAAAACCACACCATGACCATTGGTGTTCCGTAAACAGAAGTATGTTTTAGTTGTCGTAACTGCCACCGGAGGGCGTAGTTTTATTCCGATATTCAATTTTTTGTGTGTGTGCGCTTAGACCATAGCTTTGTTCGCGTCGCTGCGACTTCTGCACTTTTTTGCGACTTCTTGCCCCTTTCCGTTCGCGTCGCAGAGGGCGCAAGTGAGGAACACTGTTCGCGTCGCAGGTTCGGGTTCAAAAGTTGCAACTTCTACCTGCCCCTTTTGCAGTCTCGTCGATGGTAGGGCAAAAGTGGCACGGAGGGCAGCAGAGAGAATAATGTGATAAAGCAGACGAGCGAAACTGAAGAAGAAGACGATCTCAATATTTTCAAATGCTTTGTTTGTGTTCGTTTGTTGTTGTTTCAGCGTAACAAAAATGAATACAGTGAATATATATTTCCAAAATATATAATTTTGACTGAACTTCATTATTAAAGGAAAAAATATCACCGAGTCAAACGGCTTTTCAATACCTGTCGCTGTATGAATTATTACTTCTTACATGAAGAGGAATTTTGCCCTTCGTACTACCAATTGCATTGACGATAAATACCTTCTGATTTAAACCTATCGCCTCCAAATGTTTGAAAGAATTATATATTCATAGCATCACGGATATAATACGCGATGGGTGGTACCGAACTGCAACAATTATTTATAAACTCCTACACCCATTCGACTTATTAAATCCAAACTCACCTGGGCCAAAAATTTATTGTTAACCAAAGTAACATTTTGGTTTCGATCCTCGCTATTCAGATGCAAGTTTATGTGATAAACTTTACTTATAACGTATTTGACGTCAAATTAAACTGTCGGCAAGTTTTTTTGTAATAAACACATGCCACAAATATTATAATAGATTAAAGATTTAATAAAAAAATATAGCTCATCTTTGGACAACAACACCCAAATTGTTGATGTGGGATGAACGTATTCACGGGATTGTTATGCCAGATGGAAAATTAATGCATTTTGTATGTGTTTATATTCGAGGAAATAAAAGACTGTTTATTTGCAACAGTAGATATAGGTAGTGTAATTTTTATAATTTGCTACAGTCTGCTTCAAAATGACAGCTCTTCTCCTGTTAAATTCAGAAAATGAAGTGGTGCTAGATGAGAATGGAATGATGTCATTTACGCTGGAAGGTATGGTAATTTAATTCGAAATGTGGTTTGTTTTCGAAATTTACTCCATAGTGGCTTCATAATCTAATTTACTTCACATTGTAAGTAAATGATATTACTTTCCTGGATCTAGCGTTCACTATTTTTGATTATATAATTCCTCTTATTTAGATGGTTCCTCCATCATAAAGATAATGCCTTCGGATATCCATGACCATCTTTGTGATAATCAAGAGTTTGTGATGGTCGATATTGGAAATAATCAGCAAGTTAAACTGATTCTCCCACACAAACCGGCTCCAAATACCCCACCCCAAGAGGACACTGCTAACCAGCAGTAGTTTTCCTGGGATGATGCAGCCACAAAACTTTTTTTTGAGGCTTATTTTAATTTTAAGGGAAAATATGGGAAGAAAATGATAATTCAAAAAAGTCTATATGAGGCTATAGCATCAGAAATGCAGAAGCATGGCTATGCCATTTCTGCAGTGCAAGTATGCTATAAATACAAGTCCCTGGAGAGGGCATTTAGTTACATGTGACTTGTAATAAAACTGGTAGAGGTCGCAAGATACTAAATTATGAAACGTAAGTGTATTTTTTACAGCATAAACTTTCTTTTAATGTCATAGCTTAATTACTCCTATAATAATATTCCCTCCTAATAATAAAAATTCACTTTAATATCTGGCTATAGGGAAATGACAGAAATATTTGGGAAAAAACATAAAATTGTTCCCAAGGTGGTGTATGGCCGACATGGATTGACCATAGGAAGCACTAGTGGTGTCTTGCCAAAGTCAGTATTTTGGATGTACAAATTTTATTATTGCTTTGCATGCTACTGTTAGGGGAGGGGTGTAACATAGTACCTCACTCTAAGAAAAGTGGGAGTTAAGATATGTTTGCTATATGGAGGCTGGAAAAATGTATCTCTTTACAGTGTTGAAACTCATGAAAGTGAAAGTGTCGACCCCAGGCCAGCCACATCATCAGCAGAGCTTGAGAAAGTATCTCTCCCAGAAGGTCATTCCTCTGCTAGCCAGAAAGAGCCGGTGACTAAAAAAAAAGTCACGAAGCGGGATGGGAAAATGGCAATGGCACTTGAAGCTGTGAAAGAGGAAGTCGCTAGGCAGTCTTTACTCTTAGAAAAGAAAATAGAGCAAGATAAGGCCATTCTAGAAGAGATTAGAAGTGCCAATGCAATTAATGCCCAAAGTAATGCTCTGAAAGAGGAGGCTAATTCTCAAAGAGCTAGAAGGAATGAACTCCTAAGTGAGCAAATTGTTCTGCTGAAAGAGCTTCTTAATAGGGCATAAATATAGGGAATAAATATATCTTAATAGGGAATAAATATGTCTGCCTCCAAGCAAGTAAACCTGACCTGTAAAAGTGTAAAGAAAAATGTCCTATTTGATTATGACTGCAAATGTTAAATCAGTAATAATAAAATGAAATGAATTCTAGATGCGATGAAGTAAAAATGACTCTGCAAAGAAATACTGAAGTAAAATTCCCATTAACACAAACCTTGACATAAATTAGGAAGTTCAGGGTAAATTGGGCTATTTCTAAACACTCCGGCATCGTGCACAGATCCAGAATACCCTGTGAACACATCAATAAATTTCCCCTTCTCATTTACTACTGCCTGGAGCTGTATTGAAAAGTATTTTTTTCTATTGATATAAGACTCTGGGTCTTCATCTGGTTTATCTATCCTTATATGGGATCCATCAATCAAACCTGAATTTTGAGTGAAATTAGGCATATTAACTGCTTATAACTTGCAAACAGGCAAATTTATAATTTTTATTAGTATCTATCTATTACCAATTATGTCAGGGAATCCTTTCCTGTTTAAAAAATGCTCCTTTGTTTCATTTTTATCTCTGTCTGTGGAATCCTTAATTATCAAGGGAGCCATTCCCACCTTAAACTCTGATATTCTTTTAATTACAGAGTGCAAAGCACTCAAGCTCAAATTAAACCGGTCTGCCACATCCCGGTATCCAGCTGCCTCATGTCCGACAAACCATAGGAATGCCAATATGTGTTTTTGAGGACTTACTGGCTCAAAACCTTCCTTACCTACAGTGAAAATATATAAATAATCACAACAAATGCGCAAGATTTGCGCAGATATTATAAAATAAAATAGAAAAAGCTAACCACAACCTCGTAATGTTGTAAAGTTGGGTGACATTTGAAATTTCCCAATTAGGTTTTCCACTATGCCAGGTTTTAATCTGAAATGCCTCACAAAACTCAGTGTCACTATATAGAGGAATGATATTTTCGACATAGCCTGGGACGGCATTCCTCTCCTGGGGTTCAATAATAGCGATAACAGCGTTAATATGCTGTAAAATACCTGAGAAAATACATTATTTATCAAATAGAGTTATCAATTAGTCATTCATGGAAAAATAGCAACGTGTTAGGCAAAATGAAAACACCGACGTCATCATACTTATCTCTGTTGGTTGTCATAAGAACCTAATTTAAAAATGATTTCATGCGTATTTTAAAACAATGAAGCTTTAAGAGATAATGTATGCCATGAACTGTATACATTTGAACCCCAAGAAAACACACAGGACATATAGAGCCCGGATGAAATTGATTGAACTTTCAGAATTATATATAAACAGTTTTGGAATTAATATCATAAGGGCCATGTTCGCCAAGCTTCACCATGATGATGACGATGTCTACACATGAAAAACAAGTTATCGCACTGAATCACAACCAAATATTTCTTTCTCTATCACTGTGTGTTTGGTCCGCTTACGCACCCTGCTGAATCAACAAAGCATAATCGCAATATTCAATACATATGGTTTGACATGTAATTTTACTACCCCTCTCCTGTGGCTGAGCTAATGCTGGCAATAAATTTAGAATATCATTATTATCATCTTCATCTGAAGAATCCTCCTGGAGTCCTTGGAGCAGATTTCTAACAATCAGATTACGCGCCATCTTTTCCTCAATAGCGTTCGCGTCGCATGAGTTGAAACTTTCTGCCCTCGTCTGTTCGCTCTTGCCCCCGCGGGTGCAGAAGTCGCAGATGGTGCACGCGACGCGAACAAAGCTCATATAAGTAAGTATACCTGCCGTTCGGGCGGAACGCTGTGGCCAACATCGCACGGCGGGGAAGTGAGTGGGATGAGGGAGCGTGACGTCACGGTTGAGAATGCAGACGATATTCCGTATACGCGCTTGAGATATTTTAATGCTCATACGCTGCAAAGTCGCTGAAAAGTGAAGATATTGGGCACGCAAAATGATTATAGACTTAAAAAATATATTTTTACGATGAACTAAGGCATCTTATAGCCTTGACTGTGCGCAAAAAGCTAAGTAAATCAAGATAAAGCGAGAAGCGATCGTATTAAATACATTGATTAAGAATGTCATATGCAAACATGGGCGTACCCAGCGAGGGACAGGGGGGGCAGCAGCCCCCCTAGAAGCAAAAATCGCAAAAGTCTTTAATCAAAATCAGTACTGAATTGAAACGAAAGTATTCAACAAATTTTCTTCAAACCAACGAAAAATGATATGCATTAGTATAAGATAAGTAACTAAAACAAAATTATATTTTCAAGGAAATAATCTCATAAACTCATAAAGCGCTGTTATAATTATCTTAAAATGTTGGTTTCATTAGTCTTTTCCTTGCTAAAATGTCACAACTTGGCTTTCCCCCCTCCTAGATCATGGCTTCCCCCCTAGACCATGGCTTTCCTCCCCCTAGACCATGGCTTCCCCCCCCCCTCTAGGTAAAAAGAAGGCGTCCTGGCAAGTATCACGTAATTTTTTCCGCAAAAACCAGTTTATTGCAATCTCGGTAGTCTTCAATAAAAATAATTAAATGAATCGTTTTATTTATAAATCCAACACAATGAAGTCTAGATTAACGTATTTACAGGAATTTTATTTTAACTGTATTAGAAAGAAGGCGTGGAGCAAAATCCCACGATATCTCACAAAGGGTGTAGAGAGGGGTCTATTAAAAGGCAAAATTATTTTAGAAATATTACTTATTTACTAGCAGATTAACCGAACGGTGACATTCCTAGAAAATGAATATATAGACTGTCCCAAAGGTCGTGTGTCAATTTTGACCTGTAATTTTAGTAACTTTGCATCGAGCAATATTCATGAAAATTGGCACACTTATGGGGAAAGGTTCTAAGTTTTTTTTTGAGTGTAAGCAATATTTTACAATGTTGACCTTTTGACCTCACAATGTGGGTCCAAACAAAAAATTTGAATTTGCCTTATGGGGTTTAAATGTTTTAAAAGTCGAGATAGAAAAAAGTCTGAATTTCATTGACCAAGATGTCAATTCTTAGGTTTTCGGACCCGAGAAACCCGAAAATTACACTTTTATTTAAGAAAATTAAACCGTTGATCCGGTAAGGTCACCGTCAAGGGCACAAGGGTGACAAAAAGCCGTTTACACATAAAAAGGCAATGCGAAATTATGATTAGCGTTTATTCAAGTACTTTATGTAAAGGGGGAAAAGCGAATTCCATAGTCTATCCGTTCACTAATCTTGAACCCCTGCATTTATTTCATTTTGAAATCTGCTGCAATAGTTTTCTGCCTATTCCGTAAAATTCAAGGCAAACTTCTCTTCAATGCCATCCTGCGTCTTCAGGTCAGAAGCGAGGCTGGAGAAACTGTCGTCGCCTTCAGACAAGACTTCGCGGAAGAGCGCGCGAAAGTCCTTACCAGCAAAGGTGTCGATCCATGGGTTTTATAGGGTGCCCAAGTCATTGGTATTGTCCAAATACCCGTATTATTCACTAATTCACCTCCAAGGTTAATACGGAGGTCAAAGGTCATATAGGTAAACGTCCGGCCATCGTGACAACCAAGGTGTCGAACCATAGGTTTTGAAGGGTGCCAAAGTCGGTTTTTCAGTTCATTGATCCGTATTGTTGATTTTTTGACCACCGAGGTCTCACTGGGGGTCAAAGGTCATAGAGATAAACGTCCGGCCATCATGACAACCAACGTGTCAAACCATAGGTTTTGAAGGGTGCTAAAGTCGGTTAGGCAGTTCATAAATCCGTATAACAATTTATTTTGACCTCCGAAAGTCATGTTGGGGGTTATATGTCATAGAGAAAATATGCAACGCGCTTACCCCCCCCCCTTTCCTTCCGATATTTTTCCATTTGCTCGCAATATTTTTCGACAGGCCTGCCTCCCATGCCCTCTTAGTTTCACGCCGCATTTGACTATTTATTTCTCTAAACATTCTTTTGATTTGCCGCCTAAAGTGAAATACAAAACTCCGTTTAAAAATATATTGGCTATGCCCGAAACCGTAAGGTAAAACATAATAAATGGATGAATCCAGCTTTTATTTTGATTGCATCATGCAATGTGATAAAAATATGACGATTAAAGAGAAATATCATAAAACGACAAAATTAATAGGATAATAAACTGAATGTGAGCATGGAGTTTTAATTGTACTAGTCGACCTTCCAACCGCAGAAATGGTTTCAATCAAAAAAATGTTCACAACGCAAAAATAGTATTTTAATACATATTTTTTTAATATCAACACAATTACAATTAACAAATATTATGCATTAAAAATTAAGTTTAGAATATTTTTTTTCTTTGGCATATTTCTTATATTTGAGTGAATTTTTTCTTCATTTCTTTTGCGGAAAAGGTGAAATTTTTCACAGGAATGTTTTTAGTTAATTTCACACTTTGAATTGCTTTCAAAGTCTAAACACTTGATATATGGTGATTTTTATGATGCACACACTTCATTTACAGTATAGAAAAAACGCGTTCAGTCGTAGCATTAGCTTGTGGTAAGGGCAAAGAATATTCTTTAATTTTGATTGTTTGAGGCGTAACTTGATGAAAGCGATTCATAATTAAATTAAAAAGAAGAACTTTGTACTTTCACATTAATATTTATTCGACCATGGTTTCAACGTTAGACGTCATCATCCATGATGACGTCTAATGTCGAAACCATGGTCGTGAATATATATTAATGTGAAAGCACAAAGTTCTTCTTTTTAATTTCCTTAATTTTAGTGCACTATTGTATGGGGAATATGCTTTGTTTCAAATGATGAAATATTTATAACCATTTGTACTATATCGAGATTTGTGCTGAAGCCCAATATTTTACCCTTTTCTAACCAATATATTTTTTTTATAATGATACCTCATTAAAAAGATCATTTTTGGAAATATTATATTACGTAAAAAATTTTATGCACAATGATCGAATGATTTTAGAACATCATTACAATTAAGTTCATCCTTTAATGTAATCCAATGAAAATGTTCAATATAATTTTTATAAATGTTCACCATCTCTAAATAATCACTTATTAAAAAGGTCGGAGAGTTTCCTTCGTTTGATAGGGTATTAATTATCCTTATTTAAGCCAAGCGCTAACTGCTAGCAGGGTACTCTGCTACCTGCTAGCAGCCTGCGTCGTATCAGCGCTCAAGCCTCGCCTCAAGGTCACCTCACAGGGCGGCAGCGGGAACCAGAAATACGTCACACGGACTTTTCCCATCATTCCTGCTTAGCCGTCGCGTTTTCGCGCGCTTGAAAATTTTCACTTTTCGTTTAATCGCGAAAAATAGATATCGTCATTTTAAAATCTAAGAGCATGAAATGCGTACTCCAGGAGTAATAATCTTTCGATTTAGGCAATAAAAAATTAATAGGAAACCACCCTATTAACTTGATTGACAAAAACACACACATCCACACTCTGGATGGTGGTAAATCCACCCAGGCAGGACTCGAATCCGCGACCATTATCCTTTTCCGACCTGAAAGTGTATTTTCCGCAGAAAATTTGGGTCTGCCCCATTTTTCTACAGAAATAGAACTGAAAGACATCAATCCGCTTAAATGTTGTAAATATAGTGATAGTAACCTCTTGTATCACCCATGATACGTAAAAATTATGCAACAATTACAAGGAAATGGCTTTTAATGCAAAAATAAAAAAATGCATTCATAAATAGAATTGATGTTATTATAAGGTCATGGTATTGAAACCAAGTAAAATAGTAATCAATAAATGGTACTCACCTTTCTTAATGCCATCAATTTTCAAGTAACACCAAAAATTGAATCTTTCGTGTAAATTAAGGAAAACCCGTGTAAATTAAGGAAAAATTTGTGGAGAATATGTTGGATTCCAGAGAAATAAGGCCAAATCTTATCGTTTTAAATTCAATAGCCACTCTTTCATGTGCACTGTATGAGCTTACGCGGGGATTTCAACACTCCTGTACGTTAATATTGCGAATTATATGCCGCTATGTCGTTCCCTTAGGCTACGAACTTGTAACTGCTAAGTACGCCTTGAAGCAATGGAATAAATACTGGAAATTATCTACGACATTAGCGAACGGATTCTCATAACAGTAAGGTGATGTTTACGTAAATTACGCGAGTCATAAAATAAATATTTGTCACAGCAGATGCACAGAACAAATTTCTCAGATTAGGCAATGGAAGAGAGTTATACTAATAATAAATTTATTATATCTATCTTATTAAAGGTTTGGTTCAAAGTGAAAAGAAGTAAATACCATTTGCATGTAAGTAATTTATTCATGTTTGGAAATACCTTTGAAACGTGTGTAAATATAGATTGAACAAATAAAAAGAACAATGTGACCTTCTCAATACAGGGAAGTGGTTAGCTCCATAAAAAGGGTTAAGTATGTATGTATTGCGATGACCTCGTCCCTTATAAGTTTATCTTCACATTCATGATGGCTAAGTTTCCAATTCACGACATAAAAATCTTACAATCTGAGTTATTACTGGCACCTATCAAAGAACATCACTGCCACACGAAAAATTATATCCGATAATTTTCTCGACAGATAAACAGTCTTAACATAGATGATTCTGTAAGCTGTGATCCTCCAGTAAATCTGAGCGTTTCACATTTTGACATCCCTTCCTGGGAGTTTTCGCCCTAGGCCTCGCTTTTGGCTTACTTATGTAAGCTGGACAACCCGGTAATAGCACAGGAATAGCGCCATCAGTCAATTTAGGAATTCTAAATTCCACCTAAAATGAAACCGCGAAATAACACATTAAATATATTCGTTGTTACTTATGAAATTATTTTATTTAAGCTGGGCCTTTACTTACCTCCTGGACGACTTTGCCATTGCTATCTCTCAACAGCTTCTTCCTGATGATGTCGTGGGGCATGAAATGCCTCTCACACAGTACCTGCCCTGCCTTCAACTCAAAGTTTACCCTCGGTATCGCAGTTTGCCATTTACTCCTCTTAACAGGACCTTTGGGAGCAGAAAAAAATGAGAAGGTAGACTTTTTAGAGCCATACCCCTCAGTACACCCTGGTGCGACACAGCTTCGTGGCACTTCAAATATCGCCGAAAATTAAGGGAACGAGCTACTGCCTCACCCGTGAAATCCACGCAGTGAATAACTTTAGCGTTTAGAATTACAAAAAAAACGCTGAAGGACTAAATTAAATAGTTTTTCAAGTGCCAATACCTCGCTTAAATACACGTGAACTAAGCGTACCTCATACAAAGCATGGGTGACGTACATATGGCGCTCATAGTTCGTTAAAATTCCGCAGCCTCAAAAACGTGCCACCAAAACTGAACGGCGGGCATAGGAAGTTGCACTGGTGTTTCATAGATTTCCCCTGCCAAAATCTAAGGACAAAACTCCGTTATTTTATATCTATCCCAAACATTCGGTCACGAATATTACAAAAGAGGATCCTCCAGTCGTCCTCTAATGTGCTGTCGCATGGCCTCCTTTAATACTATTAAATGTGAATAGCAGTATTAAAAGTGGCCATGGCTGTCACCCTCCGTGCATTTAAATATGTTTACAGAAGTCGCCACTCGCGTCGCTGATGGACAAATTGATCCGAGTTTCACGAGGAAATAACGTATAATCAGCGGTTGTAATCAAAATTTATATTCATGATGATGTGATCAATCAAATTCATAACTTTGCCATGCTTTTCCTCGAAATTACGGACATTAAACGAAATTAACCATTCCTGAACATTAAAATTGAATAAGGTCATGTTATTAAAGTCAAGTATTATAGTATCAAGAAATGGTACTTGCTTGATGCCACTCAGCGTAGAATAACTCCAAAACTGGAATCTCTCGTTACAAACATTAAAATGCAAAATATTGAAAAAAAAAGTGGGTCGCATTGCACTCATCATCGCTGCGGACATTATTGAAAAGCGATTAAAAAGCGGCCGAAGTGGCAACAGAAATCAGCCTTCTGGGGGATGGAATGGGGAACATACACTTTTTTTTAAGTATTGGAATAAGAAGGCCTCTACCTCAAATGTACTCGCCGAAAATTTCGCGTATGAATAATGCTTTTCAGCTGAGTTATGAGTCTTTAAAAATTTGTCTTCATCGGCTGCTTGAAAACACGACGTCATCGGAGCGTGACGTCACGGCACTGATGGCAAACTGAGGAAGTGGATAGAAAATCGATCTACGGGGCTCAAATGCAAATTTGGCGAAAATAATTGCTGTTTTAACGATTAAATGAAGACTGTGAATATTTTGGGTTGGCAAGGTGTTGTTGAAACAAATAAAGGGGATTGTTTGGGGATATTTGGAAAGATTAAATGAAAATAAGTTGGTTGCAGATTGTGATCTACGTTGGACCCCAACATCATTTGTTTCGTGGAATAAGTGTATTGCAGCATGGATATTCAATAGGCGAACGTTTGAAAACAATATATATATCGTATTTAGTGCCCCGCCACTCAAGTACCTCTATTTTCTCGCCGGAAAAGGTTCTTGCTTGTGCCCCAAAGGACAAAAATAAGAGAAGAAAGTGGTTGATGACCTACGGAATGGCGTTAAATACTTTCTTTAAATTGTGAACGGGATATTTCTCAACGTAAGTACACTCTTGAATCGGGGTTACCGCAGGTTTTTATCAAATCGCCAGTATTTCTCGGATGCCCACCAAATTCAAGATGTGTCACTCATTTCACCTTGTAAATAACCCTAGAAATGTACCTAATAGTCCACCGTTTGTAGGATTATATGTGTTGGAAGGTGGCTATTCATGAGAATAAATACTGATTACAATTAAACCACGGGGAAAAATAAGGAGTATATGAGAAATATGTGGCTTTCGGTAAGGTAAACTAAGTATCTGCTGCTGTGATGCCCATAAGTTCGCTGCATGTCAACGCAAAATCTAAAATTTCGTCTCGTTTCATCAGAAGGTATCTGTTCAAAAACAGGAACTTGAGTAATTACAGCGTAAATAGTAATTGAAACTTATTTCTGTGTGTATCAAATACTTTTTTACCTTTTCATGATCATTTGGACCTCAACTACGGCCGATTAGGGAAAGCTATCTAAGTTCCGATATAAGTATATTCCGCATGAAAGTAACTAAGTAAATACATAAGATAGATTTTCAGATAGCAATGGATATAATAAATCTTAATCGACTTTAAATAAATATATTAAAAACGTTCGTAAAATAATTTTCATTAATCGCATAATTATTAACCTGCCTTATTCATAGGCGGATCCAGGGGGGGGGGGCACGGGGGCACCAGCCCCCCCAGACCCTCAAAAATATGCAAGATTTTTAATACGGTCCCATTATCATTGCATTCGTTTTGTATTGCGAGGTATCCTTGTGCCCCACCCAGAACAAGATCCTGGATACGGCCTTGCTTGTGCCCCTCCCAGAAAAAAATCCTGGATCCGCCCCTGGCCTTATTTTACTACCGCATCGCGCTACTGACGAAGCAATCACTGTTTTTCAGAAAATCAGCCGCCATAAGGAAGTCGACCGAAAGTAAACTGAGGTATTTTGCTTTCTTAAGCCCCTCTTAAGTCAATGTGTCCTTTTAGGAACTACTACCAAGCTCGACGAAGATTTTTACTTCGATATCTTGCATTTAAGGCTCCACCACTTTACTCTCTTAGCGAAGTGAATGGTGTACCGTTCGATGACGTCAGAAGGCGTTTCAGGTCACGTGACTTCAAACGATATTCGAGCATTTTTAATTAGTATTTATTGACGTTTGTGGAGTGCTAGGAGAGTTTTGGTTTATATATTTGGACTCGTGAGAAAATTTTCTATTCAATGAGACTAACTAGCATGATTAACAAATTTCATTCATGTTCCCCATTGAGCCTACTCTATGCAGTCCCCTTGCAATCGGTTTTGGAATAGATAAGTATTTTATTATAGGTGTATCATTTGACTCTAAGTTTTCAAAATATGTCTTAGACAGGTACCTATTAATTGATTTCAATGTTTTTTCTTTTGGATTTTATATATATGGTTCTTTATTATTATTACAATCTTCTAGTCCTCATCTAGTTTTTAAGATCGCTCTCAAGCACTTTCGCTGCATTGCGTGTATTTTGTCGCGCTGTTGTTGAATCTTGCAGTAACTTTATCCACTTTTTATTTTATTTTTTATTTTGGATCCTGTATTAATAAGCCCACTGACGGAAAGAGACGGATGCGAAACGAAAATTTTAAAATGGACTCGTATTGTCTGTACATTTCATGCAAGTATTTTAAAAATTAGCAGGAAACGGCTTTGTAGAGATTGTTTTAACTTTACTTCGTCAATAAAATGTGCTCGTCCCGAATATTCATCCTTTCTATCAAGTTAAACCGTAGAAGTTGTGCAACATTTTATTCTTACCCCGTTACTACCTATGCTATTTGGCTCTGGGTATTTCAGAAAAATCAAAAAGATGTATCACCAAAATATTTTACTAGATTACTAAAGACGGTCATTGGAACAATGTATATAAATATCTTCGCAATCGCAAGCAGAAGTTTTACTTGCGGTAATGGGTTAACCTCGAAATTATCCAGAAAATTATAGTCTCAGCGAAATAGTGCACACCTCTCGAAGCATTTCCTTGATCCATTTACAACTCGGTTGTATCGCTCTTCTTTTGAAAACATAAAATTGTCATCAGAAATATTTTTGCAAAATATTTATGCAAGTAATTGCAAAGTAATAACGTTATGATGTTTGAATGTAAGATTTAAAGTATGTTATTGATTGCCTTCCTCAGTAAAAGCTCAATATTTATGATATGAGACCCTGATGTTGTTTGGGGATAAAATGCCACTGTTTAAGAAATACAACCAGCACTATAAATTTCTCGCATAGTAACAGAATAAATTCATCAAAATGCTACAAGTACTGAGAGGAAGTACGCAGTTATCTCGTTCAAATGTCGATAACTCGGTCGAGATATATCGACACCACACATTTTTTTCATTCAAAACTTCAAAAAACTGATAATGTCTTTCCAAATGAAAAGAAAACAATTCCCTAGCAAAGTGGCAATGCAACTAATAAAGCACACGGTCAGACTCTTCTGAGAGCCGAATTGTACTTGACAGGACCCGTTTTTTCGCATGGACAGTTACATGTAGCATTTTCTAGAGTTCGCACTTTCCGTGATATTTATGTTTGTGTTAAAGAAACTCATAACTAAAAAGTTTCTGACGAAAACATCGTTACTTCTTACATTGTCTTTAAAGAAGTTTTGTAAATTGCTTGCCATTATTCAGTAACAGACGTCATGATTGCTCCTCCTGTTACCAAACTCCCTTCCTTATATTGTATTCATATTTTTTGTACATTTTTGCAGGAAAACAAGTGTAAAGAAAGTACTTCATGATACGTCGTCTCTATCTAAAACCCAATTACACAATTTCCTTCACATACTTATTCCCTGATGGCGTGAAAGAGCGAAATTTTATCTCGGATTACCAAGTAAAATATTTTTTAAGATAACTTTTAAAGATAACTTATTAAAATTCAAATTTATTTAATTTTTTCATCTTTTATCTCGCAATCAAATGTGAAATTGATATGCGACGTAGCGTCCAAAATTTTTCAAACTACAAAGAAGCATTTTATTAAACATCATGGAATCACATGAGTAACTAGGTAAAAATGCAAAAAAGTAAGCCACACTGAAAAAACACTTTGGATATGAGAATCGTAGGTTTGGGTGTCACACCCAAAGCTGAGGTGAAGGAAAGGACTTGTCCATACATTTGGTTGTGTCACCCAAAGGGAATGGGTGATGAGGAGTTGGATGTTCCAACTACTCCTTTGGTTGCTACATCCAAAGAAGATGGACGAGTACTTTGGGTGTGAGAACCAAAGCGTTGGGTAGCTCTTCAGAACAATGTTTGGATGCCGAATGAAAAGTATAGATCACCTGCCCAAAGGATTGCGCCCCTACCCCTTCCTCCCTCCTATTCAGCCCCACTACACTTTAATATTGTTCTTTTTCAACCCATTTCTAACAGTTCAACTAAAAAATGAGAAAACCTAGCTCTGTAGTTGTCATAATACCTATCTATTATCACATAATTCAACATATTGTAATGTGCGTGGGTGGAAAAATAAATATACCCATTTGTAGAACACTAGAAAGAACATTTATTTCCAATATATAAACACACAGTTACATAAAATTCACTCCAAACACACAATTTTTCTCAATCTCTTCTTGTTCATTCTCCTTTCCTCGTCAATAACCTCCGTGCCAACGCTCTCGATGATTACTCCGCAAGACTCTCGATGAATCCACCGTTATAATATCATAAAAAGTGCACAAAACACAGTGAATTAATATCATTATCAAATTCTATGCCAATAACATAAAATATTATTAAAATACAATCACAACATATTATAAATATCATCGGGAAATACAAGAAACGTGAGACAATTTAACTTCAATAAATAAAGGTCAATGTTAATAAGCACAGCAACACTTCCGACAAAATATGATCTGAGAGTTTGAACTTTGTTTTAATAAGCACATAGAGATAACAATAGGAATCTGAAGAACTCATAAGGAAAGGGTGGTAGTGCGGGCATGAGAATTAATGCAACATGGCGGTGAGAATAAACACAAAATGGCCGTGAGAATAAACAACAACTAGCAACTTACCAGCGAACACATGGATATAGGCTCCAAGTCCAGCCTTCGATAAGAAATTCGCCGTCCCCTCGTCCATAATCTCGAGCAGCAAGAGCAACGAAGCACAAGCGGCAGCAGAGTTCGCCCGTTTTGCCCACAACAAGTCCACACGTGTCTACGGCTTCCACGGCTGAACACAGTACTGCGGGAGTGCTAGAGAGCTTCATGAGATTGCCACCAGAGCGCGTAACAATAGATTTAGATTTCGCACCTAAACCGGTAGAGTGCACTAACCATAACTTTGGTTCTCCCATCCAAAGGACGTTGACTGGACGTGTTTGGTGTGACATTCTTTGCCTTTGGTTCTCACATCCAAAGAGTTAGTTCTGACGTCGCATGATTCTTGATGGCGCACCCAAACCTCCCCGCACAAAAGGGTTTAGGGTGTAGCATCCAAACCTGTTCTCTCAGTGCACTATGTAATTTTTCATTTGAACTAATAATCTTCATGTGCGTATAAATCTAAAAAGCAAGCTAATTTACAATATATGCTTTGGTAATTCACGATTTGTATGAATATTTACAATAATTGTGATATTAATGTGGGGGAATAAAATACTGGACAATTATATCCACATCTCATACACATAATACCCTGCGAGCCACCTCGAAGGTGATTGTCAGTAATGATGCAGCATGAAAGAAGATCTCCACATAAACACTACTCGGTAGTAAAAGTATTGTAATTAATAACAGACAGCGTTCACATTAATGCAAAGGCAAACCTTACCAACAGTTAATAATAAATACGGTATAACCATGAGGGTTGGGTGAATAGGGTAGCTTCCTTCATCAAAGAAAACGAAAGGCATTGATTGCGATTCGTTACCCATCATTAGTGTGTTCATAATACACAAATTATGTATTTGGTTTTAGAAAAAACAGTTTAGACAAATGGCAATGGTCAATTGTATCCTCATTTGAAAAAGGCCAGATTGGCGCCCATGCGATGCCACTCCACGTGACGTCACAGGGACCTAGTTTCTACACGAGAGGATAGGAGTGTTACATCGTATGAGGTTACCAATGCATGCATGAGGCACAGAGCTCAGGGAAACATGTCTTAACAATCACCTATTAAAACTGGCTAAGATTGGAAAGTTTTCTTCGTTTGTTAAGGTATTAATAATTTAAGCCAAGCGCTACCAGCTAGCATGGTACTCAGCTACCTGCTAGCATCCTGCGTCGTATCAGCGCTCAGAGCCTTGCCCCAAGGTCACCTTACTTGCCGCAGCGGGAAGCAGAACGACGTCACGCGGAGTTTTTCCCGGCATTCATACTTAGCCGTCGCGTTTTCGCGCGCTTAAAAATTTTCACTTTTCATTTAATCGCGAAAAATAGATATCGTCATATAAAAATCTAAAAGCGTGAAATACGTACTCCAGGAGTAATAATCTTTCAATTTAGGCAATAAAAAAATAATAGGAAACCACCCTATTGAAAAACATAAACATGCAATTAGTCGTCCTGCCAAGTGACGCCATTAATTTCATTGATCAAGGAACCGTTGCTAGGAAACCCTCATAATGCGAGGGAAGAATAACATTTATAAATCGCTCTGTTGTGCGATCTATTCCTTTAATTTTCTTCTCACTACCCCGTCTACCATTATTACGCAATGGTCTCACTCCTCTATTTGTAGAAACGAATGCAAAAATTCGCTTCGATGCCCGAACATTCCACATTGAACCGGATACAGCCAAAAAAATGCAGCTAGGGAGCGCGCAAGTGACCTTCCCACGGCAAGTCACACCTGCACGCGAAATATTTTCAGCGCTTCCGTCGATTCGCGACCACGGATGGGGTTACCCGAATAATTGGGGAGGGGGGTGTTGTGGAGAGAGGGAGGGGGGATCAATGACCCCCCGAATGAAACGGGCGGACGGAGAGTTCGTCGACCCGAGATAGGCGATCCCAAGTCGCGCGGATGCGATTGCACCGCTGCCCCAAAAATCCGTCTCGACATTGCGGGTTACGCAATTTTGGGGACGGCCAACCAAGATATCTCCGCCAAATTTAAAGCGGCAACGCGGTGAAAAGACATACGGAGGGGATGCGCGATCTTACCCCTCACCTCCAATACGCTCCTCAACCCAAAAACGCAACGATCGAAAGTTTGTTGCACTCAAAGCCTAATAAAAGAAACCGAGGGAGAGTCATACATGACATGTATTTTTAAAAGCGTCTCCTTCTTTATCTATTCTCATACTTTCTCATCCTCCCTCCTGTGATTCATATAACTTCCATGCATGCGTATTCATAGGAATAGTGATATGCATTCGTGAAGCCGAGCCTATAAAAGTCCTGAAATCCTCAACCCCAAGGCACTCTCTCGCCGTCCACACGTCTCAGAGGGCACGCGTTCCAATTACGAAGAGAGCCTTGTCTGTCGCCCGCTTCAATCCGGAACACTTTTCCACCCAATACCCTCCACGGTACACGACTATACAGAGAGAAGAGGCGCTTTCCTCAGTCAAAACTCTAGTGAAGAAAAAGAAGGTGAAATGGCGAACACGGTGGACCAACAGCATCAGGTGCTCTACTTGCTGGGCCGCCCGAGCGAGCCCATCTTCGTGCCAAAAGGAGACCGGGGCGCAGTCTTCGAAATCCCTAGCAACGACTTTCTGGTGAGTAGCAGGCAGGAAGGGGTGGTCGGCCGGATAGGCCAGTTTTTGCATAGTCACGGCAAAAAGCATGGTTTTAGACACACCAATCAAAACAGAATTCACTCGTGAAATTAACGATGTGAGGCGATATGTTGTTGAACATAATGATGGAAAATGAAATATTGAAATGGTGTAATTCGTCCGCAAATGTTAATGTAAGGGTGTAAAATAATAGCATAGCCACAGCATAATCCATGGCTGAGATACATCAATCAAAAAAGGATTCACTTCGACCGTATCTTGAATTTCTAGTCTAGAAAATCTTAGTTGTAAGATCTGAACCATATAGTCTTATCTGAAATGAGAACTGAAAACGCTGCCACTTTAAATTGTAAACAGCATTCTTTTTTATTTTATTTTAAATGCTCATCCAACAGTTTTATATCGCATTTTATTTGCAGGGGTTTTGCTTTTGGGGCACATGGGCATGTCGTCGCCCTTGTTCCAAGCCAAATTGTTGGCCCAACAATTGTTCGTTAACCGCCTCTCATAGTTAGCCATCCTCTAAATGCAGTAATTTTTTCCCACCTCGAGCAGAATCTGTGTGCTGTGTCAGAATTGAATTAAATTTTGGAACAAGCTCTTACTTAAATTCATACCTCTTGAAAACCTTGGCTATTTTCCTCTAAGGGGGCGAAAAAATTAATTAGGAGTCATATTACCACTTAAGCATCAAACTAAGTTAACGAACAGCACTATCCGTACAATTTGCGTTCAGTTTTTTTTTGAAAGTTCATGTGATGTGTTTTCTTTCATGAATATGAAATACGATAATTAACAAATACGATAAATTCCACTAGTGAAAGCGAATGCTATATTCGGATTCAAGAAAAATTTTATTTTCTATATATTCCACCAACGAATATACACGACAGAAGAAAAATTCTACCAAATTTGCTTGTAAATTAGGCGGTGAGAAAGCACTGAAGCGGAGAAATATGGCTGCGACATTGCCAGCGTGAACGCGTGACGTGATCCGTAAAGGGCAATACGCTTATAGATGGCCGACAAGAAAGTAATAGTTTGGACATAACGTGGAACTACTCAATTTTTTTACAAACACATTTTTCACTATTACAACGAGAGTAGTCCCAGTAAAGCTTACAGCGTGCGCAAAAGAAGATGGCGGGAATAGAAGAGTCTATTGAAAAAAAAATTATTGTTGTAGGCGGAAGGCTAGCCCCGGCGGGTTTATGTATTTTTTCATTTCCTTTGCCAGGTTTGAAAGATGCCGTCAGCTTGCGATAACTTTGGATGCCTCCAGCTATTGGCAGCCGTGAGGTCATTGCACATTCTTTCCTTAGAGCTACACTTTATGAGCACCAATGAGAACCCAAAGGGGTTTCATTGAAGATTACAGCCACCAGGGCCGGGACCCAATACTGCAACTGATACGCCCGCGCTGCCGGGGAGGGGTGTGGAGGGGAAGGAAAAAAGGAAAGAGGAGCCGCCGCAACAGGAGCCCGTAGACGCCTCTGGGGTAGGGATAGGGATGGAAGGGAGGGATAGGGTAATACCCTCGCCGCTATGAGAGCGATCAGGGCCCACTACTAGCGAAACCATGATTTAATATTTCTACAGAGAGAAAAAAATTCCTTTGAGGAAGGAAATGTCTTCGATTTTCCGTAAATACGCTGTATGAGCAAGATGTGAGTGATCAGGGGAGCCCTTCGAGGATACAACCACCGGGGCCAGGAACCAAGCGCCCGATCACCCGGGGAGGGGGCGGAGAGGAGGGAAAAAGGAAAGAAGGGCCGCCGCGATAGGAGCCCGACGACGAATCTGGGGTAGGGAAGGCACGGGACTGGGAAAAACACCTTAACGCTATAGAAGCGAAAAGGGCCCACTAAATAGCGAAACCAGGCAAAGCCATTACTGTTCCAGCGATTTTAGAGGATTATCCTTGGAGGAAGAATAATCCAACGATCAAATAACGCTGTATGAGCAAAGAGTGTGAGGGTTCAGGGCGAACCCTTCTGGGATACAACGCACCGGGGCCGGGAACCAAGTCCGTGGCTTATACGCCCGATCACCCGGGGAGGGGCTGGAGAGGAAGGGAAAAGGAAAGAGGAGCCGCCGCGATAGGAGCCCGACGACGCCTCTGGGGAAAGGATAGAAGCGGAAGGAACGGGACGGGGAAAACACCTCAACGCTATAGAATCGAAGAGGGCCCCACTATAAGCGAAACCAGGCAAAGCCATTAATATTCTAACGATCTTGGAGGATCACTCTATGAGGCAGAATGATCCAACGATCAGATCGTTTGATAGTTAGATCGCTGTATGAGCATCGGACTGTTCAATTCGGCTCCGAATTCCATTTCTACGCAGCGACGTCACGTTTTGTCTGCCGCCCTCTGCCACCAGCTCTGCCGCCACGCTGACCATTGCGGCGTGTGGTTTGGTCAATTTTGAGTTTACGGGAAAATTAGTTTGAAACTTAGAAACTCGCAGTGTCATTTTCAATTTTTTTCATGCGCTTCAAAACCAAGTTCGGTCAGTTTTACCCGTGAACCGTGGGATAAGACACCCAGAAATGAAAAATAATGTTAACATAAAATCGATTTCAGAAGTAACCGGACAATTAGCGTGAAATTTTAGAAACGCGCTGTGCCGCATTCAAGTGTTTCGCGCACTTTTTGCCCGTGCTTTGTTAATGAAAGTCGTGAATCATCGAGGAGGTTACGATGAAAAATGAAATTAATATCATACGGAGTGGAGGAAAAAAAACACCGGAAATAACTCAGAGGCAACTAGAAAACCTTTCAACTCAATTTCGACAAAATGTGCGCAAAAGTTGGCGAATAGTTCGTCAGGATAATGATAGATGGCGAGCAGTCCACGCTAATCGTTTCCACATACGACTCAAAACAGTGAAGTTATTTCTTCGTTCAGCGGTTAATTTTGGATTTATCGCAAGTGTTTTTCAATAAACCAGTCTTAAGCTGGTGGGACTTATGTCTTCATTTCTCCCGTAAACCACCCCACCTCCTCCCAACCAGGCTGAGCGGTTCCAAGATGTCGCCGGTGACCTGGGCACGCGGTTCGGCGAGGACACCAACGAGAGGGTCCCGGTGAATAACATCACCATCCCCGACCTCTCCTTCCCCATGCGCCTCGGCCGCAATGAAAACTTCTCGCTGTTCCTGCCATGGCACCGTGAGATGGCCACCAGGCTCATCGAAATCTTCATGGGTGAGAAACAAAATCCTCTACAAAAGCCCACCACCATCCCACTAGACTGGTCGATTACGTTATTATTTACAGGAAAAAGGAGTGGTTCACTTAGTGGAATGGTGACATGAAATATTCACGAATAATCGTTATATCCCACTCACAATGTCAGTAATTATTAATAACCCTTTCAGGTCATTTTCAGAAGGTAAAAGAATTTGTGTAACTTCTTAATATTGGCCTAAAAAAGGTCGAAACCAGTTGAGGTTTCAATAAATACCGTGAGGAATATATCAATATATATCCTTTTAATCGATCTTGTGTTCGAGACAAATTTCCATTTTTTTTAACTGTTCTAAACATCGAGATTGATTTTAAAAACTACAGTCGAAGAAATGTATGTATTTCATTTACTTAGAGATGTCTATATTTTATTGGCCTCGCGCACTCTTCCTCCCCTCCACACACACCCTCCTCCCGACATGTCTTCACGCCCCTCCGTGGAGGGGGTAGCGTCCCCCCCCCCCCAGTTTGAGATAGAGGAATACTACCTGACAACTTGAACATGTTTTCCATCAGGAATGAGGTCCTATGAGGACTTCCTGGCGGTTTCCGTCTACGCCCGAGACCGCATCAATCCTTACATGTTTGTCTACGCCATGTCTGTGGCCATCCTTCACCGTCCGGACACCAGGGGTCTACAGCTGCCACCCCTGAGCGAGATGCTGCCCGAGAAGTTCGTGGACGGAGGCATATTCGATAGGGCACGCGAGCAAGCCAACGTCCGCAACCAAGACACCAGGGTGAGCATATTACCCGTCTTTCTGACATACCCTTGACACGGTCCTCTGCTCCACCCAGCCGAATCGGCCGACAATCGACTTTCAAGTCTTCCAAGAGACTCACCACGTCAAAAATTAAGCTCCAAATTTTGAAAGACCCTGATCCCTAAATATGAAGTATGTAACCCTAGAATACAGTAGATATCTTATCTTTTATCGGGTTTTCACGCGGGTAAGATACTCTAGAAGCACCGACTCACAGTGGGCGGAAATCGAAAAAAATCTTGACAAAACTAATATTTCCGTTATTATTCAACGTAGATCCACGATTTTTTCCGGGGTGCTGCGCTGACTTTTTATACATATCCCATCTTTAAAAGAAAGGTAGCAAGTTGTAGCAAGATTTTTCTTTTGGATCATATAGTCAAGATTCAGGTCTTTCTTTCCATATGAATATTACGATCGAGTCTTGCCGCCCTCATATAGTTTTTTTTCCACTTTATGTCAAAAATAGTCCAAAAACAAAGCCTTTTGAATTTTTAGTAATTATATGAAAATTTGATAAAATAAATGAACTATCCCGTATAATTCTTAGGAAAGGTTTACTCTTCTAGAAAATATGCTTTTAAAATAATGGAAAACCATATTAACGGCTCACGAGCGAAAGTAAATACTCGATTTTTGCAGAAATTCCGACTTGAAATTTTTTAATAATTTTTTCTCGTCTTTAACGGGTCCTAATGATTTAATGGGTGAACCAAATATATAAATAGCCATAGTTCCTTGATCTTTAGACATTATTCTATCGGACTGTGCCATTTTTGCTTGCCAAAAAAAAAATTTTCTCGTAATCTCTGGTAATCATAATTCTTTTTAAAGCTCGATTCCAACCAAAAAAAAAAACGAGAAAAGTTTAAATATTGCGCTCGCCGGGAAGGGGTAAAGTCATACAGTAGATATCTTTTACATACAAAATGCGTTCAATAGTATTGATATATTATTTTTCAGTTACAAACTGCATTCAATAGTATAGATATCTTTCTGTAGCAGTTGTAGTAATAGAATCGGTGTACTAGGGTTCATCGACAACTTAGGTCTTATTTCATTGCTTTAACCATTATTTGAGTACATTATTCACTTCATTCGCTCGTGCATAATATGAAGACACAGTGTTTATGTAGTTGAGATACCTGGTTTGTAATCCCAATAGTCCTAGCGACTCGATTTCGATATACTCGAGCTCTATTCTTGGCACGCAGGTGCCGATCGAGATTCCGCGTGACTACACTGCGAGCGATCTGGAAGAGGAGCACCGCGTGGCCTACTTCCGAGAGGACGTGGGCATTAACCTCCACCATTGGCACTGGCACCTCGTCTACCCCTTCCAGGCGCCACTCAACATCGTCCGGAAGGACAGGCGCGGAGAGATCTTCTACTACATGCACCAGCAGATCCAGGCCAGGTGGGACCACTGGCGCAGCGAGGGGGGGGATAAACCCCCCCACAGAGCTTAAAAATGTTTTTTAAGTTCACTCTATTCTACTTCATTAGATTGATATTACTAATACAATAGCATAAGGATTAATAAAATATCACTCAGAAAGCTGCAAAACTCACCATTTTGAACCATTTATCTTATAATTCCGCAATTTATTAATCTCGCACCTACCGCTTATCTTGGTGGGTATTTAATACCCCCACACACACCGGTATTAGTTGCACCTAAACCTCCCCCAGCCTTAATCCCGGCTGCGCCCCTGGGTGGGACACACCCTCCACAGTTACTCCAACGTGGGGTGTCCTCGCTGAAGTCCCGAGGAATACAAATAATTTTCAGACGGCCTCAGCCTAATTACCCCCTAACGCAAATGGACGGTAACTTAGAGATGAAATGCTACCGTATCCCTTCAGAACCCATCTGAACTCTATTCTTTCCGCACAGATCCGCGAAATGTCGATACTACTATTAGTCAGAGCTACATTCGAATACTGCCAAAGTCCAGCTTGAAATAATTTATAGAGGGCACAGATACCGCTCTGAATTGGACGGCTGAGACGCGGATCGGTACCGAGAACGAATTTTTGTTTGAGCATGCTAATATCAATGCCGGGTTTCTCTCCGCCCTTTATATAATACTACTCATCGCTACATTCTAATACTGCTCTATTCCAGCTTGAAATATTTCGAAAAGGCATATTTAAGCACTACATCCAACGGCTGGGATGCTCAGCGTCTGGCGAGGGAGAGCTTAATTAAATTGCAATAGGGTGGTTTCCTATTATTTTCTTATTGCCTGAATCGAAAGATTATTACTCCTGGAGTGCGCATTTCGAAAATCTAAGAGCGTGAAATACGTACTCCGGGAGAAATGGCAATAAAATGCAAATGGCAAAATCTTTCGATTTAGGCAATAAAAAATAATAGGAAACCACCCTATTGTATACCGCGAGGGTAATTCTTGAAAGGGATGGGAAGGGAAGTGAAAACGGATTACGATATTGAAGACCCACAGTCACCCTCCCAATGCCTGAAATTTACCTAATGTTGAAACAGAAGTACCCTGACTCACTCAGTGATTCAACATGAAGGTTGGTTGGGGTAGGTGAGGGTAAATTTCGCCCCGAAGTAAGCCACAGGCGTGTGGATTTGACGCATTCAGGGTAGGGGAACCAGTTCCTTTCGCGGTCCCTTCACACACCACTGTCTCCTCTCCCTTCCCCTTCCGAGGCACCCCCAACAATACAACCCCCTGCCCGGGCACCCCAAACGCGGTCCATCCCCTTCTGGGGCAACACTCAGCCTGCATTCACGTCTCTCCAGGCATCCGCATGCCATCACTCGCCACAAAGACCAGCCATTTCATTGCCGTAACAGGGAGGATCAGGGGAGGGGAGGAATAATCATGACCTTTGCCCCCCGACTAAACTCCTAGTTACGGCTCCGCTGCCGAGGCATTTAAAAGTAATCTAAACCGCGCAATAGAAAGGTTTCCTATTTTATTTTTATTGCCTAAATCGAAAGATTATTACTCCTGGAGTACGAATTTCACGCGTTTATATTATTAAATGACCATATCTATTTTTCGCGATTAAATGAAAAGCCAAAATTTTCAAGCGCACGAAAACGCGACGGCTAAGTATGAATGATTGGAAAAGCCCGTGTGACGTCATTCTGGTTCCGGCTGCCGCCGAGTGACGTGACCTTGGGCCGAGAATATGTGCGCCACTGCGATGCAGACTGCTAGCTGGTAGCAGGGTGCCCTGCTAGCAGGTAGCGCTTGGCTTAAATAAGGATTATTAATACCTTATCAAACGCAGGATACTTTCCGACCATAGTCAGTTTTAATAGGTGATTATTAATATATGTTTCCCTGAGCTCTGTGCCTCATGCACGCATTGGTAATCTCAGACGATGTAAAACTCCTATTCACTCGTATTGAAACTAGATCCCTGTGACGTCACGTGGAATGGCATCGCATGGGCGCCAGTCTAGCCTTTTTCAAATGAGGTCAAAACTAACCATTAACATTCGTCTAAACTGGGATTTCTAAAACCAAATAATTTGTATATTATGAATACACTAATGGTGCTTAACGAATCGCAATCGATGCCTTTCGTAATCTTTGATGAAGGAAACTACCCTATTGTGCCTCTGCCGCCTAGTCCCGCATCATTAGCCCTATGGAGAACCATGAAAAATCGCCACTTCATATCTTTAGAGGAACGTTTATTTCGTATAGACGACAAAACAAATACCATGAGGAAAAGAGCGTTTTTTCTAATTTCAATGCATTTGTCCCATCGCCAAGGTACAACTTCGAACGCATGTGCAACAAATTGGGGCGAGTGAAGCGCCTGCTCAACCTGAGGGAGCCCATCCCGGAGGGCTACTTCCCCAAGTTGGACACGCTCGTCGCGAGCCGCAACTATCCTCCAAGACTCTCCGGAACAACTCTGAGTGTAAGTGACACGCCCACCATTATTGCGAGTTGAACGTGCTTTCATTTCTGCGAAAATAAATATATATCTCTAGCCCAGTGATTCCCGGCTACGTGAATGTCTGCAGAGCACTCAGCCCGATAAAAAATCATTTATGGGCCACCAACTCCCCTTATGACACATCCTATCAGGTTACAACTCTTTCTCACCCAAGATAAAAGGCGGGCATGCAGACAAGGAGCTTTGCGAAAATTTGGTGGATCGCTATGGTCACCTGGCAATCCATTGTTAAGTGAATGATCTCCAATAGGACTTACTTCGCCTGAGGCAGGGGAAGCCAGGAAAGGGCTCGGGCATTGCGGGCTTCTGCACTCAACTGAATATTTTCCCTTGTAATGACAGTTCGTCATAAATTCCTTTATGATACAACTAGCCCGGGGTCATTTATACTCCTGAATTTCTCTTAGCTATTAAAAGTCCTTGACGAAGATCAGGGTCTCAGATCCGAATTTTTTTCAAAATCGTATAATTCTGACGAGTAACGTCAGTACCCTAAAGTTAATTTTTTTTTCGAAAAAAAACTCAAGCGGATATCGGAAATAAACGCCCACGAAGACCAAGCCATAATAACTACGACAGTTTCATTAAAACAATACCAACGAGGGCTAAGAATTTTAGTACCGCGAAAAAATAATTTATAGTTTAATTGATTACATTTATGATTTTTCGATTCGTGGAAATTGACAAGAAATGGCCTGGGCATGCAACCTGCATACCACTCAAGCACCCTTTCAAATAAATACCTAATAAAAGGCCTAGGTGAT
The DNA here is from genome assembly GCF_921293095.1 of Ischnura elegans. Classification (NCBI taxonomy): domain Eukaryota; kingdom Metazoa; phylum Arthropoda; class Insecta; order Odonata; family Coenagrionidae; genus Ischnura; species Ischnura elegans. The sequence goes on from NC_060248.1 coordinate 123,155,086, forward strand.
TAAAAAAAGTTTTTTTAAATACTAATAACATTTTAGTGCTCACAGATTGCCTGTCAAGATTATTAAAATGTCCAAGTATAGGCAACCTTTATAATTTGTCCTACACACTTGCTTCGTGGACCATTGCTCTAGCCCTTTAACCATTAGATGACCGGGGAGCGCTATCATGCTCCTCCTATCTCTCGCAAAAAGAATATTTTCACAAATTATTCAGTAGCCAATGTTTATTTTATTTTAACATTAACTATTTTCTTAAAATTATTAAAATTAACACGTTACCAAAAATTCGTCAAATAATACATTAAAAAGGTGAAATCACATATCATAAAGATTTCCTAAAGTTTTTGAATATATACCCTTGGTTGTTTTTGAGACCTATTGTTTCCCTAACCTACTGCAAAATCAGCAAAAATACCTCGGCACTTTTAGCATAGTACCCAGAAAATTGGTTGGCACTAAAATGGTTAATATCGTATTTCCTAACTAAACAACACTTAGAAAATAATTTGAGCTAAGCCATAGGGTTAAAAACTTCGTGTAACTAAACTAGTTTGTTTCATCTTTTTCCGACTAATTTCTCTTACTTTTTTTTACTTTTCTCTGGGGTGTCAGAACAATCAAAGACACCGTGTCGCCTTGACACCAAAGAAACAGGGCGCCCACTCAACCGTGAAAACCTTAAAACCGTGAATAAGCCGTGAATTTCATCATGAAACCTTAGAAATCTCTCAAACTTGATTTTAGAACTACGATAGACATATTAAAAGAAAAATCGATATTTTGATCATGCTTCAAGGCCGAGTCACGTGCAGATACTGTCCACGCATTTATCTACACACGTGTATTCGAAGCGCAATTATTAATTGGTCCGTGTGCCATGACAGCACATTGACCTTAAGCCTGCGATTGGAAGACATTGACCCTTGCAAAAAATCAGGCACTTCTTCAATTCCCTGCCACCCTGCTCTCACCATTTTCCCACTCACGCCCTTTTAGCCGGATCTGAATTTTGCTAACGATAGGTGGCGTAATGAGAGATAGCACTTTCATTGCTGCGTTTGCATCCAAGGCATCTGTTGCGTTTGTTACATTTTTAGTTAACTTGCAGCCGATGATTATCATGTGATCAATATTTCTGCCTAATATGCCCTATCTACAAACCGTGAATTTGATGGCATTTGGACCGTGAAAACCTGGGAAAAAACCGTGAATTTTATAATGTAGTTAGAATGGGAACCCTGAGAAACCATGGCACTCCTAACCGATAACGATAGGCAAAAAAAATCGATCAAAATTTCAGAGGATGATCAATCATTGCTCTGTATGATCACGTCTGAAGAGTGGCTTATGTTTTTCAGAGTGCAAATTTGTTTATTCTTGCTCCTCTGCTTTGGGGTGAATCGTTCAGAGCATCCGATGTTTCTCTGCCTTTGCGGGGATTCGTGCATGATAATTATCTGTTTGTGAAAGCCGATCAGAACAGGCATAAGATCAGACCTTTTGTGCATAAGCTATGGCTGCATTGGAGACAGCTGATGTCTCCATTCATGCATTCTATAATTTAATATTATTTGCTAAACAAGGAGAATTCGTAATATATTACTTCAAATTTTTATCTCTAGGATGGCGTTGAATCGTCGATTTTTACTTTGGTGCGCGGCTTAAAAATATCAGTTAAGATAAGAGAATACGTGCATAAAAGAGAAAAAAAATATTATAGGCCTTTTTTCTCGAAAATGATTCATAATGAGTAGTGATTACTGTTAAAATCCATTCCAACTGTAAGATCGAGTTCGAAGCCCACAATGTAGGATAGTAAATTTGGCGATTGGAAGAATAACGAATTAGTCAAATCGATGAATATAAAGGTGCTAAATAGTTCAATGGATGAATAAGTCTGATCTCTTATCAGTGTGATCAAGTTAAATTAGTTATTGCTCATGCAAGTCCATCACACTGATTCGGGACCGTTTTTCTTCTTTCTTGCAGGACATTAACCGCGAGGCGGACCAGATAAGGTTCGACATTGCTGACCTGGAGCGCTGGAGGGACCGCATCATCGAGGCCATCCACCTCGGCAGAGTGATCAACGTAAGAGACACACAAACTCTTTCTCAATGCAGCTTCGAGCACGCATTTTCAGATGCTATAGGAATATACAAAAGTCTATTGCGCTTACTATCCTAAAGCATATGGCTAAAAGCGTTACGGAACGATTTTATAAAGAAATCTTTCCTAACTTAAATGCAGATACTCAATAGTTGGTACATCGTCAGGTTTTTTCTCCTATTTTTTGTGTTTTTGGCCCTGTAGAGAGATTAGTATAACATCGTGACGATGGCGTAATTACATTACGTTTCAAGGATCGTAACACATTATTAAGTAAAAAACAGATTTCAGGATTAGCTGCAAGGTATGAATTTATGATTACTTCCTTGAACAAACGAAAATATCTTTTCCCTGACCCGTTATGATAAATTGAATCATCCGATTTCTCAGTCTATGATGTCTCAGTTTCTAGGATTTCATTGAAATTCTCCCCATGCTTTAACAGCGCTTATTATTCCTGGCGATTACAGACATATCCATTACCCACATCTGATGGTTGTCAAGACACCGAGCCACACACCGAGTATTCCTGGACCATGAGAGAAAAGCCCTAAGCTTCCACGCCCCTCGCTGATAACGACTAAGTTTAATTTATTCAAAGCATTCTTCACATACCGTCGCCAACTCAAAGTGAAAAGAGATAAGATCCCAATCTTTCCAGACGAACAAGTTGAAGGAATTCTTTTCGGGTTTTCCACCGGTTGAGATTGTCCATGTCCTACGTTTCAACGCCCGAGTGGAGCATTGAAATGTCGGCCGAATCCCAACCGGTAGGTATCCCGATAAGAATTCCTTTACAGGGAAAATATTAACAGAAACATGGAATGGGACAAAATGCAATAACTTCTCAAAAACCAACGACGAGGAAACCAGAGGAAAGAGGAAACGTTACATTTTCTTGCAGGTGGCGCATTGCTTGTGCGGTGAAATTTCTACTTCATAAAAAAATGGATCTACGGAGTAAGGAAGAGAATTTAGACGGAAGGAGGGGCGATATAAAGGTGAGCGATTAGTGAGAGATATCCTGGGATTAGGCAGTTGGAGTAGGGAGAATAAGCGTATGGATCAAGTTGCTACTTTAAAGCTGAACATAGAAAGCAGTTCAGGGCAGTCAGTAGTCGAGTTTAGGATATTGCGTAGTAATATTTAGTTTATTGCGTGGTAGTATTATTAGGGTATTGCATAGTAGTATCATGTAGTTTATTTCCATTTTAACTCTAAGTTTTTGGAAGTTAGATACGTGGAAGGAAGACAGCACAGCATCAGAGGACAAATTTGGGACTCTGTTTGATTACACAGGCCAACAATGAAAAAACTTTTCTACTGAAAATACCTTATTCTTATGTTTTTTCAGTTGCTAAATATAATGGTTTTAAAGTTGGATCACCCACCATTTATTCACATTTTCAAGCAATATTTTTAGAATTTAACAGCATTTTTATAGTTATAATAAAATTGAAAAGTAGGTCTAATGAACGAAGATAATGGGGGATTACTGTTCGTACTTCACCGAGAAGTTCAGCAGAGCGATTCATCGCAGAAAAGGCTACTCAAGAAGCTTCAAGGAAAAAAGGGAAAGAAAATGTAGACCAATCCCAGTTGACAAGTGAACCCAGTATTATCACGCTGTAGTAAGTACAAACAATTTTATCACCACGTAGTGAACAGTAAATACAAACAATTTTATGGTGTTACACAGTGTTTCATCGATTTCCCTATATACTGTATAGGGTTATTAAACTAAATATTAAAATACATATTGCTTGGAAACTATGGATGACACAAAAAAACTAAGGCCAGGTTTGAATTAGGCACATAAAAATCTATAAAGATCAGCTATTAAAATAAAAAAAGTTTTCAAACAAATTTTTTTTGTTGGCCTGTGTTATTTATACGAAGAGGTAGGGGTAATATGGAGGAATTTTAGATTGGTTGGGGACCAATTAGCTAATATTACATCGCGTTTACAGCCCGTGAATGGCGGGTCATTTAGGTGGGGTTCATGGGTCATTTTGTCGCTGCACACACTTTCACCCTTCCTCTTGCAGCAAAATGGAGAGGTCGTGGAGCTGACTGAGGAAGGAGGAATCGACATCCTAGGGGACATCTTGGAGGCCAGCATCCTCTCCATCAACCCCAATCTCTACGGCAACCTGCACAACCTGGGACACTTCCTACTCGCGCTCCCACACGACCCAGATCAGCGCCACCTGGTGAGTTGACTGAAAAAAGGTTTCTATCACTAATTCGAGTTGCATGATCCGGAAAATATGACGCATAGGAAACAATTGCTCTCCTTACAGTAAAAACCAATACTTTAACACTTGAGGGAAATTTATGTCGTTAAGAAATGAAAATTTTTTTATGTATTAAAAATGAAAAATTATAAGATTTCTATTGTTTAATTATGTCACGGGGTTTTTTAATACCGTCGAGCACTTGAGGTACTTTTGACACCAGCTGTTAATCTCTTGATTCGAAAAAAACATAGGTTTATTAGCTTTAATGCTAGTGCTTTTTAGCTGTAGCGCTCCCGCATGACCCGAATCAGCGCCAACTGGTGAGCGCAACGGGAAACGTCGCCTTACGCTTGACAATTATCACATTTCACTAACTCCACTACACGTTTTTCGATTGGCTTACAATCATCATCATCTGGTGCAATCAAAATAGTAATACATAGAGAAATCAGGTAAAGAGTAACTGATAATGATCCCAAGCCAATATAAACCCGTGTAGTTGGGATTGTGAAATCAAAATTAAGGGGACAATACGACATCTCAGTTTATCATTTAATACGCTGTTCCACGATATCTCTCCGGAATAAGTGGACTTCATGATCGCATCAATCACGCTCATAGTCTGCGCAAACCCCAAATACGGTCACTGACATGCTTGGTGTTTTTCACAAAAGTATTCATTTTTCTCCTGGAAGATGTATGTTTCTTTCTTATAGACCAGGGGTTCCTAAACTTTTTTGTACCACGCCCCCCCCCCCCCCGCTACACATATCAGCTTTCCATTTTGCAATACCCTATTTCCACGGTGCCGTACATACCAACTCCTACTTGCACAAGTACTTGTACTCGTACAAGTATGTGCCTACTTGACACGGTGAGTAGGTAGATTTTTTTGTTCACTGTGGAATGCGGTAACGCAGAATGGAAAGATTACAATTATGAAAACTTAGAAAGAATTTATTTCAAAGATCTGAGGAAATTATTTTTGTAATTTTTTTATTTATTTCATTTGGGTGTCACGCCCCCCCCCCCCTGGACTTTCTCCACGCCCTCCCAGGGGGGCGCGCCCCCCAGTTTGGGAACCCCTGTTATAGACGATTTCAATTCTTTAAGCCATGAATCACATGCCATTCATTTTTTCGTCCCTCAGTGTGATAGTTCAAGCGATAGCTTTTCAGGGACCAAAATAATGATCGCTCCAGGGGCGCAGTTAGAAATTAAGGCGGGGGTGTTTAGGTGCAACTAACACCGGTGTGTGTGGGGGTATAGTATACCCACCAGGATAATCTGTAGGTACGAGATTAATTAATTGCGGAATTTTAACCCTTCTACTGCCACCGGGCCGATATATCAGCCCTCGCTGGTTGAGCGAAAACTGCCAGGGGCCGATTTATCGGCCCGAATTATTTCACTATTTTTTTCGTTATTGTGGCCTTTTCAACGGAAGTAATTTATGTAAACCCCCATAATCTATCTATGGTTATAAGATGTAAATATATCTTAAGAATTGGGAAAAAATCTAGGCGTATTAAATAAAATTATTCAGCTGAAAAATTTTTAAATCTGAAATGACGATAATTCCGGAAAATAGCCTCGGCAGTCTTCATGTATGCCACATGAAATGGGCTGGCAGTAAAATGGTTAAAGATAAATGGTACAAAATAGTGAGTTTACGGCTTTCTGAGGGATATTTTTATTCATCCTCACACTATTGTATTAGTAATATCAATCTAATTAAGTAAAATGGATTAAACTTAAAAATTTCTCTGAGCTCTGTGGGGGGGGGGTGAGTTTATCCCTTCAAAATCCCCCCTCGCTGCGCCACTGGATCGCACGACCCATCATTCTCTGAATCACACTGTCATTCCCACCGTCTCTTTTTTCATCGCTCACTCCATCTCTTTCCGTATTTAAAACTGTCGTTCAATTAATAGCTAATCGTGGCGTCACAATCGCTTTTAGCGGCCGTGCGTTGAAAGAAGACACCAGCGATGGTTTCAGCGACGGATAAGGGACGTGCCGAGTGATCGGAAAAGGGATGGGATTTCTATCCCTGGAGCCATCGCGGAAAATAATCTCGTGAGACGGTCATTTTTCCGCTATCATTGGAGCTATCGCTCGGCAGGGATGGAAAAAAAATTATCGCATGATTAAGGCTTAAGCTTTAAGCAAAACTAAGTTTAAGAAAATAAACAATAATAGCATCATAAAAAATATTATTTAAATTTCAGAAGTGAAATATTTAGTGATACCCCTTTTAAAGTCTTGTAAAAACGAGACCCAGATTTTGACGCGGCACTTTATCACCAAAACGTAAACTCTAGTCCATGGAAATTTCAGTTATCACAAATTTTAAGTGCTTGTTTTCATTACGACTTCGTTCTACCAAATTACACAAAGGCCACGAATTATGTGTTTGACATTGTGTTATTTCAGGAAACTTTCGGAGTCATGGGGGACCCAACAACTGCGATGAGGGATCCGATTTTCTACCGCTGGCATGCTTTCACCGATGACTTGTTCCAAATGCATAAAAGAACACTCCCTAGTTATCCCGTGAGCAAAGTGAGTTATCCTCCGTTCTCAAGCACTCAATCGCAACTCGGTTCTTGCACGACACGGAGTTCACCCCTATCCTTCTTTTACTCCATGCTTTATTCGCTGAATTGAAAAAGTAACAAATATTATTTCTCGCCCAAATAGCTGGCTTACGATGGGATAAGAATGACCGACTTAGAAGTGGTGACCAAGGGAAGAGGTAAGAATGAGATGATGACCTTCTGGCAACAAAAAGATATTGATCTGTCTCGAGGACTGGATTTCGCCCCAAGAGGATCTGTTTTTGCGAGGCTCACCCAGCTACAACACGCTCCATTCACTATTAAATTTAAGGTATGGATTGCAATTTCATGTGGCATGTCATAGCTATTCATTCGAGTCCTATTTTTATTCACGATACTAACAGTTCTCATGTAGTACTTGCGAAGTTAATTTAGGCTTAAGTAGACGTCAGTATAGAATACGAATTTAATACCTCCATTTACGTGAATCTTTTTGTTTTTAGGTGGAGAACAATTCAAATGCACCGCGCACGGGCACCGTGAGAATATTCCTCGCCCCGAAATTCGATGAGAGGGGCCTCCCAATGCTTTTCAGGGATCAGCGCTTACTCTTCATTGAGCTGGACAAGTTTGAAGTGACATGTAAGATCGGATTTACATTTATCGAGAATATGAACAAAAAATACTATTTCACAGATAACTTCAAGCTTTACTCTGTGAAACTTTTCTACTTTTCATATTAAAATATTTTCACCTTAAAAGGTTTTTTTATGATGTATTAGACATGTGTTCTTTCAAAAAATCACTATATTCCTTCTTGCTTCCTCCTCTTGGTTTATTTGCCCATTAAAATATTGAAAGTAGGTCGTCAATTTGAGTGATTAAAATGTCATTCTTTGGCAAAGTTGCGGCATTTGATTAATACCATATTCAGGGGTAGATAGAAAGAATCATACGATGGTACAGCATCTACATCTCATAGGTTATTTAACAAAATCGATATGATTTTAAGGGATAATTACTTTAAATTAGTTATATGGGTGTATCATTATTTCTTCTTCATACTTATGATGAATCTTCCTCCAACACTTATGGTAAGTGGAAATAAAATAATAATAGAACGTAAAAAAAACACTAGCATGATGTCTATAGGGACAGCCAAAATAGACCTCTATGAGTCAACATGCACAAAATTAGAACGACATTCAATTTTCTATATGAATATTCAATTGTGCATATGTAATTTATATTTTGTGCTTATTGACTCAAAGAGGTCTTTCTTGGAGATTTCTAAAGACATCATGCTGATGTTTTTAAAATATTTATTCCTCTCACTACAACTGTTGAAGGATTCATCCAAATATGAAGGGCAGAGAGGATGTACCCATAAAAAAGTCTAAGTAATTATTTCTCTTAAAATTGTATCGACTGCGTAAATAATCTATGAGATGTAGGTGTTGTACCCACATATGATTATTTCTCTGTAGCCCTGAATATGGAATCTATATCATTCCAAAACGTTGTCAAACAATGATTTTTCCATCACCCAACTTGGCAACGTACACTCGATATTTTAATGGATTTTTAAGCATCATTAAGTGAACCTGACTGAATGCCTTCCTTTTATTTTCCGCACCATTCACGAAACTATGAAGGCCACGTACAGTTATCAATATGTATGTTGAGGGTAATCTATGCCTTGTTTCCGCTCGCCAGTGGGACGGAACCCCAAATCCATGACGATCACCCGTGAGTCTTCGCAGTCGTCCATCACCATTCCGTTCGAGAGCACTTTCCGTGATTTGGAGTCTTCGAGGCCGTCGACTGGTGGACAGGCCCTCGAGGCCTTCAACTACTGCGGCTGTGGCTGGCCGCAACACATGCTCATCCCCAGGGGATCGCCCGAAGGCTTCCCCTGCCAGCTCTTCGTCATGGTCTCCGACATCAAGGACGACAGGGTGCGTATGTTTGTCGCTTCCAGAGACCGGTCGAAAACCCGGGCGTCGCGACGCGTCGCCCTCCTGCCCGATTCCGTTCATTGCACTCGTCCGTGACGTATTTGCCCGATTGGTCATCGCTAAATTCAATGGTTGGATAACTATCTGTTTGATTCGCATTCATTTTTAAAAATCAGTGCACCGCACCGTATGGAATCTCTTTTTCAGGAAAATAAAAAGAGGAAATTCAGCGAATATTTATCTTGGTAGAAGTTAAAATTTCCAATAATATTACGTTTTTACTGGCTAAACTGGATTTTTTCCAAGGAAATTATCTGAATACGAATTTTTGGAATAAATTTTCTTCAGCGGCAAATGCTATCTTATTTGCGGCTGAAGTTACTTAATTACCTTATATGTCATATTTGCTCCCCTATCAATATTGACCGAAGCGGCTTATCATATGGGCACTCCCAAATTAAATCTTTTATGCGATAACTGCATTTTGGGTTCGCCAATGAATATTTTAACAGCTTTCTCGGTCATGAGAGGTCTGACCAGGTCGTCTGTTCGGCAATCGCCGAGGGTCCCGAGCTTAGGGGCCCCTCCTTAGGACCCCCACAATGCTGGCGCCTATCCTGAAGCGTACATTAAAGGTGTAATAAAAGGAAGACACAGTTTACTCGAATCAAAGTTTTCTTCCAATAATAAAATTCTATGTATTCATTAGTTGCTTTACATTGCATACATATTCAGTGAAAAAATATAGAATAAAAAAATTAAAGTATCTGATAATGACAGTGAACCTGATCCTTTTTTGAAAGGGTTATTTGAAAAGATAATTTTAGAGGGTTCATTTTATATCTCAACGCATTTCAAGGAACAAATTCGCAAAATAATAAATAATTGAACCATAATACATTATTAAATTTTATAAAGTTTGAAATTCTCTTCTCACAGTATTTTTTCTTGCAAAATTTATGTTATTATTAACTATTATCTGGTTTTTAAGAGCCAGAATAGCGTCAAATCTATTTCCGGGCGTGCAATTTCCTAAAATTTTCCACGGGGAGTACCCCCGAATCCCCATTAAAGGGGGGCCTCGTCATGAGCACCAGCTGAGGGCCCTCAATCACCCCTGACCGCCCCTGATCTCGGGTGACAAACTGATGAGCGACAAACTTCTCTTGTTCAGGTTGATGGAGTGAATCCGGGAGAGGGGGCGTGTGCTGAGTCGGCCAGCTTCTGCGGCATCCGTGACCAGAAGTTCCCCGATCGCCGCTCCATGGGCTACCCCTTCGACCGGGTGCCGCGCTCCGGAGTGGACACGCTCCAGCAGTTCCTCACGCCCAACATGATCGTATCCGACGTCTGCATTACCTTCTGCGACATCACGGAGGCCCCCGAGGCAATGCCAAACACAGTGTAAGTCAACGTCTCCTCCAGTGTACCTACGTCAAACAAAAGTCACTTGGTGGTGCTTCTTTCAAATGCGCAAATGCAATGAAGGATATTAATCGTGCATATGCAACGATAGAATTGGCTAAACCCTATGAATATTTTACAACTACCAAGATTTCAATTTTAATATTCTATAATTTTATATTTTTTTGTTTTTTTTCAATTGCGAAATTTTAATTTGATGGCAGGTGCACCGGTGTTAATTTATAAAATTATGTTTAAACTGTTTTAATGATAGAACTGCAAACATGATAATTTTTGTATTATGCTATGTATATTATCACTTGTTTGTTTGTATTATGCTATGCATATTATCACTATGTATGTTTAAATTACAAAAATGAGAAAAGTAGAAGGCGGTGAACCTCCTGCTGAGTCACCCATGGCTCAGAAGGACTCAAAATGTAAATGTAATAATGAATGACCTGCTTCCATAACATTTGTGTTGCTCTAAAAAAAAACTCAATTCCAAAGATATGCAGATTCGATGAAATAGTTGAATTCGCAGAAGTAAAAACACTGCTTTTAAGGTGACTGATGGATGGGACGTTGCATCCGATGAGGTTTAAAATGCTTCATGTCACAATTAACCGCGCTGTTTTGGGAGGGCCCTTAAGCTAATGTGAAATCGATTGCTTTTCCTTCGTTTACTGCGCGAAAGCGCAAAATTTAGCCTCTCCTTGACTTTTTTTACTTTCTTTTCAGGGAATAAACGAGGACAATACGGACAGATTTCGCCGTTCGTCAGAGCTGACCAAGAATATTTCGGAAAAGAAATGTTTTGAGTAAAGGAAAAATACTATGAACAAGCAATAAACAAAAATAACTAATGATTTTTTAGCTAAAATGCCTTTAAATTTTCTTTATCAAGTAATTTACAAAATGTTAAAATGAAATATCAAACAAGCCTTAGGTGGTGACAGAAAAAAAGCAATTATTCCAAGGCATAAAAATGGTTTAGCCTCGCAAATTAGGGTGCGTGAGACATGAAAATTCATAAACCACCAAAACGTTTTAATGATACCGTAATGCTTTCCAGCCAATGACCATTATATCTCAATTCAAAGATGAAGTTATTTTCTTCGCCACTGAATCTTTTCAACAAAACTCTGTATTTCACAAAATTCACTGCAATTTGAAAAATAAATAAAAAAAACTGTTATTATGAATTTCCTATTTTTCATTTGTACCAACACAAAGTCGACTACATCATTGCAAGCACAGTGGGTCTTCTAACCCGCGATCCTGAATCCCGCGATATCAGACAGAGGGGATCATAAATCTGGGGATATTTTTACTTCTATCTGCTGCTCGCGTGCACTGTCAATCCTTCCTCATGCACTGTAGCGCCGATGACACGCTGTGTTGAATGAAGAAAACCAAAATGTACGTAGACTCCCATTTACAGCGGAGGAGGGGAAGTTGGCTCCTGCGAGTCATGAAAGTGGGGAAATTAAGAAAGCTGCTGCTTCCTTGAGGATTAAAGGCAGTGGGGTGAGGTGGCAGCGAGCTTTTACCGGCCATGATATTGCCCGGGTGGAATGGAACTCCGGGAAATACTGGTATAACACCAACAGGGATTTACCGTAAAAAATTTCACAGTATCCAGTATCTCCAGGAGGATATTGAAGGTATTGGCTAAGCCTGTGCCGGAACTAGGAGTTTTGTCAGGATGGGCAAACATCAGTTTGCCTTTCCCCCCCACCTGACCCATCCCCACTCTTCCCTTTTCCGCACCAGTAAAATATGATACCTTGGTCAGTTCATTTTTTAGATGCAGCAGTTGAAATTACACGCCGTATATTAAGAAGTTTCATTCATGAAAAACACTTGTTAATGACAAAAATATTAATGCAGTTAAACATAGTAATACACACATGACACTTACATTGAAAAACACTCGTAGTAACACACCACGATACGCTGTTTTCGCTGCAACCGCCCCGCTGCCGAGCGCTCTGGCCACTAGTTTGTAGCAATAGTAGAAATGATAGTAAAACAGACCCATAAGTTACGCTAATTCTGGTGTTGTGTCTAATAATGAAGAAAATGATTTGGTATACTATGTCAGTATATTAAAGGTTATAAAATGTGCAACAAAATCAAATAAAATCAAAAAATATTTATTGTGGTAGTATAGTTTTGAAAAAGTTTAATAACTTTTAAAAATAAACTTTTCAAATTTTGCCGTCCACTTGAAATCTGCCGCCCGGGGCACGTGTCCTCCATCACCTCGACCACCTAGGCACGCATGAGTATCTAGATACACATACATCATCATAAATGTATCGTACTCGTGAGTATCAAGGTGATCGTGCCATGACCCGCCCTAGTTCCGGGCCTGGGCTAAGCTCAGCATCCGGAAAATCATCTACCTCTCAACAGACATCGCAACAGACTTGTTAGAGCGCAAGATCGTGGCAGACTAAGAGTACCAAGAGTTAAACGCACTCCAAGTGAATGCGGTTAAGTTTATATCGTCGAGACGGGTTGGACGGTAGAGACATACATGAAGGAGCATCGTCATCACTTCCGTCTTTGGCAACTCGAGATAACGCCGGTGGCAGAGTATGCCATTAGCAGGAGTATGCCATTTTTACTGAAGGAGATTCACTGCATCCCAGTGCTAAAGTCAGGAAAAAAATTTTAGGCGGTACTCACCAAAATTTGACAAAAGCTGAACATGTACTATACATCCGGCCACGACTGAAATGTCAAATTCCAACTCTTAAATTAGTTCCAAGTTGTGCCACGAGATAACTCTGAGCAAGTAAATAATAATTTCCGATTTTTCTTTCCGAAATCCATCGGCTTGATTTTACGGCTTTGTGAGCGATATTTTAATCCTTAGACTATTCTATTAGTAATATCAATCCAATTAAGTAAAATAGATTAAACTTAAAAATTTCTCTGAGCTCTGGGGGGTTTTATCCCCCGAAACCCTCCCTCGCTGCGCCACTGGCGCGCTAGACTTGGATTGCTTGAACAATAGGGTAGTTTCCTTCATCAAAGAAAACGAAAGGCATTGATTGCGATTCGTTACCCACCATTAGTGTATTCATAATACACAAATTATTTGGTTTTTGAAATACCGGTTTAGACGAATGGCAAGGGTCAAATTTTATCCTCATTTGAAAAAGGCCAGATTGGCGCCCATGCGATTCCACTCCACGTGACGTCACAGGGACCTAGTTTCTACACGAGAGGATAGGAGTTCTACATCGTCTGAGGTTACCAATGCATGCATGAGGCACAGAGCTCAGGGAAACATGTCTTAATAATCACCTACTAAAACTGGCTAAGGTCAGAAATTTTTCTTCGTTTGATAAGGTATTAATAAACCTTTTTTAAGCCAAGCGCTACCTTTCAGCAAGGTACTCAGCAACCCGCTGGCAGCCTGCGACGTATCAGCGCTAAGCCTCGCCTCAAGGTCACCTCACCGGGCGGGAGGGGGAACCAGAAATACGACGTACGGAGATATTTCCCAGCATTCATACTTGAGCGTCGCGTTTTCGCGCGCTTGAAATCTTTCACTTTTCATTTAATCGCGAAAAATAGATATTGTCATTTAAAAATCTAAAAGCGTGAAATACGTACTCCAGGAGTAATAATCTTTCGATTAAGGCAATAAAAAAATAATAGGAAACCACCCTATTGAGAATGGATATCATTAAGAGTGAAACGGAGATCATCACATTAGAACCCCACTACATTTTAAGGTCCAACAGAAACGATAAAATAAGAGAGATATTTTGCTGAATGGATAGGTAAGGGAATTCGTTTTTCCCAAGCACGATGAAGGACTGTAATAAATGGAAGGGGTGATTTCATTAGAGCATTTCCTTTTTAATTGTAAATGGCTGGTATCCTGACACCACCGCCATACGCCTTGCTGGGTAGTATGTAGATGCAGATTAACCAAGTTGATGCAGAATCTTATAAAAGTTCAGAAATACAAAACTGTGGTATCTTACCTCGGCGCTGAGGATGCAAGAAAAAAACTAAAGCGAAACGTCATCTAGCATAAAATATCTGACTCGGTGTAATACTTGATATAATAATTCACAAGCTTTAATTGGAAGTTTTTCAAAAAAGTTTATTTCATAGAAGAATAAGTTTTTATTTTTTAAGTGTGCTAGTGGATCAATCAAATATATAAATTATTCAATTTCTATTTATGATAGCATAGAATGAAAACTAGCACGACCAGTTTTCGTGAGTTCTTTTTATATCACAGTGAAAATTTCAGTAAAATTTAATAAATTTCTCGGCAAAAACTTGATAAGAGTAGGTGTAATATGTGCGCATACTCATTTCGATTGATAATTTTGGACAAATAACTATCTGAAAAATTAGTTAAGTCCAAGTTATGTTGATGATTTGATACAATTTTTATGTTGATCCAAAACATAAACAGTCAAAAATAAATATTTCAAGATCCTTAGACCATTTTTCGAGAGGAATAATTAAACAACTTAATTTTATGACCGCAATTACCAAATATTTGTTCATTAAGTCTTACGCGGAATGAAAATGAAATCACGCGGAATATTACAATAAAAAATATTATAATTGATTAATGCAGAATTTTCGAATTTTCATTCATATTCAGACCTTTAAATCTATTTCCACTTCTGCAACGTGCCCCGGAATAGTCTAACCATAGAGTTGATATTTATGATTCTAACATAAACGAAACCGACTTTCCCGCGTTCTGATTTTGCCATGATGCGGATTGCGACGTACGATTGTCATTTGTTTCGCACTTAGACCATTTAAGTAAGTAGACCTGCCGTTCGGGCGGAACGCTGTGGCCAACATCGCACGGCGGGGAAGTGAGTGGGATGAGGGAGCGTGACGTCACGGTTGGGACTGCAGACGATATTCCGTATGCGCGCTTGAGATATTTTAACGCTCATACGCTGCAAAGTCGCTGAAAAGTGACGATATTGGGCACGCAAAATGATTATACACTTAATAAATATATTTTTACGATGAACTAAGGCATTTTATAGCCTTGACTCTGCGCAAAAAGCTAAATAAATCAAGATAAAGCGAGAAGCGATCGTATAAAATAAATTGATTAAGAATGTCATATGTAAACATGGGCGTACCCAGCGAGGGGCAGGGGGAGCAGCTGACCCCCTAGAAGCAAAAATCGCAAAAGTCTTTAAGTAAAATCAGTACCGAATTGAAACGAAAGTATTAAAAAAAATTTCTTCAAACCAACGAAAAATGATATGTATTAGTATGAGACAAGTAGCTGAAATAACACTATTTTTTTTAAAGGAAATAATCTCATTAACCAATAAAGCGCTGCTATAATTTTCTTATAATGTTGGTTTCATTCATCTTTTCCATGCTAAAATGTCACAACTTGGCTCGCACCCCCCCCCCCCTCCTAGATCATGGCTTCCCCCTTTAGACCATGGCTTTCCTCCCCCTAGACCATGGCTTCACCCCCTCTAGGTAAAAAGAAGGGGTTCTGGAAAGTATCACGTAATTTTTTCCGCAAAAACCAGTTTATTGCGATCTCGGTAATATTCAATAAAAGTAATTAAACAAATTGTTTTATTTATGAACCCAACACAATGAAGCCGAGATTAACGTATTTAAACTGAAAATACGCATTTTGAAAAATCCTACGTGAGATTAGAAAGAAGAAGCGGAGCAAAATCCCACGATATCTCACAAAGGGTGAAGGGAGTGGTCCATAAAAAGGCAAAATTATTTTAGAAATATTACTTATTACTAGTAGATTAACCTAACGGTGACATTTCTAGAAAATGAATATTAAGACTGTCCCAACGGTCGTGTGTCATTTTTAACCCGTAATTTTAGTAACTTTGCATCGAAGAATATTCATGAAAATTGGCACACTTATATGGGGAAAGGTCCTAAGTTTTGTTGAGTTTAAGCAAGAGATTGAAAAATGTCTGAATTCCATTGACCAAAATGTCAATTCTTGGGTTTTCGAACACAAGAAACCCGAAAAAAACACTTTCATTTACGAAAATTCAACCGTTGACCCAGTAAGGTCACCGTCATGGTCATAAGGGTGGCCAAAAGAATAGCATACCAACAAAGGTGTCGATCCATGGATTTTATAGGGGACCCAAGTCATTGGTGTTGTCCAAATACCCGTATTATTCACTAATTGACCTCCAAGGTTAATACGGAGGTCAAAGGCCATAGAGATAAACGTCCGGCCATCGTGACACCCAGGTTTCGAATCATATGTTTTGAAGGGTGCCAAAGTCGATTTTTCAGTTAATAGAACCATATTGTTGATTTTTTGACCACCGAGGTCTCAATGGGGGTCAAAGGTCATAGAGTTAAATGTCTGGCCATCATGACAACCAACGTGTCAAACCATAGGTTTTGAAGGGTGCCAAAGTCAGTTACGCAGTTCATTCATCCGTACAACAATTTATTTTGACCTCCGAAAGTCATATTGGGGGTCAAAGTCAAAGAGATTTTAGTCGACCGCTTTGACTTTCTGACCGCTTTTGATTCAGATATTTTAAACTTGATTCGCTACTTCGATTACCAAAATTTTATCACCCTCAATAACTTCAATAGTATTTTAAAAAAAGGTGATTGATTGTTTTTAAACTCTAGCTAAATTTGAGGATTCTTTTTCAAAACTCTCTTCTACAATTATAGGGCATTAAGCCTGATATAGAAAGTAGGAATTCATGGTGTGGTATAATTTAAAAATTCTATCTAATACAGCTGACTAAAGAGGTAACTAGCGCGTTTTTCAGTAACCAAGTATTTTCTTATACATGCGACTTCCGCAGTTTCACAAAATTCTTTCGGCATTTGAAGACGCACAGTGTAATGTAGAAATAGAAATATATTTTAATGACAATATTTTCCACATCTGCGGGCAACAAAACAGCATCTGTTTGAACGGCGTTGTGTATCATGTGCGCTGCAAAACCGATTTGATAACTTGTGATGCACAGGCCTTAGATCTGAAGGAATGACTATGGAAAATGGCATGGAAAGACATCCTTCTGCTGATGCAAGTTTCTTTTCTTCGTTTTTATTATAAATTTCTGTATTTTGGAGGAAGATGTAGAAGTATTTAAATATCTTTAATGCTCTTGCGTCTCCAAGTGCTTCGAAATATCATTCCTACTGCCGTGAAAAATAAAAAATTACCCGTTACATTTCACATATTAGACAAAGTAATCGCTCCTGGATTTTTTTAATAAAATGAGATTCACTTCTTAGATGATCTTTGAATTTGCATCCTCTATTTTGCTACGCATTATGACAAAAATCTATAAAATAAAATCATGTCATAAATAGTTTCAAAAAATTTTATTGAAAACTCGGTAAGTACATACGTACAAAATTACAAGAATATATTTATTAAGTTATTCAATGAATTAAATATAATTGATTGTTTTAAAGCAAATTTATCTTTAAAATTATTTTAATCCAATCCTCTCTTTCTTTCTAATTATAAATATGTTAATAGGTATTATTTATTCCCAGAATTTTCCGTAGCGTACGTAAATCGTAGGTGTCACTTACAAAGCCGGCGACCTTTTTCCACCATCGCAAAATATAAATAACACGAGAGCTGTCTGCTAAGTAAAAAATTATGCATTTATGAAATAACTAAATTACTTACCTAAATAATATGAATTCTGATTTGTTGAAATCCCTTTTTAGTAGCGCTAGCGCGCACTTCAATTTGCATCGCATAATTGACCGTTTAAAAATTACTATATGCGAAGGCGTTGCCGCGTTACTTCGTGAACGACCGGCAAATTCTTTACACCATGACCCTTTTCCTCTCTAAAATTCCCCCCGTTTACAACTTTTGTGCAAGATTTCATGTTTTTATAACGATGTTCCGAATGATGCTTGATCGCTAACGAGATAAGAAAAAAATCTGCGGAAGTTTACAAAGGGCTTTGTCTTCATTTTACTGCCACAATATTTTTTCGTCGCTGCCAATGCCGAAAAATGCCACTGTTCATTAATTGTAAGTTCACCAATCCAACCATGGCTGAGAGAATACTTCTCGTACATAACGCAATAAATATTAGTACTTTTAATTGAAAAATCGCGAAGGAAATGGTCAGAATACCGCAGTGATACAGTGAATCCCCATTCATAGCCATGCGCTACGACGATGAGCGTCCCAACCGTGACGTCACGTCTCTTTAAAAGTGGATGGGGAAGGAAGGGAGCGGAGGGGAGATGTTGGCCACACGGCGAGACATGGGTAGGGGTGGGGAATAGCGGGTCTAGTTCTTATATGGTCTAAGGTTTCGCAGAAAGTAGTATGTTTTGATATCTCATGCCAAAGATTTTACTCCCTCCTTGCCATTGATGTTGACCCGGTAATGCGGCGATAATAGGTAAAACAATTATTTTTATTTCGATGAATTTTTATCACTGGTTTTAAACTTATGAGGATGTCAATTACCTCCATAAAATTTAATTCTCTTCCTTCCTGTCTAGGGATGGGAGTCGAATGTAAATATAATGTATTCCCTTCGAGATTCATATTCAGCCATGAGCAGTTAGCGTGAATGTTCAATTATTTTATAATTGGTGCGTACACTACCGAGGGCTGAATAATGGCAGAAAGAGGAGCGCACATGACAGCCGTTTCCTATCCCAGACCGTCAATATTCGAGTTATTAGCCCAAGAATCCCTTGCCTCTACGATTCATCCTTCATGCCATCAACTTGCCCAGGTATCGTGATATATTTTCTAGCCTTGAGCAACTTGGGGAGATTTGAGTATCTTATAGTCAAATTTAAACCAAGTATTTGTCACAGTCTACTATGAACGTAGTCTGTTCTATTTATTAGCGCAATGATTATTCTCTTTCATCATCCTCATCAATGGTCAAAAATCTCAAGATTGTTTTGACGCAGCTCTCCACTCAATCCTCATATTACCTAATCTTTTCACATCTTTATTCTCCTTATAATTTAAATTTTTATGATTATACCGGCAAGCGTTGATCTGACTGTGTTTACATATGATATTACCAATGTGGATATTACTTGGTGAACATTTTTAATGTAAAATAGTATTGCTTTAATACTTGATTCTAGTTTCGTGATAACTCACTGGTTGTTAATCTTATTACATTTTAGTTTCTGGCAACTCGGAATCCAGAAAGGTTTGGTTGGGTTTCCAATTGGTTTCAAGAAACATATTTTTTAATGCAACTAATTGTTCAATACCACTACTTGAGAAAGCATGGTACGTATCTTATTTGTATTGTCAGCTAAAGACATAATCGGGTATCATAGTGGGAATTTCTTTTGAAGAAAACGTTTTTACTCAGCAATTGTTTTTTTGCTTGAATCAGGAGCATCTTTCTCTGAGAATTTTTACGGTCTGGTCCGAGTTCCTATTGGATCTGAGAGGCTTACTGGTCGTCATTTGCGAGCGTCCCTATTTACCCTTGTGGTTGTCAGGTACCTAAAAATAAAGATAGACAATTGGGTGAAGGAGCGAAAAGCATCCAGTAGCAGTCTGTCCACGGAAGGTGAGGTAAGTTCTGATGCTGGAAAAATTTGGGCCTTAAGGCCTTTTTACATGGTGCATTAACACGTACAGGTTAATGTCTAAATGTATGAATGCGAGAATAAACACCAAAATTCACTGTGTAACCACCCAACTTGTGCGAATGCATGCACAGAAAATAGAACCTGTTCTAATTTGGTTCATGCATTCATACAAGTTCCGTTCCAGTCCACAAAAATCATTCATGCAAACAGACATTAACTCGTACGTGTTAATGTATCGTGTAAACAGGCCTTAAAAGGATAGTTACTGTGTTCAGATGCAAATTCAGTATCAAGCAACTAACTGTGTGTGCCTACTATACTCTGCAGGGATGGAGAGCCAAATTTGAAAATGTCATCATTCAAAGCCATGGATTGTTCCACGCTGCATGGGAAAGTGTTTGCTTAATCCAAATACTAACATACATGGCTGGAGTATCACCAACGCATAGTCCTTTGCTGTCACTTTCCAGTCTTACCCTTACCAACTCCTCAGCAGATACTGAAACTGAATGGCATTGGAAAAACATATGGAGGAGTGAACTATTTCCTAAACTAAGGTTTGGTTCTGTCAGATATTATTGATTCCTAATTATTCATTACTCATCTCAAACATACTACATTAAAATCTCTATGTAGTGAACCTCTTTACATCGTAAACCTCCATACTTCATACCACCCCTACAGTCCTGTCTGATTTACATGTAAATTTATAGGCAAACCTCTTTACCTCGTAAAACCTCCACTTATTATACCAAGGAGATACCCCCGAGATGGCCAAACTAACTCCACAAATCGTACCAAGACAACAAGAGACCATGAATGCAGCCGCAATTACGTACATGGAAAGACATTTTCAGCAATAAATGTTTCACGCTCATTTTTTTCTTATACACCTTTAATATAATGTAATTTTCACATTGACTGTCAGTTATGGCCATTTTATTCCATATGAGAGCATACCTAACAGAAAATGAGAAAAAGGGTATCTAACTATCCTAATCATTGTAAGTGACTGTTGAATTGAGAGGGATCACAATGTTTCCTCTCAAATCATGGTAAAAATCACGTGATAGCGCTCGTTTTCTGTTGTCATTAAATAATAAATATATGTTCACTAATGCATGCATGTTTGTTTAAACACATAAATATAATGTTTTAAATGACAGTAGTACCTTTCAATTCCAAAGGATATGAAAAAATGGTGCTTATCACTAAAACCTCCATATAGTGAACCTCCATGCATCAAATTACCCCAATTTTGGTCCCCTCCATTGCGATGTAAAGATATTTTACTGTATCCGTAAAGGTAATCTATTAATGAATCCAGGCTTTGATGGAAGGACTATCAACTACCCACAAAAATCTGTATTTTGTCACATAATTTCAGTTTCTCCCAGAATAAGTCATGGTTTCCGTTTTCTCTCCAATCTTTATGCTTTTTTACCTTGCTTATGTAGATCTCATGCCCTCTGTCCATGCCTAGAAAAGTTGATAAGATAACATCACAAAATTTGAAGACTTCTCTTGTTATTGGTGTCTGGCCATACATTTTGGCATCGCCCTAACTTTAGTTGTTTAGTTCCTCTTCCGGAATCCATTCATACCTCATGCTACATTTCCATGGTTCACTTTTCTACAGGATTTAATACTCCACCTTCAATTCTTTTTAGGCCTTGTAAAGCATGTATATATTGAGTGTTTACCATTTACATGTATCTCAGTTCTGGCTATAGCCCTTGAATCATGCTTTGGTTTGCCAACCCTCTTTCATTTTCCTGTTGCTCACATATTTGTGAAATATTTTGGAAGTGTTAATGGCATTAGTGTATTTCATGACGTTGATATTTTTTTATTTAGGTTCATACTTTGTATGCCTTTGAGTGCATGCTGTATGATTTTCTTAAAATTATAGAGAATTATTGCTTTCTCAAAAAGTTTCTGATATGTACCTCTTTTTTTTTTGTCCATCCTATTCATTCTTGAAACAGGATCATAGGCTTTCTAGTGAATTAGATGCATAAATTCTTCTCAGGTGCTCTAATTGGTCAGGTTTTCAGCAGCCAATATTTTGGTGCTCAACTCACAGGTATCTCCTCCTTGATGACAATCCCCTGGTCAAGCATTTGGAAGTCTCCTATGGGAAATCTGACTCAGTGGAGAACCTGAGAAGAATGCCGCTTATTCATCCTTCCTGCCAATTCTTTTGAACTGCATGTGTGTTTTAGCTCTTTAAATGTTCAAGGTCATATTCCATCTGTTTGAATATGTATTTAATGAATTTTAGGTTCCCAGCACTTGCTTTGACGGTGGTGGGGAATGTTTTGAGCCATTCTCTAGAGATGGGTGCCTTTTTTCTTCAGTTTTTAAACTGGTGGAATGTTGAAGGAGGCAAGGGAAGTGTGTTGGAGCCACCAAGCATCCCAGAACCCCCCACTCTGGAGGTGAGTTACCCAAAATGAGATCTAGTCTATAATGGGAGTTAGCTATTAGGAGTATCCTGCAGCTGCCTATCACAAATATAATAGCCCAAATGATAATAATAAATAGCCCAAAATAGGGGACATGATATCTGATATCATCCTCCATGGTCATACCTTGTACGTATTTTAAAGTGCGAAGTTCAAAGGGAAAAAATTCCTGGTCAAGGCTTATGATTTTTCCTGTATAGAAATTTCCCTCTAGATGTGCAGATGTTTTGCCAATTCTGAAATGCGTATTTGAGACAAATAGGTAACAAATTTGGAGCATTTAAATATATGTAACAATAATATGTAGGGGCGTTTAATGAATTTTTCACTTATTCAGTCTCTTAAGGGTGATTTTGCAAAGGTGCCTTGCTGGTTACTCTGCAATCACTTAATTTTACTAATCGTGTGTTTATTCCATGCTTTCATTTTATTAAGAATCGTGCCTTGTTACTTTTCAAACTTCAGTCTAATATTTCTTAGGAAATAGTTGCGCATCAGCCTGTATGTATTTATGGAGTCATTACCAATTGCATGCAAAGCAGGGAATCTAACTGGAATGCAGCATCTCCTATCCTTATTGCTCCGCTCCATAGCCTTGAACAAGGTCACTGATATCTACCCATCTCCTTTGGAGCAGAGTGATATTTCATTTGCTACATTTTTGAACTGAACCTGAAGTGGTGGAGGAGTTTTCTGCTACAGATTGGAGACCATGAAGCGAACTTGACACTCTGGTCCGGCAGAGATCAGGCACATAGCACAGGCTTTGGGAGCTTCAGACTCCACCACTTTTTCTCCTTGTCACGGCTACCCGCAATGAATCTGCTAAGGAGGCCCCTAGCCCAATGGAATCTATCCTCTGACTCTTCATTTTCAAAGTACATAGTTACATTTAAATGTCTGCCAGTATCCAATTATGGGTTTAACTCTCCGCTTTATGCAAACAAAATATATAGCTGATGTAATGAAATGTGTGGTTCTCTGATGTTTACAAAATGGCAATGAGATATCAGTTCTAGCTACCCACATACCACACAATCACCCCCTGAAAAGCAAACTTCTGGCTGTATATCTGGTGGAGACAAATATGGTCAAGAAATATAACAGCAGAATTGTGAATCTCCATTAAAAATCAGAGCATTTCATCCATTTTTTCTGATATTTATGGACAGTTAAATAAATAGTTTAAGTTTACTCCTATAATTATTGACCATACCATCCCATATTCCATGGACATTTATAATTTATTATTCCTGGTATTTAAATTGAATTCACTATATGTAGGATTATTTTGCTGAGGTATTAATAGTCATTATTTTGATACCAGAGTGGAATGTAATGATACCTTGCCATCAAAACACTCCCGCATCCTTTACCCCTCTTCAGAAACTAGTAGTATTGGCTGCCGTTATTGTTTTAGTTAATTATATTTCAATCCGGAGAACTCTTTCAGTTACTCCATTGTATAAGCAAAGTTGTTTTCTCAGTGAAGGGAATTTATTTTCACTTTTATTATATTTTAATTGTATGTATTGTGTTTTAAAGTTGTGGGAATATTATTTTCATACCATCTTAATTTTAAAAGAACGTGTATCAACTATGGCTTTAATAAATATTAATGCAATGCATATTATGCTTAGTGATGAGTTCATGTACAATATCATAATTTCATGCTATGTTTCAGTCTAATGATGAAAATAACCGCTTCAGTGGAAAATGCCCACTTTGTTTGGGACCAAGGAGAGTGGAGACAGTACTTCCAATATCTGGGTAATTACTTTTACTCTCAAATTACATATACAAATTATTTTTCAACTTCTATTCAAATTGAATTCGATCAAAAGGGAAAATTGCTGTGACCCATTCACTGGGAATCAAATGGCTTGAGACATGGGAAAAGGAAATCACTGGGTTAGTATGCAGTGAACATTTATTTAAACGAAGGAGAATGAAGAGTTCTGATGATATCTGGAGAGCCAATCCATGAGCATTTTGTGTGAGTGCCGAATGCATATGTGGCAGGAGACTAGTGAAATGCCTTCTCTCAATTTGTTTCCTCTCAAAGTGAAACATTATCCCTGACAAACTTTTTTTTAACTTGTAGAGAAGGGTTGTTCTTATATCATTTAAAACTTGAGGAAAATCAAGGAGGAAGCTATGGGTAAAAATCAATAAAAAAATTTCAATTTATTATATACATCATTAAAATGCTCAAATTTCATAAAATGTTCCTCTGATCATCTTTCTCAAGAACTGGAAAATGAGCCATTGCATACTTTTCTATTTTCATTATTACTAGATAAATGAGAGCTATTGCAAAGATGTTTTTTTGCAATATCTTGATAACTGTTGCACGTATTAAGTAAAGGATTGGGTGTGTTTGTTTTGTAATCAAGACGATTTGCAAATTTGGTCAAAATTGATTACCCAATCCATCACCTGTTCCAATTTGAGTGGAATTACCCAGAAATGTATGTATGAGTATATCTAAGCCTAGATCTTCTTAACGGCTGCCAAGGCAAGACTGGTTATCTCACTGAGACCTTCACTTTTCTGATAAAGCATGGGAAAATTCACTTCTTTTTGGCTAATAGCAACAAAAAGAATTACTCTCCAGCCCCAAGAAGAACTTAATTTTGGGATTCTCATTATCATTATGTATGGTTTGGTTATGTTATTGTTTCCACCAGTTCTTGGACTTGGAACCAGGGTCAGAGCCAAAGCCAGAATAAATTAGTACTGTAATCATTTGTGGTAAATACAATTTGAAAACTTTTGATTGAGCACCATTTACATTACAAACTTAAGATTGGGCGCGTTGTGGATGCAATCACTTATGAGATGATTAGAGGTTCGAATTTAGGAAGCTTTTATTAAGCCCATATCAATATCACTATAAAAATTAAGCTTTGAAAATGAAATGATTGAGAACTGCTTCCAGTAACCAAACCAGAATTGGAATGCAAAAAAAAGGAAACCAACCTATCCACAATTATCATAAATACTGTGTGTAGAGCAGGATGTATTTGTTCCATTCTACAAGAAAAAAATTTATGACTTCAATATTAGCAAATCCATAGTTATAATTTTCTATTTTCTTAACTTTTTTACAGATATGTTTTCTGCTTCCGTTGTATATTCAGCTATGTGAGAGAACATGGATGTTGCCCAGTAACCAAGTATCCTACATCTCTTGATGAGCTGACTAGAGTCCATGCAGAAGAAAACTGAAAAGTGTATAGTGATAGGCTTATTTTATGGAGTCCAATTGTTATTTTCAAAGGTTGTTATGGCATTCCTTAATTTTTTGTGCAGTACATATATGTGAAACAAGGATATTGCTCAATAAATTGTTGATTTTTCACCCAAGATTTTATTCACATGGTGTCTGTTAAGTTTTGTTGAAAATTGACGGAGCATAACAAGGTAGCGCATTAATTTTGAAACAGTTTGAATTCTTTCATCTTTTAATGAAGCTACAACTGGTAGAGAGCCTGAAACCTGCACTCTCTAGCAACAAAATATTTCTATCCTGCTGCATTAATGGGGGATGAAATTTACAGGGACGCCGACTTTGGAAAAATATTGGGGGGGCCCAAACTGGGGATCTTGCCCCGGGAAATTTTATAAGTAGTGAGTTGTCAGTTTTTTAAACATTTTAGAAGAGTCATATGATCAACATTAGAACACTGAGAACTCTAATCTCGATATCTGGACACTCCGGGGAAAATCGACAAGCCTGAAACTTTTTTCCCAACACCCATAGCGAATTATTGAGGGGGCTCGGGCCCCCCCAAGCCCCATGGAGTCGGCGCCACTGGAAATTTACATAAATTTATGTGATTACATTAAACATAACTGCCATATATGGCTTTCGTGTAGGTTTGAGGCTCTCAACTGGTTATGGCTTCATTGAAGTCCTTTCTCCCTCAGTTGCCATCCTTGATGGATATATATTGATGGCCTAAAATCCATTGATGTGAGCCTTAGTATAGTTGCCATGTGTATAAAGGAACCTGGATTGCAAAGTGGTCGGTGCAGTGGCCTGGAAAGCCAAAGGTCCATGGTTTGATTTCCAGTCCAGGAGAATGTCTTCCCATGGCAATTTATATGAATTCATCTATTCTCATTTATATGAAATGATGCCTGTAAGACGGCAAAATAAAAGCTTTTATGGGAGAGCCACCTTAAAGATTGCCATTTTTCATAAATTGCTGGGTGCAGCGGCTTGAAAATACATATGGCAATCTGCCCTATTAATCCACCACTGCATTGGGTCTAAGGAGCAAGTCTGAATTTGAGGAACTTCTCCTTGGAAATGGGAGTGACTCCGGGAGGGTACCAAATCTAGAGCTCAAAGGGGACAAAGACAGGGGTTTGGGCATCAATAGGGATGAGGAACCCATTTGGTGGTAGCAGTTCAACATGATAAAATTATTACTTTCTGAAATTCTTGGGAAATGGAGTGATTTTGTAACTGTTTTATGCATTCCATTATCCATCGCAATATTGATTACTTCTCTGCCATATATTTACACACTATGGGTGGGGAATCACCCTTCTAGCCCAATCACTATAGGGGCATTCATGGATAACTGAGGAATTTTTTGTGGGGGACAATTATCAATTTAAACCATAACTTGATTTCATAATAAATCCGTCGCTATAGCTAGAATTTATATATAGCATAAATTTTATTAGGATAAACCCCGAATGCAATACATCGCCAACCGCAGTAGTGACATAGATGCATTAATTCTTAAGATCCCTAGTAGAAAAAATTGTGTTCTTTTGGTGTTCTTTATATGTTCATTCAGTGTTCAAGTGTTCTTTTGATGTTCTTTTGGTGTTCTTTTATGTTCACCAATTTCTTGGTGTGTTCTTTTGATGTTCAATTTATGTTCTTTTTATGTTCATCTCAGTGAACACAAAATGAACATTTTTCTTTATGTTCATTTTGTGTTCCCTTTGAGTTCATTTTATGTTCACCATGGTGAACACAATATGAACATTTTTTATGCGTTCATTTTATGTTCACTTTGTGTTCATTTTATGTTCACTATGGTGAACACAAATTGAACATTTTTTTATATGTTCATTTTATGTTCACTATGTTGAACACAAAATGATCATTTTTCTTTATGTTCATTTTGTGTTCCCTTTGAGTTCATTTTATGTTCACCATGGTGAACACAATATGAACATTTTTTTATGCGTTCATTTTATGTTCACTTAGTGTTCATTTTATGTTCACCATGGTGAACACAAATTGAACATTTTTTTATATGTTCATTTTATGTTCACTATGTTGAACACAAAATGAACATTTTTCTTTGTTGTTCTTTAAAATAAACCAGTATAAAAATTCTCATTCCTTGGAGGTGATTGTGGATAACTGCAGTTCATGTGTCATGACAAGTAGCTTTACATAAAACAAGTAATACAGATGATTTTGGAGACTGTCTACCAAAAATGAGTTTGAATTTCGCCATCTTGAAATCCACAAAACTGTATTTTTTAGCAGTTTTCCATAATATTTCTAGAAATTTAAAATAATGAATTTCCGGGAAAATTATCCCAAAATGAAGGCATATCATCAAAAAATGGACATTGTACGATCCGAGAATGCAATCAAGGAACACCTGAAAACACTCTCAATATGTACTTTATTGCATACTAAACAGGGATAAGGCCTGAGCATTTGGCTTCTACGTATAAGTTCGTTTCTAATAAAAAAAGCTGGAAATAAAATGATTTGGAACTTATCCTAACACTGACATCTGATTCACAAAGATGTGAAAGTGTTCATGGTAATGATGGGACTTCCGTGAAAGCTTTTTCTTTGTTGTTCAACAAAGTGTTCTTTTTATGTTCATTTTGTGTTCTTTTGATGTTCAAAAAAGTGTTCATTTTGTGTTCAAATTATGTTCTTTTTATGTTCACAGACGAGTGTTCATTTTGTGTTCTTTTTATGTTCTTTCTGTCACAAAACACATAAAAAGAACATAAAGTGAACATTCGGTGAACATAGAAGGAACACAATTTGAACATTAAATGAACATAAAAAGAACACTGAATGAACACACTTTTTTCTACTAGGGATGTAATGGAAAAAATCCAAAATAGCTTTTGTCTATTCCACGAACACATATTAAGCCTGAAAGATTATTTACAGGTGTTATATGGCATTAAAAACACGTTATTTTGTATAAAAATGTATAATATTGATCATATTTTGAGCAGTGCCTGCAATAAAGAATGATACAGCTGTACATATAGGACGAGCTATAAGGCTCAGAAATAATGCCTACAGAATAGGGTTGTTCAAGCCTATCAAAACTGTCTAAAAAAACGAATGTATATCACTTCTGATGTAATTTCATTTTGATTGGGATGAATGACAGATGCGTTGAAAAAGTAATGATGGAATTATTAGCAATCAAAATTCGAACAATTTTAAACGCCGCCAAAAACGGTCGGCCATCTTGAAATAGAGGTGATGACGACACAAGCCTGTACGGCTGGCCTGTACCCTCGATCGCTCGATGCCAAGCTGAGTACTCTGCATGCCGACTGGACATTTGCCAAGGTTATTCCTTATTTTGAAATGGCCTATGTTGTGCATGAAGCTTCCGGATGGATCAAGGCGACATGAAATCCATTCTTCAAGTTAGGCAGGCAATGTATGTAGCGTTGACAGGAATTGAAAGTTTTGTATTGCTGCATTTGCTAGGAAACTACGTGCAGTGAACTTTCATTGTGCTTCTAGTGCAAGTGAACACAATTTGTGCCCTTAATGTACACCTAAGTGAATGATTGCATATAGACGATGAAGTAAAGAGTGAAGTGAGTTGTGAATGTAACTGCTTCGACGAAATTATTTATTTCTTCCATGCTAGTTCAATCAACCCTATACATTTCGATCTAAGGTATCTAACTATTGCCTAGGGGATATTTTTCATATTTGAGCTAGTTGTGCTTTAGGGATACATCGAACGCATATTAATTTTCAATCGTTTGTTCGCTTCTAAGTTCCGTGTGATTTTATTACCTATTCATTTTGAGCATTCACGAGTGTTTACATTTCACGAATTTCGTTGTGCTGTTGTTTGTTTTTGTTTTGGTCATATTTGGGTTACGGTAAGAGTACGGGTAAGAGTAATAGTGAAATTCGAAGTTTTTTGATGTTACAATAACCGGTTTAGCTATTTGTTTCAGCCTATTCATTTCATTGTCCTCGAAATGTCAATGTGAAATAACGTAAACTGATTCTAAGTCGTTAGTGATGAGTGAGAAGTGAGGTGTGGAGAATCTTTCGAACTTCAAGGAGTGCAAATTCTTTTAGCGTGTGCATAGTGATTGGAAAACCGATTATCATGTTTTATTAGTGTTTTTTATTTATTGTGAGTCAAGTTTTTCATTGAATCAGTTGATTCGGAATATATTCGAATAATTCGTATCAAAAAGACAACTCGTGAAATGTGTACGTTGTAGTGCTATTTATGATATGATGAGCAATAAATATGTACAAGTAAGGGTAATTTTGCTTATTATTACTCTTATTAAAGGATAAATTTGGATTTTCTTTAAACACTGATCTGGCGGCAGACGCTGGAGATCTTGAAAAAAAGTGGAATAACCCTGCTGAGCCACTTAAACAACACTGCAGTAGGGCATCTACAGGCTTGTGACGTCACACATCAATTCAAGATGGAAGTAGGGCTTTTTGGCGTAACGTAAAATTTGTCACTGTTTAAAGCCTTCTCTAAACATGTACAATGAAGAAAATAGCATAATATTATTGTCATTGCTCCTTCTGAAGCACGATCTTTCGATTTCTTAAATAAAAAAAATATGGTGAACAACCCTATTATACATAGTGGTTTTCTAAAACTCTTTAGTGATTAGCTAACTATACATAAGTAATTACTACATAAGTATACCGTTCTATTTTATTTTTTACCAAGGGGTGGGTTCTCTACATGAAGGGTAAACCAAATAGCGTAAATACACCCAATTACCAATCAAAATATTTTGATTGGTAATTGACGTTACGTTAGTACGTTACATATGTAACGTACTAAGAATTTAAAACAGTAAACTTATGAAATGCATTACTCCAAACGTGAATTTTCATCTCAACATTTACCATCTTGTCAGTAGAAAAGAAATTAATCTGCCGCCATGAACATTTTTAAATCCAACAGATTTTTCAAATCCCACCTCTCACGACAACAGGAGCGCCATGCGCATCTCTACGTTGGATTCGATCATATGTACCGTTCATCCGCATGTATGATTCGGTCATTAGAATCAGTCGACTGAATACAAATAGATGAGGGTTAGAGGGTGTGTATTCTCGTAAGTTCTTAAAAAAATTTATTTCTCGAAAATTGAAATTAATCCCTCATTCAGCAACATTATTGAATCTTAAGGCAATATATCGCGCACAGTTAAGACTTATCTGGAAGAAAAAAGAATCGTCCTTGGCGGCTAATTTCTGTTTTGCTACGGGTGTTGACATCGATGATACATGCGTTATGCATGTATGTCAGTCATGTTTTTAGGTTTCAAATGTAAATAAGTGCATCTATTTTTAATATTGAAGGCATTATGTCATTTTTGTGCATAGCCTAGTGGAGCACTCAAGATAAAGTGGACAGCATGTTCGGAATGGAATTTGAGTTGTTAACTGAGGCTCAGTTTAATTATTTGGTTGTGGTGAAGCTATATGTTTCATAGCTCCCTAAATATTTTTCAAGTCCTTAAAATGCCATTCCTAAAGAAGAAATCTGGAAAATCGTTCCCCGTGAAAGTGTGTACCTTGGATGCAGAACTGGACTTCAAGTTGGAGGTACTGGAAATATTAGAAATTGTCACCTTTATTCCCCATTGTATGAGTGGATATTACAGTTATTCCATGAAAAGTTCTTAATAGTATGTGACGACTCGTGCTCTCCGTAGAAGCTTATAGTGATTGTTTTTATTTGCAGTGGACATTCACTGGCAGGGATTTATTTGACTTAGTTTGTCGAACTATTGGTCTCCGAGAAACTTGGTATTTTGGATTGCAATACGAAGATTCTAAAGGTTTCATTGCATGGTTGAAACTAGAAAAGAAAAGTAAGTATTTATATCATGGGTAGCCTTGTTATTAATATGCTTCAATTTTTTTCGATTTGGTCGCAAATTTATGGTTAACAGCGATGAAAAAGTTGCGTTAGGTTTCTGTGGACATTTTGCAGTAGCAGTTTAATAGTATATCAGTATTATTTTCTGAAATTCTTGGGAAATTGAGTAATGATGCTACCGTTTTCTGCTTCCCGTATACCAGTATAGCATTAATTTATTCACTGTCGTACATTTACAACCGAACAACTTTTACTCTCTCCTCCGTATTTATTGTAGTTATACCCCCATTATATCAATTACAGTGCAAAATGTATTAACTTGGTTGGAAATATTATGAATTGTCTTAAATTGTTATCAAACAGACTTGAACTTTGCTGAATTCACTTGTTGCACATAATTTAAAATTTGCTTGGCTTGATACCACCTTGTACACTCTTGAAGTTTTCTCTCATGGAACTGTTTCGTTTGAGTGTGGTGGAGCTACTCTCCTGTCCTTTGAAACTCACTTTTGAAATGCCTTGATTGAAATACCTAGACTATGTGCTCATTCAGTGAACTTCAATTGAATTCTTGAAAAAAAAACTTTTTAAAGCATATTCAATTTTCTCAGCCCTGCCAGCTAAGTTTCCAGGTAGTTTTCAAATAGTTTTAATGTAGTTAGTTGGCAGTTCGAGCTCTAGTCCAGCTAGAACCTCCGCTTTATTCACATTATTTCATTTGACCTTCATCATTCTTCTATAACATCACATTTCCAAAGCTTCCAAGCTTGATTTCTCCTCTGCAATCATTGCTCCTGCCTCACCTCCATACAGAAGCATGATCTCGAAGAAGTAAGTCCTTATGAATCGCTCCCTGACTTCAATGCTTATATTGAATGGATCATCTATTCTGTGGTTTGCGTTATGTTGTTTTTGTTTTATTATTTTTTTGGCAACATGAAAAAACCCTTTGAAGGATGGGCAGTATCACACAGAACACACAAAATAAAGATGAAAAAACTCACATTAAGAACTGAAATTTCTTAACCTAAGAATCAATAACCACAGGGCATCATGAACTTCCTCTGACTTTGCGTCCATCCCGGTGGCGAAACATGCGGCCGCTCATCAGCGTCAATTCAGTCATTGTTACAATGTATCAGTTTTAGCCTCCCTTCCCCCCACAGACCACCCACTCAAACTTAATTCCATCGAATTGAAATACATATGGCTATTTAAAGCATTTCTTCCCCCCGGCTTAAATATCAACCGATAATCCCTTAATTGCCGTAGTACACTCATTTCCCCCCCATTTGGACCCTACTTCCCCTCTATTTCCCCTTTCCTCAGCTATCTTTCACCCTTTACCTACAGTCTTTTACCTAACTCCGAGGAAGGTGGTAATGCCACCGAAAATTCAGTTCTTGATGTGAGTTTTTTCATCTTTATTTTGTGTGTTCTGTGTGATACTGCCCATCCTTCAAAGGGTTTTTTCATGTTGCCAAAAAAATAATAGAGGATCATGAAGTAATTGAAAGAAGACTTTACACCCAATTTACTACATATTCCTATACATGTAGAATACAATATTACCTACCATTTAGAAACAAACATTGTCATCTACATAAACTTAAATTCATTCGAAAAAAAGTTCTGACTACTGTAGGTATAACACAAGAACAAATGATTATTAACATTTAAACTGAGACAGAACCTCAACATGATTCCATAGTATCACTCACACGGTATTCAATTTATACAGGCAATAAAAGTCCCCTATCAATTAGATCTCTGGAAATAAAAAAATCCAAGACCAAATGCAAATTCACTTCACGACAACTTGTTTAATAGCACTAAAGAATTCATGAAGCTAGTATTTTTGTATAGCATTGTAAATTCATCTTCAGCAATATTGCTATTGTTTTATGTATGTAATTTGTTGGATGCATTATATCATTTGTGTTGTATTCATTGCCATGTTTTTTCTATTCTTTACTGGCTATTTCATGCCTTACAATATTATGTATTATTTATTTGTTTAGTTTTTACATGACAACTCCATACAAATGCACTTATACTTGGACTATAAAGTTCTAATGTATTCTTTACCAGTTCAAGACCAAGGAATATCACACCAGTCAACCACACCATTTATGTTCCTCGCTAAATTCTACCCTGAAGATGTTGCAGAGGAACTTGTCCAGGAAGTCACCCAGCACTTCTTCTACCTTCAAGTCAAGCAAGCCATCTTGTCCATGGACATCTATTGTCCACCTGAAGCTTCTGTCTTGTTGGCCTCTTATGCAGTGCAAGCCAAAGTAAGTCAAAGGTTGCTTTGCCATAATTCTCATACCATTTTAGGAGTACCATCACTGGTCAACAATCCCTAGATTCTGTGGTAAATTTCTTGCCTGCCATGATAATGGTGGTGAAATTCACAATAAGTAATAGCCATGAGAAAAAAATCCCCTGGAATGGGAGCCAAACCACAACCACAGTCCTTTGGCCTTCTAGGTCACTGAATAGACCACTATGCTATGTATCCAGCTTCCCCAAATTGCCTTAAAAATGATAATATTATTTTTGATACGTATTGGTTTGATTCAGCTCTCCTCTCAATTCTAATATCAGCTAATCTTGTCACCCCAGCATATTTCTTCTCTTTCACATCCTTCTTTACTGCTCCATGTATTTTATGTGATGTCTTCCTTTTCCACTCTTGCAATCGACTTGTCCCTTGATGACCGTCTTGATCAGGCTGTCATGCTTCAAGGTATGGCCCATTAAGTCGTTTTACTTTCTTATTAAGGTCTCCATGGAGCTTCCCTCCTCTCTAAATGTGCTTCCTTACTAAGGACTTCATTGTTCCTCCTTTGATTGATCCGTTGGGATTTTCATCATTCTTCTGTACCTTTTGGTGTAAATTTTTGTTTTCTTGTCCCAAATTCAATAACTTATTGAATCAGAGAGTTTGCACGTATGCAATAGACATCTTACATTTATGTTTTGGGGTTTCCATCCGTTAGCCATGAGGCAGGTGTGAAATGGAGCTCAAAAATATCACCCATCTCACATTATATGGTCGTTAGGTCCTAGAAATGGGAGGATTTATTAAGGAATCGATGTCAAGGAAGCTTTGATGACTATGAAGTAGTTATGTCAGGTATCACAAGCTAGTTGTCATGATGATCACCATATTTCTTTCCAAATAAATCCAAGGCCCGGCAGTTCCTGCTGTAAGGAGTTCTTAAGTAGCATATGTCTGTTTTCTTTTCTGTACGCTATCTTTAAGCCATCTCATCCCTCGTGGAAGTTGCAATTCACTGACTTTTTTCTGAGCCTGGTGTTAGCTGTCGACATATAAAACATATTTTTTCGATCAGAGCATATGATATTGGTATATGCGAAGCACTTTCATAGTCCCATAATGAAAAGAGGGGCTGCATATATTATTATTGTGCCTACAAACATTATGTAGAACAAAAAAGGCTATGCGGGCTTCCAGCCGGGTGGTCTCCCTCCATTCTGCCGACGTTTCAGAACACGAGTCTGGTTCCATCCTCAGATTGATTTTACTTCATTATGTAGAACACTTTGCACTTCATTTACATGACATTAAGTGTATGTACAAGTATTCCCTTGGGAACTTTGTAATCTATATACCAAATACTGAGAAACTTGGGCTACTGTAACCTCCTTGATTAAAAAGATTATCTTTTGAATAATAAATTATTTGTAAATTTGCTGAGTAAATTAACTTTCATCATATTTTTTTGTCTTAAAATTGAATACTGGGCAAGCTAGGTGTTTCAAATGCCTTGTTGTTCACTTGTTCCTCGTAGGTGGTACATTTATCTATGTTGTGAATTAAATTTTAAAAGCTCAAGAATCTGTATTTTAATCACAAAAATATACAATTATATTAATGGAGTTATTATGGAACTTAAAATATCTCAGTACAAAAATAGTTGAAAATACAATTAAAAGCTCATCACCTTTGGCCCAAATGGCAGTCTTGTTGAAGTTTCATAATTTGAAGGCTTATTTTTGGATTCAATATTATGTTAGAGTGTGATATGAGTACATAAATAATTAATTTCATGCCAGGTAATACCATTTTAGTTTACTGTAATGCTGAGAATTCCAATGGTGAGATGCGAAAATGTGTATGCTTTAAGATAGGCCTAAAACGTTTGTATGGAAAAGTTAACAGATGACTCGCAATCTGTGAGTCATGATTTTTCCTTTCATTATAATGTCAAACTCACTATAAGGTCATCAACAGCTGGCCCCTTTGCCAATACCAAAGCCCTTTTGCCTCCTTCCTGTCCCACCTGCATGTTATTACTGTAACCGATAACTACGGTGATCCCCTACCCCCTATGAAAAATTTGTGTAAACCTGTATAAAATTTGTATACATTCTTAAACAACTGCCATGACAATGTATAAGAATGTATACAAATTTTATACAGGTTTATACAATTTTTTCATAGGGGACAAAATAGCTTTTGATACATACTTATTGAATCAGTAAAATGGAGGTTTTGCTAATCGAAAATTCTTTTATCTAGTTTCCCCTGTATGTACCATCAGGACGAGGACAGTAGTCCAGTAGTGAAACTTTGTAAATTATAAGTTTATAAATTGTAGGTTTAACTGCATGTGAAATTCTGCTTCATTTTCAGTATGGGGATTACGATGAGTCTACGT
The DNA here is from genome assembly GCF_921293095.1 of Ischnura elegans. Classification (NCBI taxonomy): domain Eukaryota; kingdom Metazoa; phylum Arthropoda; class Insecta; order Odonata; family Coenagrionidae; genus Ischnura; species Ischnura elegans. Next base: position 123,191,239 of record NC_060248.1, read on the forward strand.
ACATGCCAGGAACGTTGGCAAGTGAAGATCTTCTGCCTCAACGAGTCATCGATCAATATCAGATGACACTGGAAATGTGGGAGGAGAAGATAAAAGTTTGGTGAGGAGATATGTAGTCATTTACATTTTGGCATTGCTTGTGATGCGAACGTGTTGTGATGCAATTATTACAGTCGTGTTAAAATTGAGTGAATTGTACGAGTGTGCATGAATGAAGTGTAGTGATTACGTATGGATATTTAACTAACAAGTGACACTTGTAGTAGTGCTTTGCATGTGTTTATGGTTTTCTCTCGCTCAGCATGAACATCGCTACCAGTTGTCGTTGGCAGGAGTGAGGCGAAGTTGGCACGAACACCTTATTCTCTTGGTCTCCATGAAACAGTTAAGTAATTTTAACCCTACTGCAATAGAAGCTACTGGTAGACATTGCTTCATAGTTGAAGTTGTTGTTTCCCATGCATTTATGTGGCTTGGTTAGTATCCAAGTTAAAACTGATGAGGAGGGTTTCTGGTAATTCTAGAGTGAATGTATTCTTGGGGAACTGTTTATACCAATGAGAAAATGAGGTAATCTCATATTTTTAAGGCTAATGCTTGAAATTTGAAGAATTATGGGTGGCCTAAAAAAACTACAACACTACAGTAAAACCTCCTTGTAAAGAACTCGATTGGACTGGGAAAATGGTGACATCATTTTTTGGGGGTTCAGTATACAGAGGTGGTTTGTGGGACACGTCATTGCAGGATTATCAAAGAATCCACGTACAGTAAATAAATGATTATCCATGCATGGATTATCTATGTTGATTATCTGTGCATGAGCTTCACTTCTTCAATGCTTTCCGAGATCTTTAAAAAAGGAAAATTGGGCAAAGAATCATGAGGATTAATACCTTTTTATGTAAGGATATTTGTACAAGGCTTATTATTTCCCTTCGAATTCCCTTCATAATACGTAAATATTTTCTTTACTTGCCGACAAAGAATGTTTTAAATTTACTTGTTCGCTACGCTAGTATTGCAGAAGATGATGAGGAGTGGAAAAAAAACTTTTGATTAATATTAGAAGATATATTCAATACATAACCAATCGTAAATTAATAAAATGTTTTCCGTGGTCTTATCTATGATGTATTTATCATATTGCAAATGCACAATTATCGCACTGGCCTCGAATGTACAGCCCATGGTAACGGGATATTTCATTGCACTCGCTGCAACCAGTCAGATCAAGCAGGAGAGGTATGGAGTTAAAGTAAGTAATATGAATTAAATGATTAAAGCTCCGCAATACACAAAGCTAAACAAATGTAATGATAACCGAATTAAAAAGCTTATCTATTTTTTGAGTGTGCCCCCGTGCCCTCCCCCCTAAATCCGCCTGTGACCACAGTTATGAACACATCCATGCCATGCAATGCCACTTGAGGGATTGACTAACTCACTCACCGATTGAATGAATTCCCAACCACTTTCAGAATAAATGGAGAGCTTTAATTTTGTGCAGGAGTGGGGAACCAAAAAACCTTGGAGGAAAATCCTGGAAGCCCATACCTTCTGCACCTGAAAAAAATTCAAATGGTGCAAATTCCATTTTTTTAAATGTATCCATTCTTCCGGTGCTACTGCGTCGGTTGTTGGTTTAAGTTTCGCTGGCACTACTGCCAGCGTCTTCAGGTCGAAGATGCCAGTCCACAATTCTCGTCCTCCTTGTGTATGGGCTCAGTCCCGCCAGTTGTGCCTGCTGCTCTCTCATTGGTCCGTTTTATTAGTCTCCTCCAATTGGCATCCAAGTGGTAGCCATCGTCCCTATTAAAAGTGTCCGCCCAGGCTATCTCCATTGATTCTCGGAAAAGTCTGGGATAATTTCTGCCTTCTTTTACTATTATCCTGGCTTTTTCAAATTTAATGTCATGTCTTGAGGTCCAGGCATGTTCTGATATGGCCAGCAGCTGGAATTGAAGGTCCATGAATCATTGGCTGACTGGTTATGGAGATGCCTTTGTATGAATTATGACTAATGTGACTTGCATGCTAATGGTGGTGAAAATACACACATACCTGAGTGTATCAAGTACTCTTTTTGCTCAAGAGCACAGTACATGCATCATCATCTTTTATTCTGAATGCAACATATCAATTAAGGTGGGAATTTACTATTGTAGTATTATCATAATAGGTTAAGAGAATGTTCTACAATATTTATAGTAGTATGTTGAGTACTGGTATGGTGAGAAAGTAAGTTATGTTTGGAAGGGGTTGATTTATGTATTTGGGGCAGGATATTGATATTTTGCTGAAGTACTCTTTTAGTGAAATTGAAATCTATATCTATATGGGCCAGGGGAATAAATTCAGCAATGATTCCAAGTGTCTATTGGTCTTCAAGAAAGTTTTCGTGTGACCTTACATATTTTTGGCCAATTAATTTTCAAATAACTATGTATTCACATTGTAATTTTCTCCTTCCGTTGCCATGAGGTAAATCATTAATCTCCAAATTCAAAGTAACTTCTGCTTCTTAACCAAATTGCTGGTTGCAGATGTCCATATTGTAAATGCAGTATCACAATATAGGATTTCATGAACCTATGTTTAGTGGTCAATTTAACCATCTTTCTTTTTTTAATAACGAGTGAGGTAATTTAAAGCAAAGGCACTCAATCCCAGAGAATCCAAAGAATCAGTAAAATTAAAAACACTGGTTAACACATCAATTGAGTCGGTGAATTACTTAACACGTTGCGTACGGATAACGAAGATTCTCATCATTTAGGCGCGTCAACCTAAACAATTTTAAAGCGTACAATACGTATTCGTTTGTACATTTTCAGTTGTTGCTCATTATTCATAATGAATTGATACATCATAGCGTTTGCTTGGGTAAAGTTATATTCTAAACATTAGCTTTTTAACCATGTTTAAACCAAAGGCATTACGCCCTAATAAGCACATATTTCCAGAATCGGCGTTCCTAGGAATTTAAATACCCCGGTACGCAATGTGTTAAATGCTCTGAGAGCCATGAGAGAAAATTCATATTGATCATTCATGTAATCAGAAGTGCTCCCTGTTTCATGTATGCCATGGTATTGTTTGACTCTTAAAATCTCCATGCCCACTCCACTTTGGTGTTATTTTACCTTGTTCAATGTTACCCATGTTCTTGAACTCTCAATGTTTACTTTTTGTTGTTTTGTGTTTCACATTTTGTTTGAAAAAATTAGTTTAGTAATTTAATAACTTAACAATTTTCAATATTTAATTACTTTGTCAATTTGACAATCATTTTCCTTTATTATTTCTTGAGTCAATTTTGACTTTAATTTCCTGAAAGTATTTCCGTTTAATGCAATCGTAAGTATTAAAAGTACAAGGCACAAAAGATCATTTAACTTTAATGCACAGCTCTAAGTAAAATATTCTGATTTTATCAACATTGCCATTAATTTTACCTTCAGTATATCTTTAAAAAAATATGGGTAAGGTGGGAGAGAATTACAGAATAATCTACAAACCAGATGATTGGGAGGTGGCTAGTCAAGAGTTAACTGTATGTGCAAAACATTCTCTCGTCATCGTTGAACTGTGGGTTTTGTGCTTGTATTGCTCTGAGTATGAGGTCTTCAGTTGGCCATGGTCTCATGGTAGGAACTTGTGCACATGTGGTGTTAAATGAGTGTGTGTTGACAATCCTTCGAGTGGCAACAAGCAAATATCACTATGTATTATTATGGGCAAATAGAAAATTATAAGATGGTGAATGCAAATTTAATTTTGGGCCTTCTTTATGGTCCTGGAGTAAGTGGTGAATTTTTGGCTGGAAAAGATGTGAGGGATATAAATGCATGCATAATTGAAGGTTTATTCCAGTTGCATATGCTTTGAAAACAACAACAACATGTAAGCTATTCAGTAGTTCATGCAGTACGCTGTCATGGGGAAATTTTTTGATTGCCTTTGCTGAAATTAGAATGCATGGTCTCAGTTAAATATGGAGACATTTACATGTAACTAATGAGATGATTGTCCTAATAAACCTATTCGTTGGTGTTTTAATTTAATACATACTTTTACATCTCCTCTTGTCTCCTTAGGGCGATAGTTGACTACCTTTCCCTTTTGTCATCTGTTCACCAGATGTCCATCTTGTGTCTTCGCCCAGCTAAGAATGGGGATAGAATGAAGAAAGTCGTTTCACTGCATCTAAAAGAGCAAATATTTTCACTAATCTTTGCAATTTTTTTTGCTATATATTCAATTGCCTTCACTAAATATTCAAGTGCAATTTTGCCTAATGGCTTCATTAGGAAGCCTTTATTTAGAGTGATGGAGGAGAGTAAAAGTGTTATACCAGAATCATGACTTGAGGTGGATGGAAAGTAATGTTCATGGGAGTGAATGAGGCTGATGAAGACCATTGTGTGAAATGGAGGTGAAAGAAAAATTCAAAGGTTAATTATGCATTAAATGGCCTGAGTTTTAATATTAACTGGCCAATGTCTTCTGGTATCAATTGTAAAATATTTATTATACGAGGTGTATCCAGATAGTAAATTGTTTTGGTTCAGTGCCACAGCTGTGCTGCAGTGCTCAGCACGTTTGCTTTGGTTTCCTTGTTTTGTGGGTGGCATTTTTCTAGGGATGGTCGGATTGTATAACTCGAATCCAAATATCCGCGAATATTGCCCTTCATCGGATACTTTAGATCCAAATATGCTAAAGGCATCGGATCTGGATCCAAAATTTTAAATTTTAGCTTCAGTGAGTTCAGCGTCCCATACGAGGGAGTGGAAAGAGTTCCCATCTTACCTTTGCATGCGCCGTTGCACTGCGATGCTTTTCCTACACATGAACCATTTTTTTGTTTAAAATGTCTTGTAGGGGTTATGCAACAGAAGCTGAGCCACAGAAATTTTTATAGCAAAATACGACAGGCACATAGTGTGACTCTTACAAAGAGATTGACAACCATCGGGAGAATCTCAATGCCATAGGCTAACAACTACCGTATTTTCCGGCGTATAAGACGACTTTCTAGCACCTAAAATCTTTTTTAAAAAGTCGGGGTCGTCTTATACGCCGGGAATGTGGCAGCAAGGAGGAGGGGTGGCCGCACTGAACAAACACTTCACACATTTGCAGAACCCTAACCCTAACCCAGTGCTGAGATCTAATATACCAGGCTTTGTGAACTTCCATGTTAAAAGGAGGCCAAGGGAGAACCAAGCAAGACAATTAAACCAACGGTCGGAGGCACTTCAACACAATCAGCAGAGGACAGTTGTGAATGCAATGCATTAACAGGCGCGTGAGCACGGAATATAAATCAGACAACTGGCTTTAACACTGACATACGAAGCAAAAGGCAGTACACTACCTCCCATTCGAAATATGGGCACCACACCCCGAAACACTACGATAACGTATGGAGCAGGCGACCAGGTGGACTTATTAAAAAACGTAGCCTACTGGTGTGGGATATGTTCAGGGCTCATTTAACTCCCAGCACCAAGGAAAGGCTTGCGAGACTAAATACAGATTCAGCAGTTATTCCTGCAGGATTGACATCATTGGTACAGCCACTGGATGTGTGCCTAAACAAGCCGTTTAAAGATCGCATTCGAGAACAGTGGAATGAGTGGATGGTTAGCGGTGAGAAGTCATTCACAAAAGGAGGAAACATGCGTGCTCCACAGTTGGATGTTTTGTGCAAATTTGTTATAAAAGCCTGGAATGACATTGATGCAAAAACAGTAATCAAGTCTTTCAAAAAGTGTGGCATATCAAATTCGTTAGATGGTATGGAGGACGACTAGTTGTGGCAAAATGAAGAGGAAGTCGAAGCTGAGACCACACCATCTGATACGGAATTTGATCCATATGATGATTGCCTTACAAATGTAGAACAAGACGTTATTGATGTACTGATGATATCAAATGACGAACAGGAGGATTTTAAAGGTTTTTAAATGGAAACTGCGTTGCTGACTCGCAGTGACTTGCGAGCTCTCTCTATCGTTTGTTAACTTCCTTGTATCAGACTGCTTTAGGAAAAGTTTAATCCACTTGCACTGTTTTAGTTTTATATGTTTTATGAGGAACTGACTTATGTTTATTAGTGACCGTTTTCATGCTATCATGTCATGCCATGATGTCATAAGCATATTAATTAAAAATTTCTATATTGAAATCAAATCTGATGTTTTTTATTTACCGGTAGTGTGCGTTGGAAAAGGGGTAGTCTTATACGGAGAGTATAGCACGAATTATATATTTTAACAAAAAAGTTGGGGGTCGTCTTATACGCCCAGTCGTCTTATACGCCGGAAAATACGGTAAGTCAAAAATGACTTCGTCACAGATTATAAAAAACACCCTTGGCCCTTCATCACCACATGGCACAGGCATATTTTTTTCATGATGGCACTTACTTTCTGGATATGCCTTGTTATCTAGATCCATAAACATGGATTGGCGAGTGAAATTGAAGAGTAGGGATGAAATATACCTTATGGCAAGGGTCTTCAACGCATGCAGCCCACCGGCTAATTTCTTTTGGCCTCTAGGGGCTAGAGAAAATATTGTATCGCGAACCAAATATACACACACTCATCAAAAATAAACAATGTCAGAAATCGGATTGATTGCTTGATTGAACTTCTTAAGTAATAAAGATTACGAGCGTGCTGTGCCCGCTCCCAGCGGGCTTCCCCCACTCTTTTCAATGCAGGTCCACAGAGGGATAGGCGCGTTTCTAATTTTAAAATGTAGAAAAAAAAGGCAGGGTCTTATGTACAAATTTAATTGGAATGTTCATGTACAAATTGAGGTCAGAGGACCTCTTTAAACACAACATTGGAAGTAATCACTCTATCCTCTGTTAATACTTGTTTAGCGTTTTCCTTAATATTTACAAAAATATTTTGAAAAGATCTTACCCTAGAGAATGCTACATAAAGTTGGCCATGAGAGAATACAGGGTCGGGGAGGAATAAGCCAGCTCTTTGCAAAGTCTGACCCTGAGCCTTGTTAACAGTCATCGCATAGGAAACCTTTATGGGAAATTGTCTGCAAGTCAAATTAAAAGGCATGGTGGAATCCGACGGTGTTAACTGTATTCTTGGGATGAGGACAATCTTGCCGGAATCGATTATTTTTTATAATCGATTTTTTAAACCAATTTTAGGAAGCAATAGTAATATTTAGGAAGTAAGATATGCCGTCGCATGTTCTCTGATAAATTCTGTGCATTTTGGTACCTCATTTGTAGAGTTTGGTTGCGGATAAGTTGAGAAAAAGGTATCTATACAGTAGAAATAATATGGAGGACTGCTCTTTGAAGTCATGTTTTTTTATTAATGTGGTGGTAAAGTGACGTGGATCATTGTGGCCTTACAGACGATGTGAAATCGACTTTTGGCCCTTGCATGAAAATAGGTTGAAGACCCCTGCCTTAGGGCTTTTTTAATTGGGATTTTGTTCCACCCATATTATTGGCATAATGTAATTTGATGTTTTAATGTTTTAACCCTTTAAGGTCCATTAATTTTGCAGCCATTAGATTGGATAACAAAATATGTTGTCAGGCTAATATTAATGAGTAGATTTCAAAAATGTTTATATGAAAGCAATATCTCTAAAAGAAATGAAAAAAACGACTCGTTTCGACGCTGAGGCGTCATTATCAAGTACTTGATAATGACGCCTCAGCGTCGAAACGTGTCGTACCAATAAATTTTCCTGTGAAAAATTTATTGGTACGACATGAAAGTTACCAAGGTTGTATATTTTCATTTCAACATGGATTTTCACAAAGTTAAAGCCGAATCAATTGAATTCATCTCTAAAAGTTTCTGAGAAACAGTCTGGGACGTGAAATAATACCGATTCTCACTCCCTTATGGTCCATAGGGACGTATGTGTGTCCCATGACATAAAAACACTAATATTGTGAAAATTAAAGCACAAATGCCACAACAAACTCCACAGGCTTGGCCCACACAAATTATTAACCAAAAGTCCTGTTATAGTTGACCTTCTCATTGATTTGTTATAAACTATCAAATTTCCACTTCGTAAACAGCATTTCAAGTGAAAGTTCTTAACAATTTGGAAACTACAATACTTAAAGGACATCACAAAAAGAATTTAAGACTAGAAGCCAATAGCCTATTCTTCAATTCATCCAATTCTTGTCATCATACACCTTCTCATTTAATTTTGAGGGTATTTAAAAAATTTGGGACATATATGTCCATTGGACCTTAAAGGGCTGAGAGATTTTGTGATTCTATGGAAATTTGTGGATCTATTATTTGTGTATAGAAAATTGTGATTAAATTTTATATGAGCCTTCGTTTCATGTTCTTTTTGCATTGATTTAAATGACAACTTATTTTAAAATTCTTTGAAAATACATTTTTCATTCCATGTCTTTTCCTTGAAATTTCATATGTTGTTGCAAGGCTTCAAGAAAGTCTTGTTAATAAGTCCGAGTGAACTCATTCGTAAATATCAGCCTGTCAGATTTTTTTAATTGCTTGGAGCTGATGGTTAAGGGTGTTAAAATTTCTCGCATAATATATCAGGGTTCCCACTCAACCGTGAAAACCTTAAAACCGTGAATAAGCCATGTATTTCATCATAAAACCTAAAACATCTCTCAGATTGTAGAACCACGATTCGTAATCAAAAGAACATTCAGTATGTTGATCATGTTTCAAGGTCAGTCAAGTGGAGGCGCTGTCCACGCATTTATCTGCACACGTATATTCGAAGCGCAATTATTGGTCCGTTTGCCATGACGACAATTGACTTTAAGCCTGTAATTGGAAGACCGGTAACTAAAGTGTTCATTCACCCTGGTGACGCTTCTTCACTCACCATTCCCTCCATTTTCCCATTCACAACCTTTAGCCATTCCTGAATTTTGCTAACAATAGGTAACGTCAGGAGAGATAGCACTTTCGTTGTTGCATTTGCATTCACGGCATCTGTCGCGTTTGTTAAATTTTTATTTAACGAGCGGCCGATGATTGTTATGTGATCAATATTTCTGCTTAAAATGGCTTATCATTAGACCGTGAAAATCTGAAAAAAACATGAATTTTTTAATTTAGCTTGAGTGGGAACCATGTATGTTAAAAAATAATTAAATTTCTTAAACCTACGGTCCCCAGTAATAGTTTGTGCTGGTGGAATATTTTGTGCATTTTTGATTCAAATTGTGATTTTTGATTCTCCCCTCATTTTTGATTCAAACAAAAGAGGCTTCAATATGCAACCAAATGTCATAACCTTTGTGATCTCTTGCAGGTATGCTGACCATCGGGGAATGTCAAGGGATGAAGCTGAAATGGAATACCTTAAAATAGCTCAGGATTTAAATATGTATGGTGTGAACTACTTCCATATCAGTGTAAGTTTTGAGTTGGAATAATGAGTCTTAACAGTCATGCTTTCTTCCTTAAGTCTGGTTAGTTTTGGATGTATTTTGTTTGATGAAGCTTCTCTTTATTTCACTTGACCTTATTTGCATTGATCTAGTAGATTTTTTCTCATGTTTGGAGGCAACATAGCTCCTCAATATAACTGCATTCCCACTTAGGAGCACATAAGTGCAATTTACCAATGTGTGTAATCATTTTGGTTTATGGTCCATTCTCCTTACTGCTCCGTTCCACTAATCTTGATGGCTTTTACAAATTATTTAGAAGATTCTCTTTTGATTCACCGTAATGCATTCTAATAACACTAATAGTGTCTTAAGTTTTTTATCACACATTTGTCTATGATTCTTAATCAATTGCATCGTATATACTCGTAAATTAGCCAAGTTATGAAGCAAGCATTGTAATTGGAGCCATTTCCCACAATGTGAAGGTGATTTGTGTGTTGGGATTTCAAAGCTTGAAGGCTGTAATCTAATGCATGTTACAAAAAATAAAAGTATTATTTCATTTTATTAGTTCTATTGTACCACATCGTAGTAGTAATAGTACTAATAATGTTCACCATAAGGCATTTCATAGATTAAGCTAATATCTCAAGGTATACTTTCTCTTGGTGTTTAATCATCGAATATATTTTGGTCAAAGAGAAGTGAGCATTTTTTGCAAGAGTCAGATACTAATAAAAATACTAGTTGTTATAATAAAGAATTATGCTACATAGGTATTTTTCCTCTATGTTTGCTGATATAGTAATTTATTTTTCCAGAACAAGAAGGAGACTGACTTGTGGCTTGGAGTAACTGCGCTGGGACTGAATATTTATGAGAAGGAGAATAAATTGACACCAAAAACTTCTTTTGCGTGGTCTGAAATTAGGAACATCAGCTATGATGACAAGAAATTTATCATTAAACCCGTTGACAAGTCATCTCCTAGTTTTGTTTTCTTTTCTAAGAAGGTCAGGATGAATAAACATGTAAGTTTATTGTAAGTTCAGTTGGTTTGCTTTGCCACCTAGTTTTTGTATGAAAATCAGAGAATGTAGCTGAATTTCAGCTGATAGCCTGCTGGACAAATGCTCACAAATGAGTGTGGAAAATTCCTCAAAAGGGCTAGACCTAACTTTCCAAATCTAGTTTGAGTAGTGTGACCGTTTTTTTTGCAATCCCAGTTAGGAAAAAGCAAACCTCTCCTAAGAGAATGTCTTAAATGGTGTTTACATGTGTCATTGTCACTGTCAATGGATAACTGTCTGTTATCTCTGATATTTCTTCTATACTTAATGGCTTCTTTGGTGGTGTAGCCTGAAGGGTTGTTTTAACGTATGTATATCCGTACATGGGTGAAATTTTTTTAATGCTGCCTAATTACTGAGGTAAATATTGCAGTTGCAGTCCAAACTGAGGAAGTTCACTTAAAAAATTCCATTCATTCATAGCAGGGAGTGTGGAAAAAGGAAATGGTAAAATTGTGCCCATGGGAATGGAAACTTCTCGTACATTGACAAGGGGGTCTGAAAAAGTCGACTCTCCTATTTAAATGATTTATTTTTTACCTTGTGCTATAAAAACACTGCATTCAAATTGCAGAGTCAATTTTTGTAGCTTCCCGTTGTAATTCCTTTTTGTTATCAACTGAAGTTGTGAAGTCTTTAAGAACTGTTCATAGCAATTCATGGGGATGACAGATGAGGATAATAATGGATGGTGGGTAGCTAGGGTTAGGGCACACCCAAAGTGACATGGCTTTATAGGTAGTTCTACTATCTGGAAGAATTAGTTCATTCTTAAATTGAGACATTATATATGAATTGAAAGTTCTAATTATATTCAAATTGTATCTTAGATGGTAGTATGTTTTTCCAAAATGGTGAAACTTAAGTTACTGTAAGGCTACAAATAGTTGAGAGGCACTTTCTGTTGCTGACATGGACAACATTGGCATATTTTTACAAGAGACTAGAAGTATTTATAAACCTTAAGTATGTTAGTAAGTAGTATAAACCTTATAAGACCTTCCTATTCTCGAAAAATTTTGTTTAAATGCTCTCGCAGGAGTATTGCAATAGAATTGCAGCCGTGGAAAATGTTAAGGCAAAACACGACAGGCACTTAGCATGAACCTTCCCAAGAGCTTGGAGAACAATCGGGGCAATCTCAGCACCGTAGGATAATAATCACGTCGTAGATTTAACGGAACCACACTCGGCCCTCCATCAGCCAATGCCTCTGCCATTTTTTTTTTCCTTTCCGAGACCCCTCAGGAAAATAGGAAAACATCAAGTTACAGGGGAACAATGGAAACATGTTTCATCCCTACCCCGTCTTACCAACTGACCTTGATCGATCTGCCAGTTTATGGAGGCCAAATGCTAGGTGAGTCATCTACTGAGCCCGAAGATATCTCGATAGCTTTCAATAATTGTATGACACGCACGAGGTTCAAAAAAAGAAAGAGATCTAACGCGACGCATATCTGACAGAATTTAAGTTTTTTAAGCTCTAATTGTTTGACACTAAGATTTATAGTTACAACAAGGCTACTAATATTCAAAATAGTCCAAACAGGATAATTTCGGAAGAAACAAGCGTAGCATAAGCGCATTCAAACAAGACGAGACGGACTGGAAACTTTAGGCAACGCAAACTGCGTATATCACATTGCTGCGCCTTCGCCCCTTTGCTTTGAAGGCAACGACGTCACATGCAAGATCGGACGTGTTCTTCCCGTGCTCCTTCGCTCATAGCCTCGTAGCTTGAAATACGGAGGAGAGGGAGCGCGCTCCTTCCCCTCCGTATTTCGTTGCTTGCTTCGAAGACGGAGGGATCGCGCTCCTTCCCCTGGACCTCTCCTTCCGTGCTCTTCACTTATAAGCATTTCTGATTTCTTCCATCCACAATTTAGTCCAACAATGAACACACTCGTTCGAATTTTTTAAAGCGCAGGTTTTGACACCAATATAATTTTCAGTTGCATTCATCCTCATATTAGCGTCTGAAGATGATTTTTGGAAAATCAGGTCCTCAGCGTAATGGAAATTACTCGGCAAGACAGATATTGACTATTAACCAGGTATGTCCTTCAAAAATACGCGTTTATCTATGTTTGATAACTGATTACTGTATGCAGTATAAATGCCGCGGGATGCCCACTCATGGCAGTAAATTTAGCACGCCCTCCGGAGCGAAAAACCCTGTGCGATCTTTTCCATGTTCACCTCTGGGGTACCGACGTGACGGCGCGATGCTTACAAGAAAAGCAAACAGGAGCATTTTAAAAATACGTCACTAAGGGAGAAACTCCCCTCCCTGCCGCTTGTTTTTGACCAAGGGTTTCAGATGACTGACTCACGCTGATAACCAAGGCCACTCAGTTCCCCTTGGACTTGCGACTGGTGAAGGGGAGGGGGAAGATAAGAAGTTTGTGTAAGAGGCGCACCCTCATTTTCGGCTGCAATTTCTGGGAAAAAAGGTGCGCCTCTTACACGCGCTTATACGGTACTGTTCAGTGATGCAATATGATTTTGGTGACTATACCGGACAGATTTCAGAAAAAAATTGAGAAGAAATTTAAATTAACAGAGAATCATATTGTTTTTGCAAGTATCTGATAACATTTTATTGAATTGAAAATGACATTATCCTGATTCCAAGTATGTAACTGAATAAGTTAATTTTAATCGCTAACTCTAATTCATGTATGAACAGTAAACTCTTTTGACTTTTTAATGCTGAACATTTTTTTAAGCACTCAATTAAATGAATTTACCTGATTACCTGAAGAAATTGGTTATTTCTGAGTAGAATACTTGAATAAATAGTATGTAATATTAACTAGAATTTTCTTCTTTTTGAAGTGGAGATTCTTGGAAAGCATTGTATCATATGGGAGTGATGAATCATCCCATCAATTAGTTGTAGCTTGGAGTTCAAATTATATTCCCTTAAAAATTTATTGTCTTTTTACTCTACATTTTAATACAGATATTAGACTTATGTATTGGAAATCATGATTTGTTCATGAGAAGAAGAAAGCCAGACAGCATGGAAGTTCAACAAATGAAAGCTCAAGCCAAGGAAGAAAAGTCAAGGTCAGTTCATCTGTAATTGTGAAGTTAATTTTTTTCAATTACCTGGGCTTATCACTAAATACACATTTCACTGAGTAATTTAAGTAAATGACAGCTGTACTCAGGCTAGATGTGCCAGGTCCAATGGTACCTTAATGGATTTTATGGCTCCGGTAAATACTTTTAATGCCGCTCATATTTATTTCTATAATTTAATTTTGTCAACTTCAGTTGATAGCATTTGAATAAGTTTTAACTGATCACTACCAAGTTTAAGATATTCTTGATGTCTCCACTCCTAGGCCCAGATTCATAGTCGTTTTTTTTTTAGGGTGGGGGGGCCAACTTGTGCTTTAACCTTACTCCTTGCCTCTTCGAGTGTCATTTTGGTCCATATTTTAAGTTTCCTTGGTTGTCCTGCCATTGTTTTAATTGAGTTCTCCCCTGTTTATTCTGTTTTACACTTGTTTGTATACCACAAACATATGATATTAACTCATATGATCTGTCGTTCTTGTATAAGTTGTATATTTTAGTTTAGTTTTAGCATCACTCACTAGTTGTGTTGCTATTTTTTAATTCACTAGCAAAGTACATAACTTTATCTGGTATTCAGCACAATAAAATCTGTAGTATATGCTATGAAAGAGTGACAATATGTATGTATTCATGTGAATGCATGAATTTTCCAGCACAATACATGTTACTTTATTTACCTTTTCCAAATTTTATCCCTTGGAATAATGCATAACATTAGTCGCCCATCTGTGCAATGTGATACCAATCTTAATTTAATTGTGAATAGGTTGCCAAGTACCATAGCATCACATGTCTCCATGTGAAGTCATTGAGTATTCTTTTCCCATTGTAATTTCTTCTAATAAACAGCAGATGTAAATAATTTCCCATTTCCATTATATGCATTATTTTAGCTATTAAATAATTTAATCCGTCTTCTAGCTGAATTAGTCTTTTGCATGCAGTCGCCATATTCTCAGAGGATTTAAGGAAGCTAAGGGCCCATGTCCACACATCCGGCTGGTCTGATCATTGTGGGCTGCCTCATTTGTATTTTCTATCTTTCTTGCAGGAGGCAGGTGGAGAGGAATAAACTAGCTCGTGAGAAACAGCTTCGTGAAGCTGCTGAGAGGGAGCGTGCAGCCATGGAACAGAGGCTACTGCAGTACCAGGAAGAAATTCGTCTTGCCAATGAGGCTCTGGTAATTTTTGCTTGCATGCTGTGACAGAGTCATTTGCCAAAAAATTTCAGGTTGTTGCCTATTTTTTTGGCCATTCGGGTGTCTTGTTGTCTCACATTTTTCTTGGAGCACAATAAAATTCTCTGAAACTTGTCTACACTTATCGTTATTACAGTTGTGATTTTTATCCAAAATTATCAGTTTCTTCAGTCAGAATTTTTGCCTTCAACTGTGTAAATTTTTCTAAGCACAGAAAACTAACATGTTTTTGATCCAAGGGACTATCATTTTGATTAAAGGTAATAATAATAGCAGTTATCATTCAGGCAACAATAAAGTGGAATAGATCTTGTCAAGTTTACAATTTTACATGGTTCAAAAGGCAAAGTAATCAAGGCATTAAGTGGATCTGTGTGTTCTAATTTAGAGACGATCAGAGGAAACGGCTGATTTGCTGGCAGAGAAATCAAGAGTGGCTGAGGAAGAGGCTAATCTTTTGAGTCAAAAAGCAGCCGAAGCAGAGCAAGAGATCATTCGGATGAGGCATAGTGCTCAAAAAGTGAGTGTTGTGAGTCATACCATTGTCTCACTTAAGACCCTTGCTTAGTTGGATGAAAAAGAGTGCCAGAAGTGACTTTTCTTCATCAATTAATTCTGCAACCTTCACATACCGTGTTTGTGAGTTCAATAAAAACCTTTTATGCATTTCTGTGACAAAACTCGTGACATTTTTATCCCTCTTACCAATTCCCTCTGCAAAATCTGAGTCAACCGGAGTATGTATCTTTTTAAATAATCACTTCAATTTAAAGGATGGAAGAAGACACAGTGCTCACTGGTTGGAAAATCGTTCAGTTACGTCTGCATGCCAGTTCAGTGTAGTTATGATTACTGTAAATGTGGAAGGCGTCAGCTACTGGAGGTAAATTTCCATGCTGAAAGTGCAAAGTGGTCACTGGCAACTGAACTTGAGTTCCAATTATTTTAAAGAATAAAATAAGGATTAAATAATAAGTGTACACACTTGACTTTTACAGTTTGAGGATTCACTGAACAATTTTGGCCAGACACGGTATCATAGCTTAAACCAGTTGTATGTTTTGGCTGTCGAGCTCAGGCCTTGGTTTGTGTTTATCCCCAAGTCTCTTCCCCACAGAGCACTTCCCCTCCACTCATCCCTATTCTTTTCAGCATTCTACGATGGATATGTAAACTGACTTGGTTTCAACCCTGTTGGTTATTGCCAAATTTCGTATCATTGAAGCTTCCCTTCACTTATGCATGTAAATTTTATCAGGGCCATAGCAAACTGATTTATTTGCAAAATTTCATTATATGCATGTTAGTAATATTGCAGCTCCATTGTAATGGTGGGCTGTAAGAAGTGAGCTATTGCTATTTAGAGGATATTTGACAGTAAACTGTGGGTTTATTTACTATTCGTTTAGAAATTTTGTTCATGTATTGACAAGCTTTGTAGCCTATTAAGTAGAAAATTATCTGGAGAAAAAAGACTGGAGCATGATATTGTAGTATAGCAATAAAGTGCAGTAAACCATTATTGCAGCTGAATGAAAATTATCTTCTCCAACTGGGAGACACTATGGAAGGATTTGAGTTTGTGCATGAAGTTACCAGTGATTAAATTCATAATATCCTCATGTCACATTAAATAGCATTATATTTATTTACTTGTTTTAGTTCAATAAATCAGGTCATTAATTTGAGAGTGCATGTATTGGAAATTCATCTTAATGAAAAGTGATGCAATTAAATAATTTTCCGCAGTATTTTATTTACTCTTCCTGTTGAAATGTATCTCAAATCATTCTTAATAATCTTGTCTCTTTTTCAATGAACGCATATCTGTATAGACGGAAGAGGAAAAGGTTTCCTTGGAACGGAAAACGAGGGAAGCTGAACTCCTGACTGCTCGGCTGGTGGAGGAATCAGAGAAGCAGGCCGCTGAAGCAGAGAGGCTGAAGGGAGAGTTGCTTAGGGCGAGATTGGCTGAGAAGCAGGCCAAGGAGAAGCTCCTAGAATTCCTTTCCCGAAGTTCCTGCCCCAGCGTTCCTCCGGTGAGTACAAAATGTTTTTGTCAATTGTACCTCATCCACAAATGATCATTTTATGCTATATAAATATCTTGACATCGAGTTTCATCAGATGTTTTATGTCAGTGATGACGCAAAAAGCGTTGCCACAAGTGTAAAGCCGGCCTAGGTGGTGGGCTAAAGCTCTTGCCTGCCAATCAGAAATGTACAGGTCCAAGTCTTGCCTAGGTAGGTAGCCCTTATCCAGGATATGGAAGATGGTGAACATCCATTGTTGTTTGTTGATAAGCCCCCAACGCAATAGGCCTATTTAATCCTATTAAATTTAAATTAACTAAGATTAATTTAAATTACCAAGATTAATTTTTGCAAATAAATAAGTACAGTGGAACCTCGTTAAAGCGAGTACGGGCTATAGCGACACTCCCGCTATAACGAGAGATAGCCAATGCACCCTCAATTGACCCTATAATAAGCGTGTTAAAAAATTCGTTTTTACGAGACCCTTTTGGTGTTGGCTCTCGCCATAGCGAGGGTTTCACCGCCGGAAGACTTTCATCAAGACTCCTTAACCTCTGTAATTGCTAGCGATCTGTTAGAAATGAAGTTAATGGAGTGCTCAGTCTCAAATTTATGTGGTAAACTGTCGTTCGATAAATAAGTAGTTAATTTTGGTGAAAATATTGTGGCATTATCATTCGTGAATGCTTCATCTTCTTTTGTTCCTCGGGCGGCAGAAAGCAGTCGGCAGCATACCCGCACGTTCGTGAGTTTCGTGAATAGAAAGCATTTGATGGCAGGCAGTCACCATGGCCAAAAAAACACCAAACACGTCTAAGCGAGAAAATAAAAATAAAGGATTAATATGAGAGTGTCGAAATTAATTGATCTTCCCATTCGCTCTGAAAATTAAAAAAAAAACAAAAGCACCCAAGGAATGCAGACGATGAAGAGTTATAAGGAGATTTGTTCGGGTGGTTTTGCCCATTTAAATCTGCGGGAACTTCTGAGAAAGAGGCTACGCCCAAGCCTAAAGCGGATTATTTCAAGGATAGATTGCGAATCGAGAATTTTAAGAGTGCGGAAGGTTGATTATACTAATGCGAAGCACCAAAGCGTTATCTCCCCTCATAATTGCTGGTGACGCCTGCGGTGTAAACCCGAAGTCGAGGAAGAAAGGACTCCGATCATAAGTATCTTTAGAAGTATTCCCCGCGTCATATAACATAGACGAAACAGAACTTTTTTTACATACAACTCCCCGAAAAAACCCTTGCAGTATGAGGTATTTCTTGCAATGATGCCTCTAAAGGTAGGTAGTGCGCCTTAGCGATGATGTAGGATGTACCAAGCAATGATACTCAGCGTGAATTGTCCGGATGGACGTATTTATTCTCCGTTGCGGATTTACAAGGGTGAACTATTCGCGTCAGTGGTCGGAGTCGTACTGGCGCTCTCTTTTGTCACGTGGGTAGCCGAGCATCCCCTGGTGGCCGCTGGAAGAACTCACAGAACAACTAAGTCTCGTTTGCAGTGCCGTGGTAAACTCGGTGTGTTATTTAAAATATGTCGCGAGCGTAACACTCAAAAAGAAACATTTTTTCAACAACGGCAATTTTAATCACATCATTTTTCAAGCTTAGCAAACTTTTTACCGTAGATGATGAAGATATTACATTATCTGATAGAAAAAAGTCTTCCAAGGCGGCAGCGTTATACAACCTTCCACCGTTTTCGCCTGTAGAAACAAATGTAATGCGTTATTTCACTTCACTGCCGCTTAACATACAGAAACAATAAACATACACCAATGGAAACATTTGAGGCATTAAATAACCGCGATACTGTTTCATCAGTTAATTTTTGAATTTTCAGTGGAAAATACCAAAATAATAGAATGATCACGTAAATGAACTAATTAAGTGCATAGAAAAATGGCTTCGTCAGTTGTGAATTGGCATAATGATTGACGAAACAATGCTTTCCATGATTTTTATTCAGTGCGGCGCTTATAAATTGTTTGAATAGTTAGTCGTTGTTTGAGTAAGGAAATTTAGTGTTGCAAAAAAAAACATCGCCTTTCGTCTGGATTTATGCTTACGTTTATCGGATAGATGTTTATCTGTCGCCGCACCATTCCTGTTCCTGTATATCTGTTCGCAACAGGTATATTGGCTATTATTTGCTACAACTCCGGTAAAGCGACAATTCGCTATAGCGAGTGTTTATTAGTGCACCGTGGGGTGTCGTTATATCGAGGTTGCACTGTAAATAACAGGAAGAGTATATAAATATACATGTAATTTTTTGGGTTGATGAAGATATAAGTATTAAAAAATGTGCTTCAGATCGGTTAAGTTGTCTTCTTTTAAAAAAAAGTGAATTGTGGGCTAGGTGTGGCTGAAATTTGCTCCAGATTCTGATTTAAAGTTTGATATTTTGAGTTTCCTTCAAAAAGAATGGTTATGTAATAATGAAATCCAGCACACTGTAACTTATGCTCTAGTTATGATGTTCAGAGTGTATAATTCCCTTGGGCATGAATGGTGAACCCCCTACCGATCTGTTCTTTGGCATTAGAGAAAGGAGGGGCAAAATATTTGTATTTGGAAATACACGGGATTACATCAGTTAAAATGTATGCTAATTCATCACTGTGTGGTAGAGAGTGAAAGTTTGAGACATGATGAAAGATTGTAAGCCATTTGAGCAATTGTTTTTTAATGAATTGGTGATGGTTTAGTGAGATCAAATAGTGCATATCAAATTCTCATCCTTAGGTCTTGAAGTATCCCTCGAAGAAAACTGAGCTGTCAATAATTTTTCTTTTCAGAGCAAGAACGGATCCTGTCTTCTGTTGCAGCCTGTGCCAAATTTGTATCCCTCCAGTCAGATGGTATCGCCAGATCTTCAGGCTGACCTGCAAGCCCTTCGCCTTGAACCTGAGCCAATGACAGTGGACCTCAATTCCTGTGATCTAATAGCGGACGGAGACATGGAGCAGCTATCTCTTGAAATTGAGAAGGAAAGGTATTGCCATCATATCTTTCAAATTCCTTGGAAACTCACCCTCTCTGAGTGATTCAACACGAATAGATGTGGTTGCCAAAATTTTGGGTTTCCTGCTGCATAGGTAACCTAGTCTAGCATTCCCACATTCATCGTTTCTTTCGTCCATCCCCTTGAAAAACGATAGATCAAGGCTCCACTGTATACCTTTTTATTTGTACATTCATCAAGGAAATAGAAGAAGAAACATATGTTTAATATACTTTGCGCAACTCTAGTATTCGAGGTTTTCGAAATTCCAGGTATTTGAATATTCAAGCAATGATTTAAAATTCAAATATTAGTCCGGCCTATGCCGGACTAAACCACTGACATGTTAATTTTCACAAATTCTGGGTGGAGGGGCTAGTTCATTTCCCTGGACCTCCTCACAAGGGGAGGATTTTGATTTGGGGTGTCCAAAGTGCTTAGGCAATATACAGTGGAACCTCGTTAAAGCGAGTACGGGCTATAGCGACACCCCCGATATTACGAGAGATAGCCGATGCACCGTCAATTGACCCTATAATTAGCGTGTTAAAAAATTCGTTTTTACGAGACCCTTTCGGTGTTGGCTCTCGTCATAGCGAGGGTTTCACCGCCGGAAGACTATCATCAAGACTCCTTAACCTCTGTAATTGCTAGCGATCTGTTAGAAATGAAGTTAATGGAGTGCTCAGTCTCAAATTTATGTGGTAAACTGTCGTCCGATAAATATAATGATTGACGAAACAATGCTTTGCATGATTTTTATTCAGTGCGGCGCTTATAAATTGTTTGAATAGTTAGTCGTTATTTGAGTAAGGAAATTTAGTGATGCAAAAAAACATCGCCTTTCGTCTGGATTTATGCTTACGTTTATCGGATAGATGTTTATCTGTCGCCGCACCACTTCTGTTCCTGTATATCTGTTCGCAACAGGTATATTGGCTATTATTTGCTCCACCTCCGGTAAAGCGACAATTCGCTATAGCGAGTGTTTATTAGTGCACCGTGGGGTGTCGTTATATCGAGGTTGCACTGTAGCTTAAATGGTTACTTTAATGGACAACTTATTCACATCCTTCGCTGTAACAGTTCTTATAACCTCAACAATAAACTGCTCAACATGCCGGTACAGTGACACCAAGGGTAAATTGAGCGGCCGTGACCTAACACAAAATTGTAATGCAGTGTTGCATTCTGCAGGATAGCCACTCTTTTCTTTGCCTTGCATAGGCTTATCAACTTACGAACGAGCTCTCGGAATGCATCTTGTTCGTATGTCAAAGAATTACTATACATGTACATTAGTCAATTGTGAGATTTCTTTCAGAAGAAACGATTTACCGCCAGCTGCCACTCATGGTACGGCACATGACGTTGCAGAGAGTCGTCTCATCTGAAAGCTGCCTGAATTTCGCGTGAATGGCAGCTGGCGAAAAGTCATTTCATCTGAAAGCAGCCTTAATGTAGCATTGTCTGTATTTCACGCCATAGACAGCGCATCGCCAGGCCAGGTTGAAATGGGTGCTGTGCCATCTACGGTGCAATTCAACTCGTTTAAAGATATCCATAGAGACGTATGGTAAGTTAAAAGAACAGCACCATGTCGAGGATGGTGGCAGGTTAAAGGCTAGCTCATTTGAAAGGGAAATGTTACCATGGAAATGTTACAATGTTGACAAGAGTGACAAACTGACGAACCCTTAAATGTGCGGGTTAGCGAGCAACTCTCTAAAGAAAAAAATGTGGGCACCATGCAATCAGAAAGTAATACATGCATGTTTGAATCTTTTTTTTTATTTTTGGCCTTGAATACACTGCAGACCATTTTGGCTTTGGGTGCCAAATCCAAATCCTTCTGTTCTCTCCACCGTTCCGAGCCAGTTCCAAAGTACCGACTTTACGTGGTCGGTTCTCGATACCGCTTCCACAGGCCAAGAACCGGCAGTACCAGAACCAATCTCTAGTATTTTTTAAATTTTTACCTTGTCCTTCACTCATCTCATCTGCCTGTCGTGGGACAACTGTGGGCAGTTCTGCCCTTAACTCTGTCTTTTCCTGACTCTTCCTTTTCTTAGTATTCACTCCATTGACTTCGTGGCAGGTTTTCTCTTAAAAATTCAAGTAGCTTAGCTCATATGCCCATTGCATTCTAATCCCTCCATCCATCCAAATCATATTCAGACTTTCTGAAGTGTTCTATTGTTAATTTTAACTTGGGAAAAAAAGCTCGCCTCTTCTAATTACTTCATACCAATAATAGTGTGATTTCATTCTTTGATACCCACGTCAAGAATTAGAATTGAGTACTTTAGAAGGTGAAAAATTGGTTCTACTTGCCTGCTAATACTCGGAACATAAATTCAGTGGTGCTCCAAGAGTTAATTTGTATATTTGCATGGCATACTTATCAGAACATAGTTTCTTTGAAGCTGTGTTGCTTGAGGGGTATGGCTTTTATTTTGTCTAAGCAAATACATACCTGTAACAGTGTTGTTACCTATTTAGGCTGAACCACACCATTATGTCATTACACTCTATCACCAAATCAATGCTGTGCATGTGCACCTTGAATTTAAATTATCGAAAGGGACTAAATATGAGTGTGCCACAATACTTAAAACTATATATCTTAGTCTTGCCTAGCGAAAGTGTTTATCTTTATAACATTTTCCTTCTTTTGCATTCTTTGTGTTCACAGGGTCGAATACCTTGAAAAGAGTAAGCATCTTCAGAACCAATTGAGAGAGCTTCGGTCAGAAATAGAGGTTTTAAAGGTTGGTGAGAAGCAAACTGAGTTGGACCAATTTCATGAAGAGCAAGTGAGGCTGGGAGAGAACAAGTACTCCACTTTGAGAAAAGTAAGCAAATGGTATTTCTATGAAATATCAATTTTAATAATATTTATTTGCCCAGAGGATACAATGCATTGTGTGTGGGGCACGTCAAAAGAAAACATGTTCGTAAAGGAAATATTAAAATTCACTGTATAGATATTCTTTTACACTATGAAAAACTTCTCTAGTAAATATGCTGAAACTGTCTTTTTAAAAAGGTTAAAACTATCTATATTTTTAATGGATGCAGTTAATTTATTGTAATTTTGTACTCATGAACTCAGACCCTTAGATGCCAGTGTTAAGTTTGATAATTTGACATGGATGTCATTACATCTTCTGGTTTCATATGAATGGAAGCTTTTATTCCTAATAATTATTAGGAATATAGGTGGTCCTCAGCTAGAATTATTTTTATGATTCACTTTTAACGATTTTTTTACTCAAACAATAATGTGAAGTAAAAAAAATCTTGGTTCATATTTTTAATAATTTAATTATGCACAAATAACCTGAGTAATTAACAGCATTATTATGGTCTGATGATAATCTCCTTAGTCACTAATATTTCATAATCCTCAAGTAGTTGTAATGGCATGTAAGAAGATGGTAAATAATTTCTCCAAATGAGGAAATGTCCTACAATTTATAACTGTTTGCAGCCATACACGAAATTAAGCCTAGGAAAACGAGGCATTTATCATTCCATTTGTGACAAATGGCTTAGTTGGGGTTAAACATTTGAAAATCTTGTTCTGTAGCTAACAGGGCAATATTACTTGCATTTATACCAAATCACTTCTGCTTGTATACTATACGAGGGGGACCCAAAAATAACTGAACGGAAATCTCTGTGCACATCGATCTTATAGTTCTCCCGCTGGATGGGTGTTATTTCATCATTTCCGAGTCAGTATGTGAAACTTCTGAGTCAGTATGTGTCAGCCAATTTCAATAATCAAAGAGGTAAAAAAACTCTTCGAATGTAAACTCACAGGGGCTTCAGACGGTTGTAGGAAGCCCCTGTGAGTTTACATTCGAAGAGTTTTTTTACCTCTTTGATTTTTGAAATTGGCTGATATTTGAGAACAGCATGCAGCATAGAAATTTTATTTTCTGCTCGGTCAAATTGAGTCGCACATGGTAGATATGTTGTGTAGAGCTCATTAAGAGCATGCCTTAAAAAGAACTCTTGTGCACGAGTGGTATTCACAATTCAAACTCGGAAACATGTCGATGGAAGACATTCAACGCCCGGGCCAGCCTTCCAATGGCAGAACTGATGAAAACGTGGAAAAAAATCTCGTGCCCTTGTGTACCAGGATGAGAGGCGTACTGCAGACAAGCTCACTGAATAATCTGGTCTTTCATGGAGTGCATTGCAGTGAATTCAAGCTGAAGATAAGCAAATGAGACGAATCGCGGCATCCCCTGCTGGTTGACTCCTGATCAAAAAGCGGCACTTGTTGTTGCTTGCCTCGACTTGAGTTTTTGGTTAAAAACTATTTGACACTGCTTCCCCACCCTCCCTCCTCACCAGACCTCGCACCTTTGTGATTAATTTTTGCTCTCCCGGATGAAAATAGTGATGAAAGAGGAATTTTTTGCTCACGTTAAGGCGGTGAAAAGAGAATGGAAGGGTGTGATGCAAGGCATCGGAAACAATGAGTACCAAAGGTGTTTCGTGGAGTTGAAGAAACGTTTGAACCAATGTATCAGAGTAAATGTAGAGTAATATGATGGCGACTAATGTTTGTAACTCAAAAAATTAAATTTTGAATTTTTTTTAAATTGCATCGGATATTTTTGGGTCCCCCCTCGTGCATACAAATATAAAATATGTATACGTATGTTATGAAATGACACCCAGAAACACTTTTTCACCTATTTAATATTCAGACTTCCTTTTTACATCCGTACACCAGCACACTCTCTCTCTCACTGCCCTTCCCCTCTTTCCGCCCCCGTCCTTCCCCTCGTGTCCAGTCACTCCCCTCCATCACAGTCCTTCCCCTCAAGTCCACTTGTCACTCCCCTCTCTCCCTCCATCACCTTACGGACCATTCCATGGCTCACACGGCGGCCAACATTTTCGCGTAACATGTATATAATATACAGTGAACATACTCTTAGTAATTATTACAAATTTGGTTTGATTGGATCTAGATGTTATATATCTTGATGAAAACGTGTGTACGTGGTGGCTTATGTTATTAGAAAATTTCATTTATTTATGGGGAGAATAAGAGTATAGCAGCTGGGGGAATGGGGATATGAATACAAGTGGGCCAGAACGCCTAAAATTGTTTCTCCAAAGCTTACCTTCATTTGCCAACTGCTCTTTCTTTCTCACTCTGAGTGAAAATGATAAGAGACCACTTCAAATTAAACAAATATTCTACATTCTATCCTTATTATTATCATCCGAATTATAGGCATTTTAAATTTATTGATTTCCTCCTACTCATGAGGACAGCCTTTATAAAATTTATTTTACCTCATGAAGTGATTTCTTGGTAAGATTGGGCAGCAATTTAAATACGCTTGTAGGTGTACACAGTTTTATTTTTTTAGGAATCCAAAATGGTGATCATGCACCCTCTGAACGATTTAGAATGGAAAAGGTCATAAGTGTTTTTGCAAAACTTTCAAGAGGAATGAGTAATCCTTAACTGGAGGCAGTCAATTGCATTTTCTGTACGATATAAGCATAGGTACACAGGCTAAAACCAGGGTTTGATATACAGAATAAGGAAATGTAAATTGAATGCATTTAGACAAAAGAGAGTTTTTGAGAATGGGAGAATTAACGGTGGGAGGGGAGGATACTGGCTGGAAGACACCATTCCTGCTCACCTGAAGGTGTTCACATTTTGTCTTCCATGGCACCCAGTCTTCCTCCCCGAGAGGGTGTGTTTGGCATTGATAAGAATTATTCCAATCTGTTGTTATTTCAAGCGATTGATTCAGAGTACATAGTTGAAAACATGATTGGAATTGATTCATTTGAAATTATTCATTCCTACAATCATTACGAGGGCTCATCTCATTGTCAGAATGAAGCATTACAAACACACCTAATCCTGATTGCGTTCCCAGCCACTTGGAGGCAACTGATCGAAATAATTCCGATCAGTGTCTAGTACAACCCCCCCCCCCCCCCCCCAGTCGTGGGTGAACTGGAGTGGTTGAGGGGACAAAATTTTCAGTTGCTCCCTCAACCACTCCCACTTTCCTCCTTCTGGATGAATTGATGTTGTGTAAAGATGGGCTGAGCCAGAGCCAGAATTTTTTTTTTTCATTACAGTTACATTTTGGATGGGGTTCATTTGGTGTGTTTTCACTCTCAACTGTGTTTCTCAAACATCTAGGGGGTTTGAATCCCCCCCCCAACTCCTGGCTTTCATCTCTTTGGCTTTCAAATGAAGAAAGGCTCTATGAGTGCAAATAATAAATCTATATAAAGGCATTTCGTAGCTGCTGCTTTTAAGCATGATTTCAAAATGTTAGTGTAAAATGTTGGCAATTTAATTGTTAGAATTCGGCAATTTGAATCAAAATCTGTTCATTGTATTATTGATTGAATATTTTATAATAGTTAATATTTAGTGGTTGAAGAACATTTGGAATGCAGTAAGTGCAATTTACTACACAATGTATTATGAATGAGTATTTTTATGAGAGGTTTTGTTGTTAAAATTGCATTTCATACAATTTGGATGTCCTGTTGCTATTTTGTTCTATTTTTTGCCCATGTCATTGCTTTTTAATGGTGTAAGTTTAACTTTGGTGTTCATCTACAACTGTAGCTGTTCGATTATCTTTTAGCGAGAAAAGTTATTTAATTTTATTCTACTTTCAGGTCAAATCCGGATCCACAAAAGCGCGAGTGGCCTTCTTTGAAGAATTATGAAAATATTTTTAGATAACTGTGATCAGTGACTAAGGTGCTTGATAATAAATCAGTTTAACACGAAGAAGATGAACCTTGGGTGGTGATAGTTACGTGCCTTTGCATTCTGCTTACATTATATCGTGTTTTCCATACAGTCATTTTTACATTTTATTGTTTACTATTTAGTATATGTATTATATATTATCTGTTATGAAAATAAAATGTTAAATCATGTGAATTTCGGAGTAGTTTAAGTTTTGTGGTACTCTCAGGAACACCTTGGGATGAATAGCGGCTTTTTTTACCTACCTTTTCATCGCAGCATGACGTAGCGCACACGAATTTTGTTACTCATCATTAAATTAGTTACGGAATTTTACTATAGGGTTAGCAAATAAAATTTGTACTGATCGGCCAGTTTTACGTGAATAGTTTCTGATGTCTTAAATGCATTTTAAGATTTTCGAAGAAGTAATTTCTGTTGATATTTAAGAAATTTACTGGATAAATCATTTGAGTGACACATAATATCGTTTATACGTTACCAATATGGCGGCGACCAGGAGGTTACAAAAGGTAAAGACGAGAATATTTTCGTTATTAGTCTGTGATGTTAGTTAGAAGTGGATTATATAAATTAAGCAAAGCAAATTATTTATGCTGTAGTTAATCTTTCGTAAGATTTTCGTAATTTCTTTGAAGTTCTGTCGTTCTAGTGGTTATCAGACGAGCCTTGTATATTCTCTGACTCGTGTGAACGCACCAATTTTTTAGACATGAGGTTTTATAGCAGTAAATATGTAATATTAACTCGTAAATATTTTGGTCCACGTAAGCTCGATCTTTTTCGATGCACCTAAATTGTAGGAATAGTATCTTTTTTTGTGGTCACCAGAGTTCTAGTAATTGGCGTAAATATAATTAAGTGATTTATTTCAGGAACTGCAAGATATCCGCGGTTCAGGGTTAAAGTCTTTTCGAGACATACAAGTAGATGACTCTAACATATTGTCATGGCAAGGGCTAATTGTTCCTGTAAGTACAATTATCTAGAAATGTGTTTTTGACTTTTTCCATTGTTTATTTTGCACTTAACCTATTTTTCCTTGCAGGACAATTCTCCGTACAACAAAGGTGCCTTCAGAATCGAAATACTGTTTCCTGCAGAGTATCCATTCAAGCCCCCGAAAATAAGCTTTAAAACTAAAATATACCATCCGAATATTGACGAAAAAGGTCAGGTTTGCTTACCCATCATTAGTGCAGAAAATTGGAAGCCAGCCACGAAAACTGATCAAGGTAACTATTCTCTTCACCTCGGGCTAAGTTCTAGCCTGAATTTACATCGGTGAGATTACTTCATCCCTGTCATTGTACAATGCAGAATAATTGTTATATGGCAACGCCTCGTCGAAGGGAGATTTATGCCGCTCAGATATTTTGCATGATCAAAATGTTGTATTCACTCGCCATAACATTTTACCCCATTTGTCGTAGTTCTGCTCTGTCAAGTCTCCTAACCAGAGAGACTATTTCAGCGACTTATCCACGTCGTGATTGTAATCTGTTCTAACTGATTTGATGTTAAGGTTGGATTAATTTTAGATCGACGCCGTTACCTTGTTCGTCTCCTAGAGTGCTAAAGGTTGAGTTGTATGATAATCTTCACTGCAATATGTTGTGATGATGTTGCTCCTTGCACCTTTTTGCGATTAGTTGGTGTGTGTGAAAGAAGTATCCTCATGATGAATTATTGTAATTTTATTTAAGATCCGAACTTAACCCATGGAAAGTTATGAACACTTGAACTTAGCTGTCAAGCCTCAGAGCAGAAAATTAAAAGTTACATGAATGGTAATAACTGTGGAACCAAAGTACATTGAGCATTAATTCTTATATTACGTTTAAGAAAATACAAATACGCTCATTTGACATATTTTTCAAGAATTCTAACCAATAAAAACAAAAATGACTTATTTCAACAATATAAATTGGCAATTATGTAACAATAAATTCATAACAAAAGGACAACTTTATTTTCTTCATATTGTCATAGTAGCTAGGGTTAAGACTGATCCATCAATTAATAAATGAATGAGGTTGAATTTTGATATTTTTTACTTAATGCCACATCTAAGCTAGGCATGTTTTGTCCTGATCTGTTGGTGTACTCTGTTTCGCGCACAGAAGTTGCATAACTTCAAGGGTAATAGATAAATATTAATTCTGAGTGGCATGCACAATGGATATGTAGTGCTTAGAAATATATTTTCTTATAATATGAATAAAACCCTTAGCACTAAATAAAATAAATTAATTTTCCCTAGTATTCTCAATGTTAACGTACGTGTATTCACTTCACCATCCATTTCTGCCCGACACATTGCAAGCGCAAAACTGCTAAATGTTGATTGTTTTGATTGGTGCAAGGGTGATTTTGTTTTTCAAGAAATTGTCAAACAGATACCTATGCTTGGTACATAGCTATTAGTTGAATGTTTTCATAGCCCACAAGAATATCTTGATTTCTGGAAGTGTGAAAAGCATGTATTTCTAAGCTAAAAATCTCGAGTGGCGCATAGAAAGTAACTTTTTCTGCAAAGTTTGTCGCCTGTGCATAAAATTCTCCACATTAAAATTTGCTATGCCACCACCGCTGATATTACAGAGGAGGATCCTCAAGTTGTCCTCTGCATGCATTGCCATCCGACGCGCATTAAAATGGGTTGACAAAAGTCGCCACTTGCGTCACTGACGGACAAAGTGAGTTTCACGGGGAGCAAGGTGTAATTAGGAGTGTTAACCGAAATTTATTTGCATGATGATGTGATCTATCAAATGCATAACTTTTCAGTGTCATTCCTTGCAATTGCAAGCATTAGACTGGGAAATTGTGGGAAAAAGTGGATCGCCTAGCACTCATCACCATGCCACAGATATTTTTGAAAACTGATTACAATGCGAGCAAAATGGCCACAGAAATCCGCCTTCTGTGGGATGGAATTGGGCCTCCTCTATGCAGTCCCAGTGGCCACCACTTTGAAAAATATCAGCCAATTATGAAAAAATTTTGTTTAAAACGAAACAAAATAATAATCAAATTTTGTAAAATTTAAAGATGGGGATATCCTTACATTTCAGATAAGCATAATATAATAAACGATTTAAATTTTTCCTGGTGAATAATAATGATGAAGTCTTCACAGGTTTTACACCTGGTTAATTCAGTCGTATTGGCCAAAGTTTCAGAAAACGACTCGCCTTCCATTTTCTAGGTATGTTACTCAATGACTGTCCAATTTCACACTTCAACACAACATCGGCTAATTAAAAAAAAAAGACTGGATTAACCTGATGTAAAACCCAAGAAGACTTTATCTAAGCGTAATATGGTTAAATCGTGACAAAACATTTAATGCAGGGAAAATATCATACACTATTATGCATGAAAAATATGCTTATAGAGCTTTTGTGATTAAGATACAACACATATTGTTCCTTGAATTGATGAGGTATTTTCAGAGTATCTAACTGTTAGATTATGCCGCGATAGTTTTAATTATTTGAAATGATTTGTAGAAAGACAACTTAAATGATGAATATCTAATGAACCAAAATTTGATTATCTGTCACACTACATACTATCTCTAACCACACTTGCTGTGGCCTCAACGTCGACCCAGTGTGTTACCCAGCCTAGCCATACATGTGGGTATTTTTAAACCAGCTGTGTGTAATGTAGTGACATTCAAGTTGATAGTGCAGAGGATCTTATATAGGAGTAACCACACTTCAGGTTTGGAATAAAACCCTCACTGCCAGGTGTAGCTGAAGTGATGGTATGGGGTATGCCCTGGTTGTGGTTTCTTTGAACACATGTCTCCTGTGTGTAATCGTCCTTCATGGACTGCTATGGCTTATTACCTAGCACAATGAACTCTCATGGATTTATAGATGTGGATAAAATATTGGTCGAGTCCATGTTACCATCCGCAATGGAGATTTTTCCTCCTACAATTGCCATCGTAATAACAATGCCATTTATGTACATTGCAAGTATATAATTAATCACAGGATGGATTTCATCATAAGATCTCCTCCTTCATTCTCTTTTATTATTTGATCTATTGCATTTCTGCCAATGTTTTGATGATCAATAATATCTCCGGGCATCATATTGATAATAAAGGGCAATGCACACCTTCAAAAGTGAGCAGAGATACTTAAGTTATCTGGCGAGAGAAAATGAATAGACTTGACGAATATTGTTTGGAAAGACGGATCATTCAGGATGCTTGGTGATGGAGTGAATGGAAAATTAGTGTCTGGAAATTAAGAAATTTCGGGGATCAGGTTGTTGTGGTGGCTAGAGTGTTGGCTTCCCACCCGGTGGGCTCGGGTTCAAATCTCGGCAGTGGCAGAGAATTTTCAGAGACTGCCCGATCCCTGCTTGAGTGTTGTGTGGAGGACATTTCAAGCACAACACTCCATCCGTTGGATGGGACGTTTAGCCGTGGTCTCCTTGGCACCTTTTCTTAAGAGCAGGCTAATGCTAATGCTGATGCCGGGTTTCTCTCCACCCTTCATTCCATACCCTTCCCTCAGTGATGGTGCAAATTACCTCAGCTGTCGCTCACCTCATCCAAATGCCATTAAGAAATATCATGCAAACAAAGAAATTTTGAACTTATTTCTAACTTGAGAACTAATTTCGATTCATATGTCCATTTCTTTTTACTGATATTTTAGGCCCGTATTCTTAGTCGAACATACTTATCCGTCCCTACATAACAAGAGGCCCCTACATGCGTTTCTCAGTCGACCCTACGTGAGTGGTGGGGGGGAATTCCATCGTCAAGTTCTCAGAAATGACGTAGAAGATGGCACAGCACCAGTTTTCCTCTCTGGTTACGTTATGAGACCTCACTATAAAACTAAGAAAAGACATCCGATAATTTTTGGGCGTATTGTTAGGGCAATGGCTCAAGGTAAATAAAAATTTGGTGTCGTCCGCCAGGTCGTGTTGGTACATTAATTACTTCAATTACTCTCATATAGAGCCAAAAGTAGAATTATATCGTCTTTAAATTACTTCAAAAGTGGTACGTACAAGATAGTGATAAGTACGTGGCAAATGTGATCATTGACATGAGAACTAACTTTGCATCATCAAGGTTTGTCATTTGCTTTTACCTTCCGTAGTTAAATTTATCATGTGGCAAACAGTGGCATGAAAATATGTTTTCTATGGTTGTGCGTAAATGATATTGGTTTCTCAAAAGCGTACCAAGTGACAAAGGTCAAAAATATTAATATATATCCGCAGAAACAAGGTGATGTACCACCATATTGTACTTATTATACTTCAGCCAATTTTATTATTTATTTCACTTAATGGGTATAATGTGGTAGTATTATTACCTTTCCGCTGTGCTACTGTACATTTTAAAAGGGTTTGTGTGAGCTCGTCTCCCTTAATATCCATTGTAACGTAGATTCTTTAATCGAAGTGATCAGCAGACAAAATTTGGCCGTCATGTTTTTGTAGGATGTAGGGCTGGTTCGGGTACCCTACATCAAGTAGGGCCTGTTTAGTTCCAAAAACAGCTATATGTAGTTGCACAAAGGTTAAGAAAACACTTAGCTGTTTCACAAAATAACTTATTTTGTGAAACAGCTAAGTGTTTTCTTAACCTTTGTGCATCATGAAGGAGTTTCACCATGTTACGCCAACCACCATCGCATTTAGCCATATGTAGTGCGAAATCGGGTTATGTTGGGGCTGATGACGTATCGAGGGTCGGTTGGCCCTATAGGGTCAACTAAGAATACTATATTTAATATTTATATAAATATTACTATATTTAATATAAAGAATAATTATTCTATAGAAAAAGTTTTCTCTCTTTAAGCATACTCTTAATGAGGCACATATTCATCAAAACTATTGCTCATTAGTGTTTTTACATTCATTAATTGTTTTTATTTCTTGTGTATTTTAAACTATAAGAATTGACCCATAGGAGGACATGTAGCCCTCCAAGTAATTTAAGTACGTATTTAGTGATTAATTTGCCTGTAATGAACATGATCTTTGTATCTTCCCACAGTGATACAGGCATTGGTTGCCCTAGTGAATGATCCAGAACCTGAGCATCCATTGCGAGCTGATTTAGCTGAGGAGTTCCTGAAGGATCGGAAAAAGTTTGTCAAAAATGCTGAGGAATACACGAAAAAGCATAGTGAGAAGAGACCCTCAGATTAAGGATGCCTAAGACTGATTAAAATTGGATTTCCTTGAATATGTTTGTTAAAAACTGCGATTAATTGCTAATATTTTATTTAAGGGGAATATGAAGAATCAGTTTTTGTGTCTAAAGTGTGAAACCATCTTGTGTGCACATGAAATCTTACTTACGTGACTGTTAATTTTTGGCTTTAGGCAATTGAGGAACACTCTGGACCACACTCTGAAGAAATTATTTTGTTGCATCTTGTGGTTGTTATTCTTTTTTTAAACATGCATTCAAAGTAGAAATTTTAATAGGAAATGGTAGCATGTACATCAAAATATGCCCAGCGGTATTTTTTTCTGCAAATTACTTTGAATTTTTTGATTTCCTTAAAATATTTCTTAATTGCTAGGATTATGTCCTCCATTTATTTAATTGTAATTTCTGTGCTGTGTGTAACTTTAACTCTTTGATTAATTGGAACATTTCGAGCAAGCAAACTCAAATGTTCTGTGCATTTTGCTCTGAGCAATAGTGGAGAATCATTAAATTATTGAGCTTCGTCTTTCATAAGTTTGAAAATTTTGATTTATCAAATCAAATATTGGCTAATAATGTCAAGTTAGCTTGTGTACAGGAGATACTGGTATTGTGCAAAATAAAAGAAATTTACTATTTTATGTGTATTTTTACTAGAGAAAGACCCATTGGATTCTACTCTTTTGATTCCCTTTTGAATTCAGCATGTGTGCTTTAATTCTTGATGGTATATTGTCAACATTATTTCTTTGGTTCACCAAAAAATTAACCCCTGTTACCTTAAACCTGGAATTCAAGTGTAAGCTTACTGTCCTTGTGTTTTAATGCTCTTGCATGTGTAGGCCTTGAATTAAGAAAATTGTTATGATGTATTTTGTGATATTGTTATGTATGAAGTTGAGGTCAATGATTGAAGAGTAAGATTGAAATATTGCCTCTGCTGAGGGTTTAATACTGACCTACTGAGTGAATGTCCATTATCAATTATCCCCTATGTACCTACATCAAAATTTTCAAATAAAAAACAGCTTTTATGGATATGTTTTTGCAGCCTTTAGCATTCCCCTGTTCTGATGAAAATGCTAAGGATAGGCTTCACTGTTGAAAATATTCTTAATTATATTTATGTAGATCTTCCTGTTTTTTTTTTTTGTTTTGGGAAGTAGAAATTTCAATTCAGCAAAACTTTGGTTGTATGATGCTCCTGATCCAAATATAACATAAATGATTTAAGTTTTAACTAAGACCATGCTATTAAATGGGACGACACCAAAATCCTTTGCCATGCTCAACGTTACTGGGACTGCGTAGTTATGGAAGCAATAGAGATCCGCCTCAATCCCAAAAATTTCAATCGGGACACCGGCTTTGATCTAAGCACTACTTGGAGACCTGTAATCAGCTGTATGAAAAACATAAGGGTTAAACGTGAAGAATTTCAAAAGACCTACAGCCATTCGGACGACACCTGAGCCTTATTGTTGTCCTCGGTAAACGGTCGATCCAGTTTAGTGTGAAATTGAACTTCGATAAAGTAACACAGCCTTGAGGATGGAAGACAAGTCGTCTTCCGAAACGTCGGCTTGCATAAAAGCTTTAACCTGGATGCAAACCCGAGAAATATTTGTCACAAATATAACATGTTGCTCAACTGAAAAGTATTGCTTTAGGAAGCCTATTTAAGTCTCAAATGGCAAACAGTGCTACTTCATTTTAAGATGTCAGGAGTGATAATTAAATCTAAAGAGTATTAGTAAATAATTTTAAAAAAATTATGTATTGTGTTCGTCAACACTACCTATTTTTAAGTCTTGATCAATTCTGATGAATATTTTTTTTTCAAAAACACAAATGAAGCATATTGTATGCTTCTTTGGCATGCATGCAGGAAGAAACCTTATTTTGCAATTTTTGGTAAAATGGCAATTTTCTACTCTAAAACAGTAACTTAAAACATGGTTGAATGAAATTAATGAATTCAATTTTTTAAGAAGTGGGGCTAAGCTGCTCAAAAAAATCTGTGATTGAAGACGGTTGCTTGAAATGAGACTTGACACAGTCCATCATAGGCCAACTAACTGCAGTCTACAGCTTACTTTACTGAAAAACCTTAAAAAGGCTGGCTTGCACCATGGGACATGCAAAATTTGTCAGCATTGCACAACTGACACAGATTTACATATAAATTAATACGGTTATACTTGCTGCATCATACAACTGAAGGTAGTACAGTTGAGAGTGACTTCCCCAAAGAAATGCGTGTATTTCTTGCCTCACAAACCCACTTCTGTAGCAATACTGAAGGTTGGTCAACATAGGTTCCTCTTTATTCACAAATGACCATCTTGCTGTCGTAGTTTTTCCAGTTAACATTTCATGAATCATCACATATATTGATACTCTCTTTTCATGGGATGCACTCCTGTTTGCCAATTTAATGGTGTGGTGTGTTTCGACTTCGATGGGTGTGAACGATTTGTCATCCTTAACAAAAAAAAATTATTAGGAACTGTAAACTTATGGAGAGAACAAATGACTTCATAAAACAAGATTTATTTTGATATGATTTCCCTGGAAACCATCTAGTTTACCTAAATTTGGACTCGTACACAAAGTTACTTGAAGCACAAAAAATTGCTGATATTAAAAAAAAAAAGCCTTTGAATGCAAGATACTCTTCTTTCAACTTATCTAGTAGTTCCTTCATTGTGTTGCTGTCACTAAATAGTTCGTCTTGCTGTCGCAGCATAATTGAATTTGCATTTTCCGCTATGATGTGTTGGGAATTTTATTGGAGATTTTGTAGTGATAACTCCCATTATCCGTCACAACAATTGACGGCTGGTCTAACCTCAACAGTTCTTCAAACCACCAAGTAAACAATCTGCATTCATGTCTTTGTGGTAGTCGGATAGAGGATGTCTACAACCTAATCTAGAGGCTAATCCCATACCATTGATAAAGCCAACCTTACTAGATCCTGCGATTAATCCCCCATCCTTCCCTGTAGGCACACGCTTACCTCCTTCTCCCTGGGATTCCACCCAAATGTGACGCTGGCAGTAATTTTGGTTAACCCAATTTTCATTAAAATTCACTATCTGTTCAGTGAGTTCTCATGGTGCGAGAGCATGATTTTCAGGAATTTCTTCCTGCACTCCCTGATGTCATTGCACTCCATCAATATTTTTCTGCCATCAT
Source organism: Ischnura elegans (assembly GCF_921293095.1). Classification (NCBI taxonomy): domain Eukaryota; kingdom Metazoa; phylum Arthropoda; class Insecta; order Odonata; family Coenagrionidae; genus Ischnura; species Ischnura elegans. The sequence goes on from NC_060248.1 coordinate 123,227,257, forward strand.
TTCCCAGCACATATCTAAATCCCAGGTTGTTGATTATTTTTATGAAAGAAGAATATGAACCAGGATATCCAGTAGCTTCTTGGAAAGCAATTCTCCCGCTCTCCAATGTTGGATAAATACCTTTATGGTATATGTCGAGAAATATTCGACGCACTAAATCCTCATCAAATCCGTCAATTTTACTCTGATTCGGATATAGCCCTCTCTTTTTCTTTCCCAATTGTCTTCAGTACCTAGCGAATAAACAAAGTGGGAGGACATGCCACATGCCGTGGCTGTTTTTTTTTTATAGCTTCGCTGTTCTCATTGCAATAGCATCTAATTTTGACAGCTGCGAATTTACTCTGATGCACCTTTCCACAGTTGGGGAAGTTCTGGTCATTTTCACTCTGAGTTGATGTCGTTGGAGATGATGCGAGTGGATATAAATTAATTCCAAGGATTTCGGATTTCATAATGCTCACTTCTCAAAACTTCATCTGAACACAGTCTTTCACGGTCTGTGATGGAATTATAGCTCAGAGCATGTGGGCAAGTAGCCTTCACTATTTCTTCTCAGAAGTATTGGTAAATGCAAATAACTCGTTCCCTTAGCTCCGCAGAAAATTCTTTAGGTGTGGTAACTCTTGAGAATTACACAGCACTACTGAAGACGAGATTTGCTCGGAAGGTTTCGATGGAGTGACAACTGCAGTGGTTTAGCCATAGTCTGAAGAATTGTAACTTATTTATTTTTAGATCGGCAAGACGAACCAACACCTGTGGCATACAAAGTACGCTGTGCGATTGGCCATGTACCTCGTGCTTTGCTTTATTTGAATGGCCTCATGTATTCTTATAATGTCATTTTACTGTCTATAGCGTGAGTTTTTAAATCACAAAGTATTGTAGCAAATTTTTTTAGATCAGCAAGAGGAACCTTTGAGTGGTTGCGCGGCATAATTTATACACCAGTAGCGTATAAATTACGCCGTGCAACCACTTAAAAGTTCTCACTTATTACCGCAAAGACGATTACCCCATAACCAATTAAAATTGAATTTTTAAATTGGTGGTGAATAGGTTATATATTCATTCTATTTAATTTGTTTGCGCAATCATTGAGGATAATCTTCTCAACTCCCAACAATGAATATTGGAATCACTGTAAATTTAGACTCGACATCTACTGTTTATGTCGGAATATAGTCCCCCCTTTTTTTCCTAAAATGCCCGTGATAAAAGTTAAGGGGGGGGGACTATATTCAAACCCATTTTTTTTTCCCCCCGAAACTCAAGTCTCAAAATTAGGGGGGGGGACTATACTCAGAGGACTATATTCGGAGGAATACGGTATTGTAGTTACTCATCCACAGAATTTCTATGTTAAAGACTGGCATGTCGGCGAGGCATTACGCTCGCTTTCGGGTCGCCACTTTCGAAGGTTCATACCTGGTGCGCACTGTGTCAGGAACTGGTTTACAGGATTGGACGCCGGCAGCCAATCGGAGTTCCTCTACCATGTGCAACTAGGCTCGGGGAAACTCTGTAGTGCACAGAAACTCTGCAAGCACTACAGCGATATATTTGATACATCAGTACTTCCTATAAAATCAAATTTTAAAATACTATAATATGTACAATGAAATTTGCTCAAAATTTCACTGGTTATAGAAAACACTCCTCTTTTTTATTTAAGAAACAAAAATCATTTTTATAGTGCAGTAATTTTACTCTAGGCTAGATTTTTTGAGCCATTCAGAGCAACAGCAGCACTTGCAAAAGAAATTACGATGTCATCTCAGGGAGAGAAGTTGCCACCTTAAGGATTAAGCTAACTTCGAATTTGTTTAGTGTTTTCATCCACTGAGACAAAGGGAGTTAATTTTTCAATGTTCATATGCATGGTATTCTTTGAGGACATTTTTCAATGTTAGGGAATGTGTTCAATGTGATACACTCCATTTGCCCATTGAATGCTGTCGCTGTTTAATGTCTTAATCTGTTGTTCAAAAACAAATGTGACTGTTATATTGATAAATTCTTAATATTTCATCATTCTATTGAAAATTACTAGTGTAAGACCTCTGCTTATAACATACTTTTCAATTCCCCTGTAAAATGTGAAGGATAGACCCTGTTGCATATGAATAATGCAACATACTGACATCTGTTTGGGTATTTTTCTTTCATAACAGCTCAATTGACATAGGCAAAGGCCAGGTCGGCTGGTCAGCGATCGCCGAGGTCCCCAAGCTTAGGGGGGGGGGCCCCAACAATGCTCGCGACTATCGTGAAGCACATATGAAAAGTGTAATAAAAAAGACTGATTACTTCAGCCAAAGTTTTTTTGCAAATACAAAATAATATGTTTTCATTAGTTGCTTTATTAACAGCACACTTTAAGAGTAACAATATTACATTAACAATAAATTAAATTAAGTTGTCTGAAAATAAAAGAGAACCTGATGCATTTTTGAAAGGGTTATTCGAAAAGGTTATTTTAGAGGTTTTTTTTTCTAAGATTTCAGTGCAGTTTAAATGAACAAATTCACTAAATAGATATTAAACCATAATGCATTATCAAATTTATTAGCTGCTAAATTCTCAGTTTTCTTACGTAATTGTTATTTTTTATTAACTTTTCTCTGAATTTTAAGAGTCAGAATAGTGCCAAAATCCATTTCCGGGCATGTAATTTCATAAACTTTCAATTAAGTTTATAATGAAAACTCTGGCAATGACATAAATCAAGAAAAAAAGTTAAAAGGCTGTCTTCAATGAAGTTGGTCGTATGTACAGATGGATGTGACTTAGCCCTACTCCTGTAACTCAGCTTTTGGATGGTCTTCAACATTTTAGGCTCGGTTTATCGAGAAAACTTCCAAATATAGTTCCAATAACACTCTAATTAGGGTATATGAGAAGAATACCCAAGAGATACATACATAACTTGAATCCATTGATCATATTAAGGCATTATATGTAGTTCCAAACACTAAGTATTTACATAGGTACTTGGTTTAATGTTCAAGAACACAAATGACTGCAAAAGATAGAGAGGCTTATAAATAAATTACTCCAGTTTCACATGACATATTTAATGAAACACAAATGATAACTTAGCTACACACACTTAATCTTCCAATATGCATAGAAAAAGGACAACAAAATCCTTATACTGTCCCTTAAATCTGGCTACACTGCCATTGGTTGTTGTCACAACATTTGAAGAATGGATGGCATGCATCTCTATAAAAATGTAAAATAAGTGTGGAAATTGCTGGTCAGTTTGCACTCATCTCTGCCCTCCTTTGGCCACTGAAAATGTTAACTTCAACCACACTGATACAGGAGATACATGTATTCCTCGTATGAAAAGCCCCTCGCAAAAGATAATCAGATTATACTGCACTATTTCTTCGAGGACTACCAGCCAGGAGTTGTATTTGCCAAACGCCGCATTCGCCTGAAAAGCAATTTAAGATAATGCATGAAAAAAATTCAAGTGTAACATATATGTAGCTTCGCTTACTCACAATTTGCCATTAACGTATTCATGAAAAATAACTATGTACATATTAAAATACTAGCTATGTAGCTTAAATATTAGCCGATAAGAGAATTCAGTCGAGAACTGAGTCAAACCAATATAAGAATTGATGATGATAATTAATCACCAATCACAATCATATTCCTCCTTCGTACCTTGTATTTCTGTCCTGATCCCTGATTTTCTTTTCCATTTCAGCATCAGTTAGAGTTTCCAAGAATGGTGACCACTGGTCAGCTTCTGAAGGTGGTCGAAACGGAACCTCAACTGTAGCCAAAGGTGCTTCACTAAAAAAGTAAAAGACAGGTAAAATATGATGACAAAAGGAGTGAGATAAAAACAAGACAACAGAATCTGCATATATTCAAGAATCATGGCATAGTATATAAAGTATTAACATAGAGGAAGACTAGCTCCATTATTTTTATACATAAGCTCTTTGCTTTAGCTTTACAATTATTTTTTTTGTGTTGAAAAACTCTTAGGTGCCAACAGCAACAGTTCTCCAAAAAGTGTTGAGTAAAGTAATTAGGTGGGATGTGCTTGACTGTTCAGAGTTATTCTGATTGGCTTTCATTCCAAACGACGGATTCCAATTGCTTCCACATTGAGCGGAACCGTAAGTCAGATGCTGATACAGCCTAAACAGTCAACAATTCCAAGAATGCATTTGAATACACCATTCAATTTCCCTTTGTTTGCCATTTTTTTTGTTTTTTTCACTAAACCTTTTTAGCTATCCTTCTTCCCTGATCAATCAGAAAAAACATTCCAATTATGAGAGAAGTGTTGGATAGCCTACATCAATGTTGTCTGTACATGAGGAAAACAAAGGATTGAAAAGGTGTCCGTAAACAAGAGTTTGAATTCTTATATGAAAGAATACCCTTGTGCCAGGGAATTCAAAATTTTTCCCCACATAAACATCCATAAGTAGAGGCCCTCTATGCCAGAGATACATACATACACAGCAATTAATTTTTAAAGAGAGCCTTCAATTTCATAGATAATTTTCTAACAAAGACAATAAGCTGCCAGCTGAACCCATGCACTTCAGCTTTAATAGCAGCAATCAAATTTAAGATTCATTAAGACATTAAAAAGGTCAAGTCCCACCTGAACGCATAAGTCCTTTGGTGCCAGCTCAACTGTCCTCGTATGCTATAAGCAATAGCGGTGACAAATTCTCCTCCAAGACCCAGTTCAGCACACAACTTCATGGCAAACGTCTCTGGGTTGTTTTCGCGTTCACTCATGTCCCACTCGACTTGATCAACCAGGGACGTGTTGCCTACGTGGATATTCAGCTGAGGGCCAGAGCATTCCCAAAGTTTCAAGAAAAAAACATAAATAATCAGCAATTTTATCTCAAAATAAAGGTAACTGCATAAAGTGAAGCACAGCATTTTACTGGGCAAAACTAAAATATTTTTCACCACACAATATTTAAGCATGTAGTAGAGAAAAATAAGTTGGAAATGGTGGATGCCCAAAACAAATACCTCCACGTAGAGGTGACAGGACAGGCTCACATACTTACTCCACAAAGAGAATCAACTGAGTACATGTAAACTACAGAAGAAGTGAGGGTAACGGCAATTCCTTCTAATTTAGGCATTATTCAAAGTCTATCTCCAGTAATGTAACATAAACTATCAGATATGGGAGGATGTGCGTGAAATAAACATGTCATAATCTGATGTTTAAGGGCAGCAATTATAAAAAATGCAAGTGAAAAATAAAATGAGTCAATTATCAATAAAATATGAAATTTTCAGCCATTTATTCATTGAAAAAATCCTGTCATACGGTTCCAATATATCAGTTCTATTCCCGAGTTGAAGAAAGATGGTCGCACACAAATATTTTTCTAGCTTCCACTACAGAAACAATAAAATACAAAATTTCCCATAACACATAATCACCAAAGAATTCACAATTTAAAGCATGCAGAGATTTTCCCCAAATTTAGAAAGATTCATGCTAAGCACACTACAGACTACAGTGGAATTCTAACATGTTAACTCAGTATTTCAATCCGAAGTTCAGTTTAGTTATGCGAGGGAAGAGCTCATTCCAGACTAAGTCACAGGAGTGTGAACTTTGACGATTTTTAATTTGAAGAGTCTGAGGACTTGACCCAGGATTTGAACTTGAGACCCCTCCTTCAGCAGCCATGTATTTAACCCACTATGTTAATACACTCCCAACATATTAGTAAAACCCCCCAGCCAAACACCCTAGAGGTGACTCGGAGGGTAATATGTAGATGCATATTAAAAGTCAATGGAAATTGTCCAAAAACACTTTAATGTCACTGCATGACTGGTTTCAATAAGAGCCCTTAAAAAAACAGCCTCCATACCTGGCCACAATCAGCTAACTGTTTGAGAGTCATTTCCCAATCCACGTTTTTGACGAAGGAATCTGCGAAGAGCCTGCACTCTGGCGGAATAATCGGAAACCTGCGGCCGAGTATGGCTATGCTGGACGACGAATACATAGTTGAGTACACACATACTTGCTCAGCCATTAGAGAAATCATACCTCTCCTTTTATAATTCCCAATAAAGTTCCTATTAGTTATGGAAATTTCTCATTAAAATAATATTATAAATATAGTATAATACAGGGAGAGCAAGACCTTACATACTCTACCTGTATCCTGTATTTGCACCTGACAATGTTGCACAACGACAAAACTGGTTGTTGTTAAAATCATGCGTGAAATTTACAGTTTTTTATTTAACATGAAGCAATTTCACGAAGTCACGCCTCAAACTATGAATTTTATGAGTTATGGATTTGAGAAAATCAAAATTTATCAGCATATATGCCCAAGCAGCTGCCGAGTTACCCAAATCTGTTCACATTCAGCGGCCAACGAGGTGAGTGAGAGGTCGAGCAAAGCCACAATCGGTTAACAAGAGACTCGAGGGTGTACACTCCAGACCACTTCCACCACCAGATGAGTGAAAGTTGGCAAGTTTGAAAGGTGCTTTGCAGGGATCTAGTTTCAATACATTTTGCATAATCTTCAGGTGCCCAGAGTGTGTTCAGTCCTGAAGATAATGCAAACTGCATTGAAACTGGTCATGACGTAAACTTAAGCATTTGTAGAAAATTGCCACTGACTTTTAATTTACAAATAAAACGATAATGAGTGAAGCTGGGATCCCAACGATTCCAGAAAAAAGCCACACGTGAAACATTTTGGGTGGAAAGGTGGATGAGGGAGGAGGATGTAATTATAGACTGGAGGCATTCCAGATCTGGTCTTGGAGGAGAATGGAGAAGATGAGATGAATGATGAGGAAACGTAGCGAGGAAGTGCTACGGGAATGTAGTAGGCAAGGAGAGAAAATAGCTAGAGAATATAAAGGGGATGTGGAGGGAGCATGTACAGAAAGGGGGAAGGGATAACCATTGTTGAGGGAAGAGAAAGAGATCAGGGTTGACGATAGAATGAAGAGAAGAAGAAAATTTAGCATGGGCATGGGGACAGGCAGGGATGATAGTAAAATTGATATGTTGCATTCCATGTACACTTACCTAATCAGTAGATTACCTGTAATAATTTTGATGCTCTTTTATTTTTTCATCACTCATATTTATCCTCTCCACAATAAAATGATATATGCTCCTATTTTTCAGCTTCCCACAGCAGAAATCTAGTTCATCGATAAAATTTCTGCCCTTGTCTCAAATTTAACTTTCAAAGCCAGTAATCATGATTTTAGGGAGTAGCCTACAACTCATGCTTATTACGTAAGCACAATAGGTATGAGTTATGGTTAATAGGGAACCTGCTACAAATGGAATTTGAGAGGACGAGGCTCTTCGCTGACTCATCTACTAATTAAATAATAACCTTCATTTTCTAGTTTCAAAAAAAGTTCCCCTGTGTTGTCAATAAAGCTGCGCAGCTCCTAGATGTAACTCGCATTCACATTTTCCAAATTCCAGAAATTTCCACAGTTATTATAATGACCATGCAATGAAGCCATACTCATGCAATTCTTGCTAGATTCTAATGTTTTCACCAAGTGCATACCCTATAGCAACCATTGAGTCAAGATACTTTTATTCCCTAATCAAAGGTATTGATTCTTCCACCTTCATGCAAAATTTTAGGCCTTTTCTCTAACCCTTACAAGAAAAAAGAACAACTGCAGCGTTCCCTGCATTAACCACCACATGTAATTTGCACTTCATCAATGGCAATCTGATTTAGTTTCAATGTCTCCTGAAAAAAGGTACAGGCTTGAAATCAATTCCGTCATATTTTCTACACACACATTTGAATATGTGGTCTGATAGAGTGATAAAACAATTTGAAGAGATTGTACCCTGATACAGGCTTTTTCAGAAACCATTTAGGAATGAATCGAAAACACTTGAAAGCTTCTTTTAAGAACTTACTGCCTTAAAGGTCAAGCAAATCTCAAATGGAAGATAAGGCAAAAAATCTATATACACCAAGATGAAATGGTAAAAAGTTAATACTGGGAATTTGTCACAGCATAAGGAAGATGACCATTCAGAAAAGTTACGTATACATTCTATAGCCCAGATAACCTCTTAATGTAATTACATCACTACTAAGCATAATATTTATTTACCTTAATGATTACACGCTGATCAGTTACCTTAATGATAACACGCTGATCAGATTGTTCTTCCAGAATGTTGTCTGTGGGAAATCCATCAATTTGTTGCCTAATTGCTTGGGCAATAGCTGGCACAAAAGTCAAAGGATTCAAATCCAAATCATCACAGAGGACTTCAGCAAATTGCTCTGGAGTTATTAGTCCCTCTGCAAGAAAAGGTGCTATGTAAAACATCACATTTTCCCACAGCTAGACAATGAATATTATTGTACATGCCCATAATTTCTCTTCATAAGACACCCACAAGGCATTCATATTATATCAGGCAGTAAACGGTAAAACCGATATAAGTGCCCGTTACAGGAGAGATCTTGCAGAGCCATTCCATCATGAATGAGAGACTTTTTGCAGGTTCTACTCAAAAACTCTATCATATACCATACATGAGGTATTTTGATGTTGTCAAATCATTGTTAAGTGCAATCCGCTTACCACGTTCCCAACCTATCAGCCAGCACACCCCTCTTTCTTCTCCTCCTTGGGTTTGCTATTTAAGGAGTGTGATCTGTAAATGTCTATCTCTGGACCACTTTGCAAAGGAGGGATTCTGTCAGGCTTCATTTGAGATTTGAACCCAAGACCCTTCAGCCAAAAGCTCCACCACAGACGAAACTATGCTCCCCAAAAAATAGTTGGTATTTTAAAAAGAAAAAAGTTTTTCACTAATTTTCCATTCCTCTTTCCCAACAATTCATACATAGAATTAAGCATTATTCACTTATTATCACAAATATATCTTGGTAGAGTGCTAAGTTAATCATTCAAATGGATTCATTGTCACGGGTTCATAACCAGACGACATATTCAATAACCAGCTGATATGGGTAAATTCTTCCCCTTTCATTAGTGTTAAGGGTAGGGTAAAGTTCAATAACTCATTTTTAACGATTTCAAGGTTTCTTGGCTGGATAACTTTTACATAAACCACCTTTTTTTTAATAAAGTGACCTTGGTTTCGATTAATAATCACATCATCAAAAATTATTATGCATTTATCTTATTATTGTAATCTAGTGATGTAACGTTAAAAGAAACAAATTTTGAAACAGATGCCACAATAGGGGAAAAGGATGGGTAAAGACATTCATTAATGACAAAGTTGTCCTGGTTATTAAAAGTTTTCAAAATTTCTAACAGCTCTCTGGCATCTAATTTGTGGTGGTCGTTGCTTAATTTTTAAATATTCTTTTTAAAATCACTCCTATAGCAGTTACATATTGAGAGTTTAGCAAAATTACTTTTATCATTTTTGTTATTTGTGTACGCACTTAAATGTTCTGTCTTCCTGTCTGCCCCACGTAGGCAGTGGCGCAGCGAGGGGGGGGGTTTTGGGGGAAAACCCCCCCCCCCCCAGAGCTCAGAGAAATTTTAAGTTAAATCCATTTTACTTAAAAGGATTGATATTACTATTAGAACAGGGTTAGGATTAATAAAATATCCCCCAGAAAGCTGTAAAACTCACCATTTTCAACCAGTTATCTTAAAATGTCTAAGCAATTTATTAATGTCGCACCCACCGCATATCCTGGTGGGTATTCCATAACCCCCACACACCCTGGTATTAATTGCACCTAAACCCCCCCCAGCCTTGATTCCTGGCTGCGCCCCTGCACGTAGGCACCATTGCAATCGCTGCATTTCAACAAATACACACAACATCTGCTTAATTGATCCATTGGACCCTTAAATTTTACCGGCAGCCTTCAGAAAATGGCATTCAGTTTAAAAGAGACAAATACTGCATGGCTTCCACAGCCAAAGAGGGAGATAAAATGGATTGGAGAGCTGAGTGCTTGCATTTAAGTAACGATGCTATATTAGGAATTTAAACAAAATGTAGAATTTGCAATAGATTGTGACAGTTCAACTGAATGGTTTTACATAACCTACAGCTAATACAAACCGTTTTTATTCCAGGTGAAGGTGTCCCTAAGTTTCTGGCCTTCTATTTCCATGTCGAGCCTTATTGGTACCAGCAACTCAGGCTGCGTAGCATTTTCATGAATAGTGGTGGGATCGGTATCATCAAAGCTATTAAGTAAAATTGAATAAACAGTAGAAAGAAGCTATTAAGTAAAATTGATTAAACAGTAGAAAGAAGAGACTGTGGGCACACAATAAAATCATAGGAAAACTTTAGGTGAATAATGGATAGATAAATGCCTTACCATAGAGGGAACGTTCTCACTTTTTTATTATTCACTCTGTTGCGGTTAATCGGCGTCGCTTGGGGAACCGCATCGAGATGAGAGCTATTTGGTAGAGACGGTACCCAAGGTGCACTTTTCCTCGATTTTCCTTCCCTACAAGGAATGCGCAAGAAAGTTGAAAGCAAAGGTCAGCCCAAATTGAAAATTTTATCTCAAATTTCGAGCAACAATATGCTTCTAAAAGAGAAATACCTTGGAACAGGCGGCTCCGAAGAATGAACGGACACGGCTTTGTACTTCTCGTCATTTCCCTCAATAATATCCTCCACTTCAGACGCTTTTAATAGAGAGACACTGGATGCCAAAACATGCTGGCTGAGACCTAGAAAGGGATTGGGTGTAAACTAAGCACTGGTAGATAATTAAGCTATAAAAAGTGATGATGTAACTTACCTAGTTCAACGAGCTTTTTTCTTTCGTCATTCGTAATGCTTCTTCGGTACATTCCAGGGTATTTTTTGTACAGAGACCCCCGGAAGAGCCGGAGGTAGTTTCCCACCTGAGGAAAAATACGCAGCATTCCAAACAGATATAGTAAAAAAATACGACATTCTATTAGCAAATTACAAATTACTACAGCTATTACCTCCGACCCGATACAAAAATATTCCCCATTTTCTTCTACTTGAAAGCTGATCGGCTTGTCACCGTATGTCCTTAGAGCCATTTTGCTGCAGGACTGTTAACTTTTTTCATAAGCTAGATACGACAAACAGAAAATAAAATTTTTAAGCCAAAATAGAGCTCGATCTTAGTTCACTTGCCGACAGCTACTCGTTTTCCCGCAAGCATATATAACAAACATCCGCAATTTCCAAGGGCCCCAAAGACGCCATGAAAATTGATGAAAACAAATCGAATATTTTCGTTATTCACATGTTCATGTCGGTTGCTGACGTCATTATTGTCAAAACCTTCGAGTAGATGAGCAGCACCAGCAGCACTACTCTTACAGCTAGAATGAGTCACATGATACTAGTACGTTTTGGCCAAGGCGCATAAGGGCCATGGTTTTTCCATTCATCCACGCTTATTTACTGTTATTCATCGAAAAAGCTACCGAAAAATAGTTCAATTGAGTAAAAATTTTAAATCTTACAATAATGTTGGTAGAATTACATTTTACTAGTATTTTTATCCACGTCGTCCGAATATTGGAATTATGAATCGGGCTTTACAAGCATTTGGGTAATAATCCTATTCGTTGCGTTCAGATTACAAATTAATATTTTTAGATAATAAAGAGCTAGCATAATGCCTGCAGTCATTGTTGATAAACTAAAATAATGAAATTTTCAATTAAGAAAAAACATCGTCGGAGGCCCTAGATCATGTGACCAGGGAAAAAGTCAAGACAACCTCTCTCTATTTTATTTTTGACTCGATCGTCGTTCGATTGATTTTATATCGATACTAAACCGATCGAACGATATCTCGAAAAATTTGTTCACCGGCTATCTCGAATGTTTCGCGCCGGTTGTGTTGTGAAGTGTATTTGTGGGTTCTACTTAATTGTTTTACCTTAAACTCTGCGATGGAATTAGATTGATAAAAATTTTCTTTTTCCTGCCTAAAAAATTGGCTATGGTGTGATAAGATTCGTTTCATTTTGTGTCGATAAGTATTTGCGAGCGTTTGTGGTACGCATGTTTCTGTTTCTTAAATTATTACATTGTTCTGACATAGTCATTCAATCGTTTTGGTATCTAATATATTTGTGTTTGGTGTCTTGCTTATCAGTGTTCGATAAGGCTGGTTAATGATGGCGGAGTCAGAGTTTCAAGATTTGCTCCATGCCGCAGAACAGTTGTCATCGGATGCTATGGGAGGTGGTCAACTTCCTCGAGTTGAGAGAAATTTGAGACAAGTTTTAGAAGCATCTCAGGAGCTCTGGTCTCGTGTGACACAAACTGGAGGACAAGATACACAAGCGTGAGAATTATTTCAATGCAGCATGTTTACATAATTTTTTATATGAATGTTGTATCCCCTTCTCGTCTAATGTTAACAGGGATAGTTGGAGCATCGTTTACATCATCTCCAACCTGAAACTCAGCATTTTAGATGTTCTGTTTGAAATGATATAGTAGTTCAATAAAGTGAATAAAGTATAAGTTCATAGATATCCTAAATCTACGGCTTGAAAGATTTGAGAGGAATACAATTTCTCCAAAGTATGGATTGGAGAATCATCTAACATACGTGAACCTTCTTGTTGAGAACTTAACGCCTATAGCAGCCCGCTCTATTCGAGCAAGACGTGAAATGACAAACCCATACACTTATTATAAGAAAGCAAATCAGACGAAAAATCACATATTTCAATTGTAAATTTTACTTGCTAAAATTTGTCACTTGGTCATGGTAATATAGTTAAGATTTTTGTTACATTTTTAAGACCAAAGTTTCATTAGTAATGTGGCACAATTTTTTATTTCATGATTTAGTCATTCATAATGAGAATTGAAATTATTTTAGTTCATTGGCATGACCCCTATGAAATATTGTATAAACCTGTTTCAAAATTTTATGCAATTGCCATGGCAATGTATAAGATTGTATAAAATTTTGAAACAGGTTTATACAATTTTTTCATAGGGGGAGTATTACAAGTATATCCTTTGATCGTTAATGAACAATATTTTTCTCAATCGTTCAGGCATGTGCTCCTCGGTTCCAAAGGTGTGGATTTACCGCGGCTTAGTCAGAAACTTGAGACTCTTAGTGCACGGAGAACATTCGAACCACTGGAGCCAACGCCAGATACGGATATACAAAGCTTTTTGAAGAATGAAAAGGAAAATGCAATCTTGGCCATTGTGGAGGAGACTCATGAAGCGGTGAGTTAATTATGTATGTAATCGTGTGGTTTTTTATCCTTTGCGGTTTCAATTTCTGCTGAAGATTCTCATTGAGTGTATTGTATCCATGTATAGGCATTTGAAAGTGTGAGGCAGTGCCAGTGGGACTCAATAAGGAACGATTGGAGGTGTGCAAAGGGAAGAGCAATGGCGGCCCTTCGCAGTAGTGATCCACATGAGTTTGTGGATATAAATATTACAGAGGTAATTGCATTCATTTCCTGTTATGCAATAGTTGTTCATGCTCTTGTGAAATTGGTTGCGTCCGAATGCATGCATTGTAGGGTTGATACAGGAGAGGGAATTAAAAGTCGAGATTGGAAGTCATGGAAATGTGAGGGAAACTTACTTGAGAGGCACAGTAAAGAAATTAAAATCTTGTTTGTACGTGCAGAAATTTTGTTGCTGTCCTGGTTGGGTAGCATGGGGTAGAACTAACTTGGTGTAATATGATTTTATTTCTTCTGCTTGACATTAATTCTCAGCTAAGTTTGCTGCATTCCCCTAAAATCACTCTACAGATTGCTTTGCCTGTGATATGGAGTTCTCCCCCCTTCTCACCAACTGACCCCCTTTTCAACTTACCTGTCGCCATGTTCCTAGAGGCCAACAGCTGCATGAGTCACTTATTGGTCCCAAAGGTGCCCGACAATGACTTTTGGAAATTGGTATTATAACTTTATTGGAATGAAATACATATTTATAATATGTACGAGATTCTTAGAAGACTGAAAACAAACACCATATTTCTGACATAACTTCAGTTTGCTAAGCAAGGAAATAATTGAGGAAAATGGAAAATTCTCTGGTATCAAGCAAAAGTTTCAATTTGCCTAAAAATTAGGGGAAGTGGTTTCTTTCGAAGAGTATATTCTTCCTCCCCTTCTCACCAGTAGAACTCTTGTCAAGTGACCTTTGTTCGTGCTCCCCAATTTTTTAATCAAGCTGCTAGCGTGAGTACCTACTGTGCTCTTGAATGCCAAACAATAACTTTCCTCAATTAATGTTTCACATCCAAAGTATTTCAGGATCAGTACCAAATATAAAAAAGAATCATGATTTTTTCAAGGAAAGGCGAATGATTTTTTTTCTCTATGGAATTTTTGCACAAATTGTGCATTGCGGGTGACTCCTGTAAAAGTTATCACCATGGATAATCCTGGTATACTTAAAACTAAAAAAGAAATAGTCCAAACTCAACGCATTTCTGGTACTATTTACAAATACAAATGAAAATTGTGTAAAGCCTTTAATCTTAATTAAAATATCCAAGATATTGTATGTTATTTCTCAATTTAACCTCCTTGTCTGTCACCACGTACCTACACTATTCTCTGAGTAAATTTTTTGTCTGTTTGTGAATACCATTTAATTTTTTTAATCATGTATGATTATTTTATTATTATAAAGTTATATGTTTGTGTACGTATAATTATTATAAACAAATGATAATTTTTAACAAATGGAATAAGAAAGAAATTTGATCTTTAACAAACCTTTTTTATTTCAGCAGTATCTGTCATTGAGTTGATGATTGTTGAAATGATGAATATGTAATTTTAGCGAACTCTTATTTAACATTCTTAATGTGATACATTTAATCATTGGGTTAGTCTCACGGGAGTGTTTTTTCACTCAGGGTGTGTCTCACATGGAGGATGAAACTATTCTACATGGAAGAAGTGCACTGCAGAGGGAAGAGGTTGCCTTTGCCAGGGGTCTAGTGGAGAGGAACCGTGAAGCTGTTGTCGGAAATGAAATGTCCAGACCATCCCTTGTGCAGACATTTTGGAGTATATCACAGGAGTTGGGTGATGAGGTAAATACAGATTGGGGCTTAGTTCCTTTTCTGCCAAGTGATAATGGTTAGGGGTTAGAGGTGGCATGATGGGAGGTAAAAAAAGAAATATTTGTGCCTCCTGTTAAGAAAATGAAGCGACTCATGTGTTAAGGTTGTCAATTATCCATCGCATTTTTCATGGTGTTGGCATTATTGGGATGTAATTGGTTTGGGAGAGGGGGAGATAATGCAGATAAAATGCAACACGGGTAATCTGCAGACTCCCAATTATCCGTCTGCAGATTACCTGTGCGGATTGTTGAGCGCTAAACTTGAAAATGTGAAGATGACAGCAAATGATTTTTAACAAGTCATAAGCCATCAAAAGTGGTAATGTCAAGGATGGGCAGTATGGCAGGAGGCTTGGAGGAAAGGCAGCAGATTCAGAGGTACAATTAATTTTGAAGGGCAGTCACATGCCTCCCCTGATCCAACGCACAACACAGGAATCCAATCTCCCTTTTACAAACGCTCTGGTTTACCAAGTGCAAAATTTTGGGTCCCTTGGACTTAGTCAGTTGAAGAATCTACTGTACCTTTTCAAGTACGCAAAATGACCCTGCCGTCGACGCACCCTTTCGCTCAATTCTACTACTTTTCAAGTTCTAGAAATAAGGACTGATCATTTTGTTAGTTGCATTGCTATTTTGAGGTAGATACATAATGTCTTATTTATTGTAAAATTTATTATTTGATTCTTAATAGTGGCTTTTTAAATTTGTAAATGTAACTGGGTTATTGGACTCTTATGAGGTGTAGAGTATGTGTAAGTTTGTGTGTTATTCTCTATTTTTGCTGTCATAATCCCTTTTGTGATATATACAGTAGACTCTTGTTATAACGAAGTTTACGGGACTGAAAAACTGGAGGTTTGTAATAACGAAGTTCGTATGAACATTTCTTTTTATCAAAAGAAAAAATTCTTTGTCAAGATTTCTTGTCTCTTCAATCTCCCGCACTTATAATCTTCAGAGTTAAGTGTATAATAAGCACGATTAAATTACGCACGAGTCCTCAGTATACGAAGAAGATGCGTTCCAGGACCTTGCTTCTAAGTTGATAAACCTAATCAAGGCATTGAGGAGAGTGTTTATCCTGCAGAATGCAACACTGCATCACAGCTGTGAGTTTATTCACGATTGTGATGAACTGATCTAACTTGCAACGCAGCCGGAGCCGAAAAAAATTGCTGTCCAAGGGAAGAAAGAATGGGCGAAACGCTGAACAGTTCCTGACTGCACACCAGATTAAGTGATTCTTTGTTTAGATTATGCCCAAAGTGGGAGTTCCTCTACGCCACGTCGTGTTGCATCGGCTGATTCCAAAGACGCCAAATTTGAAATTTTGGGCACGCTTGAATTTTTCGAATGTTTGTATCTCTTAAAGTTCGTAAATCCAACGTGCCTAGGAAGGGGACGTTGATGGTTTCAGGCGTTACTTGATGGAAGTTGCTCATGATGAATGAAAATTGTACTTTGTTTTTCCACATGCATATGGGCCAGATGATGGTGCAGTGCGTCGAAACCGCGGTCGCGTGTAAATAAATATATGTGGGAAAACAAAGTACAATTTTCATTCATAGGAAGGGGACTAATTGTATCTCCAATTTACGAGCGTTAATGAGTGGTTCACCTTAATTCCACAGGAATGAAGCTTATTATATGATGTTGTGTGCATATTGAAGTACAGTGAGTCCTCGTTTAACGTCACTTACCGTTCCTGAAAAATGTGACGATAAACGAAATGACGTTAATCGAAACATAATATCCCATAAGACACAATGTATAAAGTGAATATCGGCTCCTAGACCTTACAATTCCTATCCGAAAAAATTTTAGCGTATAATATCTGGGGCATTTTTTACGATGGGAATGCCAAACTATGGCATAAATACGTGTTCCTGTCTTCATCGATGACAATAGCAGCAGTGACGAAAAATCCTTCTCCATTTTTGTATCTTCCTACATTTGCTTTTCGTCTTCTCTATGGTGGTCGCCCGGGCGAGCGTCGCCTGGGCATCATCATCGCTTAAACATCGTCGCAGTTACAGGAACCAAAATTATTGTGAACACAGCAAAAAAAGTGACGACAAAAACTCGCGAGTTCTACATGGAAAAATTCCTTGAAATAACTTTTTAGGTTCCTGAAATCCATTATGTCAAGTAAAACCTTGCGCACCTACCTAAGAATTCATTTAGCAGAAAATTTGCTAAAACCGTAATCGCAATTAAAAATAAACGCACCGTTTTACACTTCGTTTAGACTGACTGTATTACCGCCCGCAAAACGGACAACCTGTAACGCCCGCTGCTTTGCATTTTTTTCTAGCGCGAAATTTAAAAGCCTTGACGTTATCGTGAAGCAAAAGTGCGATAAACGAATGACGGTCTCAAAATTTTCGTGACGTTATCGCGAAATGACGTTAAACGGGGTGACGTAGAACGAGGACTCACTGTATCTCCTACTGAAGAAAGAACCAAAGTTGACGCTCTTGGGCACAGTACAAGAGGAGAACTTAAACTTAGATCAATGATGATAACGTAGTGCAGCGTATATCCACCTAAATGCCATTACTTTTTCGAGGAACTTCAAAATAAAGTTCATATTGCAACCGCCAGGACCGGGACTGAAGTTTGTAATTTCGTAGTAACGAAAATTTCGTAATGATGTTTCTTTTACTATAGATTGGATAGGCCTTTTCGTTGGGAACAACAAATTAATTCGTAATAATGAGGACTTCATAATAACATAGACTTCGTAAAAACGTTGTTCATATTAACGAGAGTCTTCTGTAATTGCTCTCTAGCCCTTGGCATTTGCACTCCTCTCTTTCTTCTTATATCTTCTGCATAAAATGAGAAAGCACATTTATTTAAACTACCTATAGCTAGCTGAAAAAGAATTTATGAACGTGATGTGTAAATGTGCTGATTATTCCAATCATTTCAGAGACTCATGGAGCTTTGGGAGATGGTCAAATGTGTGGCTCAGGTGCGCTACAGTGCCACCAAAGGAGGTCCAGTGGCGTGCCGCAACTCACCTCAATTTTGCAGTGAGCTTGTGTCGCAGTCAAGGAAATATCTGGAAGAGAGGTGATATATTTATGATTGTGTTAAGCAAATTTGAAAAATGTGTTCCTTCAACACCCATGCGGAGACCTCATTTTCATGCATAAAATTGCCATCTTGATGGAAGGGGTTTGGACAAAAATTTCTTGAGAAAAAGGTGTCTATTATGTGTACTTGATACCTTTGGAGTTATCATAAGTTTTCGCTGATGGAGGCTCTTAGCTGGAACTATACATCTGAGATTCCTAATTTAAATTTTAATGTAATTTTTTTGTTGTTCTTTTGTTTGTCTGTCTGAGCATGGGACTTTTTTCTCATTTTAAGATGCAGCAATTCTTTCAGCAAGTCCCGCTTAACTTTTTTCTTGGGAATACAGCAGACTCCGGATTATCTGGCTGCGGTTTATCCGGGTTGCAAATTATCCGTGTATGATTTTCACTTTCGCTCAATTTTTTCCGTGATCTTTGTATAAAAATAAAATCTGACGCAAAATCATCGGAATTACAGTACCATGTTCCTCCAAATATAGTCCCCCTCCTAATTTTGAGGCTTGAGTTACGGGAAAAAATTAAAAAAATGGGTGTGAATATAGTCCCCCCTTAGCTTTTGTCACAGGCATTTTGGGAAAAAAAGGGGGGACTATATTCAGACAAATACGGTATTAATGCTAGGATACACCGCACTTATCATTTCATTTAGAATCCCCTTCGTAAACGGGAAGCGATCACGTGCTACTGCATTCACGGGAGCACCGTGTTCCTGTTTTCCAACCCTCGCAGTGCACGACCGCTCTCTGTGATCAGGGATACACGTTCGGCAAATGTTGCAACCCGGGCAACTTGTGCGAGACGCAACTGTGTGGCTTGGTGCCTGACAATGTAGTTTTAGACGTCGAGCAGTGGTTTTGAACCATTCGTGCAAACCACTTTTCTGTATCCGCAATCACACAGCCACGCATGTGTGGTTTTCGAAATCAGGGCTCTTACATGGAGCATCATTAATACGAGAACAACCATGTTATCGCCACTAAAAAGATCGCGAACTGGCGAAGAAAGCTCTCATCGAGTCCAGGAAGCATTCTAAAATAACAGAATACAGGCGGTCCCCGACTTTCGTACACAATGCGTTCCCGAAAACGTGTACGAAAGTCGAATGTACGAAAGTCGAACCATTGACTTCCATACTAATTAGGAGTTACGTTCCCATAGAGCGGAAAATACGTACTAAAACCTTTTTTTCACGGAATTCATTTCAATTGACTTAATTTTAATAATATGTTAATAAAACTCCTCAAATCATCTAATTTCTTTCGAAAATACGCAGAAAATGCAAATAAAAGTTTAAAAACAAGAACTCCGTAGGCCATCGAGTGAAGCTTCCTCTCGGCGTTTAGTTTGACATTCCACTTATTACGTCCACTATAAATAAAAAGACATATCAAGAAGCATAATAAAATGTAGTTGTTGAACCCGCACTCTGGATACCTTTTAATTTTTACAACAAAATTCGACATTTGGCAGGTGACATATTCGTGATCGCGTATATTTCGCATGTTATTCAAAGAAGACAAAAGACAAACGGAATTCGGGTGATATTTCGTGCAATATCGTTGCTGAAGGTGTACATGAATTAAACAGCACTCAAACGAAAAAACACAATTAGAAAGAAGATCTTACTAGTTTTATTGAAAGCCATTTGATGATGTCTAGTCAACTTCTTTTGAAAAATATCTTCAATGAAGGCTTTCTTCTTCTCCTGATAAAGGAGCCTATAGCAGGCAGTTTCTCTCCCAAATAAATCACCTAAATTAGAGTCAACTACTATCAAAGCCCTTTATTATATACGTTCGTATTGTTCGCATATACTGCCATTTGAAACAATTGAATGTTGGGATGCGCAATAAACATCGCGGGAATTTTAAAAAAAATTACAGACCAACGTCCGAAAGTCCGAATTTAGCGTACGAAAGTCAAGTAAAAGGTGTCAATTTTGAACGTACGAAAGTGCGAATTGTACGAAAGTCGAGTGTACGAAAGTCGAGGACCGCCTGTAACTGCATAAATAATAATATATTGTTTTTGTTACGTAAATTATGAATATTGCAAGACATTAATTGGCAGTTTGGGTTATCTGTGTATTCTGATTTTTCGTGCCGTCCCTCCCCATCATTCGCCATTAGGATAATCGGGAGTGTTTTGTAATACCCTGTTTTTTTCTTTGCATCCTCTACATCTTGTTGCATACTATGCCAATATCATATCTAAATATAAAAATTAAGAGATCTATTCACGGACGGTTATGGATATTAGCACATCCTTGCTCACTTAAATTTCTCCTGCACAACTCTTCCCTGACTGGAAACTCCAACCCTTTCTCATTGCTCTCGGGACTTTATGCTCCGTTTGCTTAATGCCATTGGGAAAACATGCTCATAAGGGCAGGTGGAGGAGACAGCAAGAAAAGAGGAGTTTTCTTTGTCTGTTTTTGAGTCTAGTCTAACCCATAATGTTCTCAAAAAACCCTCTTTTCTGCATAGATGTTATCAAATTAGTGTGAGATTACTGCTGTGTTTACCATATCAGGGTCCCCACTCAACCGTGAAAAAGCCTGGAAATAGCCGTGAATTTCATCATAAAACCTTAAAAATTTCTCAAACTTTTGGAAAAAGAAATGCAATCGACAGATCAAAAGAAAAAATGATATTTCAATCATGTTTCAAGGTGAGCCACATACAGACACTGTCCACAAATTTATCTCCACACGTACATTCGAAGTGCAGTTATTGGTCCTTGTGCCATGACGACATATTGATCTTGAGCCTGTGATTGGAAGACCGGCATACAAAGTGTTCATTAACCCTGGCGAAAAATCAGACACTTCTTTACTTCCCCACCTCACTGCTCCCTCCATTTTGCCACTCACAACCTTAAGCTTCGCCTAAATTTTGATAGCGATTGGTGATGTCTTGAGAAATAGCACTTTCATTGCTACGTTGAATTCACGGTGCCTGTCGCGGTTGATAAATTTTTAGTTAACTTGCAGGCGGTGATTGTTACGTCGTCAATATTTCTGCCTAAAATGGCTTATCAACAGACCGTGAATTTGAAGACATTTAGACCGTGAAAACCTGGAAAAAAACCGTGAATTTTATAATTTTATATTAGAGTGGGAACCGTGCATATGGAATCTCAGGGATACTGGCCGGCACATGATGAAGTCTGTCAACAACAAAGTTTATTGTGAGCCCTATCAGAAATGTTGTAAACTGGCCCCTCGTGTGTAATATATTAGAATCTTGTTAATAAGTGCTTGTGTGCATAGTTATTCTATAAGTTTTCTTACTCCAAAAGGTTCTACCCATTAAAACGTTGAAAAATCTTTGTAAAGTTCTCTCATGGAAAACTTTTCCTATGGTTAATTTGTATAGATTCATGATAGGTCAGCATGGATGATACAATGGAGAGGTTTCACATGCATTGGGTACATTGCTCAATTTTTTTTTTTTTACTTGCTGTTTTCTATTGAGGATAAATCTCTTTGACGTAATGCACTGCTCATTTCCTTGCTCTTCTCAGGTACAAAACATACATGCAGAGTGTGGTAACGTCGGACCTGGTGAGTGCCAGCCTGGGTTCTGCTCCGAGCACGCTCTCTCTTGTGCATGCGTTTGCATCTGTTCGGTTGGGCTCTCGCTCTTTCAACACATTCAGTGCGCAGCAGTCAATGCAGTCGCCTGCGCGCGGTCAAAGATTCCACACTTCGTCCATGCACCCCGAGACGGGCACAGAGGAGTCGCCAACAATTGACGGTCTCCCTGCTTGGGCCCTTGTCTTCTACTGTCTGCGATGTGGAGACCTACGAGCTGCTCTTGAGTACGCCATTCGTGCGGGGTAAGCAATCTCATTATCCTTGACTTCTTTTTTTGTTCTGAAGAGTTTTGAATATCTTTCCCAATGGAGGGTTTCCATATTAGTGATTTAAAGATACAGATACAATAATATAACAGTACAAGTTTCTTCCATTGTTTGCGAGTCAACTTTGTGGAACTTGCCCATGATCCAATTCATTGTCGACAAGTTTACTTTGTGGAAATTCATGGTAACTAGATAGAAACAGCCATTGTAGTTTTCTACACTTATTTATTAGGAGGGCTGGTTGGGGAATTTCTAGACATTTGTGACATGGCTCCCACTCCACCGTGAAAACCTTGAAACTTTGAATTAGCTGTGAAATTCATGTGCCGTGAAAAAAATTGGAAAAAGCGGTGAATTTCATCAATAAACCAGAAAAATCTCTCAAACTCGAGTGTAGAACTACGGTTGACAGATTTAAAAAATCAATTGTGTTTCAAGATCAGTCACGTGCAGGTACTGTCCACACATTTATCTACACACGTATATTCGAAAGCAAAATGTAAGCGAGACTATTGGTGCGTGTGCCGTGACGACTCACGGACCTTAAGCCTGTGATTGGAAGACCGGTAACCAAAGTGTTCATTAACCCTGGCGTAAAATCAGACACCTCTCTTCACTTCCCTGCCACTCACAACCTTTAGCCGGCCCTTAGTTTTGCAAACAATAGGTGATGTCATAATAATTTCATTGCTGCGTTTGCATTCACAGCATCTGTCGCTTTTGTTAAATTTTTAGTTAATGTGCAGCAGGTGATGGTTATGTGATCAATATTTCTGCCTTAAATGGCTTATCAACAGACCATGAAAACATTTATAAAACTAGATTTTTTTTCCTCTCATCTTGACCTCATTTAATTAATGATAAAATCTGTGAATTTCAAGATTTAGTTACAGTGGGAACCCTGTGTGAGACTAATGAACTTATAATCAAATATCTGTTGTACTTGGTATGAAAGAGAGTAAGATAGGTACTTGCCCTTTGCACTCATGTTTTAAGTTTTGCTCCACTTGAGAAAAATTCAGCTTTATTCAGTGTTGATTGCCACTTGGCAATGTTTTCAGTCCTTTTTTGGGATTTTACCTTCCCTCTTTCCTGCTTGCATTTCATTTCTAGCTCCGCAAGTGGCCTGGTGCTACCACATGCTGACAAGGTATTTGTTCTTGTGTCAATTTTTTTTTTATGTAGTCCTTTTTTCGTCAAAATTTCAGGGGAATTGGGGTAAATTATTAAGAGCAAGTGAATTATTTTTTATTAAGAATATTAAATTATCAGATATCGATGGTGGATTATATTCAGAGGCACACATTGATTTTTTGTATGAGCCATCATGTCAGTGCTTTTACAGTAAACATAGGTATTTGTCATAAATTCCAGTGAAAGAGGAGAAAATAGCAACTGTGGGAGAAGGGCTTTCAGTTTCAGGGTGGAAGAGGTTGATACTTGTTTACACTTCTCATTCTCCTTGCTTTGTCTTAAATTCAATAAACATTTATGCTGGGGTACCACCATCCTGGAAGATAGGCGATACAATTGATTTCAATCTGTAAGTGCACACAAGTACATAAATCATTTTAATAGTACGTACTTCTTAAGTTGTCTGAAAAACTTCCATTTGCAGGAGTGAGCTGGAGGAGGTGAGCAAGGTGCTGCGGGAGTGTATTGACTCTCCCGAAGGCACCCTTGCACCCAAGCATGAGATGCAGGTTCGTTACCAGTTCAGGAGGCACATTAGGAATTCTACAGATCCATACAAGAGGTGAGTATGTACCTTATTCAAGAGGGTGAATTGGCTGCCATTTGTGGATTTGTGCATTGAGGACGCTACTTCCCTTACTCTTCCCTTCTTACACTCTTCTCACCAAATACCCAATTTTATTTGCCTTCCAACATTATGGTGCTAAGGAAATATGAGAGTTGCCGAGAAAGTAATGCGCCGTATTTTATTTCTTTGGCTTTTATTTATTGCGCATTATGAGAATTACATGCACGAAAGAATGGTGTTTCAACTACACACCCTATTTTTCCACGTAATATCTGCCCCGTCCTCCAGCTCAAAACAAGGGTGTGCCCAGTTGCTACCAATCCTTGGATTTGGGGGGATCTATCCCCTTATTTTCCCCCATAGTTAAGCCTCTGACCTCATTTTCACCTATAGTGAAGTAGGCACCAATATATATAATGCAGAAATAAGGCTCCACTTCATTGTTCATTTTGTGGTCTTGAGAAAACATGGCAATGGATCTTCTGTGTTGCATGTTAGGTGCAAGTACTGTTGTCTGGACCAGTGTTTTCACCTCCTTCCAGGGCTGTCTACTGCATTCTCGGAGGGTGCACTGATGGCGTGAGCGCAGGCCGTGGTGGTTTTGGTGCTGAGGATGAGGGAATGGGTGGCTCGGGCCTCGGAGCATGGAGTGGTGTCGAGGGAGTGTTGGGCCAGACATCGGACGATTACCTCTGGCTCAAGCTGACGCAGATTGAGTGGCAGAGCACAGTGGCGTCCTCTACAATGCCGGCAAAAGGTTCCGTGGGCCAAAAGAGTTCCCTGCAGGATCTGCAGTCCCTTGTACTCGACTATGGTATGTACTGTCCAACTCGCATAAATGTATGCTACCATTGCCTGAACCATTATATAGGGAAAAATTTCTCGGCCATTTCTTCTCCAGGTTGGTCTTCACTTTCTCGTAGGAGTAAACTTGGTTTCACAAGTATTAGCTCACATCACCTCTAATAACAATATAACTTTCTTACATACATCTTCAATCGTTTTTGAGTTAACTTTGTGGAACTTCCTCATGGCTAAATAAATCTATTGATAACTTTGTCTATTCCTTGGAGCTTTATTCAATACAACCTCGACTGGTTTTAGCAATTAAGTGTTATTATCACTAGAAAACATTTCCTCTTGATAATGACACGGCAGTGTTGAAACCAGTTGAGGATGTACTGAATAAAGCTGTGTGGAATAGAAAAAGTTACCAACATATTTATCCATAAATTTTCGTTCCCCTCTTTTTCCTACCCTAAGAGATACTGTCAGGCTCATCATTGTGATGGTGCCTTTCTTTTTTCCTTCCTCACTTCCCCCTCAAGTTGCAATATAGAAAAGTCCCAGCCTCGAGGGTGTACTGTCACAGAATCCTTGCAGTTTCCCAATCCACCTGTCTGAACCATTGCCAGAATGTGTATGAATATTTTTATAGCTGGCCAAATGATTCGTTTTACGGGGTTATTGTTTTAGGAGTGACATCGGTGCTCTCATTCATTGTCCTTTATTGAGTATGTGAATGCTTGAGATATCATTTGAAAGTTGGAGAGCCGTTAGGGTTAGATGCATACTATGGTGTAGGCATCTAACATTTTTGTTGAAGCTTAGGAAAATCTCTCTAAAGCCTGAAGTATGCATTACAATTTCAGTTTCAATTTATCTTTGCATCTGAGCAAGTTTGGGCAAAGCAATTGGGGGTTAACATAGGGTAAGTTGTTGTTGTAGTTGTTCAATTAGTAATTGCTCTGGGATTTCCAATTCCAACCTATATATGCTATGGGTTTGGCTCCTAGATAATGATTTATAAAATCTTCTTAAAGCAGTAAAAAAAATGGGCCAAAAATTGATGTGTGGAGTTGGCATAAAGATCCAGTTTGCAAATTGCAACAAAGACAGCAAATAAAATTGCTAAAGAAAACTTTTTCCACGAGCAAATTGTAATGATGCAAATGCACTTCCAATGACAGAGGAGAAATCTTTGGAAGCAGATGTGTGGGTCGTATTTTTGTCGGATGGAGGTTATACTCAGAGCTTAGAGCAGAGGTTAGCGCTGATTATGGTGGACTGTATTTCACAAACATTAAGACACAAGTTGGTACAATGTCAAACTTGGTTCTCAAGGTCATTTACGTCATGTTTTTCATGGATATGGTAATTTTTTTAGTCCCAATAGACCTAATTCTGGGATTTTATTACTTGGGGCCATTGGAGTTCCCTAACCAAACCTTAGCCTGTGAATATAAACTTTGCTGTGATCATATGGGATAAGGAAAGCATGACTCACTCAATGATTTAAACTGAAGATTGGTTTGGATTGGTAAGGTTAGAGCTCTCCAATACTGAGCCATGGGAGAGTGAATTTCACATATTCAGGGTTCAGGAGGAATTTAAATCCTTTCCACGGGAAACCTTGTGCCTCTCAAGGATTTTGATTTGGGGTGCCAAAGGCTTCACCCTGGATTTGAAACTGCCATCCTTCGACAGCAATCAAGCACTCAACCCACTTGGATACCACACTTAACTTTTTGTAACTTTTCCCAAATCTATGAAATAATGGCTGACCTCAAGCTGATCATGAATATTTGAGAAAATCTCAGTTTTCTATGTTTTCAAGTGGTATATTTGCCTTAATAAATATCTCTTATTGATTGTAGTTGAACTGCTCTCTATGGAGTTAGATTTTTTAAAGAGAGTTGCAAAATCTGTTTTGTGGATGGTCCAGCACCTTGGGAATCTTTCTTGCTTGAGTTCAGAGCTTTGGCATGTTGCCTCTGGCAGAGAACAACATTTAAGAACCCAGTCTATCCTAGCATTGCAGAATTTACTTCCTATCAAGCACATGAACCACATCGTTATTATACGTGTTTGTGCATGTTAAAATGTTAACAATTTTCGCAATTCCAGTGGCAAAAACTCATGCTTTGCTAAATGATTATCACTGGCAACCCTATTCTCTAACGTCCTAATCTATGGATTGCCTTAACATCAAGACATTGGCCTGAAAGCAATCGCTAGTGCAACGGAGGACGACCGGAAGAGATGTCGCAGAAAGTGTACTATTAAGTGTGAATAATGATGGATTCCTAGAATAGCAAATGTTAAAACTGGACATTCTTAGAAAGAATTAAAAGAAATGGTATGTGAAAATTTGATTTAATACATACTTGGATGCCAGTGGATGCTAGGAGTGTGCTCTCTAGCTCTCTACGGCAGTAGCTGTGGTCGCGCCCTAAACGTGTCCACTCCAAAATATTCAGATTGAGCACTGAGCAACCAAAATTTTGTGTTGCATCACAAAAATTTGCATTAATTAAAATCAAGGAGCCCTAATTGTTAATTCCTCTCCTCTGGGCACATTTTTATTAGGCTTCAATCGGGAATCTAATATGAAATAAACCACACTCTTAGCTTCTATCATGCCCTGACATTGACTCCTGTTGCTCAACATCTTGATTCTTGCTGAATAGCAAGTGGTTTGTGATACCTTGCCGTAGTTTTTATGTACTTTTTTCCTAGAGAGTATTTTTTGTTGTGTTTATCAACCTATGCACCCTTTTTTGTGTCTCCACCACAGGGGAGCAGCATTATCAGGCATCAGAGAGACCTCATGTTTATGTCCAGGCTCTGATCCTCACTGGTCTCTGGGAAGTGGCCATTGAGTTCTTAGCGTTGAGGGCAATGCCCAGACTCCAGTCTCACTGCCAGGCCGTCCACCTTGCTTTGGCCTTGCACCAGCTTAACCTGCTCGCCTTACCTCAGGACTTCAAGGCTCCACTGCGTAAGTATCCCAGATTCAGTCTGAATCATGAACTCATAACTTACAGGAAGAGGCAGCCATATTATTTTATGACTACATCACATTCCCGATTGTCCGGTCTAATGATGGGGAGGGACAGTACGGATAATGGGAAAACACGGACATAAGTCGTAAGTGAAGTTTGAACACTACAATATTCGAAACATATTCATTAGATTGTCAAATTAATGAGTCTCAGTCCGTTTATCTTCCTAAAATGTTGTTTTTAACTTTTTAAGTTTGTTGCGTTTGAACATTGATAATCAGAAATGCAGGATCTACAATACTAGGGGTAAGGGCTAAAATACAAAAAATGGGCTATATTTCACATGTTCATCTTACATTAATTTTATATTTCTCTCCATTACGTAAATCATTGAATTCAAAACTATCGCTCGAAGCTTTTATCATCTTGGTTACTAAGGCTATCTTAAGTATTGTTGAGGGCGAATGAGCTTACCTATTTCACCCATTTAAACGACATTGTGAGTGTTTCTTTTGTGTATTAAACAACTTATGGACCCAATACTCGAACACACGTGACACAAACATGTTCCCACCCCCCTCCAAAACCCGCTTGATGAATTCAAGCGACAATCGACTCGTTATTTATATAGTTAATCTGTTATTTTTAGAGTGCTTCCCAGACTCATTGAGAGCTTTCTTCGCCAGTCCATGATCTTTTTCACGGCAATAATGAGGTTTTACTCGTAGTATTACGGCTGTATATAAGAACTGGTTTTAAAACCAAGCATCCGCATCTGCGTGACCATGGATGCAGAAAAGTGGTTGGCACGAATGCTTCAAAGCCACTGCGCAATGTCGGAAACTTTCAGCCACCATGCCAGGTAGTCGCATCTTGCACAAGTTGCCGGGGTTGCAACTGCTGCTGCTGCTGCGGGACATTTGTCCGTGAGCACAATCCCGCAATGCGACGCTTAGAAAACAGGAACACTGAGCTCCCGTGAATGCAGCTAGTGCGCGATCGCTTCCGTTTTACGAAGGGGAAACTTACGGAAATAATAAGCCCGGTGTATCCTAGCATTAATATACAGTGCTTTTGCGTCCAATTTTATTTTTTTATAGATTGCGGAAAATATTGAACGAGATGGAAAACTATGCACGGATAATGCGCAACACGGATATACCGCTGGCGGATAATCAGGAGTCTGCCGCATTAATAATAATGAAACAAATTCCTTTTCTTATAAATCAATGATTGAGGTTTAATATTTTGACCAAATACTTACTGAGTAAGGCATTCTACTCACCTATCACGCCATTCTTTTGGTCACTGAGATTTTCAATTTTAATACATAATATTATGTATTTCTTATTTGTACTGCTGTAGTTGTGTTCCTGTAGATCTTAGTACAAAAAATATTGAAAAATTAAAGATTAAAAACTAAAGTCTTAGATAAAAGTAAGTTAACCGTGTTAAATAGTCAACCAACCGATTGGTGAAACCATTTGTCTTTTGCCTCTGCAGTGGTTGTGGATCCTGCTGACCCAACGCCTATGCACCGGCTCAACTTGGCCCGCCTCATCACTCTGTACGTGCAGCACTTTGAAGCCACTGATCCCAGGGAGGCCCTCAACTATTACTTTTGCCTCAGGTGAGACATCTATGGGGGGTTGAGAGAAAGCCTCAAAATTAGGGGGGAGGGGACTATGTTCGGAGAAAAACGGTATGTATTATAATTTCTAAGAGAATTAAACATGCAATGAAACTATTTCAATATCACTGGATACACTTCTGTGGAATTAATGCTGAAAAATGTGAAAATTTGGACTCTCTCATATTGCAACCCTTGTCTCATCTAATGCATGTTACCTGTGATTCATGAGGCCCATCTTGCCGTATATCATTTCACAGAACATATCATTATAAAAATAATCGATGACCTTGCTTGTGAAATAAACAATTAATTTTCCCGAAGTTCACATGGTTCTAAAGTACATAGTTGTTTAGAGTGTGAAGGAGGTGTTGAGTGTGTCCACTGCGCAGGTGTTGAGAGGCCCTTATGTTGATTATGAAAGAAGGCAGATGTGTTATGCCATAAAATTATGATGATCCATTTGTGCTTGATAAAAAGAATATGCGACCTTGCGGGAAATTCCTTTTTTTTGCAAGCGTGAGTGCAAATAAGAAGTCTGAAGCCTCAAGTGACACCATAATCACCCTAAAAATACTGAAATACATTTTTAAAGCTAGTATGTTTATGTTTTTTAAACGATAAATGCAATTAATATCTCCCAACTGAATAGCATATTTCATTGTTAGGTGTATGGATCCCAAGTATTAAGGTTGATATGGTGGGTTTCTAAATCTGTACAAATAGAATAAAATTTGGAATCTGCACCCACTTTTTGCCTCTGGGGGTTTGTTATGGTCAGAGGATAACCAAGGAGAAGGTAAACCTTCCTCCAAAACCTTAGTCTACAGAAAACTTATGGCATGGCATATTTATTCTTATAAAAACTCTGGTCGTAAATCCTAGTACTTAATTTTTAAAACTTTGGCCTTGAAAACATGGAATTATGCTTGAAATTTATGGTTTGCATTTTGTGATCCCACCAAAAACGCTGAGAACGGTGCCATCCTGTGTACTGAGGATAATTTGAAATTTATATTGGCCATGTATGCAAATCATATATTTTGAAGAAGTGTTAGGGTTTTGTCTCACCTCTACCTATAATTCATAAGTTTGGATCAGCATACTCTTAAAACTTAAAATCGTGAATGCTCTGTTGCAGGAAACTCAAGGGTAGTGGTGGTGAGGGTGCAGACAATCTCTTCATTGAATGTGTGGTGAACATGGTTCTGGAGAGTCAAGACTTTGGCCTCATCCTCGGAAAGATGATGCCGGACGGGTGTCGAATGCCAGGCCTCATTGATGAGCTCTGCAGTCCAGGTTCAGGCGCTGACTTTGCGAGTGACGTGGCTGAGGCTGCCGGGAAACGATGTGAAGAAAGAGGCCTCTTCGAGGATGCCATCGAGCTCTATAATTTGGCCAAGGTAACCTTTTTCACTGCTGAGTGAGTAATTTCGTCCAAATATACTATCAAGTTTGTTTTAAAAGGTATTGCCTTAAAAAAATATCTTCCTTTTTTGCTGTTCATATTGATCAGATTGTGCACAGGTAGGAGAGAGCCTTTTTGTGCAAATATTTTTTGCATTCTTATATTATTTCTTCTGTTACGTTGTTATTTTAAATTGTTAGAGCTTTTGATGGAAATAATTGCGATCATTGCAAGACACCAATTGGTGGTTTTTGAACTTACGACTCATAATACTTGTTTTAAGCAAGAGCTGGTTAGAGTAGAGGGAGATCAATGAGTGTTAAGCTGACAACTCTTTATTCCATTGGGACAACGATTAACTGAGCGTGTGGAATGGACTCAAGTACTATGAAAATACCAGGGCAAAACTTTATGCACCTTTAAAATTTCAAGGTGCTAGAGTAAGTTTTGTTGGAGCAAAATGTTATGAAATAAAGAATGCTCTAGTAGGAATGATAGGGTGGGCAAGCAGGAATCGCCACTGGAACCCCAGGACCCTTTCCTTGTCAATGCACTTTTGCAGACTGTCCCTTGCACCAAGTGTCTTGCAAGTGAGTGTTGTAAAGTCAAGATCCAAATTTCGCGGGTGCTCAGCTCTTTGTCTCTCAAAAATCTTCAAAACTTTCCTCTGTAGTCTCTTTTTCAGAACTTATTGAATGGGCTACATTAGCACTGGTGGGACATGCAAGTGTTTTCCAAATCCAAAATACGTAAGTCCAACTAAAGTGGGGTCCTTTGAATGGTAGAGGGGCAATATTGAATCCAGACAACTTTTTGATATGATTTTTCATATTATTTAAGCTAAGGATGAGTCGGTTCTTAAATTTTTTAGGTTCTCGGTACCGGTCAGGTTCTCCCCCATCGGTGATTGGTTTTCTCGATACTCAGTTCCAAGGATGAACTCTTATTATCTGAATTAATGGCAAATTTAAATGAACAACCACAAGAAGTGAATGAAAATTACTTCACTGACAATGTAACTTAGCAGGAGAGCTCTGTAAAAAAAACTTAAGATCGTCTCCATAATTTTATTTTCCTAGTAAAAAAGTTTAAATAACACATTTGTTAAAGAATGCATGATCGACCAATCTGCCACATTACATCAGGCAGCCACGGGTTCTTCTAATCCATTCTTTTTTGACCGAAATATTATCTGCAATACTGAACAGGGATTCACTGAAAACAGTAGTGGTCGATGTTGACTTTGAAGGGCTGTTCGAAATATGCTTAGAGCATGCAGTTTACGTACTGCAAAGCAGACAGATTGTGCAGCTGTTTGTCACAAGAAAATTTTGAGACCTAAGTGTTTTTTTTTAGCGTGAAGGAAATTTTAGGTACACGGAATTAAAATTGTGAAAATTTTACTCAGACATGAGGAGAATTGAGGTTTTACTCAAAATTGCAAATTGAACTGTCTTTTCTCTCACTCACTCAGTGATTCAACTGGAAGGTTGGTTTCATTAATTGAGAGTAAAGCTCATCCCAGTCTAGACTGCAGGCATGTGAACTTCAAGCATTCAGGTTATGAAGGCCAGTTCCTTTCCCTGGGCCACCTCACACATTTATAATTTTTGATTTATGGTGTTTGAAGGCTTCACCTGGGATATGAACCCAGGACACCTCGATCAGCAGTCAAGCGCTCTACCCACTAGGCAGCCATGCCTCTCATTATTTTAAGTCGATGAATATGCTCGTATAGATGTTTTGATTCACTTTTTTAACAGGAATTTTGCCTCTAGGGGCCCTTGACCACGAACAGTGGCCAATCCACCGCACCAACCCAATCCCCGTGGTATGTTTGATGTGTTAACTTCCTCATTTTCTGGCTTTCATTGCAGAATGACGAGAAGGCCCTGTCGTTGCTCTCGGTACTCATCAGCCAGGTGATGTCCAAGGGTCGTGGCGAGCAGGGTGATGAGGAGGGCCGGCTGCGGGAGCGCCTCAAGATGGCGACCAAACGAATCCAGACGCAGCGTGGGCAGCCGCTTGCCTGCTCCACGGAGACTGCTGCCACATTCCACACCCTTTGCAAACTGATTGACTTCTTTGATCGCTATCATGCGGGGAAATTCTCTGACGCCCTTGAGGTAAGAGAATAATATGCTTATGACAAATATGTCACCCTGTAGAGATAGCACCTCTTGCTGAAATCTTATGCTTGACTTTCTTTCTTGATAAGTTTGAATTCATCTCTTATGCATTACAATGTCATGTCTTACATTAGTATTAGAAGAGCATTTCACTATATTTTATGCCCATTTGAATTTTTTTTATAATATAGATTTTCCCCTTGTGTTCAGATTAAAATTAGGGGTTTACTTTGAATGGCATTGTAGTAAACATTTGAGTCAACAATTTGGAATTATTAGGTGCTGTATTGAATTCCTAAAGTCTTGACCAGAGTTAGAATTCAACTACAGACATTGTTAGGTATAATAACTAGGTTAGGTAGAATGTGTGGCGAAACTCATAAAATGCACCACTTCTGGGTTTACTTTGTTGCTTAGCAGCAAAAAAGGATATCAAGTGCAGGGGTGACACATAAATACATCTTGTTATGATGTAAACATGACATCATTCAAAGACTGCTTCAGTGTGAAAAAAATGGGAAAATGCCAGATGTCACATGTGGAAAATATGTTATGATAAAAATAATGCTTTGAGGAAAAACGAGTAAAAGAGAGGTGCATTGCAGGCTTCTGTGAAATAAAAATTGGATGGGGACAAAGAAATTCTTTTCTTGAAAATTACTTAAAATGGGGTCCTTTGAATGGTAGAGGGGCAATGTAGCCACCAAACAACTATTTGATATGATTTTTCAATTTTTTTAAGCTAAGGATGAGACGGTTCTTAAATTTTTTTGGTTCTCTGTACTGGTCAGGTTCTCCCCCATCAGTTCTTGGTTCTCGATTCTGGGTTCCAAGGATGAACTCTTATAATCGTAATTAATGGCAGATTTAAATGAACGGCACTAGAAGTGAATGAAAATAATTTTTCTAAAGATGTAAATAAGCAGGAAAGATTTTTTAAAAACACTTAAGAATGTCTCCACAATTTTATTTAACAAGGAAAAAAGTTAAAATAACACGTTGCTAAAGAATGCATGATCGACCAACATGTCACATTACGTCTGGCAGCAACCTCTTCGTTCTCCAGGTTTTGATTTTTTTAAATTCAACATTTTTACCCCATCTGGATCTAATCTATTCTTTTTTTTACAAAAATATTGCCTGCAGTACTGAATAGGGATTCACTGGAAACAGTAGTGGTCGATGTTGATTTTGAAGGGCCGTGTGAAATGTGCTTAGATCATGCAGTTTGCGGACTGCATAGCATCAGGATCAATAGTGAAACTCCTCCAACTTCTGATGAAATCATCCATCATGTTGTTTTAACTTGCGAGTCAGTTCAAACTTATATTCTGTATTATTCGATGTAGCTTAAATTCTTATTTTTAATTGAAAACTTATTCACATGCCGCGCTGTCACAGTTCTTATTACCTCAATACTTAACTGCTCCATACATTGGTACACCGACACCATGGATAAACTGAGTAGTCGCAGCTTAGCCTGCGCAGAAGATACGTCCGCCACGAAGGTGCAGCTGTGCACACACCTGACTCCTTTCAGATGGAACGATTTTCCACCCGCCACCGTTCACGGCACAGCACACAGCATTGCAGAGTCGTCTCATCTGAAAGCCGCCTGAATTTCATGTGAAAGGCTGCCGTGTGAAAAAGTAATTTCGTCTGAAAGTTGCCTCAATGTAGCATTGTATGTATTTCACATCGTAGACGGTGCACCACACGTCAACAGTGCGATTCGACTCATTTGAAGACAGCCATAGAGACCTATGGTAATTTGAAAGCTCAGTGCTGTGTTGTGGACGGTGGCAGGTGAAAAGTCAGCTTGTTTGCAAGCGGCTACAGAAATGTTGCTGAGAGCGACAAACTGACGATTCCTCAAATGCACGTGTTTGCGAGCAATTATTCAAAACAAAAAAACTTGGACGTCATGCAATCAGAAAGTAACAAATGCGGTTTTTAATCTTTTATTTTCACTGCTGGTCATGGCAAGTCAAATAATTACGATTTTGACCTACTTTCATAGTAATTATAAGGAGCACCAACTTTTAGAGTTACAACGAGTCGAAATATATTCAAAATTTTCATGTGGTAATTGTCATCCGATGGTTACAAAAAAAACGTGCAGTGAATACGGAAGCAAAGATGCCAATGTTAGTAAAAAAATATTTCGACTGTTTCGAGGTTGCATTGCCCATTTTTGTCAAAGCAACCCTGTAGAAATTTGAAACTTTGTAGGCATCAGCCGCCACTGCAGCAACCATCCACTGCACAGGTCACAGCACTCCCAGTCAGGTCACTCCAGTCAGGGTTCCCACTCAACCGTGAAAACCTTAAAACCGTGAATTAGCCGTGAATTTCCTCTACCGTGAAAAAACCGGGAAATAGCCGTGAATTTCGTCTTAAAACCTTAAAAATCTCTCAATCTTGATAATAATACCTTCCCAGAAATTTTCATCTTCGTTCGTAGCTAGCGCACTTCTATTCATTGTGGCGAGCATCGTCGCATGCGGTCGCATGGGTCAGAAAAGCGTGGGAACGAATGTTGCCTGAAGAAAAAAACATCTTTCCCCAGCGCAGGCCTTTTCTCTCCCCCTCCTGAAATATGACACCACTTCTCATCAGCTTGTTTACTTTCCTCAAAAGGCTTGGTTTCCCCTCCCTCGGTCACTGCTTAGTCCCCCTTCCACCCAATTAGCCTTCCCACTGGCTGCAGCGACCACTTTTGAAACTAAATCTATATGGCCATTGTGTCGAAAAATTTGAACGTTTATTCAACACCCTCAATCCTATGACTGGAAGACCGTTAGCCTTGACAACCTGCCATGCGCTGTAGACACTACGCTCCCTGCGTTTGAACCGGGTGACAGCGAGCTTTCGGCGTGACGTTACTAATTCTCGCGCATTGCGGCCCTGAAAACGAGAGAAGATTTCCGCTTATGGCAACACAGCATTACACGATTGTCGCATGCGTCGACCTGGAACTTGCCAGTTTTACGTCGCAACCGGAAAGTTTGTGTGGAGTTATTTACTGTCGGTGGTGATCCAGTTCCTCCGCTTTGTGCTATATAAGGTAATGCTGTTTGTTTGTGTCGTTAAAGCCTCAATGCCGTCGCGATATAAACTGCTACATAGTCTCACGAATACAAGGATCAAGAACTTTGCTATTTCCTTGATCCTTGTATTCGTGATATTATGGATTTCCACCAAGTTACGCCCTCTACGATTAATTATGCTACATAGTCGTTCCATTTTTCCCAGAGCAACGGTAAGAAGGGAACATGATTTGCCTCTGATTAGAGAGATCGATTCAGTTTTGGTTTCAGAGTATTACAATAGCAGAGAAAAGAAGTCATTACACTGCCGATTTCAAAAGAAAGTTATACGGTGGAACCTCGATCTATCGTTCCCGCATTGTTCGTTCGCCGTTTCTGGTCCCAAATAAAGTTCCTTATAGACAATTTAATTTTTTCCCGCATCTATCGTTCCCCGAAGTATCGTTTCTCGCATTGATCGTTTGAAGATCGCGGTTCCGACGCA
Source organism: Ischnura elegans (assembly GCF_921293095.1). Lineage (NCBI taxonomy): Eukaryota > Metazoa > Arthropoda > Insecta > Odonata > Coenagrionidae > Ischnura > Ischnura elegans. The sequence continues at coordinate 123,263,600 of NC_060248.1, forward strand.
GAATTTTCCCGCATCCATCGTTTGACGAAAATGAGACGAAATAAATACAATGTGTCATTTATGGCTAATAACGACAAGCACGTAGTTGGAATCCTCTCCAAGAGATGGAACTACCATTGGGAGAAGCTCAGTGCCGTGGGAAAGTAACATTAGCGCATTTCCCAAGAACCTTTATCCCCCTCCATTCACCATTCGCCTCCCCCCTTCTGACGCTTTCCTCTTCTTCAAAATAAAAACAGGTCCCAGCTCGCGCAGGGATCTTATTACGAAGACCTTAGCTTCGAAAAAAATATCGAGTTACACGAGAACAATAGAAACGTGTTTTGCGCTCCCCCCTCTTCTCACCAACTGACCTTTTTCAGCCTAACTGCTTCGAAGTTCCCAGTTTATGGAGGTCAACTGCTGCATGAATCACCTATTAGCCCAAAAGGTATCTAACAATGATATTCAGTAATTGCTATTATGCTTTTATTAGATTGAAATGTTAGTAATTTGCACGTTAAAAAAAACGAGACCACACATGACGTATTTTAAGCAAGGAAATAGATGGAAAAATACGATGGTGATTTTTGGCGAAACGCGATATCCTCGTAGCTGAGCTTACGGCAGTTAATTCGGCATTTTGTTCCGAAAACATGATACCAGGTTGTTATCAGTTATCAATTTACGAGCTATACTACTACTAGTAGTCTCACTTGTCAGAGTTACTGACGAAGGGATATCTTCTCAGGATTTTTGTTTCTCCCTACTAACAATCCGAATTCATCTGATCATCTGGCGCTACGCTAATTAGAAAAGAATGGGCATCTTTAGGGTAAAAAATTTCATGGCGCAGTCCTATGGTCACGCTTCGCCCTCTGCAGTGTGCTCTGCGTACCCCCGTACGCGATAGCATCAGTTTCGAACTTCACCTCGTACGAGTGGTTCCCTACTTTCCGGGGTGGCTGGACTTCGAACCACCGAGTGTTTTCCATGTGGGTTTAATAAAGTCATTTTCACTAGTTTAATTTTTGTCGTCTTCCGACCATGGCCCCTCCGAAGAAACTATTGAGAACTTTAAGAGATGGACTGAATATAATTGAACATGAAGAAAAGAATCCGGGCTAGATGCGCGTGAATATTGCAGAGCGCCTTGGGTTGTCCGCTAGCACATGACGGTAGGGGTGGGGGTAGAGTGAGCTACCTGGAGAAAACAAGTAGAGATATGAAGGCGAAGATCCAGGTGGGCGTGCCGCTGACGATTAACGCAACATTGTTCACGCTTTACACACTACCTCAATTGTATTAAAAATATATTCATTAGACAGGAACAATTCAAGTAATTGACTATTTTTGGCCTTCGTGATCCATCTCACAACCAGTCACTGCACCGGCGAATGCGGTTGTTTTAGGCACAACATGCACATTGCTCTCGTGAATACGTGTACTGGAAATGGTGTTTGATGGATAAGAATTTTTACATCTGACTGAAATCCATAATAGCAGTGTAAATGCCGAGTGGAGAGCAAACATTCAGAATTTTGAAAGAGATATGGGTCGAATCAACAATATGGCGTATGTGTCTTGATAAAGTACTACTATTCCTGTTATTATCTAAAATATTGTTTTGAAACCTTTAATGAATTTCTTAATTACTCGCCAAAATCCTGCATTTCCTGGGACATAGGCAATCCAGCAAAAAAATTAAGCATTGATCGTTTTTCCGCATTCATTTTATAATCGTATCGTTATTAATAAAGAAAAATTGTCCCCTAGTGGAGTTCCAAAAAAGGAGGGTAGTCTTAGAATCGTGTTCGTCTTAGATTCGTGCTAATACGGTGTATGAAATTGTTTTTCGATTTATTATGTTCTATTAACAATTTTCATAAAATATTTTCCGCTGAATAAGAAAGAATCAATTTATTATATTCTATAAACAATTTAAATAAAATATTTTCCGTTAAATAAGAAATATTGGGGTGGGGGAAATTCGGTTAATGTGCAGTAATAACAACGTGTGCAAAAAATAATCTCTCATTGTCAGCGAGGAATTAAAAAAGGACCTCGAGTGTCCGGACGGAAGAAGGTCAGAAGGGTATTCGGCGTCCGGGCAAGAGCACGGTTGGGCTGGTCCTTTAGTCGGCCCTGAATTTTGGAAACGATAGATCACGTCATAACAGATATCACTTTTCATTGCAGCGTTAACATTCACGGCGTTTTTCGCGTACGTTAATTTTCTGTTGATATACGGCCAGTGATTTTCTTATTGTTGGCTTATTAACGGACCGTGAATTTAGCAAAATTGAGACCGTGAAAACCTTAAAAAAAAACCGTGAAAACGTGAAAAATAACCGTGAAAACCTGGAAAAAGCCGTGAATTTCATTGTTCAGGTAGAGTGGGAACCCTGTCCAGTGCATGTGGATGCACGGAACACTACTATGTCATTCAACCACGCACTGCAGTTGCTCAGGTGTGTGGCCTTCATTGCAATCTAATGACATCATTATACTGCAACGATTGCAACAACGAGAAGTAGATTGAGCTTATAAATGAGTTTTAAAGAATTGCCACTAATGCTCTCCTTAGTGTGGAATTATAAGTAATGAATGAAAACTGAAATAATCTCATGCAGGACACTGGCCACGGCCTTGAACACCTTGTAGACCATTTTGGCTTTGTGTGCCAATTTCAAATCCTCCCCACCGTTCCGAGCCGGTTCCAAATACCGACTTTATGCTATCGATTCTCGATGCCGGTTTCACTGGCCGAGAAACGGGAACTGGAACCAACCCATCACTAATCTGAGCTACAATATACCCACCGCTATCTAAAACAGAATTTCACACTACTGAGCCGTCTCTTTGTTAAGACCAGTACATCATATCTTTGTCTCCATCTATCCATTGTGCCAACTCCAGGTAATTTTCCTATTTAGTTGTGCCTATTTCAAGGGTGCTTCATACTTCATCAACTGAATCCTGTGGTAGTATTGCTTGCTGTCCCACTCTCAGAAATCCTTAGGCTGCGCCTCCATAAATTCGTTGCCTACGTTAAGGCTTGCATACCATGGTAGTTGAGCTTAGGTTAGACCGATAGATTTTGGCCTTTTATACTGTCTTCTCTTTCTTCTTATGCACAACCCACTGCCTTCTCTTATTTTCAACTGTCAAAGTGACTCCTTTTTCCTTTAAATAGGATCATAAAAGTATGTCTGTCAGTTGGAATTGCCAAAATTTGGGTTTGGGTTTTTTTATTTTTTCAGCACTCATGCTGGAAAAAAGAGAGAAAATTGAAAAGTTCTCTTTCCTCAGGGTTTCCATATCTTTCAAAATGCCTTCTTAGTTTCATTTACGAAATTTTACGTTAATTGTCAAAATTTAGTTGCTTACCCATTTTTGTAAACTCTTTATGCAACCATTTTTTAACTAATATTGAATTTGTTTTGCATGTCATTGTGATTTATTTGTTATTTTCGTAGGTTTTAGAGAAAGTACATCTGGTGCCAATGTCCATGGATCAGTTGGAGGAGTGTATTGTTACCTTCAAACGATTGGGAGATGAAATATGTCGAAACATGCCAGACATACTCCTCGCTACAATGAATATTCTTCATGAGCAATACAACAAGGCAAGGTGAGGGATTAGCATTTGCGTATAGAATCATTGTTTTTCCATGTGTGTGGATTTGGCTGTAAATTTTCAAAGCACTGTTGCTGATTGTTGATGAATCGCTTCATTCCAGGGGATCTGACTCATTGGGGGCAAGATTTGATGAAGGTGGAAGAGATAAGGCAAGTATTGTCCTTATGTTTCTGTGATATGGTAGTTGAGTTTATTGCCCAAGTTTCTATAATTTTGCTTCATTGGCTTGATGTCAATACATATAGCCATATCAATCCAGAGAACTCTTTGAAACATTCTTAGTCATATGTCAATCAACTCGATTGTTTCTGGCTTTACCTTGTGAAAATTCATTCTGAACTATAAAAAGTTCTATCAATTCACACTCATCCCTCTTGGAAATTCCCGTGAAGCTGAGTAACGCTCCAACCCCAACGCAACCCTCCCCTACCAACGCGTAATAGCAACTAGATAAACAACGACAAAATAAGTAAATGCGATGGGGGTTAGTGTTTTCTTAACAAAATAAGTGTTAATATAACGATTTCTGTGCCTGATGATGTCGCCTCTGCGACGAAACCGGTCGTATTGAATAAATCGTGTGAAAAGGTACCACAACTTTATATTGTTCATATGTCAGTCAGTTTGGAATGGTTATGAAGTTATTTTTAGAACATCGGTGGGGATTTATGCTTTGTAATTCTGATTTTGCCTTCATTTTCGGTCCTGGTGAAAAATTCAATAAATTTTATGTGAATAGACCTTAATAGCTCCGTTTGTTTGTGATAGATTTCTCTTTCAGTATCCTCTTTTTCACCACTTGTACTTCCCGTCAACTTTACATTTTGTTTGTCAAGGTTTTTGCATTGAATATTCATGATTTTTATATCAACTATTGTTTGCAAGTGCCTCATCTTTAAGTATATGTAGTAATGACTATGTAGCCAGCATGCTTAGAGTGATAAAACTTCTGAGTGTGAATTGATATTAAAAATTAATCAACTTAGTCTTGTTTCCCAAATTTTTAACTACTTTAATTCAGGTTTCGACTGAGCTGCAGATAATGACTGTTTCATTGTTGAAATCTTGGTTAGTGCAATTAAAAATCTGGGAAAACATAACCAAGTTGACACATGGAGTTAAAGAATAGTATGCCTGCCACCTTGGAGTCGATTCAAATGTATTGTCTCGTGATAGTTGCCCGTTGATAATTTCAAAAGGCCCCATTGAAAGCAATCAATATGTCGTTAGAAGAGTCTGAGCTGTCCGTGGGAAGAAAGAATGGGCGAAACACAGAACAGTTCCTGACTTCAGATCGGATTAAATGATACTTTCAGGTTATGACCAAAGTGCGAGTTCCTCTATGACACGTTGTGTGGCATCGGCAAACTCCAAAGGTGCCAAATTTGAAATTTTGAGCAAACTTGAATTTTTCGAATGTTCGTATCTCTGAAAGTTAGTAAATCCAATGTGCATAGGAAGAGGACTAACTGTAAGTCCAATTTACCAGCGTTGATGAGTGGGCCACCATAATTCCATAAGAATGAAGCTTATTACATGATGTTGCGTGCATATTGAAGTATCTCCTACTGAAGATAGAACCAAAATTGACAGTCTTGGGCACAGTACCAGAAGAGACCTTTAAGGTAGATCAAAGATGACTACGTGGGGTAGTGTATATCCTCCTAAATGTCATTGCTTTTAAGCGGAATTTTGTTATAAAGATCATTTTGTAACCACTGGGACTGGGACTGAGGTTTGTAATTTCGTAATAGCGAAAATTTCGTAATAACGTTTCTTTTACTATAGAATGGATAGGCCTTTACATCAGGACGAACGAATTTATTCGTAATAACAAGAACTTATTAATAACGTTGTTCGTATTAACGAGAGTAAACTGTAATTATTTTAATAGCCAATTATGGAAGATTTATGAATGGGTTGTCTGATGATTGATTGGTTTTGACTTTAAACCATTGGCTACGGTTGACTACATAATATATTTTCTTATCATGTGGTGGTATTGATAAATATGATTTTAATTTACTCTGCAATTTCTGTGACGGATGGACAGATGACATAATCACAGACTTAATGTATGGTCCATTGATTTCAATTAACCCACCAACCTCTTGACAAACTGTATTTATCATTATCTAGGTCATTGCGAAAGATCCACAGCGAAAAAATCATCCGCCTTGACTGGGTTTCGAACCCGGATCCCCCGATTTCCGGTCGAGTGCTTTAGCCAGTTAAGCTACCGAGGCGTTAGTCTTCCCTGTGGATATTTGTGAACACTACAGGACAAGGTGTTGCAGGACTGCTCAGCATATTGTCCGGCAGTGTCCACAAATATCCACGGGGAAGAATGACGCCTCGGTAGCTTAACTGGCTAAAGCACTTGACTGGAAATAGGGGTATCCTGGTTCGAATCCCAGTCAAGGTGGATAATTTTTTCTCTGTGGATCTTTCGCAAGATTGCGGGTGACTCTCGTAAAAGTTATCACCACGGCTAGTCCCGGTATACTTTAAACTAAAATTATCTAGGTAATTGTTTGTCGAAACCGGGATGAGGGTTAATAAAAATTTGTGGACCATACAAACTTTTTTCTGTGAATACCTGCCTCATGGTTCCACAAAATATTGCCATCCAACCTTAAGTTGGTCAGTTTCTGGGACCTTCATTAACGTATTTATTCTCTTCTTCACGCACAGCAATTGGTGCAGCTTCGAGAGAGAGCAAGGACAATCACCAATTTTGCTGGTGCCTTGCCATACAGAATGCCTGGTGATACAAATGCCCGTCTCGTTCAGATAGAGATTCTAATGCACTGAGTGGAAAGATGTCTAGGAGAGGACTTGGAAATGGATTTTCACTTTTGAAAGTTGGCATCAGATTGTTGTGTGGTCTGTGTGAAGATGTTTTAGAATTGTTAATTCTGAAGCCTTTACTTGGTGTTTACAAATTTTTATTATTCTTTTGATAAAATTTTAATTATTAATAAAATAATGTACATTTGTCAATCATTGTTAATATGTGGAGTGTGAACCATTTGCCCCTTCAATGTTGACTCATCCTGCATAACCTCATTCTACCATTGGAATATTCCTGATGTAGACCAAACCTGCCAGACCAAAAGAGTGGTGAGTGGCAGACAACTGAAGGCCAGTGTGTGGCTGAATATTGGTTTGACATTAAAAATGTATTGAGCCAAATTTGTGTGAGAGGTCTAGTTGCATTCAGTAGCAATGGATAAATTAAAAATTTAATTATTTTGTGGAAATATTGTTTTTCTAAGGTCACACCTGTTTTTCAATTCCTCTTATTCCTCATCATGTGATTGATGACCAATTCCATCCATAAATTGGCTCAGTAATTGAACTGCTTGTTCTGTACAGTCATTGACAACTTGTAAGTGTCATGCAATATCCTGGTCCCATTTTTAAAAGTAGGGAGCCTTGATGCAATGACAGCAGGAACTACCTAAATATCTGCGTTTTAGTGGTATATTCAGCATTTACCATCCAATGTGTTTTACTGCGGGTTGTTTCTCAAAATTATGTTGATGCTTTCCTTAAGCCACCCAAAGAAACCAAGTACAATTAAAGGAGCTCCTTACTAACAGCAACACTGGTCTATCTGAAAAACAAAGCCATGAATATGAGTTAGGTTTTCCCATAAAAAGAGTAACCAGGTTAGGGTGGACTGAAGGTGTTTTCTGAAGTGCTGCACAATTAAAGTGATCTGACCACTATTTGAGCTTCCTGTCTCTCCTTTCTCCCCTCTTCACCAACATATTATCAATGCTAAAAATACTTGATATCCTTTCTTTTTTCATTGATTCATTAAACTGTCCTCTAATTTAATATTCCCAACTTTCAAACCAATATTGAAGAATGTATCTAAGGGCAAGATGAACTTCTTGTAGGTTAGTTGGTCTTCATATGAAATGCTTTTGTTCTACGCATTAATTGTGAACTACATACAACCAATTAATCAGTAGCTACCTAGTTTTTTTTTAAATAGCATTGGGATACCTCTCTCTGTTCACACGTGTTGTAGAAGCTGAACAGATTCCTGTCTGTAATGGCCATAAATCCTGTTTGTCACAACACCAATATGCCACACTGTAGAGAGTGCTTTGTTTGTGGCTAGATAGTATAATCAATGGAATTCACTACAAATCTCTCTTGAATGAAACCACACAGCCACGCACATGAAAAAGCAACTTCCCCAGAAATAATAGATTTAACTAGAGAGCCACTGCATAAGAGAAATTTTTATATATATTTTTTAATTTCTAACGGACAATCTGCAGAAGTTTTGTTTGTTAGATTTTATGTCAGACTTATACTTGCGAAATACTGGACTCATGGAAAAGAGCCTTGAGGATTGTTGATGCAGTATGGAAAGACTAGAACATGCAAAAAAAGTGGCATCTTAATCACTCTCAAACCAGTTAAGCACCTTCCAATGCAATAAATTATGGGTGTAGCCAAAAAAATCATGTTTAATCCAGCATCCCCTTCTCTAGGTCTGCTTGAAGAGGAGAAGGGTTAAGGTAGACAGTTCTACGGGGTGATTTTAGGCTTGGAAACCATTGATGAAGAATATTGCATATAATAAATTGTCAGCTGTGAAAGAGGATAAGAAGGAGAATGAATTAAGAGAGGCATGCGGGTTTAATCCTGCATGATGTATCGGAATTGCCCCGATGTTTCATGACCGACTGCTGGCCACTTCTTCAAGGGAATGGTGCTGGAGTTTGGTTCTGCTGCCTATTTCACATGGGCGGAGGGGGTGAGGACTGGAGGGGGAAGATGAAGAAATTTTGTGGATGACTGGGTTCCATGTATAACTAATTTTAAAAATTACTAAAAAATTATTATAATAGAGATACCGGATTGAGAAATATTATGCTCATGCATATGTTAGGAATTTATTGATAACTTGTCGCATTTTTTCAAATTTCATGCCAATGTTCATGCGCTAAATGAAGTGTTATTTTTCTAAACTTATGAGGGCTCATATGTTTGGCATGGGAGATCTTCATCCTCCTTCTTCCATGTGAAAAGAGGAGGAAGATTTCACCTCCTTCTTCCATGTGTAGGGTTTCTATTTGGCGGCATTCAAACAAGTCATTCGTCCATTTCGATTACAGCGCTTAGTGGAGGAAATATGAACCAATATTTTTTCAAGAATTTAATGCCACGCCCGCTCGGCCGTCCCGCTATGATCTCTACCCAGAAAAAGTTGCCTAGCGTTACTCTCCCTGATGTTCTACAATTTTTACTGTTTTCATCATTTTCTCTTTATCTGTTTGTAGTAGATGTAGTTTACCTCCCGGAAATTTGTGAAGCATGGTAATACAATCCCTGGGAAACATCTAGGCACTCATGGACTTCATTCGCTCGTTTTTCGGGGCAGAATCTGTGAATTTGGTCTGATGGCTTTGCGGCCTCCTGTCTGTGATACAATCAATTTGAGCTTGGAAATTATAATTATGAGATTTTCGGGCATTCATTGATCGTAATTAAGAATGTGTGTTAAAATCCCGTATCATCTACTATCACACTAATTCGCCATTTCATTTTTTTCATCATTTGATAGATTACTGTGGCAACTACAATCATCTTTAGCTAGTTATAACATTTTCCTGCGGTCATCTTATCTTCCCGAAAACTTCCTTCAAGGTGACCGTAATGTGAATAGATGTCTGTCAGTATTCATGTAGTTGGCGTTGGGAAAAGTGAAAATATTTTGCAGCAAATCGTCTACAAGATCAATTATTCGTGAAATAAATTAGTACATTTCAACTCGAAGAAAAGAGAGGCAGTATTGCTGTGTTGGCATAGTTTTATTTTTGCCGATGCCTCCTGGTGTAGTAGTTACGATCAGTGATAACCCGTTATTTTAGATATCTGATCGTGTTTGTAACCTGCTGATAAGATAATAAGGCAATAAATAAAGGGCGACAAGGTAGGAGGAAAGTGTGTCATTGAGTCGAAAAGGTTCCGGCAGTAGCCCAATTCATCGACGGTGATTTAAATTTTATTTTATTGTTCACCGGGAAGATGTCACCGCCTAAACCCACGGGCCAGCTCCTTAAAAAGCTGCGTTCGTTGATGAAGAATATAAAATATGTCACCGAACCATTGCAAGCCTACATAATTCCATCTGGCGATGCTCATCAGGTACGTGTTACTCGCAGATTTTTATGTAGTTCATTGCATTATATGTGTATGTTGATATTCCAGTGTTTTTGCTTGGAAAAGAGAGTACAGCTTTCGTGTTTTCGTGAAATATTTATTTAGATTTATGACCGGGGTAGTAATTAATATTTATTCGTGTTCTGGCATTACCTCGATTGATAATTCAATGTTAATGAATACTACGCTTTTTTGGAAACAGAGTGAGTACTTGGCCGACTGTGACAAGCGGAGAGCTTTTATTTCTGGATTCACGGGATCTGCCGGAACGGCTGTGGTGACAGAGCAGCATGCATGTCTTTGGACAGATGGCCGGTACTTTTTGCAAGCATCGAAGGAAATGGACGATAACTGGACTCTAATTAAAGAAGGTTAGGATGATTAGTACTACCTCTTAATTTCATTGTTAATTATCCTGTTATTTATGAAGCTCTTATAAATATGTGAGTATGGGGCTAGCAGCTAAGAAATTGTTCCTATTCCAATGTAGGAGTACCTGGGACCTTGACTCAAGGTGCATGGCTCGCTAAAATGCTGCCTGTGGGCTCACGAGTGGGTGCGGATCCCAGCTTGGTGTCCTATGCAACTTGGAAGCCATTGCAAACACACTTGGAGGCGGCTGGTCATTCCCTGATCCCTATTGCGGGTGCAAATCTTGTGGATTTAGTTTGGGACCAAGAAAAGCCTTTACCCCCAACAGGGATTGTGCAACCTCTTGCTCTTGCTTACACAGGTATCTGCCGTCATTGTTCATTTTTATCTCTGTAATTGTGACCTGATAATTTGCTAGAATCGATGTGTGTTAATTGGAATTATACTCTTGTCCCAGCATGTAGGAGCACTTTAGAGTTATAGGACTTCTATTTAGTCACCGTCTGTAGTCACCGACTGGGGATAGGTTTGTAAAAATCTGTTGAAAGAAAATTAATTCCCCAAGGCCGTACTCTTTGGTGGGCAGATGGGAGTGAGAAGTTATAATGCTAACACGGGGAGTAATGGACAAGGTAAGACACTAACAGATAATACAAACGCGAACTCACTCACGTACCTTGCGGATTTGCTCTAAGGAACAAATGACCGGGTAGGACACACGCACTCACTCACTCATGTTTGTGGAGCTCACGCTCACGGCAGTGACCCACTCACACAACAGGAAAAGACAAATGATAAAATAAATAAAACACGCTCTCACCCACGCACCTCGCGGGCTTGCTCCAAGGAACGAATGGCCGCGTAGGACACACGCACTCACTCACTCAGGTTTGTGGAGCTCACGCTCAGGACAGTGACCTTGTCCTTTACTCCCCGTGTTAGCATTATAACTTCTCACTCCCATCTGCCCACCAAAGAGTACGGCCCTGGGGAATTAATTTTCTTTCAACTGTTTAACGGCTGTAGTTCGTTTAATCACTTGTATTGTAAAAATCTGATTGTTAGAAGGCATAAGTAGGCTACTATAAGGTATGCCAGACCTCTTCTCTATAGTTCAATTGAAGGAGAAAATATCTTGATGAAAGGAGGCTTTCTTCGGTAACCTCCTTTGTGTGTGTGTGTGTGGCCTCGTGTGCTTGATATACATCTAATCGCTGTGTCTCTGAGATCTGAATGTCTTGCTTGAAGAAGCAGCTGGCCATTGCATCTTGTTTTTTGTGCTGTTCGTCAAAGTTCCATTCGAATGGTTCATCCTTTTTTAGGATGAACAGGATTGGATTCTGATTTTTGGATTTGGTGGAAACCACTATCTTCTCATCTGCTTGATTTAGAGTGACTCTTGATGATCACAATTCAGAAGCCATTCACTCTACATGCTAAATTTTTTTGTCCACTACGTCAAAATGGACGAAACAAAATTATTATGCTGAGCAAAAGCAGTTCATAAAATGAGTAACTTTGTTTCAAGTCGTATCCTTGGTGTAAATGTACACCAATAATGAAATTCACCATGAAAAAATCGTTTAGCTAAGCCTTAATATGCATCTTGCAATTTGTGCATGAAGGCACCCCCTAATTATAGGAATCATCAATTTTCATGGTTCCACCATCAATTTCCGTGAGTCCGCAACTCAAAACTTATGCTTGCTGCATGTTTTCTTGATAAATAGATTTGATTTCATAGATGACATCCATTGATATTGAAAAGCAATTGGATTTTCAAATTCTCCATTCCTTCTGTTTTTTCTTTTATTGCTTCCAAGTTAACATTTTTCATTGACTAACGATGTTGTAAGTTGTTCTATTTTTGTTTGCTGTGCTTCATCTTTAGGTACCTCTTATCTCGGGGATGAAATTCCAACTATACATCCATGTACTCTTTCCATTACTGAATCCTCAAAGAATCTGTAAAGAGAGTGGGGAATGTTTTATTTTGGAGGGTAGAATTCAGTATTAATGTATTTGTCTTGTGTTTTCACTTCTACTTACCTTAAAATTTTCATGTCCATTACCTAATGACCTCACTTGGCCCTTAATTTGATATTTAATTTTTTTTTCTTGTTACAGGGAAATCCAGTCATGACAAGGTGGAAGATGTGCTTAGCCAGATGCGTGAAAAAGGTGCTTCCATGCTGATCGTGACAGCGCTGGATGAAATTGCATGTGCGTCTTGCTTTTTTATTTATTGGTTACATTTGTTTTTGGATGTGTTTCATCCCTAAGGCCAGTATATTAAAAAAATTAATGAAAAATTAAATGAAGCACTTAACAAAAAATCATCATTAATGTGTACTGGATGCCATCTATCATTCTTAAGAAATAACTGCAAACCGCTGCACAAACTACAGTAAAACTTCGATTTTACGCACTTCGATTTTACATCAAGTCTCGTTTTTACGCAGCGGCACTCTAGTCCGGCCGGAAAGCAAAGGTATTGCAATGGTGAAACTTCGATTTTACATCTTTTCTTGATTTTACGCAGTTTTTCGATTTTGCGCAGCATAACCCCAGCCCCTAAGAGGTCGCTAATCTTGATTTTACGCAGTTGTCTTTCGGCTTGTTTTGAAAATCCGACTAGAGCAATATGCAGTTAGGTTATTATTTCGTCGCAATGAGTTGCAAAAATGAATACAGGAACTGTTGAAATGACATCGCGCTGTTGAGCGTGAAACTAAATACATTGCAAATCTAATTATTGCTTCCCCGTGAGCCCTCTCAGTAATATTTCAGGCTCCATTACGAACGCGAATGTCGCTCTTAGTTCAAATTCGCCGTAGAAGGATATCGAAACCTATGGAGTAAACGAAGGTATGCGTAACTACTTTTGATTAAGACACGATCGCTGGAGATATTAACATTATCACCTTTCGTTTATTATTCGACTTATTGATCGACCCTGTTTATATCCACAATTATGAGCTACGGAATATCTATCCCCAATGCAAGGCTTTCTAGAATTTTGCCAATGCCATGATTTCCGTCGCCCCAGCGAAATATAACCGCGAAATGAGTCGTTAAAAATACTCCTGTGCCAAAATTTTGGCTACCAAGGTGATCCAAAAAAGATAGTCGTACTTCTAGTATGGACGTAAGTCGATGGTGATTCAACACGATGGTAAAAGCAGCCTGATTTGTCTCATTCCCAGGCTAACCCCACATCTGCGGTACAAATGGAGGCGAGGGAAAATTGCTTGCGCTGCACGCTTATCAGAACCGACTCAACTTTTATCTCATTGTCAGACGGTTTAAGTTAAACATGGTTGGAACTTGAATAGCTATTAGCTTAACTCCGCTAGGTGGCAAGCGTTTTAAATGAGCGGGAGTTAATGCCCTCGGAGAATAACTCGCGTCGTCAATCGTCATGTAATCATTGAAGTCAAATTCAAGACGTGAGTGATAAGGCAGTCCCTTTAAACTCAGGAATGGCTTAGTACCATTAAATCGAAATACAAAAAGTGCCCGGTGTTGTTATCAGATATGGGGAAGCAAAATATTACGTGAAGCTGAGTCACACGGCTTGTGAGTCGAAGGTCCCGGCGCTGAATTCGCGGAAGAATGCTGACAGAGAAGCTATTCCCGGAAGAGTCAATCTACTAATGCTAAAATTTCATGGGGAAATTCTTTCTTAATGCATATAAATTATAAAGAAGGAAAATTTTTTCAGGACTATTAGTCATTTTTTATTCATCACAGGCGGCATGACGGCAGTTGCGTGGTCATTTAAATAGCTCACTTAAAAAAAAGTGATCTAAGCACCGGATAAATCTGAATTTCCGAATATCCCGGGTCCTGTGTGCTCCGTATTATCTATGGTATGCTATTTGGAGGTAACCAACAACTGGGGTCATTAGCGCCATGAAATAAGGGCTGGGGGGATAGGTACCCTATGTTGGCATTAGCCAGGTTGTAATGATAAGCTCAAAAGGGACCAGGACTTAACTTCCCATCGGATGGACAGAGTGGTGCACTGGAAGTGCCCTCCACATTAGACTCAAGTAGGGATAGGGCCATCTCTGATAAGTTTCTGCTACTGCCAGGACTTGAACCCAGGCCCACAGGGTGTAAAGCCTTTGTGATGTATTAGCAAAATTTTGCACCCTGTTAATGGGGTTAATTTGGTTGACTATCCTCAGGTATCCCATTTCTTCAATCTCCAATCTTTGTTTGTCTGCTGGTGGTTAAACGGATATCCTGAAAACATCTTCTAATGAGAATATTTTCGAAAATTAACTTCTCTGCGACCATTTAGTATCACCATTCCGAAATTTCTCCTGGGTAACAGAAGTAATCTTAGTGCCAGAAATGCTGGCATTTCAACCATTTTGTTCAACCATGGGAAACACTGTTCAGGAATGCAAAGTTGTTTCTCTTAAGGTAACACGTCATCTGTGGTGTTGCTTTTGAGTAAATAAGATTATTAGGCTTCATTTTCCGAGCAATAATTATAGTGTTATCCTGAAAACTATACTCCTCCTCAATATCAACTCTTGATTTTACACACTTAGGTTTTACACAGTGCCCATATTTCGGTCCCTCCAACTGCGTAAAATCAAAGTTTTACTGTATATTGAAATTGAGTTGACTGGTTTCTTAAGCTATGTCCAAACAGGGCTACGATCACCATAATCTATTCACTCAATGTTTGTGGGTGAGCTTTCATGAGAGCCCGGACACTCTCAGAGGGCTTCGCTGATGTGGGAGGGTTTGTACCGAGAGAGAAAGCAGGAGATAACTAAACGTTGCCAAATGTACATAGTCACCCAAGTTCGTCACTGAAAACGTGCGAGTCATGGGTGGCCACAGGTATTTTGGGCCCGGTTCCGAGACAATGTACCTACTCATTTGGAAGGTATTGAGGATAATCCTTTCACAGAAGCCCAGGACATTGTCAGCAACCATGATGAATGAGGCACCGTTGGTTAAAGGCATACAAAGAGTACGCGTGAGGTTTTGCATTACTACTCTATGAGCAGATTCGCAGTGTTGACACAACAGAGGTCTGAGAGTGACTTAATTCGTGAAGCGCTAAGCCACGCCTGCTGCCCTATCTTTTAGATATCATTGACTCAATTTGATCTATTGCAGATTTAAAATGTCAAATATTTATGCTGGATGCTATTTCTTATTGCAAGTGCTAAACATGATGATTGAGTAAAATTCACAAAAAGGCTTCATGATTGCAGCTATCCATTCATTAGATTTTGTATGCTTATTATTATATGTACATACAGACTTAGTGCTAGTCAGAAATTAAAATGATTAATATACCTAGATTAATCTGGTTTGCATCATGGTTTTGATGTACCAAATTTTATGTAGGAAATGCATTTAACACTTGCATGTGACCTTTTCATTGATGGAAAACAGTTTCGTCACTGTCACTGATCTCCAGATTTGTGTAAATTTAAAATTTGCTATAAAATTTTGTCTGTTTTTCACCACAGGGACAGCTTTTATTCAGTCTGTGAAGGTATGCAAAATAAAATTCGAAATGGTTGTCGCTTGCTGACTGAGGCTGAGATATTGTTTCTGTATTATATTGTAGTTCTTCTTTTCTGTGTACTGCCATGTCGGTTTCTGTGGCAATCTTCTACCTGAAGCCACTGGAGGCAGTGCCAGTGAAACTGTTGTCATCGCCACAGCAACAGATGTGGTGGTAACCGGAAATGAAGAACTTCATCGCACATTGCGGGGATCTCTGTTCTCACAATATTTATTGTTGTCATTTATAATGAATGTGCGAACTACTGGATTTGAATATCTGCTTTTGGCTTTTCATTTTTAGTTTAATCCATTTTACGTAGAAGTAACTTGACCTGTTTCTTCATTTTTAGGGGTACTGAATCTTCGTGGGTCAGACATCCCATACAATCCAGTGTTTTTTTCATATCTAGTCATAACAGGCAACTCTCAAGTTAGTTTATTCATAGATGAAGGCAAGATTACGCATGCAGTCCGAAGTCATTTTGGAGAGGAAGGATTACAAGTTAGCATACATCCGTATGAGAAGATTCATTCATTTTTGAATGAGCATGTGAGTACTAAATTTTGGATTCACATATTGTTTTTGACATATTATTATTTACATTCAGGAGAAATGATGTTCTGTGGCTTCAAAAAGCCTCAGTTATCTAGAATGAAGCTGTAGTTGTATGGTCAGTGTTCGAAATTAACTCATTTTAAATCCCACTGTGTCTAGTATGTATGTATTCCAAATATCACATTTCTTTGCTTTTTTTTAACAGATTCCTGAGCAGGAAGGCAGAGTATGGATCAGTAACAACTCAAGCTATGGTTTGACTGCTCTGATTCCAGAAAAGCAAAGAATTACGGAAATTACCCCAATTTGTTTGATGAAGGCTGTCAAGAATCCGGTGGAAATCCAAGGTTAGGGATTTTTGCAAATTTCATCATTTATTGGTGATTACTGACAGGAAATCATATGTACATTATAGCAATGAAGTCAATTAAGGTTCTGATGATCGCTTTCCGGTTAATTCCACGTCAACTCATTTTTGGTGGACAACAGAACCGTGCGCATGGCACAGTGGCACGTTCCAGCTCCCATCTTTGGGTCCAAATGATCTGCAGAGCTGCAATTCTTTATGTATAAGGCTAGTCAGGTGCATGCTGATTTGCTCGGTTTGAATTCCATTGTTGCAAATTTATTGCATTGTTCCAATTCCTTTGTTCACCAAAATACGTATTTATATATATATTAGAGATGTGCGAATAGTATCCGCGAATACTCGAATACCTCGAATACTAGAAAGTATTCGATATTCGAGATTTCGAATAGTTATGCGAAAAGTACCGCCTCGAATACCTCGAATACTTTGAATTTCGCGTCATACACTGTCGCACGCACGTTGTTGGTAGTGACTCGGAAAAATGTAGAGAACTGTAGTCATTTAGTGCTCGCAGCGCCGTTTTACGCAAGTTGACGAATTGCATCAAATTCGTGGATTTTAGCGGTGAAAAGTGTTCGACGAGGGGAACCGAAAATAGTCGGGTGAAAAAATCCGAAAATCCCCGATTCCCCCCACCAGGAGAAACTCAGTGCCGTGGGATAGCAACCTTAGGGCATTTCCCACGATCCTCTATCCCCCTCCATTCAGCACTCGCCTCAACCACTCTAACGCTTTCCTCTTCTCCGAAATCAAACAAAAGGTCCCAGCTCGCGCAGGGATCGCATTACGAAGACCCCTGCTTCGAAACAAATATCGAGTTACGAGAACAATAAAAACGTGTTTCACGCCCTCCCCCCTTTTCTCACCCACTGACCTTTTTCTGGCTACCTGCTTCGAAGTTCCCCATTTCTGGAGGTCAACTGCTGTGTGAGTACCGTGGGATACTTACATTAGCGCATTTCCCAAGGTCCGGTATCCCTCTCCATTCAGCACTAGCCCCCCCTCTGAGGCTTTCCTCTTCTTCAAAGTAAAAAAAAGGTCACAGCTCGCGCAGGGATCATATTACGAAGACCTTAGCTTCGAAAAAATACGCGAGAACAATAGAAACGTGTTTCGGGCCCTCCCTTTCCTCCCCCACTGACCTTTTTTTTCCTACCAGCTTCGAAGTTCCCCATTTCTGTGGAGGTCAACCGCTGCATGAGTCATCTATTAGCACAAAGGGTGTCTAAGAATGACTTTCGTCAATTGATGTTACACCTTTATTGAATTGAAATATTAGTAATGTGCGCGTAATTTCAAAAAGAATAAGACCAAACACGACGTATTTCTGAGTTTATTTAAGCATTTTACGCAAAGAAATAAATGTCAAAACACGACGGAGACTTAGCATTCTGGCGAAACTCGATATGAGCAGCAGAGCTTCTCGGAAGTTGATGCGGTATTTTTTTCCGAAAACATATATCAAGTTACAATTTATGAGTGGTGCTATAAATCTTTATTGTTACAGTCACAGACAAAAGGATATTTTCTCAGAATATTTGGTTTCTCCCTGATAGCAATTCCAATTCATCTTCTTATCTCGTGAGAACTCCCAAAGATGGACTGAAAATAATTGAAGAAAATCCGGTGGAAAAGAGCTTGTATTTTGCAAAATGCCTCAGATTGTCAGCTAGCACTTGGCAGCAGGAGTGGGGGTAAAGCGATGTTAGTTGAATTAATTATATGCCCAATTGTTTCCATAAAATTAAATTATTCATTAATCAGCTAAATTCCTGTTCGAATCATTTTAAGGAAATCAAAATTACTCCCCAAAATCTTGTGTTGCCTGCTGCATAGGCAACCGAGTCAAACATTCCAGCATTCATCATTTAGTATTCGAGGTATTCGAAATTCGAGGTATTCGAATATTCGAGCTATGATTTAATATTCGAATTCGATATTCGAATTCGAGAAATCTGCTATTCGACCCATCTCTAATATATATATATAAGATTTCATGGAAGTCATTAAGACTCTGACAGAAGAAGGCCTTCCGAAAGATATTCCAAAAATGGAGATATTTTCGTAATTGCTATTTCTCATGGGTTGGGAGAATATGAGCAAACGGAAAGGGCATCCGTGGGTTCTCCTTTATCACCTATTGTTGCAGATCTTTACATGGAAGAATTGGAACCAAAAGCCGTGGATTCTTTTCCTATGAAGCCGAAACTCTTTGTCTCTTTGTGTAATATGTCGACGACACCTTTGTCATATGGCCTCATGGGACTGATGAACTGAAAAGATTCCTTGAACATCTTGATAACCAAAATAGTTCTATTCAGCTCACAATGGAAATGGAAGAAAATAACCAACTTCTCTTCTTGGACGTTCTCGTCAGGAAGAAATCTGAAAGCTATTTAGGACATTCAGTTTATTGTAAGAAAACGCATACTGATCGCTTTTTGAATGCCAAATCACACCATCATCCTAGGCAAAAGGCTTCAGCCATCAAAACCCGATATCATAGGGCACATGCCATCTCGGATGCCGATTCGCTCACTAGAGAAAAACAACACCTCCTTACCACACTCCAAGGGAATGGCTACGATCGGGAACTGATTTGGACAGTCGTCCATATGGAAGAAGAGAAACGAGGTGTGGCCTTAGAGACTGCAAGGGAAGACCAGCAAAAGGCAGAGGCACATGCTCTCTTGCCATATGTCGCAGGAACTTCAGAGAGAATTGCAAGAGTTCTCACCAAACGCGACATTTTGACAAGATTCAAAACCTTAAAGAAGACCTCTGACCTCCTCCAGAGTGAAAAATATTGTCACCCGTCTGATATTTATGAAGGAGAGTATGAAGTTTCATGTTCCTTTGCGGTCAATCATACATCGGGCAAACATCTAAATCCCTGAAATGCAGAATAAATGAATGTCGTAATGCAACCGAAAAGAAAAATTTTCACATTTCTGCTCTTGCATAATATGCATGTTTGGAACCTGGCCATATCATACTATTTCAAGAATCAAAAATCTTTGCCAGAGAAAATAAATATTTCCCTCGGCTGATAAAGGGGGGCGATAGAAATCATGAAAAGAACTTCAATGGGCTATCCTTAAGCTTCATCATTCAAACGGCTCTTCCAACAATGGAATTCAAACCAAGCAAAACAGCTTTTTATCTACAAATGTGTTTATATGTTTCTTATTATTTATGATACCTAATCATCATTAGTAATTTGTTGTCCAACATCTTATAATTGTGGATAAAAAATTAAAAGTATGTGTGATTTTGATGATAGTTTATCTTGTTAAGGTATTTTCAAAAATTAGGATGTACTTATAGTTTTTAATGTATTGCTTTCGCCTTTTAACATTTCCCTTGTATGAAAATTTTAGTAAGGGAAAATAAAATATTCCAATATTGGTGATCATTCAAGGATTGGTCATGGAAATTGGTATATTTTCAGTGAATAGTCTAGGAATTTAAAATTTGGATGTCACTAGCCACCCTATTTACCTAATAAATTGGAATGCTGAAGGATTCCCACTTTTTCCCACCTTACCAAAAAATATTACTTATGATTAGGCATGCCGTTGCAGAGTGAATCACATTCATGCTCATTCATTTACTCATGCTGGAGAAACTTTCGGGAGAATAAGCTTGAAAAGAGCATAGTCATGGTGCAAATGAAGATGAAGTACATAATTGTGAATACACATATTTCTGCCTCTAAGAGGTCCTCTTGAGCACACTGAAGGATAAAATCTTCATTACAATATAGAGTTGAAGTAATGAATAAGTGAAAAATTGTCAGCATAAATATGCTGTGTTAAGGAAAGAGTTATTTTTTGGGCTATTTTGTGTCTTTTGAGTAATGATAGTGGAGAAATCTTACTGAGGGGATGCTTATTACATTGATAAATAGTATCATAACCTTTATTAGTGATTTGTTCGTTGTATCAGTGGTCACTTGAAACTATTTTCTGCTGGAATGAAAAATATGCATACCATTACTATGAAGGTTTATATATATAACCTAACAAGTACATAAATATTAGTTTCAATAATTGTTTGCTTTGAATTTTAATTTTATTAAATAACTACATATGTGATCTGGTGTAAAGCAGAAATTTTAACAATTCATGCCATGCTCATACCTGCAATAATCTTGCCATGTTTAATCAGCATTTGGGTGTAAATTTTTATCTCTGTCTAGGTTTAACTAATGCTCACATTAGGGATGCGGCTGCTCTGTGTTGTTACTTTGCCTGGCTTGAGAAGGAGGTCCTCCGTGGCACTGTGACTGAAATCTCGGGTGCCAAGAAACTCGAGGAATTCAGGAAGTAAGGAACAAGCTCTGCCATTTTTGCTTTTCATGATTTTCCATTTCAAAATAGAAATTTTTGATTTGTTGCTGATTTGTATGTGTATGCTATTTTTGTCTTCAATAATTCAGATGACTTGCTTTTTTATCCAATTATGCTGGACTCACAATTAGGTATTCAATTTCTATCTTAATGTGATTGTAATTTTGGAGTTGAAGATGGTTTAATGTAGTCATTTTTATTTTGTTTGGTAGTTTCTTATATGTAAATATTTCCTGGTAGGTTACTTTGAGCACTAGACAATAATGCAATAGTTTCATAACAGGCTAGGAAATGTAATCTTATTATGGTTCTTCTAACCTAAAAAAGGTATATAGGTATCCAGTGGCCTGCCTCTAATAAATAGCTAAAACAAATACATACATATGTAGTTACATTTGAAGCCTAGGGAAAATTTAGGATTTAAATTCCCAACTCTTCAGAATCCCTTGAGAAAGCATCCAGCATCGGTCGGGAAATGTTGTGGCCTTCCAAGAATTGACGCGGTGACATAGCCCAAAAGTTTTTATTCAACGCGCCTTAGAAATATTTATACTTCATCCAAATGTAAGAGCAGCTAACTTTCAAAATTTGGTCAAAATCACTCAACAAATACTCTATTAAATGTCTTATTTAAACCAACACTACAAATGTGTTCAAATTCTTTAAAAGTCAGCTGTGTTTGGGGCCGATTTTATTCCCATGGGATGGAGGTGAATGGGTTAATAATGCGTTTTCAAGGTGTTACCATAAAACACCAAAATATTTAATGCATTAAGGTCAGGAAGTAATATCTTCGGGGCTGAAGCTCGACCTATAATTTATCAGTAGAGTTTGCAGAGTTTTCTAAAATTGAGTTATAGTGTTTATGTATTGCTGACAATTATTTGGATTTTCAATTCCATGAGACAATGGTGAAGGAGTTCTGTCGTTTTCTTGTGATTCCCTGTAATTTTTCCAATCAATTTCTCATCGGGACATGTACCGCATTTTTTATCTATTAATAAAATTACTAATGAATATACATACCTGCCTTTTGTGCTTGCTGCATGTATATACATATATTCTCATGAGGGGGATCCCATTAACTACATGAGGTGATTTTGGCGATTTGGGGACCATTCCTCCCCCGTTAGTGAGATATCGCAAAATTTGTATAAATACGTTGATCTATGCTTCATTGCATTGGATTTGTTTAAGAAAAACTATTTATTTAATTTTTTATCGAAGATTAGTTAAGACTAGTATTTAAGATTAATAAGATCATAGTCTAGAATCATAGTGAAAAAATTTAACAGTAAAATACTCAAATGAAAACTACTGAAATTAGTAAAAAAATATTCATTCTAATTCAGTCCATGGGGACTCATGTACGGTCTGAAGAGTGACTTCTCGAAACTACATGCCCGTGTGATTTTTAATTTAGCAGCGATGTAGGAATTGTTCGTAGACGGTGGAGCATTGCATGGAAGGCTGACAGTTTCTGCGAGTAATGATGCCTGGATTTGGCATGGATAACCTGGTCCGTGTAGCAGTCCTTCCTGAAAATGGACAAATTCAACTTCCCGGAATTTTTCGAAATACATAGTGGAACCTCGTTAAAGCGAGTACGGGCTATAGCGACACCCCCGCTATAACGAGAGATAGCCGATGCACCGTCAATTGACCCTATAATAAGCGTGTTAAAAAATTCGTTTTTACGAGACCCTTTCGGTGTTGGCCCTCGCCATAGCGAGGGTTTCACCGCCGGAAGACTTTCATGAAGATTCCTTAACCTCTGTAATTGCTAGCGAGCGATCTGTTAGAAATGAAGTGAATGGAGTGCTCAGTCTCAAATTTATGTGGTAAACTGTCGTTCGATAAACAAATGATGACAAAACAATGCTTAGCACGATTTTTATTCAGTGCGGCGCTTATAAATTGTTTGAATAGTCAGTCGTTATTTGAGTAAGGGAATTTAGTGATGCAAAAAAACATCGCCTTTCGTCTGGATTTATGCTTACGTTTATCGGATAGATGTTTATCTGTCGCCGCACCACTCCTGTTCCTGTATATCTGTTCGCAACAGGTATATTGGCTATTATTTGCTCCACCTCCGGTAAAGCGACAATTCGCTATAGCGAGTGTTTATTAGTGTACCGTGGGGTGTCGTTATATCGAGGTTGCACTGTAGTTAAGTTGAGGAAATGGATGCCTTGTTTCATTTCCTTTTCCATTGTAAATTTTATACACTTGTCCAAAGAGTTCAAAAGGCGTAAGAAAGTGTCTAGTTGTCTATCAGATCCTGATGATATGCACAAAATATCGTCTACAAATCGATACCAAGCACACATTTTTTAATGATGGGTTCGTTGATGAAAAAAGTTCTTTTTCTAGATTGTCCACATAAATGTCCGCAAGTATTGGGGATAAGGGTGAACCCATTCTGCCGAGTCAGCTCCTCTGAATTATTCTTCATATAAATGCAAAGCATATTCAAATCAATTCTTAGGCTGAAAATCAGAGTGACCATTTGTTCTTGCCTCATGGAAAATGCAAGCACCCAAAACCCAACATCGAAATAACGTTTTATTGATCTTAGTGTAGAGTACATTCTTAAGTTGTTGTGATGGTATGGATCCAGTTACATTGTGCGATAAGTTGATGTGAGGCTGTTGGTGGTTTTGATAACAGTCTTGCAAAAATGATTGATAGATTTAGAAAATGAAATACATTACACATATTGAATGGTATCTGAGAACTGATGCCAGGAAAAGAACCGGAATATTAGCCAGAAAATTGGCAAATATGATTATTTTTGTGCACCTTTCCTAGAAATTTGGTGAAGTGAAAAAAGTTTCTTGCTTCGGAAATGTTACTCTCGTTGGCTTGTCAATGACTGATAATCCTAAGTACATACTTATATGACTTGCTGTATAAATAGATGTAAATATTGATTTTAGTGATTTCCATTCATAATTATGTGTTTGTTTTCCTCTCTTCAGGGAACAAGAAGACTATGTCGGATTAAGCTTTGCTACAATTTCATCTGTCGGACCTAATGGTGCCATTATACACTACCAACCATCCCCTGAAACTGATCGAACGATAACTACCGAAGAGCTGTACCTTTGTGATTCTGGTGGGCAATACCTGTAAGTATCAACTTCATTTTATTTTTATTCAAAATGCGAGGTTTGTATATAATCCATATTTTTGTCCTGTGTGAGGTTTTGTGACGGTGCTTTTAAAATTTAATTGGAAAGTGAGAAAAATATTCTTGTAAATAAATGATAAATTTTACTTGCGTGTTTGTTTTTTTAATAGTGACGGCACCACAGATGTTACGCGCACCATTCACTTGGGAACGCCTACTCAGTATGAGAAGGAGTGCTTCACAAGAGTTTTCAAGGGGCAGTTTTCTCTGGGATCCTGCATTTTCCCTTCCAAAATCAAGGTGTGTGTGTGAAACTCAAAGTGAAAAACTTTAGTGCATATAGCAGGCTTGATGTTCATATTGTGTATTTTTCATTCAAAAATTCAATAATAAATTCATTCAAGTGTGCATACCAAGTATTCTCCCTCATTTAACTGTTTATGTAGTTGAATTTTCATCACTAAAAATGTACTGTCGTTGGATTACAGGGAAATTGCCTGGATACATTGGCTCGTAAGCCTCTGTGGGATGTAGGGCTGGACTATCTTCACGGCACTGGTCATGGGATTGGAGCATACCTGAATGTGCATGAGGGGCCGATTGGAGTCTCATGGCGGACACTTCCTGATGATCCTGGACTGCAGGAGGGAATGTTCATTTCAAATGGTGCGGGAATTGACTTTTCTGGGTAGAGTTTAATAATTTGAATGTTATACTTGAATTCAATTTCAGGATATGAATTAAGAAATGAATAAAAGCCTGAAACATTAAGATTTTAAAAAATACATTTTGTGTGATTGCAAATATCTTAACCTAAATGAGTTGGTGTGGTAAGTTTAGTGTTGGGCTTGTAGAGGGCACTTCTAACACATCACTCCATCCGTTGGGTGGGACATGAATCTGTGGCCTACTTGGTGCCCATTGTAAGGAACAGGCTGATGCTGATGTCAGGTTTCTCTGTAGCCTTCCTTCCCTTCCCTATGGCATTGATGACCTAAGCTGTTGGTTGCCTTCTCCAAATACCTTCCTACCATAACCTCTCATGTGATGTTGGGTTGGGCATGATGTGTGAATTATTACTATGTATTTCACTTTCACAGAGCCTGGTTACTATGAAGATGGAAAATTTGGCATAAGACTGGAGAATATTGTTCGAGTAGTACCTGCTTCAACCCCCCACAATTTCAAAGACCGAGGATTCCTCACCTTTGAGACCATCACACTGGTGCCAATTCAGACAAAGATGTTGGTGCCGGAAGTGCTGACTGAGAAGGAGGTGAGTTTTAATGAGACTGACTCCACTCGGATAGCCAAAGCGTAAATTTTTCACTCCTTTCAGTACAGCACTGAATATTTTTCTTCCCTATTGTTTTTAATTTGCCTCATTGTGTTGCAGGTGTCGTATTTGAATGACTATCATGCTCTCTGTCGAGAAAAAGTGGGTCCTTTGCTGAAAAAGCTTGGACATCAGGAGGCAAGGGAGTGGCTCTACAGAGAAACGGAGCCCATTGGTTAGGGCTAGGTGAAGGAATTGATAGTGTGCACTCAACTCTTGGACAATATTCTCTCACTTCAAGTGTGCAAGCTGTGTTGATGGCCTCTGTGGGTGCCATGCCACGACTTTTGAGAATATGTATCTTGAAGGTGGTGAATAATTTCATTTTAATTCCGTTTGCTTATTGTCCAATTCTTATGATGCTAATTTTGTTATATCATGAAATAACATTGTCCAGTTGATATTTTTCTTTTTCTTGACCTTACATTGAAAGTTCTTGTTAAATTATGTTTTTTTTTCAAACAAGACTTACGTGCTGCCGAATAAAATACTACTTTTAAACTTTTTAACCGGCAATTTTCTGTTGCTTCGCCATCCTTGCTGTTGATGTTTATCCATAGCAACTGACAGGAAGTTAAATCAAGGATGGTGATGGGAATAATTAAAGGATTTAAACAAATTTTTTCGATTTTATTTTTCTAGATAAATCCACATGTATGCCATAACAGATCTTGCTGCTTTGAAGATGTGAAAACATCATAAATCTTATGTTCTTGCTCTCTTTTCATCTGTGCTTGTTAATAATGCAAACGGTAGGCGAAAATTGCAAGTAGCCAGATATTTTTGTCTCAGAGCCATTTCATCTTAAGCTTTGATTTGTATACTTGGTCTGTTGTACTCTGTGGTCTAGATTTCCCTGTGAATATAGCAGTAAGTGACTTTGGCAATATAAGACTCTCTGTTAAGGCTGCTTTACATGGGGCATGGAATTGCGCAGGTTAGAGCTGCATTAATTTCTAAAATGGCGTGGAATTGCGCGAATGCATGGACAAAATTAGAACAGGGTCTATTTTGCCGTCTCGCATCCACGCATTCTCGCATGTGTTCTAGCACTTCACCGCTTTATACGATGCAATTTTCATTGCGTCTTCGCACGTACGTCAGATTGCACAATGCCGTGTACCGTGTAAAACAGCCTTTAGGAACTGGAAAGCATATATTTTCACCATTTGGCAGGACATAAGTGGCCCCAGAATTCACATGAATTGCGAGGAGAAAAAATTCCCCTTTACTGGTAATCGAACCACGGACATTTGGCTTTCTGGGCTGCTGCTGAGGCTACCACACTGTACTTTTTCCTGATTTCCCATGGCAATTGCACTGAGGCTCATGGTGCTGTTAGGCTCTTCTGGTCTATCCAAGATGGCAACTCAAAGGAGAAAGGACTACCATGAAGCCTCAAACCTGCATGAAAGCCATGCATGGTGGTAATGTTCACTCTGTAGGATTGGAATTTTACAAATACCCCTTGAATGTTTATGAAATCACTATTTATCATGCGAGGTCTGATAGACTTCCCATGTACCACTTGCCTGAGCCTTTTTTTATTAAGAACTTCATTTGGCTCAGAATCATTACCATGTTGAATTTACGTTGACCGGTGAGTGGTTTTTTGCATCCATTTTATGTATCACAACATATTATCCTGGCCCCTCAAGAACCACCAAATGGTTGATTATTGATTTGAAAGTGTCTCGGCTTGGATTTCTAGGTTCTCTCTACTGAATTTAGAACTTCCATTTACTCTGGTATAGTGGTTATGTATTGATAATGTACCATAGAGTGCATGTAAACCATTATACTTAATATCTTGCAAAGTGGGTCGATTGTGGGGGTCATGAAATGTGTTTTCTTCCCCTGAGTTAGGTGTAAACAATGGACCTTCATTCTTTGTCTTACTGGAAACTGTGCTCCTATACACCGAACTCAGGCCCTTGCGGGTTTAGAAAGGGAGAAAATCATTAAAGTTCTAATGTGTCGCAATAAAGTTAATCATTATCCCCCAAAACTACAATTACAATGTTAAGTCGATTTCCTATAGTTATTGTATGTTAAGACATATCATGTCTACTGTCAAATAATCCTTTCGAGGTGATGTCATAGGTATCCAAATATAAAAAAATTGTGCATAACACACACCGTTCAGTGGCGTAGCGAGGGGGGGATATGTAAATGATGTAAACATAATTGCGACTTTCCTGGCTACCGCTCTGACACAGTTCGTATGTGAATAATTTTATACTTAAAGAATTTTACCACCTTTGTACATGATTCTTTTGTCTATTAGAATAAAACTGAATTTCTAATGAATGGTAATTTGGTGAAATGAATAACTTGGGTAGAGAATGTGTCCAACTCTTTGTTGGGGGTTTGAATTTTGCGGTCGCGCATAGGAAAAACATAACAAGCTCGGAGGGCGCTACATATACTGATTGGAATGGAACATGTGGGAACAATAATCTCGGTCGAATCGAAGCCGGTCCAAGTGATAAGTGGATTTATGGTAGCTCAGGACGACCCTAATTGTATTCTTGAGAAAAGAATTGCACTATGTGACTCGTCGTGTAATCTTGTATGAATATTTCGGAGTGCTGAAATGAAGCTGACTAATTCTGTCCGTTGTTGGGAGCTTCATACTTGGTTGTTATGAAGCTTACGTTAACAATCACCTACAGAGATGTGAAAGACTGTTTTTTAAGGGTTCCTTCTCTTGCGGCGAAGGATGTAAGTCACGAGGCAAATAGCGAGTCGCGTTTATGTTTTAGGTCTTTGTTAATTATAATTTGTTTTCAGGAAGAATTTGTAAAAGTAGAGTATGGATCTACGGGAACCTCATATTTCAGCGTGGCTCGTGGCCAAGCAGGCAGTGTGGATTGCTGGAAAGGTGCTGTGGGTTTAAACGCCTCGTACGCGAAGAGCTTGGGCTTAGGTGAAAATGAAGTTGTGTCCGTGACGTTCTTGAAGTCACTACCCAAGTTAACAGCCGTGAATTGCCTTCACGACAGCGACGACTTGGATGTCCTGGTAAACGAAACTATTCCTCGATTTGTTTGTGAGGTTATATAGATAGGCTAAGCTAAAAGCGCTACTATCTTTACCTAATGGCTAATTTTCAGTAGATATGCGTATTGAGATATTTTACTGCTTTTTTTCATGTTTTGGAAGCTTGCTTGCGCATTGAAAATTATTTCGTTGTAATAATTTGCAGCTTTAAATTAATCGTGTACCCTAATTGGTAGGAACTGTCAAGGGATCGCTTGGAGGAAAAGATATTACAACAGATCAAGGTTGTGTGGCCTGGGCAAACCTTTCCTATATGGGTTGGAAAAAACTTTAGCTGTGACATTCAAGTTGGTGAGTAATTTTCCCGTCGATACCTCCGGGAAACTATATTTTGACCTGAAAAAGAACGAAGTAAACAATGCAAAAAGCTAACAAACTAAAACATATCAACCACCATGGCCTGTACCTCAGCAGAAATTCCATGAAATAGGTCTTTTGCTTTGAATACTTATAAAAGATGGCCATTTTAATACTAGTGGTCATCAAAGGCAATTTTATCGTTCTGATTAGCACTGCTCATTTGCGACCATCTGTTCATGTTGCCCTTGTACGTTATTCTATTCCAGTTGCTTTAAAGTCTTCGTTCTTGAGCTGTCCATGTACTTGTTTCCTAATATATATTTTTTTCTTGGATGTGGTCGCTGTCAAAGTTCTCCCAGTAAGTCGTCAAATATTTGGTGTGTAGATGTAGTACAGTGGTTAGCATGCTCTACTTCAATGCCATGTGGTTGTAGGATAGAAACTCTTAAATTCTCAGTCTGCAAATACATGTCCTTATAGCCCTTTTCATTCATCGAACTAATCAGTGATGAATGCTAGATATTCTTTAGAAATTAATTTTTTATGGGAACTGTTTTCTTCACATTATATTAGTGAACTTGATGAAATAAATGATACCCTGAATGTGGCAATGACAATTAAATGCAAGCTTTGGTGATGTCTGGGAAGTTTGAGAGCATGAAGGTTGTGGCCAGATGAAATTTTGACATAATTAATAAATTGTTATGGTATTTACATAATTTTTGATGCATCATTTCCAAGCTGTTCCCCTTGAGTGAAACAAACATTTAATACAAATAATTTTCCAGTTTATATCTGTTGTATCAGGCTCAACTTTGTCAAAGGTCATTTTATTAATGAAAAGGCAGAACTTTTTTTATTCCACCAATTTATTTTAAGGCATGACTAGTTTCGATGCAGTGGCATCATCATCAGTTACAAAGAGTCGAATCGAAGGCATGGCTCTTATATCTGATTCAGGTTAGGGGGAGGGTGAAAGTGGGCATAAGGGGTGGACACTTCTAGGTAGGAGAGGGGGAGGAGGTCCCATGGATACCCTCACCATTCCCTTAGTCATCAACAACCCTTCAAAAACTCAAATCTGTCTTCCACCCCACCTCCTCCTCCCCTCCCCCTTTTCGAAGTGTCTACCCCTTCTGCCTACCTTCTCCCTCCCCCATAACCTGGATAAAAAAATATGAGAACTATGCCTTTGATTCGACTCTTTGTACCTGATGATGATGCCGCTGCATTAAAACTAGTCATGTCTTTAAATAAATTGGTGGAATCAAAGAAAATTCTTTCATTTTATTATTGATTCCCCCTTTATTTCACTTGACTAAATCAGTCGAGACACCGAGAAAAGTACTTACTCCAATCATGTAATGCTGTATACGTATGAATTGTTTTAAAATTGTTCAAGGTTTTTGTGTGTTTATGCTGATTACAATTTTTATTTTTTATATAAAAGAATTTGCAAGTGATTAAGTACCATGTTTAAGGTGCCTGGTCAAGGCAAATGATTCATCTAATTTTGAAGTTTGCTCTCAATGTCCACTTCCGGGTGGTGCCTTCACGGTGTACCCCTGGCTAGCTTAGAGTCATTTCCTTAAATAATTTATTTTATGTGCCCAAGAATAAAAAACCCAGCTTCTTGCCTGAGTTTGTCATTCAAATTTCATATACTTGATTGAGCCATTTTTTTTTTCTTCTTGGGTCTTGCTTTCAAGAGTTTTCAATCTCACACCTCTTCCATTTGCTATTTAATACATTTCATTCTTCCATGATTTACTTTTATCTAAAAACAGATTTACAAGCCTTTGCATTCAGACTTACTCCTTTCAATCCAGGATTTAAAAAAGGTAGCAACGTACTTCTTGAGAAAAGATTAGAACCATTTTAAAATCAAATTTCCTAATTTGTTTGGTATCACTGGAAAATTAACTTTAAATAGTAATAGTTTGGGTTAAGTTTTTAGTATATTTGTTTTTGTGTATGAAATTTCCTTTATGATTGAATTCCTCCCTAGAATACTTGAGTCCACCATGCTCTGTTGGCATCTTGTGGGATGGAACTGTGTTGAACCTACGGCCGAGACCCACTGTTGGCAATGCCTCTCAAAGGAAGAACCCGAAAACAGAGTCTCCGAATGTAGGCTTGGAGGTGAGAGGAACTGCAATATTACATGTTGCATGTCGGAACATTAGAACCTAGCTGTTTTCTAGTCTGCCCTTATAAATGCCCTTCCAGCCCTTTTCATTGATCGAACTAATGAGTGATGGGTGTTAGAGAATCACCTGGGCATTAGCAAGGTAGCAAATAGGCTATGCCAGGATTTGATTTTGCCTTTGTTTGTGCCTTGGGGGTGTCAAAGTTGGGTGATTAATGACGAGTACCAATTGCACTGAAATCCAAGTTGAATATTTTTCTTTTGATCGTTCCTATGAATATTGTGAAGGCTTTAAAATGTTTGGCTATGCTACGTAAGAAATTGTTTCTGCATTTAAAGTGCTGTCCCATTTTGTGCTCTAACCATCCCATCCTTGCCATCAATCTTCCTTATTTTTGTCAGCCCATTGTTGTGATGCTCCATGATGAAAGGAATAAATGAGAGGGCATTGGATGGGAGCGATTGGATGAGGTGATTGGAAAATAAACTTTGGGAAAAAATCTTCTTGGAATACATTTTTGTAGAGTGAAAATTGCTTTTGTTAATGACAAAATGGTGGCCTTGGTAAGGTAAGGTGGTGGGGTGAGGCAGCGGGGTAGGCAGGGTCGCCTGCCAAGCAAGAGGTTGCTGGTTTGAGTCCCACCTGAGTAGGTTGCTTGGTTGTTCGTGTATGTGTTATTGTTAATTTGTAGAAAAATCCTGATATGAAATAAAGGCTAATGTGTGCCGTTTTAAGTGATATGCAACCATGAAAAATGGAGAATAAGGGAGGGAAGGGGATGATTAAGTATGCATTCAGCTGATTGGAAAACAGCATTTGCTCTAGTAGTTGTCTTGCTGGACAGATAAGTTTCATTTGTAGATTATATTCAATAAATATTCTCTGTCCATTTTCGTTGAGGTTTATTGTCAAGCGACAGGCACTCTGCGATGAAATTCTGAGCTGTTCTACCCCTAATTCAGAGTCACAGTTTATGATGTTACGTTCCTGGGAAATAGAGACTATATTGCTGAAGAGACTGGTGATGTGAAACATTTAAGCATAAAATATCACTTTATTACGATGAGTATGAGGTAAAATTATCTCTCATTAATTCTTGGCCAAGTGAGGAAATATATGCTAATGAACTAACCGAAGCACTTAATGGTACAAACTTAAAGAAATCTATGAAGCAGTTTATGCTTATACAGTGAAACCTGTATTAAGCGACCACTGACGGTTCCACTGAAAAATGGTCGTTAAGAGGGGTGGTCGTTCAAAGGGGGTGCGGGTGTGTTTCTGACTGCATAATTTCAAGGGAGCAGATTTAAAAAAGATAGGTAACTACTGAGTTCACGCTTTACTTTAAGCGACATAAATCGCATTTTATTCAGTGATAGTTTTTAATTGCTGATAAATTTTACACAGTTAGTAATTTAATTAATATTAAATATTTTCTCACTACAAAGTAATGTAGTATATCGCACAGGAACATTTGCATTAACAGCAATCTACAGTAGAGATGATTACCTCTTTATTTTTTATAATGTGTACTATATAAATTTAAAAATTATACGCATATACCATAACATATATATATCTGTATTAAGCTGAATTTTGAGAAAAAATTTTGTCACTCTGGCCAAGGAAGTTAAATCTCACTTTGGAGCCTATGAGAAGTAAAACAAACAGTGTCAAAGCCGCAGGAACTATAGCATAAATCAAATACATAGTTATTAATAACGTCCACTCTTATGAATAATGACTTTAAACATACATCACAGTATAGAAGTTTGCTTTAGGTCCTTGCACTTTTTTTTTGCGATTTCAGTTTCCAACACATATTTTAGTTCTGTAAACAGTTCATTGATATTCTCGCTGTTGAAATCTGCACTTTTCATTGAATTGTGACACTTTTCTATTAATGAAAGTGTCTCTTGAGGGCTTAATCTTGGTTCTTCGTTTGGCACAATGTCTGAGTCATCTTCATCTTCAGTAATGGTTCCTTAAAATACAATATCATCGAAAAAGAGATAAGAAAAACAGAGTTAATAGATATGAAATAATGCACAATGTTATTTTTAAATACGTACTACAATAATTGAGGTAATATTGGTTATTAAAAATCCTACCTTTTGCTTCTTTGATGATGCAGTCCTCCCAATCACCGCTGAAATCATAATAGCAATCGGTGTGGTTTTCCTCCTCAGTCACCATTTGGCTGTACTCAAACCCTGCAGCTCGAGCCAAAACATCCACATCCTCTGATGTTGTCTCTTCAATTTCTTCTTCGTTGACAGGATCGAAGAAACCACACTTCTGAAAATATCTCACGATGGTTCGACTTTCAACATCTTTCCATGCAGAAAGCACCCATGACACAGCATCACTCACTTATCTTCTTAGCTAAATCCGATGCGGTGGCAACTTCATCCATCCGTGCAATCAAATGTTGCATCATTCGCTTTCTGTACCTTAATTTGAATGCCTGGATAATGCCTTGGTCCAGGGGTTGTAATTTTGATGTGGTATTGGGCGGGAAGAACTGCAGGTGGACATTGGTCAGTTTTATTTGATGAGAGTGACATGTAGCATTGTCCAGGAACAGGAAAATATTTCGATTTTGCCGTCTCATTTTTCTGTCAAAGGTCATTAGCCAATCCTCAAAAATCTTCGAAGTCATCCATGCCTTACTGTTTGCATACCAAGATATACCCAACTTTGTCATATCAGTATTCTTGAAGCATCTTGGCCGAAGAGATTTTCCAATCACCAAGGGTGACTCTTTTTCTCCATCAGCGCTTACACAGAAACACACGGTCAATCGTTCTTTGGCCAGCTTTCCACCCTTGCACTGCTCTGACTTAAGTGTCAGGGATTTAGATGGCAGAGTACGGAAAAAAAGTCCGCTTTCGTCCATATTAAACACATGCTGCTGTTTTCGGGTTTTGATAATCGCTAGAAGTCTCATCTTCCAATCACAGACCACTTCTTCACTTACGTCTCCAGATTCACCAGAAATCCCACGGAAGGTAATGCTATGCCTGACACGAAATCGTTCAAGCCAGCCATTGCTAGCCACGAAATCTTCATCTCCTAATTCTATAGCAAATTGCAAGGCCTTCTCTTTTATTAAAGATCCACTTATGGGAATATTTTTCGACCGTGCGACTTTAAACCACTCAAAAACTGAAGAGTTAATTCCTTCGTATTTTTCTTGCCGCTTTCTTTTCACTCCTCGGCTCCGGTCACTGTTTTGCCACTCTTTCAAAATTTCTTCCCTAGATTTTAAAATTCCGTTTATTTGGGTTTTCCCACACGTAAACAAATCCGCTAACCTTCTTTCAGATGAACCTTTATCTCGTTCTTCAATAACTTGAACCCTTTCCTCAAAACTCAAACAAACTCTCTTCGACATCTTGGACTCGGAGATTGTTCTTATATCGTCACTCAAAGCAAACTGCCACGACGTAAATATGAAGTGGCAGTTTTGCCCACGAAAGGACTCGCTGATTCACAATTTACAAATGTTTGAGCAAAAGAAAATACATTGTATACAAAACAGAACCCCTACGGAGAGGGTCAAGCCTACGAACCCACTCCGCCTGCCGTGACTAGAGGGTAATTATCCTCAACGGCCGAATTGTTCTGGTAAGTGCAGGTATAAACTGGTGATGCTTACAATGTAGACTTTCCTAGCAGGCTAGTAGAATTCCTTGGTCGCCTAATGGAGGGAAATTCCCGTGGTAGTGGTGGTCTTTGGTCGGGGTGAGGGGTGGTCTTTGAATAGGGGTAATAAATACATTGACTATACGGGCATCACAATCGGTTCCGAAGAAGACTGGTCGTTAGGAGGGGTGGTCGCTAGGAGAGGTTTCACTGTACCAAAAGATTTTTTTATTCTTTAAGTATTCTGTTCTTC
The DNA here is from genome assembly GCF_921293095.1 of Ischnura elegans. Lineage (NCBI taxonomy): Eukaryota > Metazoa > Arthropoda > Insecta > Odonata > Coenagrionidae > Ischnura > Ischnura elegans. Next base: position 123,298,488 of record NC_060248.1, read on the forward strand.
ACTGTTGCCGTGAAAGCTTTGCTATACATGGTCTAGAGAGCTGATGATGCTAATTCATTATGTTCAGGATGCGGTGGGTGTGTTGCTCTTTGTTCATTTGTAATCCTGTGCATAAATACATTGTAGTACGTGGTTATTGTTTGTGCTGCTAAAACTGTTTAACATTTTGGTTGCTTTGCTAAAAAGTGATTGATATCTGTAGAACTTAATAAATATTAAAAGTATTGCTTATGATAGGTGAAATTTGGTGGAATATACTTAATATTATCGATAAATGATAGTGAAAACCTTGTTATTTTTTATAAAATTTATTTGTGACCAGTTTGGACTCATAATATCATACTTAGATAGGTCATCCTTTCATATTCATGAAATAAATTTTACATAGAATGATAAAGTTTTCACTTTCATTTATTTATAAACATTAAAAGTATTTGACATCACAGAATCACAAAAAAACCTCTGGAAAACTAATTCACTGTGAGACAAGTATCATGTGATTCAGGCTCTGGCTCTCTCTTTCATTGTGTGCATTTCCTCGGCAGTTCCGAGCATGTCAAATGCCATCATTCCTCTGCACAAAATTGGGGGATGCTGGTGTAAGTATGCAGGATTGGCTGGATTCCTGGCCTGTCAAAGGGCTTTGGTGCCACGTCAGCTGTCCTGGGGCATCGAATGGAGTGGATACATATGTTGTGCCTTCAGAGGGCAATATCAAGACTCTGATCAAGCTTGCCGTCCCAAATATTCTTCTCTCCAAGCATGTGCGGACGGAATTGGGATTGAAGGGAAATGGCCAACGTGTCAAGGTCACACAGTCATCAAGCCCTGCCCCAGTGACCCCGTCACTGCCCTCTATGACTGTGGCTGATGCAGCATCTTCTTTACTGTGCGAGCTTGATGATGACTGTGGGACAGTTGCTTGGAAACCATTGATGATTGGGTGAGGATATATTAATTTCGTAAAATTTTTAAGCCACCATTTACATGTGCAGGACTCACTTCTCTTAACCTTTGAACACCTTGCTTACCTCTGTGGGTGTATTAAATTTGATCTTCTCTACTTCAGCAGCAATGAGGAAAAAGAGACTTTTTTAGAACCTACTTCTTATCTTTTTTCTACGTCAAAATATGCTCTTGAAATCTTTTTGAAACATGTTTCCATAATTTTGGGGAACAGTCTGGTGCCCTATAAACAGATATAATTTATGGATGAGAATTGAATCTAGCTTTAAATTTTAAATTTCATTCAGCAAACAATTCAATTCAAAATTCAATTTCATACCTGTCTCTTTCCGTCACTTGTCCATGTAAAATGTTTAGAATGGTATGCCCTTAAAGTATGCAATCGCATTCCTGAAAATTTTTGTTTAAGCTGCAGTCGCATGCAATAAATGGGGTTGTTCTATAAGACCAGAAATTGAAATTAATTGAAATAATTCTGTGGATAAAATGGTAAGGATAGTTATGATAGAACAAAATCTTCTCCATTAAGCCATTCTCTCATAAATTTAAGAAAACATAACAGCTGTTGTCCATTTTTTGAGAGTTGGTGACATCACCATAGTTGTTATTCATTTACTTGTTCAGTGAAAATCTTTCACCTAGGAAAGGAATCGCTCATGAGAGCATGGACGACAACTAGCTATGCAAGGCCCATGCTTAAGGTAGAGGAGTTCCTAATTCTGCAAACTCATGCAGAAGTATGTGATAGATAGGGAAACAGATAAATACTGGCATCTTTATTTTTCAATCTCATTCTCAATCACCAATAAATAAAATTTAAGTACTGTATAAGCACGTGTAAGAGGCGCACCCTTATTTTGAGCATCGGGGCTTAAGAAAAAAAATTTTCGGCATTTTTTTAATCCTATCGTGTGGTGTTGCAGACTTATGCCTGGACTTTCGACAGTCATCAAAATTTCAACTTTCAATACTAATAATTCACGTGGCGTTTTTCAGCTAAATTTACACGATATGTATGGTGCTCGGAGATGAGTATGTATTCACTTGTATTCATAACCTTATGATGCTTACTAGGCATGGTCGGATCGGATACCGTGGATCCAAATATCCACGAATAATACCCTGCACCTTAATGTATTTCGGATCCAAATTCGTCGAAGAAATTAAATCTGAATCTGAAATTTTCAATCAATACTTCTGTGAATGCAACGTCCCATAAGAGGGAATAGAAAGAGTTCCCATCCTTCTTTGCATACGGCATTGCACTATGATGCTTGTTGTACTCATGAACATTTTTTTTAAAAAGAGATTGACATTAATTGTTGAGAGAGGCCATTCCAAGATTCAACACAATGTGATGATGTGCTTATTGTACATTTTTTTATGACCCTATTCATACATATCACCCTCAGGCCAATCCAACAAATTATGGTGGAAGGATTAGCATCGTTGGAGCTTGGACTGCGTCTATCACCTTTGGCCGACTTATTCAACCCACTGTGTCAGCCGCGGCTCTCCCATAATGTCCTCATCTTTGGTAAGAATTTCTTGAAAACTATTGCTTGGTTTGGTGCTCTTTAGAAGCTATAACATTAAAAAAAAATGGTAAATGTTGGTACTACTTCCCAGGAACGAATTTAGTTTGTTTTTATGCACCATGAGAAAAGATTTGGTCGTTGAGAATATTTATTTAGGCAAAATTACATAAAATATAAAATTAGTAAATAGGGTAGTTTCCTTCATCAAAGAAAAGGAAAGGCATTGATTGTGATTCATTACCCACCATTAGTGTATTCATAATATACAAATTATTTGGTTTTAGAAATACTGGTTTAGACGAATGGCAATGATCAATTTTAACCTCATTTGAAAAAGGCCAGATTGGCACCCATGTGATGCCACTCCATGTGACGTCACAGGGACCTAGTTTCTATACGAGTAGATAGGAGTTTTACATTGTTTGAGGTTACCAATGCATGCATGAGGCACAGAGCTCAGGGAAACATGTCTTAAGGGGGTTGGTCGCGCCGCCTGAATACACCCCTGCAGAGGCTATCTGTTATTGTCTTCATCCAAACAGAAAAACAGACTATACCGCCGATTTTTGATAAAATATTTGAAAAAGGTGAACCTGTGCTTCTGTCTAACGAATATTTTGTACATGGCTTACGATTATATCAATTAAATGTTAAACTTGATCAATATTAGGGTTTTTTGAACAGATATCTTGGCATCCCATGAACCGATTAGGTTTTTTTGTTCGACAAATTCAATCTATTACCCTTTATATACCATAAGAAAGTACCATCATGTACTCAGTTACTGACGAAAAGCTACAAATTCAATAATCATGAGGCCATGCACGGCATTTTTCGTTCTACGCTCGATAAGAATCTTGACTAGCCTTTCTCTCCCGTGTCTTTCCCCTCCACTCCCCATTCCACCTTATTCTCTCGCCTCCCAAGACAGAGCGCCCGAAGGCTGGGAGGTGGGGGAAAACCTCTCTCCCCAGGTATCAAGTATCGTCTGCGCCCACTGAACGTCAGCCTTTCACCAGCCTTCGCAAACATTATTAGCTTGGTATTTTGTTTCTCAAGCCAAGGGGGCCGTGTGCAACAGTCGGCGGAATCACTGGAACACTTTTTCAGAGGCGGGTCGCTTTTAGTTTTTCGGTGAGAGCTATCGAGGAACAGTGTTCGTGCCCGTGATCTCCAGCGTGTGGGAAGGACGGTAATATGGAGGAATGTAAGAAGCATTACAGAAAAACAAGATATCGTAGAGGATACGTGAAAAAGAAAAGAGTCTACAATGTGCAGAATCTTACTCGGAGGAAAGATTGATTTTACAGAGTTAGCGTAATTTTTTTCAATGCATCTTCATAGTACTAAACAAAAAATGGCTCGGGGACCTATATTCAATTGGCTGTAAATGAGAAAAAGAGAAAATGTTTCTAAGTGAGCTATTCCCGTTACTACAGCACATTAGTCTTCAAGTGCTGTAAAAACGCAGCCAAATACATATCGTCTTCAATCACTTTAGAGTTTCAACTTTAGGAATGATTCAATACGTAAAGGTACGGCGAAAGCGACGGTCTTCTTATTAAAACGCCTTACTTCTTTAAATATGGTCAAAAATACGTCGTGTTTGGACTCATTCTTTTTTAGATTTTGTGCATTTATTTGATCTTCTACATTTATTGAGGTACAACAATAACTGCGATAAGTTATTGTTTATCGCCCTAATGCCCACTAGGTGACTCATATTAGCAGCCTGACTTTTGATAAGGGGGGACATCGAAGCGAGCAGTCACTGAATGTCTTCTACTGGGGAGTGGTGGGAGGAAATTTGATGCTCCAAAAGAAATCTAATCCTATTGCTCTCATGTTACCTCATATTTTTTTCTCGTGGCGGGAGGGCCTTCTCACTGCTCCCATCCTCCAAATTCATCCTTCCCCTCCGGCTCCAAAACCCCCTTCCACTTTCGACAGAGGCGACACAAGCGGTGGCTCCTTGCGTTATAAAAACCGTTAAAAACGTAATTTCAAATCGCGGTCAACCCCCTTAATAATCACCTATTTAAACTGGCTAAGATTGGAAAGTTTTCTTCATTTGATAAGGTATTAATAATCATTATTTAAGCCAAGCGCTACCAGCTAGCAGGGTACTCTGCTACCTGCTAGCATTTGCGTTGTATCAGCGCTCAAAGCCTCGCCTCAAGGTCACCTCAGTTGCGGCAGCGGGAACCAGGACGACGTCACATGGAGTTTTCCCATCATTAATAGTTAGTTGTTGCGTTTTCGCACATTTGAAAATTTTCACTTTTCATTTAAATGGGAAAAATAGATATCGTCATTTGAAAATCTAAAAGCGTGAAATACGTACACCAGGAGTAATAATCTTTCGATTTAGGCAATAAAAAGTAATAGGAAACCACTCTACTGTTGATTGTTAACTTTCTCAAATGAGGGAATGTCCTGATAGATCTATTATGATAAATGAATTAGGCAGGCCACATTCATTTAAGATAATTAGAATAATAATTGAGTCATTGATAGACCAACCATCCATTTTGAGCTTGAAATGTGGTTTGTTAAGAGCTCAACAGGTAATGGCTCCCTTCTCCTCTCTTTTAAGCTTGGTGTTCTTTGTTTCAGGTCCACGTGGCTCAGGAAGGAGCACACTTGCACGGGAAATGGGCAGTCAATTGTCAGGTGCACCCCACTTTGTTCACCTGTCCACCATCTCATGTCGAGGGCTTGTGGGTAAGAAATAATAACCCCATCTGCTAATCCCAATGTAATACTGTAGCATGGAGTCGTCAAAACCTGTTGCCTGAACATCTAGAACAATTGGTTTTTCTGTAAGAGAATTTGAAAGTATCAAATCATTTATTCATAGTAGTATTCTACCGATTAGGGTAGGTTTCCATGGAGTACAAAAGAAGTAATCTGGGAGCCTCCCATTTCTTCCAGCACTGCCTTATTTAATTCAGTGGTCTACCCTCTTTCAATCTATCTAAAAATCCTATTCTCTTCCTTCCCCTCCACCGTTTACCTAACATTTTACCCTCTAACACAGTTTTCAACATCCCCTCCCTGCTAAGCACACGCTCCATCCAAACCTTCTGCCTCCTCCGTATCTCATCTAAAAGTTGCCTCTCCTCACCCGTGTCCTGCACTTCCCCTTTCTCCTCCTCTCTGTCCATTTCACCATCTCCATACCCACACCTCGAATGCCTCCAATCTTCTCTCATCCTCCTTCCTTAGTGTCCACGTTTCCGCACCATGGAGAGCTATACTCCAGATCAAACCCTTCACTAACCCTTTCTTTAAACTTACTTAATGATCCTCTCAGAGGCTCTTTCCTGTTCATGAATGCCTCCTTTGCCAATGCAATTCGCTTCCTAATGTCCTTACTACTGTATATGTTTTCCTCCAATGTGTCGCCTAAATAGTTGGATTGCTCTACCCGCTCAAGCTTCTTCCCACCTACTTCTATTTTGAGTCTTACATTCCTCGCTTGTGATGCGTTACAAATCCGCATTACCTCGGTCTTCTTGTGATCAATCCTCATCCCATATCAAATCATAGATGATTCGTTTATGTATGAAATCTTTATGAATTATTGCAAATGGCGTTACTCTGGGCTCTACCTAGCATTTTTGATACTTATATTTAAATTAAAGTCGATATATTATTAGAAGTTAATTCATTTCAATTGTGCTTATGGAACTGTTTAAGACACGTTAATTTTCATTCATCTCCTAATTCTGACACTTTCGCCATTAACGTTCCTCATTATCTTTTCCATTTTGCATTAAGCTAAGCGTTCAGAAGAGAGAATTCGCTAGGAGACTGGAAAAATGAGAATGTGTTGGTGCATGCATTGCCAAATTGCCTGTTGCAGAAATCACCATTCTTGACTCGACTCAACTCATTAGTCAACTCGAGATCAAATAGTACTACTTGCACATCCCTACTGCCTGCTCTTAGTCAATAATATTATGCATTAAGTAAAGAAATCAATGGTGGATATTAATTTTGATTTTGAGGGATGCGATCATTAAGATTTTACCACAAAAAGGGAAGGATCACTTGATCCATTGCATCAAATGAGGTCTTCTTTTGCCATTCATACTGTACACTTCTACTTATTAACTGTATTATTCCTCTTGCTAACTGAGCATATCAAAGCCATCTGTGTTTATTTATTCAATTCTTATCCTGTGAAACCCTTGCCTTGACTACCCCCAGGGCTTGAAACATCCAGGATATGCCAGTCAAAACTTATTTGATCATCATTGTTTTTATAAGTATTGATTAAAAACGTAGTTTTGCAACAATATAAGTCTTGTGTGTCTCATGGTTGGAAAAAACACTCAGAAATTTTAGCCTCAGAAATCTTTGGATTTTTGTCTATTCCTCATAAAATTACATTTTCTCATGTTGTACATTTATTACCCTCAAAGTAATTGCCATTAAATTCCCTGCAGACTTTATGGTTAAGTCTTAGGACTAGAAATTTTAAAAATATTTTGCTTTAAACATTGTAAAATTTAAAAAAATCTCAGTTGCTTAAAATTGGTTGTATTTCAAGATTAATGTCTTGAGAACTTATCGACATCTAGAGCTCATAATTTTTTCAACTGTAGAAAAATAATGTTTTACTGGAGCAATAATGATATTGATCTCATAAAATGGTTAGTTTTTGCAGAATGAGCAAGAATCCATAAGGGATATAAAAATTTTTGCACATTTAACCTCCCGACGGAGGTCATACAGATATGTATCTCCGAGTCATGAATCTTAAATTTTACGATTGTTACTTATCTTTACAGCACACCAAAAAATCAGGACTAAATGAATTAATGCATGAGGTCCTCCTTTTTTTGTATCAGTTTCAACTGGCATTGGCTGTGACTGAGTTTTGGTATTGATTCACAACACATTTAAAAAAATACATTTCTTTCAGGGAAGAGACCCGATGTGTGTGGAAAGATTCTTAAAGAATCAGTGGAGGAGTGTATTGCGTGCCAGCCATCTATACTCCTCCTTGATGACCTTGACTGTCTTGCACCAAGGGTCAAGTCCTCTGAAGAGAATACTCCTGAAGGCATCCACTCTAACAGGTATACACTAACGAGGAGGGAGATATTATTTCGAAAAGTATTGAGTGTTGGCAGGTAAAAAAAAATGTCTCGTTGGAATTCATTCGCTTTCATCTTGCAAAATTTTATTTTATTTATTTATTTTCATTTATTTCCATTCCACCAAAGACAACTCTTTATGGCCTTTTACATTGGGGATATTAACATGTTAACAATTTTACGTACACTAACAACCATATCGTGGATAGGGGTAACTTACCGAAGTGGGATTCGAACCCTCGACCTCCTGTTTGGCAGGTGAGGACTTTGCCCCACCACCACGGAGGCTAGCAATTTGAATGAGATCTGGTGGTGACACGTGAGGGACTTCCCTTGTAAGTCTGACTGAAATGATAAATAATGAGAGATATTTTGTGAAACGGATAGATACAGGAATTCCTTTTTCTCCCTCACAATAATGGACTTCAATAAATGCAATGTGGGACTCTGTAATCAAATTACTCCAGTATGCAATCTCATTTTTTTCTATTTTCTTTGTGAATGTTTGGTGTCCTTGCACCCCAATCAGAAACTTATCAAGACAGCTTGCAGAGCAGTACATAAGTTGTTCACCTTGCTGTATTTTTCCTTAAAACCTTATATCTAACTGCTTTGCCATTGATATAAAGTCTGGGAAATTGAAGAAACGTGGACTGGAAATTAGGAAAAAGTCAGGGAAATTGAAAATGGGCTGTTGGTATGAACCCTGAATTAGCTCTGTGGCTGCAATTGAAATGGTATGTAAAGGAAATGAGCAAGGGAAATGTAATTATAAGGGTCGTTAGAGCATTATAGGATGCAATCTATAATGTTGTTGTGTCCACCCTCATACTGTGAAAGACAGTGCTAGATTTTAAATTGCAGTTAAACAAAAGTCATTCGATTATGGTGGCTAGGATTAATGTGCCATTTTGAAAATTTCCTATTAGTAACTTTCACCATACTTGTAACTGTAACTACAGTACACTCCCGATTATCCCAATGGCTAATGATGGGAAGAGACAGCACGAATTATCGGAAAACATGGACAACCCAAACTTTCACTCAAATGTCTTGGAATGTTCATAATTTACGTAAAACAAACAATATATTATGATTTATGCAGTTATTCTTCTCTTCTTTATCTATGCAAGAGTGCTTCCCAGACTCAATGAGAGCTTTCTTTGCCAGTTCACGATCTTTTTAGTGGTGATAACATGGTTGTCTTCGAATTAATAATGCTCCATGTCCGGCCTGGTTTCGAAATACACACATGGGTGGCTGTATGATCACGGATGAGATACAGAAAAGTGGTATGCACGAATGCACAAAACCACTGCTCAACGTCAGAAGCTACACTGTCAGGCATCATGCCACGTAGTCGCATCTCGCACTAGTTGCCCAGGTTGCAACTGCTGCATGACGTGTATCCGTGATCAAGGAGCAGGGTCGCGCACTGCGAGGCTTGGAAAACAGGAGCACAGTGCTCCCGTGAATGCAGCTAGCACGTGATTGTTTCCGTTTTACGATAGGGATTCTAACGGAAATAATAAAACCGATGTATCCTAGCATTAATGCAGTAATTCTGGTTATTTTGCGTCCGTTTTTTTTTTTTAATAAAGATCGCGGAATAAGTTGAGTGAGAGTGAAAATCATGCACGGATAATCTGCAATCCGGATAAACCGCAGCCGGATAATCAGGAGTCTGCTGTAGTTACTTTTGATAATTTTAGCCAGTATTTTTTACTGTTTACAAGTTACTTCAAGTGACTGCAAATGAGCCTAGTTACATTTTTTTGTACTTTACCAATCTCTGGTGGTCACCTTGTCCTGATCGTGTGAAGTTCATGTACCTCTGGCAATACGCTGTGGTTCAAATCTCCAATCTGTGTGCTAAAATCTCTGGTATAGCCTCTAAACACCCAGGCCAAAATCTTCAAAATTGACTCTATGAAAGGGCCCCGAATGTGTGTACCTGTGGCTTAGGTCAGGGTAAGCTTAACATATCCTAAAAAACATTCAGGTTGTAGCACTGAATGAGTGAAGTGCTTGTGTGAGGTCAACCATGCAAAATAGGGAACATTGTATAATTGTCTTGCAATCGTCATCTACCTCAGTGTGAAAATAAAAAATAGACGCTACGAAATGCGATAAAATGTTATCAAAAGTGCGATAAAATAAAAATGAAAGTGCGATTTTCACGTATCTCTACTCGTTTCCTAATGTTGCGTTGATGAAGCAGTCTTGCAACCTCTCCCCTGTGATTCTGTTACCATTTGGCTGTGGTTGGATGTGCTCATGGGGAGGGCAATATTTTTCTTCTCAGAATCGGTGAGCTGGTGTCGAGGGTGATCATGAGCACTGTCCATGCGGATTCTTCTGATCGAGTGGTATTCATAGCAACTGCCCTGTCCCCTGCTAACCTGAGTTCCCTGTTGGTGTCTCCTAGAGGAACCCATATCTTCACCTCAGTTCTTGCTGTTCCAGAGTTGGATGATGTGAGCATATTTGTGAAATTGTCATAATTCATAGAATTAATTGAATAATTTCTTGAAAACATAATATTGTAGACTTCAGTCAATCTTTGTTTTTCTCAGCAAACATATTTCTCTTTCAAAGCCTTAGGCCCAGTTTCACCAACACGGATAATATTCTCTATAATCTCAGTTTTCAAAAACTCGGTTAAAATTATTATCTCAGAAATGTGAGGACCGTGTTTCACCAACGACGTTTTATCTTAGTTTTCAAAAACCGAGATAATCAGAATAAATGATTTGGCTCGTACGTTTTTCATAACTCTGACGTGGGAAAAACAAATGACTGTAAGCAACCGTATGATATGGAATCAGCTTTAATAAGCCGGTAAGTGTACAATTTAGTACAGGGTGATAAAATGAACAGCAACAGTATTAATATAGGCGATGAGAGTTCGAAAAGCTCAACTATTAATACATAATAATAATTTTTTCGTGTAAGGATTTATTAATTTGCCTTACCGAATACCACGCACGGGTAGTAAAAAATAAATAAAAAACAAATAGGGGAACCGCGTTTAGCAAGAGCAAGGAATGCGAGAATATTGCGGTAAAAAAACTGGTAAGCACCTTTGTTTAATGCATCGTTATTTAAAAATGAAAATTTTTAATTTACCGAGACTCCCAGATTTAAACAAACACAGTTCTTGGTTATTTTGTGCTACAATAATTAATTACGTCTCACATTGGTCAAATTGCGATTTTGAAGATAACGATGCTGTTACATAGGTTTTAATTCAGGAATAGGACAGAGATAAAAGGTTTTTGTATATATATATGTAAGAAAATTCAAAGAAAGGCTTGTGACATTTATGAATACGAACATATTTTGGCAAGAGTTGTCGGAATTATTGGCTCAAGAGGAGCATAGGCATGGGAAGTTTAAGAGAAAGAAACGTGAAATTTCTTTGACAAGGGGAGATCACGTACCCCATTATGATGATAAAAAATTTTCCTCATGTCTATGCTTGCTACAATTAAAATTATTCATATACTTGTCGCCGTATGATCAAAGCGAAGACGAAAAAAAAGCTATGCATAAGTTGCAACTGCAAAGGCTCGAACCCTGATACCCTGGGTGAGAGTCGACGACGGTACCACTGCACCAACTACTCGAGATGGAAAATGTCGTGCTATTTTAGCATTATACATCATTATTGAATAAGGCTTGTTAAAAGTACCGCATGAAAATTAATTAATTACAGCCAAACTAAGGCTCATTCATTAGAACCACTACCAGTTTATAGATGTGTTCGCCATTCCGAATGCTATAAAATATACGGCATTGGAAACCTCCGCTTCCCCTTGTTAGTAAAATTCGTCTTCTTCGATGAGAGCGAGAACTGCCTTTGCAGTTTCATATGCCATTTTGGGATGAGTAAATAAATGTACTTCACCATATATATTAAAATAATCTGCACGCTCATTTATCCATAATGAACGTGGTCTCCGAATAGAATGTCGATATTCTTCATCGCTGTCATTCGTATTTTCCGAGAGCTGATGAAGCTGCATGCGCGCCATGCCATCTGCCCTCAGATTAACTCGGATAATAAGCTTTGGACTGCGGAATATCGTCAGTAAAAGTATAAACCGAGATAACAGCCCAAAACCGAGTTAATGCATCTGGTGAAACACGATTGTTGTAATATCTCGGTTTTTGAGAATATTATCCGAGTTAATTCAATTATCCTCGTTGGTGAAACTGGCCCTTAAACAAAGAAAAAAGTGCTTAGTGAAATAGTGTTTCAGATCAGAACTTTCATTTATGGAGCTTTATGATGACCTGTGAAGTCGAGCATTCCCTAAGTTTTGCAATTTCACTCAATCTTGAGTTTTGCATATTCTGAGACCTGCATCAATCTAAAATAATATGTAAATTCAAGGTACATGTGAACAGCATTGGTTGTGCTTTGGTACGTTGCAAATCCAGTCATAATAAAGGATGGGTTTTAGAGAATGAGAGTATTGTTAAGGATCTCTTGTACTCAGGGTAAAAAAGTTTGCTCAAGTATTTTCTCAGAAGTTAATTTTTTTGTCCTTGAGATTTAACTTAGGGTTGAAAAATGGTTTACCCAGAATACTCTAAAAATTTCAAGGTGATTGCACAAGCTGTAAGCAAGTAATATTTCATGAAATCAGCCAAAATCTGGTGGAGTGGTATGCCCTCTTAATGCTCTTTTTATTGCTGATTTCTCATACACGTTTTTTGCATCGGGTACACTTGATTTCCTGAATTATATTAGGAAAAAACGAGTTATAAATGTGTGGTGAAAGGAAGCTCAATGATTTTTTTCCTGGGTATGTTGCCGAGTCATAAGGAAGTGTGTGTTCTTATGTATTTTAAATTTATTTTCCCTGAAGGAGCTCAGAGAGAAGATGCTGGAGACGATGTTGAGAGGGCTAGGAGGAAATGGAGATCTTGGCAATGAATCTGGAATGAAAACATTGAAGGACATTTCCCTGAGAACAGCTGGGTTTGTGGCTGTTGATTTGGCCGACCTATTGGAAAGAGCCAAGTTTGATGCCCTTAGGAGAACTGCCATTTGCAAAGGTGAGTGCAAGAGTTATGGAAACAATTGACTTTTATGCCAGTGATGGAATCTTATGCTGTACATTGCAATTATCACCGATCACAATTTTGGGCATGGCTTATCTTTTTAAGCCACGACATACACAACTGTTAATCAGTTCAAAGATACAGTATAGTAATTCCTCTGACAGAAAGAGGAAAAGTAATCATTATTTTTTAAAGAGTAGAATGTATAAATCAAGGTACCATCAAGTGTTGAAATTTTTTAATTGTATTCTAAATAATTAGAGAAGTGTTAGTAATCTGCATAATTTTCATCTGACTTTCTCTTGTAAAGCCAGATTTACGGAGAACATTTTTCTAGTATTTTCATCTTCATTGAGTGTCCTAAAAAAACAGATTTTGACACATTCAGGTTCTGGTGAAAACTAGCAAATTCAATGCTTTGATTGCTCTCGAACTACGCTTAACAAAGGAAAGGAATTTATTAGATTTTCCTCCGTAGCAATTTTTCTGTAAAATCCCTTAAATGGGAACTCCTCTTCTAATAGCTTTCTATTGAAAGTATTTCCTGTTAAGATAGTTGCTTACTGGTTTTCTCGTATTCACTCTCATTATTGGATACTAACAGATTTGTTTGGTTACTGGACTTGAGTTCTAGGTCACTGCATTTTCTTTCTGGGCTATTTAATGGTGTAAATTTTGCTTTTGTGTGGAGAGCGTTAAAAGTGGACATCTTTCGGAGGAAGTAGTTGATAGTGTCCTCCGTGGTATTATTATTTAGGTCAAAATAGTGTGATGATTGCCGTTCTTTTCTTTTCCTCATGTGTGAATAGGTGAGCTGAAGTCTTACAAAACATGTGGAAGGTTTATTGAATGTCATGTAATTGAGTTACTTACATGTATAAATAGGTTACATATCATCTCAAGATGCTACTCATAGCATTGAAAAGACTTCCTTTGGTCGGTAATATCCACTCCATTAACAATATTTCAAATATTTCAGGACTGGTAGTGTCCTGGAAAATTAAGCTTCCCCTGGGAAATGTGGAAATTTCAGGGATTTTTTCATTTCTTCATTGTGGACACCCTTTAAGGTTTTTTTCTTCTATACCTAATTCGATTTTGAAGGGGAATTTAAGCACCCTTAACCTTCACTGGATTTATATCAGATAATTTAAATGTTTGAGTGGAAAATGATGAAGAATAGGGTGGTTTCCTATTATTTTTTTATTGCCTAAATCGAAAGATTATTACTCCTGGAGTACGTATTTCACGCTTTTAGATTTTTAAATGACGATATCTATTTTTCGCGATTAAATGAAAAGTGAAAATTTTCAAGCGCGCGAAAACGCGACGCGTAAGTAGGAATGATGGGAAAAAAGTCCGTGTGACGCATTTCTGGTTCCCCCTCCCGCCTTGTGAGGTGACCTTGTAGAGGCTCTGAGCGCTGATACGACGCAGGATGCTAGAGGGTAGCTGAGTACCATGCTATCTGGTAGCGCTTGGCTTAAACAAGGTTTATTAATACCTTATCAAACGAAGAAAACTTTCCGACCTTAGCCAGTTTTAATAGGTTATTATTAAGACATGTTCCCCTGAGCTCTGTGCCTCTTGCATGCATTGGTAACCTCAGGCGATGTATAACTCCTGTCTACTCATATAGAAACTAGGTCCCTGTGACGTCACGTGGAGTGGCATCGCATGGGCGCCAATCTGGCCTTTTTCAAATGAGGTTAAAATTGACCATTGCCATACGTCTAAACTGGTATTTCTAAAACCGACTAATTTATATATTATGAATACACTAATGGTGGGTAACGAATCGCAACCAATGCCTTTCGTTTTCCTCGATGAAGGAAACTACCCTATTGAATATAATCATGAGATAAAATAAAATGATGTCTTAATAATTTTTCGTGCTTAGGAAAGGATGCTGAGATTTCAAATCAAAGCTTGGAATCTAACCCAGATGAGATTCTGCCGGAAGACCTCGAGTCTGCATTGTCTCGCACCAGTCCCATTTCCCTGCATGGGATGCAGCTGGATGGCGGGGAACGGCCTGGAAGCGGTGGGGAAACCCTGTGGCTAGGGGTTGGAGGCCTCTGTGATGCCAAGAAGAAGCTGGAGGAGATGGTGCTCTGGCCACTCAAGGTGAATAGTAAGGATGGAATTTGATTCACGTCAATACCAGCAGTATCAAGAGTATCAAATCAATTCCACTATACTAGTAATTCAATACCAATATATAAAGTAGAAATTCCACTTTAAGAGCCTGCTTGGTAGCAAAACTATGCAAGAGAATGTTCAATTTGCAGAACCTCCATTTTATTGTTTTACAAAGTAAATAGCTGCTCTTCCTCAGTGGATCTCCAGAAATTTGGTCTCTACTGTTTGAGTGCTTTGAGTGTGATTATAGTCATAACCTGGCATCTGTATATCCTCATCAGCTCTGTGAAGGATCCCAGGATATTAACCAGATTTTCTTTGAGGGGTCCCATTAGCCTTGCAAAGGATTCTATTTGGGTTGTGTGTTTGTGTCTGTGGAGGTCCCTGGTGGGTAATAATCCCATAAACCACCAGAGGAGCGTATTCTGGTGTAGAGGCTCTGGTTGGTACGTACATATTTTAGAATCTCAGTTCCCACAAATCAACACTGTGATTTTCTTTTTTACTGACGAGTGGTGCCAAATTTTACAGCCATTGGAGACTCTTTTTTGACTTTTGATCTATAGAGGTTGTAGAGCTCAATTCCCTTTACTTAGCATAAAAATACTTTTGGATTGGAAAATAGGTTAGTTCCCAGTTTTTTTCTTGTCACTATTGATATTTGATTATTTGCTGACAGCACTGTCATTAATTGTGAATTAAGTGGACCCTGTAAGATCCTATCTTCGGATCTAAACAATGTTCATGCTTGGAGCCAAGAGTGGGGGCTTGAACATAATCTGAGTAAATACATGGCCATAGGTTTCTTGTGTAGGTCGTCCAATTATCCCTGTGTATATGTTGTGGATACACACATACACAGGGATGTGTTGTTAGCACACAGGTGACAGACGTATTCAATGCAGTGCTGTATTCCATTTTTTTTAACTTTGATAATGCTAATTTTATAATTTAGCACCTCGCAGCTGTGAAGCTTATTTTTCTGTCAATTCTAATTTACATTTATTAATAATTTTTTCTCTATACTGGGTGTAACACCATAAGCTGCTAGAGACTTGAAAGCTATGCTGTGTGCTTACATTGCTTTAGCTGCTAACAATAGATGTCTTATTGAGGGACATGAAGAACATCCTATTAGAACTTCACTCAGTTACTAGGCCTGACAGAATTGATAAAGTAAGAGATGTATGAATGCATAATAAAAAATGTATCATTTCTTTTCAGTATCATCAGCTCTTCTGCAACCTTCCTCTGAAACCAAGGCGAGGCCTTCTTTTGTATGGACCTCCTGGTGTAGGGAAAACTCGTCTAGTATCCTCTTTGGCAGGTCACTGTGGCTTAAGGCTCATCAATGTCAAGGTATGTCCCTTCCTCTCTCTCTGTACAAGGCTTGTTGGACCTGATTAGTTTGGACTTTTGGATTTTATTGCATGGCATGAGTGTGAATGCTGGTTGCCAAATTCAAATGAAAAATTCTTAAGGACTCTCAAAATATGATGTACCTTGTTCCTATGTGACTAGGTTAAGTAGCTAAATCTGTTGAATAAACTTATTTTCTGTATCCTGGTGACCCCAGTAGCCTTAATATATGCCATGGAGCCCACCTACAACAAACCCGCTTATAACTAAGTCCCGTTTTTAACAAAATGAAAGCCGTTCCCCATCAAAAATGGCATTTTTTCCTCGAAAAAATCCTGCTTTTCACGAAGGCATACTGAAAGGAGTCCCGCTTAAGATGAAGTTATTCTCACGGCAAGATATATTTTCAACCTCTTCTAAGCTGTTGTAAAACATAAACATAATTTTATATTTGTTTTGGAGAGCCCTCACAATATCCAATTATTTTTGTCCATAAATGCTCGAGGAGAAATCTAGCATTAGTTCCAGAACTTCTAATCGCAGATTAGAACAACATGTGAACCCCCACCGCTGCCATGGGCTGCTGGAAACCCATCTCTGTAATGCACCGAGCAACTCCCACCTGGCAACTTTTCCTCTACTCCTCCATCAAACCTTGTTCTCTCGTGTTCGTCAGTCTCTGGGGGTTTTCTTCTGGATATTGCGCCGAATTACCCGAGTGCACAATCGCACAGCCGCTCTTGTGATATTGAACACTATGGAGAGTGATAAGGGAAGAAGGAAATATCAAGTTTGAACAATTGAAATACTCATGAAACACATAGAACAATTGAAATTTTCAAGGTCGGTAGACGATGAGATGAATGAGACCAATGTCACAAAAAGGTACTAGATTTTACTCAGTACTTTATTAAGTAGATTAAAAAATTGAGAGAAGATGGAAAAATCTAGTGAATGTGTGAATTAAGGAGATTATAAAATAAACAACTACTCTAAAAATGCAGATATTGATGAGCCTCTACTTACGTGGTCCCTAATTTAAAAAAAATGCTGAATGTCAAAATTCCCCCTTCCTATTTCCTTACTGGCTTCGTGTTGCTTTTCCTGAAATCCAAGGCTGGGTTACCTCTTCCATTCAGCCCAACTCTTTCCTCTCATCTACATCTACGTACTGCCCTGCAAGCCATCTAAAAAGGTGTGTGGCAGGGGGGTGTTAGGATACCAGCAATCTATGCATAAAAAGCAAATGCTCAAACAAAATTGTGGCTAACGTATATTAAAGTCCTTTATGGCTTGGGGGAAAGACGAATTGCCATTTCTATGCATTTGGCAAAATATCTCTCTTAATTTATTGCTTCTGTCTTACCTGGAAAATAGTAGGGCTCTAAGATGATGTTCTCCATGTCACTCCTAAAGATATCTATTCTCAATTGTTCAAGCAATCTAAGCCTTGCGCACAGCTTCCAAATCTCAAGCGGCTCCCAGCCTAATAGGGTAGTTTCCTTCATCAAAGAAAACCAAAGGCATTGATTGCGATTCGTTACCCAGCATTAGTGTTTCATAATATACAAATTATTTCGTTTTAGAAATACCGATTTAAACGAATGGCAATGGTCAATTTTATCCTCATTTGAAAAGGGCCAGATTGGCGCCCATGCGATGCCACTCCACGTGACGTCACAGGGACCTAGTTTCTATACGAGAAGATAGGAGTTTTACATTGTCTGAAATTACCAATGCATGCATGAGGCACAGAGCTCAAGGAAACATCTCTTAATAATCACCTATTAAAACTGCCTATGGTCGGAAAGTTTCCTTCGTTTGATAAGGTATTAATTATCCTTATTTAAGCCAAGCACTACCTACTAGCAGGGGACTCTGCTACCTGCTAGCAGCCAGCATCGATGCGGCGCACAATGTCCTCGCCCCAAGGTCACCTCACACGGGGGCAGCTGGAACCAGAATGACGTCACACGGGCTTTTCCGAGCATTCATACTTAGCCATCGCGTTTTCGCGCGCTACGAATTTTTCACCTTTCATTTAATCGCGGAAAATAGATATCGTAATTTAAAAATCTAAAAGCGTGAACTGCATACTCCAGGGGTAATAGTCATTTGATTTAGGCAATAAAAAAATAATAAGAAACCACCCTATTCACTTAACATCTGGGTAACGCTGTCAGTACACCCATATTGATTTTTGAGGAATCGCTCAGCTTTCCTTTGTATTTGATTCAAATTTTATGTACCCTCCTTGTGTTACAACCCTTCTGTTCCATGCTCCACTCCCACCCTGTTCCATGTCTCACTTTCCTCCTGTTCCATGTTTCACTCCCCTGTGGTCGAACCTCATGCCTTCTTCTACCCTGTGCTTCCCTAAACTGTCAAAATAAAGATTACTGTCCGGGCTTATTGGCGGCAAGTTTCAATTGTAATGCTTAAAGTGCGATGAATGGTTCTTTTGATAATAGCACATAAATGCTTGAGTGGAAAGGTATCTTTAGCACCTGAATTCCTCTTCTATGACCATAACAACTCATGAACTTTCATACACTGACAGCCCCTCTTAAATCAATGAAGTTATAACATCAACCGATTGCTTGGTCCATGCGGATGAGCTAAATTAGATAGAGACTAGTTAAGAAGTAATACTAAGTGCTACATTCAAGTTCTCAGGGTGGTGAGTTAACCACAGATAATTATTTTGGAATCCAAAATATAGCTTTATGCAGTGATATCTCTGAAATGGTGAAAGGTAGCTATTTTTTGGTCAGTTTGGATGGTAGCTTTTTTCTGAAAGACTTTCGGACATCCTTTTCCTTTCCTGAGCAAGGTTATCAAATAATTGCCGCAATACACTTGGCTCCAAGTTCATTTCATATGTTCAAGTGGGCCTGCATATAATGAAGTTTGTTTATAACGAAGTTAACATCTGGCCCCCTCAACTTTGATATGCAAGGGCTCCAGTATACTTTCATGTTTTTTATTCTATTTGATTCCCATTTTTTAAAATCAGTTTTTAAAATTATGCTTATGAAAAATAAGCACTCATTATGGCTTAATGTAAGAACTTTGCCAGAGTATTGATTGAAAAAGTGTAGACAAGGGAGACAAAGTTTTTTTCTCTACTTTTAGGGGCCAGAACTACTATCTAAGTACATTGGAGCGAGTGAGGAAGCTGTCCGCAATATATTCCAAAAGTGAGTGTGATGTTTTGCTCACGAGTAGTGTTAGTAACTTGTTTCACTTCTTTGGTGCATGGTTGAGAAACCACTACCTAGCCAAGAAAACAAAATGAATCGGCACTCTTAAAGATTTTAACGAAATTCTGGAATTTACGCCAGATAAACCGTAAACTTGAAATGTACCAGTTCCTTGAGTTTTGGTTGATCTGAATTATATAAGAAGTATTTTTTTCTTGAAGAATTTTCCTTCTTTGATGCTCTCTCTAACTCATGAGTAAGCAATTAGGACACAATGAAGTCAATTAATGGAATTCTTAATTTCACTTGATTGTTACATCATCATATTCATTGATCAGCAAGACTCCTTTCGAGGTCAATGAAACCAAATCAAATTATGGAGTAAGGCTGAGGTGATGAAAGCAATGTACATATTTTACTTTTTATTCTGAGCCTACTTCGTTAAATCGTGGGAATTCGGTCTAATAGCATATTTGTTGTTTTAATGTATTTTCTGGAATGATGGTGTGCAATTCTGATGAAAAACCTTGAAGGCACTTCATTATGATGCTATTTGTTGAGAATAATTCATCATTACATATTTTTCTTACCAATGACAAGGCATTGTTTTCAGTTTTTTTTGTGGGACGCTTCATTGGCTAATTTGTATGAGCTTGATCAGATGATTTTTTTTCTGATACCCACACTTCTCTCTGTTGACAGGGCAAGTTCAGCAAGGCCTTCAGTGCTGTTCTTTGATGAATTTGAGAGCTTGGCGCCTAGGTAAGTGACTTTTGAAAATTTGGGAGGTTGGTGTGAGTGGAGTGGAGTGATCATATGGATCAGCTTACTGATTTATTGTCAGTAGAGTTGTCATGTTGTTGTGAGGAAGATTTTGCTTGGAAGGTTCTGTGTAATGGTCTTGTGGATTTTGTTGGAAATTCTTTCCTCTGGCAAGGGCGTACCCAGGATGAAAACTAGGAGGGGAAGGGGGGGAAGCAATGGTTGTTCAAGTTGTAGATAAGATTTAAGCATGGAAAAGGTGATGAAATCAAGATTTTAAGGTAACTGTAACAGCTCTTTATTAGTTTTTAAAATTAATTGCTCGAAAAAATATCCTTTTCCTTAAAGACATATGTATATGATATTTGCTTCTGGGGGGGGGGGGGGTAGCAACCCCCCCCCCCCCCCCCCAAGAAGCAAAAGCTGGGTACGCCCATGCCCTCTGGAGTCATGTTGATGATGAGTTTTTTCTAAGTATCATGGCCTGCTCTTTGAGGTGGACGTGAGGTTGAAGTGTCTTCAACCTATAAAAGTAATCTGGAAGATACCAAAACTGTTATCATTATTACAGCGTCCCTTTGTGAAACGTGGAAGGATATCAATTTTTAAATTTGTATTAATTCTTTTTGGGCTCTGTTGTTACTGAAATTAATTGAGATGCATGCATTCAAAAACAAAAAGATTAGAGATAAAATCCCATATACCAACAAGAGTCCACTTAATGCTGAAGGAATATTGAAACCAATATGTTGGTACAATATACCAGTTGGTACAAGTTTTTAACTATCAGGCTCTTTCTTATTCTAATATCTTGTTAACCTAATGTCAAGCTCTAATGGTTGACAGATTTAAATAATATAGTGGCAGATTTACTGAGATATCTGGGGTCGTTTCATCTTAGCTTTTATATGTAATGCCTAATCAGAATCTGAATAAATTGATTTTTGTCTGTGATTGTGAAAGAAATGCCCTTGATTTTTATCACATGTCTCTGTTGATGGTAACATCACTGGAATGTTAACAAATGGGAGCTATATCAGACGCATGATTACTGCATTATTATTTTTGCTTCAAATGAGTCTAGCAATCGATCTGAAGTTTTATGCGTGCGTTTTGCTTGTTGTCCATGAAATGTACTCTCTCATCTCAATCTCAATATAAATTATCAGTTAGAGTGATTGCATCAAATGAAAATTTATCTTGTAAGTAATGCATATCATAGCTGATTAAGTTAAGATAATCAATATGTTGTTGGTGATAGAATTCAAGAAAAATATAATTTAATTTAATGCGTAGAGAGAGGTTGGCTTGAAAATCATTTCAAAATGAAACACAATGGTACATATTACTCCACAATTTAATATCAACTGATTCGATTTCGGCAGCCAAATGAGCTTAGAAAATGGCACAATATTAGTGAAGTTAAACTAAATGTGGAGTATTCCCACTGATTTTCACTAACTTAGCAACTTCCACCATCTGTGAACTTGGACATGCAGTAGATCTGTGGCTTTGCATCATCACCTTCATCGTTAAACTCAGTCATTTTCTCACTGTGAAGCAGCTCATTTAGTTTGGGAATCAACTGTTGTTTGTGGTTTTCACTCTTAAAAATTGCACATTACTAGAGAAGTGCAAATGGAAAGCTTGAATATATGCATTTATTTCTCTTAATTTAAAAGCGACTTAGCATTGCATGTGTTTGGAAATATTCACAATTCCATTTTTCCGTATAGACGTGGCCACGACAGTACTGGAGTGACGGACCGAGTCGTCAACCAGCTGCTGACCCAGCTAGATGGTGTGGAGGAGAGTACCAGCGGAGTGTTCATTGTAGCGGCCACCACTCGGCCAGACTTGGTCGACCCGGCACTCCTGCGCCCAGGGCGCCTTGACACCCCTGTGCTGTGCCCAATGCCCCAGCTGGTGAGTGGTTGCGAGGCTTGTGTCATTACACCCACTCTCCAATTAACTCTCGTTCCATGAAAAGCACATGCTAATTGAAGCAGCGCTAAACGAGTCACCAAGTTCCATGTCTTGTAATGTTATGAAGCTTAACCCCTTGCGCTGAAATGATGACTCTATCTCGTCATGACCTTCCTCTGCCAGATCGTGCAATGACGAGTGTAGTTCGTCATCAGATTTTCATAATTTGTGGTCTATTTAGAGGAACAATGAAATATTTTGAAAGTTTACCAATGTTAAAGCATCCATAAGGTACATAAAGAAAATATTTCATGAAATATGATGCATTGGAAGGAACAAAATGATTTTACACGAGTAGCAATGGCTGTGTTCTCGATATGTATTTATCACTTTTTATTTCACTGTGTTATTTTGATTACAAACTACAAAATATCATTTCATTACCTCCCATTCCATTTAAAAAGAACCACAGAAAAAAAATAAAGGACAGGAGCACGATACGCAGAAAATAAATTGAAGTGGAAGGTGTTATTATGTCTTTTAGGGATCACTTTCATTATTTTAGCACGGTATTACAGAGAACTGTATTAGCATATGCATTATTTATTGTCATGCATGCTATCATTTTATTGTGAATATGTCCTGCAAGTCTTATTTATTCAAAAGTGTCTTTAAATTCCTTTGAAAAATATTAAATCGTAGAGAAGAAAACCATATAAGACAGTTAAAACAACCACCGAGTACACCATCAATCACAAATACACCACAAAACTTACATGTTTGGAAGTATTGAAAGGAAGTAACCTTAGGCCAATATTATTAAAAACACAAAAACCATTGGGAGCATCACCGTCATTGTCAAGTTGTCCCACAATAAGATGTTAGAGTTCTAACTTCCTTCCAACCAGTACTCTATTTCTTGTATGGCTGCGATTGTCACTTACTCTATACTTATAACAGGAAAAATAGATGCTAAAACTTTGGCTTAAACTTATTGTTAGGCATATAACTTAGTTGAAAGGTTCACTTATCGGTAAATAACTTAAAGATATCATGAAAATAGCCTTAATGAAATATGTTTTGAAGATGTTTCTTTTCTTTTACTATGTGTTATTGACAACGCTAAGTTATGAAAGTTTTTAACAAGCGATTTTCCTGTCAGAAACATTGCCGACGGGACATGCTGACCTTTATTAATGAATTTACAAGAAAGATTTTTGTTTTCTTTCTTAAAAGTAAGAAGTTTCATGTAGACCTGGCATGATTCAAAGTTTTGAAGGCCAGGGTGAAGAATGAGACAGGGAACAAGATCAAATGCCTGCGTACAATGAATAAATTAGTCGGGCACTACATGAGGAGTTAAAGGCAAAAGTTGTTGAAGGTTTTTAACATGAAACTACAATACCTTAAAATCCCAAGCAGAATTTAAAGAAATGAAAAGTGAGGGAGAGTATTTGAACTGTTCCAATGTATGCATTGCATTCAACTTCTTCAAATCTTTCCTTTTGCCTACCCTTGTTGAATGGTTCTTGAGCTTGACTTTCTGACACAACAGTGGACTACACTGTGAAATGAATGACCTATAGAAGTAATTAAAGTCTGTAACTGAAATGGTCTATTTCTCATTTTGGATGGCATGTGTACATTTTTACATTTGCAGGATGATCGGGAATCCATTTTGAAGGAGCTCGGTCGTCAGCTTCCATTTGATGAGGATGTGGACCTACATGAACTTGCCAAACTGACACCAGGGTTCAGTGGTGCCGATCTCCAGGCTGTTCTCTATACCTCGCAAATTATGGCTCTTAAATCAGCTAAGATTGACTGTATGCATGGCGAGGTTAGTGACCCTAGAATTCTCTTCCTGTGTTTTATTTTGGTTAAACGTTTAAATGGGTCCATGTTTCTAGAATGTGTTGATCTCCCATCCTCCTGCAATTGTCATGTTTGGGAAGATCTGGGAATCTGAAAAAAATCATTGATGTGCATGTGTCTGATAGTCTTGGGTCAAAATTGTGTTGCTAAAAATTTATTTTTGATTTATTTTTGTCACAGAAATTATGTTCTATGATTTTTCTGAAAACTCTCTCTTTGATATGTTTCCTTGAATTTGACTCATAAAACAACAATATACAACCCATTCTCATCTCTCATGTAGCTGTTTTATTAGCCGTAAAACCTCCTATTTATTATTATTTTCTAAGTCCCCGAATGACACCTATTTGTCAATGAAAATTATGGATGGGAGCATAAGAGTAGAGATTGAATCTCCATTTTATGAAATCCCATTGTGTTCAAATGTATGTGGCCACAGATTACTGAATAAGACCTTTGGAAAGAGTATGGTAACATTTTTAACATGGAATAATTAATTTTTATTGCTAGTTGACTTAATGTCTACGAATATGTCGGAGGAAAGGTAATCCAATCAAAGTTAAGTTTGAAGGATCATTATTTCCAAATGAGGTTTTATGATTGTCTCAGGCAATCATGAACAGGGAGGAGGAGAGGTGAACCTACTGATGGCTTGGCCTAAAAGTGGAGGGTTTGATTCCCATCCTGCAGTTGTATGATTGTCACATTATCGAGGGGTTCAGTGTATTCCAAGGGTTGTGTTTGCTGATGTTACAAGTCAGTTGGTGGGATGATCTCAAAGGTTGAAGACTGAACCCTGGTGAAAAATTTGCCGAATTTGGTGATATTTACAGTAGAACCCCGTATTTACGTTTTCCCGCAAATTGCAAGTTTTTTTCTGGGACCCATCATATTTCCTATCTCTCTAACGTAAATAGAACCCTGTATTTACGCCGTGTTTTTTTCGATTTCCCGCCATGTGCATCACGACGTGCCAACTAAAAAAAATATGTGCCTACTAAAACAATTAATCTTGCATATCAGCCCTTAAAAACTGTCTTTTGGCTTCCTTTCGCGCATTTATATTTAAAAATACAAGAGAGAGATACGTAATGAGAACTATTATCGGGAAGAATTTGAATGTGGCGGGACAAAACGCCTCTAGCGTCGGAAAGTTGAACTACGTCATCTCGTTTTCTGCCAGCGGTGAAAAGATTCACGATATGAAAGTAGGTGTTTTGAACAATCCAGCTATGTAATAATTATAACGTAAGAACTCCTGAAGGAATGTTGACAATAATCATGTAGTCTGTAATTTGATACGAGAGTTTGAAAGGAAACCAGACGAGATGAAACGTGATAAATGCCGGAACTATAAAACTTGACCAACAACTGGGATCATTTGCGCGAACTTCATTCACAGTTGCGAAGTAATTATGGGTTAGTTAAATACTTAA
Organism: Ischnura elegans; assembly: GCF_921293095.1. Taxonomy (NCBI): domain Eukaryota; kingdom Metazoa; phylum Arthropoda; class Insecta; order Odonata; family Coenagrionidae; genus Ischnura; species Ischnura elegans. The sequence goes on from NC_060248.1 coordinate 123,323,876, forward strand.
AAAAACGTATTTAAACTTGAATTATCCCATTCAAATCGCAGTGCATCGCAAACTATTGTAACTTTCAATACTTATGAAGTCGCACGACAGTTTGTACTACTTGATCGCCGAGGAGTAGTTCAGATACTCGTTTGTTGCCAAGTTACCCTCCATTAGTACGGGAAATTGAATTTATCCTGCTTGAAAATGGAAATTCGATGTGAAAAACGGACATTTTTAATTGAGGAGATCCGATCTGATTGCCAGTCTCCACATTCAATACCATGGTGAAAAATTGCGATGCCATTGTAAAACATGAAAACCGGTGCGGACATTTATAAAAAAAGAGAAAATATGTGAAGAATTCCAGGTAAGAAGAATTAGAACGACTTCTAAAAGAGTAGTTTTTAGGTTCAAGATCATCAAATGACCCTGCAAATGGTGTCATCTAAAGGCCTGTTTACGTAGTACATTAACCCGTGCGAGTTAATGTCTAAATTTATGAACGCGCGATTGAACACAAAAATGCACCGTGTATTCACCCAACTAGTGCGAATGCATGAACAGAAAATTGAACCTGTTCAAATTTGGTTCATGCATTCATAAAGGGATTTAGGGGAGGGGCACGAGCCCCTCCTCCCCAGATGCTTAAAAACTTGACAACATTTGAATGCAGTTATCAAGGCGGATCTAGGGGTGGGGGGGCACGTGCCCTCCCCCCCCCAGACCCTTAAAAAATATTCAAGATTTTTAATACGGCTCTGTTATCATTGCATTCGTTTTTGTATTACGAGGTATCCTTGTGCCCCCCCTCAGAACAAAATCCTGGATAACTTGCTTGTGCCCCCCAGAAAGAAATCCAATTAATTCAATATTAATAACTTTGATGTAAAAATAAAAAGAATTTCGTAAAGTCATAATTATATCTTGCTTTTAATCTCAAGAGAAGATCGTTTGCCTGTCAGGTCCTCCGTGCCCCCCCCAGAAAAAATCCTGGATCTGCCCCTGGATGCATTTGTACATGTAGCGTTCCGGTCCACAAAAATCATTCATGCAAACAGACATTAACTCATACGTGTTAATATATGATGTAAACAGGCCCAAATTGAGAAAAATTTTATTTCCCCACAAGATTGAGAATTGAAGATTCCACGGTATCTATAATGGTTGGTTGGATTGATTCAAAAATAGGTACAGTCTTGTATACAAGACGGTGAGTGGTGAAAGCAAAGATGTTAACATAGAGACAGCAACTCAGTGGAAAGAATCTGAATTCATTAGACTTCTGGAAGGTTACAGCCCAAAAGATGTTTTCAATGAAACAGGATTATTTTTTAATTTTTGCTGCCAGCAAAAACACTATGCTTCAAAGGGTAACAATGTTATGGAATAATGCTTAGTGAACAATTACATAATTAACATTTCCAAAGCCTATATGTGAGTAAAAGTGAAAATTCTCTTATTCCCACTATTTGCATTTTCCCGCAATTAACACTTTTTTCCTTGGGTCCCTAGAAAAGTGTAAATAAGGGGTTTTACTGTATTGACTGATGAGTGCTTTGTTATGTTTTCGATGGTGTGGAATAACTTAGTGTTTATGGTACCTGGTTTCTATTCTATATCTAACAATGGATGGATGTAGTGAATGGATAAGGTTTTGTAAGAATATAATTTGTGATGGATTTTACATATATGGTTGTTCTGAACATTTTCTTAGATGCTGCTATCTTATTTTTCTTTTTCCTCAAGATTCTGTTCCCAAGATTTTTGTTTGCGATCTAGTGCTTGTGCCTGGACCATTAGTTTAAGGTTGTGTTATTATTTATCATTTCTGGGTGTGTGGATCTAATCTTTGCAGCCCTATGCTTGGGTTTGATGATTGATACCCTTTACCCATATTCCTTCTCATAAATGCTTAATTTTGCAATGCCAAGGAAACTGCCAGCAGGGAATTACTTTAAGCTCTTGCTCACCGATAGCTCATTTTTTTGCTTTCTTTCCACAGCCTCTTGATGAGGTGAAGTGGGCAGATGTCCTAGAGGCCCTGAAGCAGACCAAGCCATCCCTAACTGCGGCGGAGATTGACAAGTATGAGAGGAGGTAATTGATTTTGTCTCATTAGTAGTCATTGTGGAGAATTGGCTCTTCCTCATTCCTGACTTTGTTAGGTATTCCCATTCATTTTATTTTATCAGTAGAAGAATGCGGGTGAATGCCATTAATCTCATCACTTCCTCCATAACATATCATGTGTAAAAAAAACTCAATAATATTTAACTATTAACGAGAGTCTGTACTGTATGTTAAATCCAAGTTGGTAAATGAGTCAGACGCATTGAGTGAGCTCAGTTTCTCTTTTCAAACTGACATCAGTTCGGTTGATAAACAAGAAACAAGATTTCTTAGTAGCATTTAGGTGTATTTAGGGGGAGTTACAGGGGTCATGAAAATGCCATAACAATAGCAAAAATAATCTGCCAGTGGTCCCTTTTCCTTTAATTCAATATCTAATATAAGTTTCAATTTGCCATTAACAGTGATTGGGGGCCTCCCCCAAATTTTATCAAATATTTTTAATTTTATTAGTTAAATAGTTTTTATATCCTTCAATTGGAGTAAAGGGAGTGTATGTGCAAATGAATGACAATAAGTTCCAAATGCGATAGAAGTTTGAGTTACATTTATTGTAAGTTATGCTACCGACAATTGAAGATGAGAATTTTGCATCAAATTGTAAGACTAGCCCCTCTTTTCTGTAGGGGTTGGGAGGGAAAAAAAACCTCATCTTAGATTCATGCAATTAGGGTATGTGCATACTTAAAGCGTTTGTTTTTAATTGCCAGGTATGCTGCAGCCAATGGTTATTCTACTGCTGAATCATCAACACTTGGGGTGAAAGTGTGCCTTGTGTAGCAGCCGACCAATTTTTGTGCAGCTTTCCATGCCTTTGTGGACTTCAAAATTGGATATTTTTTAATAAATTGGTCCACTGGACCAGAACTTGCATTAATTTTTTTTTACATTGGCAAATGCTAGTTGTGGGATGTAAAATGAATTTTTATTTTTTATAACCTGTAATTCTTACTTTCATTTTGCCTTTTCTCATTCATGTTCCCTCTATTTGTTGTCATTCTTTTGTATTCCATTGTTTTTCTGGTGCTTAGTGTTCATTAGACATTATCAGAATCACCTGAAATTCACTTTGATGCGCATTGAGAACTGTTTTGACCACAAATACCAGTGAGATATCATAACCATTATTTGGCGCCGAGTATTTCAGCTCAATCTTCCTTTTCCTTTATATCTTATGCTAAGCCCGTCTATTCAAATTTCCATACACATCACTTCCCTTGAGCTTGTCCAAAATCTTCATACACTTCCATCCCATTCTTATTATGCTCATACAGTCCCTCCAGCCAACTTCTGAAATATTCCCTCACGTCTTACAATTAGTAAAGGCTTCTTCCATGCTAACTGATGTCTATGCGTCAAAATCAAAAATTCCACCATTTTAGCATTAAGTACTCTGAAGTGGCTTTTCCAGTTGAATACTTCATGAGGCAATTTGGCTGCATATATCGAGCCTGGCCTCTTGTGAGAATTGGGAAATTTAAGTCCATTCCAATGAGAATGATTTACTTGAAGTGAGAATAAGTCTTCGGCTTTGTGGGGAAGTACACAATTAACCATTGCCATCCCATATCCCCAATTCATGTGCTTATTTTAACAATTTTTTTGTGATTGGTGGATTAGTTCTTTGGGTATGGGAAAAAATATGTATGTACTTCATGAACCACCATTAAAATTCCCATGAGGCACTATGTATTATACCCCTGCTGGTAGGGGGAGAGAGAATACTACCGCAGTATCCCTGCTTGTCGTATGAGGCGACTAAAAGGGTGTGGACCTACCCAAAAACAAATCTGTCCACCATGTTATTAATAATTCTTTTATTCGACGTTAAACATGTACAGTTCAATATTCTTTGTCGAATTTTAAAACTAAAAGGTACAATTCAGAGCATTGCTCTCCAAAAATTCATTCTGTGAATAGAGAGCTTGTCTCAATATCCACGAGTGCAGAGCATGTTTCAACGTAGGTATAGCACAATTTCTGGCCTTTTAGGGCATGTGGTTAATCAGGCTAAGTTTAATATGGTCAAAACTTTTTTTTGTGGTTGACAGCCTGCATTAAGGTCTGATCAAATTATTTTTGAACCTTGTGTTATGGAGAATATCAGCACCAGTTTTATGGTAGACAAGGGTCACTTTTACATTAATCAAACAATTTAAGTATACATTGGCCGTACAAAGTCAATCCCTAGCTCCTTTAGTTTGATAAAAAAGGAGATATGGCATGGAGAAATAGAAATATGTTCGTTCTCCGTGAGAGCAGAAAAAAGGCTTGCATATTCACTAACCTTACCATGCATTGATGTATCATATGAAAAAGGAATCATGATACCAAATGAAATATTATGGTGGAATCAATAAATGTGATAAACTTCGACCCACTCCCTGTAATTCTGCTGTCATTCCCAAGAATTCAATTAAAAACTCAAAACGTGGCTCCACAAGTGGGTTGGTAAAAATGTCTGCAATCATGTTCTCTCCTGGAACATGGTCAATTAGCAGCCTATTTTTTTTCAATAAGTCTCTCATAGCTTGGTAACTTAAATCTGTTTGTTTCGTCCTCCTTTTTTAAAGCAAGTATACAACAACAGTAAAATATTTATTAATGGTAAGGTACATCAGCATTTCCGAACTAATGCAAACAATTATAAGTCAATTTTTAAAAAAGTTACAGAAAATGACTTTTTTATTGGCAAAAAGCACAGACATAAATGTCTTTTTCAGCCCCAGCACTGTCCACATGGGCCCATTGTGAGCACATCACCCACAGTTCGCCTCTAGAGTCATCAGAAAATCTTCCATCACAGAACATACACAAAGCATCATAATTTTTTGATGGAGTTACTCCTGGCTCTGTAGTTAGAGATATCCCCTGAGAGAGACTGGGCGCTTGTCCCGGTCACAGCCAATGTCCAACTCAACCGTGTCCCTTACTTTACCCTGCATATATATACCCAATCCAGCCAAGAGGCATATTAGAGGAGTAAAGTCCGGGATGGACGGTCGGCGAGATTGGCTGCAGACGGGACAAACGTCCAGGACACATTGCGTGTCGGATCCTTTATTATTCGAAGGTACATTTCACAGTACATGTCGTCATTAAACAATAAACCATTTCCTTTTCGGAGACAAGAGAGCACTGCTTGGTTGTCAATACATACAACAAGTTCAATAAAATCAGGTAACACAGGAAACAATAAGAGCACGCCACGCAGGGCTGCTTCACCCTCAGCATAATAAATAGGGAGGTGATGCGAAAATTCAATGACACGCTCAAAACTAAGTATGGGGCAGAAGACAGCTTCCTGAAAGGGAGTAGCGTCAGTATAGGCCACATACCGGATAGAGAAGGGAGAACATCGACGCACTTTCTTAAAAACGTTTTCGTCCCAGCATCGTTGTAACCACTCAGTGCGTCGAGAATAACATTGATTGATTAGAAAATACGGAAGGTGAAGAATATAGCAGATCCAGGCTACGTAACCGGCAAGCTTGGGAATATCCGCGGAACGGAGCCTGGGGAGAATGTTTACTGCCAGGTGAAGGTTGCGTAGGTTGTAAAACACACTTTCTCAAATTGAGAGGTATTCCTAAGGTCACAGTGAGAAATTGAACGGTATCTAACACAAGAACACGAGCACTATTAAAATCTGAGATGAACACAAGTAACCAATCATCCAAATAGGGAATCATGCACACATTGAAACGAGAATATACCTCCCGGGAGACGGAGCGCGCCCACCGCTGCATAATGGCGGGTGCCAGGCAGTGGCCCATGGGCAACCGCTGGAAGGAATAATACTGGCCCCCACAATACACACCGTAAAACTTAACATGAGGATCATAGATAGGAAGTTGATGAAATGCGTCCCTGAGATCCAACTGGCACAGATATGCACCTTCAGGGATGGTGCTCACAGCCATTGCCGCATCTTTTAACCTAAACTTTGGTTTGCGGTGGTGGGACTGGCCCATTGTGAGCACATAAAGCACATCACCCACAGTTCGCCTTTAGAGTCATCAGAAAATCTTCCATCACAGAACATACACAAAGCATCATCATTTTTTGATGGAGTTACTCCTGGCAAAGGCTCCATTGCAGATGACCCAGTCGAAATGGTTTCTTCTTTACTCCTTGATTTTGCCTCTTGAGTTTTTTCGAAGTTAGACGTTTTTTCGCAACCCAGCTGGAAAATTTTCCAACTGGTTTCGGTTGGCTATATGCTTTTTGAAACATCCTACCGGGTTCGGTAGGCAACCGGATGCCATTTGTAACCAACCGGGTTCGGTAATAGTGAATCTTTCTTTCGTCGAAATATGTGATTTTCTCTGTTGTCTTAATTTCCATCATTTTACGTTCTTCTAACATCTTTGGACACTTACGGGAGTAAGCGGGGTGTGCACCCTCGCAGTTCACACATTGCGGACCCTTGGAACAGCTGGAGTCACCGTGCGCGTCTAGGCCGCAGCGTGGGCAGATGGCCTTGCCCTCACATCGAGTTGCGATGTGGCCGAAGCGTTGGCACTGGAAATAGCGCATCTGAAATGGTATGAATGGTTTTACGGGGACTAATTCATACCCGATGAACATTTTGTCGGGAAGCCGGTCACACGTTAACGTAAGCACTTCTGAGGTGGTATTAGTAATCTCTCCATTTCGTTTCGTGGTCAGTCGACGAACGTCATACACTCCCTGGGATGCCATCTCGTTTGATTTCGTCGACTTCCTCGTAGAGTAGGTCGTAGTGATAACTCCCCGACAAGTGTTTCAGGGTTCGGTGAACCTCCACTGTCACCGGGATGTCGTGCATCAGTTTCATATTATGAACCTTATCGCTTTGCCCCTTATTTGCTGTTTCGATGAAAAGGTACCCATCCCGTAACTTCTTTGCCGATTTTATATCACATGGCACTGACCCAGAGAGGACTTTACGAGTTAAGAATGGGGATACTTTTTTCAGTGTTTCCCTTCCTTCTGGCATTTCATTATCAAAAATTTATTCCTTTTCATTGCTGTTCTGCACCGGTCAACCTTGAATCCCTTGTTCACCAGCTGCACCAGCGTCTTATTTTACTTAGAGATTTTAATGCTCACGATCGCTTATGGGGAAGTCCCGGGGACAGTGCAACCGCAGGGGACGCATTCTAATAAGTTGTGATTTTAACCTATTTTCACTCAATCATGGCGAGAAAACCCGTTTTGACTCTTTCAGCTGCGATTTCTCCACCATTGATTTGTGTATTTTATCGTCTAGTTTGGTCAATAAACTCACACTTTTATTCATGAGCTTAGTACGAGCGATCACTTTCCCCTATTAATCAGAAGAGAGCAAAATTTTAACTCTGATTTTATTAGACCAGGCAGTTGGATTGTCCGGAAGGCCGATTGGCATTGTTTTAGGTCAAATTTTAACTGCGTGCAGGATAAAAACTGCGACGGTGTACCAAACACTTAAGTTTAGACGTCCAGCTTTATTTTAAGCCGCCGATATCAGCATACCACGATCCCGGAGCATCCTTCCTGGAAATGCGGTTCCATGTTGGAATGATGCCTGCGCAGAAGCCATTCGAAAACGCAAGAAAGCTCTGCGAATTTTCAACAAGTACCCTACGGCAAATAACGTCTCCGCTTTTCGGCGACCGAGAGCTAAAGCGCGTCAGGTGATTAAAGACGCAAAGAGGACCTCTTGGATGAATTTTGTTCCTGGTGTCAACCAAATGACTCCGCTTGCACAGGTGTGGCGTAAGACCAAATTTCGCCTTCGACCAAATTAAGACCATTCAGACGTCTTAAAGACATCTTCACGACGTCACCTTTCCACTTCGGTCTACTTTGAAGGATACGTATTTTTCGCTCGATCTGAAGACTTCATTTGAAAGTTCTTCTCCTGGGAAAGCCTCGGACAAGTAATCAAGTACGTACTTACTAGTAGGTCCACCACGCACACGACACACGTACAGAGATGCCCGACGGGGTACACCTAAAAATTTACACGAGTTACCTAACTGCGAGTTGCAGCCGAATACCACATTTCGTTCGCGCTTATTTTACTTCGGAAGAACTTTCAGGAAACCTTCATCATCAGCAGAAATGCAGCCCGAAATTAGTTTCTGCAGTTGGTAAGTCTTCAGGTACTTTATTTGACGGCACTATACTTAGAAATCGCAATCTCTTTCTTTGCGAGCGTTGACGATTTCAACACGGAATCATTTGAGAACGTATTGTTGCTACCAGAAGATGTTTTGTCACCAGAATTCACAGTATCTACGGAAGATAGTCTTTTTAGAAAAAGATGGCAGAAAAAGATCGCTTTTTGCTTTAAGAGCACTTAGAAGACCAGGAGAGGAATAATGACTGCCAAAATTAATGAGGCGGAACCGGAAGGGAATCATTGAATTTTATTATTTTAAGGCATATCATGAGATGTCTGGTAGACATAATTATACGATTACATAATGATGAAATAATAATGTGACCTAAACATGAAATCCCCAAGTACAGAGTAGGATTTCTTAAAATGTAAAATATTGTGCGTTTGACGTTGATTTCCTTCATTCCTCTTTCCTAATGCTCTGAATAGTTTTTGGAATAACTCCAGGCACTCTCTGAAAATTATAAATCCAAGTTTTTGCTGGAGGCACTATCACATTCAATATTATTGGTAGGGGTGGGAAAAGCAACAGACTTATTTTCAACTTTGATTAGAGAATTTGCAATTCCTTAACACTTGAAAATATGAAAATTTCTGGGGTTGAAAGGACAGGGTAATAATAATTATATTAACTGTCGTACGTTAAAATATGGTGATACTCCACGGTATTTAAAGTAAATCGATAAAAATAACGTAAAATCTTAATGAAAAGTTGGCAAATCTTACCGGTGAAGTGCAAGTGCGGAATCCGGGCATGCCGCTAGGGTCTTCAGGCATAAATCTCCGAAGCCTTGGGGCGTATACTTCTTCTCTTCACATTGCATTACATGGCAAAATTCCTTTATTTTTGTAGCACCATAATTGGCACTAGCGTCCTTCTGCCGCTGCGTCCAGAGACATTTCACGTCTGTGGACGATAGTTCTTCCAAACTTTCAATATCATTTCTAGTAGGTACAATAAATAACCAGATATAATAATGAAAGTGATATTTATAACATCACAATCAACTAAAGTAATTGGTTTTAGATAAAATTATTGCTAAATAAATTAAATATCCAAAACTTACCGATACAAATACCATAACGTGCTTGCATATCTCCGAGTTCCCCGCTTTGCACGAACCACTCATTCCTCGCACAGTCACATCTCCCTCTTCGGTGACGTCTAACGAGCCAGAAACTTGCACCGGATCTTTAGAAATTGCACTTGTTTGCATTACAAACGACAAAATATTTATTTTTCCTTCTTCTCTACTCCCGCGAGTACCCACTACCATCACGAGCCCCGCATTAAAGACACATTCCCCTTCAAGTACACATCGCGATCCTACATTTCCTCCCAAATACCTAACTATCTCCTCAAACTTTATAATCACTCTGGCAGACATTTTTCCCTTTTTCTTCCCCACAACAACACTAAAAAGTACTTCCCACGCACGAATAGCCACTTACCACAACTTACAGCTTCACTGTTTATCCCGCTTTCGTCGGCCATATTGGAAAATTACGTCACCGACACTAGCGCTGCTAGTGGTGACTTGAGTCTCGATATATATTAAATCTTAGAAAGTATTAAACCTCTAAATTTTATAAATTTCGTTGACAAAAGAGGTTTAGTAAAAATATCAGCTGTTCATTTGATGGACAATACTTAAAGAGAGAATAAACCACTTCTATATTGATCATTCAATTAATGATGACGTACTTGTATGTGTTTACTATTTCTCGTCATTTGACCTGATTTTATCATCTTAAGAGCGCTTTGGTTATCTATGTTAAGTGTTATAGGCACAGTTTCATCAATCAATTCGTCTTCAATCAATTCATCCTGGCATTCTAGCATTTGTGAAAAATGTACTGAAGCACAAATCCATAGGAGAGAGGGGGCCACAGGGAGACAGTTTTGGCCATTATATTTTTATGAGCAAGCTGATCGCTGAAGGTAAAAATTTTTTTTTACGTATTAATGAAGCGCACATTAAGGATTAATATCGAATTTTTACAGATACCAAAATTCAGTAATTGGCATAGATTTTCTTCAGAGACAAAAATTAAAATATATGTCTCGCTGTGCCCGAATGCGGGGTACAGTGAAACATGGTATGGGGTACTCTGAGACAAGATATTTAAATCTTCAACTGATGCTTTGGGAAAACCTCTGAATTCTCTAGGGCTAATGTATGTCGAGTTATCACCATCTGTAGCACCACCAATATCATTTTCTGCGATAATGCCTCCCAAATTAGCCAAAATTGGCGTATGATTGCTATCTGGGGACATAACTCCATTTGATGATCTATCTTGCTGATTCAACAGTCGATCTGTTACTGATGAGGACATAAAGTCATCATCAGTGAAACATCATTAATGCCAAAACAGCAGAATGTATAATAGATATCTACGGTAGATGTCTCTTTAATAACTATTTGTCTATATGTAGATATCTATATGATGTTAATAATTTATCTAATAGATTTCTCATGTCTGATAGATATCTATGTATAGATCTTTTAATATAAAATTTATTTGCAAGCCTCAGATTTGGTCGTTTTAGTCATCTAGAAACCAAATTAGACGAGTACGTCCCTAGTCCATTTCTCAACAGTCAGTGAGGGAAAACGAGTGGTGCAACTTGTATAGCTTATAAAAGAAAAAAGATATAATTCAAAAAAACTTTATTTTTTCCATAAAATAACAATTTTGGCCGTTAAGGGGAGCAGAAATAGCACTATTTCTTCTCAATCCATTGCTGCTGATCCTTCATCACCCTCTGCTGCATCTTCCCTTCTCCTGTAACCAAAGGAAACAATTATTGGATAAAAGATACTTTACTATAAATATTTATTTAATATACTAGAATTTATTTATACAAGTACTCGTGGAAACACTCGAACGCAGGGGATTAGTTTTCTAATAAAATGTGTAATAGAACATTCCATTACATATTCACAGAATTATGTGCACTATGTGTCCTTGGAGCAGATCCTGATCTACTTATAGCCCATAGCACTTTAAAAGTTAATAAGCATACATCTTTTCAGCCCAAGCTGAGGAGCTAAACTCAGGCAGTTACTAGGGATGTCCACAATCTGCTTTTCTGTCACCCCTTTACACTGCGCATTCTGGCGCACATCACCTGCAAAACAACTGTATTAAAACATTTCAAAGCATTAATAATTCAAATCTATCAACAAATACTTACTTATGAGAATTTTTTTGAAAGGCGAATTCTCTATTGACCTCTTCCCACGTCCACCCAGCCATCTGTACTGTGCACCAACACTGTTGGACAAGACCTTCCTTAAAATACCTCTTATGACTGACCCTAGATACCTCCCACCAAGTTGAGCCAGGGCACGCTTCTGTAATATTTAAATGGATAACTGTATTTCACTCAATTAAATAAGGAAACTAGAGTGGAACTTGGAGGATAATTCGACATAATCTTTAATTCGAATATTTCTCTTGGTCCCTTGGATTATGTATTCAAACAATGCTAAAAAAATCGTGGATAATCTGAATTTTATTTCGCATAATTCGAACTTTTGGTGTGTCAAATTAAGGTACAAATTATAATCTGCAACTCAAAATAATTGTGAATCCACCGCAAAACATGCTTTACTAACGCTATTGTCAAAAAGGACATCTTGTCTAAACGTACACGATCACAAGTTAAGTTGGTAGTGCACAGCAATTCAGATGTTGCTGAGGGAGTTTTGAGGTTAGAGTCAAAATGTTACTATACTTAACGTCGTAGTTTGTTGAAATAAATATTCCTGTTTTAAGTTTACTTTTATCTTTTTAATGGGCGTTAAACTAGTCTTTATATTTCAAGAATGTCAACTTAAAAAAAAAAGTTTTGATAGGAAATATGAATTATTGTTTAGGACCTATTTATTAAGGACTTCTTCAATTCGAATTTTTGGATGATTCGAAGTTTTTTACTTGTCCCTTGACGTTCGAATTATCCAAGTTCCTCTGTATAATGTATTTTTGTAATAATCAACTGATATGCAGGACCCTTTGTCGCCAGTCTTAAAAAATCATGTTAATGCCGTTGCTGGATTTTTATGCGCTCTTCACCACCAGGATACAGTTACCATCTTTTGCAAATCCCTAACCTTTGCAATGTACTCGCCATAAATAGAAATTAGGCGTCTACCCATGTCCAAATCCTAACTATATGACACATTGTTGTTAAAAAAGTGTATGACTCTGTTGCCACAATATTGCCATAATGAAATGGAAATGATTTGATGAAACACAGAATGAGTGAAGGTCTGGAATAAAGGTATGAGCATATATTTTAACGTGTGGGACTCAATCTAACATCTATCACAGTCGTACGCTTTCTCCACTAGGCCATCACTACTGCTTGCAGCAGAGGCTTTATGAAACGTAAAATAGAAACCAATTGTGAAAACCGGGGCAAGTACGAAGAAAATGCATACAAAGGGGCAGAACTGCAACTGATTTTCCTTTGGTCATGGTGAGGATGATTAATTACATATTTAGCCAGTTTCATTTTTTAATATTAAGTAATGGTTGTGTCTATTTTTAGTGGGTTTTAATTGTTGTGGTTAATTCCATCCATGGTGGAGTGTGGGAAGGACATGCATTTGTGTGTGAAAGTCCTCATAATTTCAATGGGAAGGTAAATATCATAACAACGTGGTTAATTTTTAATTAAATGAGGGTGTGAAAGAAATTGAATGTGAAACTCAAAAGCGGTATTTCACCTAAGTCATTCGTAATCTTAACTCTTTTCTAATTCTTATTAAAGTGGATTTTCTTCAAATCGCAGTTTTTCATGGCTGAGGAAAGAAGTTTGTATAGTTGGCAGTTGGGTAAGGATGAAGCTCTTCCTCCCCTCCCCATTTTTCGGTTGAAGTCCTCTAATCCATGTTTTACTGGACTTTCCTGAGGCATTTTCAGGATGTGTTTAGTGATGTAACTAGGCAAATTAATTGAACCATTAAAATGATGGCTATTTGACCTTAAATCCTGGATTTATATTCTAAGCCTATGAAATGGTTTCCTATTTAATAGTTTTATTGACCAAGTGGGCTCGGCCAGACCATGAAAACCAATATCTCACATTTTGTATTTGTTTTGTGTAAATGAAATGCCATGCAGTCTGCGGGCAGATCTATGACAGAGACAAGGGGGTGGGGAGGGTAAGCTCCGATCAGTAGTGTCGGCCTGAACAAAATGACCATAACATCTAGTGTGACATGGACCCCCGAGGGATGGACACCTTGATCTGCCTCTGCATGCTATTCTTTTTCTCTATCTCTTCCTATTTTTTTCGCATTCATCCAAATTTAAGGCAAATGAAATTCCTAGGCAAAAGAAATAATTAAACAACCATGATTATCCACGAAAGGAACTAAGGTGATGATGATGATATTATATGCACTTGTAGCAGTAAAGTCAGGCCATTGATTCATTGAGAAGGATGTATTGTACAAGTTTACATATAACCATTACAATATCAAAAATTATGTGAATCAACACTTGTTTGTTGCCACGTAACAGCCCCATGGCCGTTAAAGTATTCTTCAAAATTTCTCCGTGCTTAAAGAGCCTCCTTTGTCGCTCGATTTCCACCCTGCTGAGGCAGTCCTTCCAGCCTACCCTCAGCAGGCTGATCACTCCCATTCAAATTTGCCTCATTGTTTGAACTTTCTGTTAAAAGGAAATTGTGCAGGATACAAGAGGCAACTGTAATAAGTTCTACCTTTTCCACAGATAAATGAATTGGATGCAAAAATATTCTGAATTTATTGCTTAACATCCCGAAGGAGTTTTCTACCACCCGTCTAGCTCTTGATACATAAAGAAACACACAGTGATCGAAGGGCCAGAAAAATTTGCGCATATATTTTAACGTAAGGTACTCGATCCAACATTAATCAAAATCACAGTCGCACGCTGTTTCCACAAGACCACCATAACTGCTTACAGCGGAGGCTTTATAATACCTAAAATGGAAACAAACCGGGGAAAGTAAAACTTCTAGAGAATCAGAATATGCTCCACTCACTTTGTCATGAGACTTTTGACAGCCAAAGTACATGATCTGTGGTATTCCCTACTTGCACGAGAACACACGAAAAAGGTTCACATCCCACGATCGCTTTTAACCATTAAGTGGGGGTGCAAAACAAGTGGGCACAACCGAAGAAAACTTAAAAATCGAAATTCTACCATGCATCTTGGGATGATTTGAAGAGTAAAAGATAAATAACCGGTACATTTGCTGATTCAGCGCACAATAACGCAACAATCACCATTAGCATTCCGACAACTTACCATGGCATCTGTTTCCTCAATGTTTAAGAAGGCATTTACACCGGAAATCTCCGGTTGTTCCATCGAGGTAAAGCTCTTGCGTGCTGTGATATGATCTCTTAAAAACAGTAATGAGTCAAAGCACCACATAGTTGACGAACTCCCACCAGTAGAACCACTCGGCATCTTCAATTTATTAACTTCGCCCATGAATTGGGTGCGGAGGGAATTCCATTTGCATTTGATATCATCGACTGAAATACAAAATCATAGGACACATTGCGATTAGCGGAAAAAACTCACAATAACGATAAAACCTGGAACCCTTCCCAATGAAAATACGAAAATAATAGCCAAAATACGAGATGCAAAGCTCACTAGTTGTATTTGGTCTCGACTCCGTCAGCAATTCCTGGATCTTTTCCAGAACTCTTCTTCAAGCATTTCGATTATGGTACCTCGCTTGCTTTGTGTCATACACAAACTCGTTCCTTCTAATTTCCTCAATAAGGATATTTATAGATTCTTTGGTCCAAAATTTACTCATTTTCACTTTGATTAGTAACTAACAACCCAAGCGACGAAAATGGCGGTAAATGATGAATGAAGTATGCAAGGGGACTCCATTACTATTGTACTATTCGTGGAAGTATGAGTGGTCACAAACGTGTCAGCGCTTGGCGATGCTCTTTTGGCAAAGTCCCTGTGATTGGTTGGTTTCATCCAATTGGATGAAAATTTAGAACCTGTCCTATCCATTTGTACAAATCGGCGATTTGTACAAACGATAGGACCAAAAGCCTGTTGGACAACATTTTGACCGTGGGACAGGGTGCGCGTCAGTTGCATCAAATTTTGATGCAAATATTTTGACGCAAATATTTTGACGCAAATTTGACCGTGGGACATCGGCTGAAGATTCGACGGCGTCGTAGCGTAGCTGGCAAATGACGAATCGTCTTGTGACTGCCGCCTGCGCCGTCGTCCCTTTCATACCACTGTCTCCTCTCCCTTCCCCTTCCGAGGCACCCCCAACAATACAACCCCCTGCCCGGGCACCCCAAACGCGGTCCATCCCCCCCTGGGGCACCTCTCTGTCACTCACGTCTCTCCAGGCATCCGCATGCCATCCCTCGCCCCGAAGACCAACCATTTCATTGCCGTAACATTTCTTTCACTCGCTTGGACGGCCTATTTCTTTTTTTGGTGGTGGTGAACCTGGATGCTTCCACTGGAGAGACTGTCGTTTTGACTCTGGTTCGAAGTGATGACACCATAACTCATCTCCAGCTCCCACTCGCTCCAGGTATTCATTCCCATTCCGAGCATACCGCTGCAGATGATCAAGTTGTGTGTCATTAGACATGCTTCCTGGTTTGGTTGATGACGGTGTGGCACCAATTGGAGAGACACTTTGCGCATGTGAAGCCATTCTTCGTTTGAGGGCCCTCGTGCACGTCACATGGCTATACAAAGCGAGCAGCATGAATCACTCACTTCCTCGACCTTTAAAGCTGGTGGGTTGTTCAATTCTGCACTCGCTTATTCTTCATTTACACCCAAGTCTTCATCTAACTCATTCTTGGTCAGTGATGAAACAATTGGGTTTATTGAACAAACTGGTCAAGTAGATCCAAGTAGCAAGTTGGTCATGTAATATTGGAGGACTAGATTAATGTGTCCTCAGCCATATTGTCTGCTACCTCACCATAATCTGATGATCTCCAGCGGTTTTTAATAGTTTCCTCTGATGGGTGGTTTTGGTTCCAAAAATAACAATTTGACATTCTTCAGATCCAGGCCATCCAATTTATGCGAAGGAGGATTTTCAATAATTTAGTAGGACATATCTATTTTCTCCGGCACATTTCCACTCAAGGTATAGATCTTGTTGTCGAATAAGTTCCACAGATATCCATGCATGCTTATTTGCATGATACTTCTCTGATAATGATAATTTTCCGATATTTTTTAATCATCTGGATTTTAATACTTTTCCAATACCAACATATTTGATTATATCGCCACCACCTTTGTTTATGGTGAGAAGCACTGTCACGTTCTCTTTGCTTCTTGGAGCTCCTTGAAATTTCTTCCCTTTTTGATAATTGTTTAGTTGGGAAGAGCTTTTCAGAAGAGACTTGTTTCATCCATTTTATATCCATCTCGTGGTGCAAATGATTCAATGACCGAGTCATTAATTTGATTTCACTGGCTATCCAAGCTAACATCTACTTTCCCTCGAGGTGGAAGAGGGTGGAAGGGATTGGGGGGATAGGGTTTGCTCCGGCGGTTAATGGGCAATATTTAGCCCGGGCGTTTCAAACGCATTTTCGACCCAGATGTGGGCCATCTCCCTAGTTCTCACCTCGATGGTAGTTGCCCTCTCTGGCAGAACTTCGATGAAGGTTAGAGAAAAACATTTGTCGAAACAACTTGTGTGAGGCAGTGTGAATGGGGATGGGTTCAAGAAAGTGGGGAGTTTTGCAAGAGTGCCTGTGGTTATTCATTCTGACGGATATGGGTGTGGTACATTCTTCCTAGGTATGTTTTTAGGAGTTAGTTCCGCAACTGGCTCTGAACCCTTCGTGTCACACTTCTGGAAAGGGTCGTCAATAACTTATTTTCAATAGGGACATGACGTAATTGACAATTAATGCGAACAGGAAAGCAAAGTTTAATCGTGCAAGTCCCTAAAAAGAATGAATTAGGGAATGAGATAGCAGACGCTATGGCCAAGGAAGCTCTGAATAACGAAGTTCTTGTCTCAACGCTGGTTCCCCACGAGGACTTACGAGCATCTCTAAGAAACGTGGTATTTGGAAAATGGAGGGAGTCATGGAGGATTCTAAATAACAACAAGCTCCGTGGCATCAAGGACATGGTAGCAGCGTGGCCCTCCTCAGCTCGTAGTAATCGGAGAGAGGAAGTAGTACTTACACGATTGAGGATAGGGCACAGCCCCCTGACCCATGCGTATCTCTTTACTGAAGAGAAGGAACCTCCCCAATGTGGGGATTGTAAATGTCCATTAAGTATTAGACACATCATGCTAGATTGTGTTAAGTACCGCGAAGCGCGAAGACGAAATAATCTAGGGGGAGACCTAAAAACCCTTTTAGGAGACCACCCTACCAACTTAATCTGTACATTTCGGTTTCTCAGAGAAATAAACATTTTTAATAAAGTCTAATTATGTACACTTTAAACGAAGACATCAGATGCAGTAGATTACTTTATACATAACTTTTGTAATTAAATAGCACAGTAGTGGTGCAAAATGACCTTGCCGTCGACGCACCCTAAATCCAAATACTACTACGAATGAATTAGCTCAATTAATTATCTATGGTAAGCATTTTAATCAACCCATTATTAAAAATAATACAAAAATCTCTAACTGAATTATCACTATATAGTCATAAATTCATATGATGCAACATTAAGTTATTATTCATAACATCTTGCTAGCTTTCCGTTTTTCACAAGGAACAAACTTTGGCAAAGGATGTACTATGAGTACCTAGCAATCGCTAATGCCAATGAATATCTTCAATGTAATATTAAATATTTTAATAAATACTCATGCTACTTCCAAATTGTTGCCTTCTCTTTGATTCAAGGCCCTGTCCTTCCGATTTAGGTACATGATCTTATCCGATATATAAGATTTGAATTTCTTCGACCGTGCCATTCACTTCGATCGTGGAATTAAAGGCATTTGCTTGGCAATAGGTAGCCCTTTTAAAATTATTGGAGAAGAGATGGGAGATAGCACGGTGATGTGTGTACCTCTATGATGACAGTGTGGTAGCATTTTCACTGGATGACATTGAGGAAATCGCACGATTGAGAGTTGGACACTGCGCTCTGACCCACTCGTACCTCTTCACCGAAGAGAGAATTCCACCCCTATGTGATGTTTGCGACTCTCCCGTGACTGTGAGACATCTCCTGACTGAATGTGAGAAATACCGCTCTGTGCGCCATCGGCTGAACATCGGAGGAGACCTAGGGCACATCCTAGGAGACGACCCTGATAGTGTCAGCCGAGTGATAAAGTTTTTAATAGAGACCGGGCTAATTAACAGTGTTTAAATTCCAACCTTTTTATAATTTGACAACCCCTTTTATTTCAAAACTTTTATGAATGTTTAAATGTTTTTTTTTAATGCATCTTTTAAAATTTTTGTTTTTATAGATTGTCTGTGGTGCAAATGACCTTAGTTGTCGAGGCACCCTAAACACAAATACTACTTGAGGAAAAATGCATTGTAATTAAAAATTTAAACTTTTTCCATTTCCAATTTGCCAAATAATTATGGAAATGAATAATAAATTGAATTATTTCAAACTACAAAGGGAAACTAAATACCCGGCATCTAATAAAGTCTGGCATGGTATAGAATGAAGAATAATGGATAATATTGGCAATCGATTCACACACTTGTCACGGATACTCATCAAACTCACTGCAGGCTGGCTAAATCGTCTTTTGCGATACTCGTTCACTTTGTGGCCAAGTTTATGACAGTAAGAACATTTAATAGGGAGCGACACTTCACTAGACACACTAGAAGAGGGAACAAAAGAGGTACTGTCAAATGACGGAAAATCACCGAGTAATTGTTTTTACAATTAGTAACGCTTCAGAAACTGGCAATGTCTGGGAAGCAGACATATCGTGAGAGCAATGTGTCTCACTTTTCGCCTCGTCCCTCGGACGAGGTGGAACCAATTCTAAAGTAGATTCCTGTTCGTTGTTAGAAACTTCACTCACATCGGACAAATTAGCTCTAGTTCTAGCCGTACGGTCCTCGCCCGTGGTTAAATAAGTCTTTACATATGGGTTGTCTGCACCTTCTAGCATTTTGAAAGGTGAACGTTAAGAGAACGTAAAATGATGATATCTATCTCTCTCATTCACAGCCATAAGAAATACATTTGTTTTTATACTTTAACTTACATGTCCAAACACTTGCGGGTGAGCAGCTATGAAACAAAGAAAAGAAAATAGTATTACTTAATGTGGGAACAACAACTAATGTTAGGTGCAAGCACTACACTCGGTCCTGCCATAGCACTTGTCCTTCCCCATTGAAATAGTTTGTGAATTCCTCCCTAACAGCTAACGCAGTATTGTAGGCTCTATTTCTCCCTTGCCTCACCAGTGGATTATGCAAGTGAGGATCGTTTCTCCACATTCCTGGTATCAACTATCCATCTACTGTTTCCTCATCCACAAGCCCTGTATAGACGTACGACGTGTCTTTTTTGATCTCAAATAATTGTGAAGGGCCAGGCAAGCAAGAGTTATTTTCTCGACCTTCTCCACAGACAGATTAATCGGAGATAAAAATACCCTGAAACTGTTGGAGAGAATGCCAAAGGCATTCTCCAATTAAATACCCTCGAACTCTGGGAGAGCCCTCTCTCAGGATAGGGCTTCATTAAATAATGTTGTAGAGGGAAGGCATCATCTCCTACAATGACGTAAGACGTATCTCTCTGTCTATCCGGCAATGGCTTCTCAGGTGGAACGTTAATCATGTTGCTTGTGAGAGCTGCCCTTAAATAGCAGTCCATAAAAACACCAGCATCATCAACTCGCCCATTAACGCCAGCATCATAATATAAGAATTTATAATTAGCATCGACTAAAGCTATCAAAATTATGCTATACGCATGCTTTTAATTAAGAAATGCAGAACCTTCCGCTCTTGCAGCTCGGAAATTTGTTTTCCGTCGAGGGCTCCCATATAATGAGGAAAATTCCAATACTTCTGGAAGTCCTGAGCAATACCTTCCCATTCTGCAGCAGCGTTTGGTGCCTGAAACGAAAAAAAATAACATTGAATCAAGTATCCTACAGTGGACACCTCAAAACATTAGCTCCAAAATATATTCCCTCTACCTGAGAGAAGCAGTCATTCATTCAAGAACAGGTATTTATTCAGTACTTCGTCAATGTTTTCTAAAGATAACTGCGTGCGTTACTTTGGTACATTAAAGGTCAGGCATCAACTTCTCTTACTCACCGTCAAGAATTCGTCCTTTAAGGCTTCATACAAAGCTGTGTACACGCCAGGAACGAACAAAGAAATTGTGTCATGTGTAATCCTGGTGGAATACTGAAGGCTTTTAAAGCTTTCACCGGTCGCATTAACGCGAGTTTGTGCTTCGCTGGTATGCACTGCCGACACACCGTATCCTTCTTAGCTATTTCTCCTTGTATCCTCCCGAGTAAGTCATTAAAATTTGGCTCGCTCATCCTCAAAAAGTTTCGAAAGGATTCTGGGTCTTCAGTCCTTAATTCGTTGCTAAGCAAGCTCATCACACCGTTTTCTATCCTACTAATCCATTTCCTCGACCACACCCTGCGCCGATTTCTACGTCTCTAAGCCTGAATGCCAATGCCTAAAACGGCCACAGCTAATCCAAATCTCGCAGCATTTATCCATGGTGTATAGGTACTGGGAACCACGAAAAATTTGTTTGCCTGCAAACCACAGAAATATGCTCAAGTCGCATCACGTTGTTATTTTGTTTTCCATATTGCAGCTGCCGCGCTTCAAACTCGTCATTGTTGTCTTTGGACGTGTGAAAGTCCTTCCAATGACTCTTGAACAAGTATTCTTGAACTGCCGTCTTGAATTATCTTTGACGCAGTTTGACGCTCAATTTTTCTTGTTCAACGTTTATCGATCAAGGAATGTAGGGTGGTGTGAAACCGGCTTTAGAAGAATCTAACAAGAAAAGTGCAGTGATTTCAGGTGTGACGAAATGATGAGAAACAATATTACATAAGAATGTGTAAAAGGGACTGCGTAATAATGACAGAAATGTAAGAACCTGCTTTTCCAGTCTACGATAATACAAGCAAATGCCATAGAGACAAGCCATTGGAATTCAAGGAGGGGAAAGACATAGTAGGATGAGGTGTTCGAGGGAGAGAGAGAGAGTTATGACAGGACGAAGTGGAGTACTTCTCACACCAAACTGCATACTTATGCCGCAGCACCCACTTCCCCTAGATGCCAGGTGTAGGTATTCCTCCGCCATACTAGCTATATGTCTTGATCTCCAGGTGGGCTGGGTCGGAGAGCTGGTTCGGATGGCTGCTTCGATGGACAGAGTTCGGAGACAAAAGTTCCAATACAAGAGTTCCGAGACTTAGTCTCCGAGCCTTTGAGTCGAAGGCCCTTTGCACGAAAACATTTTCTAGACTTCACAGGTCTACTAATTTCGTCTTGATTAACCCCCACTATGTTAGGTCCATATTACACGGAAAAAAAAGTTTAGTTAGAACTATCGAATTCTGATGAAATTTATCAAACTTTTGGGTTCATATGGCACATTGAAAAATTCAGTAATTATTACCAAACCAGTTTGATAAATTCTATCAAACTGATTTGGTAATTGTTACCGAAATGGCTACAGCAGTTCGATATAAACTATCAAAATCGAAAGGGCAATAAAATCGACGTAGCGTGCACATGTGAAAGATTTTCAACCCAGAAAACACTATTATGATTGAAAATAATAAAATTAGGAGTTTGGCGTAAGTTTCTGCAAAAAAAATACAAAAAAAAGTGGAAAAATAACAAGCCTGCGTGAAGCATTGAACGCGGGCCCTCCGCGTGGTGACAACGGACTCTTACAACTAGGCTAAATCGGTTGTCATAATAATTGCTAACTTAAACGGTGTAATATATTATTATTGTAAGTATTTATTAACCTTTGTTTTGAAATGTGAATAAGGTGTGACTACAGTTTCCCATTGTATGCTTAAGAGGAATACTTGATGCACACAATTGCATTACGTAGATACTCCATATGAATATCTAGTGCAGATGCGCAAGAAAACTTTATTTGCAGGCTTATTACATCGATATAGAGATGGCTTTAACGTGCTGGGTGATATCCTTAGCATGGATTGGGTCTAGTATCACGGATTTTATCACATGTTATTAGACATGATCGCGAATGATTATACCTCAGGAATACCTTTAATTAAAGTTTTAATGTGTCGTAATACACAAACATCTCCTTACAGCTTTAATATCTATGATAATATGCGATTCAATCAATGTCTTTTTTTATGCACCAGCTAACGGGTAGTATTGCAATTTAAAGCAGGAAAAAAAACAGGAAAAATGAACGTAAACAAAATTAAAACGTTATCGCCATCACAAATAATGAAAACAAAATCATTTCTACCAACTTATCTTTTATGTAAGGCCTGTTTAAGAATCTTTCAACTGCAAATGTGTACTGGTATAAACATAAGAGGAACGATAGACCGTTCGATAGATTACGAAACACTTGGTAAATTCTATCAAACCAAATTTGCATACCAATGTAGAGTTTGATAATTTTTACCAAACAAGCAATCACCTTCGTAAAATTAATCATAACTTCGATAAAAGTTATCAAACTCAGAAACGTATTGAATTAATTCGGTTATTTTTACGAAACTCTTCCGTACAATTGACCAAATTATGCAATACCAAAATGTTTGATGAAATATATCAAGAGCTCACGCTAGCGTTTGGTAAAATAAATCAAGTGCTTAATAATTTGCATCAAAGTTTAAGTATATTTAACAAAAATACTCCCTATCACACCAGTTCGATAGTTTTAATCAAATATTTTTTTTCCGTGTACTGGCCTACGGTTAGCAACTGGTGCCTTCAGGACCTCTATCGTCTTCAGCTCTCCAGGCCATATCTGGTTAGCTTCCTGGTCATCCCATTGTTCAGGAAATACAATTTACCTTGTTATGCCTGAGCATGAAAGGAACCACTATAAGATTTGCCGTATGAGCCTTTTTTTATAAATTGGTGTAATTTTTGAGGTTTTAAGATGAATAGGGGAGATTCTTGCTCGAATGACTCATTGATGACGAAAATAATTAGATCCTTACATATGTCAAAGCTATGAGAGAAATCAATTTACCGGGTATTTCATCTGGGCCGCTGCTTACTTAGCCCTCAAACTAATTTGGTTAATTTAAGCACCTCTGATTACACAAAGGGGTTGATGTTGAAGGATGATTAGGAGTCCTTAAGGCAAAATTGCATCCGTACTGTTCCATTTTTACGGCTGAGCTCACTGCGATTAGGATTGCTCTCCGATCCATTAAAAACAGTGTTGCGTCCTTTATGATCTGCGCAGATTCATACAGTGCTCTCCAATCCATCTCTCTTTATTCTCCTTGTCACCCGATTGTACAGGACATACAAAGCACTCTGTTATCCCTGAGTAAGAAAGGGACCATTATAAGCTTCGCTTGGGTCCCTGGACATGTGGGAATACCAGGGAATGAGAAGGCAGATTCTGCAGCCAAAGATGCACTCAGGTCTCCGGATACAGATTTCCAATTAATGCCAGCGGGAGATTTAGGAAGTGCCATGAGGGATAGAATTAGACAAAATTGGAAGACGCAATGGCTTGAAATTGAAAATAACAAACTTCGGGAAATTAAGCCCGTAATAACTGCGTGGCAGACCTCTATAAGAAATGTTCGCAGGGAGGAAGTGGTTTTAGCACGCTTAAGAATTGGTCACTGCTTATTAACCCATTCATACCTCTTCACCGAAGAGAGAATACAGCCCCAATGCTTAAATTGCGATTGTCCACTTACAGTGCGACATATCCTGACGGACTGCGCAAGATATCGGACTGCACGGACGAATCATAAGCTCGGAGAAAACCTAGCTGAGGTACTAGGAGACACTCCCGTGAACATTTCCCGACTGATAGCATTCCTACACTCAACTCGACTTTTCAATAAAATATAAATTGATACCTCTAGTAAATTATTGACACGTTAATTTCAGAACGGACCTAACCCCCTTTATCAACTTCAGTCAGTGAGTGGTGCAAAATGACCTTAGCCGCCGACGCACCCTATTAAAGAAAATACTACTACTACTACTATTGAAGGATGATCCATTTGGAGGCTGGAGGAAATTATTTGCTACCCTAGAGGATGCTTGAAGGGAATTAAAGTGATTATTGAACTGATATGCCGGTTTTGAATATTTTTTGGCATTATTAAGAGTTGGGAAGACTGTATTTACTGTCCTCTCTTTTGTACTATTGATTATTTTCCGGGCAGATTTTGACTCGTCACAATTTAGGAGTATATGATCATTGTATTTTCTTTTTGCCGTTTTTAGTATCTTACGGTGTTGATTTTTAAGTTCACGATATTGCACAATCTGTTCCTCATCTTCAGTGAATCCCAATGAAGATGCCATATTTTTCAGTTCTCACTATAAAATTCGAATTTCATGTCTAATCCAGGGTTTGGGATTGGTCATTATGGTTGATTTATTTTTGGTAATACTGGGAAAGCTTTATTGAAATAATACAGAAACGTGTCATAAAAAAGGAGAAACTATCTTCAAATGAACGGGCTCCGAATATAAATTTTCCCAATTAGTATTATGTAACATTAATCTGAATTCCAGCAAGTTTTAAATGCAAATGGACCTATTTTTATGGATTTTTAACAGGTAGAGAGTCTTGAACTACAACAGATGTCAGCAGTGTGAAATGGTCTGAAGTGTCATGAAAGAGTTCTTTGGTACTGATAGAACCTTGATCAATGTTGGTAATAATGAGATCGATCGTGGATTATGATTTGGGGATGACTGCTGTAGATTGAAAGTTAGTGACAAGTAACTTAACAGATTCAATAAGATCCGAAGTTTTTTGCTTGACACTGATTTGTCCAGGATGTTACAGTTTACGTCACCAGTAATTTTAGGCCATTGTCTCTCCTCGTTGAATCTTTCTAGAAGTAGAGAGGCGACAAACCAGGAAGACAATGAAATCACTTGGGGAAGATCCGTTATCATACCATCTCCTAGGATAATGTTCACTGCACAACATTGGAATACTTTGTCTGCATTTAATTACTCAAACGGAAAAGTCACAGGTTGCATGACTATGCTCTGCTTAACAAGTATCATAGTTCCACCATTTCTAAAGACTGACCGGCAATAAATGTCACCAATGGACAAACTGGGCAAGTTAATGGATTTCATTTCATCTAGGTGCAACCAGTGTTCATTAATGGAAGCAATAGAAGGCTTAAATTCATCAATTAAGATATCCAGCTACAGTAATTTCTTCCGAATGCATCGGAAATTTAGGTGCATTAGTCTGAGAGCTTTTGAGTCGGCCTATGTGTTTTTATTCCCCTTAGTCGTATTTACCTGTTCACCAGCTAAAGCCACAAACTGATTTGATCACACATTTTACAGCAGAGTACAGATTTTGGTGGTAAAAATACAAATTAGAAGAGATATCACAATACATTCTCCGGTTTTGTCAGGCGCGGCTCACAAAAAGAATAATTATCCACACGAACATAATTCGGCCAGAAAGAAGGCTCTATCAACATATCGATAGGGTTCACAGAGGTGCGAAAAGATGCATGTTCACTACGGGTTACCGCAAGTTGTTCTATTTCTATGACCAAAGTCGTATTGATGTCCGGCACTTTCAATTTCACATATTCTTCCAGGGTTTCCACAGATGCATCTGGTTTGAAGTTCCAAACATGTTAATGGTGGCGCGGTGGAACTCCCGCAAGCGAACGTTTTATTCCCGATGTGCCAATAGCTAGAGGATTACGCCGTTTCCTTTTGTGTGACACTGTGAGGAACCCGTCATCAGATGTGATCGATTATCCATGGTGAACTTCCTCCTATGATCCATTTGACTTTTCATCCGTGCGCGTGACTGCGTACAAAGTCACTTGTTTCATGGAGTGCAATTGAAAATAGCCCAAGAAAATTAAACTCGATTTTTCGTTTTTTAACCTTATCTCCTACCGAAAATGATTTTTTTCATATCGGCTGGCTCTAATTAATTTCTCGAACATGAGTATATTTAAAAAAAGAGCAAGAATCGAGTAAAAGTTTCCTTCACCTCCATTTATAGAAAATAAAAGTTTCAAAAAAATCAAATAATGCACCATTTATCGGAAAATTTATTTTTTGTAATATTAGGTTGAAAACAAAAATTTATTTGTAAATAAACAGTCATTGCTTCCAAACATTACGTAATAAAAATACAAAATAATTCAGTCTTAATCACTATTGTCATTAATCACTGCTTAGTTTCTTTTCTTTCAAATATGCGGCTTAATAAATATTCTGGAGTGTTTGCAATTTGAGACAAGTCTCTTGCGTGTGAAAGATAATTTATTATTTCTACAACATGACAGCAGCAGCCAATAGTTCGCATGCCATTTGGACATATACAAAAATGGCGTTTAATACTGATATATTCCTTTTAATTGGGTGTGTAATCCATATAAAGGTTATAGGCTTCGCTATAAATATGGCGATGTCGGACCTGGATTTTTATGATAATAGTGTTTAACTTCAAACATTACAGCTCAAAATTGCCCTCTACTATTAATTCAGCTAAATAAAAATCGCTTGTTGTAGTTGATATGTGCCTGTGAAAAATACCTTTATGTCATGTTCCGTCAATTCTGGAAAATCCATTACTTCGATGGATGTTAATTTATGAAACAATGATCGCTTTCGAATCCTTCAACCCAATTCAACCTCAACAGCCAAGCTTTCTCTTTAATATAAAAAAATTGTCCTCTTTAACACTTTTGCAGATGGTGAAGTTCAGGATACTAGTCTTTTACCGAAGTGATTTATCAAAAAGCAGGCAATTCTGCAAGATATTGGAGCTTGAGGGACCATCGATTATCGAGCTGATGTTGTAACAGTTTATATCTCTTGTCACGCCTTCCCTCGGCCTATGATCCGATGGGACCGCCTACCATAGCTAATACCCGGCAGCTCTCGGCAGGCTCCGATCTCTTGAGTCGTGGGCTGACCTCATAGGAATTTCAATTTTATGGGCGCCAGGCAACCAGAGTTGCCTTCCTATGGACAGCACTGAAGGGAGGCTTCACACAATTGTCACACTTAACATGGCAATTAATTTATTGCAGAAATTAACAAACATAAAGATTTCCTTTTAAACAAATACCAATAAATTACAGTGCGACATACATACAAGATACCATGAGAATATTGTCTTTTCTTCTGGTACCAAATTTGAAGATTCGAGACAGGAGAATGCTGGATCTCGGCTCATATCTGCCAAAAGGCAGCCGGATCTCTGAGACAGGAGAATGCTGGATCTCGGCTCATATCTGCCAAAAGGCAGCCGAATCTCAGCTACGTATATCCAGGAAATCACCTGAGTGGTGTCCACAGCCCCAGAGTACTTGCCCTGGAGAGAACAAGAGATAGGATCGACCCATGTCTTAGCAACCGGCCAGAAACCAGTTGATTGCACCCAATGCTGTGCACATGCAGAAATGAGGCTGATCCACTTACCGAAGAGCGTCGGGAGATACGGCTTAATATCCTTCGGGCGCTATCTCTATGCGTAGGCTGGACACTCTCTGAGTCGACCACTGTCGACCGGTCTCCTGTCTACTCTCTCTCTGTCTGTCCTCCGTTTCCCCGTCCTCACATACGCATATTCGCTCGCCTCTCTCCCCAGACTCGCCTCCTGGCTGACGCATCGTTACCTGGGCTCTCCCGGCCAGCCCACCGACCTATCCAGGAGGGGAGGGGGGTTTTGGTGGGAGGTGGGTGTGTAGGTAGGGGAAGGATTATTTGGGAAGGGGAGGGGTGGTTGCCTGAACCATGACTCCGCACGCCCAGCGAAGGGAATACGGGGAAAATGGGAGAGTGAGTCACCGTGGAACCGGCCGGTTAAGGCAAGCCCAGTGGAGTTTTCAGGGTGAACGTTACACTTCCCCCCCTTCCTAAATAAAAAATTTTTCCCTGGAAAAATTTTTGTATTACACCAGCTTTAAGTCTTTTATATGCCAGGGACCATCTGTTAGTCCCTGTTCATCCTGGAGAAGGTAAGCCTTATTTCCTACTTTAGAGTGGACTAGATAAGGACCTAAATATTTTGGTGCTAATTTGGAAGAAAAGTAATTAGCAGCATTGGATTGTACAAAGTTTCTCCTTAAAACTTTCTGTCCGGGCTCTATATTCACATCTCTCCTCCGCAGGTTATAGTAATGGGAATTCTTTTTATAAGCTTGCTGTAATCGCTCAACAACTTCCTTCCTTATTTCCTTGACCTTCTCTAGGTGTTCTAAATGTTTTCTACGATTTTGAAAATCTGGAATCTCTCTTCCATTAATTTGTATTTTCCTTAATGTCCCATTTAAGAAAATCTCTTCCCCAAATACTAGTTTATGAGGACTACATCCTGTCACTTCATGATCGGCGGAATTTATGGCATAATTAATTTTAGATAAATTTTTATCCCAATGGCGATGATTGTTGCCAACATATGCAGCTATCATGGTTTTTATTACCCTATTAACTCGTTCTGTGGGATTGCTCTGGGGATGGTAATAAAAATTATACATAATTTTTACACCATACTTCTCACATAAATCTTTAACCTTATTACTCTTATATTGCACACCATTGTCACAAAGTAAAGTATGGGGAGCCCCAAATTTCAAGAACACATCATCCTCTAAATGGTTTCTAACATTGTCGGCGGTTGCCTTTCTCATCGGTTTCATTATCACATATTTTGAAAACATACAACAGGTCACTACTAAATACATGAATCCATTAATTGACTTAGGCAAAGGCCCGATAATGTCAGATGATACTATCTGAAAAGGTTTTGTAACAAGTCTTTGATCTCCCATGAATCCCAATGGTGCATTCTGAGTAGCCTTGTATTGATTACAAATATCACAACTTTTAATATATTTGACAACATCTGCCTTCATCTTAGGCCAATAATATAATTTTCTTAGTCTACTAACTGTTTTCAGACACCCATAATGCCCTGCTGCCGGATCATCATGGCATTCTATCATTACTTCTTTCCGCAAATCCTTAGGGATGATTCTAACCCACTGATGAGATTGGTTCCAACCTGGATCAATATATTTATAGATCTGATAATCTTGGACCTTAAATTTTGGATATGACTCAGGTTTATCTATTATTCCTTTTCTCAGACTCTCATACCAAATATCTTGGCTCTCTCCCATGACTGTAATTAAGTTTAAACTTATCCCATCATTCGGTAGTGGGTTTCTAGATAAAGCGTCTGGAACAGTATGTTCCTTCCCTTTTCTATGCACAATCTTAAATCTGTATTGCTGCATTCTGACAGCCCAACGACCCAATCTCCCTCTGGGGTCTTTTAAATTATTTAACCAAACTAAACTAGCATGGTCTGTTACCACAGTGAACTCATAGCCCTCAAGATATCCTCTCAGCTTTTCAATAGCCCACAATACAGCTAAGCATTCAAGTTCAGTAGTACAATATTTCTTTTCTGCCTTAGAGGTGCCCCTACTAATAAAAGTTATCACCTTATCTTCTTGGTACAAGACTGCTCCTAGACCTTGATTGCTAGCATCACAATGTAATTCAAATTCTTTTGAAAAATCAGGACATGTTAAAATAGGAGCAGATATTAATTTCTCCTTAATAACTTTAAAAGAATGCTCACATTCCTCTGTCCAAACATACTTATTCTTTTTGGAAGTTAAAGCATTCAAAGGCTGCATGATGCTAGAGAAATTCTGAATAAATTTTCGATACCAAGAAGCGAGCCCTATAAACCTCTTAAGCTCAGTGACATTGGTTGGACGAAGAAATCCAGCTATTGCCTTAACTTTATCTGGATCTACTTGAAGTCCCTTTTCGTTTACCAAGTAACCTAAATATTTTAACTCATTTCTACAAAAACAACACTTATTTAAATTCAGTGTCAAGTTAGCTTTATCTAAACGATCGAGTATCTTATAGAGGAGTTCTAAATGGTGTTCAAATGAATTGGACACTACTATTATATCATCTAAGTAACAAAACACAAAGGGTTTTAAATCTTCCCCTATCACCTTGTCTATGAGACGCTGCCAAGTAGCAGGACTTGTATTCAAACCTTGAGGCATTCTTTTAAATTGAAAAAGGCCTTTCCCTGGAATTACAAATGCAGTCTTTTCTCGACTTTTCTTTTCTAAGGGAATTTGAAAAAATGCGGACTTTATATCCAATGAACTCAAGTACCTAGTGTTTCGCAACTGAACAAGAATATCCTCTACCTTTGGCAGAGGGTAAGCATCTGGTTTAGATACTTTGTTCACCTCTCTTAGGTCTACAACCCATCTATAGGAGTCATCTGGTTTCTTAATCAATAGCACAGGAGATGCCCATGCACTATTTGAAACTTCTACTATGTCTTGGTCTAATAGTTCTTCTATGCCCTTATGCAATATTTCCAATAATTTGGGAGAATATGAGTAATAACGCCGTTTAATTGGAGGCGAATCACCTGTATCAATTACATGTTCCACTAAATTGGTACAACCTATCCCCCTTCTACCTATAGTTTCTCGATAATCTCTCATCAATTTCTCTAATTGACTCTTTTGATTTTCATTTAGCTTGCGCTTAGAGATTACTGACTCCACAGAATTAACACTGATTGGTGTTTCCAGTTTACAAGTACCCTTTAATAAATTTGGTTGTAAGCCCATAATCCACCAAAAATCAACACCAAGAATGAAATCATAAGTGATATCTGGTACCACTAAAAACTCGCATATTCTGGTAATATCCTCTACTTCTACAGGTAAGCTCACTATTCCTTTTACCTGACATTTATTCCCATTTGCAACTTGAATACTAGAGTATGTGGGTTTTTCAAGAGACAGCTTAAGTTTGGACAAGGATTTCCAACCTGATTTACCAATAACTGAATGAGTGGCTCCTGAGTCTAACAATCCATAAAATTTCAGACCATAAACTGAAATTGGCAGATAAATCCTACTATCTCTTTCCATTTCCAACTTCACCAAGTCTAGATTCACATAGGGGGGAACTAAATAATTTAGAGAGTACGAGTGCCCCTTGTCGGACTCTCTCCTTAGTTTTCCTGTCTCTGTGGCTTATAAGTTCTATCAGTTCTATTACCCCTTCTACAATTTGGACAATTTCTGGTTATTTCATTTTTGTACCCACAGCGATGACAAAATATTTTAGAGGATAATTTGCATTCTGAGAATCTATGCCCATTTTGGTCACAATTCCAACATTTAATACCCTCTCTTTTTATCCCTATAGACTGCACCAATGGTTTTTGAGATGCCCTAAATTGGAAAGTTTTATTAAAGGCCAAGTCGGGTTCTAAAGATCTAACCTTGTTCATTTTTGATGCCTCATATTGTTCAATACGGAATTTATTCAAATCTAGTTCCTTGCCAATCGATTTCAATTGCTTAATTGACAACACTGGTTGCAAAGCTAACTTTTCCAGATAATAGGGAGCTAAATTTCTTTTAATCTGACTTAACTTTTCTTCCTCTACGACTTCTTTACTTAGTCTATCATATAGTCCTAACATACAGGCTATGAATGTCCCCACTGACTCAGTCATCCCTTGCTTCCTGTTTCTGATTTCTTGGAGTAAATTCTCCTCAAAGTCCAAAGGAAGAAACTCTGAGCGAAGCATAACCTTGAGTTCCTCCCAACTAGAGATATCATTCCTCACCGACCGAAACCAAAGTAGAGCTTGCCCCTCAAATAATTCCACTGCCCCAAGAAGCAATCCAGCTTCTGACACTCCACGGGCTATTGCAAGTTCCTCAATCCTGACAATAAATGCATTTACACTTTCTGAGGGACTACCACTAAATGTAATGTTCCACTTATGTAATTGTGGTCTACCTTCATAATTCCGGTCTGTTCTCATATTCCCACGAGTCTCTCTATGAAATGTATTAACATCCTGACAATTTTCATACTGATCTGTTGCAACATTAACTTCAGGTCTCCTATGACCCTGCAAGCTTTGTCTTTCTACTTCTGGTCCTGAAGAAGAGGACATGGAACATATATCTGGACTTTGGTACTCTACTCCTTCTCCTAAGTTACTAAACAATGTACTCAATTGTTTTAAACTGCGATAAATCTCTTTACCCTTTTTTCTGTCTCCCCCTTGACACCTGGGAAAGATATAACTAATCCTGTTACTTAAGTGATACAACAGAGTTTTAATTCTCCTGGGCGAGGTTTCCTTCCCACCCTTCTTAATATCCTGGATGGCCAATTGTACTAAAGTGAGTTTCGATTCAATTACTAAAAGTTCTGACTCTATTTCAACGCTTTCTTCCTCCTTAAAGCCACCCATAGGTTGGTCACTACGCAATAATTCTCCGAGAGCCCCTCTTAAAACATCTATTCCTTCATCTGTACCAGCTGAGCCCCCGCGCACTCCGACTTCGTAGATCAGCTCATCCTTAGTTAAACGGTTAACCTCCATTCTGGCCAATCACAGAAAACATAGGGTCTCACCAATCTCGAGTGCTCTCCTCCGGCTGGAAAAATTTCCTTTCTTTCCCCGGAAGTCCAAATCGTTCAAGGCGAAGATCGAGCACTCTCCAGTCTGGTCCATCCACTGAATACCTCTGCCTTTCTGGCTTAATTTTATACCCTGTTACTTGAAAGAGAATTTAAACAAATTTTAGAATCAATTCCACAAGATATTTCTTAACCTATACATTGACATACACTACATAATAATCAATAAATGATTGTATCAACTCAGAAAATTTGAAATTAAATCTTAAGTGTCTACAACTTGAAATCACAACATTATTCAAGCCTCTAAGCACAATTCAAGAGCAGGCACTTCACAATTTTCACTTAAACAGTTCAACACAAATTATAAAACACGTAGTAATGAGTCAATTAAACAATCCTTGATCTTGTAAGGCACTAATAAATGCTTTAAACTAAGTTTGCCTCTCCAGTAAAATGAATCAAAGTTCAAACTGCCGTCAAGCAAGTCGTCGTTGCCGCCCCACGTTGGGCGCCATTTTGTCACGCCTTCCCTCGGCCTATGATCCGATGGGACCGCCTACCATAGCTAATACCCGGCAGCTCTCGGCAGGCTCCGATCTCTTGAGTCGTGGGCTGACCTCATAGGAATTTCAATTTTATGGGCGCCAGGCAACCAGAGTTGCCTTCCTATGGACAGCACTGAAGGGAGGCTTCACACAATTGTCACACTTAACATGGCAATTAATTTATTGCAGAAATTAACAAACATAAAGATTTCCTTTTAAACAAATACCAATAAATTACAATGCGACATACATACAAGATACCATGAGAATATTGTCTTTTCTTCTGGTACCAAATTTGAAGATTCGAGACAGGAGAATGCTGGATCTCGGCTCATATCTGCCAAAAGGCAGCCGGATCTCTGAGACAGGAGAATGCTGGATCTCGGCTCATATCTGCCAAAAGGCAGCCGAATCTCAGCTACGTATATCCAGGAAATCACCTGAGTGGTGTCCACAGCCCCAGAGTACTTGCCCTGGAGAGAACAAGAGATAGGATCGACCCATGTCTTAGCAACCGGCCAGAAACCAGTTGATTGCACCCAATGCTGTGCACATGCAGAAATGAGGCTGATCCACTTACCGAAGAGCGTCGGGAGATACGGCTTAATATCCTTCGGGCGCTATCTCTATGCGTAGGCTGGACACTCTCTGAGTCGACCACTGTCGACCGGTCTCCTGTCTACTCTTTTTTTTTTTTTTTATATTTCTGCGTTTATTTTCTACCACTTCTTCATTGGGGTTGAAAACGCTAACTAGTTTTCTCTTAATGGACTTTCTTGCCACTTCAACAACAGCCGCTTCTTCAGGAGTGGACGCTGACGCCTCCGTTTCCATAGCAGCCTCCTTACTTGGGCCAGACATATTTACTTTTTGTCAAAGAACGCCTTCCCTCGGCCTATGATCCGATGGGACCGCCTACCATAGCTAATACCCGGCAGCTCTCGGCAGGCTCCGATCTCTTGAGTCGTGGGCTGACCTCATAGGAATTTCAATTTTATGGGCGCCAGGCAACCAGAGTTGCCTTCCTATGGACAGCACTGAAGGGAGGCTTCACACAATTGTCACACTTAACATGGCAATTAATTTATTGCAGAAATTAACAAACATAAAGATTTCCTTTTAAACAAATACCAATAAATTACAGTGCGACATACATACAAGATACCATGAGAATATTGTCTTTTCTTCTGGTACCAAATTTGAAGATTCGAGACAGGAGAATGCTGGATCTCGGCTCATATCTGCCAAAAGGCAGCCGGATCTCTGAGACAGGAGAATGCTGGATCTCGGCTCATATCTGCCAAAAGGCAGCCGAATCTCAGCTACGTATATCCAGGAAATCACCTGAGTGGTGTCCACAGCCCCAGAGTACTTGCCCTGGAGAGAACAAGAGATAGGATCGACCCATGTCTTAGCAACCGGCCAGAAACCAGTTGATTGCACCCAATGCTGTGCACATGCAGAAATGAGGCTGATCCACTTACCGAAGAGCGTCGGGAGATACGGCTTAATATCCTTCGGGCGCTATCTCTATGCGTAGGCTGGACACTCTCTGAGTCGACCACTGTCGACCGGTCTCCTGTCTACTCTCTCTCTGTCTGTCCTCCGTTTCCCCGTCCTCACATACGCATATTCGCTCGCCTCTCTCCCCAGACTCGCCTCCTGGCTGACGCATCGTTACCTGGGCTCTCCCGGCCAGCCCACCGACCTATCCAGGAGGGGAGGGGGGTTTTGGTGGGAGGTGGGTGTGTAGGTAGGGGAAGGATTATTTGGGAAGGGGAGGGGTGGTTGCCTGAACCATGACTCCGCACGCCCAGCGAAGGGAATACGGGGAAAATGGGAGAGTGAGTCACCGTGGAACCGGCCGGTTAAGGCAAGCCCAGTGGAGTTTTCAGGGTGAACGTTACACTCTTTCCGATAATGCCATGTATTGCTTCGACAACCGAACGAATCGGAGACACACAGCGGGTAGGACTCGGCAGCTGTTAATTGGTTGCGATTTCCTTTCAATGCAAGCATGAGCACAAGAGAACCATCCTCTTCCAGCCATTGAACGACGTCTCTAAACCCTACATGTAAAACAAAGACATCATTTTTCTTTGGTAAATTACAAATGTCATAGTTATCATCTAAAATATCTTTTAAAATATTTCCATCATTATCCTAATTCCGCACCACCTTAATTTTACTTTACCGCACACTGGTGCGGTCGAAATTAGACTACGGCTCATTCGTGTATGCGTCCGCACGCGAGACGTATTTGAAAGCACTTAATTCAGTGCACAACGCAGGTCTGCGACTATGCACTGGGGCGTTTAGGACCAGCCCGATTCCCAGTATATATACCGACGCAGGCGAGCCTCCTCTATGCTACCGAAGGACCTGGCTTCTTTGTAGCTACGTTTCCAAAATTTTAGCAATGACGAGTCACCCATGTTATAGTTTACTTTTTAAACCCCGTTTTATTAATGTTTTTAACCGAAGGACTAAAGCAACCAGACCAGTAAGCGTTCGTTTTAACGATTTTATTCGCGGATGCGAATTCACGCTACCTGAAGTGTATCCTGTTTCATTCTCGGAACACCCCCCTTGGATTACTCCCACTCCGGTGGTGAATATTCTTTCACGATCTCGACCGAAGTCTTCCACAACTCCCTCGGAGTACCAGCGTTTGTTTGCCATGTTCCGATGGAATCACCCCAACCTTACCCCCGTTTACACTGACGGTTCGAAAGATAACTCTGCTTGTGCATGTGCAGTGGTCTCCCCTATCCACGGGAACATCAGAGCAAAGCTTCACCCGATGTGCAGTGTGTACACGGCGGAGCTTTATGCCATAAGGACAGCTCTAGAAGCCCTAGATGACCACGGCGGCTCCTTTGTGATATGCACTGACTCCAGGAGCTCGCTACAAGCCATCTCTGGCTTCTCACCCGTGCACCCGATCGTGCAAGAAATACACTCTCTCCTGGTGACCCTTTCGAGAAAGGGTTTGAATATCCATTTTCTGTGGGTACCGGGACATGAGGGGATAGCCGGGAATGAGATAGCAGACGCTATGGCCAAGGAAGCTCTGAATAACGAAGTTCTAGTCTCAACGCTGGTTCCCCACGAGGACTTACGAGCATCTCTAAGAAACGTGGTATTTGGAAAATGGAGGGAGTCATGGAGGATTCTAAATAATAACAAGCTCCGTGGCATCAAGGACACGGTAGCAGCGTGGCCCTCCTCAGCTCGTAGTAATCGGAGAGAGGAAGTAGTACTTACACGATTGAGGATAGGGCACAGCCCCCTGACCCATGCGTATCTCTTTACTGAAGAGAAGGAACCTCCCCAATGTGGGGATTGTAAATGTCCATTAAGTATTAGACACATCATGCTAGATTGTGTTAAGTACCGCGAAGCGCGAAGGCGAAATAATCTAGGGGGAGACCTAAAAACCCTTTTAGGAGACCACCCTACCAACTTAATCTGTACATTTCGGTTTCTCAGAGAAATAAACATTTTTAATAAAGTCTAATTATGTACACTTTCAACGAAGACATCAGATGCATTAGATTACTTTATACATAACAATTGTAATTAAATAGCACAGTAGTGGTGCAAAATGACCTTGCCGTCGACGCACCCTAAATCCAAACACTACTACTACTCCATCATTATCAGAAGCGTAATAAGGATCCATGACTTCAATAATAAAACCATAAGTAAACCCTTAATTGGTCGCACCCTGAAACCAACGTAATTGGTCGCGTCGGGTTATTGTGACCCGTGTTGAGTTTTCTACATCTACGTAATACCCTGCGAGCCACCTCTAGGGTGTTTGGCAGGGTGTGATCAACCATTAGCATGCAATTGGATTCCCACAGGCACAGTCCAAAAAACGTTACGCATACTTAAATATTATATACCACATGCTGTTAGAAATAATAATTTTTGCGATTTATAATCTTTTGCCAGAATATTTGCTTTATTTACTGCTAACCTCTCTGTAAGTTGTTCGAATAAGGTTAATACAATTTTATTATTAAATTTGAAGTTGGATACACAATAAAAACATCATATCGACGGTCACGAGGAAATAATTGGTAAACAAATTTTACAGGGTAATTTCAAACTTCAGCGACTTAGCAACAATCGTCTAACCTTTAGAAATTAAAAAAAAATTGTTGCAATAAATATAATTCGCTCCAAGTCTCACTAGAAGCTAGTAACTTTAGCCGATATCTTCATTATCCACTTCATATTCTGGCAGTGGAATTCTGGAATTCAAAACAGCTATAATTTAACACGGCATGGTGCAATACAACATGTGACTAGAATGCAGGTGTGTACATATTATGGTAGAATTTCAAATTATGAAGCATCAATACTTCAATGCCATTTCAATATTTGAATTGAAACTATTTAGAAGAATAGTCGTAAGACTATCATACCAATGGTGCATCATTATGTTGTGTAGTATTGCGGAGCAAACAATTGCCTTAGATGCCTTCTCAGGGGTGTAATGCAAAGTTAGGTCTTTTAATAAGCATCTCCCCTTGCTTTTAAAATGCCGAAGACCCTTTCTATTTTATTTCTTGTATGGCAGTGGGCCATGGTGAATCTGTGTGCCTGAGTTCCCTCCTCAGCTTCTGGCAGTGGAGTGATCAACCGTGGCTCTAATGCATACCCAGAATCTCCTGCAGACGTTAAAATATTTAACCATCACTAAATAGAACTTATGTTAGCTGTTTGATTATTATGCTAGCTTTGAAAACAAGTATGTTGATCACTATTAAACGCACCTATCAAAAAGTACCCTCCATCTGTACTTCTCATTATGTTCTTCACGTGGCAGAAGTTCCATGTGAATTGGTCGTGTACGGGCCCAGGGTATGTGACCACATTTGTTATTATCATTCTATCATCACACGTCTGGAATTTTTCAAAGAGAGTTACTTGAAATTTATATTAACCTAATTACTTAAAATTACTGTGAAGACCAATGGCATAGATGTTTGTCAAGGAAATATAATGGTATCAATGTGAATTTCTCACCATTTGTGTGTTTAGGGAAAATTAGCCTTTTCTATTCCTGTAACCCTCTGAAAAAGTGGCGAATGAGATATGAGTACAGTTAATTAACCCAACTACCTAAGGAAATCGAGCATTAGGTTTAAATCTGAAAACGAAATAACTGAAGAGTTAATAAAAGTAGAGAGAGTCACTTTTTCAATACATCGTAATGAATGTATCGTACCTTTCTAGCATTGCTGCCATTTAATTTTCTATTTGGGGGAATTTAATCCAATGGTGTAGGCGGTCACAGATACTCGAAGTCACTTTAGTGACACACCTGCTTACATTGGGTTGGCTCAGTGCCATCAAAACGTTCTGCCCCTCTTTGGTAGGACCCATCCCTTCCAGGAAACCCCAAGGCAACTAGCACCTACGTGTATGAATATAAGTAAAAGGACTGGAGTGATCCTTAAGTGCTCTCTTTTCCAAGCGGAGCAATCGCCTTTCTCTCAAATAAATTTCCCGCGCGATTTGTAAAAAGTAACCGACTGGCTATGTCCGCTATCTCAGTTGAACAAATTGAGTGCGACCATCCGCGAGTTTTTCTTTTGAAATGGGTGAAAACGTTTTTGGTGTAGGCCTTCACATTTTTTATGAATTTGACGATTGAAAAGAAATTTCAACTAAAATACAGTCAAACAGATGTTGAAGGGGAACGACTGTTCTGAAGAAGTTAAGGCCCACCACACACGTTCCGGCCCGGCCTCAAGGCCCGGCCTCAAGGCCTGGCCTCGAGGCCGGCCTTGAGGCCTGGACTGCGCAGTTTGGCCGCCTCCCACACACGTTCAGTTTGGCCTCAAGGCCCGGACTGTACAGTCCGGGCCTTGAGGCCAAACTGAACGTGTGTGGCGATGCCTTGAGGCGGATCGTCGGCCGGACGGCCGGATGGGAATCCAATGAGGTCCGGCCTCAAGGCCAAGCGAAACGGAGTCGGAACGGAGTGTGAAGGGTGAATCCTGCAGTTCTAGACACTTGTTTTCCCCCTCCCACCACATTTTCAACCCTCTCGCATCTACTGTTTGTAAAAAAAAAAAGCGAGACGCCATAGTTTGAGGAGCTCTATCGTCTAGATGAGGCAATCAATTTCAATGCAACGAAAAGCTACGAAAGGGAATTTATTTCTACGTTGCATCATCTACGTAAAAAAATTTCCGCCCCATATTGTTTTCTGTAATTTTTTTTTATAAAAAAGTACCCGTTTTTTGCGCCTAAAATCAAGTTTCCCAACTTTGAGCGCTTGGTAGTCCCGTAGTTTTCGATCCAATAACTTGGGATTTTTATATAAGATAGCCAAATCTATTATTAACACGTTGCATACAGATGGCGAGAATTCTTGTCATTTTTTTTCCCGAACGTTCCGGACGGATGACGAAGATTCTCGTCATTTAGGCGCGTCAACCTAAATAGTTTTAAAGCGTACAATGCGTAGTTGTTAGTACGTTTTCAATTGTTGTTCGTTATTCATAATGAATTGATGCATCATTAAGTTTGCTTGGGTAAAGTTATATTCTAAACATTAGCTTTTTAACCATGTTTAAAACAAAGGCATTACGCCCTAATAGGCACATATTTCCAATCTCAACACATCCACCCAGAATTCCTAGGAATTTAAATACCCCGGTACGCAACGTGTTAACAATTTGCAGAAATTTAATTTTTGATACCACGAAAATTGATAGATTTGTTGTAAACAACGCTAATATTTACTAACTTTGAAACCAAAGGATCAATTGAAAATTTATTGGCATTGTTTTGTGCTGTAGAATGTGAGCAATGTAATTACATAGATCATACACGTTAAATGTCAGCAGTATATTCAATAGTGTTTGATATTTATTCTTGTTTTGAGATCTGATTGTTAAAATGGAGCGTAATCAGCATCCTTGTTTATTCAAAAGCATAATAGCAACATACATAGCAACATGCATAGCAACATGGATACATATTCATAAGAAAATCTATTTGATGAACGTATCATCAAAGCTGTCTTGTTGTTGATGGTGTAGTGTGCCTGTTGGCGTTGTAGTGAATTGTGAAGGATTTTGTGAAATACTTTAGGTGAAGCATGTCTTTCTGGTCAAGGGATTGCCTACTTCAGTTCATAGAGAAATACCGGGGCCACGGAAGTATCTGGAAAATTAAAGCCAAAGAATACCGCAACAGGGACATGAGGGAGGCAGCTTATCAGGATTTATTGAATTTTATGAAAAAGATTGACCCGCAAGCAACTAAGGACAGTGTTGTTAAAAAAATAAACAACTTACGGAGTTCATACAGAAAAGAGCTGAAAAAAATTAAATGTTCACAAAAATCGGGGATGGGAACTGAGGACGCGTACGTTCCGAAACTATGGTACTTCAACGAGCTGAACTTCCTACGAGATCAAGAGGAGGCAATGGAAGGTGTATCAAACCTTGATGGAAGTGATCAGGTACGCATACAATTAAATTATAATTATTATACTATTCAATAATTACTCATAGATCAATGTTTGCAATGTCTTGACGCAGGCACAGATGGTTTCTAACATATGACTTTATTTTCGTACTTTCTAATTAGTAAATTATTACATAACCTCAGATTTAAGATATGTTATTAGTCTTAATGCACGTATCTATCCTGCCACTCCACGGCTCCTTCGTCGTTGAAGTATTTCACGAATCTTTCCCTTACATCTTTCGCTTTATCACTTTTTGACCGATTAGATCCAGGTGCCAAACTTTTGTTCGGATCCATTCGAGGTCCTGCAGTAAATGTACCTGTTTCCAAATCTTCATTGTCCAACCAGTCAGAAGGGCTGTATTCTTTAGGTATTTTGTTGCGAAGGTAATTGTGTAAATAGCAGCAAGCAACAGTAACACTCTCTACCTTGTCTAAATTTATGAAGGAAATAGGTTTTTGTAAAACTCCGAATCTTTCTGCGAGTATACCAAACACACTTTCAACCACGCGTCGTCCTCTTGACAAGCGATAGTTATAAATTTTTCGCCTTTTGTCAGTGATTTTGCTGTTAAAAGGCTTCATAAGATCTTCACGAAGCGGGAAAGCATCGTCTGCGATGAACACATATGGAAGAGTGACTCCGTCAACAACGTCTTCTTTTGGCACATTAAGGCGTCCATTATTAAGAACTCTGTAAATGTCTATCATTTCAAAAACTCCACCATCAGATACGCGGCCATTGCATCCAAAGTTAAAGTAAAGTATTTCATAGTTCGCATTAACTAATGCCAGGAGTATCTGGCTATGAAAATTTTTGTAATTGTAGAAAAAAGACCCGCATCCTGGAGGTGGTGTTATTGCAATATGTTTGCCATCAATTGCCCCCAAACAATTTGGAAAGTTCCACTTCAGTTCAAACCCTTTGGCCACTATCCTCCATTCCTCTTCTGATTTTGGACACTGAAAAAATAGTGCATGATAAAAATAGCATTAGAAGTAAGCCAATATTAAATGATTTTGTGGAACTTAACATATATGTTGGGTTTCAGGAAGAACTGAGTATTGATGTGACATCTGAGCAGAATACATGTTCTCCGCCCACCACTCAGGTGTCGTCAGCCCAACGCTTTGCCCAGCAGGCTGATAACTTGAGCTTCTCTGAGTCAACACCATCTGGGCCTTCAGGAGCTGTAACTTCCAAGCCATTTAAGCGAGCTAAACCCCTAACGCCAACTGACCAACTTTTGGTTACTGTGGGCCAAAGATTAAAGGAGGTCAAGAAAGAAGACCAGTTTGATCTGTACGGAAAGCATGTTGCCCAAAAACTTCGTCTACTTATTCCTGAACAGCGAATCTTTGCACAGAAACTGATGAATGATGCTCTGTTTGAAGCAGAATTAGGATCACTCCATAGAAATGCTTCAATAAATACCGGTTTCCCTTTGGAATATGACCCTCCATCACATTCATCAGATCACAGTTTCCAGTCGCAAATATCCGTCCAACAACATCAAACTAATTCTAACTACCGATCAACATCTGAGGAGCAGCAATCTTTTTTTGATACATTATAGAACCAAGTTTATTACACCCATTTACAATAACTTTTTCTTATATTTTTTTATAATTTAAAATATTGGCCCTAAGTACTTAACATTACCAAGGACAGTAATACGGGTCAATTTATGTTTGAAGTGTTTGTAAACAGCTCTGCATTTGTATTTCCATCGGTTGTTCAATAGAAATTGACTTCAAATTGCGTACATTGCATTAAGAGTCAAGTAAAGTGAGTACCTATACACGAGTTGAACGTATAAATAGGCTAATAATTTGAAGACAACACGGGAGATAGAAAATTTTGTTCATATAGAAGTTATACTATGTATAGCGTAATAACTCATGTAATATATATATATTACTTTAACAGGTGTGCCCACTTATTTTGCTTGACTCTCACAATCAGTTATTTTATTTATTTACCTTACAGAAGTCCTTTAGTGCTTTTGCTAATGCCAAGCAAGTCTCTGGTATAATTTGTCCCAAAGATTGAGGGGAAATTCTAGTAGTGAACTTCAAATCTTCCAGTGTCCTGCCTGTAGCCAAATATCGCAATGTTGCTGTTAACTTTTCGTGAGGCGTTATAGCTTGCCTCATAACAGTGTCTTGCTTGGCAATAAAAGGTGTAACCATTCTTAATAACTCCAGGTAAGTTGGTTCGTCCATTCTTAAATAGTTCTTCCAATCTTTCGGATAACACTGAAGTTCGGTTAATAAATTAACATGAGTAAACTTTTTCCTTTCAAGCCACGACTTCGCCCACATGCTTCTCTTGCGCTTTTTCCTTTTCGCTAGAACACACACTATCACTGCAATTGCCTCAATCTCTTCAATAGTTGACATGTCGAGCACAAAAGGTACACCTTCGAACAGAGCTACCGCGCGACTGGTTTGCGTGGGGGGTGAACACGACTCCGGCCAAACAATGAGGTCCGGCCTCAAGGCCCCTTGGCCTTGAGGCCGGGCCTCATTGGATTCCCATCCGGCCGTCCGGCCGACAATCCGCCTCAAGGCATCGCCACACACGTTCAGTTTGGCCTCAAGGCCCGGACTGTACAGTCCGGGCCTTGAGGCCGGGCCGGAACGTGTGTGGTGGGCCTAAGAAGGAACTTCTTTTCGGAGAAGTATTGAAAAACGCAGAGAAATCGCAGTGAAAAGTAATCCTTACACTCAATTTTATGTGGAAAAATAGTAAAAAAATACAAAATGATGTCAAAAGTAAGGAATATATTATATCGCAGGACAACTACTATGAAAGCAGAAATTAAGGAGAACAAGAGACTGTTCAATGAAAGAATAGATGTGCGAGATTTCCCCTTACAAGATGAGCACAGCAAGCAGTGTGCTGGTAAAAAATACATCACAATAAATACCACACTTATAATGTTAAAAGTACAAAAGCGGCTCTTGACAGATTCATTAAAAAATCTGCATTAGAAGTTGGTGGCTACTAGCAAAAAATATAAAAATATGAGCGTTACACAATTCTGAGGACTGAGACCTTCTTAGGTTACAATTCCTCATTGTATAAACATGGACCCTTGTAAGAGTAAAATCCACGCAAACATGAAACTAGTAATAAGTAAGCTAAATGTAAGTAAGTAAAATGTTGTACTTAAGTCTCGGTGAAGCAGTACTCAGATATGGTTTAACGATCTGGGGCTCCACAAATAAAACCCTGTTGAGAAAGGTGGAAAAAATCCAAAACAATATGGTATTACAATTGGATCCAAGAGAAAGAAATGTCTTTAAAATTTACAAAAATCTAAACATGCTTCCAATACGCGATTTATTACACTACATATTAATAACGGACAACTATTTTAACAATAGCTACAAAACTGTAAGAAATGTAACACACGATATAGGACTCCGAAGTACTAGAATATATAATGTACCTAGTTTCATCAACGCTCACGGGAAAAGAACCTTGGAACACGTAGTTCCTAAATTGTTTAATACGCTACCACAAAATTTGCAATCAATAGAAAATATTTCTCTACTAAAAACGCGTCTGAGACATTGGTTACTAGAGAAATATAATGATACCGATATATGAGAATTATGTTTGCTTATGTGATAATACATTTATTTCTTTGTCTTGTAGGTATGTTAAAAATATGTTATGTTATGTACA
This sequence comes from Ischnura elegans, assembly GCF_921293095.1. NCBI lineage: Eukaryota > Metazoa > Arthropoda > Insecta > Odonata > Coenagrionidae > Ischnura > Ischnura elegans. Next base: position 123,368,585 of record NC_060248.1, read on the forward strand.
CATGTTAAAAATTTAATGACATTATACTACTAAAAATGTTAAACATTGTTTTGTTAAAAACTAATCAAAATTTATGGTTTAAACATGTATAAAGAAAGATACATATATTTTGTCTTTATTTTGTCACATATATAATTTCTTTCTTCCAATACGAGAAATATCTCAAATGCAAACACGTTATATATTAAAAAAAAAATTTAATACATATATTCCTATAATGTTAATGTGTATTTATGTATGTACTCTTGCTCCCTAATAATTTTATAATATGTTTTTGGCAATAGTGGAAACATTATTAGTGAGAATTCATGTTTGCTAATGTGATAATACATTTCTTTTCTTTTTTGCTTAAAGTTATAACCTTTTCTGCTACCATTTCTAATCTCTGCCATTAAATTTCTTATATTATAAAAAAGTCTATTGTTAAAACATTTTATTACATTATATTGCTAAAAATTTTAAACATTGTTTTGTTAAAAATTAACCTAAATTTATGGTTTATACATGTATAAAGAAAGATACATATACTTTGTCTTTATTTTGTCATATATATTTTTTCTTTCTTCCAATACAAGAAATAACTCCAATGCAATCACGTTATATATATAAAAAAAATATTTGATACATATATTCCTGTAATGTTAATGTGTATTTATGTATGTACTCTTGCTTCCTAATAATTTTATAATATGTTTTTGGTAATAGTGGAAACATTATGAGATACACAATTTTAAAAGACAATGTACGACCACGAATAAAAAAAAACTAATAGGCACCTGCTGACAAGCCTTGAAAGGCTTAGCGGGACCTAGACTTTTTTTTCACATTGTATTTTCTTGTAAATGACATTTCATCTTTGATTAATGTTATAAGTTTTTGTAAAATTTCTAATCTCTGCAATAAATATTATTATTAAAAAAAAAAAAAAAAAATAAAAATAATGCTGGAGTTATAAATGAAAAAGAAAACAACTAAAGAAGTTTTGCTAAGCAATACTTGTGGGTGTAAAACTGAAGAAATAATCATTCAGAGAAAATATGTCAAGTACAAAGGTAAAAAGCCTTATGAAAGTAAATAAAAAATTGCAATTTATTAAGAAAAAGTATGGTGAAAAGTGAGAACTTTACAGCTTATAAAATTTAATAATGCACTGTGGTTCTATTATTCGGTGTATTTTTTACTCGAAAGCGGGCTTTAATCTAAAAAAACCTTTTCGAATAACCCTATCAAAAAAGCATCAAGTTATCTTTTATCTTCTGACACCTTTATTTTATTTTTTCAATAATTTTATTACTCAGAGTATGTTGTAAATAAAGCAGCCAATGAAAACGTACAATTTTATAACGGCAAAAAAACTTTGGTTCAAGTACTCATGAGTCTTTTTTGACCACGCCTTTCTTATACGCTTCACGACGGACACGAGCGTTGCGGGGGGCTCCATGCGCTCGGGGCCCACGGCAATCGCCGACCTAGCCAGACCGCCCCTGATTGGCATTACCTTGAAGCCGGCCACGGAAAAGGAGCAGCAGATGGGTTTGGTGGCTGCCTGAAAACCCGAGTCCTCTGGATTGACAGTAATACGCTAGGTACATAGTGACTACTACAACCCCATGAGGGAGTAGTGTAGAGAACTGCCATCCAGAGGACTGCCTGGTGCAACGATGCTACGATGCAACTTAACATACACAAATTTAACGGTGTCTTAAAAACACATGAGATTTGCTGCTCAGTCACTAAACCAAACCTGGATGAAGTGAGAAGCCTAACATGCATTGAATGTGCTCCAAGTGAAAAATGTAAGCATTTTAACATTGGAAAAATTCAAATAGAATTTCAAGACGTCAGTGATAATATACAATTATTTACCTTGTCGCACTGGAAGTTCTGCTTCTCGAATCCTTTGTAAATGTTTATGTATGCTTGGATTTAAATTATACGCGGCAGTTACTGATATTTCACACTTATTTCTCTACGTAGGATATTTTAACGTGGCACATTTATTTGCGAGCGATTTTCCCGTAATGTCGAACGGAATTCCGGGATCTTTTTATTTTATGTAAATAAATGACTGCGCATTTTGTCAAAACTAATGGATACAGTACGGTGCAGACCTAGATTAGGCCAAGTTATCATTATGTTTGACATATTTATTATTAAATACTATTGTTTATTATTACTGAATGTTGAGTTGGCTGCGTTTATAGACGTCACTTTGAATTAGAGTAGGTCTATTTTTTTGTAGGGCATTATATTTAATACTTCAACATTTCACTCTGCACTTCTTTTTGTATTTGAATTCCTGACTAAATTTTATTTATTTTTTATTCTATGAATAGTCAAATTATGTCCAATAACAAATAAAACAAATTATCTATGGGATTCTATTTAAACGGCTTTTGTTTTTTTGTGAGTGAACACATAGTATGCTTCTTTTGTCTTGTCCGTAGACATTTATATCATGTCCGTGGGTAGATAAATCATGTCCGTAGACGACAGAAAAGTAAAAAAGCAGCGTATATATTACTGACGATCTCTGCCACTGACGTCAATAGAATGTTTGAATCAAAATCTGTATTTACATAATTTTGGTTTATATGTAAACAAAAATTAAATTTTTTAAAAATTTGCCTGTAGAATATGTACGTTTTTGGGAGATTGACCCATGGTGACGTCTCTTGACAACTGTTTCACCGGCAATCCAGCTGTCGTCTGAGGTTTACGACTGCATCGCGACGAAAACCTTCGAACTAACACGACTAAGTTCACTTCGTAAATAGTTAAGTTAAATAGTTTGCAACATTGCAAAAGATTAATTTAAATCGTTAATCTCAATTATGCTCATGATTATATCGCCAATATGAAATGTAAATGTTACTTTAAAAACATTATTTGTGTAGTTCGCTGTTGTGTTGCACTTGATATATTTTTTTGTGTATTTTATTCTATTTTACAGCTGCTGTGTTGAAAAAAATACCCTCTTCCCGCCTCGAAATTGCAGAAAAGACTGTGGGTGTGGTTGAAAAGTGCTCCCTACAGGAGGTGATTAATATAGAAGAAAAAATAACATATGAGAAGAAGGAGTATGATGTACCACTTCCGTCAGTAAATTTTCCTTTTCATAGATTTCTACGTTTGTTCATACATTCTGTTTCTCGGACATTAATTTCGTTTAGTTTTCTATTGGTTATGAAATGGATCTCGGTGGAGGGAAGACGATATGTCTTCATTCTTCATTTTACACAATATTTTAATCATCAAATGCCGTTTTTTGACCAACTAGAAGAGTTTGTGCTTGGATCATGTTGAATTGAAGGAAATAGATTTTATTGACCTGGAGAGGTTTTTTTGACCTTCTAAGTGACGTCTTTTTGACCATCTAAATAATGTTTTTTTGACCATCTAAATGACGTTTTTTGACCTCTTTTTAACCATCCAGAAGAGGTCGTGGTTTGGTTTAGGTGGAGAGAAGGAAATAGGCATTATTGACCTGGGATTAAGAGGTTTTTTTGACCGTCTCAATGACGTCTTTTTGACTTTCGTGTACTCATCGGGAGTGGACGGTACATTGCAATGATATTGATCATTTTCATTGGATTACATTGAAACATGCACTTAATTGGAATGACATGCAAAAATCACTGAATCTCAAAATTTCCCAGGTAGTAACATTTCCGAAAATTTCTTGATGAGATATTATTATTTAAAAATGTATTGATACGGAAGATATTGATTTAGAAAATGTGTTGATATGGTTAAATTTTGGGATTCAGCTCAAATCACAGCAGAGAACAAATGGTTAGAAATATTTCATCATTTTGAAACAAACCATGTTGCATAAAATAATGCACTAAAAATTGTGGAGTATGCATTGTCCCTACCAAGAACTTGCTGCGACTGAACGCTTTTTTCTGTGATAAATCACAATTAAGTGTTGAGACTTAGAATGCCATATAATGTGTGAAAGATAATTTAACGAGTTCATGTGAAAAAATTCATTACCTTGTAAACAACGACAGCAATCTGCTATAAAATTCACTCGAATTAGAAAGATGAGAAATAATAAGATAATACTTAACATAATTGTAATGTATTCTATTTGTAAAATGTACTTGCGTTGAAATAAAAACCGAATTTTGAAGCGAGAACGCCGGGTCAATGGTGTCCCGTTTTTCGAATCTTAAAATCTGGTGGCCTTATTTTTTCACGGAAAAATTCGCCGTAGGTTTTCTTTCCCGTATCTCAAAAATGGAAAGATTTTCCTGTATACGTTATGGGCCGAAAAAAGGTTTTTTTCTTGATTAAATTTGCCCTGTGCGGGAAAGTTGCGAAATGATATCAGGATTTCGCACATCAATTTTTTTTTCAAATCGGATAATATTAACCACTTTAAAATTTTGGGAAAAATCAGGCTGATTTCAAAATCAAACTGTTATGAAGACTAATTTTATGCAAATATGAGATAATGAATAATATTAGAGTGGATACGTGTAGAGTATCGTTTCGAAAATTCCATTTACAATATTACAGGCTTTTAACTTTAAGCATGAGAAACGTCAGTTGAGTCAAAATTTCAAAGCAGTTAAGGTTCAAGTCATTTTAATGGTAAGACAATAAAATCTGCAGTTCCATTTATCAGGGGTATACAGCCTAAAAATAGCCTACTGGACAAGAGCGAATCAGAAATAGTCCCGAATCGCAGTACATCTTCATCTACATCATTGAGGTTCTGGAGAGGGCGTCAGTTACCCTTCCCGCGGTTGGAAAGTGAAGCCAGGGGGGCGCGGCACTTTAGCCCGTCCGCCATATTCCTTTATCTCGGGTGAAGCAGAAATACATGGGTCCTTATGGGATATTCGTCAAAGGAAACTCAATATTTTCCCTGATGACAGCCGAAAAAAGCCGTTCCCACTGATGAGCGAAGATCATTTTTTGAATATCAAAGCGGAAAAAACGCATATTTTTTTGATGAAATAGACGAGTCAACCACGGTGTGAAAAATTAAAAATATGACGCAGGACAACTCACTTGCGAAAATTGCAATCAATTTTCAGCTGCAAGCTTGAAAATAACTAATTAATTCATGTGAAACACAAAAAATACAACTGTTGATATTCTCAGCAGATTTTTTAAACCAGATTTAGTTACGAAAACAAGGAAAACGGGATGAATGGACGAGAGAAGAATGTGAGGTTACTGAGCGCTTAAATTATATTCACGTTTAATCGCTTTCGCGTGCATTTAAAGATTTTATTTGACAAATCATTCGTCAAAAATATACGTAAATCGTGATAAGAGTCAAAAGAATACCCTGCGAGCCACCTCTAGGGTGCTTGGCAGAGGGTGATTTTCACCAGCATGCAATCGGATTCTCGCATGCGCACCACAACGGTCCAAAAAACGTCACGCATGCTCACAAATTATACTAACATATGATGTTATAAATAATAATAAAATTAAGAAACATGCATTAAGTTTTACATAGGTTAGTAGACTACACTACAAGTCATCTAATATATTTAGGTGTTCTATCGCTGCCGTTATAATATCTTATTGATGGTGTAAAAAAAGACATTCTTAATCTGTCTATTGTAAAGTCTGTAGCGATGGCTACGCTAAATAACACACTTCGGTTATCTGCGGAGAGGCGTTTATTGTGACTTCAATACAGAACTGAACTGGGTAGCCCAGATGGCTAGCTTATATACATGCGGCGAATATTCTGGAACGCCGCGCCGGAACTTCCTCGAACCTTCTAGAATTCCTGAAAAGATATCGGAAAAAATACCGGCCGGCGCCAGGACTCGAACGCGCGCCGTCCGATTAGTAGGCGGACACTTATCCACTGGTCCAACTCTACATTGTGGCGGACGATGCGCCACACTACTCCCCCCCTTGGAGGAGAGACAGAGTGTTGGCAACAAAACGTTCTGGAGGACGGACGGCGCGGCCGGAGCGAGTGGTGGTATCTGGTGACGGAGTAGGCGGAGGGTCCTCCTCAAGAAGATGGGCTGGCTTGAGACGGTCGATTGATATAGTGGCTGGTTTGCCATTGATGTACAGGGTATACGTCTTCTCACCGCGGCTGAGGACAGGATATGGTCCCGCGTAAGGTGGTTGCAGGGCTGGCCGCAAAGCGTCTTGGCGGACAAAGACCTGGGAGGATGTGGCCAAGTCCTTGTGGATGAAGACACGCTGCGATGAGATGTGGCGTGACGCAGGGGTCGGACGCAGCTGGCTAATGTGGTTACGCAGCTGAGAAACAAGATCCTGGGAGTCCAGAAAATTGGAGTGGAGCTCCTGATATCAGGACCTTGAAGTAGAGCATTGAGAGGGGCCTGTGTGGATGCGGCGTGTGGTATGTGCTGTCGATAAAAATTCAGCATACCGAGGAATCTCCGAAGGTCCTTTATGGTCTTCGGTGGAGGGAAGTTGTTGATAGCAGCTACCTTGTCAGGTAACGGCGAGCATCCGTCAGCGCTCACGTGAAAGCCCAGAAATGTGACCTTGGAAGATCCTAGGACACACTTAGCTGAGTTGACGATGACACCGTAGTCAGAAAGGCGCTGAAATAATATCCGCAGGTGTTGATGATGCTCTTCCTGCGACCGGGAAAATACTAAGATGTCATCTATGTAAGGAAAGCAAAAATTTAGGCCTTCGAGAGCTTCGTCGATGAAGCGCTGCCATGTTTTGGCGGCATTTCGAAGTCCAAATGGCATAAATAGGAATTCAAAAAGGCCGAAGGGTGTAATTATGGCTGTCTTCTCTATGTCTTCGGGAGCCATTGGAATTTGAGTGAAGGCCTTGGCACAGTCGATAACACTGAAGATGTTGCACCCCTGAAGAGCGTGGGAGAAATCCTTCAGATGGCGGACGGGGTAGCGGTCCGGTATCGTACGTGCGTTGAGAGCCCTGTAGTCACCACAAGGTCGCCAGCTACTATCCTTCTTGCGAACCATGTGTAGTGGTGAGGCGTAAGGGCTGTGTGAACGACGAGCAGTGCCTTCGCGTACTAGTAGCTCGAATTCTGCCTGTGCATCTCGGAGTCGATCCGGGGCTAGACGGCGGGCACGGTGGTAGATCGGCGGTCCAGGTTGTAGGCGTATGTGGTGCTTGGTATGATGGTGGATCTCCCGAGGAGTCCCTGATGGCCGCGTGATATCAGGAAATTCGGCCAGGAGGTCGTGGTAGGATGAAGAGCCCGACAGAGCGCGCACGCTGTCCTGGTAAGTTCGACCTCGATGACCCGATGTAGAATGGCCAGTGATTGCGTCGATGAGCTGAGCAGTGGCCATGTTAGGAATGAGTTGAAAGTGGGTTAAGAAATCTGCTCCGATGATAGGCTCGGTAACGTCGGCAACGATGAATCTCCAAAGGAAGTCACGCGGGAGGCCGAACTGAAGGCGTAGAAGTAAAGTACCATAAGTACGGATCCTACTGTCATTGGCTGCGGAGAGCTCGTAGTCAGTGCAGGTTCGTTGTTCGGTGCATAATTTTACAGGGTAGATTGAGAGATCCGATCCTGTGTCTACGAGGAAACGCCGCTGGGAGAGGCGGTCGGTGACGAAGAGGCGGCAGCCTGTGATAGAACGACTCATAGCCGCCGTTACGAGTCGCTGTTGGAGTTTACCGGATTCACTGCATTTGCGGTGCATGGCTGGATGCAACGTCTGGCTTCGGCTCCACATTTGCGATGGTAGTAACACATCTCAGGCTGAGCGGGGCGCGGCGCGGGTAGAGATCTGCTCCAAGTCCGTGAGTACGGAGGTTTTTTCAGATGAGCTTGTATATCTTCGAGCTGCTTATAGAGTTTCTCAACCCGTTGGGCCAATGACGAAACATCGTTGGTATGGCGTACTGCATGGATGGCGGGTGCAGTTGGAGGCGGAGCCACGGCGACGATGCGGTCGGCCATATTTGCAAGTTCATCAAGAGGCATTGAAGTAACTTGCGTTTGCAGGATGGCTTGAGCGTTGGCCGGAAGACGTTGCAACCATAATGTGCGGAGGAAAGAATCCTCCACAAGGGTGGTGCTGATGAGAGACCGCATGCGTCGTAATAGTTGCGAAGGCTTGGTATCACCGAGCTCTTCTGCTGTGAGGAGTTGCCGCACCCGTTGATCCTCGGAGGGAGAGACGCGCTGTATCAATAGGTTTTTCAGCGTTAGGTAACGATTCTCGGCCGGAGGATTCACGATAAGATCGCTTATTTCACTGGCAAAACGATGGTCTAGGTTTCCCACGACGTAATCGTATTTAGTCTTGTCCGAGGTGATGTTGGCCAAAGAAAATTGTGCTTCGACTTGGGCGAACCATATTTCAGGCTGAGCTGGCCAGAAAGGAGGCAGTTTCGGAGTGACGCGGTAGACGGCAGCAGTGTCGACGCCGTAGGATGATGGAGACGGTGAGGCTTGCTGCGATGACAGCGTTGTTTGCTGCTGTTGTTGCTGCAGAGCCTGCTGGTGCTGTTCTTGAAGGAGCGCTAGCTGTTGGCTGTGGTTCGTTTGGTGTTCGGCGAGTTGCTGCTGGAGTCCCGCGATTTGAGCCTGCAGTTTGGCGAGTTGATCTGCGTCTGCCATGGTCGCGTGTTGTCGGGGTCACCACTATAGCGATGGCTACGCTAAATAACACACTTCGGTTATCTGCGGAGAGGCGTTTATTGTGACTTCAATACAGAACTGAACTGGGTAGCCCAGATGGCTAGCTTGTATACATGCGGCGAATATTCTGGAACGCCGCGCCGGCCCCGCACGGGGGGAGGAGAGTTATCTCTTCCTTTGGGGAGCCGCGCCCCCACGGACCCGAGCCCACCGAGGAGAAAAGCTCGTTAAAAAACCCCGTCGCTCGCTTGGATAGTGTCCAGACAGCATGTGACTCTGCTGCTCTGAGTAGCCGTAAGATCTGGCGTCCAGAATCACCCACGTGTTTGCCGTGCGTGGAGACCCGTACGTGGGGGAGAAGGGGATCCTGGTGGGTGAGCTCTCCGGCACCCAGCTGGGCGTCGGATACCCGGTATGGGCCGGAGTTCAACACCCCACTTCGGCCCTGGATTCCCCGCAAAACGGGCGGCCGAGAAGAGCCCAGCTCGGTCAATCGGCTCCTGGCGGCTGGGGAGCTTGGCGGCTCCTTCCGAGCGTACGCCAGGACGGGTTAGTGCTGGAGATATGGGGGTCTCCGTAGGGCGGCTGAAGGCGTGTGGGTTCGGAGGGCCCCCGCGCTGGAGGTTCTAACCCGAAAGAGACCCCCTTTCGAAGGTTCCTATGTCCCTTGGGTAGCCCTGGCGACCACACCGAATCTCGGTGTGGCGTCCCGAATGTGTGGCTCCGTGGTGGGTGGGGAGCCCAGGGGATGAAATATAACGTAGCATGGAGTCTGAAATTCTTCCTCCACCAAAGAGATCCCGCCCGGACACGGGCGGAGGAGAACAGTTATTCGAAAGAGCAAAACGGTTTCTCTCATTGAAATGCTCCAAGGACGGCGAAAATTTGAAAAAGGTTTCTCCCTTCTTCATTAAAAAAGCACTTCAAGCCATCATTCCAGGAGAGCCAAACTCAGTAAAGAAACTTAGAGATGGTTCCCTATTAATCGAAACAGCCAATAACGTACAAGCCGAAAAATTGTTAAAAGTAGAAAAGTTGCACGATATACCAATCAATGTCGAGATCCACCGTACTCTAAATACATCTAGGGGTGTGATCAGCCACTACGACCTACTATATGTCGAACCAGACGAAATTAAGAAGGAGATGGCTTCCCAGGGTGTCATTGATTGTCGACGACTTACAACGAAGCGTAACGGTGAAGTGATTAATACTACCTCGGTAATCCTCACGTTCGGTTTGGATAAAATCCCGAGCAAAGTCTACCTAGGCTATGAATCGGTACCTGTGAGACCTTTCTTTCCCAACCCGATGCGTTGCTTTCAATGCCAAAAATTCGGCCACATCGCACCGCGATGTGAGGGCAAGAACACCTGCCCGCGCTGTGGCAAGGACAAGCATGACGGTGAGAAATGTTCATCGGAGCCTTACTGCGTCAACTGCGAGGGCACGCATCCATCGTACTCCCGAGATTGTCCCGTCATGAAAGATGAAAGGAGGATAATGGAAATAAAGACCCTGGAAAGAATCCCCTACTCCGAGGCACGAATGAAATACCGGTCACAGATGGCCCCAACATTTTCAAAATCGTATTCGCAAATAGTCGCAACCACCACTAAAAAAACTACATGTACCATCTCTACTCAGACTTATAATGATTTTCGCATTGAGAGCACGAAGATGCCCACACGAGAACAAAAAAAAACAGAAAAGCAAATTAATAAAGTCACAGACAGGAAAAGTCATTCTAAGGCGGTTTCCCCTAAGAAAAACCCAAAATCTACTTCTGAGGATGCTGGGAATAAGCGGGATAAAACACCCCCACCCACATCCTCTAAAGATGCACAATATGATGCCATGGAAGAAGACCTCTGTGTCTCGGACACAGAAGTGTTCCAGGCCAGGATAAAGCAGAGGAAACAGCGGTTAAAACGTTGATCCTCCGCTCACTGTGTACATACGTACATTTCCAGATTTTAACCTATTTATTTATTTATTTTAACAATTTAAACCATGAATTTTATTCTACAATGGAATATGAATGGTTTTTATAGGCACAAGGAGGAGCTGGTTGTTTTAATTAGAGACTATAACCCCGTCTGCATATGCCTGCAAGAGACGCATTTTAAGCTGACAGACAAGACCGTCTTAAAAGGTTTTAAATTTTTTAGACTTGACGACACCAGTGGTCAGCGAGCCCAGGGTGGAGTGGCAATTGCTATTCGGGAGGCCCTATACACCTCACGAGTGCAATTGGACACTCCGCTGCAGGCAATTGCAGTGACAGTACACGCACCCGAGGCAATTACTCTCTGCAACGTATATCTGCCGGAAGGTGCACCTGTGAGTCGAGTTAATTTAGAATCCCTCGTTCGTCAGTTACCTCGGCCCTATGTTTTAATGGGTGACTTCAACGCACACGACACCCTATGGGGTAGCTCAAGAACTCAGTGCAATCAAAGGGGACACATAGTCACAAATTTTATCAATGACCTTAACTTGTTTTTACTAAACACCGGTGAAAAAACTCGATTCAACAGCTTCAACGGTACCTTCTCGTGTATCGACTTAAGTATTACGACAGGTGGCCTAATGCCTAGGCTTGAGTGGTCCGTACATAAAGATTTATGCGGTAGCGACCACTACCCTATTTTAATTACTAAAGGTGGCGGTTTTATCCACCGTCCGACTCAACCAAGCAATTGGGTTGTCCGCAAGGCCAATTGGTCTCTTTTTAAAAGAAATTTTTATTTTAACCACGACGACAATGTGAATGGTGTGGGGAACATAAAAGTACTCACAGATAACATTCTAGAAGCCGCAAATTCCACCGTACCCCGTTCTAAATGCAAATCTCACAGCCCCACAGTTCCTTGGTGGAACGAGGAGTGCGCAAAAGCTATACAGGTGCGAAAGAGGGCACTCCGAATCTTTAGCAAATATCCTACGGCGACAAATCTCACCGCCTTCCGGCGCCTCAGAGCGAAAGCTCGGCAAGTGGTTAAGGAGGCCAAGAAAGCTTCGTGGGAGGAGTTTGTGTGTTCTATAAACCACAGGACTCCCATATCCAACATCTGGAGGAAGATTAAAAGCATCTCTGGCTCTAACCACAACCCTGCAATTTCATCCCTGAAGGAGACTGACCGAGTTCTGACGACACCTCCCGAAATAAGCGAGTGCTTTGGACGTCGACTTGCGGAGACGAGTCGTAACGGCAGCTACGACGAACCATTTAGAACACTGAAAGAGCAGAATGAGACGATACCTCTTACCTTTAACCCGAGAGACTCTGGCGAGGTTTACAACGACCCCTTTTCTCTGTGGGAGTTGACCTCCGCCATCCTCGAATCCCGTGACGGCTCACCAGGAATAGATAAGGTGCATAACGCTTTTCTAAGAAATCTTCCCAAAGAAGCACTCCCCCATATGCTGCGATCCCTTAACCAAATTTGGTCAGAGGGTAGTTTTCCAGACCCTTGGAGGGAGTCCATAGTCGTACCCATCCTTAAACAAGGAAAAGATGGATCGGACCCAAACAACTATAGACCGATATCTCTCACCAGCTGCGTATGCAAGGTGATGGAAAGAATGGTCAACCGTCGTCTCGTTTGGTGGTTGGAGCGGCGGAACCTTCTTTCGGATATCCAGTGCGGCTTTCGACGGGGTAGGTCAACCTCCGACCATCTCGTCAGGACTGACAGTTTCATTCAGGAAGCATTTCTCTTGCGGCAAAACGTAATTGGCGTGTTCTTCGACTTAGAGAAAGCGTATGACCGTGTTTGGCGGTACAAAATTCTGAAGACACTTGATAAATGGGGATTTAAAGGAAATCTACCTATTTTCATTAAAAACTTTCTGTATGCCCGAGTTTTTAAAGTTAGAATAGGTGAATATCTATCTACCTTATATCCACAAGAAAATGGAGTACCCCAGGGGTCCGTACTGAGCGTGACCCTATTTGCCATTGCGATAAACGATGTGACCGAGTGTATCCGCTCCCCAGTTATGGGCTCATTGTTTGTTGATGACCTCGCTATTTTCTGCAGGTCATCAAAATTAACGAATGCCTCTAGGCTGATCCAGCTGACTCTGAATAAGCTCTCCGTTTGGTCTCAGAGGAATGGATTCCGTTTCTCTACTGAGAAAACGAAATGCATTCACTTTTACCGAGGACGGGGTGTACAAGCCCCACCGTCCCTATATCTCAATGGTAATGAGCTTCCTTACGTTGAGAACGCCCGATTTCTGGGTATGACATTGGACCGGCGCCTGAATTGGCGCGAACATTTCCGAGCTCTAAGAGACAAATGCTTCAAAGTTCTGAACATTTTACGGTTTCTGTCACATTCGACATGGGGCGCGGATCGTACCTCAATGCTTATGCTGTATCGAGCATTAGTACGTTCAAGGCTAGACTACGGATCGATTGTGTACTCATCCGCCCGTGAGACCTACATGAAACCGCTCTCGACGGTTCATAATACGGGACTGCGTTTAGCAACCGGTGCCTTCAGGACCTCCCCTGTCTTGAGCATTTACGCCGATACAGGAGAGCCTCCCCTAGTCAATCGCAGAGTGACGTTGATGTGCAATTATGCCACAAAAATTTTATCCGCGCCGAACCACCCCTGTTTTAACATTATTTCTCACCCACTGCTTTTAGACCTTTTTAACCGAAAGACAAGATCCACTAAACCTCTAAGTGTTCGCTTCAGAAACCTAATCGCAGAACGCAATTTTACCTTGCCCGCCACGTACCCCACTGGGTACAGCAACGTGCCGCCGTGGTTAATTCCCCGGCCAGCTTTGAGACTTGATCTTACTCGCTGCTCTAAATCTACTACTATGCCGGGAGAATACCAACAACTTTTCAAGGAATTCCGCGCCGAAAACTCCGAATCTACGTTCGTATACACTGACGGTTCGAAATCGGATACCGCCTGTGGGTGCGCTGTGGTATCCCCATATCATGGAGTCCTTAAGGCAAAATTGCATCCGTACTGTTCCATTTTTACGGCTGAGCTCACTGCCATTAGGATTGCTCTCCGATCCATTAAAAACAGTGTTGCGTCATTTATGATCTGTACAGATTCTTACAGTGCTCTCCAATCCATATCTCTTTATTCTCCTTGTCACCCCATTGTTCAGGACATACAAAGCACTCTGTTATCCCTGAGTAAAAAAGGGACCACTATAAGCTTCGCTTGGGTCCCTGGACATGTGGGCATACCAGGGAATGAGAAAGCAGACTCTGCAGCCAAAGATGCGCTCAGGTCTCCGGATACAGATTTTCAGTTAATGCCAGCGGAAGATTTAGGGAATGCCATGAGGGGTATGATTAGACAAAATTGGAAGACGCAATGGCTCGAAATCCAAAATAACAAACTTCGGGAAATAAAGCCCGTAATAACTGCGTGGCAGACCTCTATAAGAAATGTCCGCAGGGAGGAAGTGGTTTTAACACGCTTAAGAATTGGTCACTGCTTATTAACCCATTCATACCTCTTCACCGAAGAGAGAATACAGCCCCAATGCTTAAATTGCGATTGTCCACTAACAGTGCGACATATCCTGACGGACTGTGCAAGATATCGTACTGCACGGGTGAATCACAACCTCGGAGTCAACCTAGCTGAGGTACTAGGAGACACTCCCGAAAACATTTCCCGACTGATAGCATTCCTACACTCAACTCGACTTTTCAATAAAATATAAATGATACCTATTGTAAATTATTGACACGTTAATTTCAGAACGGGCCTAATCCCCTTTATCAATACCAGTCAGTGAGTGGTGCAAAATGGCCTTAGCCGCCGACGCACCCTATAAAATAAACACTACTACTATTATTTAAAAATGAAATCAGGTAGTTAGCAACATACTGTTCAACAATTTTACTCAAAGAGGGAAGAATAGAGATTGGTCTATAGTTGTTCAAGTCAATAAATGAACCCTCTTTATGAATTGGTCTTACTATAGCTGTTTTTAAAGCCTCAGGTAAAAATCCTTCTTTAATACTTAGATTTATAAATTTAGCAATTAATGGAAACAACAAATCATTATTTTTTAGGTCAAACATTCTGATATTATCTAAGCCAGGGGCTTTCACTTTCATTTTTGACATAATCTTTTCTACAGAGTCATAAGAACATTCTGGTATTACAATAGAGTTCATGTTTGTATCACTGTGATTGGTATTGAATTTTTTATTGCATATTATTTTTAAATTTTCTATGCCGTCTGTAAAGTGGTCAACAAATAAATTACATATTACTTTTTCGTCACTTCCTAGTCTTCCAGTTAAATGTGTCAATATGATATCATCTCCTCTCCCACTTGTTTGTCTATCTAGCAATTCATTTATGATATCCCACATTTCTTTTGTATCTTTGATATTGGCTATTTTTTTATGATAATAAATCTTTTTATTTTTCCTGATTTCAATCAATACTCTGTTTCTTAAACTCTTATAATCCTCCTTATACTTTTTGTTGGAAATGTTACTTTTCCATTTTTTAAAAGCAAGATCTCTATCCCTAATTAGCTTTATAGTTGAAATATTCATCTATGATTTTACTGGAGATTTATGTCTATTAACTGTTCGCTTTTCACTTGATACACTATATATTTCTTGTAGAGTTTTGACCAACACCTGGTACATTACCTCAAGATCATTGATACAATTTATATTCCCCCACTGACATTTTTTTATGTTACTTTTAACTTTATGTTCAACCAAGAAACAATCATGATTAATGTCAGAGATGAAATCATTTGATTGAATTTTATGTTGTTCATCCAAGAAAGACAGTCCAACCATATAGTGATCACTAATTTTTGTTTTGTATAGGAGTCCTTCCACAAACTTTAAATTACCATTATAATAAATATGGTCAAGACAAGAAGTAACCAATTTATTACCTTTAATCTCTTCTCTAGTATACTCTGAAATAATTTCTTCATAGCCATATGCAGCTAGGAGATTCCTATATTTTGTACAGCTGATATTTCTTTTATTTTTTATATCAATATTGATGTCCCCTATGATAATGTTATGAGATCAACCATTTAATAAGAATTTGTCTTCTAGTTCTTCTAGAAATGCAGTTATAGAATTGTTTGGAGGCCTATATACACCAATGATATTAAGATTAGTTTTACCAATTGAAACATTTCCACTAATACATTCAAAACTGTCAGTTTTGATATCTTCTATTGTGAATGCAAGACCACACTTAACGAAGAACATTAATCCTCCTCCTATCCTGTTACTCCGTGGTTTACAGTATGTTGAAAATTCTAATTACAGAAGCATTCGGATCCTTTTTGACAAATATTTTCCCATGGTTTATCCATGCATATTGAAAGCCCTTTTCTTTACATCTACCCTTAGTTTTCCAAAACAGATTACTATAATAGCTTGTTAGTGATTCATTAATATAAAAGGATTTCCCTTTGTTAAAATTAGATACAACATTTTTAAGGTGCTTCCTTTTTTTTAACCATTGATCTCTCATAACAGTTGATATAAATTTTACAATAATTTTATCACTTCCACCATCCCTCTTTTTAGGAACAGTATAACAATCATCAATGTCATTAACTGTAAATTCATCAATATCAATGTTCTTGGCTATATCACAAATTATATCTGAACATCTACGATTTTCCGGTAAGGAAACTCCAACAATGTCCAGAGATTTACTCAATTTGGATTGTTCAAGATCTATGATTTTATCCTTTAAATCCTCAATTACTCTGTCCTTATGTGACAAATCATTTTTTAAGGCATCAATAACACCTCTGAGTTCATTTATTATGTTCAATTGGCCGTGTAGATCATCATATTTTGTGCACAAGAACGATAAACTATTTTTAATTTCACTAACATCATCTTCCATTTTTTGGAGTCTATTAGTGTTCTCACCGTTAGTAAATGCTCCATGGGAAGAAACCGCTCCCTTTTCCTCTCCCACTTCAGGCGTCCTTTTCTGCCGGCAAGAGATGCACTTCCAGGAATCTTTATTCTTACGAGACATGCATCGATATGAAGATTCCTTCAATCCAGCACACTCTAAATGTATGTTGCCGGAACAGAATCGGCAGATTACAAAATCGCCATCCTCGGGAAGGAGATCCTTACATCGCGAGCAGTTCATATTATTCACAGAACACTGATCTTTCAGAGAAAGGCACTTTGGAAATGCTTTTTACGAAAATCGATGCTATTTTGTTTCCTCGATAATGTAAACAAACTTATCACAACGGCATACTCTGCACAATAACTTTGTAGGGAATGATATATCACTTTCACCCACAATCTCAGCGAATACCCGTTCACAGTTTTATCTGATATTGCACTTACTATAACAGAGAACACTCCAAATATCTGACAATTTCAAGATTTTTAGTGAGCCACTTCGGAACAATGCCAACACTACTTAACCGCCATCTGCCCCCAACCATTATTCATTAATATAATATTAAAAATGTTTTATAAGCTTTGAAATCGAAATCTGGCGACAAATAGCCGTTCCAGCGCCATCGCCTATATCAATAAAAATAAAAATTTATCATCCCATTAATGCTCCTATCATACAAAAATTATTTTTTATGTCTAAAACTATATAAAATAAAGGTGCATGCCGAAACACAGTGAAAATAGAAATGATTTGACGTTTTTCAACTATGCATAAAATACATCATTTACATAAAATACATGATGTCTCATCGTTACCGCCACAAATACTATAATACTGTTGTCAAAGCGACACTTGCCTTATGGTGCAAAACGCAGCCGAAGGAGATTGATGCTTTTACGCTGTATATATTGCGATATTTCTCGCATTTAATAGAACATTCATGAGATAAAAGAAAGGAGAAAATACTAGGCCAAGATAATAGCGACTAGATATAATAATAGTCCTGCGCTATTTTTCCAGGAAATTGGATAAAATGGGTTGCGCCAGTAAGTAAAATTTTATTTTTCTATCTCAGGGTAAGCAAAAACATATTGTTAAACTTGAAAATCTTGGAAGAATTTATGGCAAAAATATTAATCAAACATGGGATTGTGCATATAATGGGAAAATGAATTTCATCATCGTTCCACCGCAGTCAATAGGAAACGTTCGCAAAAAATAAAGATTATTTCTAATGAAATAAGAGTATTTATAATGAAATTTTATGCCACTCAGTATTTGATATTGTGACCGTACGCGTCGTCACATACGTGATTTGGGGGGAGATAATCACGATCGTCTCGAGCAAAGGAATACTGGAGTCAAACAAATCATCACTCACTCTTAAACATACAAGATATATTTTACCCTTCATGAATTATTACATTTTTCACAAAACAAAACAATAAGAATAATACCCTGATGAGGATGATATGATTGAAATGATTCCACTTCGGAACAAAATAATGACGATGATGATATCGTGATGCTTCCCACCCTCCAAAATAGTACAAGTTACAATACAACAACAAAAATCTAATGTGAATTATTTGGGCCACCATCAACTTGTATCCTTGGATAAAGTTTTTTTTTTTGTTCTCTTTGAACTTGGCTTTTCTGAGCACTTCTTAACCCTTTTAGTGCGGCGGGCCGATATATCGGCTTTTGCTGCTCGGGCGAAAAGTGCGGCGGGCCGATATATCGGCTTCTACGTAGTCCATTATTTAATTTGCTATAACTTATTACATTTAAATTAAATGTTGTATGTTTTTTGTTCTTATGAAAGTGTACATTCTCTGCTTTACGCAACAAGTTTCAATTATTTTTATCGTCACTTTTAATTACATTTGACAATGCATAAATGATACCATAATTTCAGTTGGTTCTTTCTGAGTCAGGAAGCACCGCCCAATCTAAGGCTTGATTTTGCTGCTCAGTTTTCTTTTCTTTGCGAACATATACCAGAGGGCTTATAACCTGATAGTTCTGCTATGAAATGGATGTGTTTTGGTGAGGTTGTTTTGATTCAGAACTGCTAACTCAGTATATTGTGTTACGTTTCATATGAAAGGATTACTTTGTAATCATTTTGGTATCTCCTTTCATCCTTCCAAGCTAATCATTTAGACTTTGTGGAATGGAGTTGCACTGTCAGCAGTTCTCTATGTGTTAGGGCTTTATTTTTTTCTGCCTTGAGATAGTGAATACATTGTCCATATTTCGCGAGGAAAGCACTTCTCTCTTATGACCAAGGAGGCTCAGTGTGGTTTTTACCTTGTGAGTGTGCGGTTGTCTCGATAGCTATTTCAAGCATACTCATACGTTTTACTTTTGTTTCGGTTACCTGAAATGGCAACTTCAAACAAAAAATTAGACGAAGAACTTGTAAATTACTTGTTATCACTTAGTGACGATGATGATTATACAGAGGAAGAAGACTTGAGCGAACATCTGAATGATGAAGACAATTCTGACTCTGGCGACTCTGATATTGTGACGCAGAAAAAAAGGCCAAGGATAATAGAGGAAAGTGATGAAGATGATGTGACCAGTGATGTGACCGATGTTATTCCACCACCAGAATTCAACGTGGTAAATGAAGGCCGTGACACCTGGAATACTAACGCCTTCGAGTATGCTGAAATGACAGGTCCCAAGCATGCGCCATCGCCAGCAGCTCACCCCAGAGAATACTTCAATTTGTTTTTCACGTCCGTACTATGGAATCTGTTCACAACGGAAACTAACAGGTATGCTGAGCAGTTCCTTGCTGCCCATGATAAATTGTCGCCAAGATCAAGAGTGAGGCAGTGGCGGAATGTGGCAGTAACTGAAATGAAAGCATTTATTGCAATTTTACTAGAAATGGGTATAACAAAAAGACCAACCATCTTTTCTTATTGGGTGAGCAATTCTCGTGCCATACCATGGTTCGGAAAAATGATGTCTAGAGATCGTTTTCAATTGCTTCTTAGATTTTTTCATCTCACTGACAATTCCAAACTTGTTTCACCTGGAAATGAAAATTATGACCCTTGTGCTAAATTTCAGCCCATTGTTGACCATGCTAATTGCTTATTTCGCCATTATTATACACCACATGAACATCTTTGCATTGATGAAACTTTAGTTGGTACCAAAAGCCATTCACAGTTACTGCAATATTTACCAAGTAAACATCATCACAAGTGGGGCATAAAATTCTGGATGCTCTGCGATTCGGTAGCGAACTATTGTCTGGCATTCTATTGCTATCGTGGTGCGAAGAATAAAAAAGATAAGAAAGAATTACAGGAACATGGACTGAGTTTTGTGGTTGTGAAAAAGCTGTTGACTCTAGGTAATTATCTTATGAAAGGCTACCATGTTGTTGTGGACAACTTCTTTTCGAGTGTTGACCTGGCTCGTGAATTATATAAAAATCAATCATATTTGACAGGGACATTGCGAAGAAATCGGAAGAATATTCCAATGGAATTGAAGGAAAAGTTTCGCGTTGGGGAAAAGAAATATGTTAGAAGTGACGCGGTTCTTTTATTAGGGCAAAGGGAAAAAAAATCCCAAAAAAATCCTGTTCTGCTGATTTCCACGAAAGCTACAGCAAAAAGCGCAAATACAAGTAAGAAGAGGCATGGTAAAGTGAAAGATATAGTGAGGCCAGAAATAATAAATTTATATAATAGTTACATGGGTGGGATTGATGCATCTGATATGATGGTATATTCATATTTAGATGAAAGGCGTACCGTAAAGTATTGGAAGAAAGTTGTTTTTTCGGTGATTGCTCGTATGGTGCTCAATTCCTACATAATATACAAAGAAAACCATCCCACAAAAACAATGACAAGGCTTCAGTATACTGCAAGCATTATAGAGTCCCTTGAGGTGGAATGGCTTGGGAAGACAGGGAATGACTCATCTCCTAGTACAAGTGGACCTAAGGCTGGACTGCAGCAACTTTCCGGGAGGAAAGAAAAAAATTGTGTTGTTTGTAGTGGAAAAGATGCAAGAAAGAGAAAAAGGTCCCGCACAGTGTGTATAAACTGTAATAAAGGAGTGCATAGCATTTGTATGGTGCAGCATAGATGCTAGATGGAAACAAATACAATAAGGCGAGATTCACTGATGCTATTCTGCAATACACTGAGATGGGACTACGCAGAGGATGGCAAAAAGTTATGCAATTCGCTAGGTTTTTCTTATTTATTGATGATTTTTTCAAGACTTATTTATAATTGTCTTTAGATTTTTCAAAAAGCAGCTTCATTAGAAAAAGTTTTAAAAAATATATTATTTTTGTGTTTGAAAGTAAAAACAAAATATTGTTAAAAATATTGTTTAACTTTATCACATTGAAATAAAAAGATTTATATTTCAGTGCACGTAAAAACATTTTGTAAATATAGACCAGTTCAACCTCATCTACGTAAAAAAAACCGCATATGGATATGTAATAAAATAGCTTTGAATTGTTTTTTTTTCATAGATGCTACATTTTATTAAAAAACCCTCCGCATTTCTCACCAGTACCAGAGGAATAAGGATAGCACTAAAAGGGCTAAAAAGCACATAAAGTTATTTGAAAGGAAGCGATGCACTATGATCTTGGAGAAAACAATTTCTCTCTTCTGATTAGGGGAAATTAACGGTCGTCTGACCATAAACAGATGATATAAGAACTTTCTTACAGTTTTCTGTTGAGGCTGGAACGGAGAAATGGTTTGTAGCACAAGAAGGTGGATCAGCTGATCCACGGCACCGAGGTAACTCCTCTCGCACCGGGCGTGGGACATTGCCGTAACTCGTCCGGGCTGATGCCAGCGTTGGCCACCAAAAATACTCCGCTCTCAGCTATGATGGCGATCACGCACATCAAAAACTTTCCCCTAAGTCGTCCAGTCAATTATGCTCGCGACGCCTTCCCTTCACGGGCATTTATACTCCTCGGGAGGGGAAAAATCACAGGTGGAAATGGTTGTGGGGAGGGAGGGCGATTTCACTGGGGCCGGAAATAAATGGGTCAATAGCTGGTTCTAGATAACTGGGGCCAACACACCGGCCACCATACACATGATTCATTCACTCTCTCACATACACACGTCGCAGGACGCTATGTCCGACCCCAAGACTAACCCCTGCTCGAGTCGTCACGGTAGCGTGAGCAAAAACAAAAAATGCCCATTCGGCAATTATAATTAGAAAAAAAATACTTTCTGTACGGTTCGCTACAATATGGATGAAAAGAGTAATGGATTGAGAAAATTGCAATATTAAGTCGTCAGTGATAACGTAGGACAAATATTTTCATGAGAGAGACATTGAGATCAAATATCAATAAATGTACTTGCAGTCTGTTTTTGCAGCCAAAAGAATACTCCCCGAAAATAAGATTAAAAACCGGTGAATATAATAACATTATTCCCACTGTGGGAGAGGTATTATTTTCCCATCGAAAAAGTAAGTGAAGCGTCAGTGGGAAAATGGAAGTATTACATGCACATAAATGTATATATCGATAATCTTCTTCGCTCTTATAGGCTGCTGCTTTGGGAGGAAAAAGGAGAAAGGGCAGGAAGATGCCGAGCTTGGAAAAGATTATTTCGAAAAAAAATTTGTCGTGCGAAGAACTCCAAGCTATCCCTTTACTGTCACCTATCCCCCACCACCACCACCCAACAGAAATATACCACCTCCATCTCCGATTGATGTTCTTCTGAATACTGAACCCTCCTCCTTCCCCCTCCCTCAATCAACCTCTCTTAAATCAACCTCTCTTAAATCAACCTCTCTTAAATCAACCTCTGTTCAATCAAACTCCAGTGAGTCAACCTCTCTGCAACCAACCTCTCTTCAATCAACCCCTCTGCAATCAATCTCTCGTCATCATACCTCTCTTCAATCAATCTCTGATGAATCAATCTCTCTTCAACCAACCTCTCTTCAATCAACCGCTCTTCTATCAACCTCTAGAGAATCAACCTCTCTTCAATACATTTCACCCAGTCCGAGAACCTTCCGAGGATACGAGTTCGACATGGGGGAGGATAGGATGTTTAGATATTGGCTATATTTCGAATAATGAAGTTGACACTTGAGGTCGTTAACGCATATTTTAACTTCCTTCTCAATTTTACAATATATGTCTATTTCTCTGGCTAATTCATTTAGTGGATGCTAAGCACTGCAAGACGCAAGTGACTTTGTACGCAACCATGCGCACGGGTGCAAAGTTAAATAAACGTCAAGGATGACCAAAGAAGACCATTCGGTCTTCTAGCCAAGTGGTCTCCCTCCATTCTTCCGACGTTTCGGAACACGAGTCGGGTGCCATCCTCATGGCTAATGGTGAGTGTTCTGAAACGCCGGCAGAATGGATAGAGACCGCCCGGCTCGAAGCCCGAATAACCTTTTTCGAATATATTCTTTGGTTATGAAAATGGCTAATAACAAGAGGAGTTTCCTGCCATACTGAAATTCAACAGGTACGGTCAAGCTAAGTCTCCGTCAAGAACGAAAGAAACATAGTCTCTTGTCTTAATCTAGAGGGACGCGACGCATCAGTATCGTCGATGGCATATGA
The DNA here is from genome assembly GCF_921293095.1 of Ischnura elegans. Classification (NCBI taxonomy): domain Eukaryota; kingdom Metazoa; phylum Arthropoda; class Insecta; order Odonata; family Coenagrionidae; genus Ischnura; species Ischnura elegans. The sequence goes on from NC_060248.1 coordinate 123,391,725, forward strand.
TTTCACGGTGTACTACAATGTGTTTCTTATTTTTTGCAGTGGAAAGAGTCTGATGGTGTCGTTGATAATAAGGATTTGACGAAACCCGTCAATTCGTTGATAAAAGCTGAAAACTGTAATGTAAACATAAAAATGTATTCCTAAATTTTTAGTCGTTTCATTTGTGTTCCATCATGATCGTTTCCTCTTAAATTGTTGTGGCTTAAAATGAAAGCTTTTCGAATATTCAAATACTATGTATTTATGTAATAAACCACCAAAAGCACAAAAATGGATCGTTCAATAGTCTTTTCCCTTAGTTGAGTCCAGAGTTCTTTTGTAAGTTCAAAAAGAACCTTTCTTTGAAGGAAGTAGTTACTTATATTTGCGTAAAGAAAACGAAAAAAAACACGATGCCTCAATGGACTCTAATGACTGCGCTGTACACGTTTGCTTTGCAATTCACCAGTTAGTTTCAGGGCAGAGCACCGTCGATGAAATGAAAGACGACTATCGCGAGGAAACTAGACGTATATTGTAAGACGGGATGACAAATCTTCCATTATGTCCTCGGTGTGATCACGGCGCGCCGCGGCGTTCAAGGTGGAAATGAGGATTGGTTAGGATGTGATGCTTGTTCACGTTGGTATCACTTAGCCTGCGTGGATGCCACGGCGGCAAGGGAGGATTTCGAGAGAGGGAAATGGGGTTTGCTCGTTTTGTAGTCGGAGGGTGCGGAAAACTGGAGCATTAGATGAGTGTACCGCAGTAGAAGCAGAGGAAGTAATGGGATGATGATAAGTTGATGACTAATTACCTAATGGCATTCGGGTCGCCACTTCTTCGCTATTCCTCGGCTTTGTGTAGTGGTAGTTATCTTGTTTAAAGGGTGCGTCGACATCTGAGGTCGTTTTGCACCACACTATATCTTATGCTAAAAAGTTCCTGAAGTTATGCTAAAATGTGTGTAGAAGGCCAGTAGCTTTCAAAAACTTATTACCTGGATAAGTTGCTCATGGTCGTCACGGAGCATTTCCTTTAATCCTCCGACAAGGTCCATTCCATTTCGCCATACCCGGTATAAATCATACTCAGTAAAGAAATGACTTACACTGATAATGGGGTCACATACATTACACTGACGCGGGATTTTATCTTCCGTGAATAGATAGTCGTGTAATGACAACCTCCTCTCTTCGCGTACCCCTGACAGATGAGCCCCACCCTGACACGCCAGGTTTCACGCCATACAGTTTGTTCCTTGTTTTGGAACTCCAGTGTTCTTTCCACTGGTTTAGAATGACGTTCTTCGATGCTACCTTGAGATCTTCGGCAGGTACCAGCAATATGTCAGGTTCTAGATCGGATAGGTCCTCTTTCACCGCTCTGTCTGCTCTTTCATTTCCGCGTATTCCCATATGGCCTGGTACCCATATGAAAATATTTTTACACCCCTCATGTGGATGGAGCTGAGGGCTGCATGAATTTCCAGCGCAATGGGATGAGACGGAGAGAAACGCCCTTCCACCCGGAGTTTTTTTTTTTTTTAATAAATCTTGCGAACTCGTCGTTGATCCGGGCCAAGTCTTGGGCCAAAACATTCATAGTCAGAACAGTAAAACACATCATTTTTGGCATAACTTTGCCATTGTCATAGGGCGAATTTGAAAACAAACAGAAAGGCAAATTCATAACATAATCAGAACCGAAACACAAATCGAACACAAAAGATATACCAGAATCAATTCATGAACACATAGAACAATACTAATCTGCCATTGCTTCATGGCTGTATTGCCGCCCTTCACTTTCTGAGTCTGCACGACCTCATCGGCATTATCCGTCTTCCCCCTGCTGGCCCCTGTCGCGGCTCATCCCCAGGTCCAGGAGGGGGAGGTGGTGCAGGCTCTACTGGTTTGGGCGCTCCGCAGGGCCTGGTTCTCCACCTACAACGATCTGCCTTGCCGCAGCAACACGGGCAGCGATTTCCTCTGCAGATAATACCTGAACAGGAAATTGACCCTGCTGGACCATCGCGCTTGATTGCACGAAGCGCGCACATGTGCCTTCGAAGGTGTCCGAGAAGTCCGGGTACCCCTGAATACGCCCACGATGAAAATGTGGGGATTTCACAATTGTACTGCGGCCTAGGACATTTTGCACATAACTTCCCAAGCGGCCCATGCAGTCTTCAGCATCCACGTCGGAGAATGGGGGTGGCTCCTCGCCTGTGAGGTAGCGAGATCCGACGTGATACCGGGCAGGGGCAGCATCCACTAGCCTGCACCTTGCCAGCATTCCCTCGAACGGGCCCATGTCCCCTACATAGGCTACTAGATCACTGTTCTGTAGCCTCTTAAACGCGGCTCGCGAGACTGCGTGCCTATGGGTGCCTGCCGGGAACGAACTGATACGGAGCTGAATGTCCTTACCTGGCGTGATGGCAGTCTGTCCAGTATGGGCTATAGCGGCTGTGTCTGAGATCCCTCTCACACCGCACATGATCAGGATGTAACGCGTGCTTGCTCAGTGCCCCATGCAGTGGATGATCCTGTTCTGCATCTCCGCAGGAATGTCCCTCACGTCATCTATAGTTTGGATAACCTTGGCGACGTACCCGGGAATTGGGCCGCCACCCTGGGCCGTATGGTGGTTTGTGGCCCACCACTGGACCTTGGTCGCGATTATTAGGGTGGCGGCTGCCTTCACAGAGTCCAAGGTGACATTTTCCGCGGGGTTATCAGCGGGCGCTCCAGCACCTGGGCCATCGCGGACTGTGTTTCTCCAGTCTCCATCTGGCGTGCCGTCAGCACTTACGCGAAGGAACCCAAGCCTGATGCATGCTAGGGCTCCCGAGACCATGACCTTCCGGGCGACGCCGTTGTTGTAGGTGAGGTCATCGGCAATAGCAGCAGCCGAGCGGAGGATGGATTCCAGCCTGGCATCCCCAGTGATGTCTCTCTCGGGGCCCACCTGCAGCTTATGGTTATCTGTAAGGGCAGTGTCTGAAGTGGCTACTAAGCCGACTTCGAAGGCTCCGTTAACAGGTGGTAGGTTCCAACGGTCAGCCATTCCTAAGCACGACTATAATAACGTACAGTACGAGAGTAGAGAGTAGTTCAATTTGAATTCCACGGTTTGGGGCTTAGACTCTGGCGCCTGGGGAGAGATCTGGCGCTACGCCCTTCCACCCGGAGAATTCTCGAACGACTGCCCGTTCCAGGCTTCGTCCCACCTATATACCCAGCCGGCAGCTCGCGAATGAGCCGCCGACTTGGCATAGGGAGGTAGGACGGTCCGGGACGGACAGTCGGCCGGATTCCGAGCGGTCGGGACGTAGCACCAGGTCACTGTATGTGACGTATCCTTTATTATTCGAACATACAACTTGCGTACATAATTGCTATTAAATGCAAGGCCCTTACCCTATTGGAGGGTGTACATGGCGGCCATGTTGTCCGTGTGTACTTTCACACTGGTCCCAATTGGGGTAACACTTAACACATGACATGCTGCCATCACGGCGGCCACACACTCCGCTCTGTATATCGCCGTCTGGCGGGGTAAGGCCCAAATCTCGCATATATCGAGTTCGGGGGCCACCCAGGCCACTTGCCAAGGGGTGGCGTCGCTGAAAACATCTATAACCGTACTATAATTAACAAAATAACGAGGTACATGGAATATTCTCTCCTCCCATAGGTGGTGCCACCACTTCTATCTATTATATCTTTCGTATCTTTGCGCGGCATCCTTTATCAAAAATAATGGCAAGTTCAATACATGTATAACCCAAGAGAGAAACCCAAGTGCTTTGGGCATATCACGCCTCCTTAGGCGAGTTAAAACGGACATAATATAGTGAACTCTCTGTAATGTGAATATAGTCAATTGCAAACACAATTTCTGGGTGTCAATCCGCACTCCCAAATACTTAATCTTCTGCTGCGGAAACAAATTACATTTCTTAACATTTAATACAATACCAAGTTCAATAGTAATAAGTTCAATCACACTGTCAATCAAAACAATCTGGTCATCATTTAACTCTAGCAACCAATCATCTAAATAACATAACATGTAAATTCCAAATTTACCAAACACTAAAGCAGCCACCGCGCGCGCGTATCGCTGCATGATTGCGGGGGCTAACGTGTGTCCCATGGGCAGCCTGTCCAGCCTGATGGACTGGAGAGCGCTCAATGATTCAGTGCATATGACAGCGGACACGTCATCTTGTCGGATACGTTGCAGGGCCGTGCGTAAGGCGACCAATTCAGCCGTAAAAATCCGGAGAGAGGGCTGAGCTTCCGTTTTATTATACCGCGGTGGCTTGAAACCACGGCGCAAGCACATGCCGAGTCAGTTTTCGACCCGTCCGTGTACTCAGGAATTAGCTCTGGGTGGAGTTCTCGTCCATTCCAAAGTAACGTAGGTTACAGTCACTGAGACGAAAACCACAATTTTAGCTAAACACAATTTCCTGAGTTAAAGTGTAACAATCTTAAAAATATATTAAAAATGCTAAACCTTGCTTGTATTCATTCATTTTTTATCTTTTCTGGGGGTTTTCATATTTATGATTGAAGGAGAAAACGTAGGTTACTCAGACGAAGTACACATTTTAAGTATTCAACGTGTAATCAATAAACTCTGTGACTCCAGATGAGGTGTAATGTTCTAATAACTAGAAAATGCTCACAATACACATGGAGTTTCACTTGTTAAAAGTGAACAAAATATAACATGTTTATCATAGTTTGTATTGTTAAATCCTGACATGCGTCAGGTAACGTAAATTACATGCAGAGTAACGTAGGTTACTAGTTTTTTTTATTTAGCAGGTTATTTAGTAAACTTATTGATAAATTGAACAATTAAGTACAGGATTTTGTAAAATACAACACCATTCATAATATTCTACTATATTTATGTATTTTAAGATGAATTACTTGGTAAAAATAGTTTTTTTTGGGTGTGGGTGACCTTTTTCAAAAAGTGAACAAAAAAATTATAGCCCTAGTGCAGATAGTGTGATAATTGAGCACTCGATGACGGACCTGAAGCAGGTGCTTGTGATTTACAAATCGTATTTCCATCATCGCTCGAGTCTGAATAAATTTTAGAAAAATGCCAGCGCTCATTAGAGTTAAACTCTTTCTGGACTTTTTAATCTAAAACTTGAATTTCATAAATTTCAGACTGTGCAGTTTGATAAGCAAATACACTATTGTCTGTGCTCTTCTGAAAAAAATAAAAGGAATGAAGGCCCAGCTCGCTCTTCTTTCTATCTTTTTCTCCACTCTTTTTATGTTTCTTATTTCTTAATTAGTTATTTTTTTGTAGAAATTTTTATTTTATCTACTACTTCTTCCCATCTTCAACTCGGTATATTTTCATTTTCTTTGATTTCATCCTTTGACACAAAAAAACTTGAAAATTCTTACAAGATTTTATTGCTTTGTTGTACTAAACTTTCGCTGAGTTAATTGTTACATTTTCAGACTTAACCCTATTCCACATCATGTTCTTTAGTGCAGCACCCACACCATCTACTGCTCCTTTTCCATGTGAGGCAGCAAATGTGACCCATTCAACTGACCAAAAGTTCAAGTCAACCCCTAGATAACATAGATTTGATATTGTAAATTTACTTCTAAACTGACTGGCAGCGTTATCAGAGAAAAAGATGAGCTGCTCTACAAAAGGAAATTCGTCCTTCACAAACTTCGCAACTAATTTAAGGAAAGTCCTAACAGCAAATTTACTATGAATCAGATCACTCAAAATTGCGATTGATTTCACCTTGTCGGCACTGCAAGTAACGCATGTAAAAATATTTACCTGACGCTGCTTCCAATAGGCACTTTGGATCTAATTTTGGTCCGTTGAGGTTGCATTTTCAGCAAAATCCTCCTGGATTATAGCTTTTGTTTTATCCTTTTCACCTTTAACTCTGTCAAAGTACTTGTACAGAACGTCTTTTATGTATCGATGCTCTTCAAAAGCTGGAAGTTTTTTGTTTAATTCTTCTAACAAGAATTTAATAGACCCATCTTTAGTAGAGACCTGAAGAAAACCATTAAATTCCTCCTATTTTTTCCATTTAATATTTGTCACATCAAATCCTTCGGGAATGAATATTTCTGAATCAAACTTGCAATTTTTGCATTTATTAAACATGCAATTTTCACTGGACAGATCGCAGCACATCTTGCTCAGTAGAGTCTTGTATGTTTCTGGTAATTCTGGCATTGTTTTATGTAAAGCCTCTACAATGAAAGAAAAATTTAAATGATTTTTGTAAACGCATACATTGTGTGGAGTCTTACTTGCCGGTAAGACATAACGATAAGACATAACAGAACATCTCTTACGTTGGCCTCTTGCGCTACCCCAAAGGGCGTCATGTGCGTTAAAATCTCCAAGCAAGACGAAGGGTCTGGGTAGTTGATGGATTAATGTCTCATGCTGCATCGTGAGACCGGCGAATCCTCCGGAAGATAGACGTTACACAACGTTGTGGCCGCCGGAACATGGATTGTCACCGCTACTGCTTGAAATGGAGTAATCAATTGCAATCGGGAAGTGTAAAGTCCTTCCCGAATAGCAATCGCTACTCCGCCTCGGGATCATTGGCCACTGGTGTCGTCGAGTCTAAAAACGTTAAAACCTTTTAAATTCCCTTGTCTGAGGTTTAAAATGCGTCTATTGGAGACAAACACAACTGGGGTTAAAATCACGAATTAAAATGTCAAGCTCCTCCATATGCCGGTAAAACCGTTACAGTTCCACTGTAGGAAAAAAAGCAATAAAAAATTGGTAAAAATTTAAATAAGTAGATAAATTTAAAACCGCCCGAGGGAGAGTCAAGGCTTAATGCGTCTTCTATCCTTGGCTTTCGCCCGAATAATTTCCGACTCGGAAATATATTCGTCTTATTCCATAGGTTCTGGTTGGCTACGTGTAGGCGAACCAGATGGGCCCGGGGACTGAAACTTTCCACGCCTGCTTTGCGTGGCCACGGTGGTGGTTGTGGTTTGGTTCTTCTTTCAAGAACCCTGACTAGCATCGTTTTTAGTAGTAGTAGAAATGGGTGTTCGGGTGCGTCAACGGCTAGGTCATTCTGCATCACTGCTCAGTCATTTGATTCAAATGGTCGTCAATTAGTTTATTAACATAAAGTAAGTAGGAACTGTTATATTTTGCTAAACATACCGATTTCCTTAAGAAATAATATAACATTATTGAAATTAGTAGGGTGGTCTCCGAGAAGGGATTCAAGGTTTACTATATTGAACTATTAATACAAGGTTTACTACCCCCACTATATTGAACCGTATCCGCTCGTCACGGTATTTATCACACACTGTAAAGGATATGTCGGATACTCAAGGGGCACCTACACTCGTCACACTGAGGAGCTTGCTTCTCTTCGGTAAAGACGTAGGCATGAGTCAAAGGGCAGTGCCCTATCCTTAGCCGTGTTACTACTACTTCCTCCCTTCGACTGTTCCTGACGGAGGAGGCCAAAGTGACGTTGTCGCCTAGGTGCTTTGCAGTTTGTTATCGTTCAGAGTCCTCCACGACTGCCTCCACTGTTCAAGTACAGCTTTTCTAGGCGACGCTCTCAGGTCTTCGTGGGGAACTAGCGTTGATGTATACTCTTCGTCACTTAGAGCTTCCTTGGCCAAGACGTGTGCTTTTTCGTTCCTCGCTATGCCCTCGTGTCCCGGAACCCAGAGAAAAGAAATATTTACTCCCTTTCTCATGAGGGATAGCAGCATGGAGTGAAGAATATCTTGAGCAATTGGGTGCATGGGTGAGAAACCAACAATAGATTTCAGTGAGCTAAGGGAGTCGGTGCATATAACGAAGGAGCCATCATCGTCACTCAAAGCTTCCAAAGCCATCTTAATTGCGAAAAGTTTCGCTATGTAGACACTACACAGAGAATGTAATTTCGCCTTAGTGTCACCATGGCGAGTAGGGAACGCTGCACATGCATAGGCGGAGTTTCACTTTGATCCGTCATTGTATATGGGGATGAAGTTGGAGTGGTTCCCCGGAAACATAAAAAACTGACGCTGGTACTCCGAGGGAGCAGTGGCGGATTTTGTTCGAGATCGTAAAACCGTATGAACAATAGGAGTGGGAGTCAACTAAGGAGCGTGGGTAGAATACGCAAAAGGATATACGTCGGGTGAATGTAGATCACATCCGAGAATAAAATCGTTAAAACGAGTACTTACGGGTCTCGTTGCCCAAGTCCTTCGATTAAAAACATATAAAAAGCCGAGGTTTAAAAAGTATGTCGTAACATGGATGACTCGTTATGGATAAAAATTTGGATGCATGACTGCAGAGAAGCCAAGTCCTACGATAGCACAAGGCAGGTTCTCCCGCATCAGAATAGATGCTTGGAACCGGGCTTGTTCGGAAGGCCCCAGTGGCAGAGTCGTTGTGCAAAGTGTCATGCAAAGAATTTAATGCTCGTAGATACAATGGGCGAGCGGACGCATGAACGGAGAAGGCGTAGTCCAGTCTAGATCGGGTCCGTGGGGGCGCTGCACCTCAAAGGAAGAGATCACCCTCTTCCCCCCTTGCGGGGCTTCGGCTTTGTGATAGGGCCACCTGTTTTTTTTTTCGTTTTTCTTTACGCAAATACAAGTAACTCCTTCCTTCAAAGAAAGTTTTTTTTTGAACTTTCGAAAGAACTCTGGACTCATCTTTACGCGTACCGTCAACTGGTCTAAAGGCGGACACTTTTATTGGTAATTTACATATAACGAGTTTGGTTTTTGATTTACGCTAATATTTTTTCCGTAAGAATTAACAATCAGTCAAATTATGCATTCATACAGTTTTAATTAACCCATCCAATGTTTTCTGACCAAAAATAGAGAATAACGCGTGTCCAACTCCAACCGCCATTCCGGTATTAAGTCGGACAGTTTTTTAAATTTTACAGAAAAAGTCACCCTTTTGTCCGGATTTGGACGCACAATTGATGAATAAATGTTATTTAATGAAGAAATAACGTCAAAGGGCTGGTTACGGGATGATTTTTGTTATGGGGGTTATGGAGCTGCATCATAATAAAAAATATTTCGAGCGAAGAATTGAAAAGATCATATTTATTGTTGATCCATTTTTCAATAAACACTATAACAAACAAGGTCTACATTCAAATGGAAATAGGTCACTTATCTGCTTAATTTTACCTCGTGTGGGGGATCTACCTTTTAATCAATTTGAATTAAATCCACTAAACACCTGTCATCTGTGTCCGGCCATTTAAAATGTTTTCCCGTTTTCCGTGCACATCGAATTTCTAGTTCTTCGTCCTCACCACCTTCAACACATGCAACATAATAACTGTCACTTTTCTTGCTCGGGAGTTTAACTAACACCCATTCTCCAACTGCCGGTCCCTCAGGAACACTTTTTCCTTTTCCTCGCGAAGTTCTATTACCACAGCGTTTGAAGATTCCCCTTCCAACGTTGAATCATTAAAATGAGAAATTTGCACTGATCTTATATTTTTTGCTCTTTTTAGCACCCGACGTGCCCAGATCCGTTTCTCAAAACGTCGCCAGATGTGACGCTCTTACCAGGCTCCACGTTCATTTTTTCTTGGAGGGGCATTACTCTTTTGCCCTCCGTATTGCATTTTCTCCAACAGCTCCATCACTGAGTATCTCACAAGTTGCACGGTCGAGTTCCTTTCATTAATATTCGAAGTATCCACTGGGGATCTTCTTCAGAACGTTCTCCGGGGATAATGGGTGAATTCCGCAAGTGCGGAAACCAGCCATAAGATTATCAGCGGCATTGGGCTCAACCCTTTCACACAATCTCTTTAAGAGAGAAGGGAAAACATATTTGGGGAGGATAACGAGTCTTCTATCGGCTGTTGCTCTCCATTCGGTTAAAATTTCTCTCCAAGCCGTTTTAAGTGGCCGAAAAAATGCCACATCCAATGGCTGGAGCAGGTGAGTGGCATTGGGAGGGAGACACACAAATCTAATGTCATTTTCCTCGCACAATCTTATCACATCCGCGCAAAAATGGCTGGACAAATCATCACCAATCACCACTTTTGGGCCAATGAGGCTGTTTGGCCATGGCATCACGATGGTTGTAAATCAATCAAGAAATGTAATTTCGTCGAACCAAGCGGATGCTGACCTATTATATGTAGCACTTCTGGGGCCCCCAAGGGTCCATGTATCCCACATTTATTCTGATTTGTACACCACATGTAATGGTAATGTTCGCCCACTTGCTGTTCCTGCGAACATGATGGAAGTGGAAGACTTAGAAGAGTTCAAAATACGCTCAGGGTATTTAGTCCCCCTCTTGAATATGCACACTTTTCCACCAGGATCGTCGCCCATGTTCGTCTCATCATAATTGAGGATGTTGGATGGAGGAACCCCGTCAATCGTCTTTCTCAGCTGTTCAAAACATTGTTTGCATAGCTAAGGGTCAACCTGTAATATGAACGGAAGTTTTGGAGGAAACTTTAAAAAACACGAAATAATCAACACTTGCACTGGAGTTTAAAATAATATAACGAAACCTTACCTTAGATCTCCTTACAGGAATTTTTCTGCAAGTCCGCAAAGAGAGTTCAGCATTTCTGCGGAGAAATCCTTCCACCCATTCTTCTCCAGGCAAATTATTCTTAAATCGCGGCTCAGAACGTACAGCTTTGTCCAGATATTGTTTGGCCAACATACGAAGATCAAATTTTGTAAATGGAAAGCCCCATCCCGAAACCTTAGTCAGATTTACACAGATAATTGCCTCCTCATCTTCGTTAAACACTGTCTGAGCCCCATGCTTGCCAGGGTGTTTTCCACAAACATGATCAGAGAGAGTTGACTTTGCGATCTGGTATTTCTTGGAAGCAGCTCTGATTGAAAGCTTCTTCGATCGAACTTCCTCAAGTGCCTTCTCAATATCACGATACTTATCCATTTTCTGGGCCAAATAACACCGCTTCAATTCCTTAGCGCAAAAAAACACAAACCACACGCACGCACACTTCTCCCGTCCCTTGGCGTTGCTCTGTCCGACTTCAGGCGGGGATATATCCGCACGCTGTCCGACTCATGAAGGAATGACGGGATATTTATTTGACGCTCAAATTTTAGAATTGAGTATCTTGTAAACAATGCACACTAGAAGAGAATGTATTTCTTCAGGATTATACTCACCTTTATACTGATTGTAACTACATTGACGGAGGTCGCATGTGAAAGGCAGCCATATATTCTCCAGATATTTTCTGAAATTAATCTTGTTACAACTTCGAGCCAAATTAAATCGAGACAGGCGCTGTCGCGATTGCTTCCAAAAGGAAACATTATACGCTAGGCGATCATATTACGTCGCGGCGAGTGGGCCGAACAGAAGCAATTCCATACCATTTCTAAATCAGAGCTGCTTGTGTCCGACTTCACACCCCCTGTCCGCCTTTAGACGGAATGACGGTACTTTACACAACTATTTGTGGAATACTGCCAGTCAATTTTCGTTAACTAATATGGTCTAGCTGATGAAGCCCAACACCATTCTGTATAGTCTTTATAAATATCATATCAAATGCATTTGGCGTAAAATTAGGAAACATATTCTACGGATGCGACAAGTTATTCTGAATATTCTAGCATATTTCTCAATTGTCGTTCTATCGAGTCTTATAAGTGTATCAGGAAATCTTATTCAACCTAATGCCAGCAATATATTTTCTTCAACTACTAAAAGTGCCCGAATATATGACAAGATTCAGCGGTTAGTGGTGTTATCAGAGGAATATAAAAATTGACGCAGTTGATTTATCGGGTAATTTAACTATATTTGATAAAACCCTAATAAACGTTTTAAACGGTATAGAACAAAATCGAAATATTTCATTGCTAAAAAAGTTGAGGAAGCTACTTGAGAAGTAACTACATTTAGAAACTGCAAACGAATTTCTATAATAAAGTCGAAAAACTACCTTAAATGAAATATGGCTATAATTACGCTTATTTATTATTATTTGTAAGACATAAAAATACACTAACTTGGATTGCCTAATTTCATATTAAATTTTCTAAGGAAAAATGCAGTAAAAGGATCCATTTTTGTGTTTTGGGTGGTTTAGTAAATAAATACATAGTATTTGATTATTCAAAAAGCTTACATTTTGAGTCACAACAATTTAATTAGATCATGATGGAACACAAATGAAATGACTGAAAATTTAGGAATAAATTTTTATGTTTACATTACAGTTTTCAGCTTTTCTCAACGAATTGACGGGTTACGTAAAATCCTTATTATTCATGGCACCATCAGACTTTTTCCACTGCAAAATATAAGAAACACATTGTAATAAACCATGAAATCATATGCCATCGACGATACTGATGCGTCGCGTCCCTCTAGATTAAGACAAGAGACTATGTTTCTTTCGTTCTTGATGGACACTTAGCTTGACCGTACCTGTTGAATTTCAGTATGGCAGGAAAACTCCTCTTGTTATTAGCCATTTTCATAACCAAAGAATATATTCGAAAAAGGTTATTCGGGCTTCGAGCCGGGCGGTCTCTATCCATTCTGCCGGCGTTTCGGAACACTCACCATTCACTCACCATTAGCCATGAGGATGGCACCCGACTCGTGTTCCGAAACGTCGGAAGAATGGAGGGAGACCACTTGGCTAGAAGACCGAATGGTCTTCTTTGGTCATCCTTGACGTTTATTTAACTTTGCACCCGTGCGCATGGTTGCGTACAAAGTCACTTGCGTCTTGCAGTGCTTAGCATCCACTAAATGAATTAGCCAGAGAAATAGACATATATTGTAAAATTGAGAAGGAAGTTAAAATATGCGTTAACGACCTCAAGTGTCAACTTCATTATTCGAAATATAGCCAATATCTAAACATCCTATCCTCCCCCATGTCGAACTCGTATCCTCGGAAGGTTCTCGGACTGGGTGAAATGTATTGAAGAGAGGTTGATTCTCTAGAGGTTGATAGAAGAGCGGTTGATTGAAGAGAGGTTGGTTGAAGAGAGATTGATTCATCAGAGATTGATTGAAGAGAGGTATGATGACGAGAGATTGATTGCAGAGGGGTTGATTGAAGAGAGGTTGGTTGCAGAGAGGTTGACTCACTGGAGTTTGATTGAACAGAGGTTGATTTAAGAGAGGTTGATTGAGGGAGGGGAAGGAGGAGGGTTCAGTATTCAGAAGAACATCAATCGGAGATGGAGGTGGTATATTTCTGTTGGGTGGTGGTGATGGGGGATAGGTGACAGTAAAGGGATAGCTTGGAGTTCTTCGCACGACAAATTTTTCTTCGAAATAATCTTTTCCAAGCTCGGCATCTTCCTGCCCCTTCTCCTTTTTCCTCCCAAAGCAGCAGCCTATAAGAGCGAAGAAGATTATCGATATATACATTTATGTGCATGTAATACTTCCATTTTCCCACTGACGCTTCACTTACTTTTTCGATGGGAAAATAATACCTCTCCCACAGTGGGAATAATGTTATTATATTCACCGGTTTTTAATCTTATTTTCGGGGAGTATTCTTTTGGCTGCAAAAACAGACTGCAAGTACATTTATTGATATTTGATCTCAATGTCTCTCTCATGAAAATATTTGTCCTACGTTATCACTGACGACTTAATATTGCAATTTTCTCAATCCATTACTCTTTTCATCCATATCAAATACTGAGTGGCATAAAATTTCATTAAAAATACTTTTATTTCATTAGAAATAGTCTTTATTTTTTGCGAAAGTTTCATATTGATAGCGTAGGAACGGTGATGGAATTCATTTTCCCATTATATACACAATCCTATGTTTGATTAATACGAGTATTTTTTCCATTACTTCTTCCAAGATTATCAAGTGTACCTTATGTTTTTGTTTACTTTGAGATTTTAAAAAAATAAAAATTTTACTTACAGGCGCTGCCCATTCTATCCAATTTCCTGGAACAATAGCGTAGGACTATTATTATATCTAGTCGCTATTATCTTATTCTTATATTCTGTCTCCGCTTTTATCTCATGCACATTCTATTAAATGCGAGAAATATCACAATATCGGCAGCGTAATAGCATCAATCTCCTTCAGCAGAGTTTTGCGCCATTAGGCAAGCATCGCTTTGACAACAGTATTGTAGTCTTCGTGGTGGTAACGTGGAGACATCATGTATTTTATGCATGTTGAAATAGGTCCAATCATTTCTATTTTCACTGTGTTCCGGCATGCAAGTTTTCACCTTATTACCAATTCTTCCTCTTAGATTTGCGATGGCACTTTGAAAGAGATGGTTGCATGTGTGTAACCGGGAAAATTGCCTGCCCAATTCATTTCTACGTCTACATCTTCATAATAGCCTGCGAGCCACCTCTACGGTGTTTGACTGGGGGTGATCAATCACCACCATGCAGCATTCAAGAGGACCGCCACATGCACACGCACGGTCTTAAAAATGTTACGCACACTAGCAAAATATACATGCTTATTCATAAAAACATTTGCTAATGGTTAGTGATTCCTAGAGCAAATACATGCAAGGTTAGAACTATGAAAAAACATGCAATGAGTTATCCTAGCGAGCTACGCCATTAATCCTATCCATTGATACAACGATGCTATTCTTAATAGTACGAGGGAAAAATGACATTTTAAATCTCTCTCTCTCAGATTTAGGCGTTGGTCTCGTGCAAGAACCCAGCTCAGACAAGCTGAGGAAAATAGGCTTCGGCGGTTCTTCCTTCTTGGTAATTTCATGGGTGAATATCATATAGCTCCCCGCACGGGGGGAAGAGAGTAATCTCTTCCTTTGGGGAGCCGCGCCCCCACGGACCCGAGCCCACCGAGGAGACAAGCTCGTTAAAAAACCCCGTCGCTCGCTCGGAGAGTGTCCAGACAGCATGTGACTCTGCAGTTCTGAGTAGCCGTAACATCTGGCGTCCAGAATCACCCACGTGTTTGCCGTGCGTGGAGACCCGTACAAGGGGGAGAAGGGGATCCTGGTGGGTGAGTTCTCCGGCACCCAGCTGGGCGTCGGAAACCCGGTATGGGCCGGAGTTCAATACCCCACTTCGGCCCTGGATTCCCCGAAAACGGGCGGCCGAGAAGAGCCCAGCTCGGTCAATCGGCTCCTGGCGGCTGGGGAGCTTGGCGGCTCCTTCCGAGCGTACGCCAGGACGGGTTAGTGCTGGAGATATGGGGGTCTCCGTAGGGCGGCCGAAGGCGTGTGGGTTCGGAGGGCCCCTGCGCTGGAGGTTCTAACCCGAAAGGGATCCCCTGTCAAAGGTTCCTATATCCCTTGGATAGCCCTGACGTCCATTCCGGCTTGCGGGTGGCGTCCCAAATGTGTGGCTCCGTGGTGGGTGGGGAGCCCAGGGGATGAATTCTATATACTTGGATGGCTGAAGAAACTCTACCTCCAACAAAAAGATCCCGTCCAGACGACGGGAGAGTTAAAGTTAAAGGCGCTAGTCAGCGCTACCTAGTAATGAGGTGCCAGAAGGAAGGGGAGAACCTGAAAAAGGTGTCCCCCTTTCTTATTCGTAAAGTTTTGTCGGGTTTGGTTCCCGGGGAGCTGAAATCAGCTAAAAAGCTTCGCGATGGCACACTGCTCATTGAAACTGAAAATGAAGCCCAGAGCGAAAAGTTACTTAAGGTTAATAAGCTGCATGATATTCCCGTCAGGGTCGAGGTGCACTCCACCCTAAACACCTGTCGGGGAGTTATAAGCCACTTTGATCTGCTGTACGTTGAGATCGACGAGATCAAACGTGAGATGGCCTCTCAAGGAGTCTCTGATGCTCGTCGACTCACTACAAGGCGCAACGGAGAGAAAATCGACTCGACATCAGTCGTACTCACGTTCGCGCGTGACAAACTCCCTGACAGAGTGTTTATCGGATACGAATCGGTCCCAGTGCGACCATTCATACCGGCACCCCTGAGATGTTTCCAGTGCCAGCAGTTCGGTCATATGGCCACGAGGTGCCAAGGCAAAGCCACCTGCCCACGATGCGGCCTGGACAAGCATGAGGGTGAGTGCAATGGTGACCAGCGTTGCGTCAACTGCGAGGGTGCTCATCCCGTGTACTCCCGCAAATGCTCGAAGCTGATAGAAGAGCGGAAAATAATGGAGATCAAGACGGTAGAAAAGATCCCGTACTTTGAGGCGAGGAAAAAGTACAGAGCTCAAGTAGCTCCTACTTTTTCCAGATCTTTCGCCCAAATAGCTTCCGCTCCTATCGCCAAAATCACCATCTCGACTCAGACGGAAGAAAATTTGAACAAGAAGGCTGGAGAACAAAAATCGGCCGCGCCGGCTAAGGCCATAGATCCGGCAAACAAGGATAAAGTCGTGGGAACGAAATCTCCAAATAAGAAACCCAACAAAAACAACGCCGGGGCTACACAAACCAAACGCGGGAACTCTCAGTCCCCCGGCCCCTCTGATAAGGATCCAAAGAGCCAAACCAATTTAATGGAATTGGAATACCTATCCGATACGGATATTTTAAAAATTGAGAGCAAAGGGAAGAAGAGTCACGTCAAGCGCCTCAAGCGCCCTTCGTGACTCAACTGCTCCTTTTAGTTTTAATCCTCTTTTATATTTTAATCATGGCTTTTATCGTGCAGTGGAACTGCAACGGTTTTTATAAGCATAAGGAGGAACTTGAAATTTTAATAAGAGATTTTAACCCTTCCTGTATATGTTTGCAGGAAACGCGTTTTAAAGATACAGACAAGGGATATTTAAAACATTTTAACACTTTTAGACCGGACGATACTAGTGGCCAACGAGCCCATGGTGGAGTTTCGGTTTTTGTCCGGGAGGCTCTTTACACTTCCCGAATAAATCTTAACACACCGTTCCAAGCGGTAGCGGTGACGGTGCACGCTCCCGAGGCGATAACGGTGTGCAACGTTTACCTGTCGGAGGGTGCACCCGTCACCCGTTTTAATCTAGAATCCCTTGTTCACCAGCTACCTCAGCCTTTTATTTTACTCGGAGATTTTAATGCTCACGATCGTCTATGGGGAAGCACCCCGGAACAGTGCAACCGCAGGGGACGTATTTTATCAAGTTTTATTAGTGATTTTAACCTTTTTTTACTCAATAACGGCGAGAAAACCCGTTTTAACTCTTATAGCGGCGATTCTTCCTCCATTGACTTGAGTATTGTATCGACTAGTTTGGTCAATAAACTCAAACTCTCTGTGCATAAGGATCTTAGTGGGAGCGATCACTTTCCCCTTTTAATCAAAAGGGAGCAAAATTTAAACCCCGATTTTATTAGACCAGGCTGTTGGATTGTCCGGAAAGCTGATTGGCATCTTTTTAACTCAAATTTTAACTACGTGTGGGATAAAAACAACGACTGTGTAACAAACGTAAATCTTTTGACATCCAGCATCATTCAAGCCGCCGAAATTAGCATACCACGATCTCGAAGCATCCTTCCAAGAAATGCGGTGCCATGGTGGAATGAAACCTGCGCAGAAGCCATTAAAAAACGTAAGAAAGCTCTCCGAATTTTCAACAAGTATCCTACAGCAAATAATCTCTCCGCTTTTCGGCGACTAAGAGCGAAAGCGCGTCAGGTAATAAAGGACGCAAAGAGGATTTCTTGGATGAATTTTGTCTCCGGTGTCAACCACAGGACTCCACTTGCACAGGTATGGCGTAAGGTGAGGAGCATATCGGGTAGCAGCCAGCATCTAGGTATATCCTTCCTAGAAGTCGAAGGAAAGGTTATCACTTCTCCAGCTGCGATAGGGAACGTATTCGCCCAATTACTCGCCAAAGTGAGCAGCGACGAATGCTATGAACCTTCTTTTGCGATCCTCAAGAAAAGGCTCGAGAACGTCCCTATATCCTTTATGGAGCCTAAAACAACGGCAGACTACAATATGCCATTTACCATTTGGGAGCTGAAATCTGCCATCCATGACTCCCACGACACGTCCCCAGGACCCGACGAGATCCACAATGCCTTCCTCCGAAATCTATCGGAATCGGCGTTGCTGGAAATCCTTGAAACTTTTAATCAGCTCTGGGCCAATGGGGATTTTCCTCCGTCCTGGCGGGAGTCCGTCATTGTTCCCATCCCAAAACATGGAAAAGACCGAGCTGATCCGAATTCTTACCGGCCGATTTCTCTCACCAGCTGCCTGTGCAAGTTAATGGAGCGAATGGTAAATCGACGTCTCATTTGGTGGCTGGAGCGTCGAAAACTCCTCTCTAGGATACAATGCGGATTCAGACGGAACCGTTCCACAATGGACCACTTGGTTAGAATTGAAAATTTCATCCAAGAAGCCTTCCTTCTCCGCCAACACGTAGTCGGTGTATTTTTCGACTTAGAGAAGGCTTACGACCGGGTCTGGCGACGTAAGATTCTACGCGTATTACGCGAGTGGGGTTTTAGAGGCTGTTTGCCCATTTTTATACAAAATTTTTTAACCAACCGTGTTTTTAAAGTAAGGACGGGACAGTTGTTGTCAAATTTTTACCCTCTTGACAATGGAGTTCCCCAAGGCTCCGTTCTGAGCGTGACGTTGTTCGCTATTGCGATCAACGACATAGCTCACTGCATCAAGGAGCCAGTGTTAGGGTCACTGTTTGTGGATGATCTCGCGATTTTCTGCAGATCATCTAGGGTCGTGAATGCATCGCGGATGGCGCAACTCACCATCAATAAACTTCACAAATGGACCCAAAATAACGGCTTCCTTTTCTCTTTGGAGAAAACAAAGTGCGTTCACTTTTCTCGCACTCGGGGCGTCCATGTAAATCCCACGTTACACCTAGGTGGTAGAAACCTCCCATTTGTGGAATCAGTCCGTTTTCTGGGGATGACCCTCGACCACAAACTCAACTGGAAGGAGCACATTAATTCTGTCAAGGTAAACTGTTTGAAGTCTTTGAACATTTTAAAGTTTTTAAGCCACGCATCTTGGGGAGCAGACCGCACCACCTTAATTTTACTTTACCGCACACTGGTGCGGTCGAAATTAGACTACGGCTCATTCGTGTATGCGTCCGCTCGCGAGACGTATTTGAAAGCACTTAATTCAGTGCACAACGCAGGTCTGCGACTATGCACTGGGGCGTTTAGGACCAGCCCGATTCCCAGTATATATACCGACGCAGGCGAGCCTCCTCTATGCTACCGAAGGACCTGGCTTCTTTGTAGCTACGTTTCCAAAATTTTAGCAATGACGAGTCACCCATGTTATAGTTTACTTTTTAAACCCCGTTTTATTAATGTTTTTAACCGAAGGACTAAAGCAACCAGACCAGTAAGCGTTCGTTTTAACGATTTTATTCGCGGATGCGAATTCACGCTACCTGAAGTGTATCCTGTTTCATTCTCGGAACACCCCCCTTGGATCACTCCCACTCCGGTGGTGAATATTCTTTCACGATCTCGACCGAAGTCTTCCACAACTCCCTCGGAGTACCAGCGTTTGTTTGCCATGTTCCGATGGAATCACCCCAACCTTACCCCCGTTTACACTGACGGTTCGAAAGATAACTCTGCTTGTTCATGTGCAGTGTTCTCCCCTATCCACGGGAACATCAGAGCAAAGCTTCACCCGATGTGCAGTGTGTACACGGCGGAGCTTTATGCCATAAGGACAGCTCTAGAAGCCCTAGATGACCACGGCGGCTCCTTTGTGATATGCACTGACTCCAGGAGCTCGCTACAAGCCATCTCTGGCTTCTCACCCGTGCACCCGATCGTGCAAGAAATACACTCTCTCCTACTGACCCTTTCGAGAAAGGGTTTGAATATCCATTTTCTGTGGGTACCGGGACATGAGGGGATAGCCGGGAATGAGATAGCAGACGCTATGGCCAAGGAAGCTCTGAATAACGAAGTTCTAGTCTCAACGCTGGTTCCCCACGAGGACTTACGAGCATCTCTAAGAAATGTGGTATTTGGAAAATGGAGGGAGTCATGGAGGATTCTAAATAACAACAAGCTCCGTGGCATCAAGGACATGGTAGCAGCGTGGCCCTCCTCAGCTCGTAGTAATCGGAGAGAGGAAGTAGTACTTACACGATTGAGGATAGGGCACAGCCCCCTGACCCATGCGTATCTCTTTACTGAAGAGAAGGAACCTCCCCAATGTGGGGATTGTAAATGTCCATTAAGTATTAGACACATCATGCTAGATTGTGTTAAGTACCGCGAAGCGCGAAGACGAAATAATCTAGGGGGAGACCTAAAAACCCTTTTAGGAGACCACCCTACCAACTTAATCTGTACATTTCGGTTTCTCAGAGAAATAAACATTTTTAATAAAGTCTAATTATGCACACTTTCAACGAAGACATCAGATGCAGTAGATTACTTTATACATAACTTTTGTAATTAAATCGCTCAGTAGTGGTGCAAAATGACCTTGCCGTCGACGCACCCTAAATCCAAATACTACTACTACTATCATATAGCTTTAGCAATAATCTCCGTTTCTTATAACTTCTTCTTCTATGAAGGTGATGCAGGCTATGCTTTGGAGCCCTGCCTTCTAACTCCATATGCACTTCCTGGTACACCTGACCACGAATACACCCAATGCCATTGCCGGGCAAGGAATGTCATTGAGCGCTTATTTGGAGTCATTAAAGCACGTTGGAGATGTCCTCTAAGAGATAGAGTTCTCCATTACCAACCTCAGCAAGCAACCTTAATTATCACTGCATGTGCAGTTCTCCACAATATTTTGTTGCATTAAAGGCAAGTAGGTTTTTATTACTGGTAACTTAAGTACAAGAATTAAGTGCAGTGATGGAAATGCTTAATTCATGCTAAAGATATGTACTGCCAATAAGGTATAAAGTCACAGTTGATGCAGTGATAGTATTACCTCATTGTTTTTGAGTTATTTAAATAACCTCTACTCTTCATTCAATGCTATTCAGTATGAAAGATGAGCTTCGCTGAAAAATTTGGTGTTATAATTCATGGCCCACTGCCAAATTTTTTCCCATAGATTACCAGACCCAGAAATAAACGTGGAAGAGGCACATAATAATGATATGCTACAAGGCCCTTTACCTGGAGATAACCTTGCGCAAGCAAGAGCTATTCAAAGAAGAATTATAAACTCATATTTCATATAAAGTTACAGCCTTGCTTGCCTGCCATGGTGGATGCTTGTTCCTAGATTAATTTTCATTTTTATAAAACGAACTTCAGTAATTATTTTTTGTGAATTTATATTGATAATTGATTGAAAGCAGTAATTTCATTTCTTATTTCAATATTAATAAAAATGAATTTTTATATAGCTTGATTAAAGGAAGGATCACGTAGAATCTTTTTTTTAAGACATTGACCCTGGAAGAAGATGCATTGACTATATTCTGTATCTTTCATATGGAAATCGTCAACGAAATTATCTTAAAAATAATAGGTGCAGTGATATCAAAGAATTATTAAAAATAAAAAACCTACTTCCTTTAATAGAAACATTCTTTGGTTTACATGAAAAATACAAACAGAAATTCACAGGAAAATTATATTAACGCAGAACAAATAAAATATTTAATGACTTACTTCAGTCTTTTTAAGATTAAAAATCTTCTACATTAAATATGTAAAATATCTTCAAGCCTGTGAAATAAAAAAGCACACTAGTTTAAAAATGTGTGATATGGATGGGATTTTACAGTGATATTTAAATCACCTCATTGACCACTAGAGGAACCGGTGAACATCTCAAGAGCCACAGCTATTCTTTCATTGGTGGCTGCTAGCTCTTTCATTGAATTTGAAATGTGTTTAGTTTCCTCCACGAGCAGGGAATGTTGTGTGTGAAGATTGATTACTCCTTTGATATCCTGAATTAGTATGATTGATCAAGGATGACAAATTATGTTCAAGGTATAAAATTTGCCTTATATTCACAGATTAACCATCACAAAAAACACCTCCAGGAGTTGAAGGTGTCTCTGCTCATAAGATTCAATCTTTTCAGCTACATTCTCAAGCTCCCTGTGGAGAGATGCCTTTTTGGGCTGGTTGTTTCCTTTTAAATCCAAAAAATGCCACTTAAATCTCTGTTTCCATTTTAAATCATACTTCAAACGTACAACAAGGAGTTAAGCCTTTCTTTAAAGATCACATGAAATGGCTCAAGTTATGTATATCAACCTCAATCGCTGAACTTAATGGCAGTAAATGTAGATATACAGGAAGGAAAGAGGACTCATTTCAAGGCTCAAAGTTCATGACTAAATACTGAAGTCAAATATCAGCTATTTTGTATGTAACTACAGGTGAAACAACATTGAAATTCTTACCTTCTACATGTACCAAACACACATGCCTATGTTGCTAAGATTTTTAAATAATAGTAAGTTATAAACAAGGAAATGAATTTCATGGTGTACATCCTCCACTTGCATGTTACTTTGTCAGAGCAATCTTTAAAATATATTATATCTGTGCAAAACTTACTCCGAGGAGGAATAATAGGTTCAGTAACTGCCCCTGCTGAGTTAGAGAAACGTTGTTTAAAAAAAACAACTCCATTTAATTTTTCCATTGAAAAATAATATAAAGAAGATAATGTAACTTATAAAACAATATAACAAACCATGTCCTGGTGAGATCAACTCCGGATTTCCATTGCTGCTCTCTCCAACTACAACCTACAAATGTACAGCATTTTAAACAGAGGTCGTATTCGTTTATTATTAATGACTTTGTACTGCTCTAGACTTACTGAGTGCACAAACTGTTATCTTTTGAGTATGAAATTTACTGAGTAATATTTTTCTTACCTCTATAACGTTCTTCTATTTCTTCTATGTTTTGTGAAATATCTGCATCTTCCTGTAGTGATAAATGATAGATTCAGAGTTGAAAGTCTAAACAGCAACGGTATAACGAAAGAAGCTACATCACACACGTACAGACACCTCATCATTATGTACACTTCCATCAAAAATGGGAATGGAAGTGCGGACCCCAATTATCCCCAGAACCTTTTGATCGACATCTGTCAGCTTTTCTGGGTCCACCTGCTATGTTACATAAATGTTCAATATAAAGTTAACAACCCTGGCATTTTTCACTGTTCACTCTGCTTTAGTTAAGTATCCGTAAATCAGCATTGGTAAATATTCATTTTGATCACTCACTGTAAAATTTCCTGTTTGCCCTCTCTCTGCATTTATTTTTAACATTTTTAGCTCTTGCTTTTCCTTTTTGGTCCTTCCACAGCTAGAAACATAATTGATAATTTTCAAATACTGCTATTCTGCATTACCTTCATTATCTACTGGAATTAAGGTTTCAGATGAGACAAAAAGTGTTATAATAAGTAAATCGTAACCTTTTTCCACTTCTCAGTACTTTTTTTCGGCCCATGACGTGCAAGAATTTCGGCCAGCTGCTTCCATCGCCTCTCAGCTGTCACCTTACCCTGAGGCCCCTGAAAACGCCCACAGGTGAAATCACGGTGATCCACCATATAATTTATGAGTACATTTATTTGGCTATCTCGTACACGGGTCGCTCTTTTCCTTATTTCCCTGAAAAATTCAACATCTTGACATTTTGGCTCGTATCCAGCGCATTCGTCATGTTCTGTTGACACCAGTGCCAAAAATTATTACACTTAACGAAACGAATTAATACAACGCCGCATACACAAATAATATACATTAGAAGGTTAAATTAATCATTTAGTGTCAATTCACGTACTCAGTAAACTCCATTTTCTATTTTCAAAAGTTATTTAGCGTCAGTTGTTCTCCTTTCTATACTTGCAAATATCTTCTCGCCGCTGATTCTCACTCTTCCCTTTTTTAGATGTTTCCATCGACTGCCGGTACAGTTGGTGCGCCATAAATGGACCGAACTTAGTGTACCAATTATAATTTTCATACTCGCCAGGAGAAGGGGGCGGTAAGACTTATGGCCAGGCCATACGATATGGCCCCTCGAGAGTGGAATCGATGTAGGCCGTAATTTCGGGGCAGACCATACGAAACTTACGGCTCGGTAAAGAGTCCATCAGCTAACATTGTCCACCCACAGGAGGGTAAAGTTAGGAGCAATTATCAATGGTAACACAAACAAAGAACACAGAACAGTCATCTAAGTGCCAGCTCACTGAAGAGTCCATGAACTAATATTGGCCACCCAGAGGAGGGTAAAGTTAGCAGCAATTTCTACGGTAGAACAAATAAAGAACACAGAATAGTCTTTGTTGCGTATTACAAAAAAATAAAGGCACGTTAGCTCCTTTCTGAAAAGATTTAATACTTCAACAGTAGAGTAAGGCGGACGAGACGTCGCGGAGTACATGAACAGTTAGGGAGAGAAGAGTTCTTTTCTGCTCTGAGGTCGGCGAGAGAGAGAGAGGGAACGAGCGAACAGGTGCTCACAGCAACGTGAGGTGCGCGGACAATCTGCGCCGTAGTCTTCCCCTAGCGGCGAGAGCAGGGACTAAAAAGCCCGCAAGGGCGCACAATTGAAAACCAAAAAAAAATCTGCAACATACCGCCCGCCTCGTCCATGACGAAACAATACATTTGATACATTTGAAAAAAGAGAAACATTTAAACGAAAGAAAAGGAACCTTATCAACAACAGCAAGAAATGCCGCCCGCCGTGAAAAAATAACATTTTACATATTAAATAAGAATCTAATTTTGAAAAAGGTTCAGGCAAGGCAATTAATTGACAGAGAGGCGTTGAAATTTCTTCAGAAGTCAGCTTCTGGTCTCCATTCACTCTTCGGAGATGATGTTTCACAGATTTGACTCCGGCTTCCCACAGGCCGCCGAAGTGAGGTGCATACGGAGGATTGAAAATCCAATCAGTCCCACAGGTGCTGATATCTGCCGATGCTTTTTCGTAGAAGGAGGAAGCTGCTTTAAATAGACTTCTCAGTTCCCTGTCAGCACCTCTAAAATTGGTGGCGTTGTCGCTGAAAAGTTTCAAACAACGGCCTCTCCTCGAAATAAATCTGCGAAAGGCAAGAGTGAAAGCATTAGAGGACAGATCAGAGACACATTCCAAATGAACTGCTTTTGTGGACATACAAACAAATAGACAAATATAGCCCTTATAACATTTATGTCCTCGACCCTTCGTAGTTCTCAGAAGTACAGGGCCAGCAAAATCCACACCCGAAAAGGAAAAGGCCTTTTGGGGCTTCAGTCTCTCCACAGGTAGGTCCCCCATCAGCTGATGCGCAGTTTTAGTGCGGAATTTGGCACAGACACCACACTGTCTTATTACTTGTTTTACTAGAACCCGGTTTCGGATTATCCAGTACTTTTGAGCAAGGTGGCAACGGGTGAGTTGTTTCCCCCCATGAAGCGTCGCTGCATGAGCATGCCGAGCAAGTAACAGTGCAAGATGGCATTGCTTGGCGATGATTATGGGATGTCTCTCGTCATATGACAAGACAGCGTTCTTTAATCTGCCACCCACTCTGATGATTCCTTTCTCGTCGAGGAAGGGTTGCAAAGGCAAGAGAGGTGAGGACTTGGGCAGAGGCTTGGAGCTTTTGAAGCAGTCAAATTCTAGTCCAAAATATCGAGACTGCGAGCATTTAATCAGGCAATCTAAAGCAGCGGCACGCTCCTCAGCAGTTATGTGGCCAAGGCGTGCACGATCTTTGTTCCTGTAATTATACAAAAATCTTAAACAAAAGGAAATTATCCTTAGCAAACGTAAAATACAAGAATATTTAAGGAAAATGTCACCAAAGTCTGACGCTTGAGCGACATGACATGTCAGTTTCTCTGCACCCTTTAGCTCCACATTTTCGGAGCCATCCGAAACTGTAGGTTCTCTGCTCCAGGCTGTCTCCTCTTTTGCAAGCCAATCTGGTCCATTCCACCACAAAGGATGCCGAATGAGTTCATCAGGGTCAATTCCTCGGGTGGCTGCATCGGCTGGGTTGTGGGCTGTACAAACGTACCTCCAGCTGACCGTGGGCAGGGCTGACTGGATTTCAGAAACTCTGTGTGCCACGAATGGTTTCCACTTGGACGCGTGGCCTCGGATCCAGGAGAGGGTGACCTTGGAGTCAGTCCATGCGAAGACAGCAGGAACCTTTTCCAGGCGGAGTCCACCGATGAGCTTTACTAAAAGACGAGTTAGTAGCACAGCAGCACACAATTCTAGTCTGGGGACACTAATTGTTTTAACTGGGGCCACTTTAGTCTTCGCTACTAACAAATTTACTGATACTCCATGCGTTTGGTCTGACACACGTATGTAAACTGCAGCCGCATAGGCACGTTCTGAGGCATCACTAAACCCATGAAAAGTAACATTTGACAAATTTTCATTTGAAAATTGAATCCAACGAGGAACCTTTATTGATTCTAGCTTCTTTAATGACGACACATGATTCATATCAAAGTATTCTGACATAAATTCAATATATTTCTGCTTGATTGAAGATTGAGTTACTAAGCGCTTCTCAGACATTTGAAATAATCTTAATACGGATGATCGTGATGAAGCTAAATTAGAAACATCCGCTTTTAGAGGCAAACGCACAACATAACGTCCATCTGAATTTCTTGTATGCGTTTCCTTGAAATGATTTTCACAGCGAGTGTCCTCTTCTGACATTGGAGATTCTGAGGGAACCTCCTCCACTTCCCAAAATCTTTGCATTTCAGCTGTTAGGTTATTGTAAGCTTCAATATGCATTAAGGTCACGGAATTTTTCACCAGACAGTCCTCAGAAGAACATTCCACTGGACCTAACAATACCCATCCAAACGGTGTTAGCCTAGCGTTAGGAGAGCCGGCGGGCCCTTGGCGGAAACCATCTAAAAATAGGGGTCCGCAAACATCTGCTTCCAGTATGAGGTCAATTTTTGATGGGATTGCAAAGTCAGGGTCAGCAAGCGTTATGTCAGTTAAGTGAGGCCAATGTTCACGTTGAACATAATTAGACGGAATCAAAGAGGTTAACTTTCTAAGAACTAAAGCTTGTACTTTGAGTTCATATCGAGGATCAAAACTTGAAAGAATACGTAAGTTCACTGCACTGGTTGAAACACCAGTTTCACACCCTTGAACACCCGTAACCGGAACATTTACAATTGTCTTTCTGAGTTGTAAAGTTTGAACGACCCACTCTGAAACAAAAGAGGAATCAGAAGCAGTGTCCATCAAAGCTCGAACTGTAAGCAATTTTCCAGACGGGGCTTCAAGTTTAACGCAAACTGTGGCTAAAAGAACAACCCTTTTTGTAACCACCGAGCAACTAGATGCTCCTGCCTGTTCCGTGGGTACGGAAGCTGGAGGAACTAAGGCCGGTGACTCGGAAACAGAATAACTGTTCGTAGGAAATTGAGTTGTTTCTTGTGTCCTAGGGGGAAAGCACTGATGAAGTAAGGTATGATGTTTCTGATTACACACCAAACATCGGCCAACAGATTTGCAAAGTCTTGTCCTATGCTGTTTAGATAGGCAATTAAAGCAAAGTGAATGTTTATGAACCTGTTCTTTGCGTTCATTTGGCATCATACTTTTAAACACAGAGCAGTAGCTCAAAGGATGCCCATTGGAGCATAAGAGACATCGCAAGGTGCTCTTGTGCGATCGCTTAGTGGATGACGTATGAACTAACGATCGCGTTTTAGATCTTTGGTTACTAGAAAAATCACGTCTGGCTTCGCTTCGAGATGCAGAAGTACTTGCAGAATCTAACTCCTTCGACGCGTCCAGGGCATGAATTCTAGTCTCCAAAAAAATAGAAAATCCCTCGAATTTAGGAACAGTATTCATGTCTGTTTGTGACAACTCCCACATCAGACGAGTAGACGAATCTAATTTTCTTGTCAGAAGAAACACAAACCATTCGTCCCACTGTTCAACCGGTTTGCCAAGATTTTGAAAAGCTCTTACAGTCTGACGAAACTGATCTAACACCCTTTTTAGTTCAGCGGAGGTGGGCTTTTGCACAGGAGAGAGTTCAAATAAATTCTTCATATGAATATTAGAAAGAATCCTTTTACTCCCATAGCGCTGCTCAAGATCATTCCATGCGCCCTGATAATTAGCACTGGTAACAGGTGTATTTTCAATCACTTCTGCGGCACTACCACGCAAATGAGTTTTCAAATAAAGTAATTTGTGCACATCAGACAGTTCTGGCACTTCATGTACTAGTTTTTTAAATTGATCGCGAAAACTCTCCCACTCCAACACATTACCCGAAAAAGTAGGCAATTCAATTTTCGGAAGTTGCGAATGAATACTGACACGCGATATATCACCCGATGCGTCATGCTTGACGTCGGTTGGAGCACATAAGGAATTCAAACACGAGGCTATATTAGAACACGCGTCAATGTAATGCTCTTCTATTTTAGAGAAAATATCTTCAGAAACGTAGGTAGTCTTGGCTACCTCGGGTTTCTCTAGCAGTGCGTAGTGCTTTGACAAGAAATCATCCCAGTACGAAGAAATTAATATTTTTCGCTGTTCTAGGACAGTGCACGAGAGATTATCTACCCCTCGTTTTAAAGTATTAGCCCAAAATCTTGAAATTAATTCTCCTCTCTTTAATTGAGATTGAATAAGTTTTTCAAGTTCCTCAGACATAGCGTTAAGCTAAATTGACACGGTCATTCAGATAAAAGGAACTTAATATGAAGACTGAAGTGAATGGAAAGCACATAAGGTCCCATTGGAAGGCACAATTCAGTCCCGTAGTTCAGAAAATGTTCTCAATCAAGTTTTCAAGGTCGGCATGAAAGTGGCCGTCGACGTTAGTATCATAACTCCCTACGCCAAAAAGTGACTCAGAACAAGTGTTGAGAATGAAGCACTTCAAGTCAATGAATAAAATTTGATGCAAAAGTTCACACGTGACTCAATAGAAGCAATATCCACGTTGAGGTTTAAATGAAAGTTCACTTAAGTTCACATAAAAGAAAGTTCTTACCGAAAATTTCACTTGAAATTAAGGCAGGCACACTGCTGAAGAGGAGGAAAGATGATTTCTTTTCTTCGTAGATTCAGGAAGCAGAAGACAGGAACCAGCAATGGTGAATCAGGAACCACGTGGTCTCTTGAAGTCGACGTTATTAAAGTTCACTTTCGTTTAGCGAAATATTTTAATAGAAATTATTAATCGGCAAGTTTTACTTCTCTCCTACCGCGATCTCAATCCGGCCCGAAGGACCAAAAATGTTGCGTATTACAAAAAAATAAAGGCACGTTAGCTCCTTTCTGAAAAGATTTAATACTTCAACAGTAGAGTAAGGCGGACGAGACGTCGCGGAGTACATGAACAGTTAGGGAGAGAAGAGTTCTTTTCTGCTCTGAGGTCGGCGAGAGAGAGAGAGGGAACGAGCGAACAGGTGCTCACAGCAACGTGAGGTGCGCGGACAATCTGCGCCGTAGTCTTCCCCTAGCGGCGAGAGCAGGGACTAAAAAGCCCGCAAGGGCGCACAATTGAAAACCAAAAAAAAATCTGCAACAGTCTTTCAAGCGCCGGGTCAGTACAGAGTCCATCGACTAACAGTTGACATTTAAAGGATGGCATTCTAAGAGGATTAATTATCTACACAATTCAAACTCACAGAACTACCTCATGTCGGTTGGGCATTAAAATGATATAGTCTTCATGCACCATAACTTGGGACTGAAAACTATGAACAGGAACCACCTTATATTCCTTTGTAAATGTAAATTTTTCATTTGTTTTATATTATACTTAAACTTCCATATAACAAATCTCGAGTCTTGACTCACTCGTAGAAGTTCTATTAAGGCGTGAATTGAATTTGAAGTTGTTTTTATATAGCAAAGAACTTTTTCGTACTGTAGCTTTTCATCTTTAAATACAATGAATTCATTTCTCCTTTGTGTGGCTCGTGTGTACAGGGAACTTGTGAGATTCCCTTTGCCTTCAACTTGCACACGGGAGTGAAATACACTATGCACGGGCTTAAACTCACGCAAGGTACGCACAGCTCTTTCATTAAGAATTTTCAGTCCTCCACGGATAGGTGCCCCCAAAGGTAGTAGTAGTAGTATTTGTGTTTAGAGTGCCTCGACAACTAAGGTCATTTGCACCACAGACAATCTATAAAAACAAAAATTTTAAAAGATGCATTAAAAACATTTAAACATTCATAAAAGTTTTGAAATAAATGGGGTTGTCAAATTATAAAAAGGTTGGAATTTAAACACTGTTAATTAGCCCGGTCTCTATTAAAAACTTTATCACTCGGCTGACATTATCAGGGTCGTCTCCTAGGATGTGCCCTAGGTCTCCTCCGATGTTCAGCCGATGGCGCACAGAGCGGTATTTCTCACATTCAGTCAGGAGATGTCTCACAGTAATGGGAGAGTCGCAAACATCACATAGGGGTGGAATTCTCTCTTCGGTGAAGAGGTACGAGTGGGTCAGAGCGCAGTGCCCAATTCTCAATCGTGCGATTGCGACCTCCTCCCTGCGGTTCCTCCTGACAGACGTGGGCCACGCTGAAATTACCGGCTTGATTGTGCGCAGTTTATTTCCGGTAAGAGAGCGCCAAGTCTCTTTCCACTTTTCTAAGGCTATCGTTTTTGTGGTCGCCTTCAAATCATCATATGGTACCAGCACAGAATCAGCAACGTCGTCCTCGCTGGCTGCCTTCGCGGCCGAGTCGGCCTTCTCATTTCCAGCAATACCCACATGTCCAGGAACCCACAGAAAACGGATTTTCACTTTTTTCCGAGCAAGGGAAAGTAGTCTATTTTGAATTTCCTGGACGATTGGGTGACTGGGAGAAAAACTGGAAATGGACTGCAGGGCGCTCATGGAGTCGCAGCAGACCATAAAGGACGCGTTGCTACACTTAATACCATCCAGAGCCATCTTTATGGCGAACAGTTCTGCCGTATAGCCGCTACAAAGCGGACTGAGCTTGGCCTTGAGGGTTCCATGGTGAGACGAGATCACTGCACACCCGCACGCACGCTCCGACTTCGATCCGTCCGTGTAAACAGGAATGAAGTCGGGGTGGCGGTGCATTACTTCCTTGAAGCTATGCTGGTACTCCGCGGCAGTTGTCAAAGATTTTTGATTTTTGTGGAGGACAAAGCTGACTTGTGGAAAAGGTACCTGCCAAGGTGCATTTTCCGAATTCGCCCCCAAAGGTTTCACAACATTCCTTTCAGGCTCTTGTTGCCCTTGCTTCAAAGCCTGCAGAGATGTTATCAGACATGTTGGAGCCAAAATTTGTTCGCTAACAAATTGAGTGCCATAAACTAATGACAACAATTTACCATTTTCATTTTCAAAAGGGAAACGTGAATTTTCCCATAAAGGGCCCCAATTCTTCACTCCCTGAAATAATGGGTGGATGTTATTAAGACATATGTCTCTCACCGTACAAAATCTCCATATCTCCACAAATAAGTTCAGAAACCGATCTGCGGCATCTACTTCTGTGATTTTGAGTTTTTCCTGGGACAGTGAGAATATGGCCGCAGAAAGCAGCAGCCAATGCTCGTAGTATGGCCTTGGGAATAAGTGCTCAAGGTATAGGGTAGTAGAACAGGAGGCATGACCGGAACTGTGACGCTTTCCAATTACTCAATTCTGTTAAGCTTCTAGGTCCCCGGGTGATGGTTCTTGGAGGACGCATAGTCAAGAAAATCCTATTTATGTCTTCAGACACTCTGTCAATATACCACAGCTCGCTGGAATGCATGCTGTCCTCCCATAAATGCAATAACTGCCTCACAACCCTGAAGTATACAGCATGCATAGCATCTGGGATAAACGAGGAGGACATGTCAATTGAAGGAATCATAGATATGACTGGAGGCCCAATGGCACCCCGTACACGCTCTCGTACTTAAACAGCCTCCTGCGCTTGTTTTAACATCTACATGGGGCTTCTTAATTTCGGCTTGGGGTTCACATAAGGATAAACAAGAACCCTACATTTTTCATAAATGATGTGCATGTGACCCTCATGCTCACAAAAAGAGCATCCAAATTTGCCATTGTATGCCGTAATGTTTGGCATCTCGCTTCTTGCTCTAGCATCCACTAAAATTATTGGTGCTATAACCTTTGATGTAACTGTTACCCCTTTTTCAGTGTCTTTCCATGTTAACCCTGCCCTATGCAGCTTCAATAAACTTTCGGTAAACGGCTACAAAAATGTATTCATAGTTGGCTTTGAGTTGCCATACCATAGACCTGCCAGAGTTCCTATTTTCCGCCGGGTAGCTGGTTTTGTGTTCGCAACAGTGTAAAGAATAGGCCACATTTGTTTCTTAGCACTTTTGAACACTGGAATTCCATCCGTATTCCATATCAGTTGAATGGTATTAGGTGCAACAAGATTCTTTCGTGACATAGCACCATCAACGATATCATTGACATAGTCCGCTCTACCAGGGGTGATGAAGTGCTTAAAAAAATTTTGTCAAGAAGGTGTCTCAAACTATTCTCCAGTGGAAGTTCCACAAAAAATGAATTTATCTTTTCGTCGTCACAGGCTGGACACTTGACTAAATTAGCGGTCCATTCACAATTACCAATATAAAACTGACAAAACTGTACAATACCGGTGCGTGATGAATTTCATCATCAAGCACGTGATGAATTTCATCATCAAGCACTGGTAGTAGCATCATCATGGACTCAGATTGAAATAATAGCTTTAAAAATTTATAGTTAGTTTCAGGGAAAGCCGCTGAGGCTGGCAAAATTTTCTTCGTAATGCCTAGAGTGCTGGAGAGTGCCGTTCTTGTCAACTTAGGAGTCACAACAAATTCCAAAATATGTACATAAGTTTCTCCAAGGGTATACTCACTCCCACTGTACAAAGGGGCACTCCAAGGCAATCCATCCGTGAAAACAAACCTTATCAGCTCATCATCACCAATGAAAGACACTTCATCGTCCATTGCATCCGAAATCTCTGCACCACTCTCTGGGATGCCTTCAGTCTCCGTTGCATCCGAAGTCTCACCTTCACTCCCTAAGATGTATTCAATACAAAAATCTTCACTGTCCATTGCATCGGAAATCTCAGCTTCACTCCTCAGGATGCTATGAGGATCTGAGGGAATCATATTCACAGAATCTTCATTTCCAATGTTTGCATCGTCATCTGAAATAAATGGCTTGACTTTTTACAAAACGAAGTTCAGCATGAACATAATAAATAAACATTATTAACAACTGACTTTCCCACGAACTTCAAATCCCCTTAGGACATAATAGTACCACTAATATTAATAGGATATTGAAATATAAACATAACAAAACTCGAATTCACAATCGCATTGCGACAAATGTGGCGAGTCTCGGCAGGACACAACCGTAGTTGTACTTCCCCTTCCAGATTTGACGAAATGTCTCCTCTGCGTACTTAGAGGAACCTATTAGTGTAAATGAATAGATAAAGTACGTACAGAATCATGTTACATTAAGCGATAATTCATATTTATTATGATTACACCTACCACTATGTCAATAGTGTTATATTGACGGTAACAGCCACGTTTGATTGACGGTGCATCTGCATATTTCTGTTATCAGAAAAATATATATTCCCACGGTTATGTTTATAATTATATAATATTCTTGTGGCAAGGATCACTCAAACCTTCTGGAAATCTTCTCCTGGAAAATGTGGATGCTCCACATACCCTTACAAGTCATTTACGAATTGCGTTCTTCATTTTTTGTTTCACATGTGGCGCCAACCGCTCAACTCGAACCACGGGAACATGGCCCTTATATACCATGGCCCGTAAATAAGAGCCATGCACGTGAATTTTAGCCGCCATGACACACGTTAGTAATCTTTGAGCGTCATCAGTGGAACCTCGTGCGTTGTAGCAAAGACATCACGTAAAGATTCATTCTTGACTTACTTCTTCAAACCATCAAAATGAAGTATTTTATGATGGTGAAGTTCGCAACGAAGAAGGGAATTACTGCTAGTGTTCATTCTAGCAGCGGTTTAAATTGTAATAAGGAGTATGAAAAGATGGAGTCGGATGCGGTGGTGAATGTGAAATGGCTTACGGAAGAGAAAACGTTAAAAGAATATAACGGAACCGTTATATATAAATCTTGTAAGTATTGTGGTTTAATATCTTTTTGTTTTATCACCTTAATTATCCGCTGGAGTTTTACTTAACGTGCGTCACTTTTTAGTTAACGTGTAATGTATAAAGGTGTAGATATTACTTTCAGTGTCTCGACCAGAATGTGTGTCGGTGTTGGAGACATACCTAAAAACTGGTGTGGTTCCGGAGAAGCCTGGGGAAGGGAAGCGACCACTTATCCGACGGGAATGATCGGACGATTGGTCTTCAGGGGGAGAGGATCATGAAATGATTAGGCGGAAGCTTACGAAGAATATAGGCTGCTATTATGAATGTAATAGCATCATGCTATTCGCCGGTATTGCAACCGAAGTTGAAATAATATAGCGTATTGCAACTCAGATGCCATACGGTATTCAGAACGGTTGCAATTCATGTTTTTACTACTCCGGAAGACGTAATTCTCAAAATAGCTATAGCGCCGTTGCAATCCACTATTCTGAACGGCGAATCGCAACCGGTAGGTTTGCAATAATATTACACGGTCTCCCAGGCCGAGCTATTCGGTATTGCAACCCAGAAAGGACGTCCGCACAGACACTTTCATCTGTTTTCTATGTTTACTACGAAAAATGGCGGGACCGCTGTACCTAAATTTGAGGCGATTTCTTTTGGCCTACGAAGAAGTAAAGAATCGAAGTCGACTTCGCATCGAAAGAAGAATATTGCGAGATGCGACTAATCCCGGGAGGATGAATTTATTTCGTACTTCCGCGCGTCCAAAGAAGTAGCAATGTACGTGGCAGACCAGCTTCGTCGCGACTTGCACCGGCGAAAGTCTTTCGGTCTAACTCCTGAATTGCAGGTGAGTAAATACTCAATTACTTAAAAACTTATTCGTTTGCGGACACTTTCGCTTGCCTTTCTCATCCCTTTTTGCGATATGTAGGTACTAATTACTCTGCGCTTCCTAGCTCAAGGGAGCTACCAGCTGGCCGTTGGCAATGACTTCGTTTTGAATGTCAGCCAGCCTTCCGTGAGCAGATGCGTGAGGAATGTCACCGCTGCAATTACTCGCCAGCTGAGTGACTGCATAGAAATGCCAAGGACACACCAGGAGAAATCAGCCATCGCGCAACGGTAGCAGTCCATCAAAACCTTTTTAATATTTAAGGATCTATTCATTATTTTGACTTAAAAATTTCATCATAAGGTTTCGGCCGATAGCAGGGTTCCCTGGCTTGATAGGTGCGATCGATTGCACGCACATAGCAATTGTGACACCAATCAACAATCCATAAGGGTACAGAAACCGCAAGGGTTTCAATTCATTCAATGTCAGAGTCCACGTCTTTCTTAGGCTTGCAAATATATATTTTTTTTAATTCATGTAGTCGATTCATTTCCAGATATGTGATGATCAGATGCACATCATGAATGTGGTCGCTTACCCAGGGTCGGTACATGATCAATTTATTTAGTCTCATTCCAGGGCAAAGGCTATCATGAAAGAGGGGTATGATAATGGGATGGGGAATTTTTTTAATTAGGTATGTTCATTATGATAAATGACAGAACCTGACTTTACTTCTCATTAATTGTAGGCCGAGTACTCTTTCAGTGTACTGTTGAGATTTTTTTATACCATGTCAGGGGACTCCGGTTATGCATTGGAGCCTTTTCTGATTGCCTCATGCAGAGGAAGGCACTCCAGAGTACAGGTACACCTTGGCCCACTGCAAGGCTAGATGCATTGTGGAAAGGCTGTTAGGTGTCCTGAAAGCTAGATGTAGGTGCTTGAGGAAGGATAGGGTGTTGCATTACCAACCACCCCAAGCTATCGATATAATTTCGGCTTGTGCTATTTTGCATAACATAATGCTGAAGCAAAGGTAATGTCCCACTTTGCATGAAAGCACATTACAAACAGGGCTCAGTTGTAATTGTATTTTCCACATTCCATTTATAGAAAGCCTCTTCCTGAGGTGGAAGTTGAGATAAAAATTACCCTCAATGCTGCAGGAGGAAAAGACAGATTTGCTGTAGCCAGAGGCTACCAAAGGGATGTCATTCAAAGATATTTCCGCTAAGGGTATGAATGCAACAAGAATAGTATTTCACTGAAAGGATTTAATTTGATTAAACCAACATTTATCTCTATATCCATTTCCTTCTTTACCAGGTTGATCTTTCTGGTTCCCGGTGAGGCAACCACCAATTTCTCAATAAGCCTGCATGTGATTTTCCCCGTATTTATGGTATGCTGAGCATTGATATTTGTAGCTGTAGCTCTGTAGTATCTGTGGGTCTGAGTAAAATCAAGCCATGTGTAATTGAGGTAAGCTGCTGGCTTGGTAAGGATTGTACTAACATTTTACAATTCACCCAAATTCTTTCCCTCCTCTCTATTAAATTCCCCTTTGGTTAGGCATAGCCAGTCATTTAACCCTTGGCCTTAATCTCTTCCTCCATTTTCGAGGCATTCCGTCAGGGAAAATATTTTCATTTTGTTGCAGGAGATCCCCTTCCCGAGGACTACAACCTTGACGTGGTGGAAGGGTTTGAGTGCTCCACCACCCTTTCCATGTCTTTTATTCCTCCTAATTTTGTCGGACATTATTAATGAAAGGGTGCGAGCCAGACTGAAGGTAGTCCACCATTTCCCATTGTAAGGCTGTTGACTCCAGACTCTTCAAGTACTGATCATGAATTGATGCAATAATAAGGTTATCTGAAAATTACCCTTCTTTGACCTGTTTTTGGTTTGGCTCCTGGAAATGAGGAGATTCAAAAGAATTTTAGGAGATATCCTTACAGTATATGAAAACAATATGGATAATATCAAATTACAAATGATGAATAGTAGCATCCATGTTGTACCATTTATGAAATAATTACGTTCATCCATTCCATACCCTGCTGATCAATCCCTTACATAACATTATTTGAGATGCTGCCTCCAAAGATGGGAACACCTCTCACAGAAGTCTCCAGTCAATAAAACCTAGAATATGGGGAAAGGAAATAGAATGAGACAATACAAACCTCTCTGATACCATGTTTATTTCATGAAGCTAAGTATACATAATGTATTTGGATACAATCTAAAATGTATCTGCAAGTGAATGAAGTGGCGCAGCTGCACTTAGCCAGATAATCTCTAGCTATGTGTGTCTCATTTCAGAAATCTTATCAGAAATCAGAAACAAAGAAATGAAGTTCATGAGGAAGACCGTAGAATATTACATAAATATCTACAATTGCACATTCAGTACCATGCATGAGGAAGGCGTTTCAGCATAAAAAGCTTTCTCACCCCCTGGATGGGAATTGAAGGCTTGTAATCTGGAAGAAATACACTCAAGGAGAGAGCCATGTATTAATGCTTGGTTAAAAATAGATGTAAGCATTTCATCATTAGTGAAATTAAAAATATTAACACAACACAATTTTAAGTCACTCTATCATAATGGTAACAATTTCCTTATTGCATGTTCACTGTGGGATAGGTACTCTCGTACACGCGCGGAGGTGATACTAACACGCAGAAACGGTTCATTATATTTTATTTTCTCGGTTAGACTGTACAAAAGACAAGCGCTTAGATGTAGCACCGACGGGCGTAACAGACGGCGTCAATGACTGGGCCAGACTGAGCACACAACTCCTTCACGAGCAACTCCCCCGGGAACTTGCGCGTATCGGTTCGCCGCTGTTTTTCCGGGGAGTTCCTTGAACTTCCGCAGAGGGCGCGCGGTACGCCGTTGTGAGTCGGAACATCTCCATTATTATGCCGTGCAATCGCCACATCACCCCCCTTCCAGCATTCAAACCTGCGTAGAGAAATAAACGAGATAAGAAAAAAAATTACGAAAAAAATATGTGTAATACGCCAGGTGCGCTGGAAAACGTACGCGCCGTCCAGATCTGTTGGTCCTCGGCGCGGGAGGCGGTGGTGGCTTGGCGGCGGCATCGCGTCGTGCAGGGGCGGGCCTGGGCAAAATTATGCGGTCCTCTGTTGACGGTCGGGGTGTCCGACCGGCGGCCTCGGGTCGTCCGCGGGCAGGCTCTGGAAGAACGAAGAGATTGCTATCCTCGATCGTCGCTTCGGCTCCGCTTTCCGCATCCTCGTTGACAACGAACGCCGGCTTGAGGCGATTGATGGCCACCCAAACGTCGCGCCTCCTTATGCTGACAAGGTAGTCTTTCTCCCGACGTTGCAAAACCTGAAAGGGACCGTCATAGGAAGGAAGCAGCGACTTTGCGCGCCGTCGCTCCTCACGAAGACGCTAGGAGAGTAAGGGAGAGCTTTAAAAATAAATATTTTCCTGCTCCCGTGCTGTGTGGCTGGCGTTGGGCTGATCCTCCGGGTGTGGGCTCGAAGCTGGACCAAAAAATCCGTCTGATCCTCCATAGTAGTGTGTGGATACGGGCACAGAAACTCCCCAGGGAGTCTCAGCGGCTCGCCGAAGACCATTTCGGCTGCAGTGCAGGCGATGTCGTCCTTCCAACTGGCGCGGATTCCGAGGAGGATGCCGGGTAGAACGTCGACCCAGCTGAGGGTGCTGTGGCAACGGATGGCTGCCTTCAATTGCCTGTGGAAGCGCTCCACCATTCCGTTGGCCGCCGGGTTGTAAGCTGCCGTACGGAAATGGGTGGCGCCGCACATGCGCGATAGCTGATTAAACAATCTGCTTTCAAACTGCCGCCCCCGGTCCGTGGTTATGCGAGACGGAGTTCCATAGCGGGCGATCCACCCCAGGAAGAAGGCTCTGGCCACAGTTTCGGCGGTGATGTCCTGCAGTGGAATGGCCTCCGGCCAACGCGTAAATCGGTCGATTACTGTTACGCAATATCTAAAACCTCGGGAAAAGGGGAGGGGGCCCACAATGTCCAGGTGTATATGTTCAAAACGGGACCCAGGAACGCTGAATTTTCCGACTGGTGACGTCACGTGACGCGTCACCTTTGAACTTTGGCAAGCAACACTCACGGGCCAAATTGCGGCAGTCTTTTTTTAGGGATGGCCACACAAAACGTTCCGATACAAGCTTGGCCGATGCCTTAATGCCGGGATGGCTGAGGGAGTGTAATGATTCAAACACTTGCCTCCGCAAAGCACTCGGCACGAACGGGCGTGCAGTAGAGGTCGAAATGTCGCAATATACTTCCATTCCGGTATCGGGGAGAGAAATTTTCCGAAACACAAGGTAGGAGTTGTTGCCGTCTAAGAGCTTTTAACACGGGATCATCCTCCTGAGCAGAAGCGAGGGTAGAGTGGGGCATCGCGGCGGAGACTTCCTCCACCCGCGACAAGGCGTCCGCGACGACGTTTTCAGCCCCGGACACATGACGAATGCCCGTATTGAACTGAGAAATGAAGTCTAAGTAGCGGAACTGCCTGGGAGTGCTCTTGTCACTCTTTTGACGGAAGGCATAAACTAACGGTTTATGGTCCGTCATCACTATAAATGGTCTGCCCTCGACCATATACCGAAAGTGGCGGATAGATCTGTTAATAGCCTTTATTCACGGTCGTAAGCGCCTTAATTTTTTTCAGCGGAGGAAAGCTTGGATGAGAAGAACCCCAATGGCTGCCACCCATTACCAAGGCGTTGTTGCAGGACGGCGCCGATGGCGACGTCGGAGGCGTCAGATACAATGGCGAGGGGTGCAGTGGGATCCGGGAAAGCTAAAACAGCTGCTTGTGAAAGGCTCTCCTTGCAGTCGGTAAACGCCTTCCGCCTCTCGGGGTTCCACGCGACGGGGTGTTAACCTTTCACTTTCTCCGTGAGCGCGCTATGGAGGGGAGCTTGCAAGGTGGCCGCGTTGGGAATAAACCTGCGATAGAAGTTTACCATGCCTAAGAATCTTCGAAGCTCCTTCACTGAGTATGGTTCGGGGAAACTATGGATAGCTGATACCTTATCTTCCAGCGGGCGGATTACTGAAATATCAGCAGACAAGATGCTAACACAAAAAGAACTTAACATATATTAGGAGGCATTCCATAAGCAAAGCTACTTTCTGCTCTCTCAAGTATTTAGCCTGTGGACTGCCACAGTTGCCCAGGGTGTGAAACGGGCAGGCATATATGTGAGAGAGAGGTGAACCAAAAGGGAAAATCCAAATCAATATGCCAACTTACTTCCAATTGAAATGGCTGTAAATCCTCTGGGACACCTTATGCACCCCCTAGGAATAATAAAAATGAAAAAAGAAAATAGCATTCACTGCAATGCATTAGTAAATAGGAAAGATATAAACAACATGCAAGAGTGTGATTATGAAGGAGGTGATCCCTGAAATAAAATAATAAAAAATTACCAAATTGTAGGGTAATAAATCACAAGACTGTAAAAGCTGTGGCAACTTTCTCCGACCTCCTTGAAAGGGCTAACTATGACCCTGGCATTATCAGGGTCCACAGCCCTCGAGACAACCCGCAGAATTTCTTGGAGGGTCCCTTGGTTTTCCCTTTCCAACACCAACCTCTCCTTCTCCACCTCAAGGCGCTGCCTTTCCATTTCCAACTTTTGCAAAGAGGTCGCCCCAGCGAATTGCTTGCTGCACTCTTGATTTTCTCTTGAAAATTTCAAATTTTTTTGCAATACCCTAGGATTTTGAATAAATGTGTATAAAACCCAATTGCAAGGAGACAGGGCATGGTTGAAATAGGTAAATACCAAAAAAACACATAGATCA
The DNA here is from genome assembly GCF_921293095.1 of Ischnura elegans. Classification (NCBI taxonomy): domain Eukaryota; kingdom Metazoa; phylum Arthropoda; class Insecta; order Odonata; family Coenagrionidae; genus Ischnura; species Ischnura elegans. The sequence goes on from NC_060248.1 coordinate 123,432,528, forward strand.
AAATAGAGTAAGGAAATCACCCAAAATTTAACTTTCTTATCTGCTTAGTTGGAAACGACCAGCAGCATGCCCTGCAGATGAATAGAAGTAATTATTCTTATGAATACTAAGTATTCAAAAGCATAATTACAAGAGCACACTAGAATTTCTCACCTCTTGTTGGAGCAGGGGGCTCCGATGCTGTATCTTCTATCTCCACAGCAATTGGTGATCCGACGATAATCTATTTGGCAAAAATTCAGTTTATTAGTTAATGGACTACACACATTTCACCATAGAATCTACAGATTGGTGAGTATATGATACTAATTGGTGGTAGTAGTTGCCTGATACAAATAAGTCATCTTTCCTCACATATGATACAAAATTATACTTCACACCAAGGACGATTACCTCTGTTTGCAGAGGAAGGTCCTCTTCCATTATCAGCTGAACATACTCTTCATTATCCTAGAAGATCGTCATTATTGGTTATAATTCCAAACAGATTATTGAAATAATGTTCAACAAGTCAACCAAGAAATTTACCTGCAGTGGCATTCCCAGCTCCACCGCTGGGGTGGACGTCTCCACTCCAATTACTGTCAAAATTAACTTCTCCATCTCATTCAGTGGTGTAGTGTGTCCCTGACAAGAATAAATATAGATGTATAGGCATATAACACGGTCGCAAAAGATTATCAAAAGTTGTCAATCACCAAGGCGTATGAATAACTACACACAAAATTAAATCATAGGCACTAGAGAAGCTAAGTTTTCACACATACTAACCGGCGTATTCCCGGTGGCCGTCCTCTCAGAGTTCAAGCGGGCATTTTTGGCCCTCGTCTTGGCTTTAAGGTCCCTCCAAGCCTGTTTTAATGGTATGAAATGGTTGTTTGGAATATGGCTAACAGTGAGCATAAATCAGAAATCAAAATATTTGCATTACCTTTTTCCACTGCTCCTCAGTTTTGTCAGGCCCGTGGAATTGTAATAGGTCTAGCAACTCCCTCCAGTTATTTTCCATCGTCACTTTGCCTAAGGCCCATTCAAATGTACCTAGAGCCACATTCCTATGGCCTACCATGTAGTTCACCATCACCTCCCTTTGCTTTTTAAGCATCTTTCCACACCTGCGGTTGAAACATAGAGACACATGAATGCATCGCTAACGTCGTGATTTACATTTCCTCAACAAAGAATGAACACTGGAATTTCGGTAGTCAAAACTGTCAGTAGAAACGAAAGCTTCCACTTCATCCAGTAAAGCTATATCGTCACGAGCAATACAATAAAAGTTGATACATTTTTATTTTGACATGCAACACACTAACAGACTTCGAAGCCTATTACACGCAGCTGCCCAATTTCGACAGCACTGGCGTGAAACCTCCAGGAGGAGGTGTTCACATGGGATGCTCTGAAGAGCTGCTCAGTGAAGGTCCATTCATCGAATAGATTGGTGAAGGCTGGGAGGAGGGAACGTTTATTACCTGATGACGTATATTTGTCGCTAATAAATCGAGAATACTTTCTTCTCTTGTTTGGTGCGGATGCTATTTGAAACAATGAGTTAGATGTAAAAGTGTGTAATATAAAGCCCCGCAGATCATTTTATCCCTCCCACCAGGAATGAAGCTATAAGTCTCCCAATCTATAGAAGGTACGTTGAAATCTCCACCTACAATCAAGTTTCTTTCAGGATACTTGGATGCTACGCTGTTTATTTGAGTATGAAAATACAACATTGACGTTATATCTGAGTTAGGTGGTCTGTAATACGAACATAATAAAATAGTTTTGAATTTTGGACTTTTAATTGATCACCATACAGATGCAACGCTGGTCTCAGTTACGGCTATCGATTGGCTGACGATTGAATTCTTTACAAACTATAAAAACTCAGCCCCCCCACTCGATTAATTCTGCCTTTCCGATAAACAGTGAACGATTTTGGGAACATCTCATTGTCTGAATTATCATCTGTTAGCCAACTTTCTGTTCCAAAGATGACGTTACACTTCGTACTATGAATTAAATGGTGGAATTCGGAAATCTTATTTCTTAAAATACGGCAATTAACCACAGCCACGATCAAAACTTCGAAAGTAGTATTATTGAGATTAGGGACTAATTCTGATTTGCTCTTGTCGATTAGACTATTAATGCCTTTGAAATTATTGCTCGATTGACGCTTCTCATGCTTAAATGTAATACCTGTATTATTGTAAATCGGTAGTGCTGATTCTGAAACGCTGATTTTCTTTCTAATACTCTACTCTCATTTCTAGGAGGATTTTTGCCTGTGAAAATATTTGAATATACCCCTTTACGTTTCAACCCACAATTATATCTACACTCTGCCCTACTCTCTACTCTAAAAAAGACCTACAGTGCTCATATATGCTACTCGCTACACGACTAGCCGACTCGGCCGTGTAATGGACTCCCGAACGGTTGAGAGGGATCCGACACGATCGGATTGCCGGCCTAAGATCCACGAAGGAGGCTCCCATGTCCGTGCAGAAACGACGCAGCCTCTGGTTTATGTCTTCCACTCGGCTCCAAACCAGAGAACCACGATCGATCCTCGGGACAAAACTGCAAATCGAAAGCTCTATGCCGACCCCAATGGTCCCACCCACCCGCTTCACTTCGGCATTCAGATCCCGGAGGGAATCTAGAATTTCCTCAGATCCACGGAAGATGGCATCATTGACGCCGACATGAGCCACAACCCGCAGTCTGGAGCACTTCGTGCCCCGTACCGCCGCACCAACCGCCTGCGTCACCTGAGGAACACCGCCACCAGGGATGCACCATGATGTTACACGATCGCTTACACGCTCGCGGTCTACCCTCTCCCGTAATGGGACCATCACACGACGGACATTGCTACTCCCTAACACTACAATCCCCCCCTTCCTACTCTGACGCCTCTTCCTAAGTGCCGGTTTCGGGGTAGGAGTAAGCACGTCGGGCACCTCGGAGTTTCCATCCGACAGCAACTGGTACCTATGCGAGACGAGGATTGGATTTGCCTCAGCATCCCCCAAACCTCGTCTTAGAGTGACGCTACCACCGTCCCTCCGAGACACGACCCTCCAAACCTGAGATTTACGGGGTGACGTGACCCCTTCATCGAGAGATGAACATCGAGGAAAGCTCTCGATCGACCAGCCGCTATTTGCAATCGGGCGAACCCGTGCTGCCCCTGGGGCACGGCGAGCTTTCGAAGAACCACCCCAAGGACCATTCCCCTCAGCGGTATTAGCCACTCTTTCGAACTGAGCCCGAAGTTCCCGCACCATCGTCTCCAACGCGGCAATGCGGGACCCGAGAGCCTCGCACTCACCGCCATTTTCGACTCCTGCAACGGGTGACCTATTCGAAGACATCCTATCACTAAAGCAACTTTTTATTTCACAAAATCTAACCTAAAGAGTGCTACGTTTTATGGATATATATGAGTGAGAGTAAACAAAACTGAGAGACTAACTACCTTTGCCACTTATCGAAAGTAAATAAGAAAATGTCACTAAGCTTAAAGATAGGCGAAAGTGATCTACGGATTTAAAACCGGATTAACTATATAAATTCAAAGAAGGTTAATTATCGAAACTTTGATAGGTGGAACAATTAGAGTAAGGTTAACGATAAAAATCAACAACAGAACGGAAAAAAAACTAACCGGGTTGAAACACTCCTGACGACTCAACGGGCGATGTAATCTAATAAACACAAGCAAGCTCTGCTAAGGCACGAGAAAATATTAGTAATAAATATAAATAAAAATTAAAAATGAAACACTTATCCCAACACCAAGCAAAAGTCTACTGCGCCAAGAGCTGACAAACAACAGCTAGCAAGGAGGTGTAGCAATATGTAGATGTAGATTTCTACATCTGGCAAAATGGTAAGATAAAAGGTCAAGTTCAACCACGCGCCTCGGAAGACCTTAATCACCAACCACTCAGATACTCTTCCGAAGTAGAAGCCAAAAAATGTTTCCATCCACCGAGATTCGAACTAGGACACTTCGGCTTCACATCCGAACAACTTATCCACCGGTCTACGACACCTACACCTTTTTCGTTTCTCCTTCAAGGAATACCGCGTTGCTTTCGATAAAGGCTCTACACCAAATTGGTTTGACATAAGTAAAACTGCATTATTATCTTTCCATTCCACTGCGATAATATTTCTTCCTTTTTCAACGCGTTTGTCAATTGTTCCTCTTTCCATTTTTTTATATCCTTCTTTGACGTGATGGTGCATTTTTCCGTTCGATTTTCAAGTACAGTACCAGTAGCACCTAATCCTCTTTCTGAGAGTTGTGAAATTACTTAAGAGCTGGTAAAAAAATTGTCAAAGAAAAAGGAAAATTTAAATCAGGGGTATGAACTCTCCAATTAATCTACGAAACGAAAATAACGGACCCTCCCAAGCCAAATTCTTTCTTGTTCTCATCATTTGAAGTATCTTTTCACTGATATAACATAAATTGAAGACAATACCCTGATTTCAAAGCCAATGACCATGCTTTATAACCAAAACGTACCGGCTTTCCCTTCAAAAACTGTTTGCAGGCATGCTTTCCAAAGTACCTCATCATAGATTCATCAATTGATGCAAAACTCTCTAATGGAGCAAATCGTATGAAAAGTTCATTGACTTTACTTACAAGTGGCCTAACCTTAGCATACTTATCATTGGCGTCCAAATTCAAATTATCACAAGCGTGAAAATGGCGAAATAGTTAATCGAATTGATTCCGTCTCATGGTGTTTTTCACTAGCACATTTTCGGTGTCTGCTCTATTTTCCCACTATATTCTTCGTCGAGGGCATGAATTATAACCCGATAGAATTAAAATCCCTATAAACGCGTACATATCATCGTGATTCACATGGAGGGAACTGTTTTTCCGAGAAGAATACATTGAAGTGTGTTTCACCAAAGGACAATTTCTTCATTGAGAAATAATTTCAGAAAGTCAATTGCCTCGGAGTGTTCCGAGATCGTGAGAGGAGGGAGAAAACATTTTTCTTCAGGCACTGGTATAGAATCCACATCACTAATATCTCCCTGGAACGTTCTTTTCTATTCAGACTTCCTCCTTCCATTAACTCCTATGCCGAATGTGTTCCAAATTTGATCCTTTTTTCATACCTCATACATCTTGCTCCATCACTATTGTAATTTGTCCCCTATTCCTCACACCACCCGATAAAATTTACTATTCTTTGTTATTTATTTGTAAATATTGTTGAATATTTTTTGTTCATTAATGGTTACGATGCTTTATATTATTAAATTGTTTCTCCTGTTATTGTTTATCCTATCTAATCATTGCTCGTGGCCTCGTGCTGTTTTTGGACTGGATTAAATAAATAAATATATAATTACCACGCGAACTTGAGGACGCATATAACTACGTGTGAATTTCCAGGTAATGTGCTCATCCTCGTCCAAGACATTGTTCCCTCAGCCTCTTCATATATTTATGGTCTCAACTTATTCTTCTCACCAAATAGACACAACCGGGTATCCGCATATTCAGTCACCAACCCTAGCCAGGTACCTCCCCTACCCATTATCGCCCGTCAAGTGCAATGACCCTGCGTCCCAACTGCCTGCTCAAGCCGTTCTGGAAGTCTTCTTTGTCTATCTTTCGCACACTTCTTCACACAGTTGGGCCCCTGATACCTCATTGAGGGATTAGCAAGGGTCAACTGCTGAGGGAAGGCTGTCGGGGTGGAACTCTTTGAAGGGCGCAAGAAAGTATGTCATAAAGTGGACAGGGTAGATGGAAGGACATTCTGTAATAACATCATGAGAACAATTTTCAATTCACTATTATTTAATCAATTCATTTTGTCAATTTACAAATTTTCGGATGGTATTCATCAAAAAAACATTTGAAACAGAGGATATTCTTGCACCAAGCACATTTCATGAAACCTACATCGGAAAAATTACATTTTTTTACACGTAACTCGTGGGGGAAACATACCTCCCTTACATTTCTAAATACAGTTCTTTCATCGACTAGTTTTGAGGCATAGAAGGCATATCTCAACATGTCACCGAATTCAGGCGATGACAATTGATGGTGCAACAAAGAATGTATTTTGATACAGTCCTCTCGTGAACCAATTCTCTTTTTTCTTTTATTAAGAAACTACTATTTTGCAGCCGTGCTATGAATTGCTTCACTTGCCTGTAAAAGTAGACATCGCAAGGCTGGCATAATGATGTGCACCGGGGCGAAATTATTTTAATATTGCAATTTGTTACACCATCTTCATTTGTGAAGAAATCATCGTATATTTCGTCATTCGGAGTACTATTTAAAATTCGTAAACTAATATAAAAATAAAAGATAGCAAAGTAACTGATATAAACGAATAGGAATGAATTATAGCAGTGATTTTAAAACATAATAAGGAAGAAAAAGAATTGTCCCCGCTGGGACTCGTAACCCGAAAGTATACATCACACGTTTCGTCCGCGTGCCTTAAACCACTAGGCTACGCCGCTTGCTGTACAGGGGTAGTCGAAGGAAGTCATGGTGCGCGGAATCTTTACATGCGAATATCTCTCGAACCCGGGCCTATGTGGAAGAAAGCCGTGACACTTTTTCTACCTTACCTATATTGTTTCAGGAAATAACATCGTCATTTAGATCCCGAACATCACTTTGGCGACGTCTCCTTGTAAGCTTAAAGATAGGCGAAAGTGATCTACGGATTTAAAACCGGATAAACTATATAAATTCAAAGAAGGTTAATTATCGAAACTTTGATAGGTGGAACAATTAGAGTAAGGTTAACGATAAAAATCAACAACAGAACGGAAAAAAAACTAACTGGGTTGAAACACTCCTGACGACTCAACAGGCGATGTAATCTAATAAACACAAGCAAGCTCTGCTAAGGCACGAGAAAATATTAGTAATAAATATAAATAAAAATTAAAAATGAAACACTTATCCCAACACCAAGCAAAAGTCTACTGCGCCAAGAGCTGACAAACAACAGCTAGCAAGGAGGTGTAGCAATATGTAGATGTAGATTTCTACATCTGGCAAAATGGTAAGATAAAAGGTCAAGTTCAACCACGCGCCTCGGAAGACCTTAATCACCAACCACTCAGATACTCTTCCGAAGTAGAAGTCAAAAAATTTATCCATCCACCGAGATTCGAACTAGGACACTTCGGCTTCACATCCGAACAACTTATCCACCGAATCTACGACACCTAGATGTTATATCAATATATCCATTCTATCTTATCATTTGGAAATTCTTTAGTAATGATAAAATCCATTTCATATATTGATGATAGTTAACAACCTCTCTTCTTTTTTCAGCTTTTGTTCACAAAAACGATACCACAAATGGACGTCCATTATCAAAAACTTCAGACATTATATCAGCTATGGGAAGAAGGCTGAATGAAGTGAGGAAATTAGCAAGTTTAACCGGTGCTGCGGACCCTACGGCTGCCGAGGAACCAGAGGTGCAGGGGAATGAGGATACCTGCTAATACATTTGTATTTGATATGTGTATTGTTTAAATTGTATTGCACAGGGCTCCCACTCAACCGTGAAAACCTTAAAGCCGCGAATAAGCCGTGAATTTCGTCTACCATGAAAAAACCTGGAAAAAGCAGTGAATTTCGCCATGAAACCTTAAAAATACATCAGTCTTGATAATATTTCTACGATTGACTGATCAAATTCGATGTGTTAGTCATGTTTCAAGGTCAAGCACGCGCAGACTCTTAGTTTACGCATTTATCTAGACATGAATATTCGAAGTGTAGTAATTGGTCCGTAATATATGACGACACGTTGACCGATATTTTCCATTTTAATGGCAGAAATCTGCTATTTTGTCTAAGCGTTTCAATTTCAGTTATAGCTTGGGAGTGACTTGTATTTGAAAAAGGACGAATGGAATAACTTGCATTTCCAATAGAACCAGAATGAACCATTTACGAAAATTATCTCATTGGGAACTCGAAGTTCGGTTCCCATACAAAATGAGGGCACATACCTTATGCTTCGAAATATGAGTTTGCCATTAAAATTTTACTTAAGGAAACATTTCTCGGAAACAGCCGGCCTCGGTGGCGGCGGGGTAAAGTCCTCGCCTGCCAAACCGAAGGTCGCGGGTTCGAGTCCCGCCTGGGTAAGTTACCCTTATCCAGTGTATGGGTGTTTGTGATTGTTAAATGTTATCAACCCCGATGTAAAGGCCGAACAGTGCTGTTTTCGGTGGTGTGTTAAATAAATAAATAAATAAATTTCTACAGCGAAAACTCTTTCAATTTATAATCAATAGCTCTCAATAGAGTTCTCAAGAGAGATGTTTCAATTGAGAAAACGGTAGAGTACCTACTCATTCCTTTACTAGGGTAATGAGTTTCATTGAGAAGGGGTAGGCGAGGGTAGGTGTGAGAAATACGTTCCAAAGTTTCTAGCTTTACTTTGTGGAACCTCAGTATTGGAGAATAAAATTCATTTAAATGATATTTGAACATATTTATTAATATTCAATGGCCATAATCGCCTCAGTTCGCAATTAAAACCATCTCTTCGATTTCATAATCCCAATTTGCCCGCCCTCGTTCATTTCCGCCATTTTGACTTCGCTCCTGACCGGTCGGATAAGAAATTCTCGTAGCGAACGTAGCGCCTATCCCTTTCGCGCCAGGCTCAAATCATTCGCAATCAAAGCCTTTCGTTCTCTTTGATGAAGGAAACTACCCTATTGATAGGTGTTATTCGACTGTACATTTAACCATGGGCGTCGCCGCCATAAGGGACATGGGGGACGAGTCCCCCCAATTTTTTAAATTTTCGGGAGGAGGACCCCCGGGCTCTCTATTTGTCCCCCCCAAAGTGTTGATGCTGACGACGCCAATGCATTTAACTCTAACAACATACTTAAACTCTTGCTTGGATCATAAAGGAAATTCATATATTTTTATTGGTCCGTTTATGAACAACACAGAAATAGAAATACAATTTTATGACAACTTTCTCGGACAATGAACTTGTTAAATTTTGATACAAAACACATTTCCAAAACAGTTCATCGAAAGAAAGGCTGTATTCCAATGAAAAAGGTAGCATTAGGAAGCAAACCATCCTATCCGTGCAAAATAATTCTGCGTACAAAATCCAAATAACCAAGTCCATCAAGGGGCGCTACCAGGAAATAAGGCTAGGGGGGTTTTAGGCGCAACTAGACCTGATATATGTGTTATACCCGCCAGGATAAGCGGGAGGTGCGGGGGCTCTCCCCCAGAAATTTTTTAAGATAAATGGTGAGTTTGATGGCTTTCTGAGGGATATTTTATTACCTTACCCTCTTCTATAAGTATATTAATCAAATGAAGTAAAATGGATTAAACTTAAAAGTTTCTCTGAGCTCTGGGGGGCGGGGGGTTCCCCCAAAACCCCCTTTCACATGTTACTGGTGAGAGAACACAAATTATCGATCCCAAAAGTATAGATGGTTCACCGTACACAATTATCAAAGACGTGAAATCTCAAATTAGTCAAACACTGACGTAAATTAATTCTTAGAAACGGGCATATCTCAAAAAATTTAAAGAGAAATGGGACTGCAAACCAAACAAAGCACCGAAATTTCACATGTTACTGGTCTACATCTACATAATACCCTGCTAGCCACCTCTAGGGTGTTTGGCAGGGGGTGATCAATCACCAGCATGCAGCATCCATTTGGACTCCCACATGCACACCACACCGTCCAAAAAACGTGCCGAATACTATCAAACTATACTACTATATGCTGTTAGAAATTATAATTGAATTAAGAAACATCCATTAATTTTTACATAGGTTAGTAGGCTACACTACAAGTCATGCAATCTATTTACGAGTTCTATTGCTGCCGTTATAATCTCTTATCGATCGTGGAAAAAATGACATTCGGAATCTGTCTGTTCTACAATCTATCTCTCTTATTTTACTTATATGATCTGATCTTCCGTAGTACGTTGGCGTCCGCAAGATATGGTTAACTTCGTCAGAAAAGACACTGCTCTTGAATTTATCTAAAAGGTTTAGTCTATTTATCAATCTACGGTCCGACAGAGATTCCCATCCGAGTTTATCTAAGAGGTCAGTTACACAAACAAGACGATCGTAACGACCTTTCACATACCTGGCAGCTCTTCTTTGCACGCGTTCTAACTCTGTTATTAAGCCTTTTTCATGAGGGTCCCAAACACTGGCAGCGTATTCCAGATGTGGCCTAACGTGATAAAAGTAGCTAATTTCTCTCACTTTGTCGTCGCACTTTCCTAATATTCTTTTAACAAAACCCACTTTACGATAAGCTTGACCGGTTATTTCTCGGATGTTGATTCCACGATAGATCATTATTGAGTTTAACTCCTAGAAATTTCACGGATTCGACAGTCTGTAATTGGCTACCCCGAATTATATAGCTACGTTGTGAGAGAAAACAAATTATCGATCCCAGAAGAATATATGGTTTACCGAGTACAATTAATAAAATCCTATCCTATGTACAATATGATTTTATGAAAGGTCACTCATCCACCACAATTCTACCTGACTTAATAAATAAGAGAATTATCGGTTTATTAATAGAAGAAACTTGAGAAAACTATTGATTTCTGAAGTGAATCGCCTTAGTTAATGTGCTTCTCACTCGAGGTTGCTCATTCCTTTGATTTCTCTAGGATGCCTTATGGCGAAGCCTTATGTTTAGGTATTCCATGCTTATGTTCTTCATTAGAAGAACCACATTGTTGCCTTGAGCAACCTCCTGAAACACATGGTCTTTTAGATGGCTAAATGATCTAATGTGCGTAACATCATGCAGAACGTCGTTACATATTTTAGACATAATGTTTCTCTTGCCAACAATAGACTACTACTCTTTCACTACCTCTTAAAACTCTCTCTGCCATCTTGCACAGCTGTATGACACAATGAGATGCCCTCACCAGCCCAGCACTGTCATTGGTGGTGAAACTTTTTATCTTCACTAGTGACGTTTGTTCATCACATGTAAGAGCCTTGAGGCACTCACCACATTTCACAATCCTCATGATCTTTCTGACCACAAACCCTGCAATGTGTGCCAAAACATCCCCCACGCGCGGAGAGAGTTTATCATTCGGCATTTCATAATCATGGTCAGTTAGGGCATTTTGTCTTTCCTTCCATGCACATTAATCTATTGAACTCTCCTGCAGGCTAAAATCATAGCATGGAAAAAATACACAACAACGAATAAAGTTTCTTCTCCTGACCATCCTTATTATAACAACAATGTAATGTTTATGCTCTTGGAGTATAGGTCATGATAAATTAAACTCACATTTGGCCAACGTTTCGGAGATTTATTCTCCTTCCTCAGGGCTCTTAATTATAATGAATGTTTATAAATAAAATAAATAAATTAAGTGGTTACAAAAATTTGAATACAATTGTGCAGTACAAATTCATTGGTAAATTAAAAATTGTGTACAGAATTAAACAACATACCTGTGATAGAAAAGTTTCGTTACTAGGCTAATCATGGTTACTTATAAATATTGATTCATTTGTTAACAAATGGTATCTAAATTATACTAAACAATTTTAATTTCGATGAATTAAATAATAATAAATTTCGCTTAGGTTTTCGATGTCTGATCTTTTATTGCAACTGTTATTTGATTTTGATATGTAAACCATTTCTTTAAATAATCTTTTCTTAAAATTGGTTTCAATGTCTAAAATTTTGGTGTTCTCGAAATCAAAATGATGGTTATAGTCTAGACTGTGATTTGCAAGAGCAGAAAGAGCGATTTTATTTTTTATTGATGATTTGTGCTGGGATATTCGGTTTTTTTAAATATTGAGAAGTTTGACCAATGTAACAACTATTACAATCGAGGCATGGTATGTAGTATATTATGTTACTTTTTAGTTTTTTTGGGATTTCTGATTTTATTTTTGTGTACAGAAGTCTGCTTTGCGTGTTAGAAATTTTGTGTGCACTTTTATAATCTAATTTTTTGAAAACTCTAGTAAGTTGTTCAGATAATTTATTTATATAAATGATTCCACGGAATGGGGACGTTATTGTGTTTGTTAAAGCTAATTTATTTGGTGAATTCTGTGTTTGTGGACATATAGCGTTGTTTTTTTGTAGAATACATTGAATGAGTCTTTTTGGAAAATTGTTTTTTATTAGAATGTCCTCGATTATTTTTAAGTTTTTTTTGTGAAAAATTTTATCACTCAGATTTAGCGCTCTAAATTTTAGTGCATAGGCTATATTTATTTTATGTCGTAGAGGATGATGAGACTGAAAATTTAGATATCTGTCTGATTTATGCGGTTTCTTCCACCAATCCACACTTATGGATCCATCTTGATTTCTTATTGTCAACATATCAAGGAATGGAAGTGTGTTATTATTTTCAAATTCTATTGTGAATTTTAATTTAGGATGGAAGCAATTGAAATAATTTAAAATTGTGTTCTCGTGTATATCACTGGGTAATGCTAGATATAAATCATCAACAAATTTGTAAATGAATTTTTTTTATACACAACAACCAGCATCACCACCACCAGTAATGGGCAATACCGATGTTGGGACTTCTACGCAGTTAGCAGTTTTGAGGCCTGATACGTCAGCATGAAACACAAGTCTTTTGTATGCAGCGGAAAGCTGGATGGCAGTTGGATTATTATTATGGCCACCCTTGGACCTCACTGCACTAAAAATACCTTTAGATGGTCCTGGCTTATTTTGTAAGATAAAAAATAATCCATCAAACCTTACTCCACAACCATCTCCGTATACATTGCTTGCACTGTCTCCAAAGCACTTAAAAACCCCACAAAACCAATCTTCTTCGCTCTTTGCGATAATGGCGTCTAAGCTGAATTTGTGAGGACAGTAATGTATCTATGGATTTCAACAATCCTGCAATCTATGGATCACAACCCTGCAATTATTGCGAGTCGAGCCACCCTTCAGCCCCTTGCAGAAAACATTTCTTGAGTTCAGGATGTCAAAGGCATCGTTAATGTTTAAGAGGAACTTCTCAGTGGGTTCAGTTGAGCTACTAAGCCCTCTATACGACACCTCTCTCAGATTCTGCAGTGCTTTACTAGCGCTCCTACTCAACGTCTGTGCAGCAGTTTTGACCTTCAATTTTTCCCTCTCCCAATTCACATGACGCCTTGTCAACTTGTTGGCTAGGTGCAATCCTTCCTCCTCCTGCATTCTCACCAGTTTCTCAATATATGCTCCAATGGGAGTCCAATGCAATTTTCAGCATATGGCAGGGGTCCAAAATCAGGAACACCTTTTCACAAGTGTCAGGGTGTGGAAACCATGGCCTCCGCGGGGTACCAATTATTTCTACACCAAGGCAGGAAATCATGGCCGAATCGGCCGCTAGTCCACAAAAAGTAATAGATTTTATAATGATGCCAGTCTGGTGAAGAATGCTTAAGCATCTAATAATAAAATGCGCTCTTTCCTCTGACCCAAGGGATGCGATAAAAAAATATGCAACTGGTATCTTCCACTTTCCACTGACACAATAAATCATAAACACAAGGACATTTTTTGCCTCAACAATGCCATCAAAGTCCAGTTCGCCCCAAAAATCCTCAAACCCACTAAAATCCTTTCCAGTCCACTCCACCTATTGCCTGGAATTACCAACAAAAGAAGATCCTCAAATCGCTGCGTCATTTTATAATTTATTTATGTGGAATAACTGTGTATTTAATATACAAGTATTTTAATAATGTTAGAAAAAGAATGATGAGGGACAGTCGAGGTATTTGCGATGACCTATTGACAGTCAAACCCTTTCGCAGATAAGTTGATGACGTCGTTACCTACATCTACATAATACCCATCGAGCCACCTCTAGGGTGTTTGGCAGGGGGTGATCAATCACCAGCATACAGCATGCATTTGGACTCCCACATGCACACATACACCGTCCAAAAAACGTCCCGTACAATAACAAACTATATTACTATATGCTGTTAGAAATAGAATATAGGATAGAAATTCAAGAACATGCATTAAGTTTTACATAGGTTAGTAGGCTACACTACAAGTCATGCAATCTATTTACGAGTTCTATTGCTGCCGTTATAATCTCTTATTGATCGTGGAAAAAATGACATTCGGAATCTGTCTGTTCTGCAATCTATCTCTCTTATTTTATTTATATGATCAGATTTCCGTAGTACATTGGCGTCCGCAAGACATGGTTAACTTCGTCAGAAAAGACACTGCTCTTGAATCTATCTAAAAGCTTTAGTCTATTTTTCAATCTACGGTCCGACAAAGATTCCCATCCGAGTTTATCTAAGAGGTTAGTTACACTAACAAGACTATCGTAACGACCTTTCACACACCTGGCAGCTCTTCTTTGCACGCGTTCTAACTATGTTATTAAGCCTTTTTCATGAGGGTCCCAAACACTGGCGGCGTATTCCAGATGTGGCCTAACGTGATAAAAGTAGCTAATTTCTCTCACTTTGTCGTCGCACTTTCCTAATATTCTTTTAACAAAACCCATTTTACGATTAGCTTGACCGGTTATTTCTCGAATATGTTTATTCCACGATAGATCATTATTGAGTCTAACCCCTAGATATTTCACGGATTCAGTTGACTTTAATTGGGTGCCCCGAATGATATAGTTACGCTGTAGGGAGTTATTCTTCTTCCAGAAATTCATTACGACGCATTTTTCCAAAAATAATTCTAACTGCCAAGCATCGCACCAAGCTTGGATAGCAGCAAGGTCATTCGTTAGTTCATCTATATCTTTGCTGGAACGGATTTCTCTGTAAACTACAGCGTCGTCTGCAAATAATAGTAACTTACTCTGCACTACTTCGCCAATGTCGTTTATAATAAAGAAGGAATAGGAGTCGGCCAATGACACTACCCTGAGGAACGCCAGAAGTGACTCTAACCTCATTGGAGACAGCACCGTCTAATACTACTCTTTGGACGCGGTCGCTCAAAAATTCTCTAATCCAGGAAATGACATCTTCGTCTAGACCATAAGATTTCAGTTTTATTATTAACTTTCCGTGGGGTACTTTATCAAATGCCTTTTTGAAATCAAGAAAAATCGCGTCTACTGGAATGTTGTCTTCCCCGGAGACTAAAATATCGTGGGCGAAAAGCGCTAACTGAGTTTCGGACGATCTGCTTTTCCTGAATCCATGTTGAGTTCCCATTAATAAGTTTTGCGCGTCTAAGTGCTTCATTACCGAGCTGACTACAATGTGTTCAAGGACTTTGCAAGAGATGGACGTTAAAGATATCGGCCTGTAATTAGATGGCTGTTCCTTGTCTCCACTTTTAAATATTGTCGTCACATTATCGATTTTCCAGTCATTAGGTACTTCGTGTTGCTTGATGGATTTACTGAATATTAACTGCAAGTAATGGGCAATTTCTGAGGCTAGTTCTTTATATACGCGAGAAGGGATTTCGTCTGGACCAGGTGATTTATTTGGACTAAGCGATATCAATATATTTTCTATTCCGAGCGTACTAATGTCAATAACTGGCTCTCCATTGTCATTTCTCAGCGAACATACGGTAGCTCGTTTACGTTGAACTTCCCTAACATATGACCAAAATGCTTTTGGGTTATCCTCTAACTGCTCTACCAGTGTTTTTCTTTTGAAATTCGTGAACGCATTCCTGAACGCTTCCTTCGTGGCGGCTTTAGTCATCCTATATTTTTTAATTATTAGCTCGCGTTCATTAGCGGATAAATCTGTGCTGACTTTTTTCATTTTAGCATGACACGCTCTCTGTCGCCTCAATGATCTTCTCACTTCCGCGTCGTACCATCGCGGTTCGCTGCCTTCTTGTACTATTTTACTAGGGATGTAGCTATTTATTACCCGAAGTTACGAGCGAAGGAAAAGCTTTCCAAGTATTCACTACATTTAACTTTAATACTGATTCTTGAAACTCGGGGAAAGCATTTTTCAGATGACTCTTAAACCCATCAAAATCAGCTCTTTTAAAAATGAAAACTTTACGCTCTTTTTTAAAGTTTACAGCGGTATTTAGAGAACACTTTGCAGTTACTACCTTATGGTCACTTATTCCTTCGACAGTGCCAACGATTATTACCTGATGTGGTATATTTGTCGCTAATAAATCAAGAATATTTTCTCCTCTGTTTGGTGCGGATGCTATTTGAAACAATGAATTAGATGTGAAAGTGTGTAATAAAGCCTCGCAGATCACTTTATCCCTCCCACCAGGAATGAAGCTATAAGTCTCCCAATCTATAGAAGGTACGTTGAAATCTCCACCCACAATCAAGTTTCTTTCAGGATACTTGGATGCTACGCTGTTTATTTGATTTTGAAAATCCAACATTGACGTTATATCTGAGTTAGGTGGTCTGTAATACGAACATAATAAAATAGTTTTGAATTTTGGACATTTAATTAAACACCACACAGATTCAACGCTGGTCTCAGTTACGGTTATCGCTTGGCTGACGATTGAATTCTTTACAGCTATAAAAACTCCGCCCCCAACTCGATTAATTCTATCTTTCCGATAAACAGTGAACGATTTTGGGAAGATCTCATTGTCTGAATCATCATCTGTTAGCCAACTTTCTGTTCCAAAGATGACGTTACACTTCGTACTATGAATTAAATGGTGGAATTCGGAAATCTTATTTCTTAAAATACGGCAATTAACCACAGCCACGATTAAAACTTCGAAAGTAGTATTAATGCGATTCGGGAATAATTCTGATTTGCTTTTGTCGAATATACTATTCAAAGGCTCTATACCGCTGATAAATGGAAATGCATGTCTTATTGTCTCACTATCAAAATGACTTGAGCCTGGACTGCCTTTGAACGTATTGCTCGACTGACGCTTCTCGTGCTTAAATGTAATACCTGAAACGCTGATTTTTCTTTCTACTTCTCTATTCTCATTTCTGGAAGAAATTTTGTCTGTGAAAAGTTTTGAACTTACCCCTTTATTTATCAACCCACTAATATATCTACACCCTGCCCTACTCTCTACTCTAAAAAAGACCTACAGTGCTCAAATATGCTACTCGCTACACGACTAGCCGACTCGGCCGTGTAATGGACTCCCGAACGGTTCAGAGGGATCCGACACGATCGGATTGCCGGCCTAAGGTCCACGAAGGAGGCTCCGATGTCCTTGCAGAAACGACGCAGCCTCTGGTTTATGCCTTCCACTCGGCTCCAAACCAGAGAACCACGATCGATCCTCGGGACAAGACTACGAATCGAAAGCTCTATGCCGACCCCAATGGTCCCACCCACCCGCTTCACTTCGGCATTCAGATCCCGGAGGGAATCTAGAATTTCCTCAGATCCACGGAAGGTGGCATCATTGACGCCGACATGAGCACGCAGTCTGGAGCACTTCGTGCCCCGTACCGCCGCACCAACCGCCTGCGTCACCTGAGGAACACCGCCACCAGGGATGCACCATGATGTCACACGGTCGCTTACACCCTCGCGGTCTGCACTCTCCCGTAACGGTACCATCACACGACGGACATTGCTACTCCCTAACACTATGA
Organism: Ischnura elegans; assembly: GCF_921293095.1. NCBI lineage: Eukaryota > Metazoa > Arthropoda > Insecta > Odonata > Coenagrionidae > Ischnura > Ischnura elegans. The sequence continues at coordinate 123,450,169 of NC_060248.1, forward strand.
TCCCCCCTTCCCACTCTGACGCCCCTTCCTAGGTGCCGGTTTCGGGGTAGGAGTAGGCACGTCAGGCACCTCGGAGTTTCCATCCGACAGCAACTGGTACCTGTTCGAGACGGGGACGGGATATGCCTCAGCATCCCCCAAACCCCGTCTTAGAGTGACACTACCACCGTCCCTCCGAGACACGACCCTCCAAAACTCAGATTTACGGGGTGACGTGACCCCGTCATCGAGAGATGGACCTCGAGGAAGGCTCTCGATCGACCAGCCGCTATTTGCAATCGGGCGAACCCGTGCAGCCCCTGTGGCACGGCGACCTTTCGAAGAACCACCCCTCGGACCATTCCCCTCAGCGGTATCAGCCACCCTTTCAAACTGGGCCCGAAGTTCCCGCACCATCGTCTCCAACGCGGTAATGCGGTCTCCGAGAGCCTCGCACTCACCGGCGTTTTCAACTCCGGCAACGGGTGACCTACTCGAAGGCATCCTATCACTATCGCAACTTTGGATTTCAGAAAAGCTTACCTGACGTGAGATATGCTTAATAGATATTTGAGAGAGTAAAACAAACCGATAAACTTACTAGCTTGTCTCTTTTAATAGATATTTACGCTTAATAGATATTCGAGAGAGAGTAAAACAAACGGATAAACTTACTAACTTGTCTCTTTTTAAACGTAAATAAGGGAATGTAGTTACCTGGATATGGATTAAATCGATTAATGGGTTTAAAACTGGAAAACTATATAGTTCCAAAGAGGACTAATTAACGAAATTAAGATATAACTTAACGTGGGACAAGTAGATTAACGATAATAATCAACAAGAGAGCAAAGACGAAACTATCTAGCTAAAATATAAATTCCCCGCAATATGATCCCCACGAAAGAGCAAAGCTATAAAAAGGGTGATAGACTAACAAAAATGTATAAATAAGGGTAAATAACTAATAAGTGTACTAACAACAGTATATAAATAAGCGTAAATAGACTTTAAATAAATAAGTAAAAAAGAGTATATGAGTCCTTGGGATAAAAGTGTGATCAGTTGCAATGCGTTTGGTGAAAGTACATCCTAACACATGAAAAGCACTAACAAGGCAAAAATATCAAAACCGCACTCGAAAATGCAATGGAAAATAACTGAAGAAGAAAAATACTAACCTAATAGCATTTGGGTCGCCACTTCTTCGCTATTCATCGGCTTTGTGATAGGGCCTCGTGTTTTTTTTCGTTTTTCTTTACACAAATATAAGTAACACCTTCCTTAAAAGAAAGATTCTTTTTGAACTTGGAAAAGAACTCTAGACTCATATTTACGCGTACTTTACACAACTATTTGTGGAATACTGCCAGTCAATTTTCGTTTACTAATATGGTCCAGCTTTTTAAGCCCGAAACCATTCTGCATAGTCTTTACAAATATTATATCAAATGCATTTAGCATAATAAAGTAGGCAACATTTTGAACGCATGCGACAAGTTATTATGAATATTTTTGCACATTTCTCAATTGTCGTTTTATCGAGTCTTATAAGTGTATCAGGAAATCTTATTCAACCTAATGCCAGTAATATATTTTCTTCAACTACTAAAAGTGCCCGAATATGTGACAAGATTCAGCGAATTCAGCGCAAAAAGTCACTTCATTCAGTGCTTAGCATCCACTGAATGAATTAGCTAGATAAATACACATAGATGATATAATTGAGAAGGAAGTTAAAATATGCGTTACCGACCTCAGTGTATATTTCGTTATTCGAAATATAGCCAATATCTAAACATCCTATCCTCCCCCATGTCGAACTCGTATCCTCGGAAGGTTCTCGGACAGGGTGAAATGAATTGAAGGGAGGTTGATTCTATCTACATCTATATAATACCCTGAGAGCCACCTCTAGGGTGTTTGACTGGGGATGATCAATCACCAGCATGCAGCATTCAAGAGGACTGCCACATGAACACCGCACGGTCATAGAAATATTACGCACACTAGCAAAATATACATAATAATAATAATATTTATTAGACATAAAACACAATTTGCATTAGTCTTCGTCATGATTGGTACACAAAATATTACAAATACAGAAAATTATTATATTATTAGTGCAATTTCTGAAAATATTCACTCACAAAATATACAAAAAATATTAAAAGATACAAGAAATTATAATGAACATTTTGGTGAATTTATGGAGAATATTAAATTACAAAAAAATTAAATCACCGTTTTCGCTATCGAGGAATTCCTCGATTGAGTAAAGGCCTTTTTTATTAGCCAGGCATGCACAACTCTCTTGAATTTGTTAACACTAACAAATTTAGCTTCAGAGGGTAAACTATTAAACAGGTGCAACTAAGGTACATGAAATGATTTATAAGTTTTAGATAGTCTATGGTAGGGAACATTTAGAGTCTCCCTGTTCCTGGTGAAATGCTGGTGGACATTTCCTCTTGTCTCCAAGAAGTTTTGATTGATCTTTACATCAAAAAGACACTTCTTTATATATAAAGAATACAGGGTCAAAATGCCGAGCCTGGTGAAGAGTGGCTTGCAGTGATCCCGAGTTTCCAAATGATAGTACAACTGATTGTGGATTGCTTTTTCAAAAAATTTTCCAAAGACAGGAATTATAGAAATAGGTCTGTAGTTGGAAGGCAGGATTTTATCCCACTTTTTATGGATGGGGATGGTTTTAGATATCTTCTGTGATTTAGGGAAAATGCCTGACTGGAAGCAAGAATTAAAAATTAAAGCAAGGGGTTCGTCAATTACATTGCCAAGTTTTTTAATTAGGTTGATTGATAACCCATATACATCAGTGCTGTTGGAACATTTAAAAGAGTGAATGATGATTCTGATCTCGTGAGGTGTCACCCATTTCCATTTAAAGGGGAGGGTAGAACTTGGGAAGTTCTTAAGAAGGTCCATTGCAGTGTTGTCGGCAGAGCCAACTCTGGAGACAAGTTCGTAGATTGAATTTATAAAATACTTATTTAGACAATCGGATGAGATGGGAAGGTCAGAAGCACATTTGGAACGACCAGTTTCCTTGTTTATTATTTGCCAGGCAGCCTTGCTGTGATTATTGGCGTTGCTTATAACGTTTAGATTTGCATTGCGTTTTGACTGAATTAAGAAATTATTGTATATCATCTTGAGTTGCCGCCAGGTTCTTTTGTCTTCCTCATTTTTGGATGCGACATACCTATGGCGCAGTTGAACCACCTGGGATCTCAAGCTAGAAAGTTCAGGGGTAAACCATTTCTGAGATTTTTTTGTGGGGGCAGGGTGCCTAGTGAGTTTCTTGGGAAAGCAGTTGTGGAAAAAAAGTATGAAATTTTCAAAGAAGCATGAAAAGTTATCATTACCATCTGAGTATGTGAGCATGGAGTACCAAGGTGTATTTAACAATAGGGATTGCAATTTCTGAACCCCTTCTGGGGTGATAGGGCGACTAAAACTATGGGTGTTCTTAAGATTGTTTTTCCATTGCCTTTCTCAATTGTGAAGTGAAATTCGAGGGCAAAGTGGTCTGATAAGCCGAGATCACTCACTTTCACTTTGTACTTATCTGCAGTAAGGCCTGGAATGATATTATCAAGGCATGAGTCAATTCTGGTTGGTTCACAGTTAGCATAATGCAAATTAAATGACTCTTTAAGAGATATTAGAGCAGTGGAAGCAGTAGAGGATTTACATATATCAGCATTGAAATCTCCACACACAAAAAATTCACGTATTTTCACGTATTTACATATATCAACATTGAAATCTCCACATACAAAAATTTCACGTTCAAAGCTGGATAGCATGACAAGACTCTGCTCGAGTTGATTACAGAAAATTTGGAAGTCCCCAGATGGAGAACGATATACACTCACAACAATAGCATTGTAATCTGTTATATTCATAAAATTCATCTGTTATATTCATGATTATTCATAAAAAATTGCTAATGGTTAGTAATTCCTAGAGCAAATATATGCAAGGTTAGAACAATGAAAAAACATGCAATGAGTGATCCTAGCGAGCGACGCCAGTAATCCTATCAATTGAAACAACGTTGCTATCCTTAATAGTACGAGGGAAAAATGACATTTTAAATCTCTCTGTTCTGCAGTCTATTTCTTTTATATTATTTACGTGATCGCGCCTACTATAGTACGATTACCAAGGGATGAGATTATTTTAATGGAAATTTGATACAGGGATATTCACTTTTCTTCATATTTGAGTACCTTAACTTACCTAATTAGGCGTTACATCCATCTTACTTGAACGCTATCTCTGATGCTGATTCCTTATACACTCGAGTTGGAATAAGATCAGTGCCTTTCGGTTTATTTGGATTAATAAAGCTGAGTTGTTTTTCTAAACCACTGCTTGAAATACAGATAGACGGCATCTGGTCATGGTAGAGTCGAAGTAAAGGTGCTGATATATTGGTCGTGAAATTAGAGAAGACAATATGGAAAAAGTTATTGAAGCGATTAGCTTTATCTCGATTGTTCGTCACTCTCTCGCCACGTTAATTTAAGAGTGATGAGACTAGCGCTATTTCCCTGTACCTCCCTCACATATGACCAGAAAGCCTTAGGGTTGTCATTTAAATATTCGCCCAATATTTTTGTTTTGAATTTACTCAACGCCTCCTTAAGTGTTTTCTTCGTCTCTTTTTTTCAATTTTTTTATAATTTTCACGCATTTCTTGTATTTTCTCACAGGCAAGTCCCGCATGTGTCTTTTTTATTTTAGCGTGAATTGCTCTCTGTCGCTTTAGAGCTTTACGGACTTTAGCATTGTACCATATCGGTTCAGTATTCAAACGTTTTAACTTATTGGGTATCGTTTTATCCTCGGCATCTTGCATAATACTAATGAACTTTTTCCATGCGTCGTTTACCCCAAGGTTAGGAGTGGCCTCTTTGAAAACAGCGAATGAGTTCGACAAGTACTGCTTTAACCCTTCAAAATTCGCCTTATGGCATAAATAGACTCTTCTTCTCGACACAGGTTTTCTATCAGAGACGATCCGAAACCTTCCATGCACTGCCTATGTGGTCACTTATACGACCACAGCCTCAGTTCTGATAACGCACTCTGGAATATTCGTTGCTAAGAGGTCTAGTATGTTGTTACCCCTGGTAGGTGTATCTACTAGCTGAGTCAAGGAATTGGAATAGAATGAGTAGTGCAAAGTTTCGCACAGGTCTTTGTCTTTCCCTCCATTTTTATAAGTGCAAAATGACCTAAGATGTCGACGCACCCTAAAAAATAACAATAACTCCATTTTTATAACAATATTTTTCCCAATCGATCGATGGAACATTGAAATCGCCGCCAATTATGACACTATTACGATTTTTCTGAGAAGTAAAACGTCTTATCTGCCTATCTAACTCTAAAACTAAAATTAGGCGGTGGAGTCTCCAATGAGGTTAGTCAATTCTGACGTCTCTCAGGGTAGTGTCATTGGCCCACTCCTATTCCTTCTTTATATAAATGACATTGGCGAAGTAGTACACAGTAAGTTACGATTATTTGCAGACGACGATGTAGTTTACAGAGAAATCCGTTCCAGCAAAGATATAGATGAACTTACGAATGACCTTGCTGCTATCCAAGCGTGGTGCGATGCTTGGCAGTTAGAATTAAATTTGAAAAAATGCGTCGTAATGAATTTCTGGAAGGAGAATAACTCCCTACAACGTAGCTTTATTACTCGAGGTACCCAATTAGAGACTGCTGAATTCGTGGAATATCCAGGAGTTACACTCAAAAATGATCTATCGTGGAATAAACATATTCGAGAACTAACCGGTCAAGCTTATCGTAAAATGAGTTTTGTGAAAAGAATATTAGGAAAGTGCGACGACAAAGTGAGAGAAATTAGCTACTTTTCCCTCGTTAGACCACATTTGGAATACGCTCAGAATCAATTAGAGTCAATAATGATCTATCGTGGAATGAACATATTCGAGAAATAACCAAACACTTTCCAATTCACTCTCTCCAAAATTCTCAGCTCTGCTAGTGTTCTCATCCTTAACTGCAATGAATACTCCTCCTCCTATTCTTGTTTTACGGTCCTTTCTGCATATCGAATATGATTTCGGGATAATCTTTCGGTCATTATTTCATCCGATTGCCAACTTTCAGTTCCTATGATTACATCAGCTTCTGTTATTAGAATTAAATGGTGGAAACCAGCAACTTTGTTCTTAATACTACGGCAATGTACATCTACGATCGATAAAGCTTCTTTAACACACGGTTTTGTGAACTTTCCTGATAATTTAAGTTTCTCATTGCATACTATATCTGATTTTTCTGATGATCTATCACTATTTTCACAAGGGCTATGTTGACGTTTTGAACGCTTTTTTGCTGTTTGAATGGAACCCTTGACCTCATGATTTACTATCCCCATATCTACCCTACACTCTCCCCTTCTCACTAACCTAAAAAAGGCCTACAATGCTCGAAGATTCTACTCGCTATACACCTCGCTGACTCGGCCGTGTAATGAACTCCCGAACGATCCAGAGTGTTCCGACACGATCGGATTACCGGCCGCAGATCAACGAAAGAGGCTCCGATATCCTTGCAGAACTGACGCAGCCTCTGATTTATGACTTCCTCTCGGCTCCAAATCAGGGGTCCACGATCGATCCTCGGGGACAAGACTACAGATCGAAAGCTCCACGGCGATCACCTTGGTCTCACTCACCCACTTCATTCACTAGAGGTTGATACAAGAGAAGTTGATTGAAGAGAGATTTGTTGAAGAGAGGTTGGTTGCAGAGAGGTTGACTTACTTGAGTTTGATTGAACAGAGGTTGATTTAAGAGAGGTTGATTGAGGGAGGGGGAAGGAGGAGGGTTCAGTATTCAGAAGAACATCAATCGGAGGTGGAGGTGGTATATTTCTGTTGGGTGGTGGTGGTGGGGGATAGGTGACAGTAAAGGGATAGCTTGGAGTTCTTCGCACGACAAATTTTTTTTCGAAATAATCTTTTCCAAGCTCGGCATCTTCCTGCCCCTTCTCCTTTTTCCTCCAAAAGCAGCAGCCTATAAGAGCGAAGAAGATTATCGATATATACATTTATGTGCATGTAATACTTCCATTTTCCCACTGACGCTTCACTTACTTTTTCGATGGGAAAATAATATTCCTCCCACTGTGGAAATAATTTTAGATATTCACCGGTTTTTATGTTTATTTTCGGGGAGAATTGTTTTGGCTGCACAAAATAGACTGCATTTACATTTACTGTACATTTGTTGCTATTTGATATCAATGATTCTCGTGAATATATTTGTCCTACGTTATCACTGACGACTTTATATTGCAATTTAATCAATCTATTACTCTTCCCATAAATATTTAAGAGAGGTACTTAACTGAGTATAAAATTTAGGCATAAAATTTCATTATAAATACTTTTATTTCATTTGAAATAGTCTTAATTTTTTGCGAAAATTTCTTTTTGATAGCGGTTGAACGGTGATTGGATTCATTGCCCATTATATGCACAATACCTTGTTTGATTAATATTTTTGCCATAATTTCTTCCAAGATTTCAAGTGTAACAATATATTTTTGTTTACTTGGAGATAAAAAAATAAAATTTTTGGTATTATTTTACAAGAGGTACAATCCGGATTTCGCCTTCAAACCTTCACTTTCCTGTAGTATTTTTGCCTCCTGATTAACGTGGTGACATTCATTCCTGGCGCAAATTAATAGTTTTCGAGATATTTTAACTTTTATGGATAGCGTTTTTCGGGTTCTGCGCATGCGCCGCCATTTACGATCTTCACTTACTCCACCTTTACTTTACGCACTTCACCTTCTGCGCATGCGCAAACATTACCATGCCGCCACATTTAAAGTTTCACTCTATTTGGTCCTTGTCATCATGGCGTGCGATTCCTGTGACTTCAATTACTTCCAGGCCATCAGCTCGTTTCACGAGAAGGAAGACGCTGCTTTGCAATTTCTGCAAAGTCACGGGGTTATTCCCTTTTCTATTACGTGCCCCCGGTGTGCTGCTCCCTGTCATTTTCACCAAAGAAGCATTTGTGGCGTTGCTCCCTTACGCGGAAATCACAAAAAAAGAAAAGTAAGCCCTGCGGTTTCTCAGTATCCGCGTTTAAAGGTACTTTTTTGCGTGGTGTTCATCTACCTGCGTGGAAAGTGATCCTATTTGCCAATCACTGGCTTGCCAAACATTGGGACCACGGTAACATTCAAGAGTGTTTGGGCTATTCCACCAAGTCATCGGTTGACTGGAGGTCCTTTTGCAGCGAGGTTACAGACCATTGGCTCCGTAACCAACAACCGATCGGCGGCCAAGGAATTATTGTGGAAGTCGACGAAACCTTAATTGTGCGTCGAAAACACGATAAAGGACGTCCTTTACAACAAATTTGGCTTTTCGGGGGGATTGAGCGTGTATAAAAAAAAAATTCATTCTTCCGTTAACTGGAGACGGCGAAAAACGGAATCGAAGTACGTTGGAGCCAATATTTACCAAATACATTCTCCCGGGCTCCATCATCGTCTCCGACTGCTGGAAGGCGTACTCCAATCTAGAAAATCTGGGTTACACACATAAAACAGTGAATCATAGCGGAAATTTTGTGGACCCTGACGATTCTGCTATACACACGCAAAACGTCGAGAGACTCTGGCGGGACGTGAAGGAGAGGGTGAAACTTCCCGGTATTCGCAAACATTTTCTCCACCAATACCTATCCCGATATCTCTTTCTTTGCTCAGTCCCTAAAAAAAACCTCCTCCACGCCTTCTTCATACAAGCCTCCCAATTGTACCCGCCACTCTCCCCTGAACAAGACCTGCCTGGGACATCTGGGCAAGCAGAGGAAGACCTGCCTGGGACATCTGGGTAACCATAAGCACTGGAAGGTAAGCACATTTTACCCACTTCTACCTCCCATCCTACCAACTGGACCAGCTCGAAGGATATTTTTTTCTAGTTGACCAACTCGTACATGTGCCCGGAAAGTGATTTACCCACTTTACCAACTGGACCAGCTCGAAGGATATTTTTTCCTAGTTGACCAGCCCGTACATGTGCCCAGAAAGTGATTTATCCACTTCTACCTCCCACTTTGTTATGTATTGGACCATCACTAGGGATATTTTTCTCTTGTTTACAATTTCAAACATGTTCCGTGAATCTCATTTACCGCCATTCCAATATGGCCGCGCATGCGCAGAACCCGAAAAACGCTATCCATAAAAGTTAAAATATCTCGAAAACTATTAATTTTCGCCAGGAATGAATGTCACCACGTTAATCAGGAGGCAAAAGTACTACAGGAAAGTGAAGGTTTGAAGGCGAAATCCGGATTGTACCTCTTGTAAAATTTTACCAATTTTTTACTTACAGGCACCGCGCATTTTATCCAATTTCTTGGAACAATAGCGTAGGACTAATTATCACATCTATTCGCCATTACCTTATTCTTGTATTCTCTCTCCGCTGTTATCTCATACACGTTCAATTAAATGTGAGAAATATCACAATATCGGCAGCGTAATAGCATCAATCTCCTTCGGCTGAGTTTTGAACCATAAGGCAAGTGTCACTTTGACAACAGTATTGTTGTCTTTGTGGCGTTAACGTGGAGACATCATGCATTTTATGCATTGTTGAAATAGGTCAGATCATTTCTATTTTCACTGTGTTTCGGCAAGCAACTTTATTTTATGCATTTTTAGACAAAAAATAATTCTTGTATCATGAGCATTAATGGGATGATACATTTTTATTTTTATTAATCTAGGCTAAGACGCTGAAACGGCTATTGGTTGCCAGATTTCGATTAAAAACCTTATTAAACATTTTTAATATTATATTAATAATTAATTCGCGTAAGTTCCCTGGTAAAAATCGAACGCTTGCCTGAGAGTAGATGTAGCGTAAACGGAGAGTTCCACACGTTACGTGTGGCTTCATTAACTCCCGGTTCACTCTTCGAGAATAATTATTGCTCATTTGTGATTCAAATTTTTTTTCTTTTGGGTTTTTTACTTTACTTTGTGGTAGAATTGCTTAGACTCTGGACTTCACTAGGAATCCATAAACATTTATTTACTTCACATATAAACATTATTGTTGTCAATTACATAGTAACCTGAGAACATATTTACTTTACTCTAACACAAACAGTTTTTTTTTATAAACATCAGTAGTCTTATTTCATTAACAATTTCCAATTAAAAATAATATGCTTCATGAAAACAAACATTCAAATGTTCACTGAATTTTTACATTAAATATTTGTTTGATGACATGTGAGAATAGCATTCCTGCATCTCTCAAATCTAATGCTTAACAATGGTTTTGTGAGAATATCAGCCAATTGGTTTTCTGAGGGACAAAACTGTAAATCAAATAAACCTTCCGAATATTCCCTACTAATAAATCTGTACCTCACCTCAATATGCTTTGTTTTTTTTACTCATTTGGCCGGATTGTATCATTTTGATGGTACTCTGGTTATCTATGTTTAAATTTATTAACACCGGTTTGCCTGTTAACTCCTCAATTAAGGCCTTAGCATTTTTAATTTCTTGACAGCATTCAGATGCTGCAATGAATTCTGCCTCAGTTGAGGATAGTGCCACAACACTTTGTTTCTGTGAACACCACAGGATTGGTGCACCACCAAACAGAATAACATACCCTGTTGTACTTTTTCTGTCAAATATATCTCCTGCAAAGTCTGAATCACAGTATGCCTGCAGCTTTATTTGTTCTCCCATTTCTGTTGGGCAGAAATGTATTCCTAACCCTTTTGTTCCTTGAAGATATCTCATTGTTCTTTTTAAATTCTCCACATCTTCTTTGGCAGGGTTTTCCATGAATCTGCTCTCATAATTAATACAAAATGCAAGGTCTGGTCTAGTTTTGCATGACATGTATAGTAAACTACCAATTGCTTCCCTGTATGGATAATCTACCCTTTCTTCTCTTCTTATCTGTTCTAACTTTTCTTTGGTGTTCGGCATCAATGGAGTCTTAACTGGTTTGCAGTCTTGCATCCGAAATCTTTCCAATACTTTTCTTGCATACTTTGATTGTGATAAAAATATGCCATTGCTCGTCATTGATATCTCCATTCCCAGATAGGAGCTTGGATTATCCATTACTGTTATCTCAAATTCTTCTGTCATTTTTTCCAGTATATCATCTATTTGTTTAATGTCCCATCCAATTATAATTCCATCATCTACATGAATTCCTAAATACAAACCTTTTGTTACATCTCTAAATATGCATTGATCACTTTCTGTCTGTATCAGCCCTTCTCTTCTAAAGAATTTTGTCACTCTCTCATTCCATTTTGCTGGAGCTTGTTTGAGGCCATAGAGTGCCTTTTTCAGTAAGCACACTTTATTTTCACTCTCTTTGTAGCCTTCAGGGACTTTCATGAAGATCTCTTCATCTAGTTGGCCATTTAGAAAAGCTGTTTTCACATCAAATGTCTTGATTCTAAAGTTCTCTTGTGCTGCAATTGCAAATAAAATCCTCAATGATGTAGTATCTATTACTGGACTGAAAGTGTCCTTGAAATCTATATTTCCTTCTTTCTGTTGACATCCTCTCACCACCAGTCTTGCCTTGTATCGACCATCTTCTTTCCTTTTAAATATCCACTTGTTTGTTAATATTTGCTTTCCTGCTGCTCTTTCTTTTTCCACAATCTCCCAGGTATTGTTCTTCAATAATGAGTCTTTTTCTTCTTTGAGTGCAAGCTTCCATTTCTCTTTGTCTTCTGTTTCCATTATCTCACTATAAGTCAGTGATACCTCATCTGTCTCACATCGCATAGCATAGTTCTTGTATCTTGAAGGCGTTCTTAAGTTTACTCTGGGTCTTAAATTTCGTGTGGTTGAATCTCTTTCTTCATCTCTTACTTCTGGTTCATTTCTTTCTTTATTTCTTGTTTCTTCCCTTTCATTATTTTTTCTCATATCTTCATCTAGATCTTCTTCACTCTCTCTAGATTCTTCTAAATTCTTTTCTTTACTTTCCTCTACTTCTTCTTTTTCCTTGTCTAGATTTTCTATACTATTACAAATTCTAACTCTCCCGACATCTTGCTGATTTTCACATATATGGCTTTTATTTTTAGTTGGAGATTTTTCAAAAATCACATCCCTAAAGACAAAAACTTGCCTTTTTTCTGGATCCCACAATCGGTATGCATTTCTGGCATATCCAATGAAAATACATTCTCTTGATCGATTGTCCATTTTCTTCAAAGGCTTCAAAACTTTGGCATAGGCTTTGCAACCAAATATCTGAACCCCTTTCAGATTCGGTTTATATCCAAACCACAGTTCCACTGGTAATGTATGCTGTGGTTAAAATGGCATCTCCCCACATTTCCTTGGGTAGGTTTGCATCAAATATTAATGATCTAGCTTTTTCAAGAAGTGTACGATTCATTCTTTCTGCTTTACCATTTAATTGAGGAGTGTAAGGCACTGTATACTCTAGCACAATACCCTTGTTCTTACACCATGACTGTAACTCTAAAGCACAGTACTCTCTTCCATTGTCACATCGTATCACGCTAACCTTTTTGTTAAATTGATTCTCAACAGAGTTTACAAACTGCTTCAGACATTCAGACACCTCACTCTTATATCTAATAAGAAATACTGTACAAAAATGTGAAAAATCATCTATCATAGTTACAAAATATCTTTTACGATCATGAGTCTCAATCTCAAATGGTCCGCATACATCAGTATGAATTATTTGCAAAATTCTAGTTGCTCTCATTCTTTCAGTTTTGAAAGGAAATCTGGTTTGTTTAGCATTCACACAAACAGCACAAAAATTATTTTCGTCTATATTAGCAATTTCTTTTGGCACACCATCACATAATGATGCTATTTTCTTAAGACTTTTAAAATTTAAATGGCCAATTTTTCTGTGCCAATCCATACCTACATTAACTGTCTGTGTTAACATGGCTTCATCAGTTCCATTGAGATCAACTACAAACATTCCATTTGCTCTTTTCTTACCTTCTATTACAATATTTTGTTTTGGCATAGGTATTTCACCAGTTAATATTTGAACACTATCCTTAGTAAATAATACGGTTCCATTATTCTCTGTGATTTCAGAAACAGACATTAAATTTTTAGTAAGTTCCGGTACACACAACACCTCTTTTAATTTACATTTATTTAGATCTAGAGTTCCTACTCCTTTGACTGTCATAGTTGAATCTTTTTTAGCAACCTTTACATTTTCATTGCACTTACGCAAATTTTTAACCATTTCGATGGAATTTACCATGTGTTTCGTTGCGCCACTATCGATCACAAATTCAAAGATATTATTATGATTAAGGTTAGCCTCAGAATCCGCAAAAAATGCTAATTTATCTTTTCTTGAGTCCCTGTCTCTATACCTTTTTTCATTATTCTGACCCTTATTTTTAAAAAAACAATTTTTTTCGTCATGATTTGTTTTCTTACATATTTTGCAAGATTTTTCTCGAAAGAAACAGTCCTTTTCATTATGATTTGTGCGTTTGCATATTGTACACCCTCTTTTAGGACATCTGGATTTTACATGACCCTTTTCTTTGCATAAAAAACACACTGTATCTATTTTATAATTAATTTTACCGTTTTTGTAATTTGCCGCGAATGATACCACATCTGTTTCGTTTTCCGTCTTCAGCTTCGACTCTTCTATTTGAAGACGTGCGCAAAGGTCCTCAATTGTTTTATCTAGTCCTCTCACGGAATCCCATGCGCTCGAGAAATGCCGGAAATTGTCTGGCAGGATGGACATCATTTTCGTCATTATCATGAGATCGTCGACGGGTTGTTTTAGTCCGTTCAGTCTATAAGCAATGTTTTGCAGATTGCTCATGTTTGTCATGACGTCCTTCGAACTGTCATATTTGTATGCGTAAAATTCTTGTAGGAGTTGACATTTCTGAGTCTCTGTGTCCTTTTCGTATATTAATTTAAGTTTCTGGAACATTTCTTTAGCTGTTTTACAGGTCATTATATGGTGGACCACGGATCTATCTATTGTTGAGACTATCCAATATTGGGCCTTGGCGTCTTTCATGTTCCATCTCCGCGTCTCTTCTTGATTCATATCTTTTTTCTCCTTTAAATCTTCACCTTCAATTACTTCTATCATTTCCTTGGCTCGGAACAGTATTTTAATTTGGAAAGACCACATAGAGTAAGTTGTTGTGTCCTTCAATTTTTGTATGTGCGTAATATCTTCGCTTGACATCGCCATCTCTTTTTTACGTTTTTTTCCTTCTTTTATTCTTCAAATTTTCCTTTTTTTTTACTGCAATTCTTGCCGTGAGCCCATAACCTTTTGGGTTTTTTCTTTACTTTGTGGTAGAATTGCTTAGACTCTGGACTTCACTAGGAATCCATAAACATTTATTTACTTCACATATATACATTATTGTTGTCAATTACATAGTAACCTGAGAACATATTTACTTTACTCTAACATTTTCTATCGTTTTAATATTATTTATCACATAAGAACTGCTCAATAATAATATCAGAATGCTGAACCTGTTCGGGCGAGTAACTCCATACCATGTAACTATATAATTCAGGGCACCCAATTAAAAACAGTTGAACCCGAGAATTATCTATATTTATAGGAGTTAGACTCAATAATGATCTGTTGTGGAATATTCGGGAAATAATCGGTCAAGCTAATCGTAAAATGGGTTTTGTTAAAAGAATATTAGGAAAGTGCGACGACAAAGTGAGAGAAATTAGCTGCTTTTCCCTCGTTAGGCCACATCTGGAATACGCTGCCAGTGTTTGGGAGCCTCATGCAAAAGGCTTATTAACAGAAGTAGAACGCGCGCAAAGAAGAGCTGACAGGTATGTGAAAGGTCGTTACGATAGTCTTGTTAGTGTAACTGACCTCTTAGATAAACTCGGATGGGAATCTCTGTCGCACCGTAGATTGAAAAATAGACTAAACCTTTTAGATACATCTACATCTACATAATACCCTGCGAGCCACCTCTAGGGTGTTTGGCAGGGGGTGATCAATCACCAGCATGCAGCATGCATTTGGACTCCCACATGCACACATACACCGTCCAAAAAACGTCCCGTATAATAGCAAACTATACTACTATATGCTGTTAGAAATAGAATATAGAATAGCAATTCAGAAACATACATTAAGTTTTACATAGGTTAGTAGGCTACACTACAAGTCATGCAATCTATTTACGAGGTCTATTGCTGCCGTTATAATCCCTAATTGATCGTGGAAAAAATGACATTCGAAATCTGTCTGTTCTGCAATCTATCTCTCTTATTTTATTTATATGATCTGATCTTCCGTAGTACGTTGGCGTCCGCAAAATATGGTTAACTTCGTCAGAAAAGACACTGCTCTTGAATTTATCTAAAAGGTTTAGTCTATTTTTCAATCTACGGTCCGACAGAGATTCCCATCCGAGTTTATCTAAGAGGTCAGTTAAACTAACAAGACTATCGTAACGACCTTTCACATACCTGGCAGCTCTTCTTTGCACGCGTTCTAACTCTGTTATTAAGCCTTTTTCATGAGGGTCCCAAACACTGGCAGCGTATTCCAAATGTGGTCTAACGAGGAAAAGTAGCTAATTTCTCTCACTTTGTCGTCGCACTTTCCTAATATTCTTTTAACAAAACCCATTTTACGATTAGCTTTACCGGTTATTTCTCGAATATGTTTATTCCACGATAGATCATTATTGAGTCTAACCCCTAGATATTTCACGGATTCAACTGTCTTTAACTGGGTGCCCCGAATGATATAGTTACGCTGTAGGGTGTTATTCTTCTTCCAGAAATTCATTACGACGCATTTTTCCAAATTTAATTCTAACTGCCAAGCATCGCACCAAGCTTGGATAGCAGCAAGGTGATTCGTTAATTCATCTATATCAAACACAGATCGTGCGAAATTCAGTAAGCGCTCTTCGAACACGATATTTTAGTCTCCGGGGAAGACAACATTCCAGTAGACGCGATTTTTCTTGATTTCAAAAAGGCATTTGATAAAGTACCCCACGGACATAGGTGCCGACTCCATGGGGCCTGAGGGGGCTCGAGCCCCCTCAATAATTCGTTTGGGGGGGCGGAGCCCCCCCAATAATTCAAGAAATTAATTAAATTATGTAATGCTTTGTAAAATCACAAAAATATGTTGGTATTTTTTATTTTCCTTGTTTGACGATAGTTACCTTTTAAAATAAATTCAGTGATGATATGAAACAAATAATTATACGGTATTGAACAGGTTAACTGAAAAAAGTGGTGTGAATCGCGATAGTGTTTCGAGGCTGCGACACACTTTGAACTTTTCCCGATGCGTGAACCTTCGGGTACAAACTGGCGGGCCAAGAGGGATGTAAGCTGCCTCCCGGTTGATTTAAATGGAAGAATGACTAATTTTATAAGAATGGAAGAATGACATAAAAAAATGTGTCAGGCTTGTAGAGTTTCCCGAAGTGTCGAGTTATAAAGAGTCGAGTTTTCGGGGTTCTAATATGGATCATATGACCCCTCGAAAAGGCTTTTAAAAAACTTTAAAACTCACTATTTTTCATCTAAAATTTAGAAAATTTCCCGAGGCAAGACCCGCGGTATGGGCCCCCCCAATATTTTTTATAAGTCGGCGCCCCTGCCCACGGAAAGTTAATGATAAAACAGAAATCTTATGGTCTTGACGAAGATGTCATTTCCTGGATTAGAGAATTTTTATTTAATTCACAGCCCTGAGGACGATGACCGAGTCGGACATCGAAACGTTGGCAGATATGGAGTTCCTGACCCGGTGGCGATCCCGAGAACTCTTTACCAAGTCCATTCGCCGGGAAAGCACGAAATCTTTCTTCAATTCATCTATATCTTTGCTGGAACGGATTTCTCTGTAAACTACAGCGTCGTCTGCAAATAATCGTAACTTACTGTGTACTACTTCGCCAATGTCGTTTATATAAAGAAGGAATAGGAGTGGGCCAATGACACTACCCTGAGGAACGCCAGAAGTGACTCTAACCTCATTGGAGACTGCACCGTCTAATACTACTCTTTGGACGCGGTCGCTCAAAAATTCTCTAATCCAGGAAATGACATCTTCGTCTAGACCATAAGATTTCAGTTTTAATTTTAACTTTCCGTGGGGTACTTTATCAAATGCCTTTTTGAAATCAAGAAAAATCGCGTCTACTGGAATGTTGTCTTCCCCGGAGACTAAAATATCGTGGTCGAAGAGCGCTTACTGAATTTCGCACGATCTGTTTTCCTGAAAATTTTCTAAATGAAAATTTCCTGTCATTGGCCCACTCCTATTCCTTCTTTATACAAACGACATTGGCGAAGTAGTGCAGAGTAAGTTACGATTATTTGCAGACGACGCTGTAGTTTACAGAGAAATCCGTTCCAGCAAAGATATAGATAAACTAATGAATGACCTTGCTGCTATCCCCCTGCCCCTGCTAACCCCCTTTACCCCTGCCAAACACCCTAGAGGTGGCTCGCAGGGTAATTTGTAGATGTAGATGTATCCAAGCTTGGTGCGATGCTTGGCAGTTAGAATTAAATTTGGAAAAATGCGTTGTAATGAATTTCTGGAAGAAGAATAACTCCCTACAGCGTAACTATATCATTCGGGGCACCCAGTTAAAGGCAGTTGAATCCGTGAAATATCTAGGGGTTAGACTCAATAATGATCTATTGTGGAATAAACATATTCGAGAAATAACCGGTCAAGCTAATCTAAAAATGGGTTTAGTTAAAAGAATATTAGGAAAGTGCGACGACAAAGTGAGAGAAATTTGCTACTTTTCCCTCGTTAGGCCACATCTGGAATACGCTGCCAGTGTTTGGGACCCTCATGAAAAAGGCTTAATAACAGAGTTAGAACGCGTACAAAGAAGAGCTGCCAGGTATGTGAAAGGTCGTTACGACAGTCTTGTTAGTGTAACAGTCCTCTTAGATAAACTCGGATGGGAATCTCATTCGGACCGTAGATTGAAAAATAGACTAAACCGTTTAGATAAATTCAAGAGCGGTGTCTTTTCTGACGAAGTTAACCATATCTTAATTGACCTCTTAGATAAACTCGGATGGGAATCTCATTCGGACCGTAGATTGAAAAATAGACTAAACCGTTTAGATAAATTCAAGAGCGGTGTCTTTTCTGACGAAGTTAACCATATCTTAACTGACCTCTTAGATAAACTCGGATGGGAATCTCTGTCGGACCGTAGATTGAAAAATAGAGTAAACCTTTTAGATAAATTCTGGTGATTGATTACTCTCTGCCAAACACCCCAGAGGTGTCTCGCAGGGTAATATGTAGATGTAGACGTAATTGGTTACCCCGAATGATATAGCTATGTTGTGGGGAGTTATCCTTTTTCTAGAAATTTATTACTACTTATGCAATTTTTCAAATTTTAAATCTAACTGCCACTCATCGCACCACGATTGGATAGCAGCAAGGTCGTTCCAATATAAATGTATTCTATATCAACTGCTCTTAGAGTAGGTTTTGTGATAACATGTAGTACCTTGATGGCCTTTACGTATGATTTAGATTCCCAATTAGCAATTTTGTTGCATGTATCAGAGGTTACTTAAAAAGATACTGTTTGTTAAACCCCTTCTAATCCCGCTAGATGACACACCCTTTAGTCTAAAAAATACCCATAGTGCTCAAAAAACACCCTACTCCACAGCTTATTTTAGAGGGTGAAATCAACGGCCGGGGAAAAAATAACCGACATTCGGGTTTCCCCGCCTCCACCCCCCATTCCTTCATCCCCTCACCCTCATTCCAATGCTCCCACGGAAATTTTCCCAGTGCATTCGAAAACGACCCTAACCCTACCTGGCAGATGAGTTCTCGGAAACCTCGCCTTGCCTCCTAATTGCTCTTACCATTCGCAATATAATGCTTCCGGGTTCCGAGTGCACTCGTTAAAATTTCTCCAGCTGTGAGACCAACCCACTTCCCAGAACACTAAGCCTGGTCAGTTCTCGGAATATTGAAATGATTTTGCCTATAGAGAGAATGGTTTGGAAGGCTCCTGCATTGCAGAAATTTTTGTGCGGCGGCTTATGGTAAATAACGAATGATAACGACTGAAAAACTGATTATACCATAATCTCTTATTGATCGTGGAAAAAAAGACATTCGGAATCTTTCTGTTCTACAGTCTATCTCTCTTATTATATTTATATGATCTGATCTTCCGTAGTATGTTGGCGTCCGTAAGATATGGTTAACTTCGTCAGAAAATACTCTTGCATTCTCTTGAATTTATCTAAAAGGTTTAGTCTATTTTTCAACCTACGGTCTGACAGAGATGCCCATCCGAGTTTATCTAAAAAAAGCATAAAAAAGGCACAGTAATAGAATACACAAACACAGTTAAAACACTGAAATGTTTGATGTCTTATTCTGAAGTCTGACTTAATCCTAGGTACATAAAAAGTCGCAATACCATAACTATTTAATCTACTGACATGCATGATTTCAATAAAAGGCTCCACTGGAGGATGGGCCTAATCGCCGATCATGCATAACTTATAGTGTACTTTTTTACTAGAAAGTAAAACATCTCGTTTAAAAAAACATCACGATTATTATTAATATCACTAACAAATTATGAGAATAGAATAGACTTAGCTAACTTAAAAATGTATTTTGTGTGTTTTAGCTTTATTGGCAGGTAATCTTGATGAGTAGTTGGTAAGTTTTGGTGCTGTATTAATGTGGGTTTATAATTTGTTAGTAAGCATAACGTATTTATGGACATTTTGGTGTGCATGTGAGAATCCTATTGCATGCTGCATGTTGGTGATTGATCAACCCCTGTCCAACACCCAATAGGTGGTTCGCAGGTTATCTACATCTACGTAATCTACGACCTTGCTGCTATCCAAGCGTGGTGCGATGCTTGGCAGTTAGAATTAAATTTGGAAAAATGCGTCGTAATGAATTGCTGGAAGAAGAACAACTCCCTAAAACGTAGCTATATAATCTACATCTATCTACATCTACATAATACCCTGCGACCCACCTCTAGGGCGTTTGGCAGGGGGTGACAAATCACCAACATGCAGCATGCAATTGGACCGTCACATGCACACCACACAGTCAAAGAAATATTACGCACACTAGAAAAATATACATGCTTATTCATAAAAAAATTGCTAATGGTTAGTAATTCCTAGAGCAAATACATGCAAGGTTAGAACTACGAAAAAACATGCAATGGGTGATCCTAGCGAGCGTTGCCATTAATCCTTTCAATTGAGACAACATTGCTAGTACGAGGGAAGAATGACATTTAAATCTCTCTGTTTTGCAGTCTATTTCTTTAATTTTTTCTCATGATCGCGTCTACTATAGTACGATGGTAAACGAAGGATATGCTTCACGTCGTCTGAGAAAATATTATCTTCGAGTTTCCTAAGTAAGCCTATACTTCGATCTACGCTCCTGTAAAGATTCCCATCCTAACTCGTTTAACATACTTGAAACGCTGCACTTTTTGTCGTAACAACTCATCACAAATCTGGCCGCCCTGCGCTGTACTCGATTAATTATATAATTCGGGGTACCCAATTAGAGACATTTACATAATACCCTGCGAGCCACCTCTAGGGTGTTTGGCAGGGGGTGATCAATCACCAACATGCATTTGGACTCCCACATGCACACCACACCGTCCAAAAAACGTCCTGTATAATAACTATACTACTCTATGCTATATATAATCTTAAAATGGGTTTTGTTAAAAGAATATTAGGAAAGTGCGACGATAAAGTGAGAGAAATTAGCTACTTTTCCCTCGTTAGACCACATTTGGAATACGCTGCCGGTGTTTGGGACCCTCATGAGAAAGGCTTAATAACAGAGTTAGAACGCGTGCAAAGAAGAGCTGCCGGGTATGTGAAAGGTTGTTACGATAGTCTTGTTAGTGTAACTGACCTCTTAGATAAACTCGGATGGGAATCTCTGTCGGACCGTAGATTCAAAAATAGACTAAACCTTTTAGATAACTTCAAGAGCAGTGTCTTTTCTGATGAAGTTAACCATATCTTACGGACGCCAACATACTACGGAAGATCAGATCATATAAAGAAAATAAGAGAGAGATTGTAGAACAGAAAGATTCCGAATGTCAATTTTTCCACGATCAATAAGGGATTATAACGGCAGCAATAGACCTCGTAAATAGATTGCATGGCTTGTAGTGTAGCCTACTAACCTATGTAATAATTAATGCATGTTTCTTAATTCAATTATTATTTCTAACAGCATATAGTAGTATAGTTTGTTAGTATACGGGACGTTTTTTGGACGGTGTGGTGTGCATGCTGGTGATTGATCACCCCCTGCCAAACACCCTAGAGGTGGCTCGAGGGTATTATGTAGATGTACTGTATGATGTTAGAAACAATAATAAAATTAAGAAACATGCATTAAGTTTATGTGTATGTTTATTCCACGATAGATCATTATTGAGTCTAACTCCTAGATATTTCACGGATTCAACAGTACCCAATTAGAGACTGTTGAATCCGTGAGTGCCCGAGTGCGGAAAACGAGATTGGCGCAAGTCCCGTCTTGCGGCAACAAAAGCCGTATCTACATCTACATCTACAAATTACCCTGCGAGCCACCTCTAGGGTGTTTGGCAGGGGGTGATCAATCACCAGCATGCAGCATGCATTTGGACTCCCACATGCACACCACACCGTCCAAGAAACGTCCCGTATAATAACAAACTATACTACTATATGCTGTTAGAAATAGAATATAGAATAGAAATTCAGAAACATGCAGTAAGTTTTACATAGGTTAGTAGGCTACACTACAAGTCATGCAATCTATTTACGCGTTCTATTGCTGCCGTTATAATCTCTTATTGATCGTGGAAAAAATGACATTCGGAATCTGTCTGTTCTGCAATCTATCTCTCTTATTTTATTTATATGATCTGATCTTCCGTAGTACGTTGGCGTCCGCAAGATATGGTTAACTTCGTCAGAAAAGACACTGCTCTTGAATTTATCTAAAAGGTTTAGTCTATTTTTCAATCTACGGTCCGACAGAGATTCCCATCCGAGTTTATCTAAGAGGTCAGTTACACTAACAAGACTATCGTAACGACCTTTCACATACCTGGCAGCTCTTCTTTGCACGCGTTCTAACTCTGTTATTAAGCCTTTTTCATGAGGGTCCCAAACACTGGCAGCGTATTCCAAATGTGGTCTAACGAGGGAAAAGTAGCTAATTTCTCTCACTTTGTCGTCGCACTTTCCTAATATTCTTTTGACAAAACCCATTTTACGATTAGCTTGACCGGTTATTTCTCGAATATGTTTATTCCACGATAGATCATTATTGAGTCTAACCCCTAGATATTTCACAGATTCAACTGCCTTTAACTGCGCGCCCCGAATGACATAGTTACGCTGTAGGGAGTTATTCTTCTTCCAGAAATTCATTACGACGCATTTTTCCAAATTTAATTCTAACTGCCAAGCATCGCACCAAGCTTGGATAGCAGCAAGGTCATTCGTTAGTTCATCTATATCTTTGCTGGAACGAATTTCTCTGTAAACTACAGCGTCGTCTGCAAATAATCGTAACTTACTCTGCACTACTTCGCCAATGTCGTTTATATAAAGAAGGAATAGGAGTGGGCCAATGACACTACCCTGAGGAACGCCAGAAGTCACTCTAACCTCATTGGAGACTGCACCGTCTAATACTACTCTTTGGACGCGGTCGCTCAAAAATTCTCTAATCCAGGAAATGACATCTTCGTCTAGACCGTAAGATTTCAGTTTTAATATTAACTTTCCGTGGGGTACTTTATCAAATGTCTTTTTGAAATCAAGAAAAATCGCGTCTACTGGAATGTTGTCTTCCCCGGAGACTAAAATATCGTGGGCGAAAAGCGCTAACTGAGTTTCGCACGATCTGCTTTTCCTGAATCCATGTTGATTTCCCATTAATAAGTTTTGCGCGTCTAGGTGTTTCATTACCGAGCTGACTACGATGTGTTCAATGACTTTGCAAGAGATGGACGTTAAAGATATCGGCCTGTAATTAGATGGCTGTTCCTTGTCTCCACTTTTAAATATAGGCGTTACATTAGCGATTTTCCAGTCATTAGGTACTTCGTGTTGCTTGATGGATTTACTGAATATTAACTGCAAGTAGGGGGCAAGTTCTGAGGCTAGTTCTTTATATACACGAGAAGGGATTTCGTCTGGACCAGGTGATTTATTTGGACTAAGCGATTTCAATATATTTTCTATTCCGAGCGTACTAATGTCAATAGCTGGCATCTTATGAATACACGGATTGTCATCGGTCCCGGGTGAGTTTTCGGAAGGCTCCGTGAACACGCTCTTAAAGTAGGAATTTAATAAATTGGCTTTATCGTAACTGCTTGTCAACACATCTCCATTGTCGTTTCTCAGCGAACATACGGTAGATCGTTTACCTTGAACTTCCCTAACATATGACCAAAATGCTTTTGGGTTATCCTGTAACTGCTCTACTAGTGTTTTTCTTTTAAAATTCGTGAACGCATTCCGGAACGCTTCCTTCGTGGCGGATTTAGTCATCCTTAATACCTTGTCATACTTAATACCTTGTCAGCCACCTTTTGGGTGTTTGGCATGGGGTGACCAATCCCCAATATGCAGCATGCAAGAGGACCGCCACATGCACACCGCACGGTCATTGTCATCATGGGATACCAAGTAATATTTATACGTGCGGGAATCTAGCGAAAAAAATATAACGGAATGGAAATGTCATCCGTTTTTGGTGAGCTTAATAAAGAACGCTTTCAGTAATTTGATTTTTTTTACTAAGTGATGAATCTCATTTGCATGAAATTCAGGAGTGACGAATTGACGTAGGTAAAGCAACACACCCCCTGCCAATCAACTTTGAGGTGGTGATCGTAGGGGCTTATGAAGATGTTCACGTAGTGAACGGTGCAGGTAGACGGTGCAGTCTCCAATGAGGTTAGAGTGACTTCTGGCGTTCCTCAGGGTAGTGTCATTGGCCCACTCCTATTCCTTCTTTATATAAACGAAATTGGCGAAGTAGTGCAGAGTAAGTTACGATTATTTGCAGACGACGCTGTAGTTTACAGAGAAATCCGTTCCAGCAAAGATATAGATCGTAAAATGGGTTTTGTTAAAAGAATATTAGGAAAGTGCGACGACAAAGTGAGAGAAATTTGCTACTTTTCCCTCGTTAGACCACATTTGGAATACGCTGCCAGTGTTTGGGACCCTCATGAAAAAGGCTTAATAACAGAGTTAGAACGCGTGCAAAGAAGAGCTGCCAGGTATGTGAAAGGTCGTTACGATAGTCTTGTTAGTGTAACTGACCTCTTAGATAAACTCGGATGGGAATCTCTGTCGGACCGTAGATTGAAAAATAGACTAAACCTTTTAGATAAATTCAAGAGCAGTGTCTTTTCTGACGAAGTTAACCATATCTTGCGGACGCCAACGTACTACGGAAGATCAGATCATATAAATAAAATAAGAGAGATAGATTGCAGAACAGACAGATTCCGAATGTCATTTTTTCCACGATCAATAAGAGATTATAACGGCAGCAATAGAACGCGTAAATAGATTGCATGACTTGTAGTGTAGCCTACTAACCTATGTAAAACTTACTGCATGTTTCTGAATTTCTATTCTATATTCTATTTCTAACAGCATATAGTAGTATAGTTTGTTATTATACGGGACGTTTCTTGGACGGTGTGGTGTGCATGTGGGAGTCCAAATGCATGCTGCATGCTGGTGATTGATCACCCCCTGACAAACACCCTAGAGGTGGCTCGCAGGGTAATTTGTAGATGTAGATGTATAGATGAACTAACGAATGACCTTGCTGCTATCCAAGCTTGGTGCGATGCTTGGCAGTTAGAATTAAATTTGGAAAAATGCGTCGTAATGAATTTCTGGAAGAAGAATAACTCCCTACAGCGTAACTATGTCATTCGGGGCACGCAGTTAAAGGCAGTTGAATCTGTGAAATATCTAGGGGTTAGACTAAATAATGATCTATCGTGGAATAAACATATTCGAGAAATAACCGGTCAAGCTAATCGTAAAATGGGTTTTGTTAAAAGAATATTAGGAAAGTGCGACGACAAAGTGAGAGAAATTAGCTACTTTTCCCTCGTTAGACCACATTTGGAATACGCTGCCAGTGTTTGGGACCCTCATGAAAAAGGCTTAATAACAGAGTTAGAACGCGTGCAAAGAAGAGCTGCCAGGTATGTGAAAGGTCGTTACGATAGTCTTGTTAGTGTAACTGACCTCTTACATAAACTCGGATGGGAATCTCTGTCGGACCGTAGATTGAAAAATAGACTAAACCTTTTAGATAAATTCAAGAGCAGTGTCTTTTCTGACGAAGTTAACCATATCTTGCGGACGCCAACGTACTACGGAAGATCAGATCATATAAATAAAATAAGAGAGATAGATTGCAGAACAGACAGATTCCGAATGTCATTTTTTCCACGATCAATAAGAGATTATAACGGCAGCAATAGAGCGCGTAAATAGATTGGATGACTTGTAGTGTAGCCTACTAACCTATGTAAAACTTACTGCATGTTTCTGAATTTCTATTCTATATTCTATTTCTAACAGCATATAGTAGTATAGTTTGTTATTATACGGGACGTTTCTTGGACGGTGTGGTGTGCATGTGGGAGTCCAAATGCATGCTGCATGCTGGTGATTGATCACCCCCTGCCAAACACCCTAGAGGTGGCTCGCAGGGTAATTTGTAGATGTAGATGTAGTGTTTCGAACACCGTATAAAATGCGCTCGAAGTGGCAACAAAAATTAAGTTTCAACGAGGCTGACTGGTGCTCTCCTTCGTAAACTCCTGAACATACGAAATGGAATTTTTTCAAGCAGAAGAGATAGTGCTGAGATTTCTTCTGAGAATACATTTACCTTGAACACAACTTGGGCTATTATGCTGAGCAGGAGCTTATACAATGGAGTTGGGCCTTCCCGAATTCCTTTTTACTTCCCTGAGTCATCGTCTGGTTTTTTTTTTTTGCTTCCCT
Organism: Ischnura elegans; assembly: GCF_921293095.1. Taxonomy (NCBI): domain Eukaryota; kingdom Metazoa; phylum Arthropoda; class Insecta; order Odonata; family Coenagrionidae; genus Ischnura; species Ischnura elegans. The sequence continues at coordinate 123,476,380 of NC_060248.1, forward strand.
TTCCAATGGCTTTGGCTCACCCCCTCTTACACCTCGGGAGGATACCCCCCTCCTCTTTTCTTCTGTTTTTCATTCCGTTTCAGAGGTTTAAGGCGTTTCAGGCATTAGCACAGGCAGCCCCTCGTCATTTTGGCCAATGGCGGTGGATGGATGACTCCTGGCGGGATTGGGGGGAGAGCCAGGGGGCGTTTCCTTGACGATAATTCTGCAAACCCCGAGGAGGCTAGGCATTTATCGTTGGTGGCGTCTGGTCTTCAGTTGATTGCGGGATTGCGGAGAACCGTTTCGTGAGGCGAGACTGTTGAGGAAAGACATCTACATAATATCCTTCGAGCCACATCTAGGGTGTTCGGCAGTGGGAGACCGGCGAATGCATTGGGTTGCCTGACTGATAATTGTGGTAAGTCGAATAGTCTTTTATTTGCTTCTTCAATGCCAGCTTGCCGTTTAGAATGTCAAGAAAACCTTGCGAGACTCGTATAAAAATGTTTGATAAAGGGTGATCAATCAGTAGCATGCAGGGGATCCCCTCATGCACACCACGCCGTCATTATAGCATTACGCATTATTATAATGGTGAAATCCGTTCTCATTTATTCAAAGGTTAGTAATTTCTGCTGCAAATAAATCCATCTGCAGCAGGCTAGTGGAATGAAACATAATCATGCAATGAATCATCCCTGCGAGTGATGGTATTATTTTCATTAATCTGATCCCGTTGCCGTCGGTTGGTCGTAGGGATGAAATACATTTAAAATATCTGTTTTGCGGTCTATTTCCTATATTTTCTTCTTGTGGTCTCGTCAACCATAGTACATCTGCATAATACCCTACGAGCCACCTCTTGGGTGTTTGGCAGGGGGTGATCAATCACCAGCATGCATACCACACCGTCCAAAAAACGTCCCGTATAATAACAAACTATACTACTATATGCTTTTAGAAATAGTTACATAGGTTAGTAGGCTACACTATAAGTCATGCTATCTATTTACGAGTTCTATTGCTGCCGTTATAATCTCTTATTGATCGTGGAAAAAATGACTTTCGGAATCTGTCTGTTCTGCAATCTATCTCTCTTATTTTATTTATATGATCTGATCTTCCGTAGTACGTTGCCGTCCGCAAGATATGGTTAACTTCATCAGAAAAGACACTGCTCTTGAATTTATCTAAAAGGTTTAGTCTATTTTTCAATCTACGGTCCGACAGAGATTCCCATCCGAGTTTATCTAAGAGGTCAGTTACACTAACAAGACTATCGTAACGACCTTTCACATACCTGACAGCTCTTCTTTGCACGCGTTCTAACTCTGTTATCAAGCCTTTTTCATGAGGGTCCCAAATACTGGCAGCGTATTCCAAATGTGGTCTAACGAGGGAAAAGAAGCTAATTTCTCTCACTTTGTCGTCGCACTTTCCTAATATTCTTTTAACAAAACCCATTTTACGATTAACTTGACCGGTTATTTCTCGAATATGTTTATTCCACGATAGATCATTATTGAGTCTAACCCCTAGATATTTCACGGATTCAACTGTCGAAGTACTTCTAGTACGATGTTAAACGAAGTATACATCTACATAATACCTTGCCATCCACCTCTAGGGTATTTGACAGGGTGTAAAAAATTCAGCATGCAAGAGGAATGCTACATCCCACACAGCACAAATATATCCATTGGATATCCAATGGATATCCATGTTGGTTGCCATGACATCCATTGGATATCCATAGATTTATCCAATGGATATCCAGTGGATATCCAAATGTCCTCTATCTGGATACGCCATGGATATACATTAGACATCCATTGGATATCCAGTGGATATCCATTGAGAATTCTCTGGATTTGTAGTGGATTTTCAGTGGATATCCAACTGTTCTCTATCTGGATAGGCCATAGACATACATTAGACATCCATTGGATATCCAGTGGATATCCATTGAGAATGCTCTGGATTTGTAGTGGATTTTCAGTGGATATCCAAATGTTCTCTATCTGGATAGGCCATAGACAAATATTAGACATCTAGTGGATACTCATCGAGGATCCTGTGGACATTCATTTGATAACCAGTGGATATCCACGATACTTAGGTATTCAATGGATATTCATTACAAATCGTCTTGAATTCTAAGGGATATACAGAGTCTAGGGAAAATCTTGGAGATCCCCAAAAATTGGCATGCTACCTACAGGATATTGAGTGGATCCACCAAATATCCACAACTACACTGTAAAATAGAAATTATACTTGAGTTAATGCCTTAAATTTTTCTTTGTTTGGCTACATTAATTTAATGCATTCTTTTGCAATGAATAAGTAAACACACCAAGCAGTGATTGAGAACCTTGTATTAATTTAACAGACTAAGATTTTGGATATCACCAGAGGTATAAATGATGGATGAAAGAGCAATAACATTCTGAAATGAAATTTATTTAACTTATGACTTTTACAATACAATGCTATTTTGTTTTAATTAGAATATGTATGAATTTCATTATTTAAACTCAATTATTATTAACATTATTATTATTATGTGCACCAGGTTCCTGGATATTCCTGAAATAAATAATAGAGCTTGTAAATAACTAAGGTTAGTGCTCTAACAATTTAAAATTATTCCTTTACAGTAAGCTCAGAAGTATAAATCCAATGTCACGTAGCTGAAAATTGTGTTTTTGTTTCAATGAAAAGGAACTCCATAGTAGGAACAATAATGCAAAAGTCTAAATAATTTAAAGATCATCCTAGGCCACCATCATAATTAATGACAGACTAAAATAGGAATAATGATATGCTCTCTGTATAGATATTTCTGTGTGTTGTAATATTAAATAAATAAGCCAAATATTAATAATGAACATAGTAATTTCAGGACTCTACCAGAATTGTTTACCTGGCTTCATTGATGGCCCTCGCCTTTCCGTGTCGCAACCAGTTTTTCACAGAATCAATTATTACTTTGTCCGTAATTTTTTCATTAGGGAAATTACCTCTAACACCGCCTATAGCAAAGAGATAAAAGTAAATAATCATAACATCCAAAAAAAGGGGCAAGTACATGATAGTTAATCTTTCAAAAAGACAAGGTCCACTATGTGCACTTAGCACAAATTATAATAATAGTCGCTAAGCTTATTAATTTAGATGCAATCTTTTTCTAGTACTGCAAATAAAAGTTGGTCACATTTTGACTGGTAAAACTATTAAATGATGATCAAGAAGACATAATTACATAAAATCTTTGTCGAAATTATTGTCTTCGCCACAACAAACCGACTGGTAGAAACAGAAAACAAAGAATTTCATCACACACCGAGGTAATCGATCCATTAACACATTTTCACAATAAGATGCCCGTATTTAAGATTTAACGTACCTATTCCCTCTTAAATTTGTTTTGTTGTTTTTTTGCTCTTAAATTAGGGCATCGAAAATGTTATTAGAATATAAAAAATTTCGTAGCATAAAAAGCGTGGTTAGGGCCGAAAAAACGTAATTGAAACTGCATGAAAACGTTCTGATGCCACATGAAAAGGCATTTAAAGGCCTACGTCTTTAAACACGTGTTTATGGTCGAGAAAAAAATGTTTTCGGGCGGACTTAATTACTTACTGTTTCAGTACTTTTTTTTAGCTGTTTTTGAAACGCTTTCATGAGATTTTTGTGCTCTCTGGTATGTTAACGAATATGGTCAGCTATTAATAGTACGCGTACACTTACCTTTAAAAACTTCTGTCGAAATCTGGCGGAGGAGTCCAGCAAATGCGTCACACAGAATGAACTAGTGACAGCAGTTTAAAATTCACTCGCGAAAAACGAAGTGATGAATATAGTTTTGTCGCACTAGCCTCAATAACTGACACTCGCAAAGACACTAGTTTCGAAAAACGTGGTCACTCGGATGTCAAGTCAAAAGTAAAACCAGTAAAACTGCGAAAAAACGTTTCCCAGCTTTCCCCCTTTCATGACGGTCGCGGGTGTACGACGTCTTTGTTTCGGGACCCAATGCTGCGGGGTTTAGGCTTTACCCTCGGAGTCCGGGAGCAACTACCCTGACCCTTCGCCTTTATTACCCCTCTTAGGGGTAAAAGGGACCGCGGTCATGCAATTGTTTATCCAGTCAGTTTTCTAAATAAATATTTGTTCTTTTCTCAATAAATATAAACTAAGAATTGAATTCTTTGTCTTTTGAGCAGGGTTTACAATTTTTAAACGAAATTTTACGATAAATATTAACTTATATTTCGAGTTCTTTATAAACATCAACATGGAAATTGATGCTGCATTAAATGCGTTAATATTGACCTTAGAACTTCGTTTAAAATTTGACAAGGCTCAGAAGAAAACTAGGAATTCAATTCAAAGTCTGCAATTTACGTGCAAGAAACAATTGTCCATGTGCCAAACACATATAAGCAACCCATGAGTTGACCTCGAACCGATGACACTGGTAGGGTCGAAAATCCGGAGAGGAGGGAGCACATGTGCTCCCTCCTCTCCGGGGAGAAGGGAGCACATGTGCTCCCTCCTCTCCAAGGGAGGAGGGAGCACATGTGCTCCCCCCTCCCGTGTGATTATCGGCGAGACACGTTTTAACGAATGTCCTCCAAAAATGCTCCGTACCAATGGCGCAGCGAGGGGGAGGTTTTGGGGGGAGGAACTCCCCCCCCCCCGCGCAGAGCTCAGAGAAATTTATAAGTTTAATCCATTTTAATTAATTGGATTGATATTACTAATAGAATAGGTAGCGTAAGGATTAATAAAATATCCCTCCTAAAGCCGTAAAACTCACCATTTTGAACCATTTATTTTAAAATTCTGCAATTTATTAATCTCGCACCTACCGCTTATCCTGGCGTGTATTCCATATCCCCACACACCCCGGTACATATTAGTTGCACCTAAACCCTCCCCCCCACCCAGCCTTAATTCCTATAGCTGCGCCCCTGCTCCGTACCAGTAGAAAGAAGAGTCACTTGGGGATCAGTACAGCAGTCATGCTAAGACGAAAACTCCGCCATCTCGAACGGGTTAAGTAGTTATTCTTATTATTTTGTAATATCATTTAGTAACCCCTGTCATAGAAAACATGTATAGATTGATTTTTACGTTCATACTGTAACTACTCATTATAAATAATTATTATCCATGGGTGTCCTCTGATGAATATCCAATGGATATCCACTCTTGGATATCCATTGGATATTCATTGTTGTACTCTGATGGATATCCAGCCATGGATATCCATTGTATATACATAGGATATATCCCGTGGCGATGGATGTGTGGTGGACATTATGGATATCCAATGGATATACAGTGGATATTTTGTGCTGTGTGGGATGTATGCCACACGCAGGGCCGCAGCCAGGAATTAAGGCTGGGGAGGTTAGATGCAACGAATACCGGCGTGTGCGGGGCATGGAATACCCACTAGTATAATCGGTAGGTGCTAAGTTTTAAGATAAATGGTTCAGAAGGATTTAGAATGGTTCAGAGGTGTTTTTTCACTCCCTGCCAAGCACCCTAGAGGTGGCTCGCAGGGTATTATGTACATGTAGAATGATGAGTTTTTCGGCTTTCTGAAGGCCTGGTTACACAATACATTAACACGTACGGGTTAATGTCTAAATGTATGAACGCCAAAATGCACCGTGTAACCACCCAACTTGTGCGAATGCATGAACGGGAAATAGAACCTGTTGTAATTTGGTTCATACATTCGTGCATGTTCCGTTCCGGTCCACCAAAACCATTCACGCAAACGTACATTAACTTGTATGTGTTAATGTACCGTGTAACCAGGCCTTGAGGGGTATTTTGTTAATCCTTACACTATTATATTAGTAATATCAATCCAATTAAGTAAAAAGGATTAAATTTAAAAATTTCTCTGAGCTCTGGGGGGGGGTTTATCCCCCAAAACCCCCCCCCTCGCTGCTCCACTGGCCACACGGTTACAAAATATAACGCATGTGATTCTCACTTCAATAGTATATTTAACATATGCTTTGCTTTACGCTCCTTTAAAGATTCCCGTCCTAACTCGCCTGATATACTGTAGCCAGTTGCTTCCTAGTAAATTGAAATTGTAATCTCAGAATCTTTTACTATGCCGACGCAATGTTTTGTAGCTTTCGTAGTGTCCTCGGGGCTGGTAATCGTGCAGTTTGGAACTGCATTAATTTCTCATAACGGTGTGCAATTGCACGTTTGCATGAACAAACTTAGAACACGGGAGATATTTGATATCTCACGTTATTTCCGCGCCTTCGTACAAACAAACAAAGTAAGCTACAATTATTTGCAGACGACGTTTTATTTTACAGGGATATCATCTACATCTACATAATACCCTGTGAACCACCTCTAGGGTGTTTGGCAGGGGGTGATCAATCACCAGCAAGCAGCATGCATTTGGACTCCCAATCAATTTCAGTTCCAGTATAGATAGGGATGAACTACCGAACGACCTTGTTGCTATCCAAGCGTGGTGCGATACATGGCAGTTGGAATAATATTTGAAAAATTGGCTCGTACATAATGAATTTTGGAAAAAGAAAAATGCCCCACGACATATAGCTATATCGTTTGGTGTACCCAATTAGAGACTTAAATCCGTGAAATATCTAGCAGCAGTGGCGCAGCTAGGTGGAGTATTGGGGGATAAAACCCCCCACAAAGGTTAGATAAATTTTAAGTTAAATCCATTTTACTTAATTGGATTGATATTACTAATGGGGTAGGGTAAGGATTAATAAAATATCCCTCAGAAAGCCATAAAATTTGAACCATTTATCTTGAAATTCCGCAATTTATCAATCTCGCACCTGCCGCTTATCCTGGTGGGTATTCCACGCCCCACACACACCTCGGTATTAGTTGCACATAACCCCTAGCCTTAATTCCCAGCTGCGCCCCTGTCTAGGAGTTATACTCAATTATGATCAATCGTGGAAATAACTGGTTAAGCTAATTATAAAATGGGTTTTGTTTAAAGTGGTGGTGTGTTTGTGGTGTGCATACGGGAGTCCAATTGCATGCTGGTGATTGATCACCCCCTGCCAAACTCCCTAGAGGTGGCTCGCAGGGTATTATGTAGATGTAGAAAAGAATATTAGGAAAGTGTGACGATAAAGTGAGACAACATTAACTACTTTTCCATCAGTAGGCCCCACTTCGAATACGTTACCAGTGTTGGGTTTCGTTAGGATTGTCTTGTTAGTGTACCTGACATCTTAGATGAACTCGGATGGGAATATCTATCAGACCGTAGATTTAAAAGTGGACTAAACCTTTTAGATAAGAGCAGTGTCTTTTCTGATCGTATCTTATGAACGCCGATATACCACGGTAGATCAGATCATGTAAATAAAATAAGAGGTTGACCCTAGAACAGACAGATTCATAATGCCTTTTTCCATGCTCAATAAGAGATTATAACGGCAGCGTTAGATCGCATTAATATAATAGATGAGTTGTAGTGTAGCCTATTAACTTATTAAAACTAAATGCATGTTTGTTAATTTTATTATAATTTCTAACAGCATGTGGTAGTGTTAATTGCTAGCATGCATGACGTTTTTTTGGACCGTGTGGTGTGCATGTGGGAATCCCATTGCATGCTGGTGATTCATCACCCCCTGCCAAACACCCTAAGGGTGGCTCGCAGGGTATTATGTTGATGTGCTCCGTTTTTCCTGTGGGAGCACAAGGGTCTGAGAGGCAAATGATCTCTTCATACTTGAGATTATGATCAAGTACAACAATTACTGTGTGATATATTCTCTTTATTGAGATGAAATTAAATCATTGAGGCTGCGTTATGAATGAATACAAACTATCCATCGCAACTCGGTGACATTTTATCCTTTTTCACGCGTGCGTGTTGATGGAAATAGGTGAGGGCAAACAGCTAAACCCTGAGCAGAGCAATTTTTCTCCACCTTACCCAAATTAAAACATAAATTTGCAGCAGAATATCGAAAGGTCGTTTGAATAGGCTATATTTAATACATATCCATCATTACATTGTTTAAAACGTAAAGAGTAATAAAAAGTTATGGATGTCTAGAGTGGGAGACATAATAGATATGTCATTAGTACGTATGTAACTTATTAATATTTTCAAATTATTAACTTTAATATTCAATAATTCAGTAAATTTTGTTCAATAATTGTTGCATTTGTTGCGGTTGTTTTTTGATCCCAAGTATGAGATAATGGTTTGACTGTCATACCCCTGTGCTCCCCCTGGAAAAAATCCTGGATCCTCTGTTCAGGTTCCCTGCAGGGGTGCCGACTTTAAAAAAATATTGGGGGGACCCAAACCGGGGATCTTGCCCCAGGAAATTTTAAAAGTAGTGAGTTTTAAGTTTTTAAAGCATTTTAGAAGAGTAATATGATCAACACTAGAACCCTGATAACTTGAATCTCGATATCTGGACACTTTGGGGAAAATCGAGAAGGCTGACACATTTTTTTCTCACACCCATAACAAATTTTTGAGGGGGCCCGAGCCCCCTCAGGCCCCATGGAGTCAGCACCACTGGTTCCCTGTAAAATGTGGGCTTAGAAAATGGAACGGAGTTCCATGGTTAGTTGACATTAAAATGCCTGTGGAGTTTACGTGAGTGTTTTAATTATGGAGATCTTTAACTTCCAAAAATAATGGCTTGTGTATCCAGTGGCGATGATGACTGTGAGAAAACCTTTAATAGGCCAACCCGCCCACTCTTATTAATAGCAATTGGGACCAAACATTTTATTAGGTCAATTTACGAGGGTAATAATTATGTGTGATATATTTTCCTATGTCTTCTTATATCTTTGCCTCAAAACGAAGCAATGCAGTTAAGGCGTACAAAATACTTTCTAAAGTTTCATAGTGTTGAAATCTAAGATTTTTTACTATTGCATCTGATGTGCAGCTTCTTGTTCCGTACCCAGGTGGGGTTAGGGTGGGGGGACTTCACCCTCACAAATTCTATTGTAATATTCTTGCGTTATCAGTTTAATAGTTATATTAAATGTCGAAAATTGATCTATTTTATACGTAGTGACGAATTAAAAATGAAATTTTAGGTCCCAAAAAGCGTAAATATGGGTATTTCATTCTTTGCAATGATGATCTGTGTGGAGTAGTGTAAGTTGTGAATTCAGGCATGGGTAACATAAAGTGGTTTTCATTTGAATTTTGCTTTTTTGTTAAATCTTCCATTATGACAATTGGCATATTTTACATCTCCAGCGGCCAGGAGGGATGTTCAAAATTCGTTACCGATTCACGTTTGCTGGACAAAATACGTTACAAATAGTTTTCATTACTGAGTAGGCAAATGGAAGTAGCAATGTGTAATATTTCAAACCCTGCCGTGTGAACGGCGGTGAATTATACAAGAATTGCCATGAGAAAAAATTCCCCTGGACTGGGAATCGAACCACGGACCTTTGGCTTTCCGGGCGTAGGTTTGAGGCTCTCAACCGGTTGTGGCTTCTTGGAAGTCCTTTCTCCCTCGCGTTGCCATCCTTGATGGACCGCAAGGGCCTAACATCTAGTGCCATGAGCCTCGGTATAATTGCCATGGAATTAAAGAACCTGGATAGCGTGGTGGTCTGCGCATTGGCCCGGAAAGCCAAAGGTCCGTGGTTCGATTCCCGGTCCAGGGGAATTTTTTCTCATGGCAACTCTTGGAAGTAGCCATGTTTTCAGAGTACACCTTTTTTGAGATTTCCCTTGTTGTGAGTTTCCTTATGACACAAGGCAATGTTAGTATTTCTTAATTCTTACACAACTGTTTTCCTACATAAGCCTTTTTATGTGCACAAGATGTGTAGTTTGTTGTGGTACAATGATATTTTGTGTAGACTTATTTATGTGGGTGTGTGATTGAATTTTTTCTTCTCATTATGGAAAGCATTATTTATCCGTGACCAACAAGGTATTTCTGAGTCACTTGTTCCGAGCAAATCGGGAGACTTCTCAGATTCTACATCACTTACTATCCAATCTCAGCATTTCAGACTGCATCCTTTCAATTCAAGGAAGTGTTTCCGTCTGTTAATATAGTTGATAGTGAATTTAATTGTCATGTAAATTAGACTATGTGTGCATATGGTATCACATGCTGACGGTGGCCTGGCAACACATGGGTCATGAAGGGGAAAATCCTTGGAAGTTCTGGCCGGTACTTAGAAATTCCGAAGGTGATGTTACTAACCATGGGTATTACCAGATTGATTATTCTCAAAGGAATTGCACAATAGTCCTAACAAAGAGGGAAAGGGTATGCTTGGGATATTTCCTCACCCTTTACAATGAAACTTGGCTGAATAATTTTGTTGAAGGCCGCTCTCTGTCAGTGTCATTAAAAAATAACGGTGACATCATTGACATACCCTACGAAGATTTAACTAATGCGATGAGATTAGCATTCATTGGTGAAGAGCTGGGTACTCTTGTGTTCTCGGGAACGTAGATTAAGGGGCTGCTACTCATGACACATTTCATCGACTGCGGTAACGGCCTAACTAGAGGACAAGTTTGAGTTCAGCGATAAGTGGTGGCTAGACTTAAGAGGGCAGCAACTGTTTACTTTCAGAAGCGTGGTGGAAGAGATTTGGTAAGTTCCATTTCAATAACCAGGAATGGCGGCATATCTTGGATATGAATAGAGATGGAAAATTTGTTCGTAGAAAGTGGACACATGTACTACGCAATCGGTGTACGATAGTCAATCCACACAGTGTTCCCCATGATAAGGATCATTGAGTACGTAAGCGCCACCAAAAAATTAGTGTGAGGGGGTATTGTGAGCACCGGCTATGCAAGACAGTCACTCAGTTCAAAACCATTTTAGTGTCATAGAATTGACCTGGCTCGCTGGTATAGCATAGGCAGCTTTAATCACGGTAAGGAGAAGTTACTGCATCCGCTTAGTGGTATTTCAGAGGGAGGAAGTTAGGAAGGGGTTGATAAGCAGAGGCACATTTACACTAAGTGAAGAGTCGATGCTTCGCTTAGATAATGATGTTATAGAGTGTGGTAACATGTCAGCAATTCATTCCCATAGTGTGCTGCAAAGAGTGCAAATGGAAGAGAATGCTTCGGGGGACTATTGAGAAAACCTTGTTAGATTTTATCAGATGTACTTAAGTAAAAGGGAGGGGGATTATAGGGAGGAGGATATACACCCAATTTTTTGGTTTCCCAATGATTGTTCATTGCTTTTTGCATAGACTAATGGAGATTATAGCATCCCTACCTTCGTCTTATAAACCCTTCCTGTACTTCGACGGGGTCAGTCGTTAAGCCGTTTCGAGGAAGTCGGAAGAGTGCTCCATTAGGCAGGAGTAGTTAATATTAGGCATGTTATAGTACCAGTCTTGGAAATGGTTACATCATCTCATAACAAAGGTTCATTGGCTAATTTTTCATCATCGTTTAATTAACGTAGCAAGGTGGAAACAGGCAAACGCAAGTCTCTCTTCAAGGCGGCGGTTTGTGATTTCAGTTTCGCGATCATTCATGCCCTTGTATTGTCTTTCTCAAGGTGCACTCTGTTGTGGTATTAAGAGATCGCACATGAGGAGGTTATTGGCTACACAGTAAGTGTAATCGAGGTTTCCGTTTACATGTTGCGCGCATTTCATGCGGATTGTTGTCAGGAAGTTAATCCAATCTTTGCATAACAAAGTACATCGGGCATTTCTGCGAGATGTCTTAGCATTGTTAGTTGGAGCTACATCATTGCGTATCATCGATAGAATAATGAAAAACATCATCACCCTGTCATGCTGTTGGAAAGCAGGTGAGAAGGAGGTAATTGCTGTCGCTTTCTTCAAGTACTTGGTTTCAAAAAATCCTGGTGTGGCGGGGGATAACTTGGTGAAAAGTGATGTTGCTGAGGAATCGAAGGAGCCATGCGATAGGCTGTTTAGAGGAAGCCTGATTTTCTGTAGATACAATGAAATGTATAAAGCATTCAACGACATTTGACGCAGAGAAGCCAATCAGTTCTATAACCCTAGGATTTTCAAATGGTTGTTGAAGTGACTCATCCCATTCATAGCATTATGGTCAAATGTTCTGTGCAGGGAGAAAGAGTCGTTGAAGTGAAGCTCAACCTTGTTGAAGTGAAGCTTTAACCTCAGTTGCGTTGAGAAGGGAATCTTGGATTCCGAAATCGGTACGCTTTTCCCGTCCAGGTGGCAGTTCCATCGCTCAGTTTTGAGCATATTCTCCCGGAGTATAACCCAAGGAGTAAGTGTTGTATGTGTGATTGTGTGTGTGTGTGTTTCTTAACTTGAGCAACCTCAGCGAGGCCCCCCAAAACCCTCGCGAAGGTTTCTACACTGTTGATCGTGTGTTAGTGAAGGCTTTCCGGTTGAGAGGCTGGGGATGGTCACTGCTGTGAATTTTCCCATTCCAGCATACCACACAGTGTTTTGTTTATACCTGTGACGAGGTCCCTTGTTACGGCCGTTGGAGTGTTTCTTTCCCCATTTGACCTTGAGGCCGCAGAGCTCAACTTTTTATCTATGGAGAAAACGAGGTTGACGGTTGCCAATGTCTGTCCTGTTGCATCAGTTGCACACCCGGAAAAGACATCCAGTCCCCGAGATCCATATCGTAACGTATGGCGAATGAAAGCCATACAGCCATTAGATCACCCTCATTTATCAACTGAATGTAACCGTTTAGTTTGCGATATAATCTATTTCCAAAACAGCGCTACTGAAAAAGTAACTTATGTAATGGGCTAGGTGGGTAATAATCGTTAACGCGTTTACCTTGATGACTTTTTGACTTTGTAATGGAGGAGGTGGCTTGTAAATTTCATTAATGATTCGTTCGCTCCCGTAGTTACGGAGGGCTATGCCAAGTTAGAGTATCCAAGACACCAGGCGTCCTAGATCCAAGAGGCCAGGCCGAGGTCCGAGTAAAAGTATTTCAATACGTGCCGAAATGCATTAAGGAATAGAGCCCGTGTGAGGAGGGAGGGTTCGGCCCCATGGGAGTACAAATTGTTCCATTACCCGCAGCTGAGAGACACAACTACGGCATATACGTATGCTATTGTATAGAGAAACTAGCCAATGGCCCAGAGTTAGGAGCGTCCCTCGAACCAACGAGTACAAGGAAGTAGCTTGCGAATTATTGTGGAAGGTTTGAAAGGCGTGAATGCCATCTGCCCATTATGCGATCAAAGTGAATTGCCAATTAACTCCTTGGTTTTCGTGTGATTTATGTTCGGGGTGGTTTCACATTAGATGCGTTGCAACATTGTCCTTGAAAGCGGAAATGGAGAAAGAGACATGGATATGTGTTCTTTGCAGCAATCGGCTTGTGCGTGTAGGTAATATGCTATGAAATTCCGCTTCCGTTTATTATTTCTACGTTGCATACCTTCATTGTTTCTGTTGCCTATCTGCTGCAAAATATAGTGGAAGGGCAAGCTCGGAACTCATTAAAACACATTAATGGCAGGTTGTCGCGTTCAAAAGATACTTAGTTTGATCTGTACCACACAGAATATTTCCCTGTGAGGCCCATCTGTTGCAAAATACGGTGGACGGGCGATCAATTTATTACATATGAATTTGGAAGGTCGTCGCCATCAAGATAGTTTGTTTCGTACTTAAAATTCTTTTTACGCCTATCTGCTGCAAAATAAGGTAGATGGACAATCGATAGGTTCAAAGGTGCATGTGGCAGTCCTCTTGCATACTGCATGTTGGTGATAGGCCACCCCCTGCCAAACACTCTAGTGGTGGCTCGCAGGGTATTATGTGGCTGTAGAATGGTCAACAAGGGTTTCCAATGTGCAGCACTGTAGTTATCCTTGCATGCATGCTGCAGTGTTTCATCATACTGAATGTTTCTTGTTTTGCATGACCCTCTATTATCACATAAATCTCATCTTATAACCCACAAATAGATTAGGTGAATTATAGTGTAGCCTACTGACTTGTGTGTCACTGGATGCATTTTCTGATTTTCATTATTATATTTAAGGATGTGGTACTAACGTTTTTTTCCTCTGTGTAATTTTGTGATATATTAGTTGGAAGTGATACATATTTTTCTATTTCAGTAGTTCCATCGCATGGTTTACCGTTGGTGTCACTACTGTATTTATAATGGATATCATGTCCTAATTTTATTTGTTGTCGTTTAGTGGGCAACTGCCTAGTAATTGCTCTGCTAATCTATATTACGTTTCCTTATCTTATGCAATCTCTTCTGAACTTGGTGCAATAAATGAATGATTGTGTGTGGATTAGCTTGAGCTCCAAATGTTGTTATTGAAATACATAAGAGTACGAGCCCAACTGTTAAAAATCAAACCACATTATTTTCCATTGTTTTAACTTACATAATTTGGGCCATTAATAATAATTTAATCATTGCATCTCCTTCATACTTACTCTTATGGAATACATTTTTTGTGTTAACTACATATCATGAAGGTCAAAACATCATTAAAGAAGGTCGGTATTCACATTGATAGTTGAAAATATGACAGTTTGTATAAACCATTGAGTAAATACTGCTGAGTATCCGTTATTGTAGAAAATTATGTGTTTTGCAACTGTCTGTATTTTAATTATGATTCATGACCTTAAAACTCAATTGTACTCTCAAGAGAATGAATGAAATAAATCCATTAAGATCTAAAGTCATTTGCACAAAATGTCAGGAGATTACTTGGGAAAAATAAATGTAGAAAATTTTATTTCTATATTCCGAAAGTGACGAAGTTACTCATTGTTTACTTTCCTGAAGTGTGAGTGACTTTCTGAACTATTGGTTGGTATTGGTTGATACTTTCCGCCAGGTTTCTCTGCTGCTTTCTTTAGCCTCTGATTGGCACCTGCTTCCCGGCACCTCTAAGGCACTGCTCCAGTACTGCAGCGGAACCTCATGCTGTGCTTCAAGGCTGGGTTGCTGCTGCCTATGTGACACCAAGCTGTCAGCCTCTCTGCCGTCAGTCCCTACAACTGTCATCAGGGAGGTGATGACTTTCGCAGTGAGATTGTCTTGGAATGGCCTTCTCGAGCAAACAGAATGGACTTCTAGACAGCAGGATCAGAGGTGCCTCCAACTCCGCAGCCACGCGCCGCCAAATGTGGTGTACCTGCTGCGTTCATGGCACCAGCAAACCACACCGTGCTGCCACCATTGTCTGCTCACTTCTCATTCCTTTGATCAGAGAAAAGATCAATTTTTAAAGCTGCTTTTTTTACCACATAACCTTACATTTGAGGATAAGGGTGTTGCCATATTATTTGTGTTATCCTACCAATGAGCGATTGTTTTCCATAGAATATGCTCTTGCACGTGGCTATGTTAAATATAGGTTAGACTGAATGTAATGATATTATATCGGTAATTGTGCCAATAGGAATTACTCTACCTTTTTAACGTTTACTTTTTTTGGCACATAAGCATCAGGGACTACTTGCATTTGCTCCCTGTAGAATATGCAGGTGACTGATATATGTAAGTAAGACTTGGAAGTTGAAATGGAGTCTGTTATTGTGCCGCTAAGGTACGTCTTTCAGCTGTGTTCCTGGGTCAGTTTTTCCTTTCGAAGGGGGTACACCTTTCACATCATGGAGTGCAGGTATACAAAGAGCAATCTGGTTTAAGGTTGGCAGCACTAGAGTTATACGGGTTCAATAACTGCAGAAGCAGGTGTTAAGTTTTTTGTTTCAGGAGAAGGAACAAAGTTGTGCAGGATTCTGCTAAAAAGGCCGGTGTTGCTGGGGCTCTGAAACCCATGGTGCACCCATCAAATTGGGAGCATTTTAAGATGTTCTTCAATGTTTTATGTGCTATGAATTAGCAAGGATCTTGAACTTTCCTCTTGGGTCTCAAAACATGGCATTTTGTTTGAGGCGTCCAACCTTTTGCTTCAGCAATTAGCTCTGCATTTTTGCTTTTACATTTCAACTTGTGACTGGTTCATTGTATGATCACTTCCTATCCGAAAAGGGGCAAACATTCCAGTACTAGACATGCAGCCACCATAAATATAATGACTTTTGTTAAATTTTATCCCCTTTTTTCAAATGACTCTGAAATGCATCCCATTAACACATTCAGTGCAGGCCCGAGTTTCCTAAAAGTTATCAAAATCAGCTGTTAAAATAAGAAAGTAAAATAGAGGGATATTTCAGCACAATGACTGCCGTTCAAATACTTCTTTTAACAACCTTTGCACTCTGTTTAAAAGAGGGAAGCTTGTTGAATGCCATTCATGCGATTGGAAGTGGATATTAGTCACGTACGGAGGCAGAGGAAGTGCTCCTGGCCCGATTGGCAGAGCGGGCTCTGCATCTCGGCCTGGGAGGGACCTTGTCAATTGACGGGCTTATGCTGAATGCCTTAATAGCATCATCATTGGAAGAGCTTATAGCCATGACATGTCACCTCACAATACAATTGACCTGCCTAATGTTGGGAGTAGGACTGTATTTATATGTGTGGGTGTAAAAAATATTCCACTTAGTTGTGTGTATATTGCTATACTCTGTTCATTTTATCCTTGCGGGAAGGCTTGTGTGGCCAAAGCAAGTGGAGATAGGGGGAGGGAAACTTTCTCGACAATTGACTTTTCCTTTCCCAATCAGCAAACAGTAGACGTGGCCTCAAAGTCGCTCTCAGACCTCAGCCGAGTGAACATTGTGAATCTGCTCGTGGAGCAGTGTTGCCAAACCTCACGTGTTCTCTTGCGACTATGTATGCCTTCCACGGGCTTCTATGAAAGGATTATCCTCAATGCCTTCCATATGAGTATGTATATTATCTCAGCGCCGGGGACGAAATACCTGTGGCTACTTATGACTCACTCGTTTTCAGTGACAAAGTAGGGCGGCTATGCACATTTGGCAACGTAAGTTCGCTCCTCCTCTCTCTTGGTTCTACCCCTCCCCATCAAACGAGCCATCCGAGAGTGTCCGGGCTATCACGAAAGCTCATCCGCAGGCATAAAGTGAATAGACTATAGTATGGAGATTTCCACATTGAGATTATATTTAAGGATATGAGAAAATGGAGTGTTGAAGTAATTAATTATTAACTGTTGATAGTGATAAGATATGGTAATTGCATTATTTTCTTTTGATGGATCTGAGTCTTATGAAGCTAGAAGATCCGTCTTGGCCATTAGTGGTTGGTGCTCCATTGTAAGCAATGATTTTCCTGAAACTGAAACTAGTGAATTCTCCTTTATTACCCAAGGTAGCCATAGTGTGTGGAGATATTGATGTTTCATTGAATGTAAACTTTACTCTTATAATTGTTAGTCCTCAGGGTACGTAATAGATGTGCCTTCCGTAATTGATTTGTTGCCACAGTAAGTTGAATTTCTCTTCCAAAAGAGTTTGAATCTAGCCTAAAGTGACTCTCAACCTCAATTACTTTTGGTTGTGATCTTGGGGAGAGTTCAATGTGTGCTGGTTGTGATAAACAGATTCCATTACTCTTCCTGCAAACTAATTCATCAGTGAAGGAGTTCCTTCACTTTCTCTAGGTGACTTAATGGATCGTTGTTGGTGTTTTTTAACCTAAAATTTCAATATCTTTTCTTGTAGGTATTCAATTCAGGCAGTCCTTGCCTGTTGGGTTTGAAAGACTTCTGTGAAGTGAAGACTGTATCATGGGAGCATCCTGGTGCTGTGTGTCAATGGTGGAATTTCACGGGGGATTTTGCTGTGAGAATGGGTGCTGTTGGGGAGCCAATTTTCTATGAGTGTGGTTTTTAATCATTTAATTCTTTTTATGAATGAATGTTTTCTATAAATAAGGCTGTTGTTGTGTGTTACACTCTCAGTTTTGACTGACCATTATTAACTTTCATTAGGATTCAATAGGCACCTGTGACCGGATGAAATTCTTTTATTGTTGCAATATTGTAAAGCTTGTAATTGCTGTAATGGTCTCTTATGTTAAGATGTTGTTTTGTGAGGGTTTCTCAAATAAAAACTTCTATATTTGCATAACATGGTTTTTTATTTCCTTTTTTGACAGTTTTTTTTCCTTTTTGTTCTTTACGTGGGCAATGGTTAGATGTCAACTTGTGTTTACCCATTTTGTGTTTGAATAATACTTTCAATTGCCATTTAAAAAAATGCAATTTTGGGGTAAAGGGTGGTATGTCATTGAATGTCCTCTGATGGTGAGTGACAGTAATAAATGTGGACTTTAACTTTTATCTCATGTTTTTGAAGTTTTGCCTTAAATGAATGTTATGAATAGGATAATGGATAAACTGTGGTATATTTCTATAGCTTTTGGAAGATAAGTTGCTTGGTAGATGGTTAGAGGTAGTTGCAGTTAGGTTGTGTTAATGGGCTAAAACGGCTTCATGGTCTTGTCTGACAGTCTCAATAATCTCACCTGGGGTCTACAATTTTTCATTCTTTAAAGGGTTTGATATTGTTAGGCAACACTTTGAAATTCCACACTTATGTATTTTGATGTTTTACTGGTTGTATTGACATCTCCTGATGTTATAATTTTACCACGGTTGCCTATTAAGAAGTAAACCCAATGGCACACTACCCCTGCTGGTGGGGGTTGAAGAATACACCAGCAGTATCCCTGCTTGTCGTACAAGGCGACTAAAAGGGTGGAGGACTAAGCGGAGCAGAGGAACGAGTTTTCCTAGTAGACTTCAGCAACTCATGTGAGGGAAATCAGAAATTTTATTTTATATTGCAAATTCTTTTTGACTTTGCTAACAGTTCTGTTCCCACTTCTTGCACTGCACACACAGCCTTGTAAGCAGTTAGGATGAAGGGTTAGTGGAGGTAGGAAAATGCCAATAGGTTAGCAGTGTAAATCTTGCCGTGATCTTAATCCTAATTAACTAATGTTAGATGCTGTTCCACAACAGCCCATATAAATTTCTTGTACGAAATTGGCTTCATAGTTTGAATACATTTGAAAACTGAAAAGATTGAGGCAGTAGTACGCCGCCTACCTGCGGCGGATGCTTGCCCCTTCAACGCACGTATAAGAATGTTGTTATAAGCTAGGTCCATACTAATTATAATTAGAACATTTACACGGTAGAGCTGTATTTCACTTTTATAATGAAAAAAGGACACTATAATTGTTGTCATTATGAAGGAATTGGTTACGTTGATGCACACAGCGGAGGTAGCAGATAGAGGAAAGCGCAGGTAGACCGTCAGTGAAACAATCTGTTCTGAGGTCGACGCAGTCGTGCTCTGACGTCTCTGTTGGCATGGCTCCTATGCCCCGTCATGAAGTTCGCTAAGAAGGGACAGTACAGTCCATAAGTAATTTATAAAAAGCAACTGGCGCACATGGTATCTTCAATCGTGAAACACGGAGACGCGAGCGCAGCCATTCACGCAACGCATTCACACGCGCAAGTACTCCCTATCATGCACTCCTCTCCAAACACTCCATCGCCACCTCCGTCCCCCTCATGTCTAGGTGGATACCATCCGGACGGGGGCGACAGCATTTCCCCATCCACCTGCCTTGGAGGACGGGAGTGAATGAAAACATCTTTATGCCATTGTAGTGAGATTGTTAGGTTGTGATACTCACCTCTCGAAAAACGTGTCGTGTCGGAAAGGTGTGGTTATGTCGTCGTTTTTGCTCCCCCCCTTTAACCAGAGGCAGCTATGAGAAACATAGTAGTCGACTAGAGCGATAGAAGGAAGAAGACATAATGTTGTCCTTTAAGAAACGATCGCCAAATAATATTCATAACGAGCCGATGGAGGGCGGCTCTCAGTAGCGATTCATAGTTTGATATTGCCCCGTCCTGGCGAGCAGTAACGTAATGCACGACGTCGGTGTGCGCGAAGAAATGGTCGAGGATGAACAATGCAAGTCTCGTAGAAGCTCTTTTAGATTCGAATGATGCCACACATCATGTCGTGACTACATCCACACCTCTCTCTTGTCACACCATTTCAAGGCAAGTAATTTTTCCGATGACTTGAATCTCAGCTCGACTTTTTTCAGCTCCTCCATTTTCGGCATATCCCTTCTCTTCCTGCGAATGGCTCCGCAAGCATTTGTTGCCCTGTCCAACAAAGTAGTGCCGGGCTGGAATGCCTGTTGTCCACGTGAAGAGTATTACCTTGATCCAAATAGGCATGCATAAGGCTGGACACAATATCACCGGATTTGCCAAAGTCAGCATGCTGCTCCACTATGTCACTTTTCGTAGTCACATATGACAAATGTTTTTATTCCGAATCGTTTGTTTAAAGTCGGCCCTTTAACAGAGTTAAGCTTTCATCGACGCATAAATTTTTTAATGGCGCTAGTATTTTTAAATGCTGCACGCAGATGAAATACCGCGGGACTGACAGGTGATCTTCATGATTTGATTCTCTGTTGTCCGAAAAAATGAAGCATCCTCCAGATCGAGAGTGGCGCAATGGGTATCTGAAACCGTGGAACACGGTGATACGTGCACACCCATTCACGCAACACATTCACCAGTGCAAGCGCACGATTTGGATATTCCTATCGCAGGCACTTCAATGGGGATTATTTTCCTCCGTCGCACTTTTTGTTATGAGAAGTATGCCCCTGTATGATAATTAGTAGATTATCCTTACCTCCAGCTAATGCCGGCGGAATTCTTTCATCTGATAAACATTTTCTTATTAAGTGCTGACAAGGTACCATGGGATTTTTGGGATTGCAGCATGCCATTTTCTCGTTACAAGTGGAAGTAGACAGACAACATAATTTTTGAGTATTTTATTTTCGATAATATTTAATTATTATGTATCCCTCGTCGTTGAGTTGTATGTGATCCCTCCTACCGTTTATCCATCTGCAAGTAACAAAAAAGGCGTAATAAGCCTACTTTCCACTGATTCTTCCCCCGGTGCAGGGGAATGTTTTGAAATCATGTAGTTAGTTAAAGTGATGATTTACCTGATTATCACCTGCTTTCCTACTGCATAAAAGGGTGATGATGTTTTTCATTACGCTATCGACGACACGCAATGACGTAGCCCACACTAATAATGCTACGACATCTCGCAAAAATGCCCGATTTTGCTATCGATGGATTGGCTCAACTTCCTGACAACAATTCGAATGAAATGTGCGCAAAATATGTACATGGGAACCTCGATAACATTTTACGTACGGCCTCCTCATATGCGGTCTATAAATACCGCGTTTAGGTACATCTTGAGAAAGACAAAACAAGGGCATGAATTATCGCGAAACTGAAATCGCAAACCGCCGCCTTGGAGAGAGACTTTTTATAGCCGAAACTTTTTCTGGAAAACATCCTCTGGCCAGGATGGCACAATTCTCTCTCCCGATAACCTTGTGCACGCACAAACCTCGAGGCCCTTCTCGCAGCCCTCCGCATTCGCATAGCGATCGCCCCATCAATATCTATCATCCTCGCAAGGAGGTGAAGCCGTCTCTTTTGAATACTGATGTACCTCTGGTATACGGCCATCATCTGTGGGATAAGGGCATCCATCTTTCTTATACTAACTTAAGCAACCTACATGATCAGAATAAGATATTTTCAGAGATACATGTACTTCCCCCTCCTTATGAAATACGTTTTCGCGCATATAATACCTTTAATACGAGTTGAAATGTAAAATAATGCCTAAAATACACGATGAAATGCATAATGATTTCTTAAATACCCAGTGATATCCGAACCTTACTTACCTCAACCGCTTTGCTTACCGTCAGTCACTGGTTTCCTTTGATTTCAGGACTGAAGGGCAGCACCGGCTTGACCATCGTTGTGTGAATGCAAGATAGTTCCGACAATCGCTCGGACAATCGTTATGTGAACGAGGCATTAGCCATGACCTCCTAGATACTCAAGGCCTCCGCTGTGACGTCCCCCTAGGTGTAAGCCCCTTCTAACTAAGTTAGTTGTGAATTCTACCGTGTCCAGATCTGTCGTCCTGTCTGTTCGTTCGTCCGGTCGTTCTGTCATTAGATTTTCGGTGCAAGAGTCACGTTTCAGCCGTTTTGCTTGAGAAAATGCACAATTCCCTGAGACTTAGAGTAGAATGGGCAAATCCTCTTCGAGAAGTTCCTGGTCATGGGCAGTAACAGTGATATCACTGAAAGGCATAAGAGCAGCCATGAATGGCTCTTTGTCACCATTGAAGTCTCTGGGTGGACCTCTAATGGTGGTGGTGGGCCTCTAATGCATCTGTCTGGAATTTCCCAAGGAGCACGTACTTCATTTTCACTTCTTAAAGGCAAAAGGAGGTCAAAATCAATGAGAGCATGTGTAGTGTGTGTAAGAGCTGAAAAATGTCTCTTTGATTATAAAATCTGAAGAACACTGTTTATGCCGTATTTCTAGTCAAGAGAAGAAATTTTTAAGAAATTTCTGGTTGTGGTCGTTAACATTGTTTTTGATGGGTGCCAGGTATATGTGTCATTATGTCGCCTTTCTTTATCCGGGGCTTTAACATTGACGACATCCGGCCGTTGAGAAATAATTTTAATGAAAGCAGCTGTTCCCTCAGCATTAGTTAACCCCTTTGACTTACCCAGAGTATTAAGAGCCTATACAATATAATCATTAAAAATCGGGCTGACTGAACGAACATTCTGTTTTTCAATATTGGAGGGCCATAGAGCTTTGCCAGAGAGACCATGTCCATACATGAGCAACTTGTATCATTCAAGATTGTATTACTCCCTTTAAGTGCTGAAAGAAGCAGGCTATCGTCTCCGTCAGGCGGGGAGCCGGGAAAACCTCTACTACGACTATATCCCGGCATCCCCGCCTCGACAGCTCCCGAACGAGGTTGTAAAATGCCGCCTTCATCTTGCGGATGCTGGTGTCAAAAATTCAAAAAGGCGAAAAATTCGAATGTAAGGTATATTCCGGCTTCTGCTACCTTACGGTTCCACATATGGGAATTCTTGCTTCGATTTGAGGAATTTCAAGGATGAGGCTTTCTCTCATAGTTCATAATCCTTTTGCGTGTGATAAAAGTGACGTCCTTGTTCGCATGTATAGCGTATGCAGCTTTAATCACGGTAAGGAGAAGTTACCGAGTCCGCTTAGTGGTATTGAGTGGGAGGAAGCTGGGAAGAAGCTGGTAAGGAGCGGCGCATTTCAATACCGAAAAGAGTCAATCCTTGCCTAACATGCCATAGCCCAATGGAAAGCTGTATACACGCTCAACGAGCAAATTCAACTTCTTACACCTCCAACAGCCTCTCCATCCCTCTTTTATTTAGGTGTATCATGTCCGTCCTCTTCCTAATGCCTATCCCCATCCATTTGTAAAGAAACGTTGTTATAATGATAATAATGTATGTGGGAATCATAAAAGTAATAAGTGGCTACCTATTCTGTTAACGTTTATAAAACCGTGGGCATACCTCTCAAAATATTTCTAACGGTGTCACCATCCAAAAATGGAGTGGTGACGTCTATCGCTCAGAATATCCCTGCAACGAAAATAATTGATCACCTTCCGAAGCGTAATTACGTCAAGTGCAAAGAGTCATGTCGGAGACACACATAGCCATTCACGGATCACACCGTCCTAGAGCCAGAACGTGCCTCCTGTATGTCTCGACTCATGTCTCATTGTCAGCGTCGATAGCCTTCACTATTCAGGTGGATGTCGTCCCTCCTTCCGTTGATCCATCTCAAAGTAACAGGAAACCGTAATAAGAAATCTACATTCATGTTCGTACTCTACGTGCACATAATACCCTGGAAGCCACCACTTTCGTTTATGGCATGGGTTGATCAAAAACCGTCATGCAGCATGCATTCGACTCCCACATGCACACCACATAGTCCAGACAACGTGAAGCTGACCCAATGTTTAAGGTGATTCAAACAGATGCATGGTATGTTTGCGTAGGCCGCCAACTTTTTATGGAAAAGGTAGACAAGACATCAACTCTCAAACTCCGTTTAATCCCAGTCATGTTGCCCAATTGTTTATTGTCCTATAATTTTGTTGTTACATGGATCGAACGTAATTACAGCGCATACGTAGTGTATCGCAGGGTTAAACATTGTCATAAGTCTATTGATTGTACATGCATATACGGTTCCCAGAAGCGGCAGACTGTTCTTGTTGCACACTCCCTTTGTTGTATGGCGCCTGTCGCAACTACCCGGATGCTCTCTGTAATGCGGAGAAAGATATCATTATTACCTACTGAACATACCGCGATTGCAATGGTTATTGATAGCTTTCAGCGTTAAAATCCGCATTAAAGATGGGGGAAAAGGAAGCTAGACTTACATCGCTCCAACCCCCGCAACCATCTGTTGTAAGATTTTAGCCTCATTCGGGAGGCTATCGTCTACGTCAGGCGGGAAGCCGGAAAAACCTCAGCTACGACTATATGCCGGCATCCCCGCCTCAACAGCTCGCGAATGAGGCTGAAAAATGCCGCCTTCATTTTGCGGATGCTGCTGATGCTTGCGGAAAAAGCAAAATACGGAATGAATAACTCGTGGTTATCAATAAGGTCACAAGTTAAGTAATACAGACTGGCATCCAGAAACTCACATTCCTCAGGTCGTTCGAACCGATTACTATTATGGCCCCACTCCTGGCCAGGCCAATCCGCCGGGGAAATCCTGGGAGCGTAGGAAAGGTAACGTGAATACAAGTCTAAGGCTTCCGCAATACGTTTTTCAATGTAAAAAAGTAATCGTCACTTACTTCCCTCTAGGGGATATCCCAGTCTACATTACATCTACCCCACACATCTTCACCTTTCCCTCACCATTCTCCTCCTCATGCAGTCACACGATAGGAAATTGCAACAAATAGTGGAGCGACAAGTCTCGCAATGCGATGAGTTAACCATAAATTCATTCCGCGACGTGTGCCGCAAATCCGTTGGAAGGGTCGCAGTCGGTGGATGGGGAAAGGGACCCGTGTTCCGCAGAGTTGGGTCGTAAAACGGGCGATTGCATTTGCAACACCTCAGGTACCCACGATCATTTAAATGGAGGTCATCTCTCCTTCCGTTGATTAATCTGCAAATAACAGAAAACTGCAATAAGAAATCTTTATTCATGTTTGTTCTCTTCATGCACTGTTATTTTACAATGTCTTGACTCATGACTCATAGGAGAATTTTTCCATTGTTTTGGTACTTACGGCTCATAATTTTCCCTTTCAAATAATGCTCCCGTGCTTATTACCCGGATGCTTTCTGTAATGCGGAGAAAGAAATCATTATTACCTACTGGATATTCTTCCATTGCAATTGTTTTTGACAGCTTTCAGCGTTAAAATCCGCAATAAAGGAGGGGAAAAAGGAAGGTAGACTTAACTCGCTCCCACCCCCGCAGCCACCTGTTATATGAATTCAGCCTCATTCGGGAGGCTATCGTCTCTGTGAGGCGGGGAGCGGGGAAAACTTCTACAACGATTACATTCCGGCATCCCCGCCTCAACAGCTCCCGAATGAGGCTGTAGAACGCCGCCTTCATCTTGCGGATGCTGCTGATGCTTGCGGAAAAAGCAAAATACGGAATGAATAACTTGTTGTTATCAATAAGTTCACAAGTTAAGTAATACAGACTGGCATCCAGAAACTCACATTCCTCAGGTCGTTCGAACCGATTACTATTATGGCCCCACTCCTGGCCAGGCCAATCCGCCGGGGAAATCCTGGGAGCGTAGGAAAGGCAGCGTGAATACAAGTACTTTCTAAGGCTCCCGCAGTATGTTTTTCAATGTAAAGAATTAATCGTCACTTACTTCCCTCTACGGGATATCCCAGTCTCTCTCCCAGGCGGACGGCATGGCTGTCCCCCGTCACCTCATCCCCAGAGGTAGGCGGGCATCTGAAATGATGGGCAAGAAGAGTTGAAATGTACAGATCACATCTACCGCACACCTTTCCCTCGCCGTTCCCTCTCATGCAGTTACACGGTAGGAAATTTCAACAAAGAATGGAGCGACAAGTCTCGCAATGCGATAAGTTAACCATTAATTCATTCCGCGACGTGAGCCGCAAATCCGTTGGAAGGGTCGCAGTCGGTGGATGGGGAAAGAGACCCGTGTTTGGGTCGTACATATTGACATACCTTCACAACTCTGTGAATGGAATGGCAGTCTAATATTATTTACACATACCCAATGCTTTGGCCAGGCAAATGCTTCATCGTTTCATCCTGCGATAGTACTGTGTTCCCAAGGGTTCACGCCACAGGCGGTAGATTATTAACCAATTGTTTCCATGAAGTGAGCGGGGTCACCACAAAGGTAGTGGACGCTGGGCTGTGGGCTGCATTCGACTTGACGTGGACGTCAAAATGACGAAATGTTTAAGGTGGTTCAAACATATGCATGGTGTGTGAGCGTAGGCCGCCAAATTTTTATGGAAAAGGTAATTCCAGTCATGTAGCCCTCATTTTGTTGTTACATGGCATTAAGGTAATCACAGCGCATACGTAGTATATCGCAGGGTTAAACACTGTCATACATCCAATGCATGTACATGCATATACGGTTCCCAGAAGCGGCATACTGTTATTTAACGATGTCTCGACTCATGAGTCATAGGAGAATTTTTCCATAGTTTTGGTACTTACGGCTCATAATTTTGATGATCATATAATCCTCCCGTCCCTATTACCCGGATGCTTTCTGTAATGTGGAAAAAGCCACCTGTTATATGATTTCAGCCTCATTCGGGAGGCTATCGTCTCCGTGAGGCGGGGAGCCGGGAAAACTTCTACAACGACTACATCCCGGCATCCCCGCCTCAACAGCTCCCGAATGAGGCTGTAAAATGCCGCCTTCATTCTGCGGATGCTTGTGCCCTGTGGAAAAAGCGAAATACGGAATGAATAACTTGTTGTTATCAATAAGTTCACAAGTTAAGTAATACAGACTGGTATCCAAAAACTCACATTCCTGAGGTCGTTGGAGCCTATAATAATTAAGGCCTTCTCCGCCATCTCAACCGCCGACACTACCTCCTGGAGGAGATGGAGGACGCGGGCCCCACTCCTGGCCAGGCCAATCCGCCGGGGAAATCCTAGGGGCGTAGGAAAGGTAACGTGAATACAAGTCTAAGGCTTCCGCAATATGTTTTTCAATGTAAAGAATTAATCGTCACTTACTTCCCTCTAGGGGATATCCCAGTCTCTCCCCCAGGCGGACGGCATGGCTGTCCCCCATCAACTGATAGCCCCAGAGGTAGGCCGGCATCTGAAAAGTAGGGCAAGAAGAGTTGAGATGTATAGATCACATCTACCCCACACATCTTCACCTTTCCCTCACCATTCCTACTCATGCAGTTACACGCTAAGTTGTCGCAATGCGATAAGTTAACCATAAATTCGTTCCGCGACTTGAGCCGCAAATCCGTTGGAAGGGTCGCAGTCTGTGGTAGGGGACCTGTGTTCCGCAGAGTTGGGTCGTAAAACGGGCGATTGACATACATTCATAACTCTGTGAATGGAATGGCAGTCTAATATTATTTACACATACCCAATGCTTTGGCCAGGCAAATGCTTCATCGTTTCATCCTGCGATTGTACTGTGTTCGTAAGGGTTCACGCCACAGGCGGTAGATTATTATATAAGCAATTGTTTCCATTAAGAGAGCGGGGTCACCACAAAGGTAGTGGACGCTGGCAAACTTCACTTGTATGAGGAGCCAAATGTGGGCTGCATTCGCCACAAAAGTTAAAGAGAAAATTTTCGCAGCCAGGTGTTCCTCAGGAAGCATTTGCCTGTTACACCCTCTCGCCGCGTTGAGGCAGCATTGGGATAAGAGAGGGTCATGCTCATGCAAAACAAGAAACATGCGTAGGATAATACAATGCGGGGTTAGTGCAATAACTGCTGAAATGCCCCCTATCGCCGCGCTGAGGCAGCTTTGAGGTCCATCTAGATCTACGTAACACCACGCGGTCCACCTATAGGGTGTTAAGCAGGGGGTGCTCAATCACCAGCATGCTATTGAATGTTCACATGCACAGTACAAGAACCAAAAAACCGTTACGCACACTATAACAGTGTACTACCAAATCCATATCTGCATAATAACCTGCGATGCACGTCTAGGGTGTTTGGCACGGGGTGACCCATCACCAGCAAACAACAGGGAAGAGGACCGCCACATGCACGCCTCACGTCGTGTTATATGTGATTGTGATAAGCCGAGAATTGCATCAAGTTATACATAAGTCAGTAGGCTACACTACGATTCATTTGATGTAATTCTGGGGTCTAACATGAGATTTTTGTGGTAAGAGAGGGCCATGCAAAACAAGAAACATGCGTATTAGGAAACACTGCAGCATGCATGCAAGGGTAACAACTGTTCTGCACAGCGGAAACCCTTGTTGACCGTTAGACATCTACATAATACCCTGCAAGCCCCTGTAGAGTGATTGGCAGGGGGTGACCAATCACCAACATGCCACATGCAACAGGAACATGCACCGTGCACCATTGAACCTATCGATTGCCCATCCACCGTTTTGCGCAGCAGATAGGCGTAACGCGGCGACCTGTCATTAATGTCTATGAACGAGTTTCGAGCTGGCCTATCCACCGAATTTAGCAGCAGATAGCCCTCACGGGGAAAATTTTGTGTGGTGCAAAACGTACGAAGTCTCTCTTGAACGTGGCGACCTGTCATTAATGTCTATGAACGAGTCGAGCTGGCCTATCCTCCGAATTTAGCAGCAGATAGCCCTCACGGGGAAAAATGTTGTGCGGTGCAAAACATACGAAGTCTCTCTTGAACGCGGCGACCTGCCAATGATGTGTATGATAGAGTTTCGATCCACCGAATTTAGCAGCAGACAACCCTCACGGGGAAAAAATTTGTGCGGTGCAGAACGAACGAAGTGTCTCTAGAACGCGACGACCTGTCATTCATGTGTACGAACGAGTTTCGGGAAGGCCTATCCACCGAATTAAGCAGCAGATAGGCGGCAGAAAAAATGTAGGGACGCGACATAGAAATAACACAGGCTAACAATTACCAAAGCTTTTTCCCTGAACATACCTAATTGTTATGTTTTAAGTTGCTTAATCCAAATGTGATGCTTAAAACGTTGTACCACCCACCATTTAATCACATTTTACATTTGAATTTACGATAGCAAGCAACATTTTTAGTATTTAACAGTTTTTCTATAGTTGAAAAAAAAATTGAAAAAGTAGCTCTCACGAACAGAGATAATGTGGGATTACTGTAGGTACTTCACCGAGAAGTGCAGCAAGCGATTCATCGCAGAAATACAAAAAATTAAAACAAATAATTCTATGATGTTACACAGCTTATCATTGATTTCCCTAGACACCTTATAGGGGTATTAGACTAAACATTAAATTACATATTAATGGGAAACGATGGGTGATACAAAAAGACTAAGTTCAGCTTTGGATTCGGCACATAAAAGTATATGAGTATCATGTATTAAAATGAAAAGATTTCAAACAATTTACAAATTTCCTTGTTGGCGTGTGTTATGAACGGGAGCGTCATTTCGTAGTGTGGTGCCTACACTCCCTAACCAATTGCTGCAAAGTACACAAATCCACGTCTTCTTCTCAATTTTCGCTTTCGAGGACGACGTTTCTACGCACCTCAAGTGAAACCACCTGGAACATAAATCGCCGGACACCCAAGGAGGGTCATCTATCAAATCGCCTCGGTCGCATAACGGGCAGATGTCATTCACGCATTTCAAGCCTTCCTCAACAACTTTCATAACTTCTTCCCGGTACTTACTTGGGTCAAGGTACGATCCTAACTCTTGACTATTTGCTAATTTCGCAATGTAATAACAAACGTAGATGCCGCAGTTGTAAGTGTCACTCTGTTGCGGGTAATTGAACGATTTATATTCCCAGTTGGGTTCGAACTCTTCCTTCAGCGCGCGGGCTCTATTCCTTAATGTTTTCAAGCACTTTTTGAAATACTGAAACGGGCGCCTGGCGTCTTGGATCAAGAAATGAAAGTTTTTTCGCGGAAGTTTACGTAGAAAAGACACCAACGGTTGCCGTTTTCATTATACAGCATTTAAAGAATTTCATTCGCTAAGTTGACATCTGGCGCAAAATTTTTAGGAGACAATTTCCCTTCTATCGCATTCTGTGACGATTCGCATGTAATGTACTCGACGTTGGCATTGTTCTCCGTAACGACGCACGCGAATGAATCAATGATGAAATTTACAAGCCAACTCCTAACAACGTCAAAAAATCTTCAAGGTAAACGCGTGAATGGTTTTTACCCACGTATCCCATAACATATTGTAATTTTTCGGTAGCGCTGCTTTGGAAATAGTTTTTATCGCAAATTAAACCGTTGGTTGCTGTTGATAAATGAGGGTGATGCACTTCCGTCTTAACACCCTCCGTTCGCCATACCTTTGGACGTGGATCGCGGGGAATGGATTTACTCAACGTAAAAGATAAAATTTTCTTACCCTCAAACGACGTTCCCTTATCGCGTCTTTGACTACGCTGCCTCTTTCCCCATTTCTCCCTCTTCATGGTCGGATCTTCCCCTCGCCTGAATACCAACACCTGTTTCTCTGTCGGCGGGATGCCAAGTTGTATTTCTTTAATGGTTGCCTCGACTGCCTTGGTTGTCTTACTGCCCGAACGAATCTGCCACACGTTAAACGCAACTGGGATCCTAATATCGATTTCTTAACCAAACCAAACCAGCGATCAACGGACGAGTTGCTGAAAGTAACTCCTAGAGACCCCTCTTTCTCTCCGCGCAGAATATTTTACCATAACGGTACGAATGGGATTAGTCGCTTCAACAACCATTTGCAAAACATAGGATTGTAAAACTGATTCTCTTCTTCGCGTGTAAAGTCGTTGAATGCCTTAAGCATTTCATTATATCGACGGAAAAACGGACTTCTTCTATAGAGCCTATAACGTGGCTCCTTCGATTCCTCAGCATCGTCGCTTTTCAATAATTCCTCCGACGGAGCAGGAGGATTTTCGGAAATCAAGCGTTTGAATGAATTGATGGATTCTACTTGATTATCACCTGCTTTCCTACTGCATAAAAGGGTAATGATGTCTTTCATTACGCTATCGACGACACTCAATGACGTAGCCCTGACTAATAATGCTACGACATCTCGCAAAAATACCCGATTTTCTTTTTTTTTCGAAAGCTTGGCTCAACTTCCTGACAGTAATTCGAATGAAATGAGCGTAACATATATACACGGGAACCTGGATAATATTTTCCGTACGGCCATTAACCTCCTCATATGCGACCTCTAAATACCGCGTTAAGGTACACCTTGAGAAAGACAAAACAAGGGCATGAATGATCGCGAAACTGAAATAGCAAACCGCCGCCTTGGAGAGAGACTTACGTTTGTCTGTAACCACCTTCGCACGGTAATTGAACGATGACAAGAAATTTGCCAATGAATCAGTGTTATGAGATGACGTTACCATCTCCATGACCGGTACTATAACATTCCCAATATTTACTACTCCTGAGTAGTAGATCACCCTCTTCCGACTTC
The DNA here is from genome assembly GCF_921293095.1 of Ischnura elegans. Taxonomy (NCBI): domain Eukaryota; kingdom Metazoa; phylum Arthropoda; class Insecta; order Odonata; family Coenagrionidae; genus Ischnura; species Ischnura elegans. The sequence goes on from NC_060248.1 coordinate 123,507,927, forward strand.
CCGGAAACTGCTTAACGACTGACCCCGTCGCATCAAAGTGAAGGATGGGTTTATCATGCGAAGGGAGGGATGCTATCATCTCATTCTGTCTACGCGAAAAGCAATGAACGACCATAGGGAAGCCAAAAATTTGGAAGTATCTATCCTCATCCCTATCACTTACGTACATCTGATAAACATCTAGAATAGGGTTTCCGCAGTAGTCCCCCGAAGCAATCACTTTCCCTCATGGGAGGGAAAGGACTTGGTACTCTTCTGGATGGAGTCAACGGAGGCCACCCCCTGCCAAACACCCAAGATGTGGCTCCCACGGTATTGTTTAGTACGTACTTGGGGATAGACACAGGTAAAATGATGCTGCATGTGCCACTTTATTTCATCATTTCATAGCCAAGTTGTTAAGTTATAGAACGAATGATTCATTCTAGAATGTAGAGGAGACATGTTGATATCTATAATTTTCTCTACCCACCATCTTCATCGCGTTTGGTTGGCATCTAGCTGGGTGACACTGATGATTATTAACAAGTCTGCCACCACTATGAAGTTGATTTGCCAAAAAATGCAAAGCAAAGCAAAAAAATATAGGTAGCAGCCCTGAAAAGAGCTTTGTTATGATGAATAGATGCAGCCATAAGCGTTGTCAGTTCCTTTACATACTACTTCTAAACATTTGTGTAAAAGCACTTGTGCGCTTTCACCAAATCACGAAATAGGTCCTCCGTCGTTGAGAGCCTGGATCGCCAAACAAATTCTGTGAGGAACGATTCCAGATTTCCCACACGTAATCTGCCGGTCCTCCTCCTCAAGTCCCGTTTCATTACTGACCACACGCTTTCGATGTTTTGCGTGTGGGTGCTTCTATCTCCGGGACGAACAAAATTCTGGGAGTGGTTGACGGTATCATGGATGTACCCCAAACTCTCCAGACCGGCGTACCCTCGCCACATATCTGTTTTAATCGTCGTTCCCATTCTTACGTATTTTGTTATTGCCTCGTTGAGAGTGGCGGCATCCCTTTTCTCCCTGGTCTCCCGGTCAACACCACCAAGGACCCACTTCGTTTGGCAGAGACGACCGCGGTTATATTTTCGACGTCCGAATGCGCTCTCGTCGATCTCGACCACGTACCCCGGACCGCCGATTTCTACACTCGTTTCCTGGAGCCAGGTGAAGACCATCTCTTGGAAGGCCCAGATGATGCTGGAAACCGTCCTCCGCTAGATGCCTATCTCCTTAGAAATTACACAGACTTGATAGCGATTAATCCAGCCTATGACTACGGCAAGGACGTCCTCCGGTCTTGTGGCAAACCATTGAAAAATGGTTCCCACTGTGATGGAGGGGACGCGTTGCTGAAAGTAACTCCTAGAGACTCCTCTTTCTCTACGGGCAGAATATTTTACCATAACGGTACGAATGGGATTAGTCGCTTCAACAACCATTTGAAAAACCTAGGGTTGTAAAACTGATTGTCTTCTCCGCGTAAAAGGTCGTTGAATGCCTTTTTCATTTCATTATATCGACGGAAAAACGGACTTAATCTATCCAGCCTATCACGTGGCTCCTTCGATTCCTCGGCAACGTCACTTTTCAATAATTCTTCCGCCGGCGCAGGATGATTCTTCGGAAATCAAGCGTTTGAATGAAGTGTCTACGCTGATCACTTGTGAGTGAGTAAGTGATCGCTTTAAGATGATTATCACCTGCTTTCCTAATGCATAAAAGGGTGATGATGCCTTTCATTACGCTATCGACGACACTCAATGACGTAGCCCTGACTAATAATGCTACGACATCTCGCAAAAATACCCGATTTTCTTTTTTTTCGAAAGCTTGGCTCAACTTCCTGACAGTAATTCGAATGAAATGAGCGTAACATATATACACGGGAACCTGGATAATATTTTCCGTACGGCCATTAACCTCCTCATATGCGACCTCTAAATACCGCGTTAAGGTACACCTTGAGAAAGACATTACAGGGGCATGATTGATCGCGAAACTGAAATCACAAAATGCCAGAAGAGACACTTGCGTTTGGCTGATTCCTCCTTCGCACGGTAACTGAACGATGACAAAAAATTAGCCAATGAATCTGTGTTATGAGATGATGTAACCATCTGCATGGCCGGTGCTATAATATGCCTAATATTAACTACACCTGAGTAATAGAGCACCCTCTTCCGACTTCCCGGAAACGGCTTAACGACTGGCCCCGTCGCATCACCCAGCAGCTATCAGCAGCGCCTTTCTTCTACAGAACTGCTTCCATTTAATGGGTGCAGCATGGGTGTCGGACACCTTAACTTCAGCAACACCGCCCCTGTTAACATTATCCCGCACTATTTCTTCTCCGGAAACAGTAAAGTTTTCGCCTGTTGGTGTAGTTGTTGAACCTGTAAAACTCGCGCCGCCGCACAGATTGCTCCTTATACCCCCCGCACTCGGTAATGGGAAAGGTGTAACCCTTCGAAAGGAAAAACTCGCCCAAAGACTAACTTTTGTCGGCATTCTCACCAACTCACATATCAACACACGGATTAAGGTTTCGAATCTGATCTGGGATTACCAAAGCCACGTACAAGAGAGTAATGCACAGGGAACAAAAACAAGGTACCACAAATGGCAATATAACACAAATTCTACGCTAACTCCTTCTCCCTTAAATGCAGGCAAATGTTTTATAAAATTAAAGTGAAAAAGAGTACATGCAGTAACGGATTAAAGAATTTGTGAAGGGGAATATTCTAATTACAGTTATATGTAAATATCATCTAAAATGAAATATCTAAAAAGAGGCCATGCAATAACGGGTTAAAATAATGTGCGAAAGATAATATGCTAATAGCAATTAAATTGAAATATTTGCTAAAAATAATTCATATAAATTAGTACAATCTGATTTTTTCGTAAGCCGTATATGGAAAATGTTTTAGACGATATTCCAGATAGTTACTTACACTTTCTGCACCAGGAACCACGAAGACTTCGAATTGCTGGATGCTCGGATGCTGTTGCTACCTCGCTGAGGGCTGGTGGAACAATGAAATTACGCGCGCAGGGTGTCTACGTATTTTGGTTTCCCAAAGCCTAGTTGCTCGCGATAGAACAATTCCTATTGGCCGCCTAAATTGTCCAATCGTGTAAAGGTAATTAGCCTTTTTCTGGTATTTATTAGGTCTACATAGAATGGCTGGAAATACCCGCTGCTAATCTCGCACCCAGTCTCTTTCCTCCACCGTTCACTCTCTCTCCACTGACCTTTCTGAGGCAATCTGGTTTTTACATTACCTTTCATTTTGCAATGCCTATAGAACTTTTATACGAAGTTATTCGGTTATTTTTACGGATTTCAGCAAAAGGGCATTATATTATAGACCAACAAGTACATTCCAAAAAGAATTTGTGTAATTTATTTGTTTCTTCAGCAATAAGTTCCGCCAAAGGAACAGAGAAAAAGATTTCAAAAAACTCTCGAATGAAAATTCTGATTCCGAAGGAAGCTAGGGAAAGCGTACATCTGTAGTGGCCCTCTACGTTGACGTCAGCAGCTAACGCTCTGTTTCACCAGGTGACGCCGTTTGAGGCACATCACTATCCGAGTCCCTATCCTCGTCGGCACTGTCACTTCTGGTATTTCCAGGATCGATTGATCCGTATTCAGCTTGGACATTTTCGCAGTGCCCGCAAGTCCCGTCCAGCAAATTTGCCTAATGCTCCACTCGTCCTAGTAACTATGAACACGTCGAGAGCGTAAGCAAAACTAACGAGAGCTCTAAGGAACCAACGATAGGCACTTCAAAAAAAATCCTGGCTGTATAATTCCGAGAAAAAATGTAATTCCACCGAAACGTCATTTGAAAGAAAATCCTTGCAGGAGTAGGGAAGGGAATGCTTACAGAACATTAACGGTTAAATTTGAATACATGCCAAGAAATATTTGAAAAGAAAATGAGCTATTCCGAGAAGAGTGAGGTTATCGTCATCCACATACATATTTCAGTAGGAGGATACTTGCACCAATCTACTCTTGGGTGTGCCAGTTGGAGGGTAATGAGTCTTTCCAAGAAAACATTAATGCGCTAATGTGTCCCGAAGTAAGCCCGTGAGGTGCACAGGGCAGACTACCTTAATGGTTCCTGACCAGAGAACCAAGATATGAGAGTAATTACCTGGCGGTGGCTCTCATATCCTCCTCCGTCGCCGGGAATCGAATTCTGGCGTGGTACTGCCGGCGGACGGCGGCACAAAATTCTTTTGCCTTCGCCGACACCGTAGACCGTCCCACGCCGAAAGTCATGCCCTCCACCCCATAGTCCAATCCCGAATTCAGGAAGTAGAGGGCGATGGCCACCTTCTTCCTCACCGGGATAGCCTCTCTCATCTGCGTATCCTGCCTGGCCACTGTTTCCCCCAAGTCTCTGCATATTAGTCTGAACGTGTCTCTGCATAGACGAAACTTTTTCTGGAACACATCCTCTGGTCAGGCTGGCACATCTCTCTCCCAAAAACCTTGTGCACGTACAAACCTCCAGGCCCTTCTCGCAGGCCTCCTCCGCATTCTCATAGCGATCGCCCCATCAATATCTATCATCCTTGCAAATGAGGTGAAGCCGTCTCTTTTGAATACTGATGTACCTCTGGTATGCGGCCATCATCTGTAGGATATGGGCATCCATCATTCTTTATTCTAATTTCAGCTACCTATATGGTCAGAGTAAGATATTTTCAGAGATACATGCATTTCCCCCTCCTTATGAAATGCGTTTTCACGTTTCAGTACGCGTTGAAATGTAAAATAATGCCCAAAATACACGATGAAATACATAATGATTTCTTAAATACACAGTGATATCGGAACCCTACATACCTCAACCGCTTTGCTTTCCGTCAGTCACTGGTTTCCTTTGATTTCAGGACTGGAGGGCAGCACCAGGTTGTCCATCGTTGTGTGAATGCAACATGGTTCCGACGATCGCTCGGACAATCGTTATGTGAACGAGGATATTAGCCATGACCACCTAGATACTCAAGGCCTCCGCTGTGACGTCCCTCTAGGTGTACGCCCCCTCTATCTAAGTTAGTTGTGAATTCTACCGTGTCCAGATCTGTCGTCCTGTCTGTTCGTTCGTCCGGTCGTTCTGTCATTAGATTTTCGGTGCAAGAGTCACGTTTCAGCCGTTTTGTTTTAGAAAATGCGCAATAAGCAGAGACATGGAGTAGAATGGGCAAATCCTCCTTGAGAAGTTCCTGGTCATGGGCAGTAACAGTGATATCACTGAAAGGCATAAGAGCATCCATGAATGGCTCTTTGTCACCATTGATGTCTCTGGGTGGATCTTTAATGGTGGTGGTGGGTCTGGAAGTTCCCAAGGACCACGTACTTCATTTTCACTTCTATAAGGCAAAAGGAGGTCAAATCCATGAGAGCATGTGTAGTTTGTTTAAGAGCTGAAAAATGTCTCTTTGGTTAGAAAACCTGAAGAGCACTTTTCATGCCGTATTTCAAGCTAAGAGAAGAATTTTTTAAGACATTTCTGGTTGTGGTCGTTAACATTGTTTTTGATGGGTGCAAGGTATGCGTCCTTTCTTCATCCGGAGCTTTAACATGACCACTTTCCACCGTTCAGAAATAATTTTAATGAAAGCAGCAGTTCCCTCAGCATTAGTTAACACCTTTGACTTACCCAGAGTATTAAGAGCCTAAGCAATATAATCGTTAAAAATCTGGCTGACTAAACGGACATTCTGTTTTTCAATATTGGAGGGCCATAGAGCTTTGACAGAGAGACCATGTCCATACATGAGCAACTTGTATCACTCAAGATTGTATTACTGTCTTTAAGTGCAGAAAGAAGCAGACAGTGTGTGACAGTTATCAAATTCAGGGAAGATCACGCATATTCCATCATTCTTCTGCTTTACCCAGTTATTCCTTGTGCACTTGAATATGTGTACTGGATCTATAACAAAGAACAGGGCGAAATACATCGAATGTGTGAGGATAGACGATGCTTACAGAAGGTGGTGTTGCAAAGAAAGGCATTGCTTTGCGATTATGGAGTAATTGTCTGTGATTACGGAAATAACTCTTAGTCCAGCTTTCTCAACCCCTATGACAACCTTTTTTATTACGTCGAGGGAAGTGGCAGTCAATGAACTAACAGGACAATAAACGCAAACCGTTCATGGTTATTGAGGTTTTTCGTTTGAAGTTTCAAATAAAATAAGAAACCCTCATCTACCCCAAATTTAAAAGATATATTCATCTTACGAATGGTACTTGGATGGGGTAAAGGAAGACTGCCAGTATTTCTGACAAACCTGTACGCATATGGAGGTATGAGGAAGAACATCGAAGCAAAAACAATCGCATTAGCGTTGTATCTCAGTGCCTCTTTCTTTTTATGAAGTAATTGCAGTTGGTAGAAATAAAGTCATAAAAATTTTCATTGTCTTTATCATTTATTTTCATTTCGTCAAGAAGTTAAGAAATCTTGTAAAAGTTGGTTATGATGTCAGTTTTGCTTATTTTTTCATGTAATTCCAATGTTTCATAAACCTCATACAAGAATTTCAAGTTGTTAGGCATATTATATTTTCCAACTTTAGTCTGCTCATTTCCATTAATATATGATCTAATGTTTAATTCATTGTCAATTATTGCCGTATGTGGCAACACTGGGGCTTCTTTTACAACAATATGAATAAAGTGCAATGACTCTGTCTTTTCTACAAAGTGAGATGTGCTTGTTTTCCCTTGCCAAAGTTAACAATTTATCAAATGACTTAAGTCCCTGTCGTGCTCTGTATACCTCTTGCAACTGAATGATTTCCCTGATAGCTGCTTCAACAGCTGAGCTCTCCAGCGGTTGCCTCTTCTCCTCAGGAGCTTCGCTGCTGGTGCTGGCAGTTGAGAGGTAACTTGGACAATTAGGAAAGATGTGGGGAACTGCACCCTCCTTAAGCCTAGGCCTAAAAAGTGGTGCAGTCACAACTTTTCCTGATCTCTCATCAAGATAGCTCGTCTTGCAAAGGACTTAATATTTATGAAAACGTAACTGGCAAACCTGGAAAAAGGATTATCCTGTTAGTTGTTGACACTTATAAGCACTGTAGTAGTAACTAATTCTGAGCTTATTGGCTGAGCGATGGCTATCAGATAAAGAAATTGCAAGATTCAAGATGCTGTCATAAAATTAGTTAAATATTCTGACCAAGTTACTAGCTTATTGGGATCCATACTTGTTATTAGGGGTCAAAATAGAAAGTCCTCATGGCTACTAAAAAGGTAAAACCCTCTTTCTCATTTTTGACTGCTAATGCAGCTTCTTAAAAATAGATAGTAGAAAGAGGATACATCGATTATTGCATAGGTAAAGACAGTCTTGAGAATTTTGATAAAATTCGCCGCTAAATGCAACGCTGTGGTGAGCAGTCACCGGAGGACTAACACCAATTACTTGAATAAAACATTAATTGGCGAGGGAAGAAAATTGCTAATAAAATAGGAGTTAGAATGAAATAAACTCAGATGATATGCTGTGTTATGGAGATTTTACGCCCCACAATTTAAGTCCCACAATAGGCGAGTCAGATGTGAAACATACAAGAATATGTGGATGTGAGGCATAGAAGCACAGACAAAAGACAAAGTGAACAAAAGATAAACAATAATCTCACGTAATTTGGAAGGATAAATGCTTAGGGATCCTAAAGCCGAATTCACTGAATTTTCAATGTGTGAATGAGAGGAATTTGATTTCTGTTAGAAATAAAAAAGTGGATACCAAGATGAGAATATTCTCATTTGAGGATCCATTTAACGAAGATAAAAGATGGGAAGCTTCGTACATTTTTTAAAAATAGTTGCAAAATTATCTCTATGAACTTTCATGACAGGTTTATTAACTACAGATTCTTCTTCAGGTGTAGCGTTTAGTAATGAATATGCAACAGTCATTATACGCAGCATAGAGATGATAGTAAAAGGTGGTTAGAATACATGAAATATCTTTGAATAAATCAAAATATGGAAATTGGTTCCTGCACTTTCACCAAGTCAATAATCAATAAATAACGCATTTCCAACCACTTGCCAATCAACGGGATTAGAAACCAGAATAAGGAAATTTTATTCAGATATGAATCCTATTTCCAGAAGCTTTGTTCACTTTGAGCTACAGTTTACTTGAGTAAACATCACCAAATACAGCAGATTCAGAGAGAGAGGGCGATTATTTCCAAGTCATTGAATTAAAGGACCCCACGACCCAGTGGAAAATATCCTTAAGTTTACCGGCCGAGAGAGCACAGCAATGTTAAGGACAATATTTTCCACTGGCGCATAGGCCTACATGTAACCGACAAACACAGAGACGCACACAGCCATTGAGCAGCCACACAGACGCCAGAACGTGCCTCCTGTATATTAAGTTATTCCACATTGCTGGCGCGGGAGGTATTGTGAGGAATGTTACCCCAGGGGTCAACACCCGCAGCTTCATTATTAGGCGAAGGATGTTGGCCCTCAGGGAGCGAAATATCGCAATCCTGGATGAAGGGGAAAATTCTTACGACATTCTCCGCGAGAGGGGAGTTGGGAGTCCGCTGCCGCTCTCTTTCACCGAAAACTGGAAATAGGAACACTTACATTCCGTAGCTCTTTGGATCTGATAAGGACGATCACAGTCCTGCAAAACAGGGCGAACTGTTGTAAGAAATCACAGCGGATGAATATGAGGAGAAGTTATTAGAGAAGGTTTTTCATCGTAGTATAAGTATGTACGCACCTCCCTACAATCGCCACCCCAAGTGGGCACCCAAGCGCACCATGAGTGAGTCGCCCAAAAGCTGATGACCGAACATAACGGGCCCTTCCATGGTCGGCAACTGAAATTGGAGAGTAGCAGTGTTTTTTCTAGAGTTCACGACATGCTTTCCACTGTGTTGTTGAGATGCAAATGGAGTTTGCATGCCCCCGCACGGGGGGAAGAGGCTGATCTCTTCCTTTGGGAAGTCGCGCCCCCACGGACCCTAGCCCACCGAGGAGACAAACTCGTTAAAAAACCCCGTCGCTCGCTCGGATAGTGTCTAGACAGCATGTGACTCTGCTGTTTTGAGTAGCCGTAACATCTGGCGTCCAGAATCACCCACGTGTTTGTCGTGCGTGGAGACCCGTACATGGTGGAGTAAGGGATCCTGGTGGGTGAGTTCTCCGTCTCCCCACTGGGCGTCGGAAACCTGGTATGGGCCGGAGTTCAATACCCCACTTCGGCCCTGGATTCCCCGAAAAACGGGCGGCCGAGAGGAGCCCAGCTCCCTGCACGGGGGGAAGAGGGTGATCTCTTCCTTTGGGGAGCCGCGCCCCCACGGACCCGAGCCCACCGAGGAGACAACCTCGTTAATAAACCCCGTCGCTCGCTCGGATAGTGTCCAGACAGCATGTGACTCTGCTGTTCTGAGTAGCCGTAATATCTGGCGTCCAGAATCACTCATGTGTTTGCCGTGCGTGGAGACCCGTACGTGGGGGAGAAGGGGATTCTGGTGAGTGAGTTCTCCGTCTCCCCACTGGGCGTCTTTTTATCCTTTTCGCGCCGAGCTCCCTCACGGGAAGTTGCTTTTGGCAGTACGAAGGGTTTGAGAATTTCTTTTTCGCCCCGTGCGGAGTTTTTTCTCGGCTTAGGAGTGTCCAGGTAGTCGCTTCCTCCCCTCAATGACCTTTCCTAGCGGGGTGCCGGACCCTTCTTTTGGCAACTGGGCAAATATAATCCTCGACCCTTTTCCCCGAAGGCAGCCCATCCCGGCGTATTTTACGGTCAGTTTATTGTTACCAGTGCAATTTTAATTTTTTTAATCGTTACTGTTGCATTAAATGTCAGTTCATCAATGTATTCCTTTCATTTTGCAATGCCTGAACGTAGAACCGTAGAACTTATAAACGAAGTTCTACGGTTATTTTTAGGGTTTTCAGCAAAACGGCACTATATCACAGACCAACAAATACTTTAAAGGGAATGAAATCTTTCAATGTTCCTAGCCTACTTCTAGGTATTTACGATTTATGATAGTAACATATTTTAGATCCATGATGCCAAAATCCACACTACTCATTTTCGTCTGCTCTCCAGTTCTCTGAAAACATGAGAATGATACATTTAGAATTTTTTTAGAAGAATGTTTTCCCGAAAAATTCTAATAAAACTACTTGAAACTCACAAATTTGTTGTTTGAAATGGCTAAATATTATTTTTAAAAGCAAATTTGCTTGTATAAATAGAAATTCATATTACGCACGAAATCAGAATAAATACAAAACACTGTTTCCAGAATAAATTCTGGGAAAAATCGTTTGGGGACCACAAAACGCCATTACCAGCTATCCTTTTCTGTACGCATGGGGAAGGGAACGGGTAGTCTTCTTTTCGGAATAGATCCCTCCTCTTCGTTTGATGAAGATTCTGATTCATCTGCATACATACATTCCGAAGAAGGCTCGGGAAGACGTGCATCTGTCGTGTCCCTCGGCGTTGACGGCAGCAGCTCACGCTCTATCTCTCCTGATGACGCCGTTTAAGACGCATTACTATCTGTGCCACCATCCTCGTCTTCACTATCAGTTTGGGTAAGTATTTCCAGGATCGATTGATCCGTTATTAATGAAACACTGCCTTGCTATTTTCCACAAAAATAAAATTTTACTTCGACTCGAGTTTCAATGATACTACATCATTTTCAAGGCACTACTGAGAGAGGAGAAATGGGGTGGAAGGTCCTCAAGGAGGTAGCTGGAATGGGTAGAAGTGCAAGGCGTGGGGGGGGGGGGGGAGAGGGGAGAGTGGAAAAACCAGAGGAGGTAAAAAGGTTGGGAATTGAAGGGTTTTTCCAGGGTTAACAAACTTGAACATAGAAATGAAAGCATTTGAATACACGTGGCGGTCTTCTTATCTTCGGGTGTTTCCGAGGGCCATCCGTGAATGGTGTGGAAGGGGGGCGGTGAGTGGGCAACAGGAGGGGGGGAGAAGGGATTGTAACCCTTCTGGGAAACGCACTATTGGAACTTAATGGATAGCAAGGACAATTTTGAAAGGTAGAGGTGGTCATTGAGAAGGGAAACCTGGGAATGTTTATGTTGGTGGATCTCTAATTGTTCCAAGGCGTCTAATTTCCTCCCTTTGATACGTTTATGGAGAACTTTGGTTGTGAAGTTTGGATTGTGGCCGCTCTCAATGATGTGTTTGGCCACCATCGAAGTTGGGTTGCTGTGGGCGATGCACTTCCTATGTTCATTAAATCTCGTGTTGAAATCTCTTCCTGTCTGACCTATATATTGCGCATGGCACTCGTAACACGTAATCTCATATACACCAATCAGTTTTTCACTTTCGAATAGGTCTTTGTGTTTACACAAGAGTCGGGATAATGTTGTGGGGGTATAAAAGGAATCTCTGAATTTTTTCTTAGGGATTTGGTTGGCGATCTTGTAGGAGAGATCTTTGATGAAGGGAATTTTGCACCATTTACGGGGTTCACTTGTCTGCTGTGGGGAGAGAGAGGTGTTGAGTTTCACTGCTTGTTGTCGTTTTTCTTTGCAAGCAAAGAGTCGATGAGTTCCACACTGTATCCATTTTTCGTGGATCCGTTATTAGCCAGGACATTTTCCCATTGCAAGCAAAGTCCAGGAAATCTGCCTAACGCTCCACTCGTCCAAGTAACTCTGAACTCGTCGAGAACGTAAGCAAACTAACGAAAGCGAAACGAATAGCACCTCAAGAAAAAATCCTGGCTGTATAATTCCAAGAAAAAATGTAATTCCACCGAAATATCATTTGAAAGAAAATCCTTGCAGGAGGAGGAAGGGGAATGCGTACAGAACATTAACGGTTCAATTTGAATACACGCCAAGAAAATTTTGAAAAGAAAATGAGCTTTTCCGAGAAGATTGAGGTTCTCATCTTCCACATGCATATTTCAGTAGGAGAATACTTACACCAATCTACTCTTGGGTGTGCCAATTGGAGGATACTAAGTTTTTCCAAGAAAACATAAATGCGCTTATGTGGCCCGAAGTAAGCCCGTGAGGTGCACAGGGCAGAACACCTTAATGGGTCCTGACCAGAAAAGCAAGATATGAGAGTAAATACCTGGTGGTGGCAGTCAATGAACTAACAGGAAGAATGTGGACTACATCTTTATAAGTGGAAAGAAGGATTTGAACCATGAACACATGAGAACTCGAAGCCAGGTTTTCACTGTCATAGGAAAAACCAACTAATGAACCACCATGTATTATTAATATGGATTTCGTCCACCATCAAAACCACAAACCGTTCATGGTCACTGAGGTTTTTCGTTTGAGATTTCAAATACAATAAGAAACCCTCTTGCTGTTGGGTGCCTGGGCCAAGTTTAAAAGATGAATATATCTTGCGAATGGTACTTATATGGGGTAAAAGAAAACTGCCAGTATTTCTAAGAAACCTGTGCGCACGTGGAGAAATGAGAAAGAACATCTAAGCAAAAACAATCGCATTAGTGTTGTATCTCAGCGCCTCTTTCTTTTTATGAAGTAATTGCAATTGGGAAGAAAAAAGTCATTAAAATTTTCACTCATTGTCTTTATCATTTATTTTCATTTCGTCAAGAAGTTTAGAAATCTTGTAAAAGTTGCTTATGATGTCAGTTTTGCTTATTTTTTCAAGTTATTCCAATGTTTCATAAACCTCATACAAGAATTTCAAGTTGTTAGGCATATTATATATTCCAACTTTAGTCTGCTCATTTCCATTAATATATGATCTAATATTTAATTCATTGTCAATTATTGCCGTATGTGGCAACACTGGGGCTTCTTTTACAACAATATGAATAAAGAGCAATGACTCTGTCTTTTCTATCACATTCCGAAATGAGGTGTGCTTGTTTTCCCTTGCCGAAGTTAACAATTTATCAAATGAATTAAGTCCCTGTCGTGCTCTGTATACCTCTTGCAACTGAAAGATTTCCCTGATAGCTGCTTCAACAGCTGAGCTCTCCAGCCGTTGCAGTAGGGGGGTTACTTGGGCATGAGTTTCCCCCTCCCCTTCCTCTACCCCCCGCACGGGGGGAGGAGAGTTATCTCTTCCTTTGGGGAGCCGCGCCCCCACGGACCCGAGCCCACCGAGGAGAAAAGCTCGTTAAAAAACCCCGTCGCTCGCTTGGATAGTGTCCAGACAGCATGTGACTCTGCTGCTCTGAGTAGCCGTAAGATCTGGCGTCCAGAATCACCCACGTGTTTGCCGTGCGTGGAGACCCGTACGTGGGGGAGAAGGGGATCCTGGTGGGTGAGCTCTCCGGCACCCAGCTGGGCGTCGGATACCCGGTATGGGCCGGAGTTCAACACCCCACTTCGGCCCTGGATTCCCCGCAAAACGGGCGGCCGAGAAGAGCCCAGCTCGGTCAATCGGCTCCTGGCGGCTGGGGAGCTTGGCGGCTCCTTCCGAGCGTACGCCAGGACGGGTTAGTGCTGGAGATATGGGGGTCTCCGTAGGGCGGCTGAAGGCGTGTGGGTTCGGAGGGCCCCCGCGCTGGAGGTTCTAACCCGAAAGAGACCCCCTTTCGAAGGTTCCTATGTCCCTTGGGTAGCCCTGGCGACCACACCGAATCTGGTGTGGCGTCCCGAATGTGTGGCTCCGTGGTGGGTGGGGAGCCCAGGGGATGAAATATAACGTAGCATGGAGTCTGAAATTCTTCCTCCACCAAAGAGATCCCGCCCGGACACGGGCGGAGGAGAACAGTTATTCGAAAGAGCAAAACGGTTTCTGTCATTGAAATGCTCCAAGGACGGCGAAAATTTGAAAAAGGTTTCTCCCTTCTTCATTAAAAAAGCACTTCAAGCCATCATTCCAGGAGAGCCAAACTCAGTAAAGAAACTTAGAGATGGTCCCCTATTAATCGAAACAGCCAATAACGTACAAGCCGAAAAATTGTTAAAAGTAGAAAAGTTGCACGATATACCAATCAATGTCGAGATCCACCGTACTCTAAATACATCTAGGGGTGTGATAAGCCACTACGACCTACTATATGTCGAACCAGACGAAATTAAGAAGGAGATGGCTTCCCAGGGTGTCATTGACTGTCGACGACTTACAACGAAGCGTAACGGTGAAGTGATTAATACTACCTCGGTAATCCTCACGTTCGGTTTGGATAAAATCCCGAGCAAAGTCTACCTAGGCTATGAATCGGTACCTGTGAGACCTTTCTTTCCCAACCCGATGCGTTGCTTTCAATGCCAAAAATTCGGCCACATCGCACCGCGATGTGAGGGCAAGAACACCTGCCCGCGCTGTGGCAAGGACAAGCATGACGGTGAGAAATGTTCATCGGAGCCTTACTGCGTCAACTGCGAGGGCACGCATCCATCGTACTCCCGAGATTGTCCCGTCATGAAAGATGAAAGGAGGATAATGGAAATAAAGACCCTGGAAAGAATCCCCTACTCCGAGGCACGAATGAAATACCGGTCACAGATGGCCCCAACATTTTCAAAATCGTATTCGCAAATAGTCGCAACCACCACTAAAAAAACTACATGTACCATATCTACTCAGACTTATAATGATTTTCGCATTGAGAGCACGAAGATGCCCACACGAGAACAAAAAAACACAGAAAAGCAAATTAATAAAGTCACAGACAGGAAAAGTCATTCTAAGGCGATTTCCCCTAAGAAAAACCCAAAATCTACTTCTGAGGATGCTGGGAATAAGCGGGATAAAACACCCCCACCCACATCCTCTAAAGATGCACAATATGATGCCATGGAAGAAGACCTCTGTGTCTCGGACACAGAAGTGTTCCAGGCCAGGATAAAGCAGAGGAAACAGCGGTTAAAACGTTGATCCTCCGCTCACTGTGTACATACGTACATTTCCAGATTTTAACCTATTTATTTATTTATTTTAACAATTTAAACCATGAATTTTATTCTACAATGGAATATGAATGGTTTTTATAGGCACAAGGAGGAGCTGGTTGTTTTAATTAGAGACTATAACCCCGTCTGCATATGCCTGCAAGAGACGCATTTTAAGCTGACAGACAAGACCGTTTTAAAAGGTTTTAAATTTTTTAGACTTGACGACACCAGTGGTCAGCGAGCCCAGGGTGGAGTGGCAATTGCTATTCGGGAGGCCCTATACACCTCACGAGTGCAATTGGACACTCCGCTGCAGGCAATTGCAGTGACAGTACACGCACCCGAGGCAATTACTCTCTGCAACGTATATCTGCCGGAAGGTGCACCTGTGAGTCGAGTTAATTTAGAATCCCTCGTTCGTCAGTTACCTCGGCCCTATGTTTTAATGGGTGACTTCAACGCACACGACACCCTATGGGGTAGCTCAAGAACTCAGTGCAATCAAAGGGGACACATAGTCACAAATTTTATCAATGACCTTAACTTGTTTTTACTAAACACCGGTGAAAAAACTCGATTCAACAGCTTCAACGATACCTTCTCGTGTATCGACTTAAGTATTACGACAGGTGGCCTAATGCCTAGGCTTGAGTGGTCCGTACATAAAGATTTATGCGGTAGCGACCACTACCCTATTTTAATAACTAAAGGTGGCGGTTTTATCCACCGTCCGACTCAACCAAGCAATTGGGTTGTCCGCAAGGCCAATTGGTCTCTTTTTAAAAGAAATTTTTATTTTAACCACGACGACAATGTGAATGGTGTGGGGAACATAAAAGTACTCACAGATAACATTCTAGAAGCCGCAAATTCCACCGTACCCCGTTCTAAATGCAAATCTCACAGGCCCACAGTTCCTTGGTGGAACGAGGAGTGCGCAAAAGCTATACAGGTGCGAAAGAGGGCACTCCGAATCTTTAGCAAATATCCTACGGCGACAAATCTCACCGCCTTCCGGCGCCTCAGAGCGAAAGCTCGGCAAGTGGTTAAGGAGGCCAAGAAAGCTTCGTGGGAGGAGTTTGTGTGTTCTATAAACCACAGGACTCCCATATCCAACATCTGGAGGAAGATTAAAAGCATCTCTGGCTCTAACCACAACCCTGCAATTTCATCCCTGAAGGAGACTGACCGAGTTCTGACGACACCTCCCGAAATAAGCGAGTGCTTTGGACGTCGACTTGCGGAGACGAGTCGTAACGGCAGCTACGACGAACCATTTAGAACACTGAAAGAGCAGAATGAGACGATACCTCTTACCTTTAACCCGAGAGACTCTGGCGAGGTTTACAACGACCCCTTTTCTCTGTGGGAGTTGACCTCCGCCAACCTCGAATCCAGTGACGGCTCACCAGGAATAGATAAGGTGCATAACGCTTTTCTAAGAAATCTTCCCAAAGAAGCACTCCCCCATATGCTGCGATCCCTTAACCAAATTTGGTCAGAGGGTAGTTTTCCAGACCCTTGGAGGGAGTCCATAGTCGTACCCATCCTTAAACAAGGAAAAGATGGATCGGACCCAAACAACTATAGACCGATATCTCTCACCAGCTGCGTATGCAAGGTGATGGAAAGAATGGTCAACCGTCGTCTCGTTTGGTGGTTGGAGCGGCGGAACCTTCTTTCGGATACCCAGTGCGGCTTTCGACGGGGTAAGTCAACCTCCGACCATCTCGTCAGGACTGACAGTTTCATTCAGGAAGCATTTCTCTTGCGGCAAAACGTAATTGGCGTGTTCTTCGACTTAGAGAAAGCGTATGACCGTGTTTGGCGGTACAAAATTCTGAAGACACTTGATAAATGGGGGTTTAAAGGAAATCTACCTATTTTCATTAAAAATTTTCTGTATGCCCGAGTTTTTAAAGTTAGAATAGGTGAATATCTATCTACCTTATATCCACAAGAAAATGGAGTACCCCAGGGGTCCGTACTGAGCGTGACCCTATTTGCCATTGCGATAAACGATGTGACCGAGTGTATCCGCTCCCCAGTTATGGGCTCCTTGTTTGTTGATGACCTCGCTATTTTCTGCAGGTCATCAAAATTAACGAATGCCTCTAGGCTGATCCAGCTGACTCTGAATAAGCTCTCCGTTTGGTCTCAGAGGAATGGATTCCGTTTCTCTACTGAGAAAACGAAATGCATTCACTTTTACCGAGGACGGGGTGTACAAGCCCCACCGTCCCTATATCTCAATGGTAATGAGCTTCCTTACGTTGAGAACGCCCGATTTCTGGGTATGACATTGGACCGGCGCCTGAATTGGCGCGAACATTTCCGAGCTCTAAGAGACAAATGCTTCAAAGTTCTGAACATTTTACGGTTTCTGTCACATTCGACATGGGGCGCGGATCGTACCTCAATGCTTATGCTGTATCGAGCATTAGTACGTTCAAGGCTAGACTACGGATCGATTGTGTACTCATCCGCCCGTGAGACCTACATGAAACCGCTCTCGACGGTTCATAATACGGGACTGCGTTTAGCAACCGGTGCCTTCAGGACCTCCCCTGTCTTGAGCATTTACGCCGATACAGGAGAGCCTCCCCTAGTCAATCGCAGAGAGACGTTGATGTGCAATTATGCCACAAAAATTTTATCCGCGCCGAACCACCCCTGTTTTAACATTATTTCTCACCCACTGCTTTTAGACCTTTTTAACCGAAAGACAAGATCCACTAAACCTCTAAGTGTTCGCTTCAGAAACCTAATCGCAGAACGCAATTTTACCTTGCCCGCCACGTACCCCACTGGGTACAGCAACGTGCCGCCGTGGTTAATTCCCCGGCCAGCTTTGAGACTTGATCTTACTCGCTGCTCTAAATCTACTACTATGCCGGGAGAATACCAACAACTTTTCAAGAAATTCCGCGCCGAAAACTCCGAATCTACGTTCGTATACACTGACGGTTCGAAATCGGATACCGCCTGTGGGTGCGCTGTGGTATCCCCATATCATGGAGTCCTCAAGGCAAAATTGCATCCGTACTGTTCCATTTTTACGGCTGAGCTCACTGCCATTAGGATTGCTCTCCGATCCATTAAAAACAGTGTTGCGTCATTTATGATCTGTACAGATTCTTACAGTGCTCTCCAATCCATATCTCTTTATTCTCCTTGTCACCCCATTGTTCAGGACATACAAAGCACTCTGTTATCCCTGAGTAAAAAAGGGACCACTATAAGCTTCGCTTGGGTCCCTGGACATGTGGGCATACCAGGGAATGAGAAAGCAGACTCTGCAGCCAAAGATGCGCTCAGGTCTCCGGATACAGATTTTCAGTTAATGCCAGCGGAAGATTTAGGGAATGCCATGAGGGGTATGATTAGACAAAATTGGAAGACGCAATGGCTCGAAATCCAAAATAACAAACTTCGGGAAATAAAGCCCGTAATAACTGCGTGGCAGACCTCTATAAGAAATGTCCGCAGGGAGGAAGTGGTTTTAACACGCTTAAGAATTGGTCACTGCTTATTAACCCATTCATACCTCTTCACCGAAGAGAGAATACAGCCCCAATGCTTAAATTGCGATTGTCCACTAACAGTGCGACATATCCTGACGGACTGTGCAAGATATCGTACTGCACGGGTGAATCACAACCTCGGAGTCAACCTAGCTGAGGTACTAGGAGACACTCCCGAAAACATTTCCCGACTGATAGCATTCCTACACTCAACTCGACTTTTCAATAAAATATAAATGATACCTCTTGTAAATTATTGACACGTTAATTTCACAACGGGCCTAATCCCCTTTATCAATACCAGTCAGTGAGTGGTGCAAAATGGCCTTAGCCGCCGACGCACCCTATAAAATAAACACTACTACTACTTCCTCTACCCCGCTCCCTCCCCCACTTGGGGGCTGTTGAGCATGAGTAGCCCTGAGGGGACGTGTCCATTGAAAAAGCCATAAAAAAGCCATGCCTAATGGCTTTTTAAGCGGTTATGGATAATTTTATATGATTGTAGTTATTATAATTCATCATTGATGCACTAGGAAACAATTCTGAACCTATTTTAAATTATAGTAATAGTTGAAAGAATAATAATAATAATCTTCATTGGCCTCGTTGGTTTGGATTACAAACATACGGCAGGTCAAATTATAAAGTAAGATACATACTTCAAAGGTAAATTGGGTACATAATCATGCATAAATTTACAGAAAAAGAAAAAAGAAATAACACGGGTTTTGTACAAAATGGATTAAGGAGATAGTTTCCTTACCATAAATATTCTTCTAAAGAGTAGTAGGGGTGTTGCAATAGGTATTTTTTTACTCTAATTTTGAAAATGTTTAAATTGTTAATATTTTTTAATTCTGGTGGCAATTTGTTATAAATGGACAGGATTGTATGGTATGGACTAGAATCTGAAAGATGGAGGTTATTTCTTTTGTAGTGTATATCTGTGTTATGACGGGTGTAATGATTCTGCTCTTGATTATTAAGGGTAAATAATTTAGGATGTGATTTAGCAAACGTGGCAGATTCTAAAATTAATATACAGGAAAAAGTCAATATTTTAAAGTATGGTTTGCAGGAGGTTTTGTTAGAGACTCTGGCTATAGTTATGGATAGCTTTCACATTATATCAATTGATTATTATTATTATACATTGATACCATAGAGGATCATTTTCTGAACCTATTATATTAAATTTTACTGCGCTCTACTGTATTGCAAAAGGAGAGTAACACGCAGGCGAATCTGGGGAAGGACAGGAACCTGTAGGGATACAAATTTTCAGCATAAAAGTGTATTTATTTCGTCAACATAGAATTCAACACAAGTTTGGCAGAAACACCTGGATTTAATAATTTCGTCAAGCTATGAGTAACTACATATTTCTTCAATCTCACCATCTCTAATCAACAAGTAATTTAAATTATTAACAATTACTAGTGAAATCTTATTTCGTTAGCATGAATCAGCATGGAAAACTTTCTTATTATATTAATTACTATTATTAAACGTCATCGATACACTAGAGGATATTTCCTGCACCTATTATTTTTAATTTTACTAGACCCCATTGTATTACAAAAAGAGAGTAACACAATGGCGAATCTGGGGAAGCACAGGACCTTAAATAATAAGAGTTAAAAAAATTTCATCATAAAAGGCTATTTATTTCGTCAACATAAGATTCCACACAGGTTTGGAAAAAACACGTGGATTTAATGATATCGTCATTATGATGAGTCATTATTTGTTTCCACGATTTCATCATCTCTAATTAATGAATAATTTAAATTATTCACAATCACTTGTGAACTCTTACGTTTGCACGGATCATCAAAACTTAAACTTTCCACATAACTATCTCTTTCACACGTATTACTATTAAAATTTCTATCTAAAATTATAGTTTCCGCACTATCACAAAATACAGCAGATTCAGAGAGAGAGAGAGAGAGCGACTATTTCCAAGCCATTGAATTAAAGAAGGATGAGAAGACAATTGACATTTGAGGATCTTAATGATGAAGAAAAAAGAAGCCAATACTAAATAAAAAACAAAGCCGCCCGACGTTGTGTGATATGGAGAAGCAAATATATATACTGACTTCATTAATAACAAGGGTAGTAGTTTTTTGAAAAAGTTAAAAGGTATCTAGTCAATGATTTGATGAGTATATATCAGTTTTTCACGCCGCCCAAGAGGTAACCGTTTAGGCGCGTCTCCCTTTTTTACAGGTAGAACCTAACGGAGAAAGGGATCCACACGTCCCTGTGGAAAATATCCTCAAGTTTACCGGCCGAGAGAGCACAGCAAAGTTAAGGACAATATTTTCAACTGGCACATAGGCCTACTTGTAACCGGCAAACACAGACGCACGTAGCCATTCTCGCATCACATTCACACACGCAAGCACTGCCTACCTTACACTCCCTTCCAAGCACTCCATCAACAACTCCATCCCCCTCAGATTTAGGTGGACACCGTCGGGACGGCGACGATAACCTTTTCCCATCCACCTGTATGGAAGAACGGGAAGAAATGCAAACAGAAATGAATATTTGGCTATTGGAAAGGCATATAAGAACGTCTTGGCCAAGGAAGCTCTAAGCGACGACGTGCACACATCCTACTCCGACATCGACGTGCACACATCCAGGATCCTTACTCCGCCCTAGTAAATTTTGATTTAAATATAATTTTACTTCATGATGGACAGATCCGGTCCCAAGTGCCGGGGTATCTGGCGATTTAAGAGCAGCTGCTATCTTCTCATGGAACCACCAGATCGAAGATGAACCCGCTCCACCTTCTACAGCTGAATGTGTTGGAGACCCATTGGTTCGAAGTTCTCGGCATACTTCATCACTTAGGGCCTTCATTGCCCTCGAGCCTGTAGCAGGGGATGAAAAATGAATTTTTTTGAATCTCGGGTCCAAAATTGTCACTACACCAAGGATTATATTATTTTCAATGCTGGGCAGATATTTGTCCATCTTCTGGCATAGTCTCCTTTAGTGCCCTCACAGTGGAATCTACCGGTCGCATTCTGCTCACTGATGTTCTGAGGCAATTCATCAATGGGATGACCATGCTGCCTGATGAATACTTTTCCCCAGAAATCTCCACGGTTACTTCATTAAACGGCTTAAGAACCGACACAGCCTCCTCGATCATGGAGATTTCTTGAGGGGAAAGCATTTCTGGCCCTCCTCTGTGCCGTGGAAGTAGAAGCACTCTACCGACATAAACAGAAATTTCGACGAATCTGGAAATACAATCGAGGGTAGAATTCCAGCGTGTTTTTACCACCTGTTTGAGGTACTTAAAGTTACTTTCTGGTATTCCGTCCGTCCCCTCTTCTGCCCTCAGGTCATCCATAGCTTTGGTGCTCTTGCGAAAATAAGTCACTATTATTTTCACTTTTTCAATCACCATTTTGAAATACTTATTAGCATTTTCTCCATTTACGAAGATATTGTTTAATAAATGGTCAAGACATGGAATATGTCTGCCCTCACTCAGCAGCATTTTGATTGCTGCCACAACATAACTTCCTCTATCTGTTGTGGCGCAAAATATTTTGCTGGGTGAAACATTGAAATGTGTAAGCATTTCCTCCAAATCTTCCTTTACATGAAGAGATGTATGCTGTCGTTGGAGCTCCTTTGCTCCTGGGCAAATATTCTCCATTCTATCATTTTCTGTAATGAAAAGATAAAATAAGGCACACGTGAGTTATCAATGCCAGTGAAACTGTTGACAAATTGTAAAGAGAACGGCATTTTTCATTCGTAAAGCATATATTCAGACACGCATGTAAATGAGTGTGATGACAAGCAGATGAACTATAATGGTAAGAATGACAACTTATAAGCTACAAGAGAGTGAGATTTTTTTAAATTAAAGAGGGAATGAAATATGCTTTTAGGGCAAAAACAGGAGCAGGCTGAGTTATCAAAATTGCGATTGTCCACTAACAGTGCGACATCTCCTGACGGACTGTGCAAGATATCGGACTGCACGGAGGAATCATAAGCTCGGAGATAACCTAGCTGAGGTACTAGGAGACACTCCCGTGAACATTTCCCGACTGATAACATTCCTACACTCAACTCGTCTTTTCAATAAAATATAAATGATACCTCTTGTAAATTATTGACACCTTAATTTCAGAACGGGCCTAATCCCCTTTATCAATTCCAATCAGTGAGTGGTGCAAAATGGCCTTAGCCGCCGACGCACCCTATAAAAGAAACACTACTACTACTATTGGTTGACAAAATGCTGGCGGTTAGCTTGGATATACAAATATTGAGCTCCTCAATTTCTTGCTAAGTGATTTAATCTGTAGGGCTAACAGGGCATATTGCATATTTGTAGATTTAAAAAATCCACAAAGAGTACAAAATGCCAATAAAATATATATATTCCATACTTTGATACTTACTGAACTCTGCTGAGCATAATTGGGTCGAACAAAACCCCTTTTTCTCTTTCTTCAAGTCCCTTGAAAGTGAAGGTGGTCCCCACATCATCTGTCATGCAGAAGTACAGCATGTTGTACACTGCCTTCCCCACACTGATGCCCCAAAGTATTTGAAGAATTTGTACCTGAAATTTTGGATTCCAAGAAGCTGACTTCAACAAGCATAAAATAAATAAAGCGAAACCTACCACTTGTTCAAAAAGCTCTGGATCACTTTCCAGGGAACATTCCAGTTCTTCGAACTCCTTCAGAGTTTTCAATGGGACAGTCTTCTCCATTGAGTGGTTTGCCTAGGTTACTGAGTTACCACCCCCTTAGTCAGCTTTGCTAGCCTGCTCACTCTATTGCTGCTCCATTTTCACCAGTTTGCCAAAAAGAGGTAACAGGCTATTTTTCATGGTACGTTTCAGGCATTTTTCTGGGTAGTACATATTACAAAATCCTAACATTTCAGTGAAGTGTCACTACATTGCTGAGTGGCATGAAAAAACAATCATACAGTCAACTGAAAAAGTACAAGATGTTTCTCTACTCATCATTATTCATAACAACCTCTCAAGTAAAATGTCATATTAATTGCACTTACTGAGAATGGCATTTAATTTATCGTCCACATTTCCATGGATGTATGTGCAGCGTTCTGCTCCATTTCTTGACGGCTGCTGCACCATGGTGAAGTCCTCTCTGTGGTCAATCACCATCTCAATTTCATCATTTTCATTGCTGATTCCTGGCAAAACCATGATTGGATACGAGTCTTGCACGTCATTGGATTCAGGTTGCGTAGCAGGCTCGTGTGAATCAGTGATGTTAACTGCAAATAAACAAAATTAAGGTATTCAATACTCACAGGCCTAGAAAACAATGTTAGAACTTTGGAAAAACCTGAATTGAAGTCATCATTTAATCACAAAACTCATTCAGGTCTTACCATATATTGGAGGAGGTGAAATACCTCTCCCATTCGCTCTCTCCTCCGTTTCTGAATCTGACGTTTCCTCTGGAATTTGATCTCTTACCCGCTTGCTAGGCTTCTCTTTCCGGAGGCCACGACCACGGGGTTTGTGGATGTAAGAGTCACTTGTTTCGATGGCAGCATTTTCAAACTGGCAGACTTCACCATATGTATCTGGAAGAAATAATTATTAATTAGTCTATGCAATTAACCTTTGTGGTTCAGATACTCAATACTACCCCGCACGGGGGGAAGAGGGTGATCTCTTCCTTTGGGGAGCCGCGCCCCCACGGACCCGAGCCCACCGAGTGGACAACCTCGTTAAAAAACCCCCGGTACGACTAGGGTAGCGTCTTGTGGGCCCGACTGTCCGTGTAAGGTGATACCATCTTGCCTTAGCCCACCCACGTGTTTGCCGTGCGTGGCGACCCGTGTCGCAGGGAACGGGGATCCTGGTGGCTGAGGGGACCTCCTCTGTGGGAGGGGAGAATCCCCAACACTCCACTTTGGCCCCTGACTCTCCTAGACGGGCGGCCGGGAACTAACCCATTCCCGGTCAATCGGCTCCTGGCGGCTGGGGAGCTTGGCGGCTCCTTTCGAGCGTACGCCAGGAAGGGTGAGCGTGATCCAAAGGGACACTGCCAAGAGCATTCTCGGAAGGGCACGTCTATATCTTCGGGGGAACCTGGCGCTCTGCACCGGCCCGCGGTGCATCGTCCCCTTGTCGGACTCCATGGTGGGTGGGGCCCCGGAGATGAATATAATCAATGTCTATGGATACCCAAAACCCAACACCCATTGCCTCTAGGTAGGCTAATCCCAGCAAACGGCTATGTACGGAAAATGTACAACAGAATGATTACCTTTCTAACGTAGTAATGAGCAGCATAGAAGAAGGAGCTTTGAAAAAATTGTCTCCCTTCGTAATCGCGAAAGTTATCCAGGGGTTGGTTGGCGATGTAAAAACGGCGAAGAGACTGCGGTCAGGTTCTCTCCTCATACAGGTCAACAATTCAAGACAAGCAAAGAGACTGCTTGAGCTGAAAGAGTTCTTCCAAGTCCCAGTAAACGTTGATCCCCACCGATCACTAAACACTTGTGACGGCGTCGTAACATCTTGGGATCTTTCAGACTGCACCGAGGAGGAAATCAAAGAAGGCCTGAAAGACCAAAATGTAATATCGGTCCGCCGCTTGAAAACGAAGCGAAGCGGTACTCTAAAGGACACGAACAGCTTTGTCCTCACCTTCGCCCTTCCGAAGCTTCCCTCGTCCATCTATGTATGCTACAGCGCTAACCAAGTTCGACCGTATATTCCTAAGCCTATCCGATGCTTCCGTTGTCAAAGGTATGGACACACATCAGGCAACTGTAAGGGAGAGGAACTCTGTGGTAGATGCTCTCTGAAGAAGCACGAAGGAGACTGTAGTGAAAAGGAAAAATGTGTGAACTGCCATAGAGAACATCCAGCGTGGTCAGCATCCTGTCCAATATTTGTAGAAGAAAAGAAAATACAAGAAATAAAAACCTCAAAGAAAATAACTTACGGAGAGGCCAAGAAAGAATTCAGAGCTCTGCACCCTGTTTTCTCTGGAAAATCCTATAGCCAGGTGACGGCCAAAAAATATGTGGACGCTGCCGTGCATAGACACACACGCCTTCTGTATGCGCGCCATGCAAAGGCGTGCTCCTGCCCGCCAAGCCTAAGAACTTAACAAGTATCAGCATCACGAAGGATAAAGCTAAGGCTACTGCGGAGAGTGACTCTTCGGGCGAAAACTCGCCTTCAACAAAGAAGGCCAAAACACTCCTACGCAAAACTCATTTTAAAAATCGGACCTCGAGGAGGACGCAGTATCAGACGATATGATGGACGCCGATCCCTCCCAGGAAGCTAAGCAATTCAAATGCTCGGCTAATCCTCCAGGAAAGGGGAAGACGAGACTACGACGAACGTAGTCGACCGTATAAGTTTTTAATACATTTATCTCTTTTTATTAATCATGAATTTTATGTTTAAAACCGTACAGTGGAACTGTATGCTCTAATTAAGGATTCTTACCCATCGTGCATATGTCTGCAGGAAACCCATCTGAAACCATCCGACAGAATGTCACTACAGGGCTATTGCGTTTACCGGGCTGATGATGTTAGTGGCAATAGAGCCCAGGGAGGGGTTGCAATAGCTGTCCGGGAGAGCATTTACTCTTCCCAGATCACGTTAAGAACCCCCCTACAGGCAATTGCAGTCTCTGTAGCCACCCCAGAGTTAGTTACCTTTTGTAACGTTTACTTGCCCCAGTGGGCACCTGTAAACAAGAATGCCCTTGAGTCGCTAGTCGCTCAGCTTCCAAAACCACACGTGCTGTTGGGGGATTTTAATGCGCATGACTCCCTTTGGGGAAGCAACAGAGCACAAGCTAATAGTAGAGGATAGCTAATTTTATTAATGATTTTAATTTTAATTTACTCAACAACGGCGAACACACTCGTTTCAATAGTCATAATGGAGAGTTCTCGATTATGGACTTTTATAGTCTATTTTTATTTTTATAGTTGTAGTTTAGGAGCTAGATTACAGCTGTCAGTACATAACGACCTCTGCGGGAGCGACCATTTCCCGATTTTTATTTCGAAACCGGATAGACGAACTTGCGATTTTAACGGACCCCGTACTTGGACGATTAAAAAAGGGGACTGGCCGCATTTTAGAAATCTTCTCAATTTTACATTTACTGACGACCGAAATGGAGCTGAAAATGTTTTAACCCTTACGAAAGCTATATTGGATGCTGCCGAAGCTAGCGTCACTAGGACATCGATAGCTGCAAGGTCCACCCGTCCCATGGTGGAACAACGAGTGCGCAGCAGCTATTGACGCAAGGAAAAGAGCGCTTAAGAACTTTAAAAAATACCCAACTACAATGAACCTGGCAGCTTTCCGTCGACTCCGGGCCAAAGCTAGGCGGATAATCAAGGAAGCCAAAAAGGCTTCGTGGATTTTCTATGCGTCCCAAATAAACTGTCGGACTCCTATATCTAAGGTATGGGAAAAGGTGAATAAAATCACAGGAAGCCGAACGTCCACTGCTATCGCTGGCCTAAAAGCGGGACCCAAAATGGCAACTTCCAGACAGGAAGTCGCGGAAGCATTTGTGGAGCAATTCGCTGAAGTAAGCTCTTCCAAAAATTATGACCAGGCATTCATATCAATGAGACGAATAGCTGAGGCAGCCCCTATGAATTTTGACAATAAAGCAGACTTTCCATATAATGAGCCCTTTAGTCTATGGGAACTCGAAGCCGCAATCGCATGCTCAAAGAATACAGCTCCAGGTGGCGATAACATCCACTCTGCCTTCATACGGAATCTCCCCGTTAAGGCTTTAGCTGATATATTGTCAACGTTCAACCAGATCTGGTATGATGGATCTTTCCCGGATGCATGGCGGGAATCTGTAGTCATCCCTGTCCTTAAACAGGGTAAGGATCGCAGCGATCCTGGGAGCTACCGCCCCATATCACTAACAAGTAGCCTCTGTAAAATAATAGAGAGAATGGTTAACCGACGCCTGGTTTGGTATCTGGAAAGCCGAGACCTTCTCTCCAAAATTCAATTTGGCTTTCGCCGCAACCCATCGACAACGGATCATCTCGTCAGAAGGACCAACTTCATACACGAAGCCTTTTTCCTCCGTCAGCACGTCAAAGTAGTATTTTTCTAATTAGAAAAAGCCTATGACCGATTATGGCGACACAAAGTTTTAAAAACTCTGCATGAATGGGGTTTCAGGGGCAACCTTTTAACTTTTATCAGGAATTTCCTAGAATAACAGGTCTTTAGAGTTAGAATCCACAACATCCTGTCAAGTTCCCGCACCCAAGAAAACGGGGTCCCTCAAGGTTGTATGTTAAGCGTCATGCTGTTTGCTATCGCAATTAACAGCATTGATGAATGCATAATACCTCCGGTAATTGGATCCTTATTCGTTGATGACTTGGCAGTTTTTTGCCGGGCATCCACGCTCCATTCCGCTACGAGGCAAATTCAGATGACCCTCAATCGGATCGAGAAGTGGTCCAGCTGCAATGGTCTTCGATTCTCGACTGAGAAGATAAAATGAATGCACTTTTACCGATTACGTGGAATATTCCCTATACCATCCCTGTTCCTCGGCAGAAAGAAGCTACCTTTTGTGCAGACGACTCGTTTTTTAGGGCTGACATTTGACTTTCGGTTGAATTGGCGCGACCACATTTCTATTGTCCGGGACAAATGTTTTAAAAATTTGAACGTAATGAGAGTTTTAGCAAGTACGACATGGGGTGCTGACCGAACCACGATGCTCATGTTGTATAGAGCTTTGGTGAGGTCTAAACTTGAGTATGGATCGGTTGCCTACTCTTTGACCCGAGAGTCCTATTTAAGACCTTTGACGACAGTACACAATGCTGGCCTCCGGCTGGCCACGTGTGCGTTCAGGTCCAGCCCGATTACTAGTATTTACGCTGACTGTGGAGAACCACCGTTATCCATCCGGAGAAATATATTAATGTGCAATTATGCTGCCAAAATTTTATCATTAAAAGATCACCCTTGTTTTAATGCAATTTTTAAACCTAGATTTATGGATGTTTTTAACCGTAGGACAAGATCTACGAAGCCTTTAGGCGTGCGATTTCGTAATTTCATGAATGAAGCTGAGTTTCGGCTACCCGACATCATTCTCCAAGGATGCTCAGCTAACCCGCCGTGGGTCATTCCACGACCAGACGTTATTTTTTCTTTAGCGCGGGGAGCTAAGTCCTCCACTTTGGATTTGGAGTACAAGCTCCTTTTTAAAGAAGTTCTCGAACGCAAACCGCGGCTTATACTCATTTATACTGACGGCTCAAAATCCGAATCAGCTTGTGCCTGCGCCGTCATTCCTTATTATGGCGGCAAGATCCAAGCTAAACTCAACCCATTCTGCAGTATATACAACGCAGAACTTCTTGCCATAAAATATGCTCTGGAAAATGTATCTTTACGCAAGTCCTATTTAATCTGCTCAGGCTCCTTAAGTGCACTCCGTGCCATTTCAGATTACTACCCCTCTCATCCCTTGGTGCAGTCCATACAAGATACCGAAACGAAGGAAATGGCGTATAAAACACTAGTTAGGCCTATCCTTGAATATGCCTCAATGGTGTGGGATTCCTATGAGGTGGGACATATAAAGGCCTTGGAGAGAGTTCAAAGAAAAGCGGCTCGATACGTTTTGGGTAGGCATCGGAGGATAGAGAGCGTATCAGGCACGTTAAAAATACTGGGGTGGGAATCTTTGGAAAGTAGGAGAAAAAGAAACCGACTCTGCGGTATGTATAAAATATACAAAGGGGATAAAGCATGGAGGGAATTAAGCAATGAAGTGGGAAAACCTAATTTCATTGGTAGGAACGATCATAAGGTCAAAATCAAATGCCGGGCGCAGAGGACCAATGTTAAAAAATGTGAACCTGAATAAAACAATTGAAGATTGGAACAGATTGCCTGCAGAGTTATTTGAGCCCTTTCCTAATAATGTAAAAATATTTAAGAAAAAGCTGAAAAAGTATTTAATTTTTTAGAAATTTTAATTAAATTTTAAAATTTGTACAACTGTCAAGTTGATATGTGACTTTGTGGGGATGTTGTGTTTTTATTTTTTGTATATACATGTTACCACCTGGCCAGTTGCCAAATTGTAACTTATGCAATAATAATACCCTCTACCCCCGCACGGGGGGAAGAGAGTAATCTCTTCCTTTGGGGAGCCGCGCCCCCACGGACCCGAGCCCACCGAGGAGACAAGCTCGTTAAAAAACCCCGTCGTTCGCTCGGATAGTGTCCAGACAGCATGTGACTCTGCTGTTCTGAGTAGCCGTAACATCTGGCGTCCAGAATCACCCACGTGTTTGCCGTGCGTGGAGACCCGTACAAGGGGGAGAAGGGGATCCTGGTGGGTGAGTTCTCCGGCACCCAGCTGGGCGTCGGAAACCCGGTATGGGCCGGAATTCAATACCCCACTTTGGCCCTGGATTCCCCGAAAAACGGGCGGCCGAGAAGAGCCCAGCTCGGTCAATCGGCTCCTGGCGGCTGGGGAGCTTGGCGGCTCCTTCCGAGCGTACGCCAGGAGGGGTTAGTGCTGGAGATATGGGGGTCTCCGTAGGGCGGCCGAAGGCGTGTGGGTTCGGAGGGCCCCCGCGCTGGAGGTTCTAACCCGAAAGAGGCCTCCTATCGAATGTTCCTATATCCCTTGGGTAGCCCTGGCGACCACACCGGATCTCGGTGTGGCGTCCCGAATGTGTGGCTCCGTGGTGGGTGGGGAGCCCAGGGGACGAATTTTGTACGAGCGTATGGATAATAACTTCTTACCTCCAACAAAAAGATCCCGTCCGGAAACGAATGGGGGAGAAATGAAAAACAATAAATTTCTTATAATGAAATGTCAGAAAGAAGGGGAAACACTAAAAAAAGTGTCCCCTTTCTTAATTCGTAAAGTCCTCTCTGCTACGGTCCCAGGTGATATAAAATCGGCCAAAAAGCTACGGGATGGATCCCTTTTGATCGAAACGGCAAACCAGGCGCAAAGTGAGAAGGTTCTCAACATGAAACTGATGCACGACATCCCAGTGACAGTGGAGGTTCACCGAACCCTGAACACTTGTCGGGGAGTTATAAGCCACTTCGACCTACTATATGTGGACGCTGACGAAATCAAACAAGAGACGGCATCCCAGAAGTGTGCAACGCTCGTCGGATGACAACGAAACGGAATGGAGAAATAGTAAACACCACCTCTGTAGTGCTTACATTTACGTGTGACCGGCTCCCTGACAGAGTGTTCATAGGGTATGAATCAGTTCCCGTGCGACCATTCATACCAGCCCCGATGCGCTGTTTCCAGTGCCAAAAATTCGGCCACATCGCAACGCGATGTGAGGGCAAGGCCACCTGCCCGCGCTGCGGCAAGGACAAGCACGATGGGGACAAATGTGCTGAAGCGGCCTGCTGCGTGAATTGCGAGGGTACGCACGCGGCTTATTCTCGCGATTGCCCGAAAATGAAAGAGGAACGGAAGATTATGGAAATTAAAACTGTGGATAAAATATCTTACCTAGAGGCAAGGAAAAAGTTCAAAGCCCTTAGTGCCCCCTCTTTCTCGCGTTCCTTTGCCGCAATCGCCTCCGCTCCAGTTAAGAAGTGCACCATTTCTACACAGACGGAACCTGAAAAGCAGATAGATGTATTAAAAAAAACGAATGCGAGTAACAGTAGCAACAATAAAAAAACACCCCTAACACCTCCGTAGTGTCTCCCAAAAATACAGCAAAGAAAACAACCAGAAAACCTGACCAGCGAGAGAAAACCCCCTCTCCTGGTCCCTCCGGCAAAGGTATGGAACCGATGCAGGAGGACATAGACGAAGATCTCTGTATTTCGGACACAGAGATCGAAAAAGTCAGGAATAAGGGAAGGAAAAGTCGCTTGAAGCGATGATTCCACAGATTTCCGGGCTAATGCTGCTCCAAGTTTAAATATTTACATCCTTTTTTTCTGTTTTTATCTTTCACCCTTTCTAAACCTTTTTATGGCTTTTATATTACAATGGAACTGTAATTGATTTTATCGGCATAAGGAGGAGCTGGCTGTTTTAATAAATGATTTTAACCCTTTATGTATATGTCTACAAGAAACGCATTTTAAATCGACAGACAAGGGAATTTTAAAGGGATATAGTGTGACTAGGTTGGATGACTTGAGTGGGCGAAGAGCCCAAGGTGGTGTAGCAATAGCGGTCCGGGATACCCTACACACCTTCCGTGTGCGGCTAACCACCCCATTCCAGGCTGTGGCCGTCACCGTCCATGCACCCATGGAGGTAACGCTGTGCAACGTGTACCTCCCGGAAGATGCTCCGGTAAATGACAATAACCTTCAAGCCCTCATACGTCAATTGCCGCGACCCTATATTTTATTGGGCGACTTTAACGCTCATGATCCTCTGTGGGGCGGCCATTCTGCCCAACGCAACAGCAGGGGACGGATTTTAAGCAGCTTTTTCCGAGATTTTAACCTCTTTTTATTGAACAATGGCGAGAGGACACGCTTTAACTCCTTTAACGGAGAATATTCCTCCATCGATTTGTGCTTATGCACGAGCAGCATTTTTACAAGACTGAAACTGTCTGTCCATACGGATCTCTGTGGTAGTGACCACTTCCCGATTTTAATCAAATCTGACGAGATTAACAATACGAATTTTATCCGCGAGGGCAACTGGATTGTCCACAAAGCCGACTGGTCTATTTTTAAAAATTCTTTTAATTTCACGTACGATGCTCTTCGGGGCGGAACAAAGAACGTTGAGGTGCTAACCGCTAGCATAGTGGACGCAGCGAAACGTAGTGTCCCCTTATCTAAGGGCGCAATCCGTCGACCAGCGGTACCATGGTGGAATGAGGAATGCGCCGAAGCTATTAAGAAACGGAAACGTGCCCTCCGTATTTTTAATAAGTTTCCAACTGTCTCTAATCTTGCCTCATTTCGACGACTCAGAGCAAAGGCTCGACTAATTATAAAGGAGTCAAAGAAGGCCTCCTGGATAAATTATGTATCCTCCATCAACCACAGGACTCCACTTGCACAGGTATGGCGTAAGGTGAGGAGCATATCGGGTAGCAGCCTGCATCTAGGTATATCCTTCCTAGAAGTCGAAGGAAAGGTTATCACTTCTCCAGCTGCGATAGGGAACGTATTCGCCCAATTACTCGCCAAAGTGAGCAGCGACGAATGCTATGAACCTTCTTTTGCGATCCTCAAGAAAAGGCTCGAGAACGTCCCTATATCCTTTATGGAGCCTAAAACAACGGCAGACTACAATATGCCATTTACCATTTGGGAGCTGAAATCTGCCATCCAAGACTCCCACGACACGTCCCCAGGACCCGACGAGATCCACAATGCCTTCCTCCGAAATCTATCGGAATCGGCGTTGCTGGAAATCCTTGAAACTTTTAATCAGCTCTGGGCCAATGGGGATTTTCCTCCGTCCTGGCGGGAGTCCGTCATTGTTCCCATCTCAAAACATGGAAAAGACCGAGCTGATCCGAATTCTTACCGGCCGATTTCTCTCACCAGCTGCCTGTGCAAGTTAATGGAGCGAATGGTAAATCGACGTCTCATTTGGTGGCTGGAGCGTCGAAAACTCCTCTCTAGGATACAATGCGGATTCAGACGGAACCGCTCCACAATGGACCACTTGGTTAGAATTGAAAATTTCATCCAAGAAGCCTTCCTTCTCCGCCAACACGTAGTCGGTGTATTCTTCGACTTAGAGAAGGCTTACGACCGGGTCTGGCGACGTAAGATTCTACGCGTATTACGCGAGTGGGGTTTAAGAGGCTGTTTGCCCATTTTTATACAAAATTTTTTAACCAACCGTGTTTTTAAAGTAAGGACGGGACAGTTGTTGTCAAATTTTTACCCTCTTGACAACGGAGTTCCCCAAGGCTCCGTTCTGAGCGTGACGTTGTTCGCTATTGCGATCAACGACATAGCTCACTGCATCAAGGAGCCAGTGTTAGGGTCACTGTTTGTGGATGATCTCGCGATTTTCTGCAGATCATCTAGGGTCGTGAATGCATCGCGTATGGCGCAACTCACCATCAATAAACTTCACAAATGGACCCAAAATAACGGCTTCCTTTTCTCTTTGGAGAAAACAAAGTGCGTTCACTTTTCTCGCACTCGGGGCGTCCATGTAAATCCCACGTTACACCTAGGTGGTAGAAACCTCCCATTTGTGGAATCAGTCCGTTTTCTGGGGATGACCCTCGACCACAAACTCAACTGGAAGGAGCACATTAATTCTGTCAAGGTAAACTGTCTGAAGTCTTTGAATATTTTAAAGTTTTTAAGCCACGCATCTTGGGGAGCAGACCGCACCACCTTAATTTTACTTTACCGCACACTGGTGCGGTCGAAATTAGACTACGGCTCATTCGTGTATGCGTCCGCTCGCGAGACGTATTTGAAAGCACTTAATTCAGTGCACAGCCCAGGTCTGCGACTATGCACTGGGGCGTTTAGGACCAGCCCGATCCCTAGTATCTATACCGACGCAGGCGAACCTCCTCTATGCTACCGAAGGACCTGGCTTCTTTGTAGCTACGTTTCCAAAATTTTAGCAATGACGAGTCACCCATGTTATAGTTTACTTTTTAAACCCCGTTTTATTAATGTTTTTAACGGAAGGACTAAAGCAACCAGACCAGTAAGCGTTCGTTTTAACGATTTTGTTCGCGGATGCGAATTCACGCTACCTGAAGTGTATCCTGTTTCATTCTCGGAACACCCCCCTTGGATCACTCCTACTCCGGTGGTGAATATTCTTTCACGATCTCGACCGAAGTCTTCCACAACTCCCTCGGAGTACCAGCGTTTGTTTTCCATGTTCCGATGGAATCACCCCAACCTTACCCCCGTTTACACTGACGGTTCGAAAGATAACTCTGCTTGTGCATGTGCAGTGTTCTCCCCTATCCACGGGAACATCAGAGCAAAGCTTCACCCGATGTGCAGTGTGTACACGGCGGAGCTTTATGCCATAAGGACAGCTCTAGAAGCCCTAGGTGACCACGGCGGCTCCTTTGTCATATGCACTGACTCCAGGAGCTCGCTACAAGCCATCTCAGGCTTCTCACCCGTGCACCCGATCGTGCAAGAAATACTCTCTCCTGCTGACCCTTTCGAGAAAGGGTTTGAATATCCATTTTCTGTGGGTACCGGGACATGAGGGGATAGCCGGGAATGAGATAGCAGACGCTATGGCCAAGGAAGCTCTGAATAACGAAGTTCTTGTCTCAACGCTGGTTCCCCACGATGACTTACGAGCATCTCTAAGAAACGTGGTATTTGGAAAATGGAGGGAGTCATGGAGGATTCTAAATAACAACAAGCTCCGTGGCATCAAGGACATGGTAGCAGCGTGGCCCTCCTCAGCTCGTAGTAATCGGAGAGAGGAAGTAGTACTTACACGATTGAGGATAGGGCACAGCCCCCTGACCCATGCGTATCTCTTTACTGAAGAGAAGGAACCTCCCCAATGTGGGGATTGTAAATGTCCATTAAGTATTAGACACATCATGCTAGATTGTGTTAAGTACCGCGAAGCGCGAAGACGAAATAATCTAGGGGGAGACCTAAAAACCCTTTTAGGAGACCACCCTACCAACTTAATCTGTACATTTCGGTTTCTCAGAGAAATAAACATTTTTAATAAAGTCTAATTATGTACACTTTCAACGAAGACATCAGATGCAGTAGATTACTTTATACATAACTTTTGTAATTAAATAGCACAGTAGTGGTGCAAAATGACCTTGCCGTCGACGCACCCTAAATCCAAATACTACTACTACTACTAATACCCTCTACTCTTTGAGCAGGAAGGGCATTACAATTTCTTTCATGTGGATCCCGGGGCATGTCGGAATTCGAGGCAATGAGATAGCGGATGCTGCAGCGAAGAAGGCACTTAGTAAAACCAACATCGATTTCGATAGGATCTCCTCGGACGATCTAAGAGCCGCACTGAAGAGAATATGCACGGAGCAATCGCAAGAGGTGTGGAATAATATCGCTGGCAATAAACTAAGAAACATCAAAGTAGAGACGACCGCTTGGTCCACCTCAGCCAGGAATAGTCGTAGGGAAGAGGTCGCCCTCACTAGGCTTAGAATTGGTCATACCGCGCTCACACATGCATACCTCTCCACCGAAGAGAAACAACCTCCCCGCTTTGATAGCTGTGATTTCATCCTTACTGCGAGACATGTTCTGGAGGAATGTACTAAATACTCTCTTGAACGCAGGGAACTAGTTGGAAACCAAGATATACGAGCCATTCTGGGTAATAATTTGGATAATATATGTAATGCAATATATCGTCAACACAGGAATAATTAAACTCTTGTGAACTCATACAATGGGATACCCTACTTTTGTTGAAAGCGCTTAATAGAACCCAATAAGCTTCCTTAAGGTTAGGGAACTATGAGTGGTGCAAATGACCTTGCTGTCGACGCACCCCAAAAAACGCATCTCTACTACTAAACGAGAGGATATTTCCTAAACCTATTATTTATAATTTTACTAGGCCCCATTGTATTACAAAAAGAGAGTAACACACTGGCGAATCTGGGGAAGCACAGGACCTTAAATAATAAGAATAAAAAAATTTCATCATAAAATACTATTTATTTCGTCAACATAAGATTCCACACAGGTTTGTAAAAAACACGCTGATTTAATGATATCGTCATTATGATGAGTCATTATTTGTTTCCACGATTTCATCGTCGCTAATTAATGAATAATTTAAATTATTCACAATCGATTGTGAACTCTTACGTATGCACGGATCATCGAAACTTAAACTTTCCACAACTATCTCTTTCACACGTATTACTATTAAAACTTCTATCTAAAATTATAGTTTCCGCACTATCTCCAAATACAGCAGATTCAGAAAGAGAGAGAGAGAGCGACTATTTCCATGCCATTGAATTAAAAAAGAAGGATGAGAAGACGATTCACATTTGAGGATCGTAATGATGAAGAAAAAAAAGAAGCCAATGCAAAATAAAAAACAAAGCCGTCCGACGTTGTGTGATATGGAGAAGGAAATATATACTGACTTCATTAATATCAAGGGTAGTAGTTTTTTGAAAAAGTTAAAAGGTATCTAGTTAAATATTCAATGAGTATATACCAGTTTTTCCACGCCGCCCAAGAGGTAACCGTTCAGGCACGTTTCCCTTTTTTATAGGTAGAACCTAACGGAGAAAGGGATCCCCACGCCCCAGTGGAAAATATCCTCAAGTTTACCGGCCGAGAGAGCACAGCAAAGTTAAGGACAATATTTTCAACTGGCACATAGGCCTACTTGTAACCGACAAACACAGAGACGCACACAGCCATTCTCGTATCACATTCACAAACGCAAGCACTGCCTACCGTACACTCCTCTCCAAGAACCCCATCAACAACTCCATCCCCCACAGATTTAGGTGGACACCGTCGGGACGGCGAGTATAACCTTTTCCCATCCACCTGTATGGAAGAACGAGAAGAAATAAAACAACCTTATTTGGGCATTGGAAAGGCATATAAGAATAAAATACTAACCTCTTAAATGAATCAGTCGTCCACCCCACCTTGCTCGAGAAGGAAAGGAGTCGTTAAATATATGACTCGGATATCCTCCCTGTGAAGGAAGTCAGTAATGAGAGAAACGGTTAACGTGTGGCAGCATGCATGAGTGCGAATACTGTGTAATATCTTATATCTGTGGTATCGGTGTAGCCACCGTCCCAGCACCAGAACCTGCCTCCTGTATATTATGTTATTCCACATAGCTGGCGCGGGAGGTATTGTGAGGAATGTTACCCCAGGGGTCAACACCCGCAGCTTCATAATTAGGCGATGGATGTCTGCCCTCAGGGAGGGAGGGATGGATGTCTGCCCGCAATGCTGGATGAAGGGAAAAAATATTACGTCATTCTCCGCGAGAGGGGAGTTGGGAGTCCGCTGCCGCTCTCTTTCACCGAAAACTGGAAATAGGAACACTTACATTCCGGAGGTCGTTGGAACCAATAAGGACGATCACAGGCCTGGAAAAGTAACCATGGTCATCCACAAGTCTTCTCAAATCGATGACCTTCTGCTCCGAGACACACATACCGATGGGGGCAGGGCGAACTGTTGTAAGAAATCACAGCGGATGAATATGGGGAGAAGGTATTTCATCATAGTATGTACGTACCTCCCTACAACCGCCACCCCAAATGCGCACCATGTGTGAGTCGCCCAAAAGCTCATGACCGAACATAATGGGCCCTTCCATGGTCGGCAACTGAAATTGGAGAGCAGCAGGGTTTATTCTAGAGTTCACGAAATGCT
Source organism: Ischnura elegans (assembly GCF_921293095.1). Taxonomy (NCBI): domain Eukaryota; kingdom Metazoa; phylum Arthropoda; class Insecta; order Odonata; family Coenagrionidae; genus Ischnura; species Ischnura elegans. Next base: position 123,545,788 of record NC_060248.1, read on the forward strand.
TTCCACTGTGTTGTTGAGATGCGATTAAAGTTCGAATGCGACCTAGCCCCCCCCTCCCCTCACCGCCGCTTCCCCCACTCTTAAACCTACAAACCTTCCCACTATACGCCGGGCGGCCGTGTGACGTAAAGTCGAGCCATGCTGGCGCATACCGCTCACCGATCCGGACAGGCCGATGGCTACGTCTCCCAGGGTTGCTCTTCGATCATGCACGTAGGAAGTTCACAGGACGACTCACTTATAACACAAATTCACTCCCGTTCGCAGAGTGCAAAAAGCAAATCGAAAACTCGAATGTTAGTGGTATTGCCAACAGGTGCCGTCGCTCGACTTTGTGTGGGGCAAAATACAAAACCGAACAGGCGTTTTTATGGTTTTATGTTTGGTTAAATATTTTTAAGGTTTTTAGGTTGGACGATACAAGTGGACAACGAGGCCGTGGTGTAGTGGCGGTTTATGGTCGGGAGACACGTTACACCTCCCGAGTACACTTTGATACACCGTTTCAAGCGGTGGCGGTGACAGTGCATGCCCCTGAGGCGATAACGTTGTGCAGCGTGTATCTGCCGGAGGGTGCACCAGTCACACGTTTGAACTAGAGTCCCTTGCCCGCCAGCTGCCTCGGCCTTACATTTTATTAGGAGCAATTCCACGTAAATGTCATACTGACTGGTTAAATAAAAAAAGTGGTTGGAGGCTCTGATATGGATCAAAATTTGTGCTATAAAGTCTAGACTTTCGTTATTAAGTGCTGACACTAGCATGAGGTGCGTGTGTCTCTGATAAGAGAAATTTTTTTATGTGCTCACCACAGTTTTTAGCCACATACTAAATTTAATGAGTCATCTACTCGTAAAAAACATCTGTTTCGCTAATTTATTTTTATGGCCACTGTATTAATAATTTTTTCTATTTTGAGGTTCGTTCATTATTTTGAATGATTTTAAGGGTTTTTGCACAAATGTATTTTGAATTAAAGAAGTTATTTTGTAAAATTTTTGGCAGTGAATAAATTTATACCAGAAGGGAATCACAAAAGTCAGTCCGTGACATTTCTGGTCAGTCCGTGACGATGCTTTTCAAGAGGAATTACTCCTCCGTAAAATCAGTTATTGTAATGGGCTTTGCAGCAATATGAAATTTGCATTTGGTGTTCTGAGATGTATTATACAGTAACTCTGATCACTCTTTGTTTCAGAGGAAACCTTAGAGGTTTTACTCTGAGCTGAAAGTTCGTTTCATTTTTGTCAGTCCGTGACAGTGAATTTTAAGTCACGTAAGTCCTGTATTTTTCAAGACAAAGTAGTGTATCGACCAAAGTTAAACTTCACACCATTGTGCAGCAATTTGGAAGTTGAAAAAGTTTTGTATGTCAGTCCGTTCGCGTTACGTGTGTTCTTAAAAGTTCAAAAACGCATTGTGACGGTCAGTCCGTGACGCGTGGAATCGCCCTTAGGAGATTTTATCGCTCATAATATCTTGTGTGGTAGCACATCGGCGCAATGCAACCGCCGTGGACGTATTTTATCTAGTTTTCTTGCTGATTTTAATTCAATTTTATTGAGCAAAGGGGAGAAAACCCGCTTTAACTCATTCAATGGCGATTTCTCTACCATTGCTTTATGCATTTTATCGAGCACCTTAACTAAGAAAATATCATCACGTGTTCACGACGATCTCAGCGATAGTGATCATTTTCCTTTTTTAATCTCTAAGGACCGAAATCTTCACCCTGATTTTATCAGACCGGGCAGCTGGATTACCCAAAAAGCCGACTGGCATAGTTTTAAAGAAAATTTAAAAATACATGCGACGAAAATAGCGATAGCGTTTCTAATACGAAACGTTTAACGAGCGCTATCATCAACGCGGCAGACATAAGCGTGCCATGATCTCGCCGCATAACGTCGAGACATGCTGTTCATGGTGGAACGATGAATGAGCAAAGGCTATCCGTCAACGTAAGAAAGCTCTGCGACTTTTTAGCAAATATCGCACGGCAATTAATTTGTCCGCATTCGGACGCTTGAGAGCGAAAGACCTCCAAGTTGTGAAAGCTGCGAAGAAATATTTCTGGATGAACTATGTCTCTAGTATCAATATCAGGACACCACTAGCACAGGTATGGCGTAAAGTGAAGAAGATATCGGGTAACCGTCTGCAATTAGGCGTCTCCTACATGAAAGTAAATGGAACCACCATCACATCACTCCCTGCTATATGCGACGTCTTCGGCCATCTACTCGCCAGGACGAGCAGCGACGAAAGTTATGACCCATCTTTTCGCTCTTTCAAACGGCGATTAGAAATCATCCCTATCTGTTTTAAGGAGAATCGGACGATGGCAGACTGCAACCTCCCGTTTTCTATGTGCGAGCTACGGTCAGCCATCCACGACTCCCACGATACCTCGCCAGGACCAGACGATATCCACAATGCCTTTCTTAGTAACCTCCCGGAATCTGCCTTGCTAGAAGTCCTGCGAACCTATAATCAGCTATGGGCTGAAGGAACCTTTCCTTCATCCTGGCGGGAGAGTGCCATAATCCCCATACCCAAGCATGGGAAAGTTAAGACTGACCCAAATTATTACCGTCCAATTTCTCTCACCAGCTGCTTATGCAAATTAATGGAGAGAATGGTCAATCGGCTGCTCATTTGGTTGTTGGAAAGCCGAAACCTTCTCTGCAACATTCAATGTGGATTTCGAAGAGGCCGCTCCACCTTGGACCATTTGGTGAGGATCGGAAACTACATCCAAGACGTCTTCCTCCTCCGCCAACAAGTAGTTGGGGTGTTCTTCGATCTAGAGAAAGCCTACGATCGGGTGTCGCTTTGAAAATCTTGCGCGATGTGCATGACTGGGGTTTTAGGGGCAACCTACCGATTTTTATTCAAAAATTTTATCGCATAGTAGTTTTAAAATAAGGACGGGGCAGTATCTAACGCATTCCTACCCTCTTGACAACGGCTTCATCAGGGCTACGTTCTGAGCGTGACGCTGTTCGCTATTGCGATCAATGACGTAGCCAAGTGCATCCAGACGCCGATAATGGCCACGCTGTTTGTAGACGACCTGGCGATTTTCTGCAGGTCATCCAGGGTGGCTAGTGCATCGAGATTGGTCCAGCTCACGCTGAGCAAACTAGACCAATGGAACCTTAGGAGCGGCTTTCGGTTTTCTATTGAGAAAACCAAGTGCGTACTCGTCCACCGTGTCAGAGGCATCCATGTAACACCTACGCTTCGTCTTAGCGGAAGAAATCTCCCATTTGTGGAATCGATCCGTTTTCTTGGGCTAATATTAGATCAAAAACTCAACTGGCGAGATACTAATAACAATCTGAGGATAAGTTGTTCTAAGTCTACTAATGTTTTAAAGTTTTTAAGCCACGTATCGTGGGGAGCAGACCGCACCACCTTGTTCCTACTGTACCGCACATTGGTGCGGTCTAAACTAGACTATGGATCATTTGTTTATGCGTCCGCTCGCTCATCCTATCTACGAGCGTTAAATTCTTTGCATGACACTTTGCACTACGACTCTGCACTGGGGCCTTCCGAACAAGCCCGGTCCCAAGCATCTATTCTGATGCAGGAGAACCTCCCTTGTGCTATCGTAGGACTTGGCTGCTTCGCAGTTACGCATCCAAAATGTTATCCATGACGAGTCACCTATGTTACGACATACTTTTTAAACCCCGTTTTATAAACGTTTTTAATCGAAGGACTAGGGCAACGAGACCTGTAAGTATTCGTTTTAACGATTTTATTCTCGGGTGTGATTTTCAATTACCCGATGTATACCCTGTTGCGTGCTCTACCCATGCACCTTGGTTGACTCCCACTCCTATTGGTCATCTGCCTTTACGATCTCGACCGAAATCCGTCACTACTCCACCGAAGTACCAGCGTCAGTTTCTTATGTTTCGTCATCTGTACTGACTCCGTCAGCTCCCTACAGTCTTATTTCTGGATTCTCCCACATGCACCCATTTGTCCAAGATATTCACTCAACGCTGCTGACCCTCAAGAGAAAGGGAGTCATTGTATTTTTTCTCTGGGTTCCGGGTCATGTGGGGATAGCGGGGAACGAAAAAGCAGACGTCTTGGCCCAGGAAGCTCTAAGCGACGACGTGCACACATCAATGCTAGTTCCATTCGAAGACTTGAGAGCGTCCCTTAGAAAAGCTGTGCTTGAACAGTGGATGGAGTCGTGGAGGACTCTGAACGATAATAAATTGCGAAGCATAAAGGCGAAAACAGCTTCAGCTTCGCCCTCCTCGGCCAGGAACAATTGAAGGGAGGAAGTGGTAATATTTCGGCTGAGGATTGGGCACTGCCACTTGACTCATTCCTTTATCTTTGCGGAAGAAAAGGAAGTGCCTCAGTGTGATGAGTGCAGATGTCTTTTTAGCATCCGACATATCCTGACAGAGTGCGACAAATACCGTGACGTGCGGAATCGGCTCAATATAGAGGGGGACCTTGAATCCCTCCTCGGAGACAACCCGACTAATCTGAATGATATAATTTTGTTTCTCAGAGAAACGGGTCTGTTTAATCAAATTTAAATTTTTTTAAATAATTTCTGATTGTTTCCAACCTATATAAATGAATTATGCTGTGACGATCCTTCTAATTTACGACTTGAATCTAATGACTGAGTAGTGCTGCAGAATGACCTAGCCGTCGACGCACCCTGGCGATCAATACTGCTACTACTAATATACTTATAACCATAATTTTATTAACTAAAAATGTACATCACAGTTGTTCATAAGGATCTCAAGGACTCTTGATAATAAAATTAATTAGGATTGGACTGAAGTACACCATAGGCATGTGCTCTTTATGTTTGCTTGCCTCACACGTGCAAGAATGGGAATTATTACCGAAAATATTGGGGAATCTCATATCCCTAGTGGTTATTTTTATCTTCCTCCCGGAACATTTCCTAGGTCGACCTTAAATCCTATAGTCTACGATCGATCCTGTAGTCTGACATGTCGCACGCACTATTAATAATATAATTACATTCTAAAGATTTTGTAATTGAATCAAACATAATTTCTTAAGTGTGAAATATGATGAAAAGAGTTAACTAAGTTTTTTTTGCCCCTTCGCTATGCCAATCGTAAAAATTTATTCATATCTCACACAGTCTTCCGCGGTGGTCACGGGCGGATCAGGTGGAGGGTGGGATCGCTCTATCGAAGCACAATTGTTGATGGACGACCAAAGCTGAATTGTCGGATACGATCGACGATACTTAATGTTATGATTAGCAAGCCAGTAAAATGGCTCTACAATATAATGATTACAACATGAAAAGCTGATAGTATGTCTTTCCATTCGAAAGGTAGTGTTAGAGAGGTCAATAGGCTAAAGACTTCATGACCGCCACCCACCCCCCCCCCCCACTCCCAATCCAGTGGTGTAGATGAAGGTAGCGATTCCAAAACTGGGGGTCGCCCGCCGTTCGGAAAGGGGTCGCGAGATGTATGTAAATAATATGGTGAACAATGTACTTAAAGTTCACAACCATTTTAAACGTATGGGCCAAAATGGGTCGCGGAAAGAAAAAGTTTGGGAACCCCTGCTCTAAGGTTACCAGATTTTAACATTAGTAAAGCGGGATACTAATTTACGCCGGGTGAGATTCGGAATATTAATATGAAAGCAATATCAGCATGAAAGCCGGAAAATGCATATTCTCTTCCCATTCTCCCGCCGTTTCCTACTATTTCTCGTGTTCTTTGTAAAAAATCGGGACTTTCTTCAAATCAAAGTGCGCTCTGACGGCACTGATGTTCCTAAGGCACAAAAATATTTACGTGAAACTTTGTACATTCCCGGAAAGGCCAATTTACTATCCTCCCAAAATTGCAGAGGATCCTTACTCCACACGAGTAAATTTTGATTTAAATATAATGTGACTTCATGATGGACAGATCCGGTCCCAAGTGCCGGGGTATCTGGCGAGTTAAGAGCAGCTGCTATCTTCTCATGGCACCACCAGATCGATGATGAACCCGCTCGACCTTCTACAGCTGAATGTGTTGGAGACCCATTGGTTGGAAGTTCTCGGCATACTTCATCACTTAGGGCCTTCATTGCCCTCGAGCCTGTCACAGGGGATTAAAAATGAATTTTTTTGAATCCCGGGTCCAAAATTGTCACTACACCAAGGATTATATTATTTTCAATGATTGGCAGATATTTGTCCATCTTCTGGCATAGAGTCTCCTTTGGTGCCCTCACAGTGGAATCTACCGGTCGCATTCTGCTCACTGATGTTCTGAGGCAATTCATCAATGGGATGACCATGCTGCCTGATGAATACTTTTCCCCAGAAATCTCCACGGTTACTTCATTAAACGGCTTACGAACCAACACAGCCTCCTCGATCATGGAGATTTCTTGAGGGGAAAGAATTGCTGGCCCTCTAGTGTGCCGTGGAAGTAGAAGCACTCTACCGACATAAACAGCAATTTCGACGAATCTGGAAATACAATCGAGGGTAGAATTCCAACGTGTTTTTACCACCTGTTTGAGATACTTAAAGTTACTTTCTGGTATTCCGTCCTTCCTCTCTTCTGCCCTCAGGTCATCCATAGCATTGGTGCTCTTGTGAAAAGAAGTCACTATTATTTTCACTTTTTCAATCACCATTTTGAAATGCTTATTAGCATTTTCTCCATTTACTAAGATATTGTTTAATAAATGGGCAAGACATGGAATATGTCTGCCCTAACCCAGCAGCATTTTGATTGCTGCCACAACATAACTTCCTCTATCTGTTCTGGCGCAAAATATTTTGCTGGATGAAACATGGAAATGTGTAAGCGTTTCCTCCAAATCATCCTTTACATGAAGAGATGTATGCTGTGGTTGGAACTCCTTTGCTCCTGGGCAAATATTCTCCATTCTATCATTTTCTGTAATGAAAAGATAAAATAAGGCACACGTGAGTTAACAATGCCAGTGAAACTGTTGAGAAATTATAAAGAAAGCTATAAATGAAAAATTGAAAGAAAAATATGTATGTTGAAAAGACCAAAGTGAATGTAATTTCCCTTGCGTTTCGAAGGAAACTCACCCCCTTTTTTGAGTTGGGGTATGCCAGTTCATACCCTTAAAAGGGCTGAGAGTAGAGCTCTAATCCTTCGCGGAGAGAGATTCTTCACGCTCACACCAGCCTGCGTATACAGTTTCCTCGTTTACCTCGAGAAGGTAAGACACTTCAACATGAGGGTAGCGCAATAGTTTGTACATTTCGTCGCCTGACTTCAAAATGGAGCACTGTGGAAGATTCTCTCGCTGACCGAACTTCCTCCAGAAACTGTTAAGCATTAATTTTGCCAGTGACCTCATACCGGCATTTTCTCGTATATTTTGTGGGTCCAGATCAATATTCTCTCTTTGATTGAATGCCTTAATGTACTGACATTTCTTAGCCTCAGAGGTACACCAACTCGGCCATCCACTTGCCTCCTGTTTTAACTTGAGGAAACAGTTGATACACTCAGTAAATAAGCCACCTTGCTTTTTGCTGACATCTTAGCAATCGGTGTCATAATGCCATGCCTCGTGCATTTCAAGTATTTTGTATCCCTTATTTACCGCCATTTTTATCTCTTCAGACACTCATGTGCCTGTGATAGCCCGCTCGTTTTCCTCGTGAGAACAGTCTGTTTGGGCCCCAGTGGTGGCACATTTCATGTAAAGGGGGAAAATTAGTTTTTCACTAACCCTCACTGGAAGGACGGGGTGGTAGAGTGAGGTTGGAGGCAAAATCGAACACTTGACAAGTCCCTCTATCTCGTTAATTGGGGGGCATTTCTCTCCAACGTAAATCTTCGGGTGGCCAACTGGATATTTCACGTATTTATTGACATATGGATACAATGAGCATACATCATAGTATCTAATTTTTTCCTCTGCCGAGTCGTCAGTTTTCTTATAGAGTTTGATGGCATTGGTTCGCCCCCCATAAAATGCCTCTCTCGGATTAATTGGTGTTTTATCTAGAATTTTATTCTTTTTCAGCTCAGCAATAACGTCACTGTTCTTCAAAATTTCCTTTTCAAAATCACATTCCCACATCTCCACTACATTATATCCGTTCTTGCGGAATAACAAAGTCTTATATTCGGTAGTTTCGAAGCGACTTTGCACAGTCTCATTTCACCCGTTTGATATTTTTTCGTCGCGTTTTATGAAGCATTTTTTACAGCCATGGAAGAAACATCCGTGGTACTCGAAAATAGTTTCTCTATCACCTTCTTTGTGATATCCATCAACTCTCCGTCCTAAAACTTTCACCTCCCTCCCATTCCCGGCATGTTGAATGGAAATCCCTCTTTTCCTCTCTTCAAACAGAATCCAGAGTATAGCCTTAAATGACTGTTGATCAACCCATCTATACCCTCCAGATGGCATTGTGGAAATGGTTTTTGACCGCAGGTACGATTACGAGGGTTTGAACATTTCTTAAATGTTCAAACCCTCAGAAAAATTCTAAACTTATAGTATTAATATACTCTCTGTTAGTATTGTAGGTGGACTACTCTTTTGCTTTAAAGCCTTGAGGATGAAATAACATGCATAATCCTTAGAGAAGTTAATTTATTTCTTGGCAAAGCATGCCAACACAAATATCGCATAAACAATTGCAATTGAAGATTTTTTCCAACCACGAATCACATCCAATACATTCACAGTCAAATTCACAAAGATCATCTTCACTCACCACGGAGTAATTAGGATCAAATAATAGTGTATTAGCATATTTATTTTTTCAATGACATTCATTCAAATCACTTTAATTTGAAAGTATTTCCGTGAAGTGAGCTCCCTCATTTTGAATGTCCTTTTGAAATACATGTTCATCGGATACATCAGTCCAATCCGAAGGCATAACAGTTTCAGCACTTAAAATGTAATCATACAAATCTTGCATTTCGTCAAGAGTGCTCGTTTCACAGACATCTACAACTTTTCCGGCAATTTCCTGTTCATTCGTCACCACAGCCTGTTCTGATAAAATAATAGTCTCCGCACTAGAGTTGCACTCTTCAACGACCTGCACTTCATCACTGTCACACGGTATATGTACTTCATGATATTCCACAAGTTTTCTCTCATTTACCTATTCATTGGTCACCGCATTCGGTTCTGAAAAATAAGTTTCCGCACTAGAATTGTACTCTTCCACGACCTGCTTTTCATTACTGGTGCACGGTATCTCATTACTGGTGCACGGTACCTCTTAACATGTTGCCGCAAGTTTTTCGTACACTATTTCCACACTGTCACTTAAATTAATAGTGTCCTCTTGTTTCCGAGGGGACCAAAATGAATCGGGGAAGGTTATCTCTCTCCTCGGCGAGGATAAATTCACAGTCGTCGTATCCTTCCTCGGCGTTGATGTTGTTATTTGGGAGTTTTGATTTATATTTCCAAACGCCTGAGCCTGCATTATTTTAAATTTCTTCACCCATGGTGGTTGGTCTTGAAGTCTGAATCAGACTCATAGTCTGACCAGTTTGTTACCTGGGAGGATGAATAGAATTTATATATTAAAAAATATACGAGGCGTTTAAATCGAAAGCAAAAAAAGACTTAAATAATATATAAGATAAATTATAACTCACCGTAAAACTTTCTTCATTCTCCCCTTCGGAGAACAGCTTTCGCTTTGCGTTCCTCATGATGAATGATTCGATTGGCAGGCTAGGGTGCAGCGTAGATTGGTTTTGCGGCTGAACTGGCGAGTTGAGGGTCAGGAAGAACCCTTTTACTGGCGAAGACGCTCAGGGCCACCCCCACACGCCAGAGGAAGGGGGTGGAACGTGATGGCGTTGGGGGGGGGGGGGTGGTATCAGAAGTGAAAGTCTGTCGTTAGACTTGGAAAATTTTGGCTCACTGTCCTCCTGACTGGTGTTGTTGACGTGTCGTCATAACCCAACGGCTGCTCTGTTCGAATATCTTCGACCTGTTCCGACTTGTTCGTGTAGAGAGCTTGAGCTAAGATTTCCTAGCGCAGAATTATTGCATACGGAGTCTTCTTTGCGAGATTTAACTTCGTGTTGAAGAAACCGTGCTAGAGGCAGTTTGTGGGCTCGGAGTTTTTTTTTTTTTTTAGCGGAAACTGCCTTTCGTGACATTTTCTGTGCTGGCGTGGAGGCCGTGTCTGCAGTGATTGGTGGTAGAGCGCTTAAGCGGAATAGAGAGAGATCCATTGCTGTCTTCGGAGCCGAGTTGAAGTATTTCGCGGGAGAGCTGTTTAGCAGAATCTACATTTGGCCAGGTTACCGGTTTTGTCAACGGATCCAGGTTCCGGTTAAGTTGTTGTCGGTTAAAATCGGTTAAGTTGTTGTTTTTCTTTTCCCGACTTGTAAATAATTTTGGGATATGGAATCAATTTTTAAATGTGTGCCCGTTGAGGAAATCATGATAGTGACCACCTTTCCCTGTCTCGAGTGGTTGACCTCATGTTTTTAAAATTACTATTGAATCTTTACATTCGTCAGTCAATGAATATACAAGCAAATATGAACAGCCACTGCATCATCCTTATGGAGATGCTTTCTCAAATTAAGTCCATAGTTCATTTTATCTGACTTGTAGATATGAAGTGCTCTTTGACTGCCATTTAACCTTTAAAATCTGATATTAAAGGCTTTAACGACTCCTGTATAGTTTGGGCCGGCACACCTTTTTCTAACAAACTATTAATATAAATTTTGGTAACTTTATCCCACCTGAGGAATAAAACATTTTTAAATTCTAAGCATTGATTAATAGATGAAATATATTGCACATACACTTTCGTACACTTTTCCTAAACAGTCATCCTCGAGGAGCAGTGCTTTCAGTGCAGGCTATGCTTTCTCTTCCTGCTTGTTCTATTAGGGACAAGATCAATTTTTGATGATTATGAAATTTGCAGATGAAGCTAAATCCTTGGGAGGGCAAGAGAGGAGATCATGACATAGATTGCACAGAACACTATCAGCATCCCTGTCCGCTAAACAAAGAGTCGAACGACATTTATGTCAAGAGACCCCTACTAGTGGTGAGGGCACAAGAGAACATGGCAAACCAAATTTTCACCTGTGACCATCTATGAAATGGTCACCGGCCAACACTGGATCCGATAAATTGGTCAACCCACAGGCAATGACCCATGACCTCATCTCCCAGAGGTAACAGAGTTGATGAGAGTGTTTCAAATAGTATTTTAAAAATTTTATCCTCGCAATAGCAATCTCCACATGTACCCTTGCTTTGGCGATGCTTGAGGTCACCGAAGCATCAGCCGTGGTGAATGCTGTTTTTCCTCAGGAATCGAGGATGAATAACACCAATACAATATACATGGCAAAATTTTGCTTCATCAGAAAGCCTTTGTCAACCATATCGTCATCAATGTATTGGTCTAACATGTTTAAAATGCCACTTTCCTCAAAAATTTTCTTAGCTGATGCCCGTCCACTATACCCAGCGCTAATATAACTTATCAAGCCTGCTGGTGTTACCGCAACCATATATGTGCCCACCCTTGTAGTGGGAATAAAAGAGAAACCTACATTTGAGACATTTGAACTTACTGATGCGGATCTTAGTGCAGTCCAAAACGGCTCTCACTCTTAAAATTTTCAAAGCATTGGGGGATGTTTTTCAAAATTTCCTCTTTTGTAGGCCCTTAAATGAATGTGTTCATGGCCGGTGCCGTCCCCTTGATGAACTGGGCAAAGATATTCTTGTAAGCGGTGGGAGTTACAGGAAATAGTGGCCAGTACTGAAAATGGCCCGTTTAATTTTAGTTTCATCAAGGCCATAACCACTCTGAGCCACCATCCTCGTCTTCACTATCAGTTTGCGTAAGTATTTCCAGGATCGATTGATCCGTTATTAGCCGGGACATTTTCCCATTGCAAGCAAAGTCCAGGAAATTTGCCTAACGCTCCACTCGTCCAAGTAACTATGAACACGTCGAGAACGTAAGCAAAACTAACGAGAGCTCTGATGAACCAACGGAAGGCACTTCAAGTAAAATATCCGTCGTATAATTCCAATCTAATTTGGCGATGGCCACCTTCTTCCTTACCGGGATAGCCTCCCTCATCAGTGTATCCTGCCTGGCCAAAGTTTCCCCCAAGTCTCTTCATATTAGTCTGAACGTGTCCCTGCATAGCCGAAACGTTTTCTGGAGCACATCCTCTGACCAGGCTGGCACAATTCTCTCTCCCGAAAACCTTGTGCACGCAGAAACCTCCAGGCCCTTCTCGCAACCCTCCTCCGCGTTCGCATAGCGATCGCCCCATCAATATCTATCATCCTCGCAAATGAGGTGAAGCCGTCTCTTTTGAATACTGATGTACCTCTGGTATCCGGCTATCATGTGTAGGATAAGGGCATCCATCTTTCTTTATGTCGCCTTTCTTTATCTTGGGTTTTTACATTGACCACTTTCCACCATTGAGAAATTATTTTAATGAAAGCAGCAGTTCCCTTAGCATTATTTAAGCCCTTCGACTTATCCAGAGTATTAAGAGCCTCGGCTATGTAATTATTAAAAATCTGGCAGACTAAACGAACATTCTGTTGCTAAACGGTCATTCTGTGTTGAAAGAAGCAGATAGTGTGTGACAGCTTTCAAATTCAGGGAAGGACACGCATATTCCATCATTCTTCTGATTTACCCAGTTATTCCTTATGCACTTGAATATGTGTACTGGAGCAATAACAAAGAACATTGGGCGAGATACATCGCATGAATGAGGATAGTCGATGCTTACAGAAGGTGGTGTTGCAAAGAAAGAGATGATTCCGTAATCACAGACAAAGATTTATTGTCTGCGATTACGGCAATAGCTCTTAGTCCAGCTTTTTCAACCTCTATGACAACGTTTTTTATTATGTCATGGAGTGAAGTAGCAATCAATGAACTAACGGGAAGAATGCGGGCTACATCTTTATAAGTGGAGGGAAAGCTTTGGACCATGAACACATGAGCAAGGTTTTCACTGTCATAGGAAGAACCAACTTATAAACCACCTTTGTAGTCAATGTATTTTTTAATATGGGTTTCGTCCACCATGAAAACCAAACCGTTCATGGTCATTGAGGGTTTTCGTTTGAGATTTCAAATAAAATAAGAAACCCTCATCTTTAAATCAATGCCGTATGAGTCAACACTGAGGGTTCTTTTACAACAATATAATAGAAAAAGAAATAAAAAATAAATAGTAGAAAGAGCATTCGTCGATTAATTCATAGGAAATGACAGTTTTGAGAAATAAGAATTTTGATAAAATTTGCCGCTAAATGCAACGCTGTGGTGAGCAGTCACCGGAGGACTAGCACTTTATACTTGAATAAAACATTAATTGGTGAGGGAAGAAAATTGCTAATAAAATAGGAGTTAGAAAGAAAAAAAATCAGGTGATATGATGCATATTTTACGCCCCACAATTTAAGTCTTATAACGCGTCTTATAGAACTTGGGCTAAATAGCCGATATATAAAATCTTGATGAAAGCGCACTAAGCGATAATATAAATATGTGGCCGATCGAGGCGAACGAACAAAAATTGTACTACTAAAACATAGACACACGTAAAAAAAGGGGACACTCACAAATAAACGCACTCCCATCTTTCATAAAAGACTCCTATCATTTCCTAAGCATACTTAACTCAACCCCTATCCCTGCCGGTACCAATCTCCTAATGGCGACAATTGACGTCGTTTCACTTTATACTTCCATTCCCCACCACGAAGGCCTCAATGCCCTCAACTACTTTCTTGCCCAACGCCCTCAGCCTCACTCTCCCTCCACCAAATTCATCACCCAATTAGCTGAACTGATTCTAAACAAAAACGCCTTCAACTTCAACGAAACCATCTACCTACAGAAGCGAGGAGTCCCGATGGGAACCAGAATGGCCCCTGCCTACGCAAACCTCTACATGGGTCACCTGGAAAACTCTTATTTAAATTCCCAAACCCTTAAGCCTCTCCTGTGGGTCCGCTTCATCGATGATATTTTTTTACTATGGGCCCATGGGCGTGACTCGCTAGACACTTTCATTGCATCCCTCAACTCCACCTTATCCGTTTCTTTCACTTCATCAATTTCTGCTTCCTCCCTTACCTTCCTTGACATAAACATCCGCCTTGAAAACAATACCTTCAGCACCTCCATCCACAAAAAACCCACCAACCATGAACAATACTTGCACTACACCAGTTGCCATCCACCTCACACCAAACACGCAATCCCCTACTCCCTATCAGTCCGTGCCCATCGCATCTGCAACAATTCACCATCTCTTCAAAGAGCCACACAGAACCTCCATCATGCTCTCCTCAAACGAAAGTATCCAGAACCCCTGCTTAAAAAGAAAATACTCTCTCCCTCCGAACAGTACACCCCACGCACCAAAAAAGAACAAACCAGGAAACTGAATCTCACCACCACATTCTTCCCGGGCTCTCAAAAAATTAAAAAAATATTAAAAGATCTGTACCCTATCATCAGAAAAAACAAAATCACGGCTGCTCTTCTTCCATCCTGCCCCTCCATTGCCTACAGAAGAGCACCTAACTTAGGTAATATTTTAAAATCCACCCGCCCCCTCCTACGGCACGCTCTGCCCCCACCTTCCTCCCTGACTCCATGCAACCGCCCCCGTTGCAAATGCTGCCCCCTGCTACGCCCCACCACTTCACCTGTCATCAATAGATCCTCCTCCACACCGTCTTGCACTTCCTTCAACGTTGTATACAGGCTATTTTGTAATTTTTGCCCCGCGTACTACATAGGAGAATGTACCACACCCATATCCATCCGTATGAATAACCACAGGCACTCCTGCAAAACTCCCCCCTTTCATGAACCCATCCCCATTCACACTTCCTCACACAACAGTACCTTCGACCAATGTTTTTCCCTAACCTTCATTGAAGTTTTGCCAGAGAGGGCAACTATCATCGAGGTGAGGACGAGGGAGATGGCCCACATTTGGGTTGAAAAGGCGTTTGAAACGCCCGGGCTAAACATCGCCCACTAAAAAGCCAAAACAAACCCTACCCTCCCTTTTCCCCCCCTCTCCCCTTCCCCTTCTTCCACCCCCACTACCTCACCAAGGAGGGCGACTGGAGGAACTTACCCTGCCTGCAGCAGTTCACCTTCAGCATTGAGGATAGCGGATCAATCCGCTGAAACGTCTGAACGTTTATTTGTGAGTGTCCCCTTTTTTTACGTGTGTCTATGTTTTAGTAGTACAATTTTTGTTCGTTCGCCTCGATCGGCCACATATTTATATATATATATATATACAATGTTTTGGAAAATATGATATGCACGTGGCACGTAATATAAATAGTTCAAGTTAATAACGATAAACACAGAGACACAGAAAAGAAACACTCACATTGAAAAAATAAACTCGTCGAAGCTATCGAAGCACTTCAGGCTTCTTCGTCAGCTGAAGTATGAATGGTGAGGAAAGGAGAGGGTTGGAAGAGGGAGAAGAGGGGTAAGGGGAGAGGTGTATGGGGAGGGGGAGTTAGGAATAGGGGTTAGGATGAGACGTTCAGACCTGGAAGGCTATTGGCTTGAAAGTGCCAAATGCAAGCCAATTCGAGGGTGTGGAGGTTGAGGGCGGAGTCGGTGGGAGGGAGGGAGGCAATAATGGATACTTTGTAGCATTGATTGAAAATGGAATCATGTGACAGACAATGTGTAGGAACTGGTAGAGAGGAGTGGGGGGAAGATGGACAACAGGAGGCGCGATGATTGTTAATTCTGAGATTGAGAGGGGTAGTACATTGGCCAATATAGAAAGCAGGGCAGAAATTACAGTGAAGAAGGTAAATGATGTTGGTGGAAGTACAAGTAGTGGAGGGGAAAATCGGTAGGAATTTAAGCTTGGGGAGAAAAGAGGCAGGGGGTGGAGAGAATATCTTGCAGGTTTTACACCTGGGACGATTGCAAGGTGAGGGTGTGGAGATAGTGACTGACTCCGACTTTTGGAGAGGGCGGGTGGCTTTAAATATGGTGTTTAAATTCGGCGGTCTCTTAAATGTTATCCGAGGAGTGGAAGGGAAAATCTGAGAGGTGGACTTGTGTTTGGAAAGGATGGGGTACAGGTCCTTCAATATATTTTGTAGCAAATGAGCACCAGGAAAGTAGGTTGTGAGCAGAGAAGGAGAGCAATGTTTGTCTGCGCGGGGTTTATTGTGAATAGCCGGTTTTTTTTCTTATTTTGTTCAACAAGAGTTTTTCGGGGTAGCCACGGTGAAGAAGAGAGGTGTGGAGTTTGGAGAGGAATTTTTGAAGGTCTTCGGGGTTATTACAGATTCTGTGTCCCCGGACAGAGAGGGAATAAGGGATGGAACGTTTGGTGTGTGGTGGATGGCAACTGCTGTAGTGAAGGTATTGTTGTTTGTTGGTAGCTTTGATGTGAACCGATGTTTTGAATTTGTTATTATCTGAAAGGTGTATGTCCACATCTAGGAAGGTGATATTGGTTTTGGAGATGGAAGAGGTGAAAGAGACTGAGGCAGAAGCGTTAAGTGAAGAAACAAAGGTATTGAGAGAGTCGGTGTCATGAGGCCAGAGAATGAAAATGTCATCTATGTATCTGAGCCAAAGAAGGGGTTTTAGAGGGTAATCAGTGAGGAAATTTTCTTCAAACAGGCCAAGGAAAAGATTTGCATAAGAAGGGCTAAACCTACTGCCCATGGCGCAGCCAGATATTTGGAGATAGTAGTTATTGTTAAAAGAGAAGGCATTGTGGGTGAGAATGAAATGGGAAAGATCAAGAAGGAAGTCAGTGCTAGGGTTTTGAGGAGTGGGTCGTAATGAAAGATAGTGGCGGAGAGCAGCGAGTCCCTCAGAATGAGGGATTGAAGTGTAAAGTGAGGTTACATCAATAGTGGCCATGATAATGGGCTGATTGGGGGGGAGGGAAATGGAGTTGAGTTTAGAAAGGAAGTCATGAGAATCTTTGATGTATGATGGAAGGGACTGAACGAAGGGTTGGAGATAGAAATCAACGAAGGCCGATATTCGCTCCGTAGGAGAGTTGCGAGAGGAAACTATGGGGCGGCCTGGGTTATTAGTTTTATGAATTTTTGGAAGGATGTAGAAAGATGGCGAAGTGGGGTGAGCTGGTAAGAGAAGAGAAATGTCTGACTGGCTTAGGCCCTCAGAGGGAGCATTTGTTTTTAGTAGGGCATTCAATTCTGTGTGAAAATAAGAGGTAGGATCTGATGAGAGAGGGGAGTAGGAGGAAGGGTCTCCTAGTAGTCGGTTGCACTCTGATATGTAGTCGCTGGTGTCAAGTACAACGACCGTGGAACCTTTGTCGGCCGAGGTAATCACTATGTTAGGGTTTTTTTGGAGTTTCCTGATGGCGGCGGACTCCGAGGGGGAGAGATTTGGCCTTCTTAGGGAGACCTTCTTAAGGAAGTTAACACGATTCTAGTTTCGGCGCACCTCTTCCTCGAGAAGAAACGCGAGAATTCACTGCACAAACTCTCTTCCCTATGCATTTCACATTTCCGAGATGGCCTTTCCCTCCCCCTGCGTCTCTCACCCCACCCACAGGCCCCCCCTCCACTCATAGGTGTCAAACCAGACCTGGCCACACTTTTTAAACTCCCCCCTCCACCCCCACCTCCGCCGCGACCCACAGCGGCCCCGGAGCGCTCAACCCGGCCTCCTCGGCGCGATCCTTTGCCAATTGACCCTAACGACCGGGACCCAGTGGAACCCACCGACCAGCAAGTGGTAAACCTTTCTTCCGCTAAGCTCAGCCCCGCCGAGGTTTCTGTCCTCAACTGCGGACTCTCTTTCTCCCCAACGCCTAGGATTAACCCCACTACTCTTCTCACGGACATTTTGCATTTTTGCCGAAACCTTCGGTGGAAGGTTTTCTGGAATTCCCACATGAGACAACAGGCGCCGGAGGGTGTTCACAATGCCCTCTTCAAATTCCGCTCCCCGTCCTCTCACCAGCCCAAACCTCTTCCTCCCCACCACCCGCTTGAAATTTTTATCAACTGTCTCCTCTCTAGGGCTTCGAGTGAATCTTTCCTACGCTCTCTCCACCCGCCGCCAAATCTCTCCCCCTCGGAGTCCGCCGCCATCAGGAAACTCCAAAAAAACCCTAACATAGTGATTACCTCGGCCGACAAAGGTTCCACGGTCGTTGTACTTGACACCAGCGACTACATATCAGAGTGCAACCGACTACTAGGAGACCCTTCCTCCTACTCCCCTCTCTCATCAGATCCTACCTCTGATTTTCACACAGAATTGAATGCCCTACTAAAAACAAATGCTCCCTCTGAGGGCCTAAGCCAGTCAGACATTTCTCTTCTCTTACCAGCTCACCCCACTTCGCCATCTTTCTACATCCTTCCAAAAATTCATAAAACTAATAACCCAGGCCGCCCCATAGTTTCCTCTCGCAACTCTCCTACGGAGCGAATATCGGCCTTCGTTGATTTCTATCTCCAACCCTTCGTTCAGTCCCTTCCATCATACATCAAAGATTCTCATGACTTCCTTTCTAAACTCAACTCCATTTCCCTCCCCCCCAATCAGCCCATTATCATGGCCACTATTGATGTAACCTCACTTTACACTTCAATCCCTCATTCTGAGGGACTCGCTGCTCTCCGCCACTATCTTTCATTACGACCCACTCCTCAAAACCCTAGCACTGACTTCCTTCTTGATCTTTCCCATTTCATTCTCACCCACAATGCCTTCTCTTTTAACAATAACTACTATCTCCAAATATCTGGCTGCGCCATGGGCAGTAGGTTTAGCCCTTCTTATGCAAATCTTTTCCTTGGCCTGTTTGAAGAAAATTTCCTCACTGATTACCCTCTAAAACCCCTTCTTTGGCTCAGATACATAGATGACATTTTCATTCTCTGGCCTCATGACACCGACTCTCTCAATACCTTTGTTTCTTCACTTAACGCTTCTGCCTCAGTCTCTTTCACCTCTTCCATCTCCAAAACCAATATCACCTTCCTAGATGTGGACATACACCTTTCAGATAATAACAAATTCAAAACATCGGTTCACATCAAAGCTACCAACAAACAACAATACCTTCACTACAGCAGTTGCCATCCACCACACACCAAACGTTCCATCCCTTATTCCCTCTCTGTCCGGGGACACAGAATCTGTAATAACCCCGAAGACCTTCAAAAATTCCTCTCCAAACTCCACACCTCTCTTCTTCACCGTGGCTACCCCGAAAAACTCTTGTTGAACAAAATAAGAAAAAAACCGGCTATTCACAATAAACCCCGCGCAGACAAACATTGCTCTCCTTCTCTGCTCACAACCTACTTTCCTGGTGCTCATTTGCTACAAAATATATTGAAGGACCTGTACCCCATCCTTTCCAAACACAAGTCCACCTCTCAGATTTTCCCTTCCACTCCTCGGATAACATTTAAGAGACCGCCGAATTTAAACACCATATTTAAAGCCACCCGCCCTCTCCAAAAGTCGGAGTCAGTCACTATCTCCACACCCTCACCTTGCAATCGTCCCAGGTGTAAAACCTGCAAGATATTCTCTCCACCCCCTGCCTCTTTTCTCCCCAAGCTTAAATTCCTACCGATTTTCCCCTCCACTACTTGTACTTCCACCAACATCATTTACCTTCTTCACTGTAATTTCTGCCCTGCTTTCTATATTGGCCAATGTACTACCCCTCTCAATCTCAGAATTAACAATCATCGCGCCTCCTGTTGTCCATCTTCCCCCCACTCCTCTCTACCAGTTCCTACACATTGTCTGTCACATGATTCCATTTTCAATCAATGCTACAAAGTATCCATTATTTCCTCCCTCCCTCCCACCGACTCCGCCCTCAACCTCCACACCCTCGAATTGGCTTGCATTTGGCACTTTCAAGCCAATAGCCTTCCAGGTCTGAACGTCTCATCCTAACCCCTATTCCTAACTCCCCCTCCCCATACACCTCTCCCCTTACCCCTCTTCTCCCTCTTCCAACCCTCTCCTTTCCTCACCATTCATACTTCAGCTGACGAAGAAGCCTGAAGTGCTTCGATAGCTTCGACGAGTTTATTTTTTCAATGTGAGTGTTTCTTTTCTGTGTCTCTGTGTTTATCGTTATTAACTTGAACTATTTATATATATATATATATATATATATATATATATATATATATATATATATATATATATATATATACTACTTCATGCATTCACACGGCGCCTTAAGCGCAAACATACATATAAATTCAGAGGTAAGGAAAGAAAGGGATAGGAACATGGAACAGAAAAAGGACGAGGACAACGGTGCTGTGGTAGGTGGAAAAAAGCCAGAAATCAGAGGGTAAAAATGCGGCCTGACTGGGACTCGAACCCAGAACCTCCTGGTTGCCGGCCAGGTGCTCTACCAGTTGCGCTACCAGGACGCTTAGATTTACCATGATTTCGGCGGGGGTTTATACACAGAAAACTCCCTTTGCTGTGGCCCACGAGAGTAACCAATAGATGGCACTGGGGCAGCTCACCACTCACCAAGGGAAGGAATGGACGAGGACACAAGGATGAAAGGAAAGGTACACACTCACACGATAGTAGGAAAGAGACAGGAACATGCGTTTCGGGGCACGCAGAGCCCAAGTGAAATAAGCCAATATGGCCGATACACTACTTCATTCATTCACACGGCGCCTTAAGCGCAAACATACATATAAATTCAGAGGTAAGGAAAGAAAGGGATAGGAACATGGAACAGAAAAAGGACGAGGACAACGGTGCTGTGGTAGGTGGAAAAAAGCCAGAAATCAGAGGGTAAAAATGCGGCCTGACTGGGACTCGAACCCAGAACCTCCTGGTTGCCGGCCAGGTGCTCTACCAGTTGCGCTACCAGGACGCTTAGATTTACCATGATTTCGGCGGGGGTTTATACACAGAAAACTCCCTTTGCTGTGGCCCACGAGAGTAACCAATAGATGGCACTGGGGCAGCTCACCACTCACCAAGGGAAGGAATGGACGAGGACACAAGGATGAAGACAGTCAGGCCGCATTTTTACCCTCTGATTTCTGGCTTTTTTCCACCTACCACAGCACCGTTGTCCTCGTCCTTTTTCTGTTCCATGTTCCTATCCCTTTCTTTCCTTACCTCTGAATTTATATGTATGTTTGCGCTTAAGGCGCCGTGTGAATGAATGAAGTAGTGTATCGGCCATATTGGCTTATTTCACTTGGGCTCTGCGTGCCCCGAAACGCATGTTCCTGTCTCTTTCCTACTATCGTGTGAGTGTGTACCTTTCCTTTCATCCTTGTGTCCTCGTCCATTCCTTCCCTTGGTGAGTGGTGAGCTGCCCCAGTGCCATCTATTGGTTACTCTCGTGGGCCACAGCAAAGGGAGTTTTCTGTGTATAAACCCCCGCCGAAATCATGGTAAATCTAAGCGTCCTGGTAGCGCAACTGGTAGAGCACCTGGCCGGCAACCAGGAGGTTCTGGGTTCGAGTCCCAGTCAGGCCGCATTTTTACCCTCTGATTTCTGGCTTTTTTCCACCTACCACAGCACCGTTGTCCTCGTCCTTTTTCTGTTCCATGTTCCTATCCCTTTCTTTCCTTACCTCTGAATTTATATGTATGTTTGCGCTTAAGGCGCCGTGTGAATGAATGAAGTAGTGTATCGGCCATATTGGCTTATTTCACTTGGGCTCTGCGTGCCCCGAAACGCATGTTCCTGTCTCTTTCCTACTATCGTGTGAGTGTGTACCTTTCCTTTCATCCTTGTGTCCTCGTCCATTCCTTCCCTTGGTGAGTGGTGAGCTGCCCCAGTGCCATCTATTGGTTACTCTCGTGGGCCACAGCAAAGGGAGTTTTCTGTGTATAAACCCCCGCCGAAATCATGGTAAATCTAAGCGTCCTGGTAGCGCAACTGGTAGAGCACCTGGCCGGCAACCAGGAGGTTCTGGGTTCGAGTCCCAGTCAGGCCGCATTTTTACCCTCTGATTTCTGGCTTTTTTCCACCTACCACAGCACCGTTGTCCTCGTCCTTTTTCTGTTCCATGTTCCTATCCCTTTCTTTCCTTACCTCTGAATTTATATGTATATATATATATATATATATATATTGTGGCGGAACATGAAAACGCCACCTATTTTACTGGGTGGGGAGGGCATCAATGGTCCCGAGTACGGAATGATCGAACGATTATTGAGTACTTTGAGACATAAAAAAATATATTTTCCACTTCAGACATAGCATACACACACACTTATCGAAATTAAATACCCTGATGAGAATGAGGTGAACGAAAAGTGCACAAGATGATATGGTTCAATTGCCCCCCCTCCAAAAGAAATACAAAAAAGCAACAATTTGTGATTGGTAGAATTCGTGGGCCGAGTTTACAATTTGCCCAAATTAAGTTTTTAGGCTGCTCTCGTGGTAACACTGAATCAGATTTCTGACAAGGAGTCAACAGTTTGGTGATTACATACGGCGCACCGGGATAGAGAGAAAGAACCCAAATATTTTGGCTACACAGTTTGGGGATTAAATCGGGTCTGGGCGAACGAGCACGGGGACGGGTCGCTGACTGCGACGTTCTTACGGTTTCGTCGGAGCCTTGAGCAGTAGGAGCCGTCGATGATGCGACACGTTGGACCCCAAATGTCCGTGGGATCGGAATAAGCCTTAAATTGAAATTCATGTCGCTAGCTTACCTTGCTTCGAATTATTCTTTCCGTTGCCGAGATTCATCCAAATAGGAGTGATATAACTCTGATGCTGGCGTCGTAGTAAAGGAAACTCGTTTCCGAAGCAAAAGATTTTAAACATACCGACTTCGAAGTTTCCCAGGTTCCTACTTCGAGTAGAGTTTTACCTGTCTACCTGTATGATCAATTTTGAGTACTCCAAGTGCTAAACGTTGTTCTTCTTACATTTATTGCTGTCAATTAGTCTATTTTTAACTTCATAATTTAGTATACCGTGCGAAATAAGTATTTTACCTGTGTATACAATGGAACCAGATCCAATCCCTGGGCCTTCTAGTGGCAGTGCCGTAGACGATTGTTATTCAACGTCAAAACATGCTTTTAGCAAAGATGATTTAACGGGAGCTGTTCGTCATTTTGAAGGTAAGCATATTTTAATTATGTAAATAATGCTATTTATAGCAAAAGATATTCGTGGTCCATTATTTTCAATAGTATTTATTATTGAATGCAAATATTTTATCACGTTACAGACACTTTGCGTGGGATGCAGGCTATTAACGACCCTAAAAACGCTTCTGTCACGCGATGCTCCAAACTAATCGGAGATGAAGTTGTTGGGAGTTTTTTGGATATTTTGAATGAGTTCAAGTTTGAAGAAGTAGAGGAACTGTTTAGTGCCGGTGAATCTGACAATCTCCTAGTGCCGGATGATGTAACAGGATATTTAAGCGAAGAAAGGTCCAGTGATGACTCATCGCCGACGGACCTCAGCGAATATGAACCCAGCCCCAAAAGGTCGACTCACCAGCACATCCCATCAGATGTTAAAGTGAAAGTTGTGAATATGGCTAAGGAACATCCTAAATGGAGCCTTGCCACCCTTCAAACCCTAGGTTCGGCGCATTTAAAACATAAGGGAGTGCTAGCCATATGGGAAAAAGATATAAAATCAGGAGGAACGAAACGCGACAAGCTGGAAATGATCGACAGATGGGTATACGATCGCTTTGTGGAAGCCAGAAACATGAATGAGCCGGTGATGACCCGGTCTTTACAAGAATGGGCCATTTCCGCGTCGTTTCAGCACATATCGCAAGAGTTTGAATTCTCTGCGAGTGCTTCATGGATGGCATCTTTTAAGAAGAGACACCAAATTGTACAACGCAAAATAACGAAATACGTGTCTACAAGGGGGCATGCTTCAATCGAAGAAATCCTGCAATCAGCAATGAAGTTTCAGAAGCAAGCAAGAAGCCTGATTTCCAATTATAATAAGGATTTCGTAATAAACACAGATCAGACCGGGTGTGCGTACAGGGTTGATATGAAGAGGACGCTCTCTAACAAAGGAGACAAAATTGTTAAGGTGGCTCTTGGGAGCGTGAGGAAAATGACACACTCATATACAGCGCAGTACGCTATTACTGCTTCAGGAAAGCTGCTTCCTAAAGTTTTTTTGTGCATGCAGGAACCTGGAGGTGATTTTGGTCCGCGAGTGTGTGAAAGTGTGAAGAAAATGGAGAATGAATTTGGAAACGTTTCCGTTGTGTGTTCCAAGTCTGGAAAACTTACAACTGCGTTGTATGTTAAGTTTTTAAAAAATTTTCTCCAGCCATACGTTAAAAACAATAAATTTTTATTGCTTATCGATTCCTGGGGGGGGCAAACTAATGCTGCCATTTACGATGAACTATTTATCGACGAGGAAGGAGAACCGTTATGCAGCATAAAAATTTTACCACCGAAGTGCACAAACGTATGCCAGCCGTGCGATGTATATTTTTACAGACAGATAAAACAGTTTATTGCACGAATCCAGAACTGCACCTTCCTTCTTCAAGGGCAAAGGGAGATTTCCTCACGTGAGGATGGAATAAAAATTCATTCCATTGTTCATCATCAATTGTCCTCGCCAGCATTCAATAATATGCTTAGGTATGCTTGGTATGCGTCAAAGTTAGTAGAAAATAGAAGTGTTTTCAAGAACTTACGGGAAATACGTTTCCCTGAAGACTTAAAAAAACGCAAGTGCAAATGCTCAGGTAGCAGTTTTATTAAATGTTCATGGTGCTTTTCAATTTTGTGCTTTTCTTGTTTTTTTTTGACGCATATCATCCGAGTTCATGTAAAGGGGAAATTAATAAATAAAAAAAGGAAAAATTAGAGATGGCACTGCCAATATCAGTAATATTCAATTCTTTTAATCTGGTGCCCTATATTACTGAGGTATTTCCTAAAATAAATGGTCCTGTATACGGCAACAATTCCTCGCGGGGTTATACCTTATGGTCTCATGAAAGGGAGGGTAAACTGAATGATATCGTGCTGCAGAGAAAAGCAGAAGGAAGTAGCAGAAAGTGGGAGTCTAGGTAGGCCATGGAAAAAGAAAAGGGAAGGGATGAACCGACAAACCAATCTAAAAATGATACGATCGTATGGACATCGACTTCAAGCGTTGCGGGCCATGAACCAATTTCAAGTTAGCCTAGTAGTATAATCCAGCTAATAAAAAGTTCATATGTGCCAACAACTCCTTCCCCAGTTTATACAGTTTGTTTGAAAGCTCTTGCCCGCTTACTCTTAGCTCTTGCACCTAAATACGCAGAAAGAAGGAGACTGATATCGAGGGGAGGGTTAGTTAGGGGGAGGATACCTCGCCTAGCGATCGGTTAGGGAAGAAGGAATAGGGGATAATGGTTGACAGGGTGGTCAAAAATGACTTTTTGGACAATACACATTCCGAAAAAAAATACAGAACTTCAACCTCCTATCCAGTTCATTAAGTGATAAAAAAACCTTTGTCCTATTCGTTCAGCCCTTCCACTATCCAAGTGTAAAGGACAAAATTTCTTTTCAAAATCCTACCTGCCGCCCGACAAACAATAGTCGGGGTCCATTCGACGGCGAGAGCTATAATGAGTAACGATTCTCACTTCATTCTGAAAATTTAGCATATAAAACATTTCTAACAATTACCAAGTTAAAAATAGACTAATTGACAGCAATAAATGTGAGAAGAACAACGTTTAGCACTTGGAGTACTCAAAATTGATCATACAGGTAGACAGGTAAAACTCTACTCGAAGTAGGAACCTGGGAAACTCTTCGAAGTCGGTATGTTTAAAATCTTTTGCTTCGGAAACGAGTTTCCTTTACTACGACGCCAGCATCAGAGTTATATCACTCCTATTTGGATGAATCTCGGCAACGGAAAGAATAATTCGAAGCAAGGTAAGCTAGCGGCATGAATGTCAATTTAAGGCTTATTCTAAAAATGCAGTCTAGTAAAAAAAAACGTGTAAAGTCTGAAATCAACAAATCTGAAGAAGATGGAACAAAGTACAAAAAATGGAGAATGTGGCAGACTGGAAAAAAATTACACATTCCGAGCCTCGAACCCTGGACCTTCGAAACGTAAGCGCGATACGGTACCACTGGGCCAAATCGACCTATAATCAACGGGGCGAAATTTTTAAATTAAATTAAACGTGACCGTATTTTTAAATTTTTAAATGCTTTTTTTCTCTCAAACCCGGGCGTATTTGGACAAAACCCTTCAGCAGTATTCCTACCAAACTGTCTACTTTCAAATAAAAAGGGTCTCATCTTCTTTCTTGACATCAGTTAGGCAAAGTCTCCTTGTTAGCTGTCTGGCAAGGATGGATCAAAGAATTTTTTTCTAGATGGTGCACCAGGGTCTAACAGGCAAACAGTCTTCTCATATTTGGGATTAAAATCTAGTTCAACAATTGTTCTATGAAAAATGTTCTTAATCATAATATATAGATGACTAACATATTAATATTTTTACTCAAAATCTTTTCTTATTTAAGAACAAGAAAAAGTCAAAGAAAAGTTTGTAAAATGTATTCAGCCTGTAATGGACAGGTTTCCTAATTTTGAAACCTTAAGAATGTTAAACCGTAGCCTACGTTATTCATAAGGCCGTCCAACGTGAGCCTTAAACGGCCAGAATGAGCATGTCTGGAGTTAGTTCCAATTTTCGCCGCTGGCGCTGTTTTGAGAACAAAATTCGTATGGGAATGAATGGCGAACATTTGAAACAGACAAGATTTTTATCAAAATTAGTTCTCTTTTCGTGATTATGCTAACATTTACCATATTTATTTAAATTGGCCTTTATTTTTTGGTATTTTTCACGGAATAATGTTTTCAAAATTATAGGCATTTCGACAAAGTGATATTTTCCTAAACGCAGGTCCTGTTACAGTGTCCGTTTCTTTTTTAGCATAATTGTCCAGAAGTGGCCCCAAAAATTTTTGTAATATTACACGAAGCAATACCGGGTTTGTGCATTGTTTACTAGCAAATTCCTTCCGAAATCTTGGTAAAATGAATGCCAGTAATTGCTCTTCAAGTAGCTGGCGTTGCAGAAAGAGTATTGCCCGAATATAAAATTTTGCTGTCAAGTTTGCGCACTGCTTACACTGAGAAATATGTAAAGTTTTTGCTAGGATAACGATCTATCTATGATCTATTCAAATGATTCACTAATAACAGTGAGGGAGCACTTTTTTGACATGCGGCGAGAGGTTCCAGACACCCTATACATTCAGTTCTCTCCTCTGCGATTCTGACTAGGTAACCCGCCACGAAAGCTACTGCAGCTTCTCTCATATATATTTCAAATATATATAAGCGATGGTCACTTGGGGAAATTTGTTGATTAATTAATTAACTACCAAATAATTAATCAGTCGACAAACACTTTTTCAGTAACCTTACCTGGAATAGGTCTACTTAATATCTCGAGAAGATCTTCCGGTTGCGTTGCAGGAGTTTCATGGCCCTTAGAAATGTTATTGAGTTTCCTGATAAGCAACAGTGATTTGCAATCTTCAGAGTCATTTACTCTATCGCAGAGAGGTAGACAGTTTTGAAATTCAAGTTCTTGATATGTTTTCACTGTTTTCCTCCTGTCGGTAGAGTAACTTGACGAAGTCACTGGAAACGTTTACTCCGTCAGATATCAGTCTACGGTCAAGAAACTGATTTCTCATGTTCTCAAGGGTGTGACTAGAATCGTAGCTAAGGAATAGAGGCCGAAATGGGGTCACAAGGCGCGCAATGGAATACTGTCTTCTGAATGAACGCAAATGAATCCTTTCTTCCACTCATCAATTCGAACATACTGGTGTTCACTCTTTGGCCATCTTTGAAAGTTCCCACAAAAGTATAATTTAACTAGTTTAATAGAGGAACACGTTTTGCTCAATCCCACCCAGTTTTCTTACAATTTTACGCTGTTTCTTGCGGAAAAAATGACATGATACTTGCCAGGACCCCCCTCCCCTCCACGTGAGATTGGGTGAGAATCGGTTCGACCCCCTTTGCCCCTGAACGATTCACGCAATCAATGAGTACCCCTTACAGATAGGGTGGTACGCATAGGCGGATCCAGGGGGGGGGGGCACAGGGGCACGTGCCCCCCCCCAGACCCTTAAAAATATGCTAGATTTTTAATACGGTCCCATTATCATTTCGTTCGTTTTGTATGACGAGGTATCCTTGTGCCCCCCCCCCCTTGAACAAAATCCTGGATACGGCCTTGCTTGTGCCCCTCCCAGAAAGAAATCCTGGATCCGCCCCTGAATTGGTACGGCAGTTTACATAACAAAATCCGAAAACAAGAAAAAGCGGTTTTTTAACCCACAATTTCACACCTTGCTTTCTTTTGTTGTGGTATGCTTTCCTTCCTTTTATAGTGGTACGTCATGTAGTATATCGAAATATGCTGCGTGAACGGCGGTGATATATCCATGAATTTGCCATGAGAAAATAAGTAGTCAGGATTTGGGGAGTCTGGGACAAGGTCAAATTAAGCGTTCCCTTTCACTCCCAGTGAATTCCAGACACGTGCCGAGCCCATAGCTTCTCCCACTCGAGTTGGATATGTTCCCATTGGCAGTTACCAAGGTCTAAACACGTGCGGTTGCAACGTGAATCGTATTTCCCCGTCTCGGCATCGGAAATAACCGAAATTACACCTCTAACTTCTTTGTTATTGAACATTTTTGAAAATAAATGCTCTTAAGTGAAAGAGCAAGTAATTATCAGTAAAAAATATCTCTAACACTTTTTCGATACAAGTCATAGTTATGAAGATAAATAGTATCTTGTCTTATAAACAATTGTTGATTATTAAAAATCGCAATAACTTTGTTAATATTTATGCTATGATCACCATTCAAATTCCTATCATCATCAAATTTAATATAGAATACTTTAGCATTTCCAAAAATTTGTCACCACAGCGATAAATACTCATTTTCAGAACCCTCCACAAAACTGCACATATTGTCTATGGTATGAGGCAAGGCTATAAGTGAAAGGCGTTCCCAAGCGATCTAAGTGGGATGGGTAGGTTACGCCTAGGAGGCAAGGCTATAAGTGAAAGTCGTTTCCAAGCGATCCAAGTGGGATGGGTAGGTTACGCCTAGATTTGCCCCTTCCACGGTACCTTCTAAGCAGTATATAAGGCCGTGCAGCCACTGAGAAAATCACCAGCGGTCTCAGAACTAGTCTGATTCCATCGGTCCAACTGAATCATCGAGTAGGTCTTCAAGAAGTGAATTCTGTAGGAATTCTTTATGAATTCTGATTGAATTCCGGAAGAATCATCAGAGACCCGGACGCCGAAGGAGTTTGCCGCTTAAGGTAAATATGATCCGTAAAACTGAGTTTTTCGGATTTTTTCCTATTTTTTCTATTGCTTTTGGAACCGAGAAAATTCATGAGCATGTTATGCTCAATACCCCCCTTCGACTCCCGGTCAAAAAACAGGAAGGAATTTTTTATGTATCCTAGGATACTTAGGGTATGGTAGAAATCCTGGTCCTAGTACTCCCGTTTTCTCCTCTAAAATTCGGGGAGATTAGTAAAGGAACAACCCCGTTTAAAAAAATTTGATAGAGCAAATAGTTTAGATTCGGTGGGCCAATATATGAATGATGGTATTAGGAGAATATAGGTTAGTAGCAGGTATCTTTGTAAGAAAATCTTTAATATCTCCCTTATTTGAACAAATAGGACCATAGTTTAAATTTGAATGTTGATGAGTAAGTGACAACTCATCTTTTGTGTGTAAAAGAAATCACCTCACTCCAAGGGCGTGGCCCCTATACTCTGGAGATAATTCCTGCGATGGTCTATAACTCCCTTATTTGAACAAATAGGACCATAGTTTAAATTTGAATGTTGATGAGTAAGTGACAACTCATCTTTTGTGTGTAAAAGAAATCACCTCACTCCAAGGGCGTGGCCCCTATACTCTGGAGATAATTCCTACGATGGTCTATAACTCCCTTATTTGAACAAATAGGACCATAGTTTAAATTTGAATGTTGATGAGTAAGTGACAACTCATCTTTTGTATGTAAAAGAAATCACCTCACTCCAAGGGCGTGGCCCCTATACTCTGGAGATAATTCCTACGATGGTCTATAACTCCCTTATTTGAACAAATAGGACCATAGTTTAAATTTGAATGTTGATGAGTAAGTGACAACTCATCTTTTGTATGTAAAAGAAATCACCTCACTCCAAGGGCGTGGCCCCTATACTCTGGAGATAATTCCTACGACCGTCTATAACTCCCTTAATTGAACGAATAGGACCATAGTTTAAATTTGAATGTGGATGAGTAAGTGTCCACTCATCTTTTGTGTGTAAAAAAAATCACCTCACTCCAAGGGCGTGGCCCCTATACTCTGGAGATAATTCCTACGATGGTCTATAACTCCCTTATTTGAACAAATAGGACCACAGATTAAATTTGAATGTTGATGAGTAAGTGTCCACTCATCTTTTGTATGTAAAATAAATCACCTCACTCCAAGGGCGTGGTCCCTATACTCTGGAGATAATTCCTGCGATGGTCTATAACTCCCTTATTTAGACAAATAGGACCATAGTTTAAATTTGAATGTTGATGAGTAAGTGTCCACTCATCTTTTGTATGCAAAAGAAATCATCTCACTCCAAGGGCGTGGTCCCTATACTGTGGAGATAATTCCTACGATGGTCTATAACTCCCTTATTGGAGCAAATAGGACCATAATTTAAATTTGAATGTTGATGAGTAAGTGACAACTCATCTTTTGTGTGTAAAAGAAATCATCTCACTCCAAGGGTGTGGCCCCTATACTCTGGAGATAATTCCTGCGATGGTCTATAACTCCCTTATTTGAACAAATAGGACCATAGTTTAAATTTAAATGTTGATGAGTAAGTGACAACTCATCTTTTGTATGTAAAAGAATTCATCTCACTCCAAGGGCGTGACCCCTATACTCTGGAGATAATTCCTGCGATGGTGTATAACTCCCTTATTTGAACAAATAGGACCATAGTTTAAATTTGAATGTTGATGAGTAAGTGTCCACTGATCTTTTGTATGTAAAAGAAATCACCTCACTCCAAGGGCGTGGCCCCTATACTCGGGAGATAATTCCTACGACCGTCTATAACTCCCTTAATTGAACGAATAGGACCATAGTTTAAATTTGAATGTTGATGAGTAAGTGTCCACTCATCTTTTGTATGCAAAAGAAATCACCTCACTCCAAGGATGTGACCCCTATACTCTGGAGATAATTCCTACGACCGTATATAACTCCCTTATTTGAACAAATAAGACCATAGTTTAAATTTTAATGTTGATGAGTAAGTGTCCACTCATCTTTTGTATGCAAAAGAAATCACCTCACTCCAAGGATGTGACCCCTTTACTCTGGAGATAATTCCTGCGATGGTCTATAACTCCCTTATTTGTGGATTTTTTACCTTATTTGGGGTGAAAGGAAATAGGGAATGACTTCGCAATCCACCTGGGGAGAATTGAGCTAGGTATTTTCCACACTACTGGCGTCATTCAGTAGCAGCTTTGCGCATTCCTTACCTTATTTGGGTGTAAGGAAATGCATAACTTTATCATCTATCCGTGAGGATTGACCTCGGTTTTTTTTCTACTTAGTTGGAATACCTCTGCAGCTGACATCATTCACAGTCTTCTCAACCCACTTGGCAGCCATCCGCTGAAGAGTAGGAGGAGAAGATTTCCTTTTATAAATACCGATCGAAGACGGAAGCATTCATTGCAATCTCGTCATTTGATCCGAGAACTTCCTCTTGGTGACTACTCCTCAAAGACAACGTCATCTGCTCTCAACGAAGACAACATCATCGCCATCTAGATCTTGGTAAGTCTAACTTTTTAGACATTCCAAGTTCCCACCTTAAAATACTACCTTGAGGAAGTAATCACTGCAGAATACACTACCATTTTATTTTTATTGAGATTTTAAGTAGATTGCATTCGTTACGAGGTTAGAATTGAACGTTTTTATAATCCTACATCTGATCCAAGACGAAGAATTAGCTAAACTTTTCTCTATTTTTTCAGATTTCTCACATTAATCATGACATCTATTAGAGACATCATTTTTAACTTTAAAAACAATACATATAGAACTAAAGAAGAACTTGAACAAGCGTTAGCGTGCATTTACAGAAAAGTAGCCCTTGAAAACGAAAGCATTGATGACATGGAAACTTATCATGAAATGAAAGATGTATTAGATAAAGCAAATGGTAGAAAATTTTGTCCTTACTGCGAAATCTTCTATAACATTGATGAGGCTATGCCTCATGAGAATACCAACGCACACCGGATCAAAATTAACGAGCAAATAGGGAGAGGGTTCAATGAAATCGAATCGGCAATTAGATCCAGGCTAAAAACATTTTGGATAACTCCCGAAGGGGATGTTCAGGACGTTGTAACTTTTCTTGGTGAAATAAAAAATCTGTTGATTGAGAAAATTAGAGAGCAAACAAGGACGAACAGGAGTATAAAGTTCAACCTCCTATTGATTTGCAAATTTCAAAAGGGAGAACACGAGGAGCTGAATACCTCATTTAAGACTAGTAATCAACGAGTCCTACTTGTTGATCAGTTAAATGAGATTATGGACGAGAAATTTTCGAAACTTTTAAAAGAAAAGTCCGAATTTCAAGCTAAAGGGTCAGGATGGACTTTGGCTGAAGTTATAGGTTTAGAGCTTCGTATTAACAAGTACACCCCTCTTCGAGGTTCTACATTCATCGAGTTACCTACAAAAATTAAGCATACGAAATCCGTTATCAATGTCAAAAATGATGATCAATACTGCTTTAAGTATGCTATATGGGCAAAATATGTAGCCAATCATCCCGAACGAGTTTCAAAATACGATTGTGAGGAATTTCGGGAGACCTATACTTGGAACTGTATTGATTACCCAGTAGATCTGAAGGATATCCCTAAATTCGAGCGTGACAATAACATTTCAATTAATGTGTTTGGACTAGATGATAAAAACAATGTGTATCCTATAAAAATTGTAGATTATGAGCTTGAGGATCATCGCGACCTCCTCTACATCACCAACGAAACAACTGCTCACTATTGCTGGATAAAGAATTTTGAAAGACTCGTGCGCTCCCAAATTACTAGACATAAAACTAGAATTTTTATTTGTAAACGGTGTCTAACTTATTACCATGACGTAGAAAAACTCGAATCTCACAAAGACTTATGTAGAGGAACGGGGACACCAAGTAAAATAGTGCTACCAGACGAGGACAATAAATTATTGAAATTTACCAACATTAATCGCACTTTCCGTGTACCTTACGTGATATATGCCGATTTTGAATGTCTACTGAAAAATGTAAACACATGCGAACCGTGTTCTAATACTTCGTTCACTAACATCATACAGAAGCATGAGCCATTCAGCTTTTGTTATATCATGATGACTCCAAACGGATGCGAGGAGCCAGTATTGTATCGAGGGCCTAATGCAGCACGTGTTTTTATTGACAGTATAAAAGATGAAGCCCAGAAGGTTTTCAAGTTGTACAAAAATACTATTCCTATAACACCACTCACAGAGGAAAAAGAGAGCGCTTTCCAAAACGCATCGACGTGCCACATTTGTGGGAATGAGTTGAACGAGGATAGGGTTAGGGATCACGATCACCTGACGGGACAGTATCGAGGTCCAGCTCATTCCTTTTGCAATGTGCAGTATAAGATGCCTCAATTTCTTCCAATTTTTATTCATAACCTGTCCGCGTATGATGGTCATTTCATTGTACGAGAGCTAGACTATGATGAGAGGGAAATATTCATTATTCCAAATTCTGAAGAAAAATATATCACTTTTTCCAAGTCTATACAGGATAATTTCAAAATTCGTTTTGTCGATACCTTTCGATTTATGCCCGCTTCTCTTGCTTCTCTAGTCTCGAACCTGACTAAATTTAAATATACCACAGAAATTTTTGGTGACAAGACGCGACTAGTTACACGAAAGGGGGTTTATCCCTATGATTACACTGATTCGTTGAATAAGCTCGATGAAACCTTGCTCCCGGACAAGGATAATTTTTACAACAGATTGAACGACGAGCATGTGTCAGACGAAGATTATGGTCACGCTTTGAACGTATGGTCTTCGTTTGGATGTGAAACACTCGGTGATTACAGTGATGTTTATTTGAAAAGTGACGTCACTCTTCTCGCCGATGTTTTTGAGAACTTTCGTGACGTGTGCTACGGAGCCTACAAGTTAGATCCGGCGTGGTATTACACTGCACCAGGTTTAACATTTGATGCAATGCTTAAGTACACTGACATAGAATTAGAGCTTTTGACTGATTACGATATGATACTCATGATCGAAAACGGAATTCGCGGAGGAATTTCACAGTGTTGTAAAAGATACTGTGAATCGAACAATAAGTACATGTCAGGTTATGACCCAGGTAAAGATTCGATATATTTAACCTATCTTGACGCGAATAATCTCTACGGATGGGCACTCTCCAGACCCCTTCCTTACGGTGAATTTCGGTGGTTAAAACAGGAGGAAATTGACGATTTTAGCGTGGAAAATGTTCCCGATGACAGTGAAACTGGATACATTCTCGAAGTTGATCTTGAGTACCCACATTGGCTGCACGATACGCATTCAGATTTCCCTCTTTGCCCGGAAAACAAGACACCACCTAACGGTAAACATGAAAAACTTTTGACCACCCTCGAAAATAAAAGTAAATATGTAATTCATTACATGAACCTGAAACAGGCATTAGAATTAGGCATCATACTCAAAAAAGTGCACAGAGTTATCGAGTTCAAACAGTCTTCGTGGTTAAAGACCTATATTGACCTAAATACAGATCGTCGAAAAGTTGCTAAAAATGAATTTGAGAAGGACTTTTACAAGCTCATGAATAACGCCGTATTTGGCAAGACAATGGAGAATGTAAGGAAACGGATGAATATGCAATTAGTGACAAGCGAAAAAAGACTTCAAAAATTAATCAATAAATCGACATTTTTGGATAGGACAATTTTCAACG
Source organism: Ischnura elegans (assembly GCF_921293095.1). NCBI lineage: Eukaryota > Metazoa > Arthropoda > Insecta > Odonata > Coenagrionidae > Ischnura > Ischnura elegans. The sequence goes on from NC_060248.1 coordinate 123,580,991, forward strand.
AGTCTTTAGTAGCCGTTCACATGCGGAAAGCCACCATCAAAATGGTTAAGCCAATATACATTGGTTTCTGCGTTCTCGATCTCAGCAAAACTCTAATGTACGACTTTCATTACCGCACCATGCTACCCAAGTACCAAAATAAATTGTCACTCGCCTACACAGACACTGACAGCTTCATTTATGAGATTAGAACGGATGATGTATACAGAGATATGCTAGAATACCTAGATGCATTCGACACCTCGAATTATCCAAAAGAACATCCGTGTTATTCTGAGACGAATAAAAAAATTATTGGAAAGTTCAAAGACGAGTGCGATGGTCTCATTATGACGGCTTTCGTTGGATTAAGAAGCAAATTGTACTCATTCAAGATGAAATCGGGTAAAGAAAAAAAGAAGGCAAAGGGGATAACGAAATCTGTGAAGGAAAAATGCCTAAAATTTGGTGATTATATTAATTGTTTAAAAGAGAACTCGACGCAATTTCGAAAGATGAACGTAATCCGTAGCAAAATGCACGAGTTATACACTGTTAAAATAAATAAGGTGACACTAAATGCATCCGATGATAAACGATATATTTGCGAGGATGGAATGAATACGCTTGCTTGGGGTCATTACAGAATTCCGCGAAAGCGTACACATGATCAGGCATTTGGTAATGATTGAAATTGGTAAAAACTAGTTTCATCGTAATCATGATTCCAGTGTTAATCATGACGTTGGCCTGGAAACATCCTTTCACATGCATCTGCGCGGGTCCGTCAGGTTGTGGAAAAACCACATTTGTCACGCAGTTTTTGGAAAAGTTGGATTATATGATAGATAGTCCAATAGAGCAAGTGGTTTGGTGCTGTGCCCCAGGAAGTGAGCCTAACATACGAATACCAGTTGAATTTTACTCCGAAATACCTCCTTTCGAAGAATTTGGTGGTGTTCCTACTTTGTACGTTATAGATGATTTAATGAGTGAGGGAGCCTACAGCAAAGATGTGTGTAGATTATTCACCAGAGGTAGCCATCATTTTAACATTTCGGTGTTTTTGATCACGCAGAATATTTTCTATCAAAGCCAGCAATCGAGAAACATATCATTGAATTCAAAGTATATTGTAGCGTTCAAAAATCCCAGAGATAAGTTACAATTTGGTCATTTAGCTAGGCAGGTCTATCCGGAAAAATCGGGGGAATTGGAGAGGGTATATAAACAGGTTACGCAAGAACCATTCGGTTATTTGGTTCTTGATCTTGGTCAGGACACGGACGAGAGATTCCGCTTTAGAACCAAAATTTTTCCCCAAGACGGGGCCACTGTCATTTACATGCCCCAACGCGATGAAAAGATTGAAGAACAATAAACACTTGCTCCACGTCCTAAAATCTGCAAAGCCTAAATTACGTACTGCCATATTGAATAGCTCGGACGAGGAGTTGATTAAAACAATTTGCGATTGTTGCCTCAATACTCTAAACGGAAATCACAAGATTGATAAGCGATTGAAACGAAAATTATCCAAGCATCGTAACACACTGAGAAAGTTGGCTGAACGAGGAACTAGTGTAAAAAGAAAACGAGCACTTCTCGTACAAAAAGGTGGCTTTTTGCCATTACTACTGGGTTCAATTTTAAGCGGTGTGATCGGTAGCCTGCTGGGAAAATGAGTTTGCAGAAAATGCTCGTAGTGAGTCCCGAAGTCTTTGATCGAAGTCATGCAAAGGCTAGGTTGAGTAAATTGGATAAGGAAATGAAACTTGTGTTAGCGAGTAAAGGGCTCAAGGATATTGACAAGTGGCATTTGTATAAAAGAATACTCGATAAGTATCTCGACTCAGTGTCAGACTTTAAATCTCCCGTACACGTTCCGATAGTGAAACACTCACCACCAGCACGACTAGTTGAGGGTAGCGATGCAATGAGAAGGCGGTTAGACGAAATTAGGAGGACAAATTCAGAGTTGGATTCGACATGGGCACGAATAAAGGAACAAATCGAAAGCGATTCTCCACCGAGAAAAATGAAGCGGATAATAGCAACTCCAAGAGAGCCAAGCACACCTCCAAGGGAGCAAAGAACATCTCCAAAGGAGCGATGGACATCTCCGAGACCAATTCCAAGGCGAAGCAAGCGAAAAAGGGTACCAAAAATGTTCGGGGCAGAGTGGGACACGACGTAATAGCTAGCGTGTACAACAATCCCGCACATCCTGCTGGTTTTTCCACAGATAAAAAATTAAATAAAGCGACTGGAATCCCTATAAAAACAATTCGCGAGTGGTTGGAATCTCAAGAAGCGTACACGCGTCACAAGCCGGTGAGAAAAAAGTTTGTTAGAAACCGTTACGAAGTAAACTATATAGATGAGTGTTGGCAATGTGATTTAAATGATTTGAGAAGTTTGAAAAAATACAACAATGGGTTCTGTTACATTTTAACCGTAATAGACATATTTTCCCGTTATGCGTGGGCTAGTCCTCTCAAGTCAAAAAGACCAGAGGAAATTATAGAAGCTTTTAAGGTCATATTTCGCGAGCGCAAACCATTGAAAATTCAGAGCGATAAGGGAGGGGAATTTGTTAATAGCAAGTTTAAAAGTTTTCTCTCGAATCAAGGTGTAAAGTTTTACACTACAAATAATCCAGAAATTAAAGCTAGCCTCGTGGAACGCTTTAATCGAACTCTCAAGACAAAAATGTATAAATATTTTACAAAATACGCAACTTACAAATATATCGATGTGCTTCCAAAACTCATCAGTTCTTATAACCATAGTACGCATTCTAGCATTAGGATCGCTCCCTCTCAAGTGAATGCTAAAAATGCATTTATCATTGCTAGTCGGAGAAAAAGCTTAAAGAAGACGGATGCAAAATTTAATAAAGGTGATTATGTGAGGATTAGTAAAGAGAGGATTCCATTCACCAAAGGATACACACCAAATTATACCAAGGAAATATTTCAAGTTACAAACATTGATCGAATGAAACTAATACCAACCTATAAATTGAATGATTTGAACGGGGAGGATATAAAGGGTAGTTTCTATGCGGAAGAATTAGTCAAAGTCAACGTGTCTCCTGACACGGAGTACAGGATCGAGAAAATATTGAGACGTCGGGGGAGTGGTCCTAATTTGGAGTATTTTATCAAGTGGGACGGATACCCACCGTCTTTTAACTCGTGGATTTCAGCTTCTTCCGTGCGTAAAATATGAACGAATTTTATCTTACACTACCCAGCGATAGCTCGAGGGATTTTTTCCCAAGAAATACAATCGCTCATTATCGTACAAAGTTGAGTCATCGCATCGATTTAGAAAATAACGAGTGGTATGTCGGTCTAGCTGAGATTTCGATTCCTTCTATTGAGGTAAAAAAAGTTTCCGAAGACACACCAGCTGTTATCGAAAACTTTACTCCAGCGCCTCGCGTAGCAGACGAATTGCCTCCTAAGGATAATAGGACCCGGACTGAAGAGGGATTAGTTCGAGGGGATAAAGAAGTTATAAATGTGAAACTTTTAGATGATTCATACTTTACAATTCCCATTGGTACTTATGACAGTATTGCGGCGGCATTTGCAAAACCATATATTACCTCCAGTACACAAAAACAAACGTACATTTCAAATGAAGTAATGCGTTATATTGATAAACTGAGTGTAAGGATTAACCAGGTTGGAGTTGATGAACGCATATTACCACGGTCTGCGAAAATTTTTGCGAGCGGAGTAAAATACTCGTTGTCTCCGGGAACGTATGATTCGTTTGCTAACTTATTCAATAGAACTTTGTCAGGCTTTAGTGGAAAAGGCAAGGAAAAGATAAAAAATGACCTATCATTATTATCGGCTGTTCTTATTAGATTATCATTTAAAGATTCAACGTTGACAGATGATGAGTTAGCTGAAATCATCGATGATGCCAGGGTAGAGATTAACACTAAAGAAGACAAAGGAAAAAGAGGAAAAAGAAGCATTGCAACCTCCTCAAAAAATGTTTACGTTTACACAGATATAATAAAACCGCAGTTGGTGGGTGACACTTTGAGTCGATGCATCCGCATCATAAATGTCAAAATTGGTGAATATCAAACTTTCAATCCGATTTATTACTACCCCGTCGAGAAAAACAATATCGAGAGTGTTGAAATTCTTTTTGCAGATAAACTCGGTGAAGCAATTTCTTTTCATAGTGGGGAGCAAAGCTCGATAGTTGTGCTACACTTTATAAAAAAGAGTTGATTCACGTTAGTACATCATTTTACGACGAGATGGCGCCCGTGATGGATCGATATTATAGTTATTATTCAAAACAGGTGGGAGGAGAGATTGGATCCTTGTATAGAGCTTCTTATAGGGTGCAAAAGGGACGAGGTATCGGGAGTTTCCTCGCGGGATTGTGGCGATTTGCAAAACCTTTGCTATTTAGCGGGCTTAAGACTGTTGGTAAGGAGGCCGCGAGCGCTGGGGCAGCAGCTCTTGGAGACCTTGGAACAAAACCGGTTAAGGAGATACTGCGCAGTAGAATAAACGAGGCAGGTCAGAACTTGAAACGCAAGGCCGAGGAAAAGATAAAAGGCATGTCTGGGGGTGGGTTGAGGATCGCGAAACGTCCAAGGTTAATTAAAATAAAACATAGCTGCGTAAGAAAAAAGCGACAGTCGATGAGAAGTCGAAGAGGAAAGAAGGTTGTTGGAGGAGATATTTTTTCGCGATAATGGCAGAGCATATGCTGACTTCGTTGGATTTATTTCAGCCCAATCCGCCGGTGCAAACTAACATCTTGGCAAAAAGACTCGTGTCCTACAAACCCATATCTTCGCTAGATAATCGATCGGTTATAGAATTCCTGATCAAAGACTCTGGGGATGCGTATAAGGATTTGAATAGTATATATCTTAGACTTAAAGTGAAACTTTGCAAAAAAGACGGGACTGATTACAATGAATCCGCTACCAATCAACCGGGAGTAGTGAACAATATTCTGCACTCTCTGTTCGAGCAGTGTAACGTTTATTTCAATGGGACGTTGGTCACACCATCAGAGGATAATTACCATTACAGAAGCTACCTGGAAAATGTGTTAAATTATGGAACAGATGCGAGCAAAACACATTTGCGAAATGTGGGGTGGGAGTTGGACACGGGAGACGATATTAACTTGACAGATACTTCAAATTCTGGTTATACAAGGCGTAAGGGTTGGTTTAAGAACAGTGCAGAGGTTGAGTTGTATGGTAAACTGCACGTAGATGTTTTTAATCAGATACAATTAATGATGGATCGAGTAGACATCGGTATAAGACTATTGCTCTCTAATCATGCTTTCCATCTTATGGTAGGGAATGATGATGGACTATTGAAAAATTTAGACGCAACTTTATACGTTCAACATTTCGATATTAACCCATCCATTTTAGTTGCACATAATAAAATCCTGGAAAACAACAATGCCAAATATCACTACAAGCGTACCGAGTTGAAAACCTTTACTGTTCCTTCTGGTGGACGAACTTTAAGCCTTGACAATGCGATCGTGGGTCGAATACCTAATGTAATTATTTTTACAATGGTGGATAATGAAGCATATGCGGGAAGTTTGAATAAGAATCCATTTGCTCTCTCTCACTATTCGCTCGAGAATTTTTCACTCTTTGTGAACGGTGTGCAAATTCCGTCCGAGGGATTACAATGCAATTTTTCAAGTAAAAAGTATTGGGCGCGAGCGTATGACACAATATTCTCAGGAAGTGGGATAAAGCATTACAATCGGGGTAATCAAATCACTTACGATATGTTTGGACACGGTTATTTTATGCTAGTCTTCGATCTAACACCCGATGATTCGGGTAATGAGGACTATATAAGTTTAGGAGATAGAGGTGTGGTGAGAATAGAGGCGAGATTTGAAAACGAATTATCGAGAACGGTTACGTGTTTACTTTTCTCAGAGTATGATGCAACAGTGGAAATTGATAAAAACAGAAACATTATCACAAACTTTTAGTCATGGATGGAATTCAAATTAACAGGTTACTAAGACCACTCAATATATTTCGCGGAGTTTACGCATCTGATAGGTTACCAAAATCACCACGAAATGGAGTTTACATAATAAATTTAGATCCATCTAAATTACCGGGTTCACACTGGGTTGCAGTCTATTTACATAATAATTATGCAGAGTATTTTGATTCCTACGGCTTACCTCCTTTTGTTTCAAATATAAGTAATTTTTTAAAGTCATTCTCAGTCACTCGCAATCACGTTCAAATTCAAAGCTTTCGTTCGGATATTTGCGGTGAATACTGCTGCCTCTATACCGCTAGTAAATCATTAGGTCAAACACTACACAAATTCCTCGCACACTTTCATCGCACCATCCCTCATCTCAACGACTGTCGAGCCCTGAAGCTGTTTCATCAGACCTTCAAGCGGGTTCGGCGGGCCAAATGTCATCCCAGAGCTCAGCGGTGCTGTTCCCGAATAAATACGATGAGCAGGAAGAGGAGGTGATTATTTGAGAAGAAACAGCCGCAGAATGCAGATCGTGGTATCTGTGACTTATAGCCAAGGCGGGGTGACGGAGCTTGCAGCCGTCGACGTGGATTCAAATCGTTTATTTTGGGGCAGTTTCAAGAAACATGGGAAGCTCATCGCTGGAGGAAAGAAGCTACGTTTCCCAGACCCCTTACAACGAGATGAGACATCCTTCAACGAAGGATTCATTTCACACACCGAACTTTCAACTACCCTGGAAGCTATGACTGAGGGTGCAACCGCTCTCTACGCATTCAGCGAAGCAGAGTGTGAGTTCCTGACCGATCTGACGGGACGCACTTTCATCTCTCTCGAAAAAGAGTTAAACTGTCCCCCTCCCGAAAAATGTTCCTTTCTTGCCTTTTCCTGCCTCAATCCTTGTCACAAATTGCGCAACAGCACTTGCGCATTGAGAGATGCACATTCTCTCGCCCAGTGGTTCCAGTATAACCGTCTCAAAACCGAAGTTGATCCTTGCCCGGATGACTGTTCCCCCACCCCTCCTCCTACATCAACCTCTAAATAAGGACGGTTACGTCACCATACGCCAGTCGTCATGCAGTCATCGGTGGATGCAGACCATCAGTCTCCTCCGGTGAAGAGAAAGAAACCTGCTGGAAATTTTATTCCTTCTATTGGACAATCGGACAATTTACTTCTTCAAACTGTGTATTATTTGAACAAAACAAAGACAAAGAGTGTGTGTATTGGTTACGATCCTGGTAGAGACTTTGAATCAGTTGTGCAATTTAATCAAGTTGGAAAAAAAAGTGTAATTGTTTCACAAAGCGAGTGGGCAAACATCTTGAACTGTGAAAAGGATGTGGATTTGTTCTTTTACAAAGGAGAAAAGCATTTTTTAACTTCCTGTTTGGCTTATGCGAATTACTTTGGGAAGACTCATTTGGTTATTAAAAAGACCTTTAATTTAAAGCAAGAAGAGTGGTTTGCATTGGTGAAACTCTTCAAGCTGATTGATTTATTTCTCCAGAGACTTTCAGCTAGTCGTGACAAAGTGAGACATTTTCTCGCCACAAAATTAGCAAAGAATATCACAGATTGTGATTTTGAAAGACTTGAATTAGAGATGGTACTCATAGCGTATGGTTCGGCTGATGAATAGCCTGTGTGAGTGAAAGGCTTTCTAACCTCTGGCGTGAATGAAAGTTCCGTAAGTTAGAGAGTCTTGATGTAAGTTCAACCCCTGGCATTGGGTGTAAAAACCTTGTAAGTTGGACATACATCACGATGGGTGCCATTGTCGAATTTCAAGGATTTACGGGTAGCAATGGACATTTTATTGTCAAAGAATTGGCAATTATCGCTGTCCAGAATAAATGCTGTAATACGTGGTTATTTAAATCACCACAGAGATTGCTCTTTACAAAAGAGTCTTCTTGGCTGAGAAACAACTATCACGGCTTGTGCGAATACTCTGGAGATGTGGATTATTCAGAACTGGAGAGTATACTTCACAATTATACTAAAAATTTTAAATATCTATTCACAAAGGGTGCTCAAAAAGCTGCCTTCTTAACAAGTCTTCTTCCCAAGGGAATTTGTGTGGCTAATCTGGAACTTTATGGGTGTCCTTCATTCACGAAATTGACCACGAATGAGGGTTGTTTAATTGAAATTCATATGGATGGTAATCTACAATGTGCCAGAAAAAATTGTTTTAAGCTAGCTGATTGGTGTATACGAAATAAAATATGTTAGATTTTCTAGTCAAATGTATCATTTTATTGTTTTACATCATCATGTTCACTTTGATCATTTACGATGCTATACAATTGAGACAATATGATTGTATCTGGGGATATTTAATCGAATGTGGTTATTTAAACGAGAGTGCTAGAGAACTGTCTGCGCTCAGACGTGCTGTTCAATTGTTTCAAGAGGATTATAACATAAGTATGAGTGGGGAAATGAACTATGAAACCATGTATATGGTGAACAATGTAACAAACTCATCTGTGTGCGGTTGAAGAAAATAAACTTTTGTTGTTAAAATTTACCCTGGTCTTTCATTTGGAAATAAAAAACACATAGTATAGTATTTAATATATTTATTGTTAATAAATATACATATCAACTTCAATTTTGAGTATAAACTTTATCACTCTCAGACGGGTACCTTTAATGGCGTCTGTGGTACCATAATCCACTTTTGATTTTCTATGGTCTGTATAACAAACAGGTTTTGGTCCGTCAATACAATCACTTTGAGTCCTCGTTCCTCCTCCTTTTGCGTAGACTCGGGGCTGGTAGCACTCGTACACATCCAACCAGATGATTGGGTGCTGCTTGTCCGCGAGGCGTCGCTTTTCCGGATCGGTGATGTCATCCTGGTTCGTTATGTTAAATCTCTCCACTACACCATTCTCATTCTCGAAGCCGGAGAAAGTCACTTTATGTCCGATCACTTCAAATATCTTTCTCTGGTGTCGGAATACGCAGTAGTAAACTTCGTTAAAAAGTACCGAGAGCACAAAATCTGTGCCTCGTTGAGGGATGTACACGATGTAAGTATCCGGATCTGACTGCTTCTCCACCCGGAGATTGGTGTCCTCCAGGGAGGCTTCGGGATCTCTTCGCAGCTCAGCAACAGTTCTGGAGGTCATGTTAACGTTGAATGAGGTAATAATCACTCGGGAGTCATTTATATGCGGGAGTGGGAGGAGTCACGTTGCAACCACACGTGTTTAGACCTTGGTAACTGCCAATGGGAACATATCCAACTCGAGTGGGAGAAGCTATGGGCTCGGCACGTGTCTGGAATTCACTGGGAGTGAAAGGGAACGCTTAATTTGACCTTGTCCCAGACTCCCCAAATCCTGACTACTAAAATATTCCCCTGAACCGGGAATCGAGGCTGTGATCTTGGATTTCCAGGCCACTGAGCAGACTTTCTTTGATTCACATGGCACTTGTTCCGAGGCTCATGGTACAAGATGAGAGTGGCGGATCTATGGGGAGGGGAGATGCTTAGGAGTCGTAACATACGCTATAGATAAAAATTGAAATTTTCATATGTCACTACTTTGACGTAAAGCAGATAGCTAAATTTTCCGGTAAATTCACCAACTATAACGAGTCAAAATACACGTAATTTTTAACCTTTAGAGCCTATTTTAACGCTTCAGCACTGATAAAACGATCTACTACGCCTGCATAATATAGTGTCTTTTTTTTATCAAAGAATTAGTCTAAAACAGCCGTTTTTGAGTCTGGAAAATCCTAACTTTCAAAATCCCCGAACCCCCCTTCGGCTAGGGGGAAATTCCCGAAATAGTAATTCACGAAGATACCCCCACCTAGTTGGTGCAGATCTAGATCCGTCTTTGCTAGATTTTAAACCCTTGTGGTTCGTCAAGGATGTCAACGCGGGAAAAAAAGGACTTCAATGAAGCCGCAACCCAAGACTAGAGCTCGGGCGTTGCAGGGGGGGCGTGTGCCTCTGGCGAAGATTTGAGAGGGGAGCAGAAAATTTTGAAACATTTACTAGAAAAGTTTTTTAACTTAACATATCCTCAAAGTGTCTCTTCAGCTACTTTCACCTGCAAAATTAGTTAGCCAAAATAATTAAAAATAATTTTAAACTAATATTAATAAAAGTTCTCCACAGCATACATACAGCGAGTAATTTCAACTAACGCACCATAAAAAATGGATTACAGAGGTATTATATTTTAGGGGTGGAAGAGAGAAGGAGATCACGGGAGGGATAGTGGCAAACTGATCGTTGTACCCCCTGAAAAAAGTCCTAGTTATGGCCCCTTCACGACCGGTTAAGAGTCTCAACCCTGCCCTAAAGACTCGCATGGCGGTATGACCGCAGTTCGATTCCCGGTTCAGGAGATTTTTTTCTCATGGCAATTCTTGTATATTTGGTAATTTTTGGTTAGTGAGTAATCATTTCCATCGAAAAATGTTTTGCAATAGGGTCCAAAATCAAAAGCCTTAGGACTAATTTTCTCGAGACCTCGGTAAAATAAATATCCTCGCTTTTTCTCATACATCATTATTTTCCCCTGCCAAATACCCTAAAGGTGGCTTGCTGGGTATTATGTAGATTTACAAGTATTAGAAATAATTTAGAGCCTCTCTTAAGATAAAAATAACGTAATTTCATCAGTTCCGTTGCTATTTCCCGTAAGATCTCATGTAATTCATGTTCTCAAAAGAGCGCCTCTACCGGCCGAAGACTCAACTACGTGCGCTGTCCCAGCTTTTTCCCGACGTTGGACGGCCTTGTATATAACGTAGGCTACGGTTAAACACGTGACTAATAAGACTGTAGCGTCCTGTCTTATGTAATCTGCTTGTTACGTACAAGATACAATTTCTTGCTACAATGAAATGTTTATATACTTCATTATTACAGGAGCAGTGCAGGAGAGCATGACCGCTGAAAAAGATGTGGAGGTTGCCATCCAAAACTGGCTAAGGCACGCCAAGGAGCGGTTGCAGGGGAAGAAGAAAATTAAATAATATGTATGTAGTTTCTTGCATTGTATTATTTTAAGAAGCCAAATAAATATTGTGCATGGAATTGATGCCTTATTTATTTAAATTCTTGTCTGGACCTATTATTTATTTGTATCGAACAAAATGCAATCCTAACCTAAACGTGTCCTGAAGGTGTCCGGAGCGGACACTTTCAGGACGTCCGTAGGCCACCTTTTTTACTGACATGCGGACTTGCAGCGGACAACCTTTGGCATGAATTCGCACGTCCGTAGGACGTCCATAGGCCACTTGACGGACAATCACCGGATGTCCGAAAGGTGTCCGTGTGCTGTGTGGGTAGGTACTGTGTAAGTAAACTCCCTTTGGAGTAAAGTGAATTACAAGTGTTCGAGAGATATGGCATTTTATATTCGTTTTGTGTTCTTATTAATTATGTCTGTACGCATATTGTTGGTCGCCGCGAGCCTATAATGCCATGTGCTCTTGCAAGAGTGGTTTCCATTTTTAATGTGGAAGTTGATCAGTATAAGCAATGAAGAAATTAACAATTTGGCGCACACCAACCCTTGCTAGTGTAGTCGTCGTATCTCCGTGTTTGAAATGACACTGCTTAAATACCTAAACGTCATTATGGTGATAAAAATGTAGTCTCATGTCTATGCTTGTCGCAATTAAAATTAATGAAAAAGTTGACGCCGTTTGATCACAATGGAGACAAGAAAATAAAAAGCTATCACGGAGCCTTGAACCCTGGTACCCCGGGTGGTAGCCGTAAATGCTAACCACTACCCCATGTCACCCACCTGACGAAGAGTGCGGTATCATGAAACTATAAGCGGCTTGTGAAAAGTACCGCATGAAAATTAATTAATTACAGCCAAACTAAGGCCCATTCAACGGAACCACTACTAGTTCAGGGATGTGTTCACCATTCCGAAGGCCGTAAAAAATACGGCATTGAAAAAGGCGGAGCAACTTTCGTGGTCTCCCCTTGTCAGTGTTATTGCAAAAAAGTAAAATTGCGAGGTGATAATAAAAAGGGAAAAATTTATGTTTTGTATTCGATTATTGCAATGAAGTGAAAATGCATGACAACAAAACAAAGGTATACATTAATGTTTTGCCCTGCACTTCACTGTTGAGAAGTTTAATTGCGAAATGCCAGTACCAAAGTAATAATTCACGTTTTACACTCGGTGTAATTGCAAACATATATCACATTTCGTAGTAACAATAAAAAAAAGAAATTAATGCTTTGCACTCGATTCTATGGAATGGAAGTGAAAATGCGAAATGACCTAAATAAATAAATTTTCATATTTTACACTTATTGAAATTGCAAGGAAGTAAAATTGCGAAGTAACGATGAATTGAACAATAAAGTGAGCAATAAATTCATGTTGTGTACTTGATTTAACTGCAGGGTAGTGAAAATGCGTAAAAAATTGTAATTTATGTTTTGAACCAGATTGTATTGTTAAGAAATAAAAATGCAAAATACGTAACAGAAGAGAAAATTCACGTATTACACTCAGTGTTATTCAAAGAAGTAAAATTGCGAATTAACAATAAAAAAGTAAAAAGTATGTATGTTTACTCGATTTAATTGCAGGGAAGTGAAAATGCGTGATAATGAAAGAAAATTATAAATTTATGTGGTGCACTATATTTTATTGTTGAGAAGTAAAAATGCCAGATGACAAAACAAAGGTAAAAATACATGTGTTCCACTCACAATTAAGGAGACGTCGCCAAAGTGATGTTCGGGATCTGCATGCGGATGTTATTAAATGAAACTATTTAGGTAAGGTAGAAAAAGCGTCACGGCTTTCTTCCACATAGGCCCGGGTTTGAGATATATTCGCTTGTAAAGATTTCGCACAGCATGACACCCCTTGAGTAATCGCTACCTGTTACTTGCGGCCGTTCTCTCTTCTAATTTTTGAAATCACTGTTACATTTTATCCCCATTCATTTTATTTAGTTACTTTGCGGTTTTTTAAATTCAATATAAATTTATGGATTTTAAACGAAACTCCGAATTGTGCCTTACCATGGCGATTACTCAAGAGATGTCATGTTGCGAGAAGTATTTACAAGCGAATATCTCTCGAACCCGGGCCTATGTGGAAGAAAGCCGTGACACTTTTTCTACCTTACCTATATAGTTTCAAAAAATAACATCCGCATCCAGATCCTGAACATCACTTTGGCGACGTCTCCTTGCTTGCCAGTGTTATTGCAAAGAAGTAAAATTGTGAAGTGACTATAGAAAAGGAATAAAGTCTCCATCCGAGTCTCCAGCGGCTCCCAGCCTAATATTTTAAGGTCAGTCACGCGCAGACATGGCCCCGGATTTATCTACACACATATTTTTCGAGGCACAATTATTTGTCCGTGTGACATGATGACAAATCGACCCTTAAGCCTGTACCAGAGCCGGAAGACTGGTAGCCAAAGTGCTCCTTAACACTTGCGAAAATTCAGACACTTCTCAGAGCAGAAGTTCTTCTTTTGTTCTCGGGTGAGCTCACTACGGACTTGGATATTTACTATTCTTTATCGATTGTAGCTGTTTAGTTATCCCATCACGTTGTATGGAGATTTCTTCCATCGATTCCTCAGTACATGGGGTATCTAAATAAAATTGAGAGTCATCTGTAGTGTATAAAATTTCGAAGTGGGAATTTAACGTGTTAGCTTTGCTATGTTTTCGGTGACAAGTTTACCATCGTTGTCAGATAACGAATCTACAGTTGAGGATATTCCCTGAAGCTCTCTCGCGTACAACCAAAAAGATTTCGTATTTTCTTCGAGTAATTCACCGAGTACTTTTTCTTGATTTTTTCTGTGCCGTTCGCATTAATTTCTTGGTATTTGAGCGTTTTTCAGTGTAACTTTCTTTTGCATTATACAGAATGTTTTGGGTTCAGTTATTTTCAATGAATTTAAATTTATTAGTTGAATAGTTCGCTATTATGGTTATTGGGCACCCCACCTTACTTGGTCAACGGTTGAATTTTCGTTGATAAAAGTGTTATCGTTTTTTTTTGTTTTCAAAAACATAAGAATTGACATCTCGATGAAATTCAGACTTTTTCAACTTCGAATTCCTTAACATTGCCCTTTCATTTTGGTTTGAACCCAAATGGTGAGGTCAAAATGGCCTGGGGTGGCGATCCTACCTAAAATTTGGGAAAATATTTGAAAAACGACATGCCTGGAAATACATTTCACTACATAATTCTGTGGGTGAGGGCGGTTTAGCGTCTCCTGATTGGCTGCCAGTCCCCTCGTATTTTTAATTTTGATGTAATTTTAAGAATACGAGGGGACTGGCAGCCAATCAGGAGATGCTGAACCGCCTTCACCCACAGAATTATGTAACTTTTTGTCCAGATGCAAATTCAAAAATGTGTGAAGTAAACGCTCATTAGTCATCAGGGGGACATTAATCAGCATGATTACCTTCCATGTAGTTTTGTTATTTACAAAGAAATGAAGATCGGGATGTCCTTTTTAAAGGGCACCCTTTATTTTTTATTCGGCAATTCATATCCTCTCCTAAAGACCTATTCAAAAATGTAGCACAGTGGACCATTAGCATAAACACAACGTTATGAAAACATAATAAACTCGTCCACGTACTGGTGTGCATTTTACTATGTTTTCATTTGTTCACTGTCAACGTCAGCAAGTGTAGGTGCACTAAGCGCTAGAGAGCCAGTCATTTTCCTAACACCGTGTTTATGTTAATGGTCCACTGAGCTACATTTTTGAATAGGCTACACTTTGAATAACAGAATTTTCATCATGAGACTCGATTGAAAAATTGAAACAAAGACACATGTATATGAGATAAGCAATAATTTTATTAAAATTTATACCAAATAAAAAGTTTTTGCTCATATGCAACAGTCAAAAATTTGGTTAAATAAATATTGATTCTCATTGTACAAACACACAAGTACCAAAAATTTCAATAAAAGGACACCATAAAAAAGTAACATCCAAATGTGTAAATTTACTCAAAAAGCAGCCATAGACAAATCGTCAAAGATCACCCCCTCTCTGGAGGAATTCCTTTTTCAATAACACTTTCAAAACCAGTGCCTATTTCCACACAGCTACAAATGTACGCGTTTTCTTAATATTTCACTCATGAAGTTGTGGCATAAGATTATAAATGTGTACAAACTCACTATATAAACTGTTAGATTGAAAATGAGCAATACACTTTAGTACAACAACTATAAACTGCTGTTTAAAAATGAGCAACTTGCATAAATACATATATATGTATGTATATCACTTTCATTTTGGTTGGCACATTTAAGCTAAGAAAATATGTAGTCGGGAACTCAAGTCATACTCACGCCCACGAGAGGCTTGACAGTGGCAAGAGGGTCTAGCTCAAAATAAGGAGAGATTTGCCAAGCAGAGATTCTCGACACGCACACCCACTCCATTATCCTCAATCACTCACACGCAATCCAAACTAATGGTGGGAAGAATAAAAAGATGCATCCATTCCTTCGGAGTTCATTCAGAAGATCACCACCCCTCAATACACTCTCCCCATACATGTTCTATGTATCTTTAGACAATTAATTAATTGGTGTAAACAGGTCTTAGGGCAGCAAACACAACTACAATTATGTATGTGCAGAATGGCCATGGGGTGAGAGAGAGGTATACCTAGGGAGGAAACTGGAAGAGGAAAGTAAACCTCCATCTTTCATCTGTTCGGAGAAGAGATAGGGAGAAAGTAGAACGAACGGCATGCTGGCCAATGCCATTAGGAATAGCTAGACTGGCAGCGAAAGAAGTTCAGAATGAAAGACAAGAGGGAGGGCTTCTGCCAAACGCAGCCCATTTGCAGCCATTTCTGTATGCGGACCCATCTTGGTCAAAAATGGGCATTATGCAAAGTCAATCAGCTTCCACACAGACTCTACTACTGAAAGGCATCCAAACAATAGATAAAACAATTGCACCATATCATGCCACATATAGGGTAAGGGATAAACTATATGCATAAGTTAACCAATACACAGTAAATGCATCTTGAGGAGGACGGAGTTTTAAATTTGGGTAAATTAAAATACATACATAATCTATTCCTAATGTAAGAGGTTCCTTAGAAGATTGTCCTCCCAGACAGCAAGGGCATTAAATCATTCCAGTTCCCGGAAAATTTTAGGCTTTAAACATCACTCAAAGGTAAATATTTTGCACACAGCAGGTACTTAGTTACCCATCATTCAATTAGCCATCACTGGATCATCTTGCAATCAATTCTTCACCCAGTCCTCCTAACCCCCAACTATCCCTCCCCTGGTAAAGAGTTCTCGGGATCGCCACCGGGTCAGGAACTCCATATCTGCCAACGTTTCGATGTCCGACTCGGTCATCGTCCTCAGGGCTGTGAATGTCGAGTGAGAATTTGACTTGCTTATATACAGTCACTCTGGTGGTCAGGTGACTGCTGATTGGCTGTCGTCAGCGGCATGCTCTGATTGGTGGTTTTGCCTAGCCTTTTGTATAGTCTTGAGCACAGGTTTCCAGGTGCTGCTCAGAGCATATCCGGAGTCTCTATTGATGGTATTCTTAGACAGTCTAATTTCAATAGACTCTTTAATGAGTCGATCCCAAAAGCCATTGGATCGGCAGAGCATCTTGGTGTCGTCAAACTTAACAGTATTTTTGCATTCCATCCAATGCTCTGCGATGGCTGACTTTTCGGGCTGTCCTAGGCGGAGGGCTGTCCCGAAAAGTCAGCCATCGCAGAGCATTGGATGGAATGCAAAAATACTGTTAAGTTTGACGACACCAAGATGCTCTGCCGATCCAATGGCTTTTGGGATCGACTCATTAAAGAGTCTATTGAAATTAGACTGTCTAAGAATACCATCAATAGAGACTCCGGATATGCTCTGAGCAGCACCTGGAAACCTGTGCTCAAGACTATACAAAAGGCTAGGCAAAACCACCAATCAGAGCATGCCGCTGACGACAGCCAATCAGCAGTCACCTGACCACCAGAGTGACTGTATATAAGCAAGTCAAATTCTCACTCGACATTCACAGCCCTGAGGACGATGACCGAGTCGGACATCGAAACGTTGGCAGATATGGAGTTCCTGACCCGGTGGCGATCCCGAGAACTCTTTACCAAGTCCATTCGCCGGGAAAGCACAAAATCTTTCTATCCCTCCCCTATTCACAAATTTTCTCCCCTACTCAAAACAACCAGTTTTCCAACGAATGGGCATGAAAGACAGAAGACAGAAACCAAAGAAAAAAATTACTAAGAAAATGACCATGAATGGTTTATCCATCTTGATAGATTATTCATTTGGGTTTTCCCTTCTATTAGGATGGATAATCTAAGTATTACTGCATGCATACAAGATTGCTGCCCGATCATTCACACCATAGAAACCAAATTCCAGAAAAATATTTAATAGTGTAGTTTTTCCTAATAACGGATAGGAGTATTGATCATTCACACAAATTAAACAGCAAAATTCATCAAAACATTTGCCTTGAAAACATTTCTGAAAGAGATTAACAATAAAATTGATAAAAATTTATTTCTTTCTTTCTAACATGAAATTATTATGGTAAAATATATAATCATTGCACAAAGCCCTATTGCAGCAACTACATAGAGGCATTTACAAATATAACTTTTACAAATTTAATTCAAGTTTAAAATAATTTTTAAGGACCACAATATCTACATTAACCTGTATCACTGCCCATATTTCTTCTTTCAGTAGTTCTTAATAAGATATAAGTACAATATAGCCAATGCACCCAGTCATTAGCAGTCAATGGCCCAAGGAGTGAAAATATTTCGTTCAACTGGAAGCGATTTAATAAAATTCATGTAAAAATCAATTTCTTTAAGTGGAGACATGAGTGTAAAGGAGGAAAAATGACAAAATCACTGGATTGCTCACTGGGCAGTTGATCACCTTAAATCCCTCTAATTAAGGAAAAAATAATTTCCCAAAAACAATTTGAGATCAATGTGAGTGCTAACAGCATGATAAAATGCAAGTTTTCCTCTCTTCCTCAGAAAAGAGTGACATCAAAGAGCACCAAATTTTTACGAAGATACAAATACGTGCACCTCGTTAAGAGCTTAAAGAAAGAGAATTAAAATTTCTCTATAGAGGCCCAACATTCACGAACATACATGGCAGGGCTAGGTGCAATTTAGGTGCATTGCGTACATAATTCATGACAAGACACACTCCATTTACCATCTGAGAAAAGGTTTACGGCAGTGATGCGTTTGTAGGAGATACACTGAAGCAGTAGGACCAACCAGAAGATATGATGAAAATAAAGATGGGGGGTGGAAAGGGGTGGGGGGGGGGGTCCACACTCGTGCGGCCCCTTCCCTCGCGTAGAGGGCAGCTGGTCAGGAGGGCACAAAACACGCACCCACGCAAACACGCGCACAGTTCCAAACACTTTTGCTTGCTAATCCCACGATAGCCCACACCATCAAAACAAAAACCCTCCCTCTCATCCACACTCTTACACAGGTGTAAATAAATACCTTAAATGCAATGCAAAGGCACCTCGGGTGCAAATGCAAACGTACCTCAAAAATGCTAAACGGAAATGAACAAAATATACCAGTTGGCAGAGCATATGGACATATTACATGATAGGTTATATAATTCTTCACAGAAGACATTTGTGGGGTGTACCTCAGAGGTCCCGTACCCCTGTGCCGTAGTTGGCTCCACCAGCACGTGCCAGCTGCTCCTTGAAGTGCGACACATCCAGCTCTGCTTCACTCTCCACCTGAAGCTCCACTGCAAAGTTCTGCAAAAGAGAAGGGGAGTGTCACTTGGACAGCAACACCAAGCACATACACTTTTCACACTACATATTTGAGTGCTGACTGGGTTTCCATGCTGGTGGAAAGAGATGAGTGAAGTGACAAGAAAAGTTCCTTATGCAGGCTTCCGCGGGTCGATGAGTATGAAGATACGCCTCTTTCGGGTGATACACCGCGTGGGTCCATTCGACTGTCGTCCGAGAACAATGGACCCACGCGGTGTATTACCCGAAAGAGACGTATCTTCATGACAAGAAAAGTATCTGGGCAGAGTTACAGTTGCTTTCATATGTTTGTCATCCTCCCCCTTTCACGCTTACACCAGTTATTATGAGTCATCAATCAATCAGGAGGTTGGTAGGGATGGGTGAGGGTAGACCTTACCCCAGACTTGGCAATAGGTGAGTGAATGTCATAATATCAAGGGGCAACTCCTACAGCTTGCACGTAAATATCTACTCACCACCAATATGTCTTTGATGATTGCTTTGTCGGTGCTCATTTTTGCTCGGTTGATAACACCTACTGATGGACCGACCCAGGTGATGAGTAGAAATTTCTTTCGTTTACTCATCTCGTCCCCCATCTGAAATTTAAAAATTGCAAATCAAACACATTGATTACTCATCAAATGATCATTTGAACAAGAAATGTCGCAACAAGGTGAGCCATGAGCCCAAAAGTTTCACAAATTTCACTGAGGGAATTTCATTTGTCTTGAGCCTGATTTGCATCCACACCCCTAAACTTCACTCCAGCCGCTCCACCCACTCATGGGCCAATCATCTTTGCCTGTAAGTTAATTTTTGTGGAAAGAGCACCCGGAGCAAATGCAGGTGATGTGGCTCAAAATCCATGTCAACGCCAATCACTTTTCCTCGCAGACACTAGAATTTTCACACCTCCTTCACTTAGGTTGTGGGTGACTCAGTAAAGCTACACGGCTGGCTAACAGGCAATTTCCATGAATTAAACTACAAAATTGGAGAAAGGGTTCAAGAATATTTACATTCTCTGCAAAGTTATTAAATGACTCTCCGATTCAAATTCCCCTAACAAAAATCTTCATTTCCCCAGACTCTCCATTTAGTGGGTGCGCACCATGTTCATTGATGCCTG
Organism: Ischnura elegans; assembly: GCF_921293095.1. Taxonomy (NCBI): domain Eukaryota; kingdom Metazoa; phylum Arthropoda; class Insecta; order Odonata; family Coenagrionidae; genus Ischnura; species Ischnura elegans. The sequence continues at coordinate 123,600,986 of NC_060248.1, forward strand.
ATGACAACACTTTCACCAGTAATCCATCGGCAATTGTCACCCAGAAGCAGAGTTTAATGCAAGATGGGCCTTCACCATGGTCTGGTTGCTAATCTCCCGACATATTCCGGCTCTGGAGTGTTGCCTCGACAAACGCTTTTACCCCTCAAACCCCTCACACCCTTCCCCGCAAACACAACTCTGGGCACAGTGTGCTGCCACTTGGGGAAATATGGAACTAATTGTGCTGTCGAAAGCATATGCCGCCGCTGACAGCACAGTTAGTTCCATATTTCCCCTAGTGACAGTGCGACTGCGCCCAGAGTTGTGTTTGAGGGGAGGTGTGTGAGGGGTTTGAGGGGTAAAAGCATTTGTCGAGGCAACACTCCAGAGCCGGAGATTAGCAACCAGTATATAAGGGCCATGGCCTATACATTAGGGTGGGCCATCAAATCTGCCCTGTGCGGGAAAGTTGCGAAATGATATAAGGATCTCGCACACAAAATTTTTTTCAGTTTGGATAATATTAACCACTGCCGCCCGAGCTCTAAAGCTTACAATTTTGCGAAAAATCAGGCTGATTTCAGCATCAAACGGCTATGAAGACGAATTTTATGAAAATATGGGATAATGGATAATATCAAAGAGTGGATACATGTTTATAGTTTATAAAAATGAAATTTGAAGTTTATTTGACAAAATCTATGGTTCAAACAATGCCTATGAATTCACAACAAAATTAGAGTATAAACCACCCGCACAACACAACTCATTTTTGCCTATGTTTCTAAAATTCCATTTTGGGGGCTAAATTGCAGGTAAAATAATATTTACCGTATTTCCCGGCCGATAAGACGCACTTTTTTTTCTCCTAAATGTGCTGTAAAATTTGCCTGCGTCTTATGCGCCGATGGTATACGGATATCACGGGTCCTATAATAAGCAACCGTTTTGACAGGATAAATAATTACCATTAAGTATTTTTTAGTGTATCAGGCATTGAAAATAGTTCAATTCATTAAAAATTTTGATAATAGCACTCTTTTGAGCAGGTTGTTAGAAATAAATTTTTAATACGTCGATGTCTAACTCCCTTAAAAAAATTCCCGGATAAATCAGAAATGCATACAATGTAGCATGTTTAGTTTAATCTTGCAATGGGTGCTGCTGCAAAACTTACATACATTGAGCTAAAGGAGATGTCATCTATATGCTAATACATTGTATCTCTCACGATAAACTCACGAGTCTACCGGCACCACCGGCACTCAACCTTAGGTAACAAAGTATGAGCTCTGTGTTCAGTCAGTTCAGGCGTAATACGCATCTTTCTATTTAGTCTGCACATGTGCTTCTAAGCGCAGAAACTTGGTAATTTCTGTATAAAAAGTCAAAATTGGAATAACTTAATGGGATCTAAAGAAAGAAGATTGTCGTACAGTATTGCGTTTAAACTTGAAGTCGTGAAATATGCTTCGGAACACGGCAACCGGGCAGCTGCAAGGCGTTTCGGCCCACCTCCAACCGAGAAGATGATACGAGAATGGCGGAAGCAGAAGGTAGATTTAATGAATGCAAATAATATAGTAAGAAAACTTTGCGTTCATGTTCTCCGAAATGGCCAAAGCTTGAGGAGCACGTTAAGACCTGGATAATAAACCACAGGAAGAACGGGATCACTGTTTCGACAAAAATGATTTTAATGGAAGCGAGAAAGTTGGCGATAGATATGTCTATTGCCGATTTTTCTGGGACTACGTCGTGGTGTGAAAGATTTATGAAGAGAAATGGTCTGTGCATGCGTACTAAAACCACAATAGCACAAAAACTGCCACCCGAATACGAAAGAAAAATTATCGAATTCCATAAATACGTACTTAACCTGAGAAAAATGAAGTGTTTTGAAATAGGACAGATAGGAAATATGGATGAGGTTCCCTTGACATTTGATGTGCCATCAAATAGAACTGTGGACGTTAAAGGTGCAAAGACAGTTACGATAAAGACTTCCGGCAACGAAAAAACACGCTATACTGTTGTCCTTGCGTGTTGTGCTGATGGTTGAAAACTCCCTCCTTTGTTGATCTTTAAACGAAAAACGCTGCCTAAGTGTACAATTCCACATGGAATTTATATTCATGTTCATCCTAAGGGATGGATGGATGGAGAGGGTATGAAACTGTGGTTGCAGAGGGTGTGGTCCCGGCGTCCAGGCGGACTTCTGAAGAAATCGTCTTTGTTAGTGTGCGATCAGTTTAAGGCCCATATAACGGAGTCTGCAAAAATCCTTGCTACAGAACTGAAGACGCATCTTGCTGTGATTCCTGGTGGATTGACTTCTCAACTGCAGCCTTTGGATGTTTCAATCAATAAACCATTCAAGGGATTTATGCGTGAAGAATGGATAAAGTGGATTGAGGCACCAACTCACGATTTCACACCGACCGGAAGAATGAAACGGCCGTCAATTTCTACCGTTTGTGAGTGGGTGAAAAAGTCCTGGCAGAAAGTAAAAACTGAGACTATCATAAAGTCTTTCAAAAAGTGTGGAATCAGCAATGCGCTGGATGGAAGTGAAGATGACATTTTGTATGAGGAAAGTGACGACTCCCGAGAAAATATCTACGTGTATGATTTTAGCAGCAGTGATGAGGAATTTCTGGGGTTCTATGATGAATAAACTCTGACATATTTGCTCATTAATAATTTAAAAATTTTTAAATATTAAAGTTCCGTTTTTATGTAAAATGTTATCATTAAAATTCTTTTTTGTATTATCCAAGTATTTTAGTTTTTTTCGTAAATTTTAACCTGAAAAATCCAGGTGCGTCTTATGCGCCGGTGCGTCTTATAGGCCGGGAAATACGGTAATTCCATTGAATTTAATTTTTTAGTAAATAAGACATCATATGGTAGTAAATAATCCCACAAAAAGTAATAATAAGGTACATTATTTTAAATTAACATCAATCATAATGACGAATGATGTACCTGTGGAGCTATTTTCAACAAGAAATTCAGCCAAGGCTGAGAAAGAACAGAACCTGAACACCAAGCATTTCACTAAGTAGCTCTCTGCTAGTTTCGTGAAGAAAATACCCAGAACTCACCACGAGGAAGAGGCTACCATCGAGTTCCAAGTCGGTGGCACATGTGAAAACTTCTTTAGCCTTTTAACCGCTGAGGTTCACACGGATGATATTGCTGATATCAAAGACATTAGGCTTGGTAGATACTCATCAACATTAGGATTATCAGTCGTCATACTTGCGTTCGGACATGAAAGTAGACTTAAATCTTTGGAGAAAATTTTTTGACCAAATTCAAATTTTCCTCGTAAACCTTTCCCCAAATTTGTTTTTTTTTCCATCCCATACTAACTAATGTTTCACTCACAGATGCTTCAGTAGTGGTGCAGTGGATTTTGTATTTCATCGTGATAGTTTCGTGCCACAGTGCACACACATGGCATACACAGAGTTATCCTCATCCAAATAAAAATATTTCCACGCCATGGAAGACATTTTTTATCAATATAATTAAGTTAAGTTGCAATCATGCATTCTACAACACACTGAATGATGTTTATAACACCATGGACGTCATGGTGGAGAGTTGGGGGAACTATAACAGAACAAGATGAAGGCTCAGCGAGAGGAAGGTGTGGGCAGGAGAACCATATAAAGGTAAGGTGGAGGAGATGGAGTGTGCTCTCTGTCTCCCAAGCAAAAGACCACAGACGAGGGAGTCAAGCGAAAAATGATCTTGCACTTTTGTGATGTCATTACTTTCAAGGCAAAGCCAGGTGAGCTTTGTGATTTATGCTATGTGCTTTAAGTCCATTTCTTCTTGTTAGAACGTAGGTTTCCACGGCGATGGTTTGATCTCTGCATTTCTTCGGGGTTTTCTTCCGTGTCAGCTTGTTTGTAGACAACAGTTTCGCTGGCTATCCTGCCAGCGTCTTCAGGTCGAACACAACAAACTGTTGTCAACAAACAAGCTGACACGGAAGAAAACCCTGAAGAAATGCAGAGATCCATCTCATCTTATTCGAGCATATTCATACTACGCTTGTTTCTTTGAAAATATGTAGCGCTCTTTTGACAATTTTGAACATTGGTCAAGCCTCATTGTAACTAGAAAGCTTTGTGTCAATCAATAAGAGCTTTAAAAAACTTAAATATTGTCACAAATGCATCATGTTCGGTCTCATTATTGTTTAAATAGTTGTTACCAGTGACATTGTAATGATCCGCAAAATAGGATATCCAAGAAAATGATTTGCCATCATATTTCGCATGTGTGACTTTTTTTCAGGAAGGGTTTTACCAAACAAGGTGTTGATCCCAAATTTTGCTCTGAGGAAATGGCTTGGTGGTGTAAATGGCCAACACGCCTGACCGGCAATTGGAAGATCTGGGCTCGAATCCCGGCTCAGTCAAATACTCTTTTCAAAGTAAATGTGATCCTTAGGTGTATTTTTTTAACTCTGCATCCAGGCTCGTGACTGCGTACAAACTTACTGGTTTCATGCAGTGATTACCATCAAACTTGCAGTTGAAAATTAGAGGAAACTTTTCATGTGATTTTTTCATAAGTGCTCTACTTTCACGTCCAACCTTATGGCAGCATTGGTATATTCTCATTATTACACATTCGTTCACTTATGTCATACAAAACCCATACTAATTAGAATTATCATATGAATAATGAAAAAAAATCCTTCATTACCATCACATTCTAAACTCTCTGACATGCGAGAGACGTGATGACTAACCTGGATTCTGACGTATCCAAAAGCCCGATCTCCTTCACCAAACTGGGATCTGAAGTCATCAAAGTTGGTGCCTACAGCAGACACCACAATGCGGTTCCCTTCAAACTTGAACACAGCCCTGTAGAGATACAGAATCCATTAATCAAAAATCCACCATCAACCAAAACACTACGACCACACGAGTAGCAGCTACTGCTTTGACCTTGTTTGCTATGATCTGGTCATAGCTAACAACCATTGGTATAGCAATAATGGAGGAATATTTCTATGCCTTTTAAAATTTATATTTTTCTTGGTGTTGCTGGAGAGACATCAGAATTTATTTAAATTAACCAATTGTCTTGCTAATTTTTTTATTTTTACGTCATTAAGGTATATACAAGAGAAATACAGTTATAAAAAATTCATCCTTACAAAAAGTTTAATTTCATTTATCAAAGATGACTTTATTTGGTCAGAATAAGTAGGAAATCAAGATTTACAACTCTAAGAGCAAATTACTGCTCCCTTAGAATATTAACCACCACTTTTTACACTACCTACCAGTCTGTCTCAGTCGTATCAGAACGTACATCTTCATAAGCAGACCTTATAGCTTCTCGGTCCACATTTGTAGCCATTGACACCTAAGAATAATAGAAATGAATCAACAATCTTTTCTAAACAAAACCTAGAAAGCTCCAACAAATTTAAATCGAGACCTAAAGTATACTTGCATAACAAGGAACAAAAGTGGATGCATCAAAAATGTATGAATATCAATTACAATAAAAGCCTATCATCTATTTTGTATTTTGATGCTAAACCCATGTACATGCAAAGATAAAAATACTGTACGTGTCTGATTATAGTCCCTTTTTTTCCAAAAATGCCTGCGGTTAAAGTAAAGGGGGGGGGGGGGACTATATTCCTAAGCATTTTTAAATTTTTTCCCAAAACTGAAGCCACAAAATTAAGGGGGGGAATATATTCGGAGAAATACGGTAAATGCCACACACAAGATGATCGCAATTACTGACGAATAACATTAATTAAGAAGGGTAATTACACAAAAATAATGGTAATGATTGGTCATCAGAGAATTTAATGAGAAGAATGAAAAACTAGAAAAAAGAAGATAGGAGAAGTGCAATTCAGAAGCAGCACGATAGATGAACAGGACAATGTAGAGATGTTAACAATGCAACAGTAATGAAAGGCAAGGAGAGAAGAAGAGAATGCACTGCTCATAGAATTCAGTGATATCTTCACTATACTTGTTTGGCACTCCCACTACTACAACCTAATAAGAATCCCAGTACTGAATTGACCAAGCAATTTTTTAATACACTATACAGACATATACGAGGAAATTTATTAATGGTAGAGCCCAGTGTCTCTGCTCTTTCATGGGTATGCCATTTCAGAAGGACACTAATACAACCCTTTAATTTTGCAGCACTTCTGTAGCTTGAATACACACTTAAAAAAATAGAATGAAATTGTAGTGAAGTCATGCATCGTAACTTATGGAAAAATAGGAATTATGGTAATCATTATGGTGGCTTTCCAATGCAAGTTTTTATTTCACTAGCTAACAAACGATGTTTAAAGATAATTGGAGAATATCTGAAGGCCACATGTCTTTAAGCTGTCCCATTGAGAGGCTGAGAGGCATTGCATACCACCCAAGGTGTCGTGGAAAGTAATGAAATCCCCCTCAAACAACAACCGTGACCCGCCCCTGACAACATTCACATAACTGCTGAGCTACAATATACTTCTATTGAAGTGGCAGACTACTTTGGATCTTGATGGCATCGTGGGCAGTGTTTCACCACTGACTTAAAGAGTTCTGGGTTCAAAACTAGGGGGACACTTCATAAACCCCATAAAAAATCCTAGCAGAGCAAGATGGTTCAGGGAGAGCATCTTAAAGGCCGCCCTGCCCTAAATGGGTGAAATTCAATTACGGCTCATTGCTAGTCCTGAGTATGCTCTACTCCCTCCAATCCAAACCAGCCTTTTTGTTGAAGCACTTGTGACATTCATTCACATGTGGTAATGTTGCAATGTAAGTGTCCATGTTGGAGGATTCATTTGCCCAATTTCAGTTCAATGATTATCCTTCCAATGACTACAATAACCAGGGTACAAAAGAAGTGTAGTAGAATATCATTTTAAAACATAAAGTGTTCACTAATATGTACAAATGATTCGCAGGAAACCAATAGTTCTTTCGAGAGTATTTTGCAAATATTCTTAAGAGAAACTTTTATCATAGGAATTAAAATGTGTTAACGGCTTTCATAGTTTCCTCACTGGGCTGCTTCTATTTCCTTCGTGAAAGTTAACAAAACGAACCCACGTACACAACGAAAGAATATATCTTGACATTCAAGCCTTTTACGGGCTTACTTTCCAACGGGGCAATATATTAAAATTATAACTAATTCATGCAGAGGTCAGAATTATTCCTTGACGGCTCAAACAAATTCCCCGCAGTGTGAGAACGCCATCTCTTTACTTCCTTATATGGATTGGCAGAAAAGTAAACCACGGGTGCCACCAGCGGCTTATGCCAAGGCCATAGAACTCAAAGTCAATGTTCTACGCGCGGAGTACGTCAGAAGGACATGGTAGGTTACCTGGCCGAAAGAGTTTGGAAGAAACGAAAGTAAGATGCATTCAAGAAACAACGATTAATATCTGAACTGAATACCTCGCGGCACCTCGAAGTTTCTACAGATTAAACTGATCAATTCAGATAATTGTCACTCATAATTTGGAGCACATCATTAGGATACGCCTCCCCGATAATGACAGAAAGAAGCGGAACCAACGGAAAGCCGATAATTGCCAATTTGAAGACGAAGAACAATCATCTAAAACAATTAAATGGGAAAAATTGGAATTACAACACTCCCAAGTACTCGCTTATGTCCAAGTGATTCAGTCTCACGCCATATGAGGCCTGGCCTAGATTTAAATTGCCCAGAAGACGAATAACAGGATAGTGCTTTCGACCCCGTTCTACTTCGCCCAACATATATGAGAGACCCCACGGGTAATAATGCGGACGAATAGTCAAAAACTACCAGCAACTAAAAGTCGAAAACATATGAAAACATAAACATATGAAGTAAATTAGCATGCCCTGCCAAATTTTTTATGCAAACGGGAATTCCCGATGAATGAATCACCATAAATGTCACGATTAGAGGAATATGACTTCACAGAGATGCATCCAAAATGAACACTATCAGCAGGCAATAACGGCAAAATTTAAGGTAGCGACCACAATCGATTCACGTGACTTTGTCTCTTATAATAATAAATACCTTTTTTGGGCCATCAGGATGTATGTAGGAGTCCCGGTTTTCGGCTTTGGTAGCTGACATATTGACGAACTAATAGACACTCGTGATCGTGGGGAATAAATCGCTCAGAGATTTTGATTAAGGCCCAACTTCAGTGATATCACCCGCCCGTAATCACCTAGCAACACTTGACGCAAACACACTAACCGCCGCACAAAATGCCTTTGGCTGCCTAGAGCAATGGAAGACGGGTATGATAATTACGATTTCTGAGTCAGTGGCTCGACCGCGTGAGAGACAACAGACACCACGGCTGCAATGGGATGAGTGGGTGTGGAGGAGTGGTAGGAGGAGGAGGAGGAGAAGGAAAAAATAACAAAATACTCCCGCAACGCGAATTGAATTTTGGGAAAAGATTCGGTCATTTGCATCGGTCGATCTTGCTTCATTCAAGAGCCGCGCCAAATACAACTATCGGAACCGCATACATTTTATAGACAAGATTAGAATTCACGAAGGCAATTCCAATAATAATTTCGTTCGTTTATATTGAAAATGAGAGCCATTTTGAATTAAAAAAGTCTAGGCTGCGGAATATAATCAGAAAAAATGAAAAGAAACAACATGAAAAACATTTTGTAATAGTTAGTCAATTGATTGTGGCCATTTAGCTTTTTGACTTTCAATTGAAACTTGATAGTGACCGAGTGATACACAGGTGGGGCCAGGGCCATGGGTGGGGCATAGGATATCAGTGTAGAGGCCTTACCTGCACGCATAGCCATAGCTTAACATATGAAGTGGAGGCTGGCACCCTGAAACAATCACAGGCCTGGGACTCCGTTGTCTTCACACCATCTTCCAGATCGATATAAACGTTTTCGGGGTCCCCTTGAGGGTGAGAGCCCAGATCTAACTGCCCCTCTTTTTTTACTAGCTCTAATGACCCTCTTATGAGAATCTACTGCAGCCTATCCTCGATATACACGTATAAGCTCATTCTTAGAGTTCTCATCTTCTATGGATATAAACACGATGTTAAATTATCCCATTCCGTACATGAGGGTAGTGCTTCATAACGAAACATGTAAAATCTTGGAAAAGAATATAAAACTATAAAAGGGATTTATACTTTCAAACTCATTGAATTTTTAGTGATGACGATGACAAATATTGTTCAATGCAATCATTTTTGTGTTCATATTTTTATTTAGAAAAAAAATTTGCTTTTCCTTGATTGATGAGTTATTATACCTATATTATATCTTAGTACATTAAAAAAAAACTATAGGGATGGAAGTGGGAAACCCTACCAACTATGTCTTCCCTTTAGAATGGAGGTGAAGTAGATGGAGAGGAAAAGGAATGGCGAAGTGCTGGAGTGAGGAGAGGCAGATTTTAGATGAGATACAGAGGAGACGGAAGGTATGGATGGACTGGTTGAAATTAGTTTAAAACCCTCTACTTATTATCCTGTTTCTCAAAAAATTTTCTTTCTGCTTTTGGATCCCCCCCTCCCAAACTAAAGTCCTGGCTAAGCCACTACTGGCAGTTTTTTAGCCAATCAGAAAACAACAGCTATTGTAATGCCACATTTCTATTTTAATGGAATGATAGTTGTAAACAGCAAGCACTATGGTAAAGATGATTTAAAAGGGGACGGCAGAATGACCGTGTGATTCAAAAAATTATGGATTGAGTGATCACTTTAATGGTCCCTCAACAGCTATTGCAGGAGCTGTCACTCAAAGGAATAGAAAAAAATGATTGTATGACTCAGGCTTAAATTATGAGGAGAAAACCAAAGAATGACTTACAAACCTGACGCACAGTATCGAAAAATAGCCAAAACATTAACTTCCTCAACAAATTATAAGTAATTACATAATCATGAATTAGGTAAAAGAGAAACTATCATCTGAGACCAATCTTCAGATATTACCAACTGACGATAGGCACACACTCTTTTGTACCTGGTAAAATTTGTTGCTAAGCAGGTAAACAAGTCTGTATACAATACGCCATAAAAATTTAATAATAAAAATAAAATTTATACAAAACACCAATATAAAGCACATAAAAATACATTTCATATAGATCATAGCTTCACACAATTTAAATATATATGTTTATTGCAGACAGTTAATGGTAAACAGAGAGCTGTACTGAAGAGAGAGACTGTACTGAGAAAGAGAGCACACTCTGAAGGATGCCATAGAGAATCGACAGATATAGAGAGACAAAGGAAGGTGGTTAACACAAGCAAGAGATATATTTTCACTAATAATGCCACTGTAAAAATCAAATGTGGAATACGTCTTTAGTATTCTTTGCTTTTGCATGTATATTAATTTTTAAAAAATTAAAATAAAAGAGCAATAGAGAGACAATTGGTTAGATTCTAAATAATCTAGATACAAAAAAAATATTGTTTTAGTGAAATAGGGTATAAATGTATAAAAAGTTGCACAAACAACAAATTGATATTGACTTGTATGGAGCAAGCATGGAAAATTAGTGTTTAGTGTATAGATAAATATAAAAATCTCTGCATTGATATAATTTACAGATGCATGAAACTAAACTCTTGGACCCCACGCACGAAGAGATCTGATTGCTTTGTTAATCTGCATGCACCAACTTTGTCGTTCTTCCTTAGAATCAGCGGAGAGAAGGTGCCTGAAAACAACAAAAAATGAAAGTACGATGAGAAAGGAGAGGATATGAGGAACCATGCATACATCATAGCAATTTGGAATTCCATGCTTTGAATCGACAAACTTTCAATCATAAATACAAACAATTGAATAAGCGTTTGTCCATTATAATTACTTTGAACTCACACATTCAGCTCACCATTCATATGCATTACACTCATGCCTCGTTTAGATCAAGTTATGCGTTTCATTGGTTCTTTGCACTAATTAAATTTGTGTTATTAGAGACAATATTAACATTGAGAAGATAGGGATGTGTTCCCGGTAGCATAGGTATTGAGTATCAAATTTCCTATTAACCGTTTACATTCGAATTAATAGCCTTGGGAAACCTTCTTTATGAAAACATTCATAGTCTAAATTTTGTAAAGATAGTAAGCATGCATTCTTAGACTTTTTTTCTTGTTCAAAAATTTTGTACATGCTTCTGAAATTCCCTCCTTTCGTGCAGGTGGGCTTACATCTAGGGAAAACTTGCATGCTATCTCAGGGCTGGTAATGCATTGCCGGCAGTTGGCAAATTTTCACCATTGGCAAAGAAGGAAAACACCAAAAAAAATACATCACATTACAGTAAAAATGAAATTCGTCCATATTTATGCATCTATGTAAACACGCAAAGCATTTTTGCGAGTGTTGATGACAGCACTTAACCAAAGACAGGAGCTTCTTTCACGTTTTTCTTCCCTGATAATGTATGAAGAAGATGGCACTCTCTTCCACGACAATCCCATCTCGCCAACATTAAAAACTAGTTGATGGGGAACTGAATGATTGTTCCTTTCTCAAAAAATATAAACTAAGAATTGAATTCTTTGTCTTTTGAGCAGCATTTAGAATTATTCAACGAAATTCCACGATAAATATTATGTTATATACCTCAATGTCAGTACAAACATCAACATGGAAATTGTTGCTGCATTAAATGCGTTAATATTGACGGTTGAGCTTCGTTCAAAATTTGACAATTCTCAGAATAAAACGAGGAATTCTATTCGAAGTCTGCAATTTATGTGCAATGAACAATTATCCATACAGCTAATTCATATAAACTGAGTATGATTGACCGCAAACCAATGCTGCTGATAGGGTTATAAACCCCCAAAGGAGGGAGCCCAACTACCCTCAGAGTCTGAGATAATGCGGAGTCTCCGCTAAAAAGGGTCAAAAAAGGTTGGTGCTGAGAGAGTGTGATTATCCACGAGACCCTTCTCAACAAATGTCCTACAAAAATGCTCCGAACAGAGGGGACGGAAGAGTCTCTTGGGGCTCAGTCCAGCAGTCATGCTAAGGACAGAACTCCAACATCTTGAAAGGGTAAATGATCTTAATTAACCAATGCCATCCAGTAAAGGAGACAAGATAGATTACTTCGGTAGGTTGGGTATCCAGACGGTATGACAAGTACTGTTTTTGGCTACTTCACAGCAATGGATTTCAACTAATATAAAAACAAAGAAGACTTGAGGCATGAAATACTATTAGTATCCATTAAATGAGAGTAATTTCTAATATAAGACACGGTCTCAGGCGTTATTTAATGGAATTGCTTCATTATTGAATGAAATAAAATAACTTTGTTTTATTCCACACTTTATTTTAAATAGCACAACCTGGGTTTCAACACCTAGTGTTACCATCCTGCTGATAACACTAGATGTTGAAACCCGGGTCGTGCTATCTAAAATAAAGTGTGGAATAAAACAAAGTTATTTTATTTCATTCAATAATGAGTAATTTCATCTGTACTTGTGACAAGTTCACGTTTATCAAGATAGTGTTGAGGTTATTTGATTAGGCTAAGCAGCATTGGGATGCTTCCCAGATGAAGGAATTTGTGCTATAACGAAATTTCGCTAAGCAAAGCGTGGGTGTATCATGATTAGGAGTGAATTTATTGCCAGGTGAATCATTTCATGAAGTAACATTAGATTGGTATCATTTTCAAGAAAATGGCATTGGCTCTTTCGTAATTATGTAGTTGGATTCTCCTAAAGGAATGAAAGGTAACCCACCCAAATGTAATGCGAGAAACCATATTCTCAACTTTGGTGACCTTACGGGAAAAGGTGATGCCACATGGGCAGGCCCTAACCCAAGCAGCATAGAAGAAATGTCAGGGAAAAAGCAGGAGAAATGCTGTGCTCCCCAAAAACAAAATACAGTAAACTCTTGATTTTACGAAGTCAGTGGGACCGGAAAATTGGCACTTCGTAAAATCGAGTTTCGTAATTTCAAACCTTTTTCATAAGTCACGAAAAAATGTTCACTTTTGTTTCTTCCGCCGTTTTTTGTCTTTAATGGTCTTATTTAAATGTTTTCGGTGGTTATTCTCGGTATTATTCATAGAAAAGGCTTTTTGTTATCGATTTATGCTATGAAAGATCGTTAAATAATTATAACACCCTAAAATTACCGTTTCTTGTTCATACTTCAACATCAACGATCGCTTAAGAAATGCCCGACAATTTAGAAAACGTAATCAAATAATGAATTGCAAAGTTTATTATAAGAATTTAATGTTATAAAATTGTGGTTAGGAGCGAATAACAACTATTAAGTACGCCCAAGATAGATATTTGTTTCCAGCACCCACGGAATTTTAGCGGCAGCCGGCCTAACCGCCATTTATGTCGCCCTCTATCGCTCAGTGACGAAAAAAAAAAAGAAAAACGAGGGCCTTAACCATACTATATGAACATAACACTTCACACCCGGTATGAAGAATATGGTCCTGATGAAGAATAAAGTCTTTCGTAGCAACGTCTGCAAAGATGATGGAGCACAGTATCCGGATGGAGAACTCATACAGAATGTACTTCAAATATTCGCCAGACCCTTAACCCATTTCCAAAATAACCTTCGTAAGTTAATATTTCGAGTTACTCCGTATTTTCAGCTGAATGTGCTATCTTTTCAATTACATAGTTATTTTCATTGAGATTTAGTTACGATCATAAATTACGTAGGATATCTTCTGGCGAATATTTGAAGTACATTCTGTATGAGTTCTCCATCCGGATACTGTGCTCCATCATCTTTGCAGACGTTGCTACGAAAGACTTTATTCTTCATCAGGACCATATTCTTCATACCGGGTGTGAAGTGATATGTTCATGTAGTATTTCTCTCTTCTTTTATGCCGACAGGAGCAAGGTTCCAATCGGAAAACGACAGGAGAAACATCTTCCATTATCGGAGAAATAAAGAGAGAAACGTATTTATCCGTATTGATTGTTTTCCTACAAGAGACGTTTCATCATTTCTCAATGTGTGTGAAGTATTGGTTCACTTGCGTGAATTCCCAAAAATGACACGCAAAAACCTGTACCTTCACCTCATTTAGTTTTCGTATTCCTTTCTCCGCCGTATTGAAAGTTATCCAAAGGATCATTGACATAGAGAAAAGATTTTCTTAGCTTTAGCACTAAAAATAGCCGCGCCATAATCGTAAATAAATATAGTGTGGAAAGAGCAAAGAAAATAATTTCAATTGAAAAGTCAGCTGAGAAGAAGAGAGACAATTATTAGCGCGGCACCATTTGCCCGATTGTGGAAGATACTTCTTCAGCCTCTCTCCAGTTAATAACTAACCCCCGTTGCAGGTAAAGATGAACCATGCCCTTCTCCACAATCGGGGAACGTTCCCAGTGGGTGGGGTGAATAAGAGTGGGATGGGGATTGCCTGAGGGAAGAAGTGTGGTCAGCATAACGAGTGGTGAAGGGGGCAGGACAAAGAAGGGTGGGGAAATGGCCTTCAGCTCTGCCTCAGTCTACTTTTGGGGGCCATATTTTTTGCGGCGCACTCAAGCTCCGTCACCTTAGGGAGGGAGTGAATGGGAAATGCTGGGGAAGGAGGGGTTTGGGATGCCTAAGGTGGGTGTCAGCAAGATCAGCAGAAGGCCGCGGGAGGAAGTAAACAAAGACTATGGAAAGAAAGATCTCTCAGCAAGGGAGAACGGGGAGATGCGTGAGAAGAAAGTTCATGGTAAGAGTTAGAAGTGCGTCTTCATTACGAGTAGCCTGAAAAATAAGTTTGTGGTTAATAGAGCCCAATACTTAATATATTTAAGTTGTTTATTCCGGAAGGCTATTATATACACGAAAAGATATTACTAAAAATCTGTTATTTTTTTTCTTTTTGCCCTTCTCCATCGCCGCTTCCACCATGGTTTCTCACTTGCATAAATGGGATTGAAATTGGGGACCTAACTCGTTAGCCAGATCAAGATATCTTAATGTTTGGAGAGCAGCGTGTACTTCTTTTTTATTTGCTGAAATTACCTCCCTTTCATCTTCGTCATCACTGCTATTTTGACTAGTCCTGGCCGCTGCTTCTTCCGACGCAGGTACCAGCGTTCCATTGTCGCAAGCCCGGAGATCATCGTCAAGGGCAATATAATCGTTTGATGTTGCACGCAGTGCTCTTCCTGCTTTTTCCAAGAATTTTTCAAAAACATCTTTTAAGCCCCTAATATCCTCCGCGATTTTATCCGCTGCAACTTCCTGAAGGTATAACGCAATGAATCAACCGTAGCCGTGATATTATAGCAGTAGAATTACTAGTAGGCTAGTTGTTACCAACCTCGAGAACATCCTCTTGATGCGCTATCAAAGGGAATCCGGCCGATTTCCAGCAATTTTCGATTGTAGTGGAGGAAATAAAGTACGTCTTTGAACCGTGTTTCTGCGATGAAAAACAACAATTTTATTAACTTGGCCATTTTAGCAAATTTAACAAAATCGTTATTTCTCATCGCAGAAACAAGGTTCAGAGTCGTACTTGAAAGCCTGATTGGCAGGAGTGCGATGCAAACAATTATTTTTTGATGATTGCATTGATTGATAGATTTTCAAAATGCAGTCAGAGCGGTCACTTTAGGGGCCCCCTCGGAGGGTCGAAGAGAGGGGCCAGCGAGGGTGAGCTCGTCGAGGAAAGGGTCCCGGATTAGGGAACCTTCGAAGTGCTTCGGCAAAAAGCAGTCAAGTAGTCTTCGAAGTACGTTCACAGCAGCCTGCCTTGCGAACGTATCAGGTACGTTAACAGCAGTGCAAAGGGTTAATTAGGAGTGTACGAAATACCCCGCGCGACCTTCCTGACATGTTAAACCACGAAGTATTGTCGATGCGATGTTTACGAATAGGCACGTAAATAGGGGCATTATGTCAGTCGCGATATTTTTACTGAACTCCTACTTCCCCTAAATTCCCACCGTAAGGTTTTAGGCGAACCCTTTCTCTCCAAAGTTGCACTATCATTTACGATTTCACACTTTTGATGAACCACAGTTGGAAGCGCTGATTGTTTTAGCTATTTACGCCGGGGTAACTAGTTTTGTTGACAAATATTTCACCATAGTTCGTATAAACGAATGCCTTTCGCTCCTGGGGACCGATCCGAGATTCGTAAAATCAAAACATTTCGTATAATCGAATAGCGCCATGTATTTAGCATAGGCTTTTCGCCGGGACCGCAATATCACTTCGTATAATCGAAAACTTCATAAAATCCTGCTTCGTATAATCGAGAGTTCACTGTATACATATGTATCATTGCTCCCTCCCTTCATCCTACAAACAGTCCTGGACACAAAAAACTTACCACCGAGGAGCCAAAAAATTTTTCCCAACACAAGCCTTCCCTCGCAACACAAAGTGTTTGTTGTTCTCCGATGTGGAAGCATGGCTCAGCAGCATTGCCAATTCCGCATCAATTCAGGACTTCTTGGCTACAGAGTGGTAAGATTTTTATGTCCAGGACTACACTTCTAGGACAAGTATTTTACCCGACCAAAAATATTTACACTGCAGTGAAAAGATGATGGCAAGAAGTACAATCACGAATGCTCACCTGATTGTTGTGTGCGTGGAGGATGTGACCAGGACAAGGGAATCGCGGTCTTCAGGCAATGCAGCTCGCTTCGTCTCCAGCAGGAATGTGTTTGGGCGAGCGCAAATATGCCGTGGCACAGGACCAACATTCTCGTTCAAACAAGCATTGAGATTTATCCAACCGATTGGTTCCTGCAATTGATAAGGAGTCCATTTCCAATGACAATTCTGAATGCAATTCTCTTACATGTTCCACCACCCAAAATTGTGGAATGTTCTCAGAGTCAATTGCTTTAATGGCATTTAATATTGTATGTAATGAGTCAAATAGTTTCCAATTTTTATCTTTTTTTATCAACCTACAATAAATATTGCACCATTTACAACAAAAGTGACGGAGGACATTAATTCATATGCTCCACCGTCAATGTGCTAATTTTTAAAGGGTATATGATAACAATTATAACATTTGATCAATTTCTAATGTCAGGAGATAGATGTGTAATTTTTGCAATATGGAAAAGGAACAAACTTTCCCCTTTCACCAAGAAATTTTTTCCTTCCAATTCTGGTTACATCATGTTACGTCTCCTCAGATGAAAATGAAATTAACTGCTGAAACTGAGGACATGAATAGCAAAATTTTTATGGAGGAAAATGTGAAGCATGATGTTTTTCTATCCATAAATATGTATAGCAATAATCACGCAAAAACATTTATTGACACTTGCAGGGCAAGTAGAACTTTTATTCAGAGCATTGCTTAGCTGATACAGCTCCTGTCAAAACTGGATATGCTTGAATCTTCAAAACACAGATGAAACTACATACAGTAGGAGCCTAATTACTCTATTCAATTAAAATGGAATAGAATTTTACCCCACCTCTTTCAACTTGTTAAGAGACAAATGATTGTGAGGATGAGATGAAAGGCTGGTAATTGAATGTATAAAGTATGTGTACCATCACAAAAAGAAATAATAATCAGACCAAAAGAATGATCAATGTACACACCCGATTTAATGATAGCCATGTAACATCTGAAATTCTTTTTAAATAGTATAATTTGTACTGATGGATAAAATTCAATTTTCCTTCAATAATAAAATCAAATAAAATTCAAGGAAATGAAGCAATAAGTTTGCATGTGTTGCAAAATGAAATTATAAAAAATAAGATGCGTTTTTTAGCCCTTATTTTTTAATATTTAATCAACATTAATATGCAGTAGAACCATAAGCATCACCCACAAAAGTCAAGTCCGGGACATTGGAACTTAAAAATTGCAGACAGTAAGAGAAACATTATGAAATTGAATATTCTGCACAAATTTGAATTTAATACACTCCACAAAATGGTAGACCTCATTTATCACAAAAAATAGCAATTCCACAAAATCCAATTCTCCTCCTAAGACACGCAAAATCTCCAACTGCAAGATGAAGGCAAATATCTGTACAAGGATTGTGTAGTACGTTTAAAAACTACAAACCTTCTTTCTCTCATCTTCTGGGTACTTCCAGAAAGATATTTTATCATCATGTAGCAAGCACCATCGCCTATGCCACGCCCCAAAGCCGCTAATGTCTTCAAACATCGTGAGGAAACCTCGTTCCTCAACGTTCTGTTCCAGCAAGCAATTCAACTTCATTTGAACCACTCCCTCCAAAGGAGATGAGTACGGGACCTAAAACATATGGAAAAAAAACAATAATCGAGCAATATCCAACAAAACTGAAGGGCACTTAAGAAGTGAACACAAAGCGCTTTGACAGCATGTACATCATACATGAAAAATGCATTAGAGATGAGGAAAAAATTTGCAAATTTGGTTTAATCTTAATATATATGTACATTGATTCCATCATATTTCGATACCTCCACTGCATAAACGCTCAACAATCGCCCACCGAATCAAATCCGCTCATCTAGATAGCCCTAATAGCACTAGATGAGCGGATTCTATTCGGTGGGCGATTGTTGAGCGCTTATGCAGTGGAGGTATCGATTTGTGGGCAGTATATTTGGGTACCAGAGATGAGGAAAGGATTTGAAGATTTGTCCAAATCCTATGAGATCCACTGACTCAACGAAATTTTTGGGGTAAAGATTAAAATACTGGATGCTCGGTTTCTGTACACAATGGAACAAACCAATGATTTTTAAATGACTAAGAGTCAGTTACAAGATAACACAGTAAAAGGGGAAGTTAAGCAAAAGTATTTCGATATTACCTCATTCTGGAACTTGTAAAATTATTAAGGGAAACATCATATGATTGTACTACTTCAGTGGATATTAGTGGATGACAGTTAATTTTGTTATAGATACAATATTCAGTACTGATCACAAATTAACACTGAAGAAAACAAGGAAGAAAGCATTATACTATAAAAAATTAGAAATGAGAAAACACAGATTAAATGAAAAAGTAGACTATGTTTGGAAACAGAAAAGAACACTTTGAAATAAATTTTTGAATTCATCGTCTACATCAGGGGTCTCCAAAATACGGCCCGCGCACTCGTTTCAAGTAGCGCGCGATTCTCGCTCGTTTAACTCTGTGAGACGCCGCTAGGAGCATTGTAGCTCTGTACTGCACATCAAAGTCGCCTTCAACTGTTCATAATTAAGAAATACGCCACCGGATACTTCAGTAGACGTTGGAATCGGATACTTCAGTCATCGGCAAATTTGCTATTCGGCCCGCGGGGCCATTCGGAACTTGGAAAGTGGCCCTCGTGGCCTAGTAAATTGGAGACCCCTGGTCTACATTGAAGCCCAATCATAATTTAAAGAAATAAACAATTAAAAATAATTCTTGAAATAAATACATTAAAAACAAATATGAAATGTTCCAGGAGGAATGAAAAATCCTTGAGGTTCTGTCCAGGCATGGCAAAAAGAATTCAAAGACTTGATGGAATGGACCCACAATGTATCGTATGATGGAGTTAGGTAACTTGAACAGGGTTCCCACTCAACCTACATTATAAAATTCACTGTTTTTTCCAGGTTTTCACGGTCAAATTCACGGTTTGTAGATAAGGCATTTTAGGCAGAAATATTGATCAGGTAACAATCATCGGCCGCACGTTAACTAAAAATGTAACAAAGCCAACAGATGCCTTGAATGCAAACACAGCAATGAAAGTGCTATCTATTATGACTTCACCTACAGTTAGCAAAATTCAGGTCTGGCTAAAGGGTATGAGTTTGGAAAATGGAGAGAGCAGGGTGGCAGGGAAATGAAGAAGTGCCTGATTTTTTGCCAGGGTTGATGTCTTCCAATCGCAGGCTTAAGGTCAATGTTCTGTCATGGCAAACGGACCAATTAATAATTGCGCTTTGAATACACGTGCGCAGAAAAATGCGTGGACTATACCTGCACGTGACTCGGCCTTGAAGCATGATCAAAATATCAATTTTTCTTTTAATGTCTATCGTAGTTCTACAATCAAGTTTGAGAGATTTTTTTAAAGGTTTTTGTGATGAAATTCACGGCTTTTTCCAGTTTTTTTTCAAACGGTAGACGAAATTCACGGCTTATTCACGGTTTTAAGGTTTTCACGGTTGAGTGGGAACCGTGTTGAATTGGCTGCATACCAGCGTTAGGTAAGGTCCCACAAGCGGCAGTGAGGAACATCTTTTCTACATCTGTACAACTTTACAACATCTTTACAACTCACCTTGTTAAGGGTCCACTGGACTCTGCTGAGCTCTCTCAGGGAGAAAACAACATAGCCAGCCAAGGAAAATGCTGTGGAGCGCACTGCATGAGGACCAGCAGGACTCTGCACAATGGGCATGATCAGATTTGACTCTTGCTTCAGCAGCTTCTTGGGCGTGATGCGAATTTTACTGCTCTCCTGTGCACACAAACATAGCACGTATACTCTCACCATCAAATTACAGTACAAAACTATAACAGCTAGCACAGCACATAACATGAATCACGTTATAAATAGTGATTTGCAAGATACCATTTTAACCCTTTTAGTGCGGCGAGCCGATGTATCGGCTTTTTTTACGTTATTGTTGTTAAATTTGAGGACATTGAAATAAAAAACTTATGTATCAGTAAACGTATAAAAATGTTGTGATTATTGTCCAATTTAATCTCATTAATTAAAAAAAACCGCTTAAAGATATCTAAAAAATTAACTATACAGTGAGTCCTCGTTCTACGTCACCCCGTTTAACGTCATTTCGCGATAACGTCACGAAAATTTTGAGACCGTCATTCGTTTATCGCACCTTTGCTTCGCGATAATGTCAGGTCTGGTCAGGTCTTTTAAATTTCGCGTGAGAAAAAATGCGAAGCGGCGGGCGTTGCAGGTTGTTCGTTTTGTGGGCGGTAATACAGTCAGTCTAAACGAAGTGTAAAACGGTGTGTTTATGATCAATTTCGATTACGTTTATAGCAAATTTTCTGCAAAATGAATTCTTAGGTAGGTGCGCATATGTTAAGTGCGTAAATGTCAAGTAAAGTTTTAGCAAATTTTACTTGACATAACGGTTTTCTGGAACCTGAAAAGTGATTTCTAGGAATTTTTCCGGGTAGAACTCGGAGTATTTGTCGTTACTTTTTCGCCGTTTTCTCAATAATCTTGGTTCCTGTAACTGCGACGATGTTTCAGCGATGATGATGCCCAGGCGATGATGCCCAGGTGACCACCACAGCGAAGCCGAAAAAACAAACGCGGGAAGATACAAAAATGGAGAAGGATGTACGTCGCTGCTGGTATTGCCGTCAATGAAGACAGGGACTCGTGTTTATGCCATAGTTTGGCATTCCCATCGTAAGAAATGGCCCAAATATGATACGCTAAAATTTTTTCGCGTAGGAATTGTAAGGTCTAGGAGCCGATATTCACTTTTTACATTGTTTCTTATGGGATATTGTGCTTCGATTAACGTCATTTCGTTTATCGTCACATTTTTCAGGAACGGTAAGTGACGTTAAACGAGGACCCACTGTATAATGTTTATTTTTCCTAGTTGCTACATTTTATTAAAATACCCTCCGCATTTTTCAACTGGAAGAAGGATAGCACTAAAAGGGTTAAAGCCTAAGATTATAAAAAAATAAATACATTCTCATTTCTTAAGAGCCGTCAAAGCTTGTAGGCTTTAGGCATTTATGGGTCTACAAATATATTTCTGCTGAAAAACACAGGGTACACGTTGACAAAAAGAGATGAAAATAAGAAATCTCAAGATAGCATGAGTATTAACTTTACCATATGCTCACTTTCTGACTTTTCCCATCAGTGAACTTGGATGAAAGGTAAGCCAGCAAGACGGCACAAGCAGTGTGTTGCGGTGGCATACGCCATAGTAATATTTCTTAAATTTGAACACCTCTAGCTTCCTTTTTAATTGAGATGAGTTATGACACCAAAAATTTAAATAAATTCCTAGTTTACTCCAAATTTCATACACAAGATAAATAGATATCAATCCACATGTAAGTTAAGAGGCAACTGCTTTTTACCCAACAAAAATTCCAAACTTGCAGTCCCAAGGTTATCTATTAATGCATAGCAACATTTTATCTGAATCATGGATGTGAGAGTTTAATAATTTAACTTAAAATAATTTTCAAGTCAGTGCAGATGATCACTTGCCAGCAATCAAGTGAAGAAGATAAAGTTAAGTTATGAGCAGTAAAGTGATGAAAATATTATTTTAAAATTTCATTATTTTGTGGAAAAGATATTTTGACCAGTAATGCAGCACGCATTTGTATTTACACTCGATATTTTAAGATATATTTCTTCCGAGCAATATACAACTAATTAACTGGGAAGTAATCAGGGTCACCCATTAGGCAAAGATCAATAATATTTATCAATCTCAAAAATTATATTTAAAGCAATGAATTTCATGCACTCATATGCAAGCAATGAAACAGTTATATTTCATTAACATTTGTTAATTGCCTGCAGAGGGATTGTTTACAAATACACAACAGAATTGTAAAGACTTACCTTCCTAATGTGATATTTGGCCTCATGGCTCAGTATCTCCTTCCTCACTTGGAGCCCGTAGATTTCAAGGGCGACTTTGAAGTCGCTGTATAATCCAGAGAGACGGATGCTGTTACGAAAACGAAGGCAGGGAGCCAGTCTGCTTTTGCAGAGGCTCGCAGTGGAGAGCATTTCTGTTGCAATTACATTCTCTTGATGCTTGACCAGGCAAACAAAATGGTGAGTCAAGTCAACTGAAACAACACGAGGAGGGAACACATTAGATCAAGGTCTAGGTCACAGCAAAACAACCCTCTATGACAGAACACAAATGAGTTTTCAAAATGGTGCAATAAAGAGCTCAACTTATACACCAATCTACACTAGAATGAACTCCGAATGAATTTTTGACATTATTCCATTGTTTCCACAAGTATGCGTAAAAGTACAATATTCACCTCATCAGTTTCATTAAGGATAGATCATTTTAACACCAACATGATGAAAAACTGTGGAAAATTACCAAATTATTCACTTATTCATAACAGCCTAGTAATTCCACACTGTTAACAATCAAATTCAATGTTCACTTTTCCAAATTGTGCAACATCCAAAAAATATAGGCCATTGATTTTTCATGGTACTGAAATTTTGTCAATTTTAGATTTAACAGAAAAAATAAATTATGTATATTTGGCATGGTGTCTTTTCATGAATAGAGCTGGATAATCCTTCTTTTACCCCTCCCCTTGGGCCTACAAGACATCTCCCATTCAAACATAAACCTAAACTCACCCTTGTGGCATCAATCACAAGACATTTAACTGCTAAATGAGGGCTGGGATTTATCAGAAAAAGCATCCAAGTCTAAGACCACTTGAGACACACTGGCTGTATACACAACCTAATCTCGCAACATACTCACCATCACCATTCACAACTTTCTCAAGAAATTCTTTCTTCAGTGGCAGAGTGATGTCGCAGATATCAAGGTCTCCCTTTTCTAAGCCAAGGGTTGAAGTCTGAGACTCAGCATTTTTTTTAGGCCATAGAGTGCCTTCCACTTTTATCCTCTGTATCTCATTCAATGCTGCTTGCCGCCTATGTGCTGTGAAAAGGGAGAGAATATACGTGATAGATGAAACAATCACCTACTTTACAAACCACAAATACATATCACATATGATTTACATGTACTTTGCTTATGGATCTCATGCATGCCATAGTTTGTGTTTAAGTCTGTCATTGTCTTCACAGCACAAAATTAGACCTACTTTTCCAATGTTGGCAATGATAAGCCCAAATACCTGGTGTAAAACCCAAGAGAGGCTCATGAAAAAAATTCACCAGTTGAAAAACAATTGATTTTGGTGACAATTGATTGGTGAATTAATTGACCAGTGCGCAGCCCTCTAGCCATCAGGTTATCGATCTTACAGTCCCCAAACTTCTTCCCCCACTCACCCTTCAGTTTCCTACCCCCATTGACCACTTTAACCTGACACCTCCTCCACACAGCGCATGTCCATAAAATTGCAACACTTTGAACTAAACAACAGGTTTATTGCATTTGGTGTAAAAAAATTTTTGCAGCTATAAATCATATTAGATTCATCACAAAATTGTGTTATGCCTATTGTTGGAACAAAAGGCATAACAAAATTTTAAGCCTAGCCCAACACCTAGTACCATTTGCCTCAGTATAATTGCCATGGAAATTAAAGTACCTGGATAGCAGAGTGGTCTACGCAGTGGCCTGGAAAGCCAAAGGTCTGTGGTTTGATTCCCGGTCCAGGGGAATTTTTTCTCATGGCAATTCTTATATAGTACGTAATTAGTTTCACTCAAGTTTGGAGAGGGATAGATAAATAATGGAAAGGGACTGTTTTTTAGAGTGTTTGAGGAAAGCCCCAACTTTAGAAACTTACAACTAAAGTGATTTCTTTACATTCATGTTTAAGAATTTATTACATGCATACTTTTTTCTTCAAATGTTATAAGCTTCAATTTCATATTTTTTACAGGAAAATAGTTTTAATTGACTTAATGAAATGTGGTAAAACCAAAACTCTCTTTCACTCACTAATCCAACCTGGAGGTTGGAATAGATAGGTGAGGGTAAAGCACACCCCAGACTAAGCCACAAAAGCGAGAACATCACACTTTCAGAGTAGGGGGAGGGGGGTGCTTTTCACTGGGCCACTTCTACAAATGTACTTATTATAACATATTTATAGGCCCTCACACTAGATTTAAGTATATAATTGACAGAAATTAGTGAAATATGTACTAACACGCAGCTATAGTTATTGAAGTGTGATGCTGAAATAAATTTTTTAAATTATGGCAAATTGAAATGGCACACAAACAATATGCACTCATTTCAGTCAAATATGCATAAAATACTATGAAAGCGCAAGGCACATAAACCAAAGTCAAAGAATACCATGAATAGCTACACATCTGTGTTTTTTGATGATGGGTATACCCACCATCAATCTGAATATGTACTGACTCCTTAGACTTACTTGCGATGAGCAGCAACCTCTCCCCTTCCACTTGCTCAGCTGACTCGGAGAACTCGACAGTTGAACTGCAGAGATTCAATGCCTGGCTTGCCTGATATATAATGGTCTGCTGTCGATTGACCTGAAAGATTATGACATTAAATGTACACCACTCATTTTCAATTGTTTATGATAATTGCTTACAATTTTTTTCCAAGAAACTCAATGTAGCGAATTATCTAATTTTGGTGCATGGTGGCAGATTAAAATTACAACAACCACCTACCTCCTCAAGAAGGGATTTAATTTTTTCCTGCACGACCTCATCTGAGTCTTTACCAGCACCATTTTGGGATTGGCTATTGGTCCTAGGGTTACGATTCACATGGTGCACAACATTGGGGCACGGTGATGCCTGTGGAAAAAAAATAATTACCTTCTAGCATCAGGAAATTCTACAATGCATGTATTCTATGACGAGTGTTACACATGGGTTATGAGTATTTGTAAAAGGAGCAATTATGCAATGCATACATTTCTGGCACAGGATATACATAAAAGTATGATTGGATATTAGTTTAAAAGAAAATATGCTAGAGACATCAGTAAAAATGGTACTAATGCTCATGGAATTTTAATGAAGTACTGCACTTGTAAATATTTTTATGCCAAAAATTTTCTGTTATTTTTAAAGAATGTAGCAATGCAATTGAACAATGATATTTGTCTTTAAATATTGAGGTGCATTTTGAGAGAGTAAAGGTTAAATAAAGTATGTGATCTTTGTTTAGAAAATTCACATTAACAGTCCATGTTGGATATCAATTTCAACCTCAATTTAAGTACATATGTATTTACATTTCAAATTGTATGGTGAAATGCTGTATCAAAATTAAAAATAGAAATCGATCATTTATCAATGATTCTACAGAGAGAAGTGCTCAAATTCAAGTGTTTCAAATTTTTTTAAATAAATTGCCAGAACTCAAATAATTGCTTTTTTTAAATAACCAAATGAGGCAAATTTAAGAGGAATCTGAGAAGGTTAAGTTTAGGAGACATGCTGAATTAACAGGAGTGGCCCTGTATTATTAGGCACAAGAACATTGTCTTCTGTAAGAATTTATGTGAGGCAAAAGAAAGGTTTCCATTCAATCATAAGTGCTACGCCAAATCACCTGAGCTTGTTGTTTTCTGTAGAAACTGATTGTGTGCATTAGAGGCAAATTGCCCTCATCTTTCTGCACCATCACCGGCTGGCCAGAGTTTCCTTCCACGTATCTCGACGAATGTGAGTCTCGCACTGCATAATCTGAGCTAATACCCTTGCTCTGAAACATAAGGAAGAAATAATGCGTTCAATCCACTGAACTACTCAAAAAGGTAAGAAATTGTAATTAATCATGAGCGTAATCTTTCTCAAAAAAGTATGGAATTAACGACATGAAGACTACTTTAAAAGAGACAAGTACAGTAGAACCTCACTTATGAAACTTTCAGCGGAAAACCAAAAAAAGTCATAAGTGAGGTAGTTTCATATGTGAGGTTTTTTGGTATTTAGCATGAAATCCTTTCCTATAGGGGCTGGTTTGTCTCCAGGATGCAATTACTCATTTGGAGGCAAGAAATTGAAGCCTAATGATCTTATTTTCTCAAAAGTAACACCCGAGATGATGTGTTACTTTAAGAGAAATATAATTTTACATTCCTGAACAACTTTACCGACGGTTGAACAACTAGCATTTCTGGTACTAAGCTGCAAGGCTATCACACTGGAGAGATTTCGGAATGATGACACTAAATGTTCACAGAGAAGCCAATTTTTTAAAAAAGTTGACTCATAAAAAGCGGTTTTCAGGAAATTCATTTTACCACCTATAGGCAAACCCCAGATTGGAGATTGAAGAAATGAAATACCAGAGGAAAGTCATCCAAATTAACCCCGTAATTATACCATTTTTCTGAACTGACGGCGGCTGACCTTGAGCGTGCTCGAATCCCACCCACTCTTCTAGCCAATCACAGAAGAGCGACAGGAGAAAGTGTGGAAGAGCCCGCAGTCTCTCTCCGAACTCCGAGCAGTGCACATCGCTCTCCAGCTAGCAGTGTTGCCAAGCCGAATCTTTGGAGATCGCACAGCACTCGTTCTGCCGCCCCCAAAAGTACCGTTATTCCCAAGGATGGCAACGCCGGTCGGCCGGATGGAGGGGAGTGGAGGGGAAAAGGGAAGGGGATGGAGGGGTGGAAGGGGCAGCGCTTCTCATTGGCTAGTTTCTATTTTCCACCCAGCCGCCGTCAGTTCGGAAAAATGGTATAGGGAGCAAAATTTCACTAATGCATCACGAAGGCTTCACACCCTATGGACCCGGGTTAATGGCAGAGGCAGAAAGTTTTCAGAGATGGCTTTATCCCTGCTTGAGAGTAGTGTGGACGGAACTTCCAGTGCAACACACTGTCCGGCAGATGGGACATAAGCCCTGGTTAAGCCTATCGTTACAACCTGGCTAATTCCAACACAGGGTTTCTATACTCCCTCTCGTACCTCATGGCGCAAATGACCCCAGCTGTCAGTTTTCTCCCTCTAAATACCATGCCATAGATAATATGGAGCACCTGGCAGTGGCGTAATTATGGTTGGGGGATGAGGGAATGGATCCCACTCCAAAGCCTCAGAGAAATTTAAAAAAAATTTAAACACAAGTCTAGCTTTGATAAACAGCAACTGCATCTACTTAAAGTTATTTTATGTGCCAAAATGATGTAGAACATATTTACAGGCATGCCATTTTTTTAAATTTTACGGGAATCCCCATTGCCTCCGAGGGGTGGGGGGTGAAGCCGCCCCCCAGGTACTACCGTCACCCCCAAAGCATATTCCTAGTTACGCCACTGGTACCCCGGATATTCCGTGACTAAGTTCACTTTTCCGGTGCTTAGAAAACTTTTAAGTGAGCATTTGAAATAATCGCGCAACTGCAGTCAGTGATGAATGGACAAAAATAGATTGAGAGCCCGGAAAAATATCCCCTCTCAATAATGTTTACGCACTAAAAAAGAATTTTCCCATGACATTTTAGTAATAATAGATTGAATCTACCGGGTATAGCTTCTCTGCCGGCATTCTTCCGCGAATTCAGCGCCGGGAACTTCGACTCACAAGCCGTGTGACTCATCTTCACGTAATATTTTGCTTCCCCATATCTGAAAACAACACCAGACTGTTTTTGTACTTCGATATAATGCATATAAGTCGAAAGGAACTGCCTTATCTCTCGCGTTTTGAATTTGACTTTAATGATTACGTTACTACTGACGACGCGAGTTATTCTCCGAGGGCTTTCGTACTAACTCTCGTTCAGTTACAAAATGAACGCTTGCCACCAGGCAGTCAAGGTCAAACTATATTTCATTTAAACCCGCAGATACAAGTTGGGTCAGTTTTGATCTGCACGCCGCGTAAGCAACTTTCCTCCGGCTCAATTCGTCCCGCGGATGAGGGATTAGCCCGCGGAATTAGTCCACGCATGCTGTTTTCGCCATCCTGTTGAATCACCAACGGCTTACGTCCATACTACAAATACGATAATCTTTTTTGGATGACCTTGGAAGCCAAAATTTTGATACGCGAGGATTTTAAACGGCTCATTTAGGTGTTATTTCGCTGGGCGACGGGAAGCATAACCTTGGAAAATTCTACACAATCTTCCGTTAGAGATAGATATTCCGGATTAACGATCATCTATTGCAGTTAAAATTAATATCTAATAAACAGCATCGCTCATAATTAAAACTTATTATTCTTCATTGACATATCTATGTAATAAGCGCATACTAACCCCATTCCTGTGGCTAAAATCGGCGCGCCTACCGCAATCTTCTCGTAGATCAGTTCTCTGACAAGTCGTACAAGTGAGGTATTTTATCACATTGGACTGGAAAAATACGTTTCATAACCGAGGTCGTCGTATAGGTGAAGAGTTTCATAACTGAGGTTGGAAATACATGGGTTCATATGGGGTTATTCACCGGACCAAAATAAATCGGCGTATAAGTGAGGTCATCGTATAACTGAGGGTCGTATAACCGAGGTTCTACTGTATAAGCAGCCCACATTTTCTAGTAAGGTTCTGTTCTGATAAATTAATATTAAGAGTGGAATACTATTTAACATTCATCTTATTTGGATTTGAGAGGTAAGCACAAAAATAGTAAATTTTAGATATTCACCCACCGTTGTGATTCTGAAACCCTTGTTCAAATGATAAAGTCATGGCAATCACTGCACCACGCATGTGGCACTGAGAAAAATGATAACTAAAATATAATGCCTGTACAGCGTGATTGATGAGTACACTACAAGAGAATTTACTTATTCAAAACAACATTCTTTTTTGATACTGAGGACAGAAGTTTCCTCTATAGCCTTTAAAAACTCAACTTTTTCCATAAAGAAGGCAACAACCATGTAAAGAAATCTAACAGCTGCTAGATCGTTACTTCTAGTACGACCAGAGCAAATGTATGCATAATTTCCATATGTGGTTTAGGAAATTGAAATGAAAGTAACTTATTATAAGTTTTATTAATTATTAACTTGGATCAATGAAGTAACCTGATAATAAATTGGAACAGAACAACAGCAGGCAGCTTCCAAAAGAGTTTTAAGAGACAGCTTAGGGTGAACTCAACATCACGTCTCATGTTAAATGGAAGAGGAATGTGAATCCAGGAGAAGTAAATACAAGCTTCTTTGGGCTCCCTAATGCGAAGGAGAATAGACACATGGCTTAGAAATTTGAGATGGATGGATAAGGAAATAAACAATGTGTTTCATTAGATTGGTGAAATGAGAACACAATAAGATGTGAAGAAAAACAGGAAGTGTTTGTAGCAATTGAGGTATAAGTATGAAACAATAATAAAATACACCACAGATAGAAGCAGAAAATGCTTTGAGAAAAAATGTGTTATCTAAGATTATATCAGTCAAAATAAAATTTACACGAACAAATTCCTAGGCATGGCAATGATCACTTCGATATAATACTTTCTCTACCTTAGTAGGACTCCTGTAGGAAGTAGCTTCATCAGATGAACTCCTACGTTTCGGAGGAGTGGGGCCTCCCATGCCAGCCTCCTCTTCGGCAATCGCTTCGTCTAACAACTCGTCCATTTCATTCAGCACTGCCTTCTCGGCTGAAGACAACGGCCCACCATGCTAGAATTCAATCAGTTTAGATGATAGGGTCATCAAATGTTCCCAGACAGTTAAACAGCTTAACGAGTTGTAACCTCAAAAACTTTTACTTTTATTAGCTATGAGTCAAAAATTTATACAGACATTCTTCAAAACACTTCCTCCGGGGTTGATTAGATAATTAGATTTTTTTCTTCCTCTTATCTTGACCTAGTTTAATTAATGATAAAATAATTCTTGGAGTATAGGTCATTTGACCTATACTCCAAGAATTATTTTATCATCAAAACACTTCCTTGAGCTTTGGTCAAATCTTTAGTTTTAGTAATACATAGTAAACATATTATGATTGACAAAAACAATTAGCAAACGAAAAGCAATTTAAAAAAGATACTTTATTTTTTTAATTGCTTTTCATAAAATTTATAATATTTATTATTATTTACATTATATTTTACTTGAAATTTGTTGAAAAATTAGTTTTCTTCACATGACATGAAAATTTATTTTGTTTACAAATTACTTATGTGCCCAGCACTAAGATCTGAAACTTTAGTAGTGAAGAATAAATTTAATCGTGTTAAAAAAGTAGAGATGTGCAAGTAGAACTTTTTGATCTCAAGTTGAAAGATGAAAACTACTCGTGAGTATCAAGTCGAGTATGTCAATTCCTGAACTAGGCAATACAGCAATGCATGCTCCAACATATATATGTATACATATGTACTCGCACGCTCCGCGCGCTCGTTAAGGGGCTCCGCCCCTTAAAAACCCCGGTTCCGGCTTCGCCGTCTACATTTGTGGTCGCTCGAACACTTTTAAAGTTCGAATAATCTCACCTCAGCTAGGGGCCGGCTTCGCCGGCCAGGGAGTAGGGGGGCGCCCCACTCTTCCTAGAAACGGCTTCGACGTTCCTCGCTGAAGGGCGGCTTCGCCGCCCAGGGGTTGAGTGTGAGTTGAGATGGGGGGAGTCTACAGCGGCTGCGCCGCTTGAACAACGGGGCTTCGCCGCCCGAGGGTTACTGAAGCTCCCCCTCGCCTACGCCAGGACAAGTACCCATAAAAGAAGACTTAATGGCAACTTTTTCATTTTTTTGCGGGGGGTTCCAACGGAATACCGGGGGTTTTATACTTGAGTTAAGCCAGTGGTCACAAATCGTTCTCGTAAATTCGGTGCCGATAAGTCCTAGGGGTCCGAAACAGTGGTCTGACGATTCTTTTGAATGGATAGGCGATTTATTAGAAATATTTTGTGAGTTTCACGGGTTTATCGGGGGTTTTAATAGGTGGTAGGGGCACCGGTTAAATTGTGACGAAAACTACTCGGAAAGGCGACTTTGAAATATTTTTATTTTTTTGGGCTATGTTCCAGGAGTTTCCAGGGGTTTTCTGGTCTTTTTTCCCGTATGGTTTACAGAGGCTCGCCCTCACCAAATATTCCACATCTAGAGCTCAGAGGGGACGGGTAGTGCGGCGTAATGCTCGTAAGAAGTTCCCAAATAGGAGACTTAATGGCACATTTTACATTTGGGGGAATTTCAGGGGGATACCGGGGGTTTATGTGTGTACTCCCTGTGGTCACCATCCGTTCACATAAATTCCGTTGGGGGCATAGGAATAGTCACGAAAAGATCCATAAAGGTAGACTTATGTGAAAAAATTTATTTTTTGGGGGGTGTATGTGGGTTTACCGGGGGTTTATAGGTTTTTACTGCCAGGGGTCATCAATCGACCACATCAATTCCGTAGCGATGACTGGTAAAGCTTGGGAAAGCGGCGAAATTGTGACGAAAAATACCCGAAAAGGCTACTTATATGCAAATTTTAAATTTTTAGGGGGTTTCGGGGGGTTGAAAGATGACGATATTATATGGTCATATTCATTTACTGTCATATGTAATGGAAGTGTGCCCTATGACATCCATATTTCGAAAGTAGTACAATAAAAAGCAAACCAAACCCCGAAAAAAGTTGGTAGTGCCCGCCATTTTTATTTTTTCGCGGTTAAATTCATTAAAACATTTATTAAATGTATATGTTTTCTAAAAGATAATGCATAGTTGTATGTAACTATAAAAGTTTGAAATAAATCGGTCAGGTTAAAATTGAAGAAATCCTGTGTTAATCTTTCGGAAATCGTTAATTTCGGTGATTTTCGGAATATTTTAATTAATTTCTTAGTAACCAAGGCCGACGAAAGAAAATTGTTACCTACATTTCGTAGATGATGTTATGAGCATATATAAAAATCATTTTCGTTATCATACACCTTAAATTAAGTCGAGGGGAGCGGAAGGTATGAAATTTTTTTCGAAAAACCAATTTTTGGACGCCATTCTGGCTGCAAATTTCTTAAAAAGAAACTAATAACATTACATTATTACGTGCCCACGTTTATAAGCTTTCAATAAATGCATTAAACATCCAAGTGGCACGCACGGTTCGCGCGCAGTAAAATTAAAACCAAAAGAGGGTCCCCGGAAAAAGCGCGATTTCGGCCATTTTGTCGTCCTAGCGACGACACGTGGCGGAAACTTCCGGTTTTCGGATTTTTCCTCCGGATCATTTCGGGTTCCCCGCATGCATGCCAAATTTCAGCTCTCCAGCTCTTCTAGAAGTGGTCGGGAATTTGTATCCATGAGTGAGTCAGTCACCACAAGGGCTGTATATAGATAGGATTCTCATTTTTTTCAATCCCCTTGCAAAATTTCTATTTTGAATGCTTAGCTTGATCTAACAAGGAAAAGATAATGAGGAACATTTATGGTAATTGTGTCGTCACAATTAGGATATGAATGAAAATTAATGTGCCTTAAACACTTCCATAAGCACAATTGAAATGAATTTACCTCTGGTAATATGTCGTCAATTTAATTAATGTATGCATCCCAAAGGCTCAGAAGATGACTCAGTAAAGGCATTTGTACAATTGTAATAAAGATTATATACGTAAATGAATAATGTAATATTTGATCCTTTCAAATTCGCATGCAGAAAAACTAATGGTTGTACATTCTCAGGTCACAGGTTTTGACGTTTCCATGTAACACTACAATTGCCTACAGAAAATTATCTTTCGCAATACACTTGGGTGGCTTGACAAGTACTTTCTTGCAAAAGTTGCAGGATTTGGGAACCTAGAGAATTTTTATTTAATGTTAAATGAACAATATTTATGGATATTGAATCTTCATGGAATTTAAGCAAACAAACTATAGAAATTAGCTATAGATTTGTAGACCTAAATTTCTTTTTCTTTATTTCTTACTTCATTTTATCAACCATAGCAACTGTTTTTTTGTTCATTCAAGAAAGGAACTACACGCAACAAAGGAATAAACGATTTTTCTCCATAGGAATCCTGGAAATTTTTACATATTCTCTCGGCATTTGAGTAAAGAAAGTATGGTAGGTTATATATATAAGTATCACATGAGAAAGTACCCATCTGCGATGCAGTGGTCCTTCTTTGATTATGCCACTGGGTGGGAAGACAGTCAGCCGCCGGGGCTGACGAAAAGGTATTCGGCACCCAAGTCGACAACTATAGTGATTGACTGCTACGTATACAAAATCTGGAACTAAAGGGCTAAGGCATAACAATGATTCATTGACTTCAAAAACAATATCATTACATGAGTTTTTTTGAAAGCACTTCCTGTCGGCAGATTTCTGAACTTAGTGGTATCGACAGCTCAGTAACCGAAACTACTCGACTCGACATTCGTAATAATACTAACTCAAATCACTCTAGTTGAGTACCAACTACTCGACTTGACTCAAAATTTGGATTGCTCGCACATCCTTATAAAAACTCTTCCATACCAACTTATACGTTGGATTAAGACCCTTTTAATTCACCATTACATCAGGCAATGAATTTTCAAAAATAGAAAGAAAGCAGACTTCAGTTATGCAAGTGTTCTTTACGTAATAGTGATACACGCTGTAAGAAAGCTATGGCTAGTCTGTAGATAAAGTTAGAAGCCCATATTACAACTTGTTTTTTATATGTAAACGGCAGGTGTCCTAACAACCCCTACCACACGCCTTTTTAGGTGGCTTGCGGGGTAGTAATATTTAATATTTATTTGCCCAGAGGACACAGTGCATCATGGCAATCGTAAATATGGACAAGAATACAATTGAAGTGAACTGAACTAATTATTGCTACATGCAAAAACTTAATTATCACCTGTGCACTCCAATAACTAAGAAGACTGCAAAATTTTGGATCGCAAGCATGGATCTTGCTCGAGGTTCAAGATTCTTTTCAAATTCTAACTCGACTAAAAGATTTTCATGGATCCCTACCAAAAATACAGATAGCCTTAGCTAGATGTGTCCTATATCATATAAAAATGCGATCAGTCGGAAAAATAAACTAACAGATTAAACCCAGGTGAACAGGTAAAAACTCACCCTCTTTGTCCCAAAATTTTCACTGATTCCAGCAGCTTGGAATATTTCCCGGCCAAAGCTGGTGTCACCAGGTCCCATGCTACCACCACTGCTGCTGCTCTCATAATCCTCTTCCCTCTCCAGGTCGCCAAAGCTGAAATCGCAAAGTAGCATCAAAACATACGCGAATGAGCCCCAAAAAACTTCGATCAAAACTGCACAAAATTGTCACAATATGCACATGAAATATGTGCCATTTTGTAATCTGAAACACATGTACCCCAGCCAAACACACTGAGTGGTTTGTTGGATGTAATGCACAAAATGCACATCTC
The DNA here is from genome assembly GCF_921293095.1 of Ischnura elegans. Classification (NCBI taxonomy): domain Eukaryota; kingdom Metazoa; phylum Arthropoda; class Insecta; order Odonata; family Coenagrionidae; genus Ischnura; species Ischnura elegans. The sequence goes on from NC_060248.1 coordinate 123,636,002, forward strand.
CTGAATCAATCTTCTGCTGCTCATAACCAAGGTTTGCATGCTTCCAAGTTCCAACATTTTATAACTTTTCCAGATTTTTCAACGATGATTTCAGAATTATTGCTGACTTTTCTCACACATATTTTTACCACTTCTCTCCAAGTATACACATCAGAAAATAAGGTGGAAGTCATTACAATTGAAATATTACTGTATAAGCGCGTGTAACAGGCGCACCTTTTTTCCCAGAAATTGCAGCCGAAAATGAGGGTGCGCCTCTTACACAAACTTCTTATCTTCCCCCCTCCCCTTCACCGGTCGCAAGTCTAAGGGGAACTGAGTGGCCTTGGTTTTCAGTGTGAGTCAGTCATCTGTAATCCTAGGCAGGGGCGGATACAGAAAACACTCAAGGGGGGGGCGCAAAAGATATATTGAGTTGCCTTTACTTTTTATCGCGATATCTCAATAAAAAATAATCAAGTCACAGGCAGAGTAAAATAAAATTTTAATTAATGTAATTATACACATATATAAGACAATGCCATCTTATGATATAAAAAAGTCACAATCGTGGTTCTGCCATGTTTGCCAATACGGCCGGACCCGCAAGGGAGGGGCGCGCGCCCCCCATCTGTATCCGCCACTGATCCTAGGTCAAAAACAAGTGGCAGGCAGGGGAGTTTCTCCCTTAGTGACGTATTTTTAAAATGCTCCTGTTTGCTTTCCTTGTAAGCATCGCGCCGTCACGTCGGTATCTCAGAGGTGAACATGGAAAAGATCGCGTGGGGGTTTTTCGCTCCGGAGGGCGCGCTAAATTTACTGCCACGAGTGGGCATCCCGCGGCATTTATACTGCATATAGTAATCGGTTATCAAACGTAGAGAAACGCGTATTTTTGAATGATATTCCTAGTCAATAGTCAATATCTGTCTTGCCGAGTAATTTCCATTACGCTGAGGACCTGATTTTCCATAAATCATCTTCAGACGCTAATATGAGGATTATTGCAACTGAAAATTATATTGGTATCAAAACCTGCGCTTTAAAAAATTCGAACGAGTGTGATCATTGTTGGACTAAATTGTGGATGGAAGAAATCATAAATGCTTATAAGTGATGAGCGCGGAAGGAGAGGTCCAGGGGAAGGAGCGCGATCCCTCCGTCTTCGAAGCAAGCAACGAAATACGGAGGGGAAGGAGCACGCTTCCTCCCCTCCGTATTTCAAGCTACGAGGCTATGAGCGAAGGAGCACGGGAAGAACACGTCCGATCTTGCATGTGACGTCGTTGCCTTCAAAGCGAAGGGGCGAAGGCGCAGCAATGTGATATACGCAGTGTGCGTTGCCTAAAGTTTCTGGTCCGTCTCGACTTGTTTGAATGCGCTTATGCTACGCTTGTTTCTTCCGAAATTGTCCTGTTTGGACTATTTTGAATATTAGTAGCCTTGTTGTAACTATAAATCTTTGTGTCAAACAATTAGAGCTGAAAAAACTTAAATTCTGTCACATATGCGTCGCGTTAGATCTCTTTCTTTTTTTGAACCTCGTGCGTGTCATACAATTATTGAAAGCTATCGAGATATCTTCGGGCTCAGTAGATGACTCACCTAGCATTTGGCCTCCATAAACTGGGAGATCGATCAAGGTCAGTTGGTGAGACGGGGTAGGGATGAAACACGTTTCCATTGTTCCCCTGTAACTTGATGTTTTCCTATTTTCCTGTGGGGTCTCGGAAAGGAAAAAAAACGGCAGAGGCATTGGCTGATGGAGGGCCGAGTGTGGTTCCGTTAAATCTACGACGTGGTTATTATCCTATGGCGCTGAGATTGCCCCGATTGTTGTCCAAGCTCTTGGGAAGGTTCATGCTATGTGCCTGTCGTGTTTTGCCTTAAAATTTTCCACGGCTGCAATTCTATTGCAGTACTCCTGCGAGAGCATTTAAACAAAATTCTTCGTGAATAGGACAAGCATCGTAGAGCAACGGCTATGCGAAGAGAGGATCGGAACTCTTTCTACTCCCTCTTATGCCGCTATTATCAAAATTTCCTCTTTCAATTAATATTGAAAGAGGAAAGTTGGATAACTGTCGAAATTCCAGGCGTACGTCTGCAACACCGCGCGATAGTATTAAAAAAATGCCGCAAAATTTTTTTCTTCATAGCTCCGATGCTCAAAATAGGGGTGCGCCTCTTACACACGCTTCTACGGTATAATATGGCCACAGGAAAGGTTAAATTAAAATCAAATCTAACCTATCAAAATATTATGTAAGAGAATTTCGAAACATACCAGACAAACATCGAAATGACCTATTCTGGATGTAAATTATGTATAAACTTTTGAATGCTTGCTCTTTTTTAAATTTGAATACCAGTTAAGGCTAAACACAACGAGCATTTGATGTGAATCCTTGCCAGAGATGAACAACCATTGTAACCAAGTCCCACATTTCCCAACATCCGCTTTTCCCCTTCCATCAATCCTCAGTCAACCCTGCAAATGTTTCCCTCCCCTCCATGACCACCCAGCAAACCTCTGACACTCCAGACCATGACTCAGAGGGGAGGGGTTCATGTTAGGAAGACCATAAATCAGTATTTTATCAAGTTACAGGAGGACAATAGAAAAGTCTAATGTCCCTCCCCTTTCTTACCAACAGACCTTTTCACCCTACCTTCCACAAAGCTCCCAATTTCTGGAGGCCAACTGTAACATGAGTCACATATTGGGCCCAAAAGTGTGTAACAATGACTTTCAGCAAATGATAAGGTAACTTGATTGGATTGAAATATTCATATAATGGACAAAATTCTAAAGAAAATGAGACCAAACACAGTGTATTTTTTACATTTTTTAAGCATGTTAAGCATGGAAGTATCACTACAAAAGATTCCAAATGATTCCAAATTTTCCATTCTACTCAGGTTCTGATGCCAAGGAGCAAGTCAAGAGACTTTTGAAATGAGTGCCTTTACAAGGGGCAGAGCTTCAAAAGCACGTATTACCCTCAACACTGTAGTGAAGGCAACTAAAGGGGCTGTGGGCAGTGACATTCTGCTGCAACAAGTTTCCTCTCCAGCATCCTCCTAAGACGCTTATGATGAGTATAAGTTTTACACTGATTGACACTATTGGTTGGTCTTTAGTTAAGACCAATGTTTCATGTCCCACTACTGGTGACATATTCATTGCTATCCAAAGGCATTGCAAAACATTAGGATTTACTGGAAACACTACCCAACCACCCACAAAAAGCTTACATATGACATGCACATAAACATTTGACAAACCTTTCATTTTCACCCTCAGATTCTCCCAAATCCATTTCACTCTCCGTTGCTTCAATGTCCGAGAGACTGGGATACAAGCAACCCGGCTTGGCTGGAGATACTTTGATCTTGCGCAGGCTGGCCAGTGACATGATCTTCTCAGAGTGAGGTGAAGTGGATGGGAGACTAGGCGATGCAGGTGACGAGGTATGATTGGAGAGTACCCCCCCTTTAACTTGGGCTCCTGGCCGTCCAGTCGATGAAGAAAAGTTAGGCAAGGGTGGGGGAGGTGGAGGAGCAGAAGCCTGAGGATATAAGATGTTGGCAAATGGTAATGGTAAATGTTAATGGTAAAAGCAGAAAAACATAGCACATCACTCAGTCATACAATGGCTACCATAGGCAGATCAAGGGGGATGGGGGGACACGTGCCCCCCCCCAGACCCTTAAAAAATATGCAAGATTTTTAATACGGTCCCATTATAATTGCGCTCATTTTGTATCACGAGGTATCCTTGTGCCCCCCCCCCGAGAACAAAATCATGGATACGGCCTTGCTTGTGCCCCCCCAGAAAGAAATCCTGGATCCGCCATTGATTGCTACACCTTACACTTAGCTTGGTCAACCGTAGGAACAGATCCAATGAGTGGCTCACATGCACAACAGTCAGCCACCTCCCCAAAAAACCTTTGAAAACTTCCTTTTTTTGGCTGTAATACTTTATACCCTCATGTAAATAAAAAATTAATGAGCCACATGCATCAATGAACATTTTTTCTAATAAGCGAACCAAGTTTCAGTTGCTCAAATTTTTCCTTATTGGAGGAAAGGAGGTGGAAGGGGCTCTGTGACAGTCCTCACCCAGGTTGTTTACCAGTTACTTTCAGATTAAATACTTACGAAAATCTAAGCGGGAGACAAAAAATTGACTAGGTTGTTAAAAATAAGCCTAAAACCATCTTAAGGTGTGTATTCCTTCACATAAAGCCAACTACAAAAATGTATGCAAAAACCACGAGCTTTAAAACTGTTAATTTCTGCAGGTTTAATTTAATTATTTTTGCAAAGTGCTTCTAATGTATATTTCATCTTTGGAGGCAATCATGTTGCTTTTATTTCCACCACAATCTCAGAGGTCAACTCACGATTATAAAATGCAGCATACTCGGATTATCCGGGCTACTGACGGGGAGAGACGGCACGAACAATCGGAAAACACGAATAATTAATCCAAACTTCCACTTAAATTTCATGTAATTTTGATGATTCGAGTAAATCAAACAATTTAATACCATTTTTGCACATTGTCCGTAATTTTAGGTTTCTCTCCGGAATCATTCACAGCTATCTTTTACCGACCTCAATCTTTTTAGCCGCGATAATGTGATTGTATTCGTATTCCTTCTGCTCCGTGTAATGCATGGTTTCCAAAAACCGGGCTCCCGTGTGTGTGAGATCACGGATTCAGAAAATTGGTTTGCATGAATGCTTCAAAACCACCATGCGATATCAGAATCTAGAATGTCACTCACCACGTTGCGTAGTCGCATCTCGCGCAAGTAGTCCAGTATGTAACTGCTGCGGGACACAGTTCCGTGATCACTGAACGCAATCATGCACCGTGATGCTTATGTAACATGAACACTGAGCTTCTGTGAAGGTAATGGGCACGTAGTCACCTCATCGCGCAGCAGCAGTCATAGGAAACCAGGACTTTTGGCAATTTGTCTACGCAAGCGAGTGCCTGGCAATGAATCATGCTATCTCTACTTCCCGCTGCCTACACTTCCGCTATTCTCTGCCTCTCCAGTTTGACCGTCACTAGTCACAGTGTTAATATGTCCGAATGGGACGAAATCTCCGGTTCCCTTGGTCCGTATTCAATTGAATGCGAGGCCACAGCAATAATTGCACATATGCGATATGAAATATAGAATCATAGATTGAAGGCAACATTTATCTTAATTTACAATTGGTTAACAATTGAAGAATCTTCTAAATCCAATCAAGAGTTTTTTCCCACCACTGATCGTCGTCTGTACGCAAGAGCAGACGTTCAGGTAAACTTGAAACATTCCTTGTGAAAATGTAAATAGAAAAATTTCCTTTCACACAAAGGATTCTAATGAAAATAATAAGCTCAGTGAAGCCTTGCATTAAAATGCAAAAGTCCAGGTGCTTTTGCACCAGATTAATTTTTTATAAAGATCGCGCAAAGCGTTGAGGAAATGTAAAACCCATATGCACGGATACGCCGAAGACCGATAAACCACAGCCTGATAATTGGGAGTCTGCTTTAGTTCCTAAAAATGATGTTCAATTATTTTAACACTCGAAAGACTAACTTGTCATTGTGATAATTTTCCCTGACCTGAAATAATTTTTTACCAAATATGCTATGTCTATGAAGAAGGGGTCTTAATGAAATGCATACGACAGATTATAAAGGATGCAAACGACAAGAAATACATCACTATGAATGAGCTAGCAAATAAAAGAGAATAATGGAGAGTTGTGTCAAAGCAATCTTAGGATCGTTAACTAATGATGACAATGCACATAGTGACGAAGCAATGAATTGTCAATCAGCAGCTCAATTAAAATCTCTATAAATCTTCACTGATTGTGTTGCAGTTACCTTAGAAGAGTGGCTCTCACTCGGTGGGCGCTTTGTCATTTCCAAAGATGACTTCTCAGTCAGTGAGGAGGTGGCAGCAGCAGCTGCAGCCTCCCTCTGGTTATTCCAGCGATTAGCCAGCATCTCCAGTTCTCTTTGGCGCTCTGTCTTCACGCTCTTCAGGATATCATTCTCCAAATTTTGAACAGGTTTACCCTTCTCAAAGATATTACATCTTTCCAGCACCTTGCTGGCAGCCACAGTCGGATTTTCACAAGCTAAGCATAAAAAAATATAAACCAAATTATGAATACCACAAATGAGAATCTCAAAAAAAAAAAACTGTCAAGGGCATATACAAACATGCATTTAGGATACAAAAAATATTGTAACATTTAAATAGAACTTCCCTCTCAAAATTATAAAACGTATTCTACTGTGAAGCTAGGTATCATCAAGACTAGTAGGAACATAACATCTTCCTATGAAGCAGCAATTAAAAAATACGGTTAAGAGCTCTCCACAGAAATGCGATAACATCTTCGATAAATTTACATGAAAACTTATAAAAGTCCACCAGCTTTAACATGATTCCATGGATAGTGATGCAAGGGTGAGCACAGACAAGATCTACTATGTAGTTGTGGCCCTAACCACACCACTTTCTCTCGAGAGATACAATTTAGTAAACATTAGCAGGACAATTTCGGACTTTCGAAGAGAGGTGGTGGAAAGACTGGGATTACAAACACCCTCCAAACTAATTGAGAGGAATAAAAATAATAAACCTACCTTCCTTCACTTTTGGTTCTGCAGGAGTGACCTTCTTGCCAACTTCAGCCATGGAAGACTGCATCACTCGTGCAACTGACTTCACGGCGCTCGGTTCACAAGGAGTTGACTTCTTCACGGGTGCAGGACAGCTGGCCGTCACTTTTTGGGGTGACGAGCTGAGCTGCTTCAGAGGAACAGCCATCGAAAAAGCAGCTTTGGGCACCAGGGCCTGGCCCTTGTTCTTCTCAAAGAGTGCCTTCCTCTCTGCAACACTCAGCTCAGCTGGATCCTTTGATTTAGGGCTCCTCGTGGGAGACTCAAACATGGCTGCTCTATGGAGAATGGAGCTATGAGCAGGAGTTAGTCGAGGAGTGAGTTTCTTTCCACCAACATCTGAAACAATTAAGTGACCAATGGATAAGACATGACAACCAAATTAATTGATGAACAAATAAAGTCAGCACGACAAAACTTTAAAAGTACATATAAATCATTTGATACACAACAGGGTGAATTCATAAAATTCCATTTAAGGAAAATTTAACACGCATGGTTGACAGGGCTCATGTAAAAAGAATGCTAGCAGAGATCTATTAAAGTAGGGTAGTTTCCTTCATCAAAGAAAACGAAAGGCATTGATTGTGATTACGTTATTCGTCATAACGATTGATGTTAATTAAAAATAATTTACCTTATTGGTACTTTTTGTGGGATTATTTACTACCTTATGATGACTTATTTACTAAAAAATGAAATCCAATCGAAATAAATATTTTTTTCTCTGCAATGTAGCCCCCAAAATGGAATTTTCGAAACAATGCTCTACCTAGGCAAAAATGAGTTGTGTTGTGTGGGTGGTCTATACTCTAATTTTGTTGTTTATTCATAGACATTGTTTGAGCTCTAGACTTTGTCAAATATACTTCAAATTTCATTCTTGTAAACTATAAATGTGCGTCCACTCTTTAATATTATCTATTATCACATATTTGCATAAAATTAGTCTTCATAACAGTTTGATTCTGAAATCAGCCTGATTTTTCACAAAATTTTAAACTTTTTAGAGCTTGGTCGGCAGTGGTTAATATCATCCGATTTGATAAAAATTTTGTGTGCGAGATACTGATATCCTTTCACAACTTTCCCGCATAGGGCATATTTGATCAGGAAAAAAAAACTTTTTTTGGGCCACCCTAACATACGTGTTGTGTCACATGATGCCACTCCAGACTGGTCACTAACAACAAAAGTTGAAAATAAATGGGAGTGGTCAGTCCTAGGTGCAATCATCTGGATCCGGGCTCAGTCTGATGCCCAGGGGACAACAGATTTATCACAAATTAGCACTGAGACACACTCCACCACACCAGTAGAATGTGAAGGATAACACACCATATCACAGCACAAAAAAAGTAAATTTGATAAAACATGACCTTTCATCCAATGCCGTCCCCAGCAGTTGTGAGATTATGGAAGGAGGCATATGGAAGGGAAAACTGGTAACTTCTCTCCAGCTAGGCAGCAGATGGCGGCAAGGATGCAGAGTTGCATATTTAGTTCTGGTGAATAAAATCAACTGATTTGGGCGTTACTTGGTGGAACAATGAAATATTCATGGTGAGACAAAACTCAGTACTATTCCACAAACTTTTATTTTAACAATCTACTAGTTTCGACGTTTATACCGTCATTATCAGTCTTGATAATGACGGTATAAATGTCGAAACTAGTAGACTGTTAAAATAAAAGTTTGTGGAATAGTACTGAGTTTTGTCTCACCATGAATTAGCTCTGGTGGATTTGGGACATCTACTCCCCAAAAACGAAAAGGAGAAAAATTAGCCCCCCAGTGCCAATGCATGCCTTCTTTTGTATAGTTTCAGGAGACATGGCAGGCCTTTCTGATGCTTGCCCACGATTACGAGGACAACTCATTGGCTGGGAGGGACAGAGAACAAGGTTCATCCTCTACTGTTGCCCCCACGCTTACACCTCATGGTGGAAGGAACAGTGGACATGGATTAAAGTCGGAGACTAGAAGGATATCCCAGGCATGACCCATTTGTGGCTCCACTTGCAGTCTGTACCCAGGAGGGCAGATTCAGTGCCACATGGCATGTGTTAAGTGGGATGTATTTCTCTACTTATTTTTTTAAACGCATCACTGACCTTGATTTTTCCGAAGAGGGCTCCCCTGGGCACTGGATGACTCAGGTGGTTTATTTGGTGAATTAACAGGAGTGCGAGGAGAACCTTTAGGCTCTACTTTGCGTCCCTGGGAGGGATCACCTCCATATTCATAGACAAGACGTGATCCAGAATTACTCGGCCGAAATCCCTGAGATTCCTGAAAATTACGTACAACAATTAAATGGGGTAGTAAGTAAGCCAAAGTGCATAATACAACTAAAGAGAACAGACGACAATCATCTATGTCAGAGGTGGGCAAATTGTAGCCCACGGGCCACATGCGGCCCACCACAGAGTTTGTGATGGCCTGACACAGAATTTAAAAAAAAACGTGATAAGGTACACTTGTCTCATTAAATTGATTATGTAATTAAATGTGCAAGCAGCTAGAAAACTAATTACATAATATAAAATTAACTATATTAATAAGTAGAATCGAACTACCACTACTGTTTAATTTTTATTATACAATATGAAATTAAAGATAATGTTAACTGATGAATACAATCAATGTAAACGGTGAAGCCCTCCAATAACCTCTGCTCATACAAAGTGGCCCTCGAGCCCAAGGAATTGCCCACCCCTGACCTATGTTATCACACCTATTCCACCACAAAACTATTTTCATTTATGTTGTGACCAATGAAACTGTACTGAAGTGCAATCCAACTTCAGTGAAGAAAAATGAATTCTGCTCCTCAGCTGGGAGGAAAAAGTATAAACTTCTACCCACTGCCCAGAGGTGGTGATGCACTAGGGTGCCTTCCACCAATGACGACAGGTAAGGGGGAAATGGAGGAGCATGAGACAGTCACCATTCAAGCCCACTCAGCTAGATTAGGGGCCCTCCCATCACAGTCGGGACTCGGGGCTACTATGTAATTTCTGGGCTTTCCCAACCTGAGCATCAGAATGAGGCCAGTTGTCAGATGGAGCCACATAGAAGTGCCACCTGGGTAACTAAAATCTCATTTCATTCAACTTGAATGGAAAAACTCCATTCTTAAGTGACGTGAGGGGGTGGGGCTTTGAAAAATGCGGAATGTATGCACTCCACAAGAAATTGTGCGCCGACAGATTTTTCTGATCCTAAGTGGTGGGCCCAGTTGTGGATGGTACACTATTTTGCATCGTACCACCCAGTCTGGTAAGAGTGGGATCCACTGGTGGATCACACTCGCTCCTGAATGAATCAAGTTTTGTGATGGGTGGCATTAGGTCATGCTTAAGTTATGGTCGCACCAAATTGGGTACTATTCATAGTATACACCCACCCACCTAACTTTTGTGTCCCTAAATCCTCATTCCGCTAAATGGCCACATCAAAAAAATGAAGAAATATAGTAATTTTTCTTAGCTCAGGGAGGAAGTGGGGTGTGACCCACCTGTAGAATATACCACAGCAAATATGTAAAGTGGTAGATTGCATGGAATGAATTTGGCATCATGGTCAAGGCAAACGATTCCAACACGATTTCCTTGGTGGATTTCTCTAATCGAACCCTATTAAAATCAACTATTTAAAGTCTGGAGAACCAATCTACAAACTTTGAAGGCCAGAGACAGTCAAAACTCAATGCCTGTAAATGCACAGACTACAAGACTTTATGCCTGAATGTCTACCACTTTTACTTCAGGAGTGCTCTGTGCACAAGACATCATAAGACTTACCAAAACCAAACCAAGTTACAACATAAACTGAAGTACTATTTCAGAGTAATAGATGTTAACGAATGGATAACAAAATGAACAGTTGGATACAAAAAAGTTTCTAGAAGAGGGGTTTTCCAGAGTCAATGTGATCCGAGGATATTCATAGATATTAGGATAACAATTATTTAAGAAGAAAGGAAATTAGATCAAAAAACCATGCTAAATAGAACAAATTTCCCACTCACCAAACTGGCGATGACCTCACGATCCCACACTAGAGCTTTCTTCGGAGATTTTGCAGCTGAACGATCAATGCAAATTTGTTCCTCTTGATTTTGCACAGCTCTCTCATCAACGGCACCTTCACTAGAGTCACAGCCTTGTGAGGAGTTTGAAGGAGACACCGCTTCACTTGCTGCGACACTCTTGGGATGGCTCAAGTCATCCTCCCAGTGATTGATATGATTAGCAAGGGCTGCCAGCCTCTTAACTGTATGCAAAGGTGGCTTTTTCTTAGGCGAAACGTCATCGTCATAACCTTTCAATTCTGATCTATGTATTGGAGATGGCATTTCATCAGCATCATTTATTTCTGAAAATTTTAAATGATCAAATCCACATGAGAACCCAAGAATGCTTAAGCACAAGGAACCAGGATAGTGCTTAAATAACTACTGTGCTCATTTTGCATTAATGAAGAATTTTCGTCATTGTGTAACCATGAAACCTCTGCAGAAGGCCCGGTAGATATAAGAGAGTTAGGGTTCAATGTGACAAATTTTAATGTGATTGAAAGTACATAAGAGGAAGAGGAGTAGTAGGAAGGTTAATGGGTGGATTGAGCTTTATGACATTATTCCAGTATTTTCACTCACGATCTGTTATTTCTCCTGATTTCCAACCCATAAATATACTAACCTCTCATTCAACCTCTCTTTTAGTTTTTAAATTGATAATCAGTGCAAAAATTGATGAGGTTAAAATAACAACTGATAATAGGTTTGTTTTACACTAACCACAACCTTCACGACCACATAAAATGAAAGTTAGAGGATTGAAATGATTACACCTAGTACTGCACCTCTACAGAAACAGACGAACTTCTTCCACACTTTGAATTCCAGCTCTTCGGCATGAAATTTTCTCCATCGTAACAGGTTTCATTGGGAAACATTAAAGATGAAATGGTATTAACATTACAAGCTTCACTCACCTTCACCATTGGAATACAAAGCTCCCAAGCGCTTCAAGCGGGAGCGAGCACTGCTTCGAAAGGTTACTTCCTGCTTTTCTAAACCGGAGTTTTCTTTGTTTGTTGCCGAAAGTTGTTTTGAAGAAGGATTCAATGAGTTTTTCTTTAATTTTGGAGGGCTACTCTCATCATACTTCGGCAAATTTGTGTTATCTACAATACGAATACGAAATTAATGCCATGATTTAACAAATCAATTCATACAAAAACTTCATTAATACGCACCATCGGTTAATTTTCTCTCGACATCATCACGCTTTGACGGAAGACACGAAGTTTTCACGTTACTGGTAGTCGATTCACCAATGCCATTGAGCTGAACATTCAACTTTTGCCTTCTAGCTCTTGCCCTTTCGAGCATCCTCTGAATAAACAAGAACAAATATGTTACAATCCAGAACCAGTTAAAGAGGACCTTTCGGGTAAGACTTTTCAATACAAAATCAACATCTGAAGACATGGAAAAGAATTCTCGGAAAAGACTAATAATTGAAAATTAATGATCACATGACCGGACTCAAGCAAAAACACGCAAATTATAACAAAGACAGGCTCACCTCCGTGAATGGATCCATGCTTCAAACAGAAGATCAACAAAAAGAAGCCGTTTATGATACACCAATTCTTGACAGAACACGCATTTAAAAACTTATATTCGCAGGTAAGAAGTCTAATAAAATAAAGTTGGTATTATTTCCTCTCACACGATTCAGTAATTGAAAATATAAGCACTACAATTGCACCTAACCACATGAAGACAACATAATATCGTACAAACGTTATTTTAAACGATCACCTGCCACCGAACATGTATTTTGAATCTTTTTTGAAATAGGCAGTTAAAGTCAAGATCTGAACTGAATTGAGTATCACTATGGTATTTTTCATTTTTTGAGATATAAAAGTAAGTTTATTGCTTAAATAATTTAAAATATATTTTTTTTAATTAATTTGACGATATTTAATACTTTTACTAATTAAAGTATCAACTTGACTACAAAATAAATAAAATAAGTACCAACATTAAAATGTCATACTGACTAAAAAAAACCGTACGGTTGGTGGCACTGGGACCAATGAAAACTTTGTTACCATGGTAACGAGCCAGTCAACGCGATTTGAATGTAAATAAACGAGTGGTTAGTGATTTTCAACACAAATGAAAACGCATCAACCGAATCGATTAATTTTGTGACGGATTGATAAACCCAAATATCAGAGCATTCAACTGATTGCGTTCTACTTCTTTTATTAAGTTATTGGCAATTAGCCATCGGCATTGGTGCTCGACATAATATCAGCACAGGCATGGAGAGTAAAAATTCATTCGTAATACCCCCTGGAGAAATTGATATAGCCGTCCAAATGATTGAGCCGAGTGACCTTCAAGATTTGGGATCCAAAAGGTTGTTTAATTAAGCAGATTATTTCATAGATCGGATGAGGTAGCCCAGATTTCAAAGTCTGAAATTTGGAATATTAATATTAAATTTGTGCTAAAATGAAGTTCTTTTAACCCCGAAAAATTAATTCATTCATGACCACACACTAATATCATGTAACATATTTCAATTAATGAATAGAAATTGTTTCAAGGTGGCTACTCTTGCATGGTAATTTCCATAAAATCCATCAGCAAGCGGTTTTGGAAGCAAGTGATGTCACAGAAGAGATAGTGAAAGACAAACTAATTCTAAATAATAAGGTTGATATCTTTAACATTTTTTGCGCCTAATACAGGATTGAATGGTTTTCCATTGATCCAATAAAACATTTCAGATTCCTGTGATTGTCCATGAAGCAATCTGTACATCCATTTGGCGGAAATATGTTCTACAGGAGCTTCTGAAAAAGCATCCTGAGCCGAGGAATACATTTTTACTTCTTTCTATTGTGGGTATTCATAATTACGCATGGAACTAAAATGCATCATGACACCAATGAAAGTTAATGTTAATATTCCAGCTGTACCACGAGTCAACTGCTGTGGCCCTGCTGGAAACTATTCTCTTTCATGAAGAAAGCTGTGAATCATTAGGAGATAGTGTTATAGATTTAATTGATTACTGCATTGAAGCTGCAACATACTCCATATCTGGGTAAACCTACATTATTTTAAGTTATTTCTTCATATGCATATCAACGTCACAATGATAGGCCTTACATTTATTTTTTCCATTTCCTGACCTCAATTCTCAAAGCAGAGATGAAGTTGATGCAAAGACAGCTGGGGAAGCTATGAAAACTGGAGCTGATTTCCTGAATTTAGAGGAAAAACGCCTTAAATTTGACAATGGTATCCGAAGTATTTCAATATTACGCTGTCTAGCTGAGTATATGAACAGGTACCGAATGTAAGGCTGAATCTGTAGTCAGTCACTCAAGTTAACAACAGGCTAGATGTACTTTCATTTTAATGGAGGAAAGCCTTCTAAATCTGCAATATATATATATGGTTTCAAAATGTTTTTGCTTCCATATTTGAACAAAATATAATTAATTATAACCTAAAATAATTTCAGTTTAATGCCCACAGCTGCTAGAAGGATGTATGAAAATGACGTACCAATACTTTTTGTGGAGCTAATTGATAACCCACCTTGGTTAAAAAAAGATGGCAATGGGAAAAAGAGAATTTATAAAGGTGAGCATCCTAGCATGGAAAATTAGTATTAAAAAAAAATATGCCATACAAACATCAAAATGTGAGACTGCATAAAAGAAAAGCAATCGTTGAACAAATTTACAGCATTGGGAAGGGTAAACTCATTAAATTTACATGTGAAGCATTATCTTAACAGATGGTAAATGGCATATACAAGAGGAGCTGAGAGGAAGTGGAGACCAGCTCATGACACTGGACGGTCAGGTGTGGATTGGACTGCTGTTTCTCCTATTGGGTGCCAACTGCCAAAACCATTACGAAATCACAGAATCAAGGAAACAGAGCTTAATGAGGGTAAGTTCCTTCAGAGGACCATCCCTGCCAGACCAGTTTCTTTCCTGACATACCTTCTACTACTCTACTTTAGATATTATCCAATAAGATACATCTTTTTAATAGAGTAGACTCTTTTCAGCAATGACCCATATCTCAATTATTATGCCCCAGTATTTTCTAGCATGCGTAACAGGTAAATTTTGACAACACTTTGGTAGGATTTTGGAGGCATGTGACACTCACTCGCACTGAATGCATTACCCACGTTAAGGTTTAGCATCAACGGCATACCCAGGATCATAACTGGGGGGGGGAAACCAAGTTGTGACATTAGTTTATGAGAGTATTTCCTTGAAAAAAAGTCTTATTTTAGTCACATATATCTTATACTAATACACATCACTTTTCATGGGTTTAAAGAAAATTTTGTTGAATACTTTCGCTTCGATTCAGTATTTTGCTTAGACTTAAAACCCATTAGATACTAGCATGAATAGCACCATTGATAGCTACGTGGTTATTATCCATTAGGAATTGAGTTCAGAGTATGTACCCTCACAAAATCCATTATAAATCAAGGCCAAGGGGCAACCGAAAGTGAAGTGGACCTTCAATTACTGTCCTAATGAAGGCAGATGCCCAAACAGTCAAATGAATAAGATAATAATTTCAAGACAATGGTAGTAATTACTTTGGTTTGTGTCACGCCTTCCATGACCCCATGTAATCGAAAAACTAACTCCAATTTGAGGTGGTGGGATAGGAGAGGGTGAAAAGAGGAAATTAGGGGAATGTTGGAGTGACAACCTTTGAGGCTTGCAAACAGGATTAAAACCTGATTTCTTCTTGCCTGGATCCAATGAGGTCACACTTTGGACCACCCCAATTAAGTGACCAACTAAGCCTGCTTATCGAGTGCCCATCTTCCTAGCCAAGCAGTCTCTCACCCTCAACTCCTCTAGAAAGCTGGGCAGGGATGGTGATGGGCATAGGCAGATAGGCACGTGCCCCCCCAGACCCTTAAAAAATATGCAAGATAGGTATTTAACATGGTCCCATTATCATTACGTTTATTTTGTATTACGAGGTATCCTTCTGCCCCCTACAGAACAAAATTCTGGATTTGGCCTTGCTTGTGACCCCCCAGATGGAAGTCTTGGATCCACCCCTGGTGATGGGTAAAGGCATACTTATGGATTTTGTTTGCCCTCGAATCTTGGGCCATCACCATACCACCTTCACATGAGTGACCACTCCTCTCAACAATTTGCAGTGGAATTGTGAGGGGATCGCAAAGTGGGCATGTAGTAGTTACCTGGGTCTCAGATATACACCCTGAGGCAATCATTCCAGTTGAATCACTTTAGTAATACAAGAATGCACTGCTGTAAAGACAGCATTGCAAGTTCAGGTTCCTTCTCCTCTTGCAGGAATGTCACTGAGACCCGAGCAACTCAGCATCTGATGTGCTGCAGGTCTCTTAGACTGTCTGGGGATGTGATTAACTCTACAAGCTTTCCCTTAATAATATAGTTACATATGTGTTATGCACAGTACTAAAGTAATCAAGCTTTGACTGTATTTAACATTTTTAGGTGCAGAAACACCTCACTGAAGATGTGATGGATCAGTTGGCTCCCCTAGTGGACCTCAAACGGTGGCTTGACCACCTCTCCATATCATCCCCTCCAGTCACTTCAAAACCAGTGCTACTTGAGGTGGTGCCAGAGGTCTGCTTTAATTTATATCTGTGACTGCATTCCCTACTCTTTTAATGGAAAAGATTTCATACTTATTTCATGCCACCATTATCAACCTGCAGGAAAATCAGTATCCTATCTCAATGTAATTCCAGTCCAGATTCACTATTATAGAGAGAGTAAATTAAGTACCATCTGCTTTCTTGCAAGTCTGAAATACTGGCAGTTAGCCTCCGAAGTTGAGATGAATTCTAGGACCTTGGTTAGTTGCCAGTTTGCAAGGTGAGGGGCAATGGAAAAAAGGTATACATATTCTAAGTGTCTCTCTCATAGGCATGCAACATGTTTTGTGTTGCCACCAATTGGTGACCAGTGAAAATTTCTATACCAGGAAGCAAGCTGCCAGAATTGCTTACCTCTTTCACGATGAAAATAGGAGATGTGATTAGTGTAAATATTTCTAGTCGTGAATTTGTGCTGAGAATTACACACAGTCAAATAGGAAACGGAATTTCTAGCACACCCTTAATGGGGGCACTATCTTCTTCAGAATACTTTTCTTTCCTATATTTTGTGTAAACCAACAAACATATGAAACATATATTTGAATGAAACACATAACTCACTCAGTAACATGGAACTGAAATACTACTTTCAATTGCAGATAAGAGAGAAAATTTTTAGGCTATACTCCAGAAAGTGGAAAAAAATAGTTAAAGCACAAGAAGCCACTTTACTTAACCCAGTGGGAGATGATATGCAAGACATAGCAAAAAGGTAACCTGCAAATTTAAACCGAAAATTCACCTTACAATGCACTCAAAAGCACTAACAACTTCTTTTGTCTTCAAGCCTGAGTGGAGCATATGACATGAGCAACTTGGCAACACTAATGCAGAAAGATATTTACTGTGCCAATGGCTGTGGCTCCAAGGGCTGCAGGAGATGTTCCCGCTGCAAGCAGGAGTGGTATTGTGGAAGGTGAAACTATCAGTAGTGCAGCTTATTTCAACAACATAAATTTAGAAAAACCCCAACACTATGCACAAAGAGAAAATTCATCACTTCCTACGTGGGTTATCATGTAGCAAATATACAAAAGAATGGTTTCTTTGATGTATGGTAATGGCATGTATGTTAGGTAACCTTCGGAAATTTTTCTTTTGCCCCTTAACTCATCACCACCCAGCAGAATCATAAGGCATTATAATAACACCTTTGCCCTACAACAAACAAATGTGTACAAGAACTTATATGACCACTACCATTGCACAGGTGGTATTTTGACAAAATACAAAGGTTCTACGAAATTAAGTGACATTTGACTTCTGACACCACCTATTTAATTGAATGAAAATACCCCTTAAATGAATTTGGCAACTTAAAAGATTTAAAGGCAATTGGTAAACATACACCCATTCCTCTCTATATTCAGGAAGACCATAATTGAAACCCACATAATTCCCTACTGTTCACATAAACACGAGCATCCTTGAGATAAATATTGCTACTTGATGGCAAAATGCACTTAAAAAAATAAGACAACTGATAATTGACAAAACCTTATTTTAGTCTCATTTATTTCAAGTTCGACATCATGAAGAGTTACAAACTTCAATTTAGATTCACCCCATTTTATCAAGTCCATCCCCTCAAATGGGATATCATATGTGCATAATACACACCTACTTCAGCATAACTTCCCAAGATGACTAGGTGGAGTACAGTCATTGCCTGCCACACAAGAGGACATGGGTTCCAGACCCACCCAGTTAAGTTGCCCTTACCCAGGGCATGGATGAATTGTTAATTAACTGTGTTGAAAGTCCCACTGTGAAAGGCCAATAGGGCTAATGTTTTGTGTGATACAGCAATAAATTAAATTGACATCCCATTGATTGAGTTGACATCCCATCTTACCTCACAAATGCAAACTTAGCTGTAACATCTCAACAGCAAAAATAAATGTATCATGAGCTGAGGAAAAACCTGCAATACATATGTCCATCCAATTTCATTTTAAGCATCACTCTTGTCAGAGGCAACTAAACAGAACATGACATAACACAAGCAAATATTATATGCTACCTATGCAAGACTGTACATAATGAAAGCTACTGGATAATGATCATGATTTCCCACAAACGCGAACCAATGAGCATCAATTCAAAACCCAAAGACCTTTTTCCAATTTATGTGACACAACCACTTAACCTTCATTGGATGGCAATAATTACTTTCAACTTCTCTTTTCAGGGAATGCCAAGTTCAGCACTGGCCTAAGCATAAGATATCATGTGACCTACAAATGGAGACTAACTAACACGTTGAAAAAACTAACACAAGGATAAATCATCAAGAAACAAAGACTGTGACAACTTTGGTCAATAAATAAAACACCAAGGTCAATTTAAAAATTATATTGGTCTTTTTAATTACAGTTACGTATCCCTAGACTGCCCAAGATATTTCATTAGGACATCACTAGCCGGTGTTTCATCGCCCCAGTCCTAGAATAAGAAGACACATTTTATTACAACATTGAAAACACACATAAAATAAATATCTTTGAGATTATCATCATTTCCACACACCTTAACAACAACACACGAACAACCAACAACCTTCCTCGCTTTGCCAGTGTTGTCGATCTTACACAAACCAGCCCACTCGCCCAGTTTCTTGTTGTCATCTACTTTGATAAGTGGTATTTGGTGCTCATTGCACAAAGCTTGGACAAGTTTCTTGTACATTGGCTCATCACAATTTTCCGCCAATATGCAGAGGAGGGCTTGTCTCCTGCAAGGAAAAACATCTTCTGATAAAAAGATGATCAAATAACATGCAATTCAACTGAGCAACCCAAAACATTTAAAGACCACTCAGATGGCTTTTCACAGCACATTCTTGTTTGGGTGACGTCTCAGCAGAGGGAACCTGCCAGATCATCGAATCATCATTGTGACCATCCATAGGGAACCACTCCATGGTAAATTTTTCTATTTCCATTATTCAAGTTAGTATAACAAATTTGACAGCACAAAACTACAATAACTAACGAATAATCAAAATAAACAGGCAACAAAGACTAAACAATGGAATGACATGTAGACTGCAGAGGAGAGAGACCTCAGGGTAAAAAAATGTGTAATCTTGAAGACTTGTCCAAGGGTAAGAAAGCAAATGGATTGATTGCAATTGCACGTGAAACCAAGGCAATGGTGTGGGTACACTTTTCTCAGGATTCCCACTGGGTTAATATTTTAATAACGGCCAACGTTTCAAGTGCAGAGACGGTACTTGAAACGTTGGCCATTATAAAACATTAACCCGGTGGGAATCCCGAGAAAAGTTTACCCACATTATTCGCTGGGAAAGCATAAAATCATGTTTCACAAGGCAATGGTGTTGTTGAGGGATACTCCCAATATCTATTTATCTTTATGACTGGTCCTTTGTGTGAGCTTGGAATGTTGTGAGTGGTGTTGAGGAAGGTGTAACCAGCGACACTGGGGATAGATGATGAGGAAAGATATGGGCATAGCCACATTTTCTCCGTATTTGTCAGTGATTAGAAACAAAAGATTGTGTTAACCCTTTTCCTGCCACCAGGCCGAAATATCAGCCCTCGCTGGTTGAGCAAAAACTGCCAGGGACAGATTTATTGGCACCAATTATTTCACTTTTTTTTTGTGATTGTGGCCTTTTCAACGGCTGTAATTTCTGTAAAACCCCATAATCTATCTATGGTTATAAGATGTAATTGTATCTTAAGAATTGGGAAAAAATCTAGACGTATTAAATAAAATTAAGTAGATGAAAAATTTTTAAATCTGAAATGGGCTGGCAGAAAAGGGTTCAGCCTCTTCCCAACGCTTTCACTTCCTACTCAGACTCCTTATTTTGAGCACATCAACAGCCGACGGTGAGCATCGGTTGAGTGTGAGGCGGGTGACTCAGAAATAGACATTGGAAAACATCAGATTTTAGCAGACTTTAAAGGAAAGAGTAACTCTTTGTAATTTTTCAAATTTATTTTATTTACAGACTGGTTCCAGCACTTTATGCCACATCCGAAGGTCCTAACTATTACAATGTCATGAGTACCTTATACACTTGTACTACAAGAAAGGTAGTGGATGTGGTGTGAGCTCAAATTTTGAGAAAATTAAAAAGTGTGAGTCCCACAAAATGCAGGAAAACATTGGGCAATATTGCCTTTGCCTGACTTCAAAGCAATAAGCTTACATTTCCCTAATCCAGCCTAGGCACCCCAGAAGGATGACGAAGACATTGATCAACTTTCCACAGAAAGTCTTGAATTTCACAATGAATTGTGCTCAAAACGAGGAAGAAGAAATAATAGAAGGGATTACAAAAGAAAAAGGTATGTGAAGGTATGATGGTGAGGTGACGTCAAGTTGAATTTGTTTAATTGATAAAAGTGGGTAAAAGCTTGGAAAAGGATAGAGTCAGGGAAAGATCACCACAGCACAACAAGCAAAAGTAGGCAACTCCACAAACTTGCTCACAAAGCATACATCCCAGAGGTCTGTAAGCGACTGAATATCTCAGAGGCTAGGCTCCATCTATTGCATGTTGGTTGGTTTTCAGAAAGTCTGGTACCCTCCAGCCTCACCCCAAAATCTTGGCCTGGCCACACACTGCAGTATCTGTTAACTACAGTGCAACCTTTATATAACGACACCCCACGGTACACTAATAAACACTCGCTATAGCGAATTGTCGCTTTACCGGAGATGGAGCAAATAATAGCCAATATACCTGTAGCGAACAGATATACAGGAACAGGAGTGGTGCGGCAACAGATAAACATCTATCCGATAAACGTAAGCATAAATCCAGACGAAAGGCGACGTTTTTTTGCATCACTAAATTTCCTTACTCAAATAACGACTAACTATTCAAACAATTTATTAGCGCCGCACTGAATAAAAATCGTGCAAAGCATTGCTTCGTCAATCATTATAATTATCGAACGACAGTTTACCACATAAATTTGAGACTGAGCACTCCATTAACTTCATTTCTAACAGATCGCTAGCAATTACAGAGGTTAAGGAGTCTTGATGAAAGTCTTCCGGCGGTGAAACCCTCGCTATGGCGAGAGCCAACACCGAAAGGGTCTCGTAAAAACGAATTTTTTAACACGCTTATTATAGGGTCAATTGACGGTGCATCGGCTATCTCTCGTTATAGCGGGGGTGTCGCTATAGCCCGTACTCGCTTTAACGAGGTTCCACTGTATTAAATCCACATCCAGTTCATAGGTTGCTTTCATTCAGCAAGAGCCCTTGCCATCGTAAAGCACTGACTGTAGACATTTTTGAGCAAATATATGATCTAGGAGATGCTTCCACCAAGATATTTCTTAAGGATGGCAGAGACTACATGAGTCTTATGATTGGGAGGGTGAGATGAAATATACTAAGACCATGAACCTATTATAATTTACCTCATGAATTGAATTTCATTAAAAAAAGATAGTTTATATCTAGTGATATTTTGTTCCTTTACTCATAATATTTTCTTGTATGTCTCAAAAAAACAATACTCATATACTATTGGAATGCCATTGTCATTGCCATTGGAGAGCCATTATCAACAATTCCCCCCTTTTAAAATGCAAACGTAGATGCAAAATGGAAAACATGAAATAACAAGTGAAACTTTAAAACTTTTTAGTTAGATTTAAGTGACAGCAGGATCTAAGAATACAGACTTTTCTGCCTTCAAGACTGAAATTTTTCCATGAAAAAGATCTCATTAAGACCACTCAGATGGCTTTTCACAGCACAGCCTTTTTGGGTGACATCTCAGCAGAGGGAACCTGCCAGATCATCGAATCATCATTGCGATCTTGCACATGAGACCATACATCGAAAGATGTAAAGGCATTAATAGTCCAAGAAAATGCAACATGCTGACAGAAGACAGAAGAAAATGCTCTTCCTTAAGGCAATTATTAATCTGTAAGTGACATTGAGGGTCACAGCCTGTTCTACCTCAAACTATACAAGAAGATGAGTCTTTTAAGCTATTAAGGGGAGGTTTAGAATATAGCATCATTGATATTAATCATTACATTATATATCATGCCGTCAATTGTAGAGTTACTAAAGGGAAATAAAGTCACTATGCATATTCCACAGTTGATTATTTATCAACACAGCATCAAAGCTCAAAGTCAAGTAGTTATCATAAACAATTAATATTCAGTAGGGAATGCACAATGTGAAGCAAGAAACCTTTAATAGCATTAGAGCAACTAGAAATTAATGGAAATCTAAAAAAAAACAATTACCTTCACAATCTCACTCCTGTAGATATGCAGGAATGATAGGTGAACTGAAAATACTTTACTGAACTGTTACCTGAGGACAATCCTCACATGCAAACCCTGGTTCATAAGAATTATATTTTGAATAAGTTATTTCACATAAAAAAACTTACTAAATACACTGCCCCTATCAGGAACATTATTTTAAGTCGACTTTTTCTGGAGAGATTTTGCGGAGCAGCATGACAAATGAAGATAAAATCTTGCTGACCACAGCTCTGCAACATGCATTTCGATTAGCCTGCAATGACGATTACAAGCCAATCGAAACACGTGTTGTAGAGCTGTGAAATAAATTTAAGATGACAGTCCAATACCTTTGCTTAACAGGTGTTACAAATTACTTTTAAAAATAGAAACAACATAGGTGAATATAGGTTGTTTCTGGA
This sequence comes from Ischnura elegans, assembly GCF_921293095.1. Classification (NCBI taxonomy): domain Eukaryota; kingdom Metazoa; phylum Arthropoda; class Insecta; order Odonata; family Coenagrionidae; genus Ischnura; species Ischnura elegans. The sequence goes on from NC_060248.1 coordinate 123,659,126, forward strand.
TCCAGGAAAGGGAATTCACAGCTAATAGTTAGAAATTGAGGAAATAAGAGTGTTGCATAAAATTTTTAACAATAAGCACCTGTTGATGCCACAAGTTTGAAGCTGAATAAATTTTTTCTATAAATAAGTCAAATCATAATGAAGTCTGAGGACACAAGAGCTTCAGCCATTTCACTCTAATTTCCATCACAAATAACTTGTTTTTCATGGCCTGTGTTGCAGTTAAGAGAATACAGTTAACTTTAAAGGTGAGCCATCCTGACCATAAAGATTTACCACAGTTTCGATGTAACTGACCATGCAACAAAATAAATATAATTACTGCTTAGGCAAACAATAAATAAAAATACTCAGAGCCACTTTCTCTGCTGGTTCATATTCCATCAACTGGTGAAAAGGCAAAGTACACACTTGACATGTGTTAATTTTGAGCTGAATATTGACGTAAGTGATATCTATTGAAAATAAAAATTTATCATTACCTCGAAAATGCAGAGAACTAGATTTCTCATCTATATGTTCTGGTTAGGGGAAATATGACACACATGTTCATAATTTCTAACCACGTGAAATATTAAGATAACACCACTGAAACAGAATTACTGAAACTCTAAGAAAAGAGCAAAATTGAAGGCAACCTAAAGCTATAATTATGACTACATTCAACTTATACGGCAAAGGGCGTCTGAATAGTATGTCTGAATAGTATGATTTCTCCTCTCCTCAATGGTTTGTCCATTTGCCTCCGGAAACGAGCTCAGAATCTCAGGCAATAAATACTATGCCATGAAAATAACATAAACAACATGCCCTCTATTGACACAACCAACCCAACCCTGCAACAAACAGACAGGATAATTGATAATAATGCTGTTTCAACTAATTTCCATGCCACCATTGACCACATAATAAACTTACCTAAGGAAGACAAATGACGAACATTGATGATTCAACACAAGTTCACAAGTCAAAGATTGTAATTGCCCTGTACTCATCACTATCTTGAACATACCACTTTAATTAATTATAAGGCTATATGGTTCTACTTAATCTCGATATGAGAGTATTTGTAACTACAACTAACGTACACCATAACGTATGAATTAACGACATGACCTGCTGGACGACACTAATTGTTTACTAACCTTGAGCCGTTGCCCTAACAATACGACCAAAAATTATCAATGTCTTTTCTTAGTTAGGTCCCATTATGCAACCAGAGTGGAAAATTGCTGCTGCACCATCATCTATGTCATTTCAGAGAACTTGAAGACAGAATCGCCCCCCACCACTTATGTAGGTTCAACTGAGAAAAGCATGTAGGGACGGATATACAGAGTTGACTAAGAATGCGGGTCCTAATTCCAAACAGAAAGATGCAACTCTTTCCCAAATCAGATGCAAAATAAGCTCATGATCACACATCAAAAGTCGGGAGTAGAGGATAATTTCAAAATGGCATATTTGAAATTATCCTCTACTCAGCCAATGGCAAAAAGTGGAACTTAACTGCACGTCTATCATTTCCTAATTCATCTTAGAGGAGGAAATGAATGTGAAATACATATAGGCAGAACTTGATGGTGATGATAATAAGCGACATGACCAACATAACCTTAGCAACGATAAAGAATGTGACATAACAATGAACCTGAACAAAATTTCCTAACACTGGGTGCTTTCCAATCGTGTATCTTCGCTGATCTGTTTTAAACTGTTTAGCTCAGGGCGTTCCAATCGCAGGTGTGACATCATCTGCGCTTAACAGATAGGAACACATCCTGCACCATTGTTCGTCTGCGCTAGCGTGTTTCAATCTGTCGCAATGAGAGCTAATTTGCGCAAGGTGATTGGAAAGCACCCACTGACAACATATAAAAGTAAATTTTGTTAATTTCAAATATTATTCCACATACACAATGACACAATAGACCAAAAAATGTCTCATGTATTTTTTGTATCGAAACCACCTATATCTATAAAGCATAACTATACAAAGGAATACAAGTTTTCGAGGAAGTTATTGAGATCAGTGTATCTGAAAGTGCACAAGGTGCCCAATTGATTACTTCTCACTATTCCATCCATTCCATAACAAATCGAAACAACCTAAAAGAGGAGCCACACTTAAAATTTAACTCACAATTGATCCCTTATATGAACTATTAAATAAGATCAAAGACAACGATACTTCTCCTCAATTACCTAATCATTAAATCTTTTATATTGAGATCAATGTTCCACACTTTACTGAGTCCGGTTGTTCCCATGGCCCAAATAAAATATACAAAAAGCAATCCTGTCAAGACCACTCAGATGGCTTTTCACAGCACAGCCTTGTTTGGGTGACATCTCAGCAGAGGGAACCTGCCAGATCATCGAATCATCATTGTGGTCCTGAACATGGACGCAGGGATCACAAGATTAGAGCAGATAGCATGAAAGATTTTAATAAACGGTAGGAAGAAAGGACGAAAATGCAAAGGTAATGACGAATCTATAGGACGGTATTAAATGCAGCACAATTCACAAGAAAAGGAAATTGTCAGGGGAATTCACTCTTTAAACGTGGAAGATACGTCAGGCCAACAGACGTTTAGGGGATAGCATAACAAGGTAAGGTTCACCGGCATCAAAAATAAGAAGATAGTTAAATAAATATACTGGGTATACTTACTTGTCGAGCGCCTTTGCAGCCTCATGTAAACCATGCGCTAAACTTCCATGACACAATGCAGACTTAAGGACTTGTTGCAGGGCAGTATTTACATCCATAGACCCATCGGCGGCAGCCGAAGGGACGTCATCTCTGAAAATACGACGGACTTATTAGATGCCCGCTAAGGGACTTCGACTATGAGTTCAATGCAGAAAATGTGATCACTTCAGAATGCATTTCACAGCATGATTTTTTTGGGTGACTTCTCAGCAGAGGGAACCTGCATAAGTATTATATCATCACCATGATCACTTCCTGATTGATTCTCCTTCCCACAAGTGGTACGAGTGATAAACGATGCAGAAAAACTCAAATGTGGATAAAAATCAGAACACTAACTAATACTTAAAGAGAACATTCATCCCAACTGATGTGTTAACAGTTCTAGTTAACAATGTTCACTCTCACTGGACCCTATGCTTTGCAAATAGGGGAAGCCGTATCAATAGTTAATTATGATGAAATCGATTAGTGGCTCAAACACAACAGTACTGGTCAAATAAATTACAATAAAAATATTGATTGATGCGAACTTATTTCCGGCGGCAATCGCTACAGTTGCGAGTTGCATTTTGAGGCGAATTCCCCGTAAAATGGCAAAGCAGTCCACCCTTTAATCGAGATTCGACGGCAATAAACGCCAATGTTTATTCATCCTCAACTGGAATTTCAGCCACATCAAGAACTTGGGCACGTAAGTTAAAAAACCAGCCATCACTTCTCGTGTAACACGTTAGTATGTAAATAAACAATTCCAGAATAACCGCAAACCATTAACAAAAGAAAAGATGCAAGCAACTCGAAAACACCGAAAAATTAACGTACGCGTCAACAACGAGTTTTTAGTTTCACTTCCCTCACGACAAGTTGTAAATGAATCCACATGGTGACTACCGTACTTACGTTTCTCCATCGGATCCAGACATTATTATCAGCGACACTGAAAATAAATTTTATATATAAGAATAACTGTGTGGCTTGTAGAGATGTACAAAGTTAAACGATAAAATGATTCTAGAAGCAAACGATTGAAGAGAATTTCGACCGATTACTCACAGATTTACAGAGACGAAAGGACCATATCCCGGTCTCGACGCGTAAGGAACCGGACGTGACGAACCGCAGCGGAAGTTGTTGTTGTTGACTCCGTTTAAATAGCAGAGGGCATCACAATCGCAGAAATTACATTTTCAACGCAACATTTTCAAAAAGAAAGTGCGTACTTATGTACAATTAGAATACACAAGGGAAAATAGGAAGAAAGTTGACGAGGAAAAAATAAATAAAATTACGGTAATGAGACACTCATATAATAACATGTATCGGAGAGGTGTTGCGTAGCGGACACAAAGACGCGAACAGGAGCTAATTTTCTTCTGGACGCTCTCTGGCTCCTCACCGATTAGTAAATATTGTCAAAGTGCTGAGATATTTAAATTTTTGGCATAGAGCCGATGAATTGGGGAGAAATCGTTCCGTGAGATCAATTAAAAACGGCCATCGGCTGAGCGTAAACATTTGATGACTGACAGAATGCGCTCAGCTAAATGTCTCAACAACACTAATTTACTTTTTAATATAAAATATTGTATATTGGATAGTAAAAATAAAAATGATACGAACATGATACCTTGATCACTACCGAATGATACAACACATGTTGGTAAAATATTCGAATCGTTCGAATGTTGCCGCCCTCCCTCGATCCCAAGATTCAAAATATAAAAACAAATGCTACGAAGCAAAACAAAATTCCCTGCAGTGAAGTAATTCGCAAGTATTTCATACTGGACGCATATTGTTAATTATTTTGAATTATTATGAAAGCAGTGCTAGAAATCGAAAGTTAAACCACATAATTTAGAGCTAAAGCCAATTTCTTTGTCACGTTGATTGATCTTAGAGGAAAAATAATTGAAGATGTGAAGGCGACAATGTTTTTGTAGCGAGTTGATATTTTGAAAGTATGGCGAACCATTATGATATACCCAGTTGGTTAGTTTGATGCCGATTTCTTGAAACTTACACTTTTGTAAAGTGCCCTCTGCTTGGTAAATTTCCAATGTGCTTGCGGTTCATTTACGCCTTGCATTATACAATTTTGTTACAGGGCTGGAAAGCCTCCTGTTGGATTGCATTTGGATGTACTGAAAGCGGGGAAACTAATTCAGGTATGGAGAAAAATAGGTTGAATGAATGGCTTAACGTTTACATCGAGGAATTATGTCAAATAGCTTAAGAGAGAATGGGTTTTATGTACTTTTTTATACATGTTTTCCAGAAATTGATGATCGATGAGAAGAAATGTTACTTATTTGGTCGAAATGCCCAGTTAAATGATTTCTGTATTGATCATGCGTCCTGCTCTCGCGTTCATTCGGCATTGGTTTACCACAAGCATTTGCACAGGGCCTTTCTCGTTGATTTGGCCAGCAGTAAGTTTTTGTTTACATGTTGTACAAAGCATGCTGCAATTACCGTATTAAATGTAATTATTGTATCTTCATGCATCTCTTTTGACGTTCAGGACATGGAACATTTATTGGTAGTCTTCAGCTCGAAGCTCACAAACCTACTCAGCTTCCAGTGGATAGTACATTTCATTTCGGAATGTCCACCCGCCGCTATGTTCTCAGGGAACGCCCACAAGCTGCCCCAGGATCTCGTCCTATAATTATGGAAGAGTTGGAACGTGAAGATTACACTTCAGAAGCCAATGAAGCGGAAGGGGGGCTCTTGGGTCTTCCGGAAACAGAAACAGAGTTGGATGTGAGTGTGTTACCAACTTTTGTAATCTTTTGTGCGCTTACTATTTTTATCCTGAAAAAGAAATGTTTTTTTTTATAAAAAATGAATAATGTGTTAAACCTGTCAGTGGTGCAGCGAGGGGGGGTTTTAGGGGATAAAAAACCCCTCCCCCAGAGCTCAAACAATTTTTTAATTTTAATCTATTTTATTTAATTGTATTGCTTATAGAAAAGTGTAAGGATTGATAAAATACCTCTCAGAAGGCTGTAAAACTCACCATTTTGAACCATTTATCTGAAATATTTTCTGGAGGAGGGCTCCCGCACCTCCTGCTTACCCTGGCAGGTATGCCATACCACCAGACCCTCCAGTATTAGTTGCACCTGAAACCCCCGCTAGCCTTAATTCCTAGCTGTGCCCCTGAAACCTGTTACATTCCAGGATCCTAAATTTCAACATAAGAGGATCTCTCCCCTAGTGCACCCTTCCCCTTACTTACCAGAGTTGTATAATGTTTGTTAGGTACAGCATGGAGAAATGTGGGAGTTAGCAAAAAGAGCTAAATTCATTTGGGAAAATACATGAGATGATATCTGAATAATTTTCTTGTTTTCCTTGGAGGGATGTTTTTCTGAATTGAGTAGGTCTTTTAGTACCGCATGGAATTGCATTGCATTGTATCTCTCTGCATTATAGGAAATATTGGGGTTTGTGGTCGAAGAAAGTACATAAACTACCCACATATGAAGCACAGTTTTACAGTGTGTTATTTGTCATCATTCGAAAGAGAGGTAGAGTTTTACTTTGCAAATTCGGCAGCCCGGCATGAAATTAGATGATATGTAGATAAGTGTGGTCACTTACATTCAATTTGAGTCTTCACATGATATTTGCAACAAGATGAGAACTGTTTGAAAAAAAGAGAAGTAACTGTCTACAGAATGAATTTTAATGGCAATTTAAAATAGCAGGAGTCCAGGGATAAGAATGTTAATGATAAATTTTATATCATAGTCACAGCTTCAGTGGCATATTCTCCTTTGGGTGTTTTGGAGTTTGTGTGTGTTTGATCCACCCAGGCATGGGCCAATCATAAGTTTCCACTGCTCAGTTAGACCTTACCTTGGCAGAATAAAACCAGACACGGAAACCACTTTGTTACTTTCACCTGAAGATGCCAGCAGCAATGCTGGTTGAATTGTTGCAACCATTGAGCAACTAATACATTGGCATTGTATGTTCAATGCCAAATATGCCAACCATATTTCAGAAAATTCTTTAAATCTTTTACATCCGTCAACCTAGCTTTTCACTTTCATTTCCCTCCGCTTCATTTTCGTTTCCCTCAGTTGTCTCACAGTATGAAATATTGTTTCTTTCCAGATTTTCAAAATTTATTCAGCTAGTGTTGCTGTTTTTTTTTATTTTAGTTCTGTCGAAAATTTTGCCAATAATCTTACCGATATAACCTTGCTCTTGTGTAGAAATCCTTGTGAGGTTTGTTTTGCAGTGTTCCTCTTGCCTGAAAAGTGGGTTTTATTAAAAGTTAATGTCTTTTTATTGTTACACCAAGTTTCTTGTCAAAAATGGTCAAATCAATTATTCTTGTTCATAACACAAAGTATTGTTTGCAGAATTCCTAACGAGTGGGGAGATACACTTTCATTTTCGTGGAGTAGAAGCACTTACAGTTATTCATATCTTGTGGGTTGAGAAATTGTGTAACTATGATAAATTTGTTTCATCAGTGGGAAACTATAGGGGGGCTGAGGGGATAGTTCCCCCCAAAGCCTCAGAGAAATAAGAATTATATTTAATACTTTTTTCTAGTTTTGACATATAATAACTGCATCTATTTTAAGATAAATTTTAACTGTCAAAATGATGTAAATTGTGTATTCAGGCATGCTATTGTTCTAAAATTTCGCGGAACATCCGTTGCCTGGGGGGAGGTCTCAACCCCAGGCCCCTTCATCCCCCCAAAGCATATTCCTAGTTACGCCACTGTGTTTCTTCATCATCATCAGTCAACAATCCTAAGATTTGTTTGATACAGCTCTCCATTGCGTTCTCCTGTCTGCTAGCCTTTTCATAGTGAAGTACTATTTCTTCTCTTTTACATCCTTAATAACTTGTCCTATGTAATTCATTTGGGGCCGTCCCTTACCATTCTTTCCTTCCACCTATCCCTCTATGATCGTTTTCATCAGGCCATCATGCCTCATCATCTACCATGCCAAAATTTGTTTAAATCCCATAAATTACCAAATTGTAGCCAATTACTAGCAATTTGTTGAGGAGAGAGCATTGAGGAGTAAGGAGCTTAAGGGATTTCCTAAATTTCTGAGAGAAGCATCATTCACATAGTTAGTCAATGCCCAAAGGCTATGCATAGCTTGGTGTGAATAATTTCAGCCAAACCCATTTCCAGCTGTGGGATTTTGGGAAAAGAAGCAACTTCCATCACCAAATGTTTTGCACTCAGGTGCCAGAGAATTTCAGTTTGATAGTTTTTTTTTAGTGTGAGGCACTTTGTTGGACTTGTGATGTACCAGGAAAAGTTGCTTCTCTTCATAATGAGTAAATGAAAAAAGGAGAAAACTCATGCCTTGTTTCAGCTGGAGTGAATAAATGTATGTAATTCAAAATTGCATAGTGAGATCTTAAAAATGGAAAGTGCGGTTAAATCTAATAATTAAGGTGTCTAACGGTACTAAAATCACTTTCAAAAATGAAATTAGTTTAAACAATAATTGTTTCCTTAAATAACATGCTTAATAATGTGCTAGCATTAAAGGCATTTGAAACTTTGTGAAATGAAATTGGAGGTGATCTGTGACCGGTATTGCGGATAATATTGAAGTTAAAGTCACTAGTTCTGTCTTACCTGTGTGACTCAAACCATAAAAACTCAGTCAATTAGGGAAATTTTGATGTATACACATAAATGCAATGATCTTTATTCATGATCTCAATGAATGCGTTGATGGAAGGCAACATACATATTACATGTAGGACTTTTTTAAATGCAATTTTTTAAAATTATGTGGTTGACTTTCTCTGCTAATTAGAACATCAAGTGATTTTGCATAAAAATTTTATTTAAAAATCCTATCACATCACTTCGTGCATTTCCCTGACCCATCGACATTTTCATGACATCAGACTCTTTTTGTTGCATTAATCACTTGTAGAAAATCAATTAGTTATTTTCTTTACAATTTTGTTTACTATACTTTCATTTCCGGGGTAAAATGATGACCCTGGAAATGACTGTGGAGCAGTTGAACCAGAGTTTTTATTAAAGTTTTATGTTACTAAAGGGAGTAATCATTCAAAATTTTTTGCCTTACTCGGAATTATGTGTGAAACTGTCAATTATAAATGTATGTTTAGTGCTTGTCAAGTTTTTGCAGCCATCTTATTGATCACATTTTCTTTCAGAACCTGACTGAGTTCAACACTGCCCACAACCGTCGTATTTCGATGCTTGGGATTTCGGTAGATACTGATGAGATCCGACCTCCAGCTGCTGCCCTAAAGAGAAAGAAGAGGAAAAAAGGAGTTTCGTTCAATGAGGATGAGGAAATTATCAACCCAGAGGATGTTGATCCTTCTGTTGGAAGGTTTAGAAACCTTGTTCAAAGCACTGTTATTCCTACCAAGGTAAAGCATAGAGATTATTTATATTGCTGGTGGCATGAGTGAATGCTAGCTTCTCAAACCTTTCTCATATCAAGGAAGTGGCGTACATATACATCCTCATTTCGGAGGAGGCATTATACAATGTCATTCTCAAAGAACCTTTGAGAATGATACGTACAATGTCAAAAACTGAGTCAGATCATTAAAAAATTAGGGGAACATGCACTATAAGTGTATCTGTGATTATATTTCCTGTTACACAGTTCCGCCAAATATTGCCATCCACCCTTAAATTGGTTACTCCAACTTGTTTTAAACGGCATTCACATAATTAGTTGAATTACTAACTGGAAGGAAAGTCATCTAATCAGCGGGATAACCTTATTCTGAAATGATCCTGGTTCGGAGTGTTTTAAATTATTGGCTTCCACTCTACTAGCCTATGTCTCAAAAAAGTAAAGTCCAATGTGTATCCTAAAAGTTATCCCCCCCTCATCACATCTGTCAATTTTATACACTCTTATTGTACACATTACCCATATTTTGGTCCCTCCAGCTGCGTAATAATCAAGGTTCTACTACTGTCTGTCAAAATGGGGATGATAATCATGGATGTGCGATATGATGGTTCCTCTTTTTCTTGAAAAACCATGTAGATTATTTCCATATTATTTTTAACTTTAGTGATTCATCTAACAGATCTGTTAGAGTCAGGAGATGATTCAGTGTTCTTAAGTTCAAAGCAACATCATATCAGTTATCCTATCACCATTTGTGTGTGAGGGTGTGCAATGATATTCCCTTATGATGATTTGTTTCGAGGTTAATTCTGCGTTGACTCATTTTTATGAAAAAAGGAATTAACCTGGAAACCAATCAACAATTAATCACCGCAGAAGCCTCCATAATAATAATACTCCTTTATGTATGTTTGTTGAATGCTGGAAACTCACCTCATATTACAAATTTTTGCAAACCTGGACGTTTATTCCTGTTATTTCTCTGCTAGGTAATGCTAATTCATAATTATGCGAATAAATGCCCTGGTTGATATGATATCAATATGATCGATTGATTGCTCAGTTTTTTTTAATGTTCATTTGTGTCCTCTGTATTTACTGATTTAATAATGTTTCAACATGGTAAAATGTAACTTTTTCCATGCTGCTGGGCAGGGGCGCAGCTAGAAATTAAGGCTAGGGGGGGTTTCAGGCGCAACTAATACTGGGGTGCCTGGGGGTGTGGTATACCCTCCAGGGTAAGCGGAAGGTGCGGGGGCCCTCCGCCAGAAAAAAATGTAAGATAAATGGTTCAAAATGTAGAGTTTCATGGCCTTATGAGGGATATTTTGTTAATACTCACACTATTCTATAAGCAATATTAATATAATACGTAATATTAATAAAACACTTGGGAAGCACTGATAGGGCCAGGGTTAAGGTTTACGTCTCCTGAGAGAATCACTAGCAGCAGCACCACGACTGCGCTCCAACAGTATGGCATCGAGACAACAGGAGAATGGCCGAGGGATCGCCGAGGCTTGGGTGGATGGGCGTCCAAGTTACGGAGGTCACAGGGAGAGAAACCACTCGTGGTGAAAGTTTAAAAGGAAAAACTCCTGTAGCCAAGCATCGCTATTGGTAATGAATCCAAGAAAGGCTGTGATCGGTTGGCGCACACAACTGTAGATACACGCACCACAATATCTAGGAATAGTGCAAAACTCAAAGCACAAATACAAAAAAACGCAGGAGCTGAAGCATAGCATGATCTCTCACTGGTGGCCATCTAGGCTATCCTGTGGCATATAATATACTTTTTTCTCTCACCCCCTTGTTCCCTTCATTCTACCAGCTGTCGGCTTGCACTGAGAGTGGCTTATGGAAATTAAAGAAAACTACTGACAAAGATGGATTGCTCAGTGCAAAAAATGTGTGAGGGTGCTGGTGGCAGTGGATTAAATATCATGCTTGCCAATCTGAATGTCGTGGGTTTAAGTCGTGTGTGGGACCATCCAGGGCATCATTGTTTGTGATTGTCCATTGTTGTTTGCTAAAAAATCCCATTCGTAATTGGCCTCAGTGTACTGTTTTTGGTGTATGGTGAAGATAAATACCTTACCTATTAATCCTCAGAAGGTTTTTCCCTCACCAATAATTCCTAGCCATCTCCTTCATGAATATGGTGGTGAAGATACATATAATAAATAAATAAACTATGTTTGATCAAATTATTTTCAAAGAGCAGTGTATTGAAATGTATAATCTGCATCAAATATAGGAAAAATGACTGCTGGAAGATACAATTCCAGAATGGAAATTTCAGTGGATTTGAAAATTCACAATAGAGTCATTCACTTTTATGTGGGGCACGAGGAAAGGGAATGTTGTGATTGTTCCCTCGCTTACGCCTCCGTTGTTCCCTTGTACATTCTAACTCTATTTGCCATTGTAATGTATGGAAGTTGCTGGTTGCAAAGTGTACGGAGGCACTTGTACAAGTGCAGATTGGGACACCGACTACATATTGTATTTTCTCTTGGTCCTGTGCAGAGGCTGAGAGCAGATGGCGGGATAGCTGCCGTTGGTTTGGGCATAGACGTGTCGCGGCAGCTTCAGCTCATGCCCACCACCTCCCACTTGTACCACGACCTCCCTCCCGAGCGCCACCTCACCTCCCCCCAGTCCTCTTCTGCCTCGGCCCCCCCATCCGCACCCTCTCCCACCACGCCCACCACACTCCTCTTCTCGTCTGCCCTCGCCTCCAAGCTGGGCCTGGCCCTGCCCAACCCTGCTCCCGACGTGGACGTGGTGCCAGAGGAGCCCATGGAGATATCCTCGCCCATGATGCCGGGCCCTTCCGCCCCTGGCCCCCGCTTGCCCCCCATGGCCCCGGAGAGCGCTCCTGGAGCTGGACCAGCGGCCGCACAGGAGCCGAGGAAGAAGAAGTATGCCAAGGAAGCCTGGCCAGGGAAGAAACTCATGCCGAGTCTTCTTGTTTGAAATGTTTTGTGCTGGACATGTTAGGACTTTTCCAGGAGGCATACTCTGGAATTTTTGTCTGGCTTTTGGCAGTCTTCAGAAGTGTATGAAGTGCATGGTGCCAGAGCACCCAAATTATCAGAGGCAGCGTATACCTCTGGGAGTGTGTGTATGAATAACAAACACCCATCACCCATAAATTCCTCATATCCCTCAAAATTAAAGTGTGACCTGTTTTCTTAAGACTTTTTAAAGGACATCAAAAGAGAGAGATGGATTTTAATTAATTATATTTTACAGCTGATAAGTTATGCTTGAGTTGTTGCTCATTCATAATCAATATTTTCTCAGTGGAATTGCTAATAGTTTTGAACATTCAATCCTCTCAGCAGAATGTTAATTTTCAAATATTGATTTATTTCCACTTCATGAAGCCCTATCTTCCCTTGAATGTGGTAAAGATTCAGTCTTAAGGTCACTCATTCTTGTTTTGAATTTTGTTTGCATGTTTACTGCTTTTAGTAAAATGTTCATTAATATCGTTGACCATTTTTACCTCATCTGGAGTTAAAACAATTGTATCTTTCCGCATCACAAACACCATGCTGTTTGCTATGACTATAATTTACATAGAATTCCTATTGCTAATTTTGTTAATTGCATTGGCTTGTGATAAGCGATACATTTTGCTTTCTTTTATTCCTCTCAGTGCACCGAAAGAAACTAGATGTTATAAAAAGGTAACACTAGCAATAATGATGTGCAAATTGTCTTTATTAATGAGTTTACTGAATTAACTCTGTACATTTTGTTAATGGAGACAATATACTAGTGAAATATTTTATCTGAAGATTATGAATTCTTGGAAAGTCCTCAGTCTTTTTTAAAGCTGAAATCAATTTAATTTTCAATATTTTTTTTATGTTCCAGTAGTTCCTTTGAGTTCAAGAAATTGGGGTCCACAATGTAAGGAAATATGCTAAACTTCATTGTGGGACTCAAATGGGAAATTACATCTCAGATCAATAAAATCAATGGCAGCCAGTGAGGTTTATATCTACCATATTGATGTGTAATTCATAGAATTGCTTCTAGCCTTTTATGCATTTCACTCTTTCATTGGCTTATGCATTGGTCTGTGTACAATTTTTTTAACATATGCTTTTAAATGTCATATACTCCATGAAAATTTAAATTCCTCGGTACACTTGCTAATTCTAATTAGGTTCAGCCTTCACAAGTTAGTGAGGTGGTTATGTTACAGGTATGTACTTAATTATCCTTGTAAAACCAGTTTATCACCATCTCCTAAATTCCAATTATGTACGCTATTGCCCGATAAGCAGTGGTGGCTGGTGGTTATATATCCAGGGTGTGCATTAGAGAAGCTATATGATGATGAAAAAGGGCATGAAGTTCAAATGAATGCTGCTAAATGGCACTGAATGCATTGACGGACTAGGATCCTGAGTGCAGGTAGTGTAGGCGGCAGCTACACCACTACACTACCTGCGAGCTACTCACCAAATATCCGTGTGTGCACTCGCGTTGTGTTTAGTCTGCTCCCAACACCCATTTGAACATGGCATATGCCCCCCCGCTTACCTCCTCCTGCCCGAGCGCCCTCAAGCGATCGATTTAACCGAAGATGCGGCCGGTGCAATTCCACGTGATCGCATCTTTGTAGAGCAGTGAATTCGCCAAGGAGATAGCTGTAGCGTTTGGAGCTTCATATTTCATCCATATGTAGACGGGAGTTTTATCTATCTCGTGGTAAAGGAATAGTTTTCTTTTTTAATTCATTATGTTTGGGTGTGCACTTGCTAACATGCACCAGCCACCACTGCTGAAAAGTAAGCATGAGCACTAAATGAGGCCATACAGCCTGATTGGAATGTCGGATGGATTGCTGAACATATGGGAGTTTTAGTCCACATGCAGATATTTTAACTAGGCATTACTGGCCAATCAGTAACAGGTAAAATTTCATATTTAGTTATTACAACATTTTTGGTGACCTAGCTAATCCCTTTCAATGTCACAGCACTCACAGTGAACTCACGTAAACATGCCGAAATTGATGAAATCAATAAATAATGTGGGAACCTTTTATCTTTAAATAGATATATATGTATTCTTCTTCCATTAACAGATTCTTTATATCAATAGAATCAACCAACTCATTTTAATGGCTCATAACGATACCTCCAATGCATAAATGCTCATCTATCACCCACCGAATCGAATCCGCTCATCTAGTTAGCCCTTATAGTACTAGATGAGCGGATTTGATTTGGTGGGCGATCGTTGAGCATTTATGCATTGGAGGTATCGATCGACAAACCTGTATAAATAGCAACAGTAGCCATACTTATGTTTACAAATGTTTGATTTGCCAATCAGTGGTCTTTCTAAGAGGGTTCTAAGTGTGGTGGTGTGGCCTAGTTGTGCATGTGTTTGGGAAGTGAAACTATGGCTTGCCGGATGGCACCTACAGTTGGGCTATAATGCAGCAAGCTGTGGCTAGCCGTAGCCATAACTGCCACAGGTAAACCACATTTCGGCCACAATGTGGCCATAATTTTTTGTTGACTGGGCTTCCTTATACATACAGAGCAAACACATCTTTAGCCTCAATTTTAGACATGGCTTGTCCTCTTTTTGCCGCCCGATAGCGACTTAACTTTGGCCTACTTCTCCATCCTTCTGGAAATTTTCCATTTCCTTACAGTCTTTTCCGCTAAGCCTCCCTTAACCTTTTAGTTTCACGTCGTTATGGATTATTTAGTTCCCTATACATTCTTGTGCCACGCTCTGTGTCCACGTTCTTCCACTTCCTTCTCTCCTCAATTTCTTTTGCCATTGCCTCTGTAACCCAAGGCTTCTTTATCCTTTTGCTGTCAACGTAGCCAATTAACTTCTCCACCGCTTTGACTATTGCTGTTTTAATACTATGCCACCCTTCCTCTACAGTCTGTTTACTTCCAATCTCCCAGATACTATTGTCCACTAGTTCCTGATATTCTCTCCTCATAGTCCCCTTCAGGGCTTCTACGTTCCATTTCCTCGCCTTCCTAACTTTCATAAGTCTTTTGAAACTATGTTGCATTTCATGAGCTTTAGGCACTAGGTGTATGAATCCACATCTGCTGCGGGAGTTTTTCGCACTATTCCTAAACCTCTGTCTTACCATAATGTAGTCTATTTGATATCTCCCCACATCCCCTGGACTACTCTATGTGTACCTTGGCCTTTTATGGTGATTGAACCACGTGTTTGTGATGAATAATTTGTTTCTCTTACAAAATTCTGCTGCTTTCTCTCTCCTGTCGTTCCGTATTCCTAGTCCAAATTCTCGTATTTCGTGTGCATCCCTCCCTTGCCCGAATGAGGCGTTCCAGTCCCCCATCACTACCAGATTTTTCTTAACCGGTGTGTCTCTAATTATTTCCTCGATCTGTTCATACACCTCATCTACTTCTTCCTCCCTATGATTGCTAGTGGGCATGTAAAAATGAACCACCACAAGGTTTGTGGGCCACGCCTCAATTTCAGAATCCTATCCTGGTCTATATCAACCTCACGCGTACCCATCTACCCGTTTAATACTTAAGCTACCCCTCGCTGGCTTTCCTCCCCACCACTTAAATATAATCCTATAACCGTCACTCCAATAGTCCCCCCCATTCCTCCACCTCACATCTCATAATCTTAAGATATCTGTCCTATGTTTATCCATTTCCCTTTTGATATTTTCTAGTTTACCCGCCGCCATCATTGTCCTCACATTCCACGTCCCTACATTTATAGCCAATTTCTTCTTCTCCATCTTCTTGGTCTTCTTTCTTCATTGCTACTGCTGGTGATGATGATAAGTCTCTGCAAGGATTTTGCATGTTGATGACCCCGAGGACCTAGCCGACTTCGCTGCCGTGACCAACACCCGCCCTTTGCGGACAGGTCCCGGTCGATGATATTCCGAGGCTCATTTGGTTGTAAATTATGTTTTCAGGAAAGAGATAGTGGGTAGGGTTTCCCACTTCCATTCCAACAGTGTTTTTTTTACGTGACACCATCACGTGGACTACGATTCGTCTGGCTCCTACCCTTCGACCTATCTGGCATGGATGGCCCTACCGGGAGTAATTTAGAATTAATCCCGCCAGTGCAGCTCTAGGGGTCATAGGAACGCGCAAGCCTTTCCACCGCGACAAGGTTGTGGCCAAAGGAAAGGCGCAGTATATTATGAGCATTTGAATAGGCGCGCATATTTCTAATGATTAAAAACATAATTAGCTTTGCAGCTCAAAATGATATAAATAAACAAAGAATATATTAAATAGTAGTAAAGTCAGGTATATTACCAGATTTACGCGTAATAACTGTAAATATGAAGTTAACGGAAATAAAATAAACTGGGAAACAAAAAGCAATCGCATATGTGCCATGTTGACTTTGATTTGGCGGTAAAATTAATGGAGTTGGTTAAACGTCACGATGTCTGCAGTTGTATCTTCTCCCAGCGTTATATTGCGGGATTTATCCGTCAAACTAGGTGTCACAAATTCAATACTTAGGTAAAGTTATAGCATTTTACTCTTTGTAAGTATTCATGTACCATTGCGTCGTTGGAAGTACCTCGAAGGTGAATTATATTATTTGCCCGAATTACTAATCAGCTGACGTGTGCCTAGGCTTCACTATCCCTTGTATGCATGGGTTATCTGGACAAAAATTACGGATTCCATGTATATTAATAGTTGTTGATAGTGTAAATTCTCCATATTTTCGATTCGATGAAATGAAAGAATCTGTCCTGTCTTGTAAGTTTTTGTACCGATGCTCTGTGTACCTGATGTTTTCTTTATTATTTTTTTCTCAATAGGAAAGGAAGTGAGATATCGAGGCTTTTGCAGTTAAAAATTTCTACTAATTCTCGAGTTTTGCAGCAGTTCAACGATTCATGTCGGCATATTTTATGTTTGGATCTAGCTGCATCATCACTTGGCGTAGCTTTCGACAGGGTAATGTTATCAACTTTTAATTATGGGTTATGTTAGAGTTTATTTAACTTTTAATTGACATTATTATTACTGTTTTAACTGGTAGGAAACTGCTATTGCCTTATCTGGGATGAAGAAGAGGCTATACTTGAATGGCTATCATATGTTTGAGAAGATGTTAGGATTGGAGCAAAAAATATCTGTGAAAACAGTGTGTATTCAACTAGGATGTAGCGAAGTGATAGAACTGGCGGAGAGTTTGCTAAATAGGTAAGTTCTATCTGAAATTAAGATTTATATATTATTATATACATTTTTACTTCAGATTTGATACTGTTCATTTTTCTGTCATAGGTATAGCAACGGAAATTAATAAATGCAGGTCTAGATTTAATCGTCAGTAAAGTATTTTTTGATTTACACATGTATTGCCTTGCTTTTATCAGGTACGTTGAGGAGCATTCCAGAGGTTCAAATAGAAACAAACCGCTTGATCTTCAGCACCCAATGTATGCAGCCTTTGCTGTTTACTGTGCATGTCGGTAAGTGTGAAAATCATCATCTGGAAGTGCCAGGTGTTTTTTTTAATCATAAATTGATGCAATACTTCGTAGTGCCTCCCTTCAACACTTCCTTTACAATCGACCTGCTCCTCAGAGTTCTGATACTGACTTTTTAGTTGACCTCTCTCGCCTCACCCTCAGCTAAAATGCCTCCTTCAATGATACACACTATCTGCAGATCAAAGGCTGTGCCATGGGAAATAGAGTAAGCCCTTCATGTGCAAATTTATTTCTTGGTCTCCTCATAGAATTCTTCCTATCCTCCTACCCACTTCAACCGTTACTTTGATTTCGCTATATCAATGACATATGCCTTCTCTGGCTTCATGGAGAAGACTCATTGAGCTCTTTTCATTTTGGCACTCAATGATTTCTCCATATTATCCTTCACCTCCCATCACTCCTCCTCCTAAATAGCATCTATAGATGTTACAATTACCCTATAAAATAATAATTTCTTCACTTCAGTCCACATTAAACTCACCATAGACAACAATGCCTCCACTTCAGCAGCTGTCATCCTTCACTTATAAAAGAAGCCCTTCCTTTCTCTTTCTAAACAAGGCCATAGAATTTGCACTAACCCTGACTCCTTAGACACTTTTCTTAAAAATCTTCACCACTCTCCTCCTAGTCAAGGATATCGTTAAAACTTTCTGTATAAGAATATCCTTCACAAAGCCTATAAACTCAATAGTCAGCCTAATAAAAAAAACCCACATACCTCCCTTTTCACTGCCTACTTCCCTGGCATGCAGGCTTTGAACAGAATTGTAAAAAGCCTCTTTCCTATTCCTTCTAACAATGTCATCCCTGGAAAAATCTTCTCTTATTGCCCATCCTTAGCCTTTTGTCGGCCACCAAATCTGTCTTCCATGCTCAAAACCAGCAAACCAGTCTTAAAGCTTAAAGCATCTTTCATACTACTCAAGATTTCTTGAAGAAGGAATGTGGAACAAGTCGTCTTGAACGTTAAAATGATATTCAAGACCATTTGTGATGGCATTTCAAGAATGATTGTTCAACATATCTTGAAAAGAGTTGAAAGGCCTTTCACACTGTTGTGAAAAGCTTGAATTCACCTGAATAATGATAGCAAACGTGATTGACGAGGGCCTAATGAAAAGCAAGACTGAGAGTTCATTAAAATAAAATTTTACGTAAGGGCAATACATTTGTATGTATTAACTTCTTGCGGTGTCGAACTTCTCCTGCTTCATGTGGTAGTTCACTCAATATAGAACACCTTTGCCCCTCGTAAAATTTAATGAGGGCAGACGTGATGTCAATAGGTACTTATTAATATATCTCATCTCCAAGGAAGTGCTGAAAAGGCTAGAAAAACTTCACTGATTGGTCGAAATGCTCCAACACCATTTGAGATTCAATAGAAATTAGAACCGTCCAAGACGAGATGAATTAAATGGAAATGAAGGGATTCAAGACAAAATGTCCGCAGTCATGGCGATTGACATGACATCACATCCATTTGAGAAAGCTTGTTCGACAGGTCTTGAGCGGAATTTGACGTGAATTAAACAGTGTGAAACGGTCTTTAGGTCATATCCTGAACCAACCACCCCCATTGCCAGACGTGTGCAATCCTCGTTACCCAGTCACTTCCCAACAAATTTCTCACTTTTCCGCTTCCTTCCACTCCATCCCCCACCTCCACCTCTAGTAATGCAATTTTTTGCAATTCTTGCCCTGCCTCCTACATCGGTCTAACCTTCACTTCACTCAACCTACAGGTTAATTACCATCAAGTCTCGTAATTTTAGTATACCGGCACTATCCACTGTGATAACTTAATGGAGTCACCTGCAATGCATAAATTGTGTGAAAAATCATTTGCTGTGACCAGGATCCCACCAAAATTTTTTCCCTTTGTGGCAATTACCTGCATTGTGTATAGCACCAAAGAAGATAACTACCCTGATAGGGCCACCCCTTCTAAATTCCTCTCAACTACTGGAAGTTGTGGACTGATATCAGGGTGTCCTTTCTCAATTTCGTGCATACGGAACAATGTCTAGGGTTATATGCCGAAGTGATTAAGTAAAATGTTTTTGAAAAATCAGGCGTATTTTGGAGAAAGGGACTTAGGTGACCAAGGCCTATTCACTATGGCTGTTTTGATAAATATCAATCTTTTGAGCAGGACCGTCCCCTTGCGGCATGCGTCTTGAGGACTTTCAATGGTTGTATTCTGCTGATACTGCTGTTGAGTGACCAGCCACTCCCCAATTCACCACTCCTATTATTTCTAAGCTGTAAAAATTGTCAACACATTGATTGGCTGGTGAGCAACCATAGAGCATTCGGCAGAACATCTAATGTTTTTTTTTTGGCCAAGTGCAGCCACTAACTCTTGACCGATAGCCCTGAATCCTTAGCCTTAATCCTTGTTGTGGAGAAAAATGTGCCACCCCTCTTCTGTTATTTTTTGTAAACAGGCATAAAAAAGTCAAAGTTTCCAAGAAGGTGCTTGTTGAGATGAGTCGCATCAAGGGCACTAGTTTTGACAAAGTCACGTCAGAGATGTCATCTCTTCTGGCTGGAATGGAAACTGCAAAAGCGGCTAAGAAGAGGAGGGCCACCACCCTAATGGATTTGGTGCAGGAGAATTTGAAAGGTGAGAATGACGAAATTTGCCTGAAACATTGAAACTCCCAATTACCTGGATTAATTGGATAACAGAGGGAAACTATGACACCTGACTACTTGCTGCAAGTGTAACACTCACGGGTACCACCCACGGGCTTTACACACTTAGCCATGGGTGTCAAGTATCCTATATTTTGTAATTCTCGCAGTGCCCTTCCCCATAATATCACTTTCAGATTGTTATAAAACATACAACATAATTTCTTCTTCTGTGGCCACCCTGAGGAACCTAATAAAAATTGCTTGTGGTAGTTGGCAATTTTTATCCATTATTTCATGATGACTCTAAACCAGGATAGACTATGTTGAGCCATAGCAATGGTGCATGGTATGACATCCATAGCAATGAGATTATATCTCGTATTTTGGTGAATTTTTATTTTAAAAAGAAAATTATGTATTCACTTTATTAGATAATGCTGAAAGTGAACTATATAGCTCAATCTTGGCTGTATAAATTGATCCAAGGTGTCATGAGTGAGTGATCCACTGTCCTGCTAGGGAGTAAGCTACTTTAGCATTATTGGTAATGGTCCAGTCAACCCTGAGTAAGGTCTGGAGGCCCTTCACTGATTGCTTTTGCTGGAAGACCACTACTGAATAAATCCTGTACATATCTACATATGTATTCTCTTTGTGTACAGGTGAAAATATGAACGTTTTTCATGGGAAATTGAGGGTGATTCGTTGATACAAAAATGATTTTTGTTTTTTCCATCTCAATTTAGATTCTGAAAGCAGAAAGGCAAAAGGAAGCCCCAGTGAAAACCAAGAGGAACAAGATAATGCCATCAATAGCAGTGACTATGAAACCTGGAAGAGGAGAATGCTGGAGGAAGCCGGTGAAGCCTGCTCTTGATAGGGAAGTAATTGAGCGTTGATTTTTAAGATTGAAAGGAAAGACTTTGTTGAGAAGTTCATGTTGAGGTTCATATTTCATAAGCCTGTCTATTATTATGGGATATATTTCTTAGTTATTCTGCTGGATGATTTTTTTTATTGCTTGGATAGTGACCTCTGAAATGTGATTTGTCATCTCATATGCTGAGGTCCCAGAAATACCAGCTCTCTTGTGGTAAAGAAGGATTTCAGCCCTGGGAAAGGGCTACATAGCATGTTCATTTTTGTGTGTTATGTAGTTAGCTCTCAGTATTATTTTGATTTTATTTATTAAATGATAAAGATGCTCATGATTTATGACATTTTGCTGATTTAATGTAGGATAGCATTTATTGCGGATTGCTATTGTGGGCTAAAAAGTCCCTCAAAGGTCTTGAAGTGTTACTGTTATCTGTACCTCCTTTGCTGTTTTTGATTTTGTGTGTGTGACATTCAGGATTATGGAAGGGCCAATAGACTTAGGTGTGTCAATGAAAATGAATTGTTCTACTTTGTGTTATGAGAAAGCATTCTTGGGTTAATCTGTGCAATAGTTAAGTGTGCCAACCAAGAGAAAGTGCCTTCATGACCCGAGTTTCCATTTGGCCCTACATATGTACTTGTTTTACATACTCTTATAATATGAGTTAGCTTGTGCCTCAAGATGGGGTTTGACGAAAGTGCTTGCTATACAGTACGTCTATTTGTATTTCACTTTTTAAATGACTGTAACGGTAGGATGAGTCAGATGATATCTTTCTTTAAATAAACGGTCTGAGTACTTTAAGCATTGTTTTGGGATTATTTTCAATGAGCATGCGGCAATGTATGTTTTTCGTGAGGAGCTGGCTAAATTGACTAAAACACCTACTTATTAATTTCCACTCTAAATTTTCTAAACCTCAACAGTGTTGGGATATTAGTCAAGTAGAGATTGATTTCCAACAAGTGAACTTGCCAACGGTTGAATTTGTTCATATTATGTGGGATCATTGAATTCTGCACTCAATCGCTATATTTTGAATTTCATTCTTCATCTTGCCTGAGGAAAAATTTTAAACTACCTCATATACTTCAACAGCATTGTAGAATTATGTTTTTTGATTGCTTATTATTAAAAAAAAATTGGTTTTAGACCTCAAATATGACAGCATATGGAATGTTGTATCCATGGGAATGGCTGGGATCCTGTGTATCATTGGTGAGTTGTGGATTACTGATACATATTGAACATAAGGAAGGGATACAGAACATCATTCTGATTTTTTGACCCCTCAAGAACCAGATTAAGGACATCAGTTTATCTCTTCCATATCAGGATAAGTTCTATGCCTGTTGAGGATCTGGACTAAAAATTAGGAATCTAAGTGTTAGCTTTACTTTTGATATAAGGAGTGGCATTTAAATGGGTTCTTACCCTCAATTTGCAAATTTTAAGTTCCAATGTCAAGGTGATGTTCAAACTTAACTACTATTGATTTCAGTCGGACTACAAATGCATTAAGCTGACTACGTAGCTATCTTTAGACTGACTGAAGCTGGACACCAATATTGGAATTGGCTGCCGGAAGTACCTAATTCAAAAGTGCTGTTTTTTTGAGGGAGATAGTTCTTTCTTTAACAGGGAAACTGAAGCAGTAAATAAAAATCTGGTTACTGGGGTAGATTTACTTTTCTAATTTATATCTAGCCCCCAACATCCAGTTTTAGAGTCTAATTTTTCCTGAAGACGATTCTGAAGTCGATTATTTGTTCATGTGCTAAAATGGACAATGGCCTATGTCTTTCAAAGAATAATTCCGTAAAATTTTGTTTTCATAATTTTTGCTAGTTCCATATTTATTACTTATCGATTATTAATGTACGAATTTTAATGCATATTTTGCTTTTAGAGAAGTAAATCATGATTTTCTATCCAACTGCTTTAAATGGCATCTGTGGTGTTGAAAGTATCACATGGTTTTATAAAGTAAAACCTCTATATAGTGAACCTCTTTACATCATAAACCTTCATATTTTATACCACCCCTACGGTCCCGTCAGATTTACATGTAAATTTGTTGGCAAATCTCTTTGTAGTGAACCTCTTTATCTCTTAAAATCTCCACTTATCACACCAAGGAGATACCCCCAAGATAGCCTAACTGCCTCCGCAAATCGTACCGAGACAACTAGAGACCATTAATGCAGCCACGATTACGTACATGGAATGACATTTTAAGTGATAAATGTTTTACCCTTATTTTTTTTCTTATACACCTTTAATATGCTGTAATTTTCACATTAATCATTATTTGTGACCATTTTGTTCCATATGAGAGCATAGCTAACAGTAAATAAGAAAAAAGGTATCCAACTATCCTAATCATTTTGAGTGACTGTTGAATTAAGAGAGATCACATTGTTTTCACTCGAATCATGGTAAAAATCATGCGATAGCATTCGCTTTCTGTTATTATTAAATAATAAATACATGTTCACTATTGCACGCATGTTTGTTTAAACATATAAGTATAATGGTTTAAAAGATAGTAGTGCTTTTCATTTCCGAAGGATATGAAAAAATGGTGCCTATCACTGAAACCTCTGTATTGTGAACCTCGATACATCAAATTGCCCAAATTTCGGTCTCCTCCATTACAATGTAAAGAGGTGTTACTGTATTTTTAATTAATTAATATTCATATTTTTTCCCTTAAAAAGACGGAAGGATATGAGTATGGCAATGGATATGATGAGGTGACTGAACTGCAGTAGCGATACAGAAAAAACGGAAGGTGGGGGGATGTGCAAAAGATTTCTTGAGCTACCATTAATTTGTCGTAACGAAAAATAATTTTTTCACATGCAATTTTTAAGAAAGTTTAATTTAAACTGATTATAACCACACAAACAAGACAATGCCATCTTATGATTTTAAAAATTTTACAATTGTGGTTTTGCAATGTTAGGCAATGCGGGTGGCCCCCATATGTATATGGCCACTGGATGACTGCGAAAGGTGAAGACAGCGGCAGATACAAATGGGGGTGGAGGGGACATCCCCCCCCCTTGCTGGGCTGCCTGCAATGACGATTGCCGGCAGCCCAGCAAAACTGCATTGCAAAATGACAATTGTAACTTTTTTATATCATAAGATAACATTGCCTTATATATGCATATAATCAGTTTAAATAAAACTGTCTTAAATTTAGCATATAACTTGATTATTTTTCATCACAATAAAAGTATATGTAGCTCAAAATACCTTTGCACCCCCATTGTGTTTTTTCAGTATTCATTACTGGGAGAAGACTGCACTGGTAAATGTGCTAAGCTGTTGATGTGGTTCATGATATCTTTAGTCATTGCCTGAGGATGTTTCACTTTGTGTGCTATGGGTTTCACTTTAAATTTCTTCAGAATGTATGACTATATGACCTAAAACTTTTCAATGATTTCGTTTTTATTTCTATCTCTCTCTTGCAAAATAATGAAGTCAAGGGTATGGGCCATCCTATCTGCCAAGGGTGTTGTTTGAATTAGTTAATGCTTGGATTCTTAAAAGGGTCTTAAAGAAATTGATTTTGGACCACCTAAAGATTATACGTGATAGAGATTCCCCCTAAATGTGGATTATAGGTGGTGCAAGCATTCCACGTATTTGTAAGTTGCCTAATGAATAAAATGACAAATGTTAAATGAGTAAACTAGAGATGGTGGAATACTAATGTATTTCATATTGTAAATTGACTAAATTGATACTGCCATTTGAAATGTTTTCGTAATGGAGGAGAAAAAGGGATTTCTCTTCAGAAATTTCCCCTGTAGTGTTTGGTTGAAAACCCCCATTCATTTCTTGATTCAAGCCGAGGGGGCCACATAAATAGCATAGAATAGTTGTGAATTAGATGGATTACATCATCTTGAATTAAACCTTTGGCCGACCCTGATTACATGTTGGAACATCTGGTAAACTCATTTAAATGCGCGGTGGGTGACAGCACACAGAGTTTGACTCAAGGATTTCCTGTCGTATTCGTAGTGACGGCACAGTAGTAATTTGTTTGAGTTCCCGCCTTATGGCGCTTTTTGCTTTTCAACTTACCAGACGCAACATTGGCGGTACTTGTTATTTGAGGAAGTGGTCGTGTATTTGTGTACAGTTCGGCACGTTCTACTCAGTTTTGATTTTTTAAAGTTATCTTTGTAAACATTGATTGGCAGTTGATGTCTTCCGTGTCGATTGGTTTCCATTATTCCTCTGAATGTTTGTGTCGAATCGCACTTAAGGTATCTATCTCACGGGCGTAGTCTGCTTGGTACCGATAAAACCTGGGTAATATGCGAATATATCGTGAGTTGCACTTTTAATTATCAATGGTGGGTTTAATTTTTCGATCTATTTATTACAAAGTCATCTCTTTAGGCATTGCTTGGGACGTACTGGAAAATTCGACACCAGTATCGTTATCAAAGTGTGACAGTTACGTTGTTGTGAATACGTATAGCTGAAAGAGGGCTCCTTTTTTTATTAATTTGAGATTTTAAATTAGATTAGCCATTGCTTTCATTCAAGTGTTCTTTCATTCGTGTTTATCTCTTGCTCTACCAACTTAGTTTCTAATTTCTACATGGTGCTGTAGCAGACGACAAGATACTATGTTCACAATGGAACCTAGGGAAGAAGATTTTAGAGGACAATTAGGAGCGTAGGGAAGAGTTGCTTTTGTGTTATTAACAGTATGGTGATACCGCAGACTATTCTAATGACCGGACCACTCGCGATGAAGACCCACAAGAGAAGGAAGAGTCGGTGGGATGTCACTCCTGAAGATGTGGAGAGAGAGAGACTGCAAGAGAACACCAGAGGAGACGCTACTCAGGTTTGAATTTTTATATTATTTTGGACGAGATGTAGTTTTTATGTAGCCAATATTCGTCGTTTTGAAGGATTATCATACTCGTAATCTTGGTTTCTCTTCATGTTATTCCGATTTGGATCTTAATGGATAGCAATGTTTGCGTTAAACGGGAGAGAATAAATTGACTGAAATCATTGCAACAGAGCTTAATTTTTAACACGTCCATAAGATTGTATTATCACTTTTTTGCCATTATTAGTTTGTTTTGAGAATTTAATGGCGGGACGGAATGAGAAACATTTTAGGACTTCGGTAACTGCTGCCCCCTGTTGAGGGAGAACAGGACTATGTCCAACTTCAATCGTCATGCATAAGTTTTGAATTCCAATGGTCCAGGAAACCCAGCCTCCCTCGTTTTATTGCCGTAAAAAAAATGCAACTTGGGTAATGCATCCAAATTTTGTTTAAGTGACTCGAGAGTAGTTATTTCGTGTTGTTTATCTCCGTCAACCAAGCACGACCGCCAAATGAATATTTAGTTTTCATGCGCTAAGTGTTTTCTTTACGTTCCTTCCAAATGTGGCTACTATTTTTTCTGTTTGAAAGTTTTTGACTATGATGTATTTGGTAACTTCACAGTGACCCTAGTATAATGGATCGTGACTTTCATTATGTTGATGCCTTTCTTCCTCGACGGGTATTTCTTTTGAAGCGTTGTCCAACTTATTTTTATATCTTTTATTTTTTTCTACTTATCTTTGTAAACATTTATTGGCAGTTGATGTCTTCCGTGTCTTATGTCCTCTGAATGTTTGTGTCGAATTGTACTCAAGGTATCTATCTCACGGGCGTAGACCGTGAGAACTGAGATCGCAAGAAGTGGGATTTCAAATAGGAGCTGGCGTTAGCATGAAATGAAAAATTGTTAATATATCGCTTCGCGTTATTTTTAATTTTAGAGGTGAAATTTTTACTTATACGAAGTTTTCAGTAATTATTTATGATTGAAGGGGACTTGAATAATTGGAACTTGAAGTGAAAAGAGCAATAGAACTAGTCGAAGTATCCAAATGCTCAGAACCTGACGAAAACTCGCTTTTGATGTGAAGCAATGAAGGTTTTGCGTACAGGAAAGGAGTGAAGTATTAAAGTAATGTTTTTTTCAAAATGATTTTTCGAAAATTGTATTGAAAGTGAAAACTGAAGGATAACATTTTTTTTTACTCAAAAGGTGTTTCAGTTGTGAGAACCTCTATGTAAATATGATTTTGAATCATAGAATGGCGAATTATCCGATTTCATAAAAAAGTGTTTTTTTTTAAATGAATACATCGAGGAACCGTAAGACTTCTTTTTTATCTTTCATGTTATATGTGGCAGCGGCGTAGCCAAGAATTTCGTTTGGGGGCGGGGATCCAAAACCAGGTGGGTCCGAGGAAAAAAAAATGAAAAACGGGATACTAACAATAAGCATAGGGAACTGACTTCGGAACTGCATATTTCTGGGCAGCCTTAGTTGCAATCATTGACCCTACCCGCACTGCTGCCCCTAAACTTTCCAATTATTTTTCGGTGAATCTAAATCAGTGTTTCCCAAACATTTTCGAGCCACCTTGGATCCATAAACCTATACTCAACGATATCTTTAAAATAATCGGTATCTTTAAAATAATAATCAGAATGATATACTAATTAACCATATGAGGAACATTGTAATAATTAAATTAAAAACAGTGACTAATAAATAATTAAGTTCTCTGTGTCGTGAAGTAGTACCAACGATAGACCAAATGAGACTAAACCCCTTCAAACGTTTCCCTTGTGCAAGAGAGGCTTGGAAATATTTTTCAACCGTTCTTACTTTAAAATGAAAGAAAACGCATGGTTTAAATTACTTCCATATGCGGGAAACAAAGTAAACTTTAGAAGCGAAGCTTGAAAACGAATACAAAAGGAAGGTTACGGAACCTTCGCATTTGTCACATTGTCAGGACCCTCCGGGGCCCCCCTGCCGCCCCCTTTTCGCCCCCATAGACTACAGCAGCGCTACTCGGGGGGCGGTAGCGCCCACTTTGGGAACCACTGATCTAAATCTTGCAGAGGGCCTTTTACTTTGAACTGCTCCTTCTGCCATGCTACTGAAATTACTAAAATTCACAATTAAGATCCAAGAGATCGGTCGTGAACGATCATACCTAACCCCCGGAAAATCAGGACATGTACTGGTTTTCTACGCGATCAAAAAGGACATTTACTGGTACTTCCGCTTATACCCGATAATTTAGCCATTAATTTCGTAAGGCGATTTTGGCTATTTTTGGACCTCCTTTCCCCCGTAGTAAGACATCGCGAGATTTGGCTTGACCGCTTCCATCTGATCTTACGTGAGAGTGTGAAAAATGTGTATTTTCATTGTAAAAACGTTAATCTATGTTTCATTGCTTTGGAGTTATTAAAAAACAATTTATTTAATTATTTTTATTTAAGATTAGTGAAGACCAACACAGCTCAAAATATCTACTAGATATGTCTACAAAATATGTAGAACGTCTTCAGCTAATATCTAGAAAACATCTTGTAATATCTTGTAGACATCTTCTAGACATTTTGTAGATATCTGAATGTCCGCTTTTCTGATATCTACAATATATCTTGAGCAGATATTCTCGAGACATTCATATACAAATTGGACCCATTAGGAAAATTCAGGATAAATGATTTCCCGAATATAATATGCTTCGGTACAACAGTAGTTTATTATTCAATTGACAGCCTGCTGGTGGAGCAGGAAGTGATGGTAGAGTGTCTTCAGGGGATTATTCCTGAGTATTGGAACCTCTGTGGCTTTCGCTTCTTTCTAATGGGGGCTTCCTACTCCGATTCCAAATCTGAAGTTTCCTAAGCAGCTTACAATTTCCTTTTGGCTTTCTCAAAGGAGTCTGATTTACACGTTATCAATGAATGTTGATTCAATGTCTTGCTGTATAGGTCTTGAAGAATGTTTAATACAAGTTTTTTACAACGTATTTAAACACCTTCACGAGTACTATATGAGTACATAGCTGTGATGCGTAAAAGATTATGGCAATGTTTTTACGATATTAAAAAAATTAGTTGTAAATTAATTAAAAAGAAGAGACGAGTGTTTTGACATACTTTTTATTCCACTGAATTGGATTTGTGTATTGATGGTAACTAATCTGGGACATTTCATAGTTACCTATGAATTTTGATCAATTTAATAATAATAAATTTAGCTTAAATTGTCGATGTCTGCCCTTTTATCACAAATATATTTTTTTGCAGGATGAATTATTTCTTGAAATAATCTTTTTGTTAAATTACTTCCAGTGAATAATATTGGGGTATTTTTGAAGGCTAAGCAATAGCCAATTTTACACTGTTTCTTGAGGAAAAAAATTACGTGACTTTTATAGAATAAATATATTCTAGGTATCTAGTAGATATTTAAAAAAACAAGCTATGGTAACTTTAAATCGCTTTTATAAACATTCGCCAGAAGTTGCCCTTTGTTTTTTTAGCGTACGTGCGTGCAATGAATTTATATCTATCCATCCACCAAAAAAGCATAGCAGTTACACCTTTTTCTTTTTTCAAAATTCGGGTATGTTTTTGGATAATTTCATTGGACGTATACAATAAGAGTCTCCGCTAAAAAAAGACATTCTAGACATCTAGCAGGCATTTAAAATATCCAAGGTATTAAAGACATTTTCAATACATCTAGTAGATATTTAAGATATCCAAGATATCGGGTATTTTTTGGATTATTTCGCTGGACATATGCAATAAGAGTCTCCGCTCAAAAAAGACATTTTATAGACATCTAGTAGGCATTTAAAATATCCAAGACATTGTAGACACGCTCTAGATATCTGGGAGATATTTTGTGGTATGTGGGGACTAGTATTTAAGATTACTAAGATCACAATTTTACACTGTTTCTTGAGGAAAAAAATGACGTGACTTTCCAGGACCATCCCTCTGTCCCCCTTGCAGGATGGAAAGCATAGCAGGAAGCTGTAAGGCATTTACCATTACCCGTCTTATCTGCCAACTACATTAGCATCGATGTAAGCAATAGCTGTGGGTCGCATTAGTGCGTAGCATTAATTTCAGTGCACGATTTATCGAAAATTTCAACCCCACTTCTGGTACTTACGCTCAATTCCACCGAGATAATCAGATAATTATTTTTTCAAATGATATCAAATACAGCTTAGCTCATGAATCATATCAGAAAGTCTCCGTATGGGCTGGTGTTTGCCATAGTTTATTTATGGCCGAATAGAAACACCTCGTTTTTCCCTATTAAATTTTCGATTTAATCGGTTTGAAAATTGATATTAATCCTAAAATAATTTTAAGATAAAACTAAGTTTTATATTTTAGACGAAGAGATTTAGATTTAGAGGAAGAATTCACTTATCATGTCCATATTTTGTACTGGGGCTACCAATGGAAGCGTTGTTGGTGACGAATCAGGTCCTTCAAATAATATTTTCAAACATTTCGTTCTTCCTCGTACACGATTTCAGTCCCTCAATCTTCTCATCTTGTCACCACAGTGGAGTATGAATATTTCTCCTTCTAAATTTCTTTTTAAACGGTTGATGTTGGTCGTATGTTTTGCTTGAAAAGGAAATTTGACAATTCCTTCATAGCTATTTCGGCTCAAAATTACAATTTCATCCTTTTATGTTTAAAAGCAATTTGGCGGTTGTTTATTAATGATATGTGTGTTGTCTAATTTACTGTGATTATGTGTCTAGGCGCATTGTGTTTGGCTTAATCAATCATCCATAAATCATACGATTGATAGGCACCTGTTGGTGCAATCGCACACCAGTGCATGCACAGCTTTGGTACTTGTGCTTCAGTTCTAGTACTCATGTGTTCCTCGCGGTAAGACGTTGCCATACCAAATTTTAAGTCACTGAAAAAGTATAATTTGTTCTTACATTGATACAATAGGGTTTTCTTTAATTGCCTGAATCTAAATATTATTACTCCTGGAGTACGTATTTCACGCTTTTAGAATTTTAAATGACGATATCTATTTTTCGCGATTAAATGATGAAAAGTGAAAATTTTCAAGCGCTACATCAAAAGTACGAATGGTTTCGAGAAATGAGGCACGTAATTCACGGGTGTCGATACTTCCATTCTTCTTTTTTCAATGCGAAGTATAATGAAAATTTAAAACCGATGTCACTACATTTTAGGTGAAAATATTTCAGCTACGCTTTATTATGCCATAATATTAACCTTTAAAAAAACTAAGTGTAGGTATGAATTTTGATATTTTTGTGCATTCAAATTAACCATTGATTTTGATCCCTTGAGTCGATTCGTGAGCTTGGTCTAAAATTTTTTATCAAATAATATCCTAGAGGCTGAAATAATTTCTCAGCTCAGGCTCTTAAAATTTAAATACTTCATGAAATTCATCATAAAGTTACAAGTTAAGGTAGCAAAATCACTTTTTCACTTACATGATATACGGTCTTTGTTCTTAGGTGCCATCCTCTTTTTTTTTAAATATTTCTCGTAAAGTCATAGGAGAATTTCGTAGAACTAATCGGCTGGTATAAAATGATGTTCATGAGAATACACTGAAATGATAACCTTCCACACAATTTTATTTACAAAATTACCGACCCGGTTTTGACACGTAGTGTCATTATCAAGATACCAATTTGTCTTTCCAAGTTCTATATATACCGGCCTCTAAGTTCTATACATACGTTATATATAGAACTTGGAAAGCCTAATTGGTACCTTGATAATGACACTACGTGTCGAAACCGGGTCTGTACTTTAGTAAATAAAATTGTGTGGAAGGTTACCATTTTAGTTTATTCTCATGGATATGAAACATTTCCACCAGATATCGCCGGACACTGTGAATTATAAAATGATGTTTCTTTTAACATCAATAAATTATCAAATAATTAAATTTATTCTTTTAAAAATGAGTGACTTTAAATAATAATAAATTCCAGCTCCTAAATATAACAGGTACCATAAATAATTTTAAAATCCGGTTTACATAGGTACCATGGTCTCTTACACCGTAATTCCCAAACTTGGATCCAGAGAAGCTATAAAAACGGTGGAATGGCTATTTAAGATGGTGTAGTAATTAGGCAAAGAAACATAATGGAGGGAAAGAAGAAAGAGTCCCCCGAGGAAGACCAAGAGATACCTACACCTATCTAATTATGAGTGGAAAGGAGACTGCTATCATTGGATGGCAATACTATTACTGAATATTTGGGGATGCATCTTGTTTTATGTTATTCTCTGTGCAGGATCTCTAACGTATCCTTGACATGTAAGTACGAGTTCTACATTTTATCTATAATAAATTTTAATGAATTGCACATGCTTTCCGTATTTTATTGACCTAAATTTACTACAAACTACTTTTATGTAATTCAGTTCTCTTCCGCGAGAAAAAAATTTGACATTAATATGCTGGAGCCAGAAAATATACATGAACGTCAGGATAATATTTGCGCTTTAAATTGTGAACCATAAATTATCAAAAAAGTGGCCTAGTGGAGTAACTCACTCTCACGCCCAGTTATTCCGATTGATGCCACGGAAACGGTTGGCTCCGCCACAATCGAACTTTGGACGCGATTTTCTGTAAGGAGTGCCTATTATTTCCGTACGGATCACATAATGAAGCTGCAAATGAATGGGGGACTTGGACGAAGTGGGAGAAATGTCAGTTGTTAGAATGTTAGTGTTTGATAAACACTTTCACATTGACATCATTGAATTTGATGATGAGTTGACCCCTTAACAATAGATAATCAAAAGGTAGAGTATTTCTTATAAATGCGATGTTATAACTTTGTGAGTTATCATATGAAGTTCTTAAAGGACGAATCTCCGTATCTAATATGGTAAATATATTTTATTACTATTTCGCATTGCATCCCGGCGTTAGTGGCAAGCACTTCGGGTGAACGTATATCTGTTCCAATTATTTCTTTGTTGGAAATCGCGCCTATTCCTAGGGTCGAGGAAAGAATTAAGGAAAAAAATCAATGTTTTTTGATAGATTTTGTTGTGATATACATTAGCAAAAATAGGCAGGTACTTCAGAAATGAAATTAGGAGAAAATTAATGCGTATTACAGCGGTGTGCAGTGCGGATATAGAGAGGGATTCTACCTTAGAGTACGTATATTCTTACTCTATGGTTCTAACCAGAGGAGTGAGGGTCTATTTTCCCATCGCCCCTCCATCCTTTGTGGCGACACTTGGAGCGCCACCAACAGTTCATTCTCGTCAACCCAACAGAAAAAAAGTTTTCAACGCGACCCTCAATGATTTATTTCAAATTTGGCATATTTTTGTTTGTATTGTTTTGCTGAATTACGACTATCGAGTCGGAGGAACATGTGAAAGTTGAAATACTTCGTGTACTTGTCGTGTGCAAGTGAGTTAATGGTGCGCGTCATTGGTGTCATTCGGTATTTTCGAATGCGGGCTCAAATTCGGATTACGTAACGCGGCGATTTATCCAGGTACGGGAGAAGATTGTTCGGAAGTTTAATAACTGACTACGTACGGCGCGTGAGTAACAGCTCACTTCCACGGGAAACCCGTGCCGACCAGTGTACCAAACTTTGCGACTACACGATTTTTTCTCCTGATAAACGTTCGCGATGATTTCTGTTCAAGACTTTCGTGAGTTCACCATGGAGATGACTTCAGTACCATGTGAGAGATACTTTTGTCGGGACTACCTTATAACAATGAGTGCATTCATTGACACCTCCTTCGAAAAAGTGTAGGAGAAGAAGTACCACTAGTAAGTATACCTTTTTCCTATGCTTAACACTTCGTTATCTTATGATTTATTTATAAATATTGTGAATTCATTTATACTTGTCTTTCCATCTTGCCATCATTGATTGAGATTTTCATTTCTAAAAGCCGTTTTACACGGTATACGGAATTGCTCAATCTGACGTACGTGCGAAGGCGCAATCAAAATTGCGATGTGTACAGCGGTGAATTGCTAGAACACATGCGAGAATGCGTGGATGCGAGACGGCAAAATAGCCCGTTCTAATTTCGTTCGTGCATTCGCGCATTTCCACGCCATTTTAGAAATTAATGCAGCTCTAACCTGCGCATTCCGTGCCCCGTGTAAAACGACCGTAAGTACTGAAAATCTTTATAAGGGGGACTTAATTCTTGTTGATCGTGATAAGGATCCATTTAAGCACGAGTGCGATGAATTTGTTAGTCATCGTGCCTTCCTTAAATTCATTGACGTGAGTAAATCGTAATAGCGACCATCTCTTCTATTGGCGAATAAATTTACATCTCGTTTTAGAGATTATAATATTTGCATGAATCAGTTCACAGCTCGTTGTAATGCGTGCAGTTTCATATCTGATTCGATTAGGAAAGTACGAGATTTTTAACTATGTTACGCGGGCCTGTAGTGTGCAGTCAAGGCAGTGCAGCCTCTGCACCTGAGCCCTCTTCTACACCTAGTCCTAGATCACTTTGAGTGTAGCTCCTCCTCTTGCCTCGCAGCCTAGACCTCCCTAGACTATCCCTGACATCTCCATCCACCGCTATTAAACCTCCTCACCCCTTTGGGCCACTCTCCCTCCTGCAAACAATTTCTCTCTTGACGTTTTCAATCTTTCTCCTCTTACAAGTTCTACTTAGACCATCCGTTGACTTTTTCTGACGCAAATTGCTTGTATATTCAATGGCATCCTATCGATTCATTTGTTCTAAACGAACTGCATGTCTTTAACTTTGCCATATATATTTAATTAAGCAGTAGATGAAAAATAGAATCGCTGTAGTAGCTGTTATAAAATTTGCTCTCCACAATTTTTCGGGCATGAGACAACCTTGTCATTTATCAGGCATCAAATTATTTCTTGATATCGCTCCTTATGCGTATTGTTCTCCCCCAATCCTTCTTTGTCCACATTCGTTACAATTTCACATTAATCAAAGATGCACTATATTATTCCGGACACACACAGTAGGTTTACATGATGTTTGATGACGCATCATGCAGGCAATTGTCCCGATGTAAAAAGAAATAATTAACTTCTAGCTTCTCTGCTTGTAACTCATATTCGATAATACTCATTATCTATATATATAAAAGAAAGTCGAAAATCGTGTTAGTTAGAACACTTATAACTCGAGAACGGCTGCACCGATTTCAATGAGATTTGGTTCTTTGGATTCGTCTCAGGCGGGGTTAACATATAGGCCATTAAAAAAGGGATAATTTTACAAAATAAAATTCATCTCTTTCCTATGGGCATGCTTTTATGAGTTATAGTAACACAACAATTGATAAGTCGGTCAAAACTACAAATTAAATAATTTATTTTGTTTTTACCACTTTAATAACTGAATTTAGTAACAATATAACGTTTTAATTACTAAATATATTCAAAATATTAATTAAATTGAAATTACATTTTTTAAATTTAATTCGAGCTGATTGTAAGCCCAGCCGTGGCCCAGCTCGAGTTGACACTTCACTACCGTGTTTGTAAACAAATCTCCAAGCAATTGTTGACAAACGGTAATGTCCGTGTTCCTGTCGAGGAATCGAGTAGTTTTAACTCATTTCCTTGGAATGATTGCAAATAAGTTTCAGCGGAAGGTGAGCTCATCAACAAAGAGTTCCAGAATATGATTGATCACCAAAAGAATAAATGATGGTTGATTTAGCGAGCAAGAACGAAGATGTGGATGGCTAAAACGAGGTAAATTCAAATAGTTCGTACTCTGCATGGATTCGAATCTTTTAAATGTGTAACAAACGAAGACGAAATCACCAACTATCTATCTGAATATTTTAAGTCCTTGGACGTACCTGGCCTACCAAGGCACGATTTACAGAAAAATGTAGTTTCTGTGCTCATGATCTTTCGAAGCCTAAAACAACCATAACTATCCAACGGAACGTGTTTGATCATTAAAAAAAATTGGTGATGAATGTGATTCACGCAACTTTACTCAAAGGAAAATTCAAAGGTTAGGAAGTCCTCATTCCGTAGATTCCATGATCTCAACTCATATGCCCTTTTGAGCTTAAACGTATTCAATTTACAATTCGTGTTGCGATTAAAAAATCGCATGGTCATTCTTTCAGTTTTTGTGTTGTTTGTGCTCATGTGCTAATGAAAACCCATGATTTTCTCATGGTCAATTTAGCGTGCTATGTTCACGAGTCGATATAACATCCTCTGTATTTCTTCCTTCGCTTCAAGTGCGTAGCTAGGATAGGGGGTTTTGGGCGCAGCTAATACCACGGGTCTGTAGGGTATAGAAAACTCGCTAAGGTAAGCGGGAAGTGTGGGGGCACTCCCCCCAGACATTTTTTAAGATAAATGGTTCAAAATAGTGGGTTTTGTGGCTGTGTGAATAGTTAAATATGTTTTGTTTGTTAGTCATCCGTCCCCCAAATATTAATAACAAAATCTTTCATAAAAACATTCTCTAAGCTCTTGGGGGCGGGGG
This sequence comes from Ischnura elegans, assembly GCF_921293095.1. NCBI lineage: Eukaryota > Metazoa > Arthropoda > Insecta > Odonata > Coenagrionidae > Ischnura > Ischnura elegans. The sequence goes on from NC_060248.1 coordinate 123,695,729, forward strand.
GGTTTATCCCCCAAAACCTCCCCTCGCTGCGTCACTGCTTTGCTTCGCTATATTTATTTAGCTTAATCGGCTTTATCTTGCGCCTGATAATCAAACAAAAACTGTTGTTTATCAGAAGGTGCTTGACGCAAGACATTAAACCCGAATGTGTAGGGCTCACCGTGGTGCGTTTACGCATGCAGTACGTTTACGCAGTGCATTTTTTCCAAACAGAGATACTAAAACTGGCGCGCCTTAAGTCATTTAATGCGAATGCTGCTTCATAGGGGCTTTTCTTGCACGAATTTGAGCATCAGTCAAGCGTCGGTCTGGGGTCGTGTCAACCTGCCCCCTGAATGGGCCAAGTGTATGCAACAGACTTGGACCTAAAAACATTTTTTTACAGCTAATAACGCAAATAGCCAACAACTGAATGCGTATAATTTTTATTTCATGAACTGCTTTATTAAACCACAATGCCCAAAATTTCTTAAGCTAAAACGTAAGAAAATTTGTTGAAAAAAATCCGCGTAAACGTGCTCCGATCCACCCTATGTAGATTCAATAAAGAAAATGTCTTTCTGACAAGCAATTTTGGTACTCATTTACGTAATTTTATTGAATTTGTATCCTTATTTTATTATAATAAATTAAACATGATTAAAAACGATACAGCCGCTCTTGATTTATAAATGGTGTAAGTAAACTGTAAGTTCATTGATTGTTAGGCGGTACGAAGTTCGCCGGGTCAGCTAGTTTTAACTTATTATTTGATAGTAAACCTTTTGTAAAGAGTCGTGTTAATGATGCATAATACTATTGCAAGTAACATGCCAAAAGCTAACGATATCAAATACTCTTTTTGAACGAATTCAACAGCTTCAACATAAACATGCACCGTTAATCGTCCAAAATCGAAAACCCCAGCAGACTTTTTACGTACCTTATCGTATTTTTAATTGTAATACTTGTAATCTAGTAACCTTTCAAATGTATCTAACTTTGGCTGAAACGCAAGTGGGTTTCTCAAAATTTATTGATTTCAAATCACCCCGTTAGGAGCACCTATTGGCCCTTTATTTTTAACAATATACCTACGACTCAATCATCCATGCCTCTAGCACCTCCCACCTTTTAAGGAGGCTTGCGAGGTAGTACCATAGAGTAAGTGTATACTAGATAGTACGTATATATTACGTAGATGTAGATTATCTGGTCGAAGATGACCTTCCCATCCTTTGATCCGACCTGCGGTTTGGTGACGAGGGCTTTACTCCCCCATGATAAGATATAACATAAACCATGAAAATGGGTTGTCACTTAGGATAGCGTTAAGTTGGAGTGTTCGCACGTGGTTTTACACGCTGGCAGTGAAAAGTTTTTTTAGGGGTACATCTAATTCTGATCTGCAAGCTGTCTCATCAGACATAAAAACCCTCCGAGCACCTGAAAATAGTCACCATCCCCCCCTCCCCTACCTCACCCCAGTCCAACGGTCAGTTTAAAATTTCCCAACCCTCCTTTCCACCCCACCTTCCACCCCCAATTTCTCAAATGTTTGCGAGTGTGCATTTTTTTATAGGTATATTGGTATGGTTAAATTCTTGGTTTAGTCTTGATAATGCTGCGGTGCAGCGAAACATGTCGACTGTAGTTTAATAAATTTTTATGTGGAAAGTGCGAAGTGTTTCACTTCATATCTCATAATGGATCTCCACAAAATATCTGCCTCATTCATCCAACATGTGGCCGTAGTTTTGAGGACGCTAGATCTTCACCTCCGAGATAGTATTATTTAAACTCTAAATGTGGTTTTGGAATATTGTGAATTGTGCCTTAATTTAATTATGTTCCGTCATTGAAAATATCGGATTCATAAACATATCCTGTAAGCACCTATCTTGATAAATCATTTCCGTTGGCCATGGAAATATTTTGTGGTTCTAAAATAATGTTGTCTTTGCCATTCTGTAGTGCGCTGTTTCTCAGATTTTCAAACAGTATAGGCCTGACCATAGAGTCTCTCGCGGATTCCTGCCATATCACCGTGAAAAAATCTGCTCCCGAAGAAATATTGCAGTACTATCAACGTAATTGCGGATTTTCCTTTACTTCCACACGGTTTGAGCATGGTGATGGTTGGGATGTGGTGGTGTTCCAGGCGTGCAGGTGGGTCCTCTACTATATAGTCTCTCTCTACTTATACGTCGGAGTGTGTTGGGATGGGTGGGAGCCGCGGTGGGCGATGGGTAAGAGTGGTAACTGGAGAAGCAGTCGCGCCCTGGGGCTCCAGATTAGCAATAACGACATCTGACGTCTCGCAAATCAAATAAAACGAGGTGGGCGGTTGAGTGGTAGCTATGGGGATGGGGGCGGATTTGTAACGGGAGAGGAGGAGCCAAGGGTGGGTGGTGGGGGGGGGGAATGGGATGGGGTGGGGGTTGACACGCCCCCTTGCCTCTCCCCCCTTCGTAGGCACGCAGGTGAGTCTTGAGTTCGACTCCCGGACCTCCCGTCTACGGCCTAGTTTACTCGTGTCCAAGTTGACTGCTGTTAGATTCGCATGGAAACTATCTGTTGCTCCTCTTACAATTAGATACTAACACGCTTGAGTATTCCATAAGCTTCATGATGGTAGATGTATAAAAACTTACGTTACTATTATTAATCTCCTCTTTTTTGTGGAAAAATGAAATAACGTTCATCTTACGATTGATACATCACAAGTAGTGAATTTATAAAAAGCAAGCTTTAATGATATCCTTTGGCTGCGTAGTTAAATCAACATTCCCATTGGAGGAAGAGTTCTCGGGTTTCCAGCCTGGTTCAAGGGTTTTTCAGCACCGACGTTTCGAGGGCGAAGTCTGCCATCGTCTTCAGAGTAATTCATCCTGAAGTCGATGGCAGACTTCGTCCTAGAAACCTCGGTGCTGAAAAACCCTTGGACCAGGTTGGAAACCCGATAACTCTTCCTCCAGTCTATTCGCCGGGAAAACCTTAGGTCCTTCAACATTCCCATTTCCTCTCATATCGGATAGGATAGAGTTGCAGTTGGGTGCATAGTTTATTTATTACTGCGGGAAACAATCCTACCACTAACTACAATTAGTACGTATCAAAAGGTGTCTGAAAGTTTCTATTCAGAGGTTTTGTGAGCCTCTATGACAACGTCTTCGGAGAACAAGTTGCTGCACAAAGGGATTTTCTAGAGTTTTCTAAAGGGCGTGCTGAACGTTTTCTGTTGTCTCTCCTCAAGAGGTGTGGGTCATGATATGTAACTGCTACGCGGTTTTCGAGTGGATTTGTAAACGTTTCGATGTAGGGAGGATCTTGATGAAGGTCTTTGAAATCACTGAAGAAATTTTCGGGAGATTTTCAACGTCGGTATTGAAACGAAGTTTACAGATTTTGTGCAAAACCTTTACCATCACCTTCATGCATGGGCGCAGCTAAAAATTAAGGCTAGGGGGGGTTTTAGGCGCAACTAATACTTTGGGGTGTTGGGGTATTGCATACCAGCCAGGGTAAGTGGGAGTTGCGGGGGTCCTCCTCCAGAAATTTTTTAAGATTAATGGTTCCAAATGGCGAGTTTTAAGGCTTTCTGATGGATATTTGATTAATCCTAAGATTTTTAATAAGTAATACTAATCCATTAAATAAAATGGATTAAATTAAAAAAATTCTTGTGGGGGTTTAACCCCCAAAACCCCCCCCCCCCCCCCTCGCTGCGTCACTGCCTTCATGAAGTTTTCCAGGGAATTTTGATGAAATGGCCTGCAATCCCTTTGAAAATTTAACCTGAGTCTCTTATTGGCTCATGAATTTCGTCTTTGGTAGAATGCTCTGCGGGGTTACTTAGCGATCATGTGGATTACGCGAAGGCGAACTCATTCGAGGGCGAGAAACAGAACAATCCTGTGACGAGACTGTTTTCTCATTTTCTCCTTGGAATAGAACAGAAAACATTTTAAATTAAATTAAAAAAAGAAGAACTTTGTGCTTTCACATTAATATTTATTTACGACCATGGTTTCAACGTTAGACGTCATCATCAGGTGAACTCTACAGAGGTCCATCACATCCTTTTATACCAGGCTAGGAGGGGCTAGGACTAATTACCTTCCTCCCTCCCCCTCCTAGCCTGGTATAAAAGGATGTGATGGACCTCTGTAGAGTTCACCTGATGATGACGTCTAACGTTGAAACCATGGTCGTGAATAAATATTAATGTGAAAGCACAAAGTTCTTCTTTTTTAATTTAATTATGAATCGGTTTCACCAAGTTACGCCTCAAACAATCAATTTTAGAAAACATTTTGTTCTGGGATTCCTTTAGGGCCAAAAATAATTATTTTTTGCCATTATGGAATATTTAAGTACATAACCTCAAGTTGAATTTCTTTTGTTTATATTTTATTTTTTTATTTTATTCTCAAACCACCGAATACAGCTCATATTGGCCATTTTATATCGGGATATTCAACAAATTTAACAATTAAATAACAATTAAACGTACACAAACAACCATGGCCTGGACACTGGACTGGACCCAGGCGGGACTCGAACCCGCGACCTCTTGTTTGGCAGGCGAGGACGTTACCCCGCCGCCACCGAGGCCGGCATATTCATGTTTAGCCTAATTCTTATTATTATCGTTATTGCTATTTTTATTGATACATATGTGAATAAATGGTCAACTAGAAATGTGCTAAATCAGTGTTATCCTAATGTTACGGTTTCTTTTAAAAAGATTTTGTTTGTCATAATTATCATAATGCATTGTCACCTTAAATTCTTGTATTAAGTATTTTATAAATGAGTGCGATTATTTATTTTTTTGTTGAAAATATTGTATTGTTTTTTTTCATGCTCTTGGCGATCTGTGCTGGTTGCATTTGCCTGTAATTATATTTATTTACGTTTTTACTTCTATTTATCTGCCAAGATGGAAATGTAGAAAGCTGTACTTTTATTTTCTCATGGGCCCCAGTGCCTACGAAAATAAACGACATTATTATTATTATTATTATAACAAAAATGCGTAACATCTTGGACAAAAAGCAAAAAAAATACTCTTTACAAAAAATCGTGAATTCGTTAATAAGCCGCTATCAAGATCGTGAAAGCAACAAATGAAGATGGTAAATAAAAGCGTCGCGTCAAACAGTAAAAGAAAAGCAGGCAAAATATCAGCAAAGCAGAAAACTTGTGGCAAAGATAATTTAAACTCCGACTATCGGCTAATAATTAGATATTGTTTTACGTTAAGTCACATATTGAAGAGACAGAATTGCCAAGGCATAAATTTAATAACATTTATTGAATCGAAGCGCATTCCTGGAGGGATTCATTATTCGGTCTACGAATTTCACAGGAAGCGGGGTGAAACAAGTTTCACATTTTCCTGTGCGGTTCTTTGAGGAAGTAAAGTATTTATTTTATTGGGATGGACTCTTTGCAGTTCGGCCATCAAAAGTGCAGGTTTAGATATTCCATCCATTTCCAGATTTATTGCTATTCAAACTCCTTTGTGGAATTGGGCATTCATCGTGACAGAATTTCAAAGGTAAATCGTGAACTGCCATGAGGTCGTTCACACAAATCAGAAATTGCGATTCATTGAAAGAGAACGGCATTCAACGGCGTTAGGAAACATGAGATACGACGGAAAAGCTAATCTTCTTCATGCTTTTCATTAAAAAAAAAACAACCAAGTCGCCGCCCACGATTCATGAGCTGAAGAGTTTCGGCTCATCAACTCAGGAGTTCAGAGAGAATTGAGGGAACGGATTGCTCAGAATAATAGTGTAGTTCCCTTCATCAAAGAAAACGAAAGCATTGATTGCCATTCGTTACCCACCATTAGTGTATTCATAATATAAAAATTATTTGGTTTTAGAAATCCCAGTTCAGACGAATGGCAATGGTCAATTTTAACCGCATTTGAAAAAGGCTAAATTGGCGCCCATGCGATGCCACTCCACGTGACGTCACAGGGACCTAGTTTCTATACGAGTAGATAGGAGTTTGACATCGTCTGAGATTACCATTGCATGCATGAGACACAGAGCTCAGGGAAACATCTCTTAATAATCACACATTAAAACTGTCTATGTTCGGAAATTTCCTTCGTTTGATAAGGTATTAATAATCCTTATTTAAGCCGAGTGCTACCTCCTAGCAGGGTACTCTGCTACCTGCTAGCAGCCTGTGTCGTGTCAGCGCTCAAAGCCTCGCCCCAAGGTCACCTCACTCGGCGAATGCTGGAACCAGAAATACGTCACACGGGCTTTTCCCATCATTCCTACTTAGCCGTCGCGTTTTCGCGCGCTTGAAAATTTTCACGTTTCATTTAATCGCGAAAAATAGATATCGTCATTTAAAAATCTAATAGCGTGAAATACGTACTCCATAAGAAATAATCTTTCGATTTAGGCAATAAAAAAATAAAAGGAAACCACCCCATTATAAATAACCGCGAACCACGCGAGGATGAGGTGTGGCCTAGACGTGGCTGAGATGCTGTGATTTCCTTGTTCATCCTTGAAATGGTGTCATCAACTTCTATGCGAAAGGTCGCCGATATTTCGCCGCGAGAGCTGGACAATGGACCGAGTTACGGCAAAGTGTCTTTATTTTGCTTATGTTATTACATATGTGAATTTTAGCGGTCGATTCCGGAGTGAATATTTTAAAATATATCTCTCAAGTGTTTTATGCACGACTGTATTCGCTAAGTGAAAACACAACAATATCTTAAATGCAAAAAACATTTTTTAAACCCGTTACCACGTTATTTTTGGGCAACAACAATCGACTTGAGTAAAAAAATGGCGAATGGATGCTCAATGAAAGCGTACTTAGCTTACTGGTCCCCACCTTCTTCCGACATTTGTCATTATTGCACCCCAGACACGTGTCTCAGGATGTAGAAATGCTTTGGACGAATCATTGGATACAAGGAGGGCGAAACACTTTTTAGAAAGACCTTTCCGGCCCACCCGCCGGAACCGGAGTCGACCGCACGCTCGGAAAAACGATTTAAAATTCGGGTTCGCCAATGTGAGTATAGGATTTTAGTTGAGATTCCCAATTTCGAAGCTTGGTAGAATAGAATGGTGTAAGTCAATTTGCTGGACTCAGGCGGAAGCATCTAGGTACTTCATTTCTACGTATGTGTAAAAATTGGCTGACAACAGCCACTCCGCCTTTTTTGTGTATCTATGGCTAAAATATTTTATGTACTACCAAAATGAAGGACTCTATTATTTTAAAATTATGCCACACTTTTTTTTTACCACGCAACAGTTCATTAAACTACAGCAAGTTGGTAATTTTCAGAAAAAATCGAGGGCGGCCGTCTTTCGCGAAATTTGTTCATCTTTGGCCTCGTATTGCTGGCGCACGAGCACATTTATCGGGAAACGTAAGCGTAATATATCGAAGCCTTCATGTGAAATATACGTTTGCCAATGCCACGGTCCGAAATACTTTCGTCCCTGTAGTATGGGGAGTGTGGGGGAGTTGGTTGTCAGGGGCCGACGGTTGCTAAGCCACCGGGCGAGAGGCGTATCCCCGTGCTTGCTTCGTTGCTTGCTGGCTTAATGGCTGTTGCCCCACCCCCTCCCCCATCCCCCTCCCGTCTTACACAACTCACGTGTGATTGTGGTGCGTGCGTGTTCAGAGCAGAGGGCGGTGCGTGCGGGGGGTGGGAGGGGGTGGGTTCGTGTTCTCATGTTCCCATAATGCAATCCTCCCACAACATCACCAAACCCCACTCCCCTCCCTCCCTTCCTTTCTTCGCAGCCTCCCGTGGACCACTCCACGACTTCATTTAAGGATTTGCGCCTCCTCCTCGCGCCCAACGCAGGCGGATTATTAATTCCCGAAGTGAAGGGGATGTTGAGGATTTGCCCCTTCACTTCACCCCACTCCACCCGCCTCGCTCGCTTCAACTTAAGCTGACGCGTCACTTCCTCTAGATCATTTCCTCGCTCATTACTCATTGCCTGCGTTTTTTTACAATTTGAGTTCAGGATATAAATGGGAAAGAAAGCCTGTGAAAAACAAAAAATCTGGAAACTGCCATTGAAATATCGGGGAAGGTACCCTAAATCGCACCAATTTTGAAAAAAACGAATTTACTCAAGAATAAGTGACGCAATATAAGTTTTTAATGCTGCTGAATATGAGGAGGAATATGGGTAAACTTTTCTCGGGATTCCCACCGGGTTAATGTTTTAATATCGGCCAACGTTTCAAGTACCGTCTCGGCACTCATCTTCAGGGCTGAATATTGAGATGAGTGCCGAGACGGTACTTGAAACGTTGGCCGATATTAAAACATTAACCCGGTGGGAATCCCGAGAAAAGTTGACCTATATTCAGCCCTGAAGATGAGTGCAGAGACGGTACTTGAAACGTTGGCCGATATTAAAACATTAACCCGGTGGGAATCCCGAGAAAAGTTTACCCACATTATTCGCCGGGAAAGCATTAAATCATATTTCATGAGGAGGAATGTCTACTTCTCTCACAATTTTTGGGGACAATTATTTCCAAGTTGAAGACATTTATAGAAATTCAATTTCAAACCTCTGCAAACAGTGCGATTTATGCAACCGGTTTCCCAAATCAATGGAGACATAAATTATGAAAATGGTGTTTCAGCGCGACAACTAGAGGCGGAGACTCATGTTAGTTAAGTTTATTTTTTAGATCCCTCAAGAGAGCAGACATGTCCATTGAAATACCCGTAACATAAGGAACGAAAAATGTCAAATAAGCCATATCTTTGACATAAATAACATAAGCAGTTTTATTGCTTGATATAAAATCCGCAAGAATTGAAAAAATACAAGTCCTTTGTAGAAGTGTTTAATTCTTTGGGATAGTCTTTTCACGGCAGCTTTTTTAAGACTTCTAACATTGCACAAGTAAAGAGAGACGTGGTGTGATTTGGGAGCGACCGCCATTTTATATGAAATCATTTCCACTGCCTAAACACGTGATCATACCACGCTGTTTATAGCATTAAATGAAACACAATAGACTTCAAAATGTGATATGTAGCTAAAACTATGTAAAAAGAACTCGTATGTTTTCAATATTCTTGCAAAAAGACGAAATAAATAGCAGAAGAGAAACTTATTTTCATAATACCTACGCATCTGACTTGGCACTACACAGGTGGCCACAATAAGGTAGTTTCCTTCATCAAAGAAAACGAAAGGCATTTATTGCCCACCATTCGTGTATTCATAATATACAAATTATTTGGTTTTAGAAATACCGGTTTAGACGAATGAGAATGGTCAATTTTATCCTCTTTTGAAAAAGGCCGGATTGGCGCCCATGCGATTCCACTCCACGTGACGTCACAGGGACCTAGTTTCTATACGAGTAGAAAGGAGTGTTACATCGTCTGAGATTACCAATGCATGTATGAGGCACAGACTTCAGGGAAACATGTCTTAATAATCACCTATTAAAACTGCCTATGGTCGGGAAGTTTTCTTCGTTTGACAGGGTATTAATAATCCTTATTTAAGCCAAGCGCCACCAGCTAGCAGGGTACTCTACTAGCTGCTAGCATCCTGCGTCGCATCAGCGCTCAAAGCCTCGCCCCAAGGTCACCTCACTTCCGGCAGCGGGAACCAGAACGACGTCACACGGGGTTTTCCCAGCATTCATACTTAGCCGTCGCGTTTTCGCGCGCTTGAAAATTTTCAGTTTTGATTTAATCGCGAAAAATAGATATCGTCATTTAAAAATCTGTAAGCGTGAAATACGTACTCCAGGAGTAATAATCAGTCGATTTAGGCAATAAAAAAATAATAGGAAACCACACTTTTGAAGTGGGGTGTGCTTGGTGATGCGGGAAGTTCCAAATGCAGCCATTAAATTGCACATATAGCTATTAAATTGGTTTCTAAGATGGTGGTGCGATTTGGAGAGCGGTGCGATTTAGACAACTCTCCCCTCCATTACTCCTAAGGGAGAGATTTGCTAATTACTTGTCCTTAGAAGTAGGAAGCAAATTGTTTGGGGCATTTCATGAGGCATCACTTCCTCCTGAGTGAAATTAAGGAAGGAAAAGTGTAAAGCAAACGCAAGGAAGGAAGAAGCAAATTGGTTATGTTGACAAATTTGAGGAGAAACGGGAGTTATCAAGAGAAGAAAATGAGGGCGCAAAATAGAGAAGTTTGGAGCAGTTCAGCGGGATCCAGCCTTGGGGCAGATCTTCATTGATGATTATTACTTGTTTAGAACTCATCGCTATTCTCATTGTTCCTATTCATCTATCTTGACCAACTATTATCCCAAGTACCTTGAAATTTCCTGGGTACATGGATATGTTCTGTCACAATTTTTTTTAAATTCTGAATTATCGATTGTGAAGAATCGCCTATTTTTCGAGCCGTTCGCGACGAATTTCGACGACCTTCGCTAATAAGTTGATGATGTCGCGAACTCATGTCGATCGGGTGGCCGATTTCTCCGTTATTCCTTCGACTCGCTTGGTGTTTTGTTGCTCGCCACCCCCTCTTGTGAGCGATTCCAACCCTCCATAAAAAGGTTCTTCCCCGAACGAGTAAATTAACCGGAACTTTCAAGACGTCACCAACTCATGAAAGGTTGGCGACATCGTTCTCAATTTAAACTGAAAAGAGATTGGCTGAATAGGAAGGATAGCTTTCTGACAATTTATCTTTCCCTTTCATATTTAAAGTTCAAGTGAATTGCGATTTATGTGTGAGTGAACGACCCGCAGTTTTCAATATTTCCCAAGTTAAATTCAAAATGTAACGAGAGTATTTGTTCTGGGGTAAAATTTTCACAATTGAGATAGAGATATAGACAGGTATGGGTATCATTTATGTATTATTTACATTTAAGAATTTCGTGTTATTCTTAAACAAATAACACGTTAGGAAGTTAGAGGGGTCGAGAGCATTCAGTAGTGATGCACCTTCTTGACTATCGGTGTCTTATTTTGGACGAAGCCGATAGCTCAGACATATTGGCCCTGGGAAATTCTTCAATATTCGTGCAGGGATATATGTAATGAATAGGGTAGTTTCCTTCATCAAAGAAAACGAAAGGCAGTCATTGCGTTTCGTTACCCACCATTAGTGTATTCGTAATATACAAATTATGTGGTTTTAGAAATCCCAGTTTAGACGAATGGCAATGGTCAATTTTAACCGCATTTGAAAAAGGCCAGATTGCCGCCCATGCGATGCCACTCCACGTGACGTCACAGGGACCCAGGTTCTATACTAGTAGATAGTAGTTTTACATCGTCGGAGATTACCAATGCATGCATGAGGCACAGAGCTTAGGGAACCATCTCTTAATAATCACCTATTTAAACTGGCTTAGGTCGGAAAGTTTTCTTCGTTTGATAAGGTATTAATAAACCTTAAGCCAAGCGCTTCCAGCAAGCAGGGTGCTCTGCTACCTGCTAGCAGCCTGCATCGCATCGAAGCACATACCCTCGCCCCAAGGTCACCTCACTCGGCGACAGCGGGAACCAGAATGACGTCATACGGTGTTTTCCTAGCATTCATACTTAGCCGTCGCGTTTTGGCGGCTTGAAAATTTTTACTTTTCGTTTAATCGCGAAAAATTGATATCGTCATTTAAAAATCTAAATGCGTGAAATGCGCACTCCAGGAGTAATAATCTTTCGATTTAGGCAATAAAAAAATAATAGGAAACCACCCTATTGTCAGTGGAATTAATTGGTGTATCTTTCCCATTGTTGAATCTAATCTCCTTGAATAAAACATTTTAAAAAGTGAAATAAATCAAATATCCAATGTCACTTCCTAGGTACATTAATCAAAATCAAATAATCATGTATGGAATTTAAAATCTGAAGGATATTATTGGAAAGTTATGAATTAGTCATCGCATCACCACTGATTTAATTCCGGTTGTAAAGCCGTTAATATAGCTCCGTGATATTCGGATCGTCCAGCGACGCGGGTGGCGGCTTTTGCAAACGTGGTACAATGCGCTGTGGATGGCAACATTTCTGAAGGCCGACCGGAGATATCCTATTTATAATACGGGGCGCGCTTTTTAAGTACCGCTTTAAAGTATAAAAAAACTGGTAAACTTTTGTGACAATTTTATTTTTTATACGAAAGCCCGCATTTAAAGTACATTTCCACATAATCTCCGTTAATATTAAGGTACTTATCTTATCGAACCACGTGATTTGTGTAACGTTGTCATAGAAAATTTCCGCTTGAGTTGACAGCCACTTGTTTTATCCTTTCATCGACATCATGGCGCTGGCTTCCTACGTGTTTCTTGAGTCACATGGCGCTAGGTCGGGACTGTACGGAGGATGATGGAATAGTTCGCAACCGAATTATGCAATGAGATATTGAGTTCGATCGGCTGCGTGTGGACGGGCATTGTCCTGCAGCAAAACGATCCCTTGACTCACAATCCCTCGTCTTTCGCTTTCAATTGCTCGGCGCAATTTGTTTAAGATCTCACAATTCCTCGCAGCATTTATTAAATCACCACCAGGCAAATAATCGACAAGCACAACCCCTTGCCTGTCCCAAAACACGGGTCCATATGTAGCCATTTTGAACTCAAGTGGTTGACAACTCAGGCGGCAATTTTCAATGACGACAGCATACAAAAGCACGTCGTTCGATACGATAAGTGCCGTATTGTTAGCGGGAAATATGTGGAAAGATTGTTTAAAATGTGGGCTTTTCTGTGAAAATTAAATTGTTACAAAATGACAGTAAATCCTGAGAAGAATTTTATCTGCCATCATTCGCCGGGAAAAAGTGAAATTGTTACTATTTGTTTTTTAATATTTCAAAACGGTACTTTGTTAAGAAAACGCGCCTAGTAATATTGGTGGTCCTGCCGTGAGCTGCAAATTCAACCATCCCAGCATCCCTCAGCCTCTCTTTTCCTGCTTTCAGGATGGGCAGCACCTTGTAACGACATGGGTGCTGCTTCTGCGTGATCCTCGTCGTCGCGGGGTTGCTTTTTTTCCTCATGTTTTTTTTTCTTTTCTTCTCCACACATCCATCCATCCGTCCTCGTGGTGGTTTTTTAGCGGGGGAGGGGGTTGTGTCTTCCTCCCACCCCCCCTACCCCTTCCCACCGTCCGTCGCTCCCGAGAAGTCGCTGTCCTTGTCACTCCGGGTCAAGATGCGGTCGCGCCGACGGAAAGAAAGGGGGGCCACCTGTGCGGAGAAGGAGCGCTCGCCGTTGCTGCATTGTTTCTCGGAAAGGACGCGTTCCTCCTCTCTCCGCTTGCGTGATTGAGGGCGTTGATCGCACCGACCCATCCCTCCCATCTCTGTATCTCCCCTCTCCACCGCCTGATTGTCAGCGCCAGTACGGTCCATACCAGGAGGAAATATTTGCTGAAAATTTTATCGCTTTAAGGGCAGTGGCGTAGCCAGGGGGGGGGTCCAGGGGGTCCGGATCCCCCCCCCCCGAAATATAAAAACGCAATTATTTTCCTTCATGAAGAAAACAAAATATTGAAAAATCATGAATATACAAAATATTTCTTTAACAAATGAAGTTTTTTCGATTATTAACAGTGTTAAAATTAGTGTATAACCCATTACTTAGTACCCTGTTTTCCACAAATTTACCCCCCTGGTTTTGGACCCCCCCCCCACCCCCCGAACGCAATTCCTGGCTACGCCACTGTTTAAGGGTATTGTCAAGCACCGCGGAGGTCGAGTTATCAAGAAGGTTTGCATTAAGGGGAATATAGGGAGTATTTCTAGGAAAAGGAGCATCCGGAAAAGTCCAAGAATTGTTAACAGTTGATAAATTCCCCATCGAATTGGTGCGAATGGTTTGGAAAATGTTTTGTGCAAGCGTTGTTAGATGAATTCGAAGTAAGAGAAATATTTATCGGCCTTGTAGGAGATAGGAAAAACTAAATGGAGCGACAGGGTCGGAAATGAAGAAGATTTTACCAAGGAGTTAGGGAATAAGGGGTGCCCGTTTGAGGAAAATGACGATGCCGATGGATTGTTGGCGAGCGAGACGCATCGAACGGAAAGTGAATGGTAAGTGAAAAGGAAGTGGAAAGAGGGGAGTGACATCAGATATGATGGGAGGATGACAATGGGATGAGAAGGTTACATTTTGGTATTTAAGGTCGTACCGAAATGTAATCGATGTTGGATAAGGTAATGGATTTGCCGAATAGTAATCGAATTCGGTTTGGATGTCTGACATATGAGTGGACCGATAATTGTGGAAAAAAATCGATTCTTTCACTGCACAAACGCTCAACAATCGCCCACCGAATCAAATCCGCCCATATAGTACTACTAAGGCTACTAGATGAGCGGATTCGATTCGGTGGACAATTGTTGAGCGTTTGTACAGTGGAGGTATCGAAATGGAAAATTGAAATCTCACTCAGGTCAAAATAAAAAAATTGCTTGGAAAAAACGAAAAATCAGTTAACCTCAGATAGTAGACAATTATTTCACTGAAATATTCCGTAGCAAGGTTAATGACGTTTTTATGGGATGTATAAAATTCTGACTTAGGGATAAAATATTTGACTTGTATTGGAATCTAAATTTATTTGCGCCACTGGTTTGACGAAGATTTGGAGAGGTTACTATACGCAGCCTAGGTTAACAAAATAAGAACGTATGCCCGGTAACTACTCGAAAGTAACGATTTATTTGTGAAAAAGAACAAGTATTAGCGATTACCGATATGTACGTGGTATGCCCATCACTGCCAGTTACCGACTTTCAAAGTTGAAATTATCAACTCAAGGTGCGTGAAAAAGCGCAATGCGGAAGCCGTTGACACCATTGTAAACTCAAGTTACTTCTCGACAGGTAAACAATAAAAATGGATGTGATGGAAATATGGCAGTATGAAAAGCACCAATTTACGTCTGACGGTGGGGATGTGATCGCCAAGCTTATACTAATTATTCTGTTTGAAATTAGTTACACTCGGAGACACATAAATACCAAACTCACGCCTTCGTTCACATCGTCGTGGAGAGCACCCTACCTCCGTCCCCTCAGGCCAATGCACACACACCGACCACACGCCGGCACCGGCAAAATGCCGGTTAGCTGCCGGCCATTGTCACTGTGGATCTCCGGCGCCGGCTCAAAAACATAGCAAGTTATCGTTTGACCGGTAAAAATCCGGCGTTTGTGAAAGCATCGCTTCGCCGGTAAAATTTAGGCCGGTATTTTACCGGCCGTCCAAAATCGGGTGTGTGTGTGTGCAAGGGGCCTGATTATGACTACAATTTTCGGCAATAATTGATTTGACATGAGCTAAGTAGCCGTAGTGTCTTAAAACGGCGATATTTAAAGAAGTGATTTTGGTGTGTTCTTTCTTCGATCGCGGGAATGTTGAATTCTCGAATTTCTCCTTTCCAGAATATTACACACGATTTAGTGGTGTTCAGGAGTGTGTTCATTGTGTGAAATTGTGATATATGCCGCCGTGGTGAGGGAATCGGGTTGGTGTGGTGGCTGGAGTGTTGGCTTCCCGCCCCCGTGGACTCGGGTTCAAATCCCGGCGGTGGCAGTGAATTTTCAGAGACTGCCTGATCCCTCCTTGAGTGCCTTATGGAGGACACTTCAAATACAGAACTGCGTCCGGGATGTGGGACGTTGAGCCCTGGTCTCTTAGTCACCTTTCGTTAAGAGCAGGCTAACCTTAACGGCTTCTTAACCTCGGGTTTCTTTCCATCCCTCACCCTTCCCTCGTGGCGCAAATGACTGGAGCTGTCGGTCGCCTCTTCCAAGTACCACTGCATACCGCATTGGTGAATTATTATCGCTATGAGTGCGAGGAAGAGGACGGCCAAGGCTGGAGTGGGAAGGCTATGTGGAGAGGCTGGCAGCCCGGCACGGGCTGAGTATGTGAAGCGGCTCGCTCAGAATAGGAGGTAGTTTAGGAAGTGGCTGGTGGACCCCGACGCCTAATAGCAAAAGTGGATTAGAGAAAGAAGAAAAAGTAGTGCAAACCTCCTAGAACATGCATCTTAAAATTAAATTCATCTGCAATTCAGGGGCTAAGCAATACACAAATGACGGGCAGCAAAAAGCAGAAAATAAATACATAGTTGCACTAATGCCAGAATCAGATAGTTTAATTGATTACAGCAGTGCTAAAATTTGTTCAAGAATCTATTACTGATAATTTTTATTCAGCTGTTGGTGGGTTGTCTGGGGCAACGAATGATGGCAATCCGCATCATTTTTATTTTAGGGATTTATACATTTCAGGCGATTTCAGTCTTGGGCGCCTGGGAAAGGGCCGATAATTATAATAATATTAATGATCACTCCTGTCCACAGTTGTTCGTGAGTGATCGCCATTTCATTGTATAAAGCTCTGCGGTCATGCGTCATTCCATTGTTTTCTCTCTATTCCAGTGCGCTTCTTATGAATCGCCCTCTCCCCACCACACCTCCATGCCACTCTTCCCTCCAGAACGGTTTTAAACATCCCGATCAGTACTCGTTCCATCCATTCCTTCTGTCACCTCCGCCTATCATCCAGAAGCTTGCTCTCTTTACCCACCATGTCCTGCACTTCGTCGTTCCTCCTCCTCTTCGTCCACTCCATCCTTCTCCACATCTGCATCTGTAACGCCTCCATTCTTTTCTCGTCCTCCTTCCCACAAAGTAGATAGAGTTTATGGAAATAGTGAAAATAGGAACAGTTGAGCGGAAACGATGCGTCCCCTTCTGGGTGAAGAGAGCCAACTTTATTCAAGAAAGAGTTACATATTTTCCCTTAAATATTGTAAACATGATTCTCCACTCCCGCGGTTCCATTGAATTCCCGCCGGTCGCCGTAAATAGTAGCGCTCCAGTTGCTAGGCTGCATGTCAATACACTTACTATTTTCCTTTCTTCCTCTTGGGACTTGTGCAGACGACGCGACGGATTGAATGGAGACAAGAGGACCTGTGTGGATGGTGGGTGGAGTGATTGTTAAAGGCTGGTCACCAAGGCGACCGAGGAAGAGCAAAAAGGAGCGGAGGGTGTGTGTAAAAAGAGCTGAATGGAAAGTCGCCCCCAGTTAATGCCGCTCGACGGACTAAAACCCTCTCTCCTTCCCCCCCCCATCGCATGCAGCTTCGCTTTTGTTTTTTTTATCTGCTGGCCGCCAGCGGCGCTCGAATGGCCTCCTCCTCACGTCAGCCGCCACCTCGGGAAGGGCGATGAAGATCGGTGGTGACAAAGCCACTCGCATGAGTAGTCAGCGGGCGGGGAAGGTGCAGGAGAGGGTGGGTGGGGGGAGGGCGGAAAGGCAGGAGGTTAGCGGGCACCGCACACACACATACCGCGAGAAGTTTTTCGCCCGCACCCCCAAAAAAAATGAAGAGAGAAAAAAAAACAACTGATGAGAAAAATCGACTTCATCGACAAGGTGCCCACGGGTGACAGCCGGGAGAGAGAAATAAAAGATTGAATTATGGGGGATGAGAGGACACCCTTCACTCTACCGCGCACGCAGGGCGAGCCAAGGAGGAAACAAGAGAAGTACGAGATGGAGAAGAATGTGTTGTCCCTCGAGACGAGAGACAGAGGGATTCGTTTCCATGGGGAGGCGCTCTTCTCCATGGATTCGTGTTCCGTGACTAATTACCCCTTCCAAACGTGAATCATCACCTGAAAATTTTCAGAGAGCACCGAGTTGAGACTTTAAAAACATTTGCTAGAGTCTCAATTATGAAAATGTTACCCAAGCATTATCGCAGATAAAAAAGTGGATTAGAGAAAGAAGAAAAAGTAGTGCAAACCTCCTAGAACATGCATCTTAAAATTAAATTCATCTGAAATTCAGGGGCTAAGCAATACACAAATGACGGGCAGCAAAAAGCAGAAAATAAATACACAGTTGCACTAATGCCAGAATCAGATAGTTTAATTGATTACAGCAGTGCTAAAATTTGTTCAAGAATCTATTACTGATAATTTTTATTCAGCTGTTGGTGGGTTGTCTGGGGCAACGAATGTTGGCATTCCGCATCATTTTTATTTTAAGGATTTATACATTACAGGCGATTTCAGTCTTGGGCGCCTGGGTAAGGGCCGATAATTATAATAATATTAATGATCACTCCTGTCCACAGTTGTTCGTGAGTGATCGCCAATTCATTGTATCAAGCTCTGCGGTCATGCGTCATTCCATTGTTTTCTCTCCATTCCAGTGCGCTTCTTACGAATCGCACTCTCCCCTCCACACCTCCCTGCCACTGCCGGATAAAATCCTTCATGGCTGCCGACGTTTCGGGGTACGAGTCGTACTCCATCTTCAGGGCTGAATGATGACGATTCGAAACGTCGGCAGCCATGGAGGAGATTACGCGGTGGAGCACCCGAGCAACCTTCACTACCAGGATATACACTGTTGTGGAAGGGCAACGGTGAAGATTGGGCATCACGTTGTGGTTAAAGTTGAGGGAAAACACTCACAGAACAAATTGAGTGATTCTCAATTTATTTCCTGCGCAAAACAGAGAGGAATATCACTGTGGAAGTGTTTTTTTTTCGTCGTCCCCGAGTGATTCGGTACATGAAGTTACCGGCAAATCATATTTTCCTCATTCTGAAAATAATTCTTCTTTTGAATCTTATTGTAGTAATCAAGGTTTGCCGGAGTTTAATTTTAAATCGCACTACTGCCTGGCTTGGCGAGGCCTGGCAAATATCAGGGCTTTCAGCCCTGAGGGTGGAGTCCGACTCGTACCCCGAAACGTCGGCAGCCATGAAGGAGAGTACCCGGTGGAGCACCCGAACAGCCTTCACTACCAGCATACGCCGGGATAGCATCAGAAGCATCAGATCTTTTTTCAAAAATTTCGATCATTAATTGAAATCATTGCCATCAACTGGTTGCCTGTCTGCTGCCCATAGGTCCCAAACGACACGGTAGATGTCTCCACCTTCTCCCGTCCCAGACATCCTCCTCCTCCCTTCTCTTCGCCCTCACTTCGCCATTTTCATCTCCTCGCCTCCTCTTCCTCACCTCCCTCCACCTTCCACTTCCAATTCATCGACTTACTTTTACTTAAACTCCAATGGAATATCCAAATCCCCTTCCTCTTTTCTATAGTTCTCAATAATGATCTTTCCTCCCCAGCTCTTTGCAACGCCTCCTCGTTTCCCCTAGAATCTATTTCCCATTCCACTCTCTTCAGCTTCCCACAAGGAAATATTGACAACGGCCTATCGTTGTGGTTCTTGCAGGCCAGAGAAATGGGGCTAAAGTCAGGGAATCTCTTCAGTGAAATTCAAGCTGTGATGGTCGAGTCAAAGAGGCTGTCGGCTGACTGCGTCTTTGATACGGAAAGATGCGGTGAATTTGCCTTTGGAATTGCAATTTGAATTTGGCATGATAATTTGGTATGGTTTTTGCAAAGTTTTGAGTAAAATCGAATGTACGAAACCAAAAGTTTCACTATTGACCCTGATACTCTGCTAACTACACTGGCCTGCAAAAAAATATTTTTTGAAAGTTGTTTGAAATTTGATAACAGATTTTTATGTACTTTTCAGCGCTGATTTCAAAAATCTAATCCATTTTTGTCGACTAAATTGGACTTCCAGGAAAAAATTAAGCATTTCTTATCTTGAATTTGCCTGTTTCAGGGGTTTTTATAATAACATTGCATTTAAATGCGATAAACAGCGATATAAATTGAAGGTTATTTTGTCGAATTTACGGACAACTGGGTATAGGCACTGGTGTGTGCACAAAGGCGGACCGGGCAGGATAAGCCGCGGCCTCTCAGTTTCTCCATGGTGTCGCTGCACAGGCGTGTTGAGCAGTGAGACATGCGAATGAGTTGTCAATTAAAGGAAGAATTCAAGTTAAATCGTTGAATACAGAATTTATTTCGAACTGACTAACAAGTTACAACGAATGAACGGATGGTGTCGTCAGAAGTTGGGGGAGTTTCACTATTGACCCTGATGCTCTGCTAACTATCTATGCAGAATGAAAACTGTATCCAAGCATATTTCGTGCACCCCATCAAGATCAACATTAACCACTACTGTTTTCAGCGAACGCCTGTTCAGTACTGCGGACAATATTTCAGTCAAAAATAGATTACACCCAGATGGGGTAAAAATGTTGAATTTTTCAAATCAAAACGTGTAGAAAGAACCAGTGGCTGCCTGATTTAATGTGATATTTTAGTCGATTCTTTAAGAGCCGATTTGGATTAACGCGATTTTTTTAATCGTCGTAACTGGGATACGAGGTTAATTCTTTTGCTTCGGATTTATTTGGTAGGCAACGGAGGCGGGTATTACACTAGCCTCGCATGACTAGCGTAATTTGATTATGTACTCCAAGGCTTTAGGTATAGGTATATCCTTTGTAGATTCGATTAGATATTAGTATACCCTTGGGTTATTTGGTTCAGCAGTTATGTTTACACGGTGGCTCAATGACGGTGCGGCGTAGTTTGTATGCAGTTAAGTCATGCCATATGGTATTGCAAAGGTTTTGGAGTATTATAATATTTTAAAAGTTACATTTGGATTTAATTTTTCTAATTGTTCCTGCATGTGAATGTGGGAAAAGTTTACTTAAAATAAGATTGTTGTGCGATATTTATGAGGCTTTTGAGGTTTAATTTTTTGAATAAAGATGACTCTGAAATGAAATGTACTTAAGTGTGTTATTGCGGTTAAGCATTAAAACCATTGGTGTCGCCAGCCCTGGCCAGTTCCTTCCCCTGGCGTACCCCTCTCAATGGACCTTGGTGCATAACTCTGTAAGTGAACTACTCGAAAAAAACTTCATACTTTACCTTTGGTGATTTTTCTCCTTCACACACTTTATCCATTATTATCACCGTACTTACTCTTAACTGGCAAGTCACCCGGCGTTGCGCGGGAAGGATACTACCCAAAGAGGTGGGAAACTTGGAATTCGTGGTCACATAGCAGGATTTGTAGCAAAAGGAACAAATCAGGTATGATGGTGGCATACAGGTGTAACAGCAAAAAGTGGAAAAAAAAACGTTTTCCGTATGCCGCCCATTGGATCTGCTCATACCAGATCAGTTTGCCCCTAGAGGATTAATAGTTAAGTACTGAATCCTTTGAGTTGTTTTCCAATTTATCGTGTCAAGAGGTATGCCTACCCGGTAGGATGACCGACCACAGAAGTTGTATGACGTAACGTAACAAACTTAATTGAGCAAAGGACGCGTCGTACACAATCGAAAGAAGCATTGCGAGCTTTGAGAGTATGAGATACACTAACGTACTAACTTTGTTTGCAATCCGTGCGGCCGTATGGAAATGCATAGCGGACAAATAAACCGACATCCTTTTTTGTACACTTACAATTACAGATTAACTCATGTATGTATTGTGCATCGTTAATTCCCTTTATTTTCAGTGTTCGGGCATATGCTTTGGAAGCATTGCCTGTATGATGTAATATAAGTCAATGTTTTCCTGCTGTCTTACAACTGGCATGAAAAATATTTATCCGTAATATGCATCTCGGGCCCTTGAATGCTTTGAAGGAAACTCGAAATAACGTCATTGTTGTTAGACTCATAATGAATACGTATAAGTGTATTCGGTAGACAGATTTTTGACGCATCGCGATACACTTAATTCAGTGATTATTATGTATATAAATAATGCGGCATTTGCTAATTTCGATGCCATTGAGCGGTTTATAAATTATTTCTGTGTTTACAGCTGAGTGTGGTCGAGGAGACTTCAGTAGAGATTGAGATTGGATTCCCTGGGTCTTTGTAGCAGATGCAAGCTCATCACCATTTTAAATGTACACCATGTATATACCCTCATTAGTTCTTCAAAGTATTATAATTATTTTGCATTTCTGGAAAACATTAAAATAAATGGGTAAAAATCACGTTTTCTGTGAAGTCATATGACAGGTTTTTCTCGTCTTGTGGTTCACCTTCGATGTTGGATCATTACACCATTGGATCATATCTGTCTATTATCATTTTGATATTGTGATCTTTATACCTTTTAAAGCAATTATTTAAGTGCTCTCGATCACATTTTATTCTCCTTGGAAAAGTGAATATTCGGAAAAGTGCCTATTATCAAGCACCATGGAATTCCTGGAAAAGTCACGATGGTTCGATTCGATATTTGAATCCAGAAAGTGGAGACCCATTTTGACAAATTTGGAATTGACATACTGCCTAATCCATGTGGAATTCAGTCGAAGGGCTTCGAAAGAAGCCCAGAATTCTACCTCGATCGGAGAGAAAAAGAGTAATGGTTGACGTTTGTTGGAGGCGTAATCTAATGG
Organism: Ischnura elegans; assembly: GCF_921293095.1. Classification (NCBI taxonomy): domain Eukaryota; kingdom Metazoa; phylum Arthropoda; class Insecta; order Odonata; family Coenagrionidae; genus Ischnura; species Ischnura elegans. The sequence continues at coordinate 123,718,040 of NC_060248.1, forward strand.
GAGCGAAGTAGCACCTCACTGTCTATTTTTCGGTCCTTCCTTCCTTTACAATCTTTTTGCTCGGTGTAAATGTATCATACTATACATAATTATGATAATTTAAGTGCCAGGCCAATGCCGTATATTGAAACAGAAAAAAGCATTGATGTACAATTTGGTCTTGTGCGTGAAATCTGCGGAGACTACGTTAAAAAAATATTTTTCCTTTTCATCAAAGTCAATCTTAGAATTTGCGGCATGTCGTATGTAAATTGTCATAAAATATTTGGCAGTTTTGACAAGTGATCGCTTAACTTGTTGAAAATGTTTCCTTAGTTACTAATTGTTTATGTTGCTGCACAGTGGAAGAATTGTTGACTATCGATAGCATAACCAAGGGATTCCAATGTAAGATTATCGTAAACCTCCAAAGGAATGTTTCGTGAGCATGACGTAGAGGTGTTCCGGCATGTTTCTAATAGAGTGACTGAGAAAAATGTGATTCTTGATTCAGTGGTAGTTAGTCCACAGTTCGCAGGCTTAGTAAAGACGTAGTCTATGTCTGTCTGAACTAATTGTATTAAGGTTGCTGCCCTATGAATAGAAATCGCTACTTTTGGGGACTCTTGCACGGAATATAGGAGAATTCCGGATGATAGACCTGCATTCATCGTTTTGATCGCACTCATATTTTAAATGAGACTCAATTTTTCACAATTTTTTAATGATAAACAATTTTTCAGAAAGTTATTTTATAATTATATACAGACTGTCCCAAGTGTCGTGTGTCATTTTTGACCTGTAATTTTAGTAACTTTCCGTAAAGCTATGTTCATGAAAATTGGCACACTTATGGGAAAAGGTCCTAAGTTTTGTTGAGCGTAAGCAAAATTTTAAAATTTTGACCTTTTGACCTCACAATTTGGGTCCAAACAAAAAATTTGAATTTGCCTTATGGGGTTTCAATGTTAAAAAAATCGAGATAGAAAAATTTCTGAATTTCATTGACCAAGGTGTCATTTCTTATGGTTTCGGACCCGAGAAACCCGAAAATAACAATTTTATTTACGAAAATTCAACCGTTGACCCAGTAAGGTCACGGTCAAGGTCACAAGGGTGGCAAAAAGAATAGCATACCGACAAAGGTGTCGATCCATGGGTTTTATAGGGTGCCCAAGTCATTGGTATTGTCCAAATACCCGTATTATTCACTAATTGACCTACGAGGGTCACAATGGGGGCCAAAGGTCATAGCGTTCAACGTCGGGCCATCATGGCAACTAACGTGTCAAACCATGGGTTTTGAAGGGTCCCAAAGTTGGTTAGGCAGTTCATAAATCAGTATTGTTAGTTTTTTGACCTCCGAGGGTCACAATGGGGGTCAAAGGTCATAGAGTTAAACGTCGGGCCTTCATGACAACCAACGTGTCAAACCATAGGTTTTGAAGGGTGCCAAAGTCGGTTAGGCAGTTCATAGATCCGTATTGTTGGTTTTTTGACCTCCGGGGGTCACAATGGGGGCCAAAGGTCATAGAGTTAAGCGTCGGGCCATCATGACAGCCAAAGCGTAGAACCATGGGTTTTAAAGGGTGCCCAAGTCAGTGTGGCTGTTCGTAGCAGTTTGCATAATGTCGATTTTTTTACCATCGAGGGTCATAAGGGGGGTCAAAGGTCATAGATGTATGTTTTGAAATAATAGGAAAACTAATTTCCCCAACTAAAGGTTTTGAAGGGTGACCAAGTGAGTGGTGTAGTACACATATCCACTGCCTTTTCCGACAAGCCTCCCTTACCCTCTTAGTTTCACGCCGTTCTTAATTATTTATTTCCCTAGACATCCTTTTTCCCGACTCTGTGTCCACATTCTTCCACTACATATCTCTTCAAAGAAGGTCCTAAGGAGGTCTAACGCCACATAGGACTTTCTTTATAACTACGCTGAAATCCCATTGGTTTTAAAGGTCAACAAGCAAATAGCAAAACCCATTCATGCCGCTTTTCATTTAAGCATTAGACCTCCATTGGTAACGCTCAAGTTAAGGGTTGCGAGTTTTTCCCATGAAAGTCCTAAAAATATGTTAAATAAGTAGTTAAGAGAAAGTCCCAGTTTGACTGTAAAGACCGCAACCTTCTGACTGACCCTCGTCCTGCAAACATTACTGGCTGCAAATTTATCAGGACCTCACTTCAAATTCCAACTTGCAAATTGGTTGGGTATTTCTCTGCTTTGATGAGATTTTTGAACACCCAACAGTCTCATTGCTATGTCTTGGCCTTTCCATTAAGATGCTTTTGCCGCTGAGCACTATTGTCCGCGCAGCGTGTACTGGACAATTCCAGGTGTGCGATATAACAAAATTTAAATATTCTAAACTTGAAGCCCTAGAAAGTGTAATGTTGCAGCTTCGAGAAGAAGAGCATGGCATCCAAACCATTTCTGCAATTGGATGGTTGACTAGCGCAATGAAAACTCCATGTTCACATTTCAATTTATAATCCTATTAATTTTGTCGTCTAATGATATTTCTCTTTAATGGTTAAATATTTATCACAACGCATGATACAATCAAACTAAAAGATGGATTTATCCATTTCTTTTATGTTTTACCTTATGGTTTCGGACATAGCCAATATCTTTTAAACGGAGTTTCGTCTTTCACTTTGAGCTGCAAATCAAAATGATGTTTAGAGAAATAAATGATCAACTTCGGCATTAAGCTAAGATAGCATGGGAAGCCTGCCGGAAAGCACTGCGAGGAAATGGAAAATTTTTGGAAGGAAGGGGGGTAAGCGCATTGCATATTTTCTTTATGACCTTTGACCCCCATTATGAATTTCGGAAATCAAAAAAATCTGTTATGCGGAACTATGAACTGCAAAACTGACTTGGGCACCCTTTAAAACCCATGGTTCCACGCTTTGGCTGTCATGATGGCCCGAAGTTCAACTCTATGACCTTTGGCCCCCATTGTGACCCCTGGAGGTCAAAAAACCAACTACACGGATCTATGAACTGCCTAACCGACTTTGGCACCCTTCAAAACCTATGGTTTGACACGTTGGCTGTCATGATGGCCCGAAGTTCAACTCTATGACCTTTGACCCCCATTGTGACCCTCGGAGGTCAAAAAACCAACAATACGGATCTATGAACTGCCTAACCGACTTTGGCACCCTTCAAAACCTATGGTTTGACACGTTGGTTGTCATGAAGGCCCGACGTTTAACTCTATGACCTTTGACCCCCATTGTGACCCTCGGAGGTCAAAAAACTAACAATACTGATTTATGAACTGCCTAACCAACTTTGGGACCCTTCAAAACCCATGGTTTGACACGTTAGTTGCCATGATGGCCCGACGTTGAACGCTATGACCTTTGGCCCCCATTGTGACCCTCGTAGGTCAATTAGTGAATAATACGGGTATTTGGACAATACCAATGACTTGGGCACCCTATAAAACCCATAGATAGACACCTTTGTCGGTATGCTATTCTTTTTGCCACCCTTGTGACCTTGACCGTGACCTTACTGGGTCAACGGTTGAATTTTCGTAAATAAAATTGTTATTTTCGGGTTTCTCGGGTCCGAAACCATAAGAAATGACACCTTGGTCAATGAAATTCAGAAATTTTTCTATCTCGATTTTTTTAACATTGAAACCCCATAAGGCAAATTCAAATTTTTTGTTTGGACCCAAATTGTGAGGTCAAAAGGTCAAAATTTTAAAATTTTGCTTACGCTCAATAAAACTTAGGACCTTTTCCCATAAGTGTGCCAATTTTCATGAACATAGCTTTACGGAAAGTTACTAAAATTACAGGTCAAAAATGACACACGACACTTGGGACAGTCTGTATTTTTCATAAGCTACATTTGATGAGTCGTTTGATGTATTTACTGTTTACTATCTTTATTTCACCCCCTCCCTTGAATTTATACGAGTACTTCTCTATTAAAGGGCTGCTTATACAATGTAGGTTCATTCCCCAAATCGAAGGTCTTGTCAAACCGGAGCGAAGTACTTACCTTCCTCTTTTTGTCTTCATCCTTCGTAGCGTGCGCTTGATAACAGATGATCGACGCGGGGCGAAAAAAAAAAACAGAAGAGTGTTTCATTCCGTGTGGCTTTTGTCCTCGTCTGCGGTCGTGGATGCTCGGAAATGGCGGCTGTGGCGAGAGATTCGGAGTTTATCGGGTGTCTCTTTTGGAGGGACACACGAACCACTGACAGCGTCTTTTGGTCGAATAGAAAGAACATCTCGTGGCACGGAATTTTGAGGAGACGACCGACAGCTGATGTCAAACGCGCTTCGGAGAAAGGCGGTATTGGAGATAAACCCCGGCGTCGGCATTAACGAAAGGCGCTCGACCGAGTGCTGTATATACTTGATGTGCCCTCACTCAAGCCAAACCTCTCAAGTATGAATCGGGAGGTCCCTTAAAAATCTCTATCACCGGTGGGATTTGACTCCGGGCCCACTGGGTGGGAAGCCAACAATCTGACAACCACGCCAACACGATCCCCGAATCATTTATGTAAAAATTAAGCCTGGGAAATTAATCATTTTAACTGAATATAACAAATATTGATTCTTGGCGGTTTTATACCATATTTTGTTCAGTGGCGTAACTATGGGGGGAGGGGATGTATCCCCCCCCCCCAAAGCCTCATAGAAAACAAAAAATGATGTGAAAATCTTGACTGGATTAGATCTATAATAACTGCATCTGCTAAAAGTTAAATTTTAAGTGATAAAATGATGTAAAATGCATTTTCAGGCATGTTATTTTTCAAAAAGTTTCCTGAAATCCCCGTTTCCTGGGGGGGTAGCGCCCACTAACCCGTCTCATCCCCCCCAGAGCTCCCTCACCACCCCCCAAAGCATATTCCTAGTTACGCCACTGACTTTGATAACTGCTGGTGTTTAAGCCTATACTTATGATCCTCGTTTCGGAGGATTGAGGGGGGCCTTCTCTCATACATTCGCCCCTGATGAGACCACCATTATAGCCACTCTGTTTTGTCCTATGGTATAGTGTGACCTCGGTGACGAAAGGCGACGATACACGACGGCATTATTGTAGCATTATTCTTCGAATTTGTTGAGTGAGGATGTTTCGGGTTTGCCTGCCTCCATCTCTCGCGCATATCCTGACTATTAATGCTTAATGATAACTCAAGATATTTTACAAAATAAGATCGATGATAGTGGGGGAGTGAGGATCGAAAAACGGTTATAACTCATTTAATAATAGTATTGTATATTTACTGCATAACTGTTAGCATTATTTGAGTAAAAAAAATTCGGAGTTTTAGGTAGCCTCAAAGACACAATAGCCCGAGTATGGAGACTGCCTTTCGTAAATAAATCCATGGCATTGCTGGTTTTGCTGTACAGTATGTAATATATTGTACACAACTGAAATTTTCCGAACATATGTAGTATCCGAATATGTAGATACAAAAATAAGGACCATTTCATTTATCCCATATTGTGAAATCAGTTTTATTTATGGATAGTATCCTTTCCTTTAGCAGCATTTTAAGTGAGGAAACGCGGTGATATTTTAAGCGATACTCCCCCATCCACTCCTCGCATCCCCCTCTCCTCGCATGAGCTGTTGCACCCTCAATTTCGCATCCCTCGCCGTGACGGTCTTTTGTAAGGGTAAGGCCCGCCACCTAAAAGTCGCGGGTCCGACGCTTTGAATTGCGTGGGTTCTTGCCCTTGGTGTCGGGAAGCGAATAATCACACGCAAATGTTTGAAGTTTTGGACCCAAAGTTTATTTCCCTTTAAAATCCCAGTTTCTAAATCAGTTCAATGAAAATACATAAAGTAATGATGAATCAGAGCGTCTAGAATAACCATAGTTTAGGATATTACCAATGTCTAGGGAAGGAGAGGAGCTGCTGTTGATGGCAAGGGTGGATAGCAAAGCGCTTAGGTCGCAAGGGCCATACGGCTTCGACTCCAACTGACGGCTACGTGGGTGATTTCCATTCATGCGACTCACGCGTCGACTAGTGTCGACTCATGGAAACTGTTTATAACTCTCCAATTCCTGTGCGTTACCGTTTGTTGACTTGTGTCACAACAGTCGGCGACACACACAGAATGGAACACGAAAACCGCGACACAAGTCGACTTGTGTCGACGTGTGTCAATGACTGGAAGGCACCCATTGCTGACTGACCACTGGTGAGCCTACTGGTGACTGAGTAACTGCGTCAAGTAAGTGAGTGTAAGTCTGTGCATCTCCACCGTGCCATTATATAGGGAAGTGGAACCAGGATGTTTTCGTCGAAGAGGAAGGGGAAGAGGAAGGTTAGGCGTTCTTGAAAGTGAAAAGGTACCAATCCCGAGAAATAGTTTGACATAGCTGGCTATTCTGAGACATCACACAACAACACATTTATGCATATTTTGGAAATGGAAATCTTCCATTTCCGGATCACTACACTTTTCTCCACCCACCCTCCCCATCTCACTCCTTGAATCCACTATACATACATACATACGTGCCCCTTGATTGCACTCGATGGCAGTGCTCACGATTATGCTACTGTGCGGTGAAACGTGTTTTGCGAATCTGAAATATTAAAGCTCAGTAAACTTCAGTCTTTTGCTTATTCAACCATGAACATCCAATGATTACACCATGTTACTCGTGAAGCAACCAGTTTCCTTTGATGATATATTAGTTTGCAGCAAAAGAGTGGATGCCAGGACAAACATTACACTCGGGAAACAAAAGCTTGAAGAGGCAAATATAAGTTTTGTTACCTAAGAAGCCGACTAACTAACGATGGACGAAGCGAGAAATGAATAATCAGTGGGATATCTACGGCGACGGGAACTTTCTCGAAAGGGAAGGATTTACTTACAGCATATAAGTGTAGAAGTAAGGAAACAATTCATCGGATGATATGGAGCATTTTCTTTTTAATGTATTTATTTCACACACCATCGAAAACAGCATCATTAGGCCTATTAATCGTGGTGTTTGATAAAATTTTTACAATCAAGGGTGCACAAACATCCATGCCCTGGATGAGGTTACCTTACCCGGTCAGTACTCGAATCCGCGACCTATGGTTTCGCAGGCGAGGACTTTACCCCGCCGCCACCGAGGCTGGCGAAATGTTTCTCTATGGAAGCGAGGCTTGAACGTTGACAGGAGTGGAGAGTGGAGGCATTGGTGGTGCTGCCGAAGAGTGATGAAGATAAAATGGATCGACCTTGTTATGTAATGAGGACGTGCTAAGAAGAGTGGAAGAAAAGAGAAGCCTCCTGAAAACCTTAATCAGAAGACGGGACAATTTAGTTGGCCGCTTTATGGGACGCGATGAAAACAATCGTATGATCAATCGTCACTGATGGGAGTGAAGAAGCGCAAGGGACGGCCCCGAATGACTTAGTGCAGGCTATGAAGGATGTAAAAGAGAAGGAATACGTCACTATGAAAAGACTGGCGGATAGGAGAAAAGAATGGGGAGCTACCTAACGGGGTAAAGCTAGCATAACGGGGTAAAACCAATCCTGCCGACCCGCCAGCTGCCTGTGTCGGTCCCATACAGTTTTTTGTCGCTCCATACGGGAATGCGTTCCGATTTGCTGATATGGGGCTTTAGTGACGGTTTCAGCGACGGAAAAAGCGACCGGACGAGTGATGAAAAAAGTGATGGGAATCCTCATCATTGGAGTGATCGCGAAAAACAATTGCCGGCGACGATCATTCGCGATAGTGATCACTAGGAAATAATGGATCAAATTATCGTGTGATTCAGGCTTTGTATAGACTTTCTTATATTTTGCTTACTTATGTAGTACTTTTCTACAGCTTTTTTTATTGATCATACAATTAGTATCACAGCATAACGGGGTCTTTAGGTAGAATGTTGTACATGAAGATGTCGCTGTGCTGTGAAACTGTGTTTTTCTTGGAGTCGATAAAATTTTTTGTGGACAAGTGGGATACAACATCATGAATACAAGGTATTTCGAGTCGAGTGTAATGTGGTTGAGCATGCACTGACAGCTGTCGTTGGCTCCCCTCTTATTCACATGTTGGGATGAACTTCGCCGCACTGAGGACGGAAGGCGATTGTCCAACAATGTCCCACAACAGCGCAATTAAATCCCTTCAACGCGTGAAGAGGAAATGGACGCTTATCGCTTGATCAGGGTGCGTTTCTCTCGAGCGACCCTGTCTCTCGCCAGACCCCCAAGTGTGGGGGGGAATATGTAGGAACATGCATACAATGGGGGAGGAAGAGAGATTACGTAACGAACCCAATAAAAGTGGAGAGGTGCTGTAAACGATCCCTGGGCGTCCTCGCTTCGTTACCCTTTTGCGGTGCGGTTGGGGGATGTGCTGCACCCCCCTCCCTCCACCAGTTGGTTGGTCCCCCCTCCCACCCCACCGGGACCAATCGCACGTCATCGCCCCGGTCCCCTTCGGGCCGTGATTAATTCGGATGCCTCTGACTATCGCGGTGCAAATCATTAACAAAGCGACCCGATATGATTCGACCTCTCAAACAGTGTGAGGATGAATATTGATTAAATATTTAGCAACAGTAGCAATTTTATGCACCAAATGTTTAACCTTTATAACCCAATGTTGCTTCTAAGCAACATCAAAAATTGTTCAAATTCAGCTCTATTTAGGAGATATCTAAACTAAATATTATTTTGTAGTGTAAATTTTAATGACGAAATATTTAGCTGCCAGGATAATTATCATTGAGGGTAAAATTTTCAAGATTTCAAAATGAAAAATCTTGAAATTCGATATCTCCCAGAAACAGCTCTGGGTTAGAAAGGATTAATGGCCACGGTTTCGCAATAAATTGCAATAAACAAGGCCACTTGGTCGGATTATGATTATGACGCCAAGTTATTGAGATGTTTTTTTCTGAAATTTAATTGTTGTTTTTAAATTTCACGCCTAAAATAGGTGACGTGGGAACTTAGTGGGAAGGGCCCTCAGCCGCTGACTGGGTTCAGACACCTTTGGACACGTGGACGAAGCCAATATCCTCCAAGTTGGCGGTGGAAAAGTGAAAGATTGACTCCCTAGTCGTGAATGTGTGAGAATATCCTATGGCTAAAGCCTAGCCGGGGGTGAGCTCTACCCTTACCTGTAATCGAATAGTGAGTGAGATTGGCCGGAAACTGCACAACAGTTACACTATGTCACCTTTTCGTAAATGCTGTTGGAGATAATAATACCTTCTTCTTCGTCTTCCTTCCCTGATTATAAAGCACATTTTGGCTTACTCGTACTTGTTCTTGCAGTTTGGGTGGACTTAGGCACCATTTTCATTGAATCACTCGATTTTCGTTGCTGAAAACAGTTCTAGGAGGAAGAAAAGCTAGTCAAGTAGGAAAAGAGTATGGATAAAAGTATTGTGCTCGTTGACGGGTTGAAAAGGAAAAGAAAAAGAGAATTCGAATAGTTATTCTGGTATTTTTGAGTTGACTACGGTGCTCTTTCCCATTAATAACTCCATTCCCCCTGCTGAAGACTATGCTAAAGGGAGGGATACTTGTCTGGTGAGGCTGGAGGAGGAATGGGAAGGTTGAGTTTGCGCAGATGGGATGATGGGGATTTGGCCTTGTGCCGTATTGAAGAAGGAAATCCTATTTAGAAACGGAAACCGGCTTCGGTAATGGGGAAATTTGTGTGTTGTACTCCAAGCAAACCTATTTTGCCTGGCAGATTAGTAATTTTAATTTATTGCCGAGTGAAATTAATTTGAAAATTATGGACATGCATAAAAAAATTACGAAAACGCTGTTATTGCTCTAAGAAAATTGATAGATAATACAATATTATTTTTAGTTGCGTTTAAAGTGATATGCTTTTTGCGAAATTTCTCTGTAATATACTTATACTCTAGAGAATGTAAAAAAATCGGACGTGCGATAGGCATTTTGAGTGTGTTTATTGTTTGCTGCCCTTGGCAGAATTTCGCCCCCGCGACCCCCGTAACCATTGAAGAGCCTTTTTTCTCCCACCCCACCCCCCTATTTCGAAATATCCCTCGACAATGATAATCATTTCTTCGTATCGTTGTGGAGGGGGCGGCCGTTGCTTGTGGTGGGGGTGGTGGATAGGGGGTGTAGTGTTACCACCCCCCCCAAGGGACTCTCATTCATGAGCAGGATCATCCCCCGCCCACCCCCAGGGGAGGGATCGGGTTGGTGGTGAGAGAGAGTGCATGCTCGGGTATTCTAATTCCACCCCTGAACGAAGGGAAGGGATGCGCGACGAGAGGCCGACATATTTTATCATCTGCGAGCACCTTTCACAATCCTCCTCGGGATATCAGTCACGATGTGGACTGATTTGTTCGATGTGCAGCCCCATCGCATGCTTTTTGGATTTAGAGGAGATGTAATGGAATAGTTAGGCGTGGGTACCCAGTCTGACGGAAGCCGCCAGCCTCTTACAAGATGGTGGCTTGGGTGGTTTTGCGCATGACCAAGGACCATGCGCATATGACTCTCCAGACCACACTCACATCCCGATTGAGCTGTGAACTGATTTCGGTGAAAAGGTTCGTGAAAGCCATTCATTTTATGACATATCATTGATTGATGTGAAGCGAAGATGCTAAAAAAAAGGATTTACGAAACGATTTTATCGTAACTTCATTTATAAAAAAATCAGTTTCCAGGCTTTATTAAAAATTTTATGTAAATAACATCCTGAAACTTAGTTTGGATAAGGAGTAACTGATGTGACCAACAGTGGCGAAAGCCCTTCTAAACTTCTTCATCTCGGGCAACCTATCTCACGCCTGCGCTAATTTCGAGTAAGTCGCATGGTTACTAATGAGTTTAGTTCGGCCTCGAGCGACAAATTTTTTCAGTTGAGTTTGCTGTCGTTCAGCAGTCAAAAATACATTTAAAGCTATGGAAACACATTTTAATTTTTCGTATTCATAAATTACTAAATTTTAAAATTTGTATCAATTATGCATGTGAGATACTTGGCTGTCACAGTTATTAAAACGAGGGATACCACTTTTACTATGAAAATAACCAAAATTCGTTCAATTGTATTAGGCTCAACTATGTGGAGTTAATACTCGAAATTGAAAAGGAGACTTCGTTGATTTCCACTAATTTATTTTGTCTGTACGGCATGTTTCGAACCATAGAGGTCATTATCAAGGTGCCTTGTTAATGACCTCTATGGTTCGAAACATGTCGTACGGACAAAATAAATTAGTGGAGATTAACGAAGTCTCCTTTTCATTTTCGATAACCAAAATTATTTAGATAGTTCTTTAGCTTTTTCCTCATTAAGTATAGTTTAATCTTGATGAGAGGTTTTCGAAGGTTCTCACGGGCAGTAGCTTGGGTGGGTTCTCCCTACGATTTCACGACCAGTGATTGGCATTTTCAAAAAGGAGATGAATTTTTCGGATGGCCTTTTCGTCTCGGCGTGTGGATAGGAAGTCGAGGCTGCTCCGTTTTTCACCGCCATTCAGGAGACACTGATTCGGAATAAAGCTCGGGCATAACGTACTATTTTGTGATATTTTTGGAACGTAATGTGAAGAGATTAGTCCAAGAAATGTCCCTCTCACATCCCCCTGATCGTCCGGTCTCTCGTCGCTAACATTAAACATTTGCTAACATTAAACAATTGCTCAGTATGGACCGGGCCTTTTGCAGTAAAAAATATCTTATCTTTGTGGTACAAATTGTGGTTCCATAAATAGCGAGGCAATACGCGTGATAAATATAATTTTTCTTAAAGTTTGACATTATTCTCACGTATCCATGGGTAAACTACCAGGTAAAATTGAATATAAAATCCATAATTAACTTTTTTAAAGGAATCTGAAATTTATTATCGTTAGCTTCTATATTTCTTTATTAATATTAGTGAGTAATTCTCACGTCGTATTTAATATGAGTACACGCCTCTGCCATCCATAAGAATAGTATAATAGGGTAGTTTCCTTCATCAAGGAAAGTGAAAGCATTGATTGCGATTCGTTACCCACCATAAGTGTATTCATAATATACAAATTATTTGGTTTTAGAAATCCCAGTTTAGACGAATGACAATGGTCAATTTTATCCTCATTTGAAAAAGTCCAGATTGGCGCCCATGCGATGCAACTCCACGTGACGTCACAGGAGCCTAGTTTCTATACGAGTAGGTTGGAGTTTTACATCGTCTGAGATTACCAGTCGCGCGGGCTTTTCCCATCATTAATACTTAGCCGTCGCGTTTTCGCGCGCTTGAAAATTTTCACATTTCATTTAATCGCGAAAATAGATATCGTCGTTTAAAAAGTTAAAATCGTGAAATGCGTACTCAAGAAGTAATAATCTTTCGATGTGGTCAATAAAAAATAAAAGGAAACCACCCTATAGCCATGAAGATGGCGCTGTCCGATATTCTTGGCGCGGAAGTGAAGATTAAAAGTGAAGTAAGCCTTCCAGAGATTTTCGCACTTCTCCCGCGCGACTATTTTTTTATTGAAGAAAGATTTCGTGCTTTCCCGGCGAATGGACTTGGTAAAGAGTTCTCGGGATCGCCACCGGGTCAGGAACTCCATATCTGCCAACGTTTCGATGTCCGACTTGGTCATCGTCCTCAGGGCTGTCACAAGGCCCTGAGGACGATGACCGAGTCGGACATCGAAACGTTGGCAGATATGGAGTTCCTGACCCGGTGGCGATCCCAAGAACTATTTTTTTATTGTGTATTGTATCCTGAAAGTTTCTGAGTTTTGAGTGGAGCCTTGTGAACACTAAGCGGTTGATAGCCGTTCAATATTATTGTACAATAAGGGTTGCACAAAGTGTTGACGGAGGCCGGCGGTCAATATTATTGCACAGTATTTTGGTTTGTGCAAAAGATTGTACCGTGTGGAGGCGATATTGAAAGTTGTGCAGTATATTGCGCAATCGCGAGCACATACGCACAACCTCATTGTGCAAAGTAACAGTCCCTGCCACAATTTCATGGACTCAACATAGTGATTGAATGTGAATTGTCTTGCGTGATAATTGCTGTGACCGCAAGTCGTAAAAATGGAAAAATATCCGTTTTAATTCTTAATTTTTTTCACTACTTTTTGTCTCTAAGCATCTGGGTATTTTTCGCGGTACTTTTCTATCAGAACATCGTAATGCTCTCCCTTTTCTCGAGATGGCTGCTATAATAATAATAATTGATCCCACGGAGCCGGAAGACCACGACGCAACTCAATTAATTCAACAATAAAATCTTTTTTGGTTTTCTTGTCACCAATGATAATTAATTACGCATGATTGAGACGACTAGTTCAAACGACCGCTAGAGGCTAACTGACTGTACATTACGCAATATTGCCAACAGTCGGTACAATATTATCCCATTTGCACAATATATTTTCAAGATTTTGAAAATCACCCAATATATTGCACAAACCTTCAATGATGCCCACATACGATCATTTTTGTTGCAGAAATCCAAATATTATACAATAATATTTGCCGTTTAGAGGTCGATTTAGCCCTTACATCTCCAATACGAATGTTTTTTCTCGGCATTTTCTGCAACCTAAAATAAGACAATTTATAATCCTGGCCAATGTTAAAATGTGCCTTGATATACTTTCAAGATAATCGTTTGCGTTGTTAAAAATATTAGGACAGGGAAAAAAGGCAGAATACATTACATACATACTATCCCGCAAGCAGCATCGACAGGGTTTGGCAGGGGTTGTTAGGACACTAACAAATGAAAAGCAAATGGGCGCACGAAGCCTAGCATTCATTATAATTCCTTTATTGTTCGGAATAAAACGAATTCCAATACCAATCCATTCGATATAAAAATTCTATAAATGCATAGTTTCTTCTGGACATAGGTATACAAACTTTCCCACAGGTCGTGTGTCATTTTTGACCTTTAATTTTAGTAACTTCGCTTCGAGCAATTGTCATGAAGGTTGGCATGCTTTTGGGGAAAGGTCCTAAGTTTTGTTGAGTGTGAGCAAAATTTTACAATTTTGATCTTTTGACCTAACAATGTGGGTTCAGACCAAAATTTTGAATTTGCCTTATGGGGTTTCAATTTAAAAAAAATCGAGATTGAAAAAAGTCTGAATTACATTGACCAAGATGGCAATTCTCAGGTTTTCGGACACGATAAAACCGAAAATAGCTTTTTTATTTACGAAAATTCAACCAGGTCAAAAGATCAAAATTGTAAAATTTTTCTTACACTATCAAAACTTAGAATATTTCCCCATAAGTATGCCAACTATCATGAAAATTGCTCGAGGCGAAGTTAGTAAAATTAAGAGGTCAAAAATGTCACACGACCTGTGGGACAGTCTGCAATTAGTGAGGCTCCAAGTTGATGTTCTCCGTGTCGCTCTGATATTTTCAATAGGGTAGTTTCCTTCATCAAAGAAAACGAAAGGCATTGATTGCTATTCGTTACCCACCATTAGTGTATTCATAATATACAAATTATTTGGTTATAGAAATCCCAGTTTAGACGAATGGCAATGGTCAATTTTATCCTCATTTGAAAAAGGCCAGATTGGCGCCCATGCGATTCCACTCCACGTGACGTCACAGGGACCTAGTTTCTATAAGAGTATATAGGAGTTTTACATCACTTGAGATTACCAATGCATGCATGAGGCACAGAGCTCAGGGAAACATGTCTTAATAATCACCTATTAAAACTGCCTAAGGTCGGAAAGTTTCATTCGTTTGATAAGGTATTAATAATCCCTATTTAAGCCAAGTGCTACCAGCTAGCAGGGTACTCTGCTACCTGCTAGCATCCTGCGTCGTGTCAGCGCTCAAAGCCTCGCCCCAAGGTCACCTAACTTGCGGCTGCGGAACCAGAACGACGTCACACGGGGTTTTCCCAGCATTCATACTTAGCCGTCGCGTTTTCGCGCGCTTGAAAATTTTCACTTTTCATTTAATCGCCAGTTGCAGTTTTTGACGAATCGCGACGATCTCCTTTGTATCTTTTTTTTTTAATTCTCGCATTAATTATTTCTGCGCCGGATCTCATATGCTCGCTGCATGTTCTAGGTGTGGCCATGCGAGTGCGAAGTAGCACCTCTCTTTTCCTATTTTCATCCAAAAATCTTCCCGTAACACGCGTAACGAATATCCTTTGCTTTTTCATGGCGCTGCAACAAATATATGTGTGTTTCTCTCGATAGGCTATCGCATAGCTTCCAGATATATCCGACTGGTCGTGCGATACGCCGCCTTTAAGTTACCGTCACCGTTAATTCGATTACTTCGGCTTGACAACACCCGTATTAATAGGGGGGACCTTTGGACAAGATGTTTCCTTTATGCTGCGCTGCCGTAGTTAGAGAGGGGCCTTTTCATTTCATTTGTAGTCCCCTGGGGGCCCCCCGCGCACGTGTGTAAAGGGGCGATTCAATTGAGGACCCTCTCTCCCTCCGTATACTTTTAATGAAGCTGCCTCCTCTTTCACTTTCCGATGGGGTCTCTTCCAATCCATCCATCCCATGATGCCGTGCGGCGGCCCAAGTGAGGGGGGGGGGAAGGGGCGTCCCATCGCGCCAACGGGTTTTAGGTTTCTCATCCCCCACCCTCTTACGTTTATTTTTTTAAGTGGAAATATTCTCCCCCCTTCCTCTCCCTCTATACATACACACACCCACGAACACCTCCCCCCACACTTTTATTTTTTATGCCTTCATTATTATTTTTTCCGCCGAGGTGTGCGGCGAATGCGTTTGCGCTCCCACCCCCTCCTCTCCCAGGGAAGAGGGGTGGTGGCTCCCCCTTTCCACCGCTCCCCCTCCCCTGCATCGTCTTACTCCTTCGGGGGTGTGTGCGTTGGCGGCTGCAAAAGGAGCGGCTACCTACCTTATACCTCTCCGCACGTCGTGCTTCATCTGTGAACATGATTGTCATGGTTACCTCCCGTCCAAACGCTCCTACGCCGTCGCCTCCTCCTCCCGTCACGAAAACCTTTGCGCTCAAAACAATAGAATGACGATATGCCACCGTCGAGCCGCCCTCGTGGAGCTGCTAATTGTAAGTCATTGCGCATCCAGTTGTATTTGATAGTTCCTTCGAGAATTGCGCTCCATTTAAATGCATGTGATTTGGTTTTTGGTTGAAAATATTTTTTTGCTCTGCTGGATCCATTCTTATATGATTGAGATATGGAGGAGATGTCATAGAATGGTGATAATGATAATATTAATAATGATAAATGGAGAGGGGAAAATTCTGCGGACTATTGCTTACAAGACGCTCTTAAGGAGAGAGAAAGGAGCGCGGCGTGGAAGATGCCAGGGGCGCAGCTAGGAATTAGGGCTGGGGGGGGGGGTTTAGGTGCAACTAATACCGGGGTGTGTGGAGGTATGGAATACCCACCAGGATAAGCGGTAGTTGGGAGATTAATAAATTGTGGAATTTTAAGATAAATGGTTCAAAATGGAGACTGCTTTCTGAGGTATATTTCATTAATATTTACACTATTCTATAAGTAATATTAATTCAATTAAGTAAAATGGATTAAACTTAAAAAAATTTCTAAGCTCTGGGGGGGTGGTTTATCCCCCAAAACCCCCTCCCCCTCGCTGCGTCACTGGAAGATACTATTATTAAACAATGGGTTAGTCGAAATAAAGCGGAGTGAACATGCAGACAGAATATTAATAGCGGGTAGTGAAAGAGGCGATGCTTCAAAAGGAAAAATAAGTGCGGGTGGACGGAAGGGGAATGTGGAAGGATAACCAATTCTAGAAATGTGCTCGAGGGAAGAGACACTGGCGTAGGAAGAAAGCTGAAACGAGAAGAAGAAGAAGAATGTTTGTTTAAATGATATAATTATGACACTATGGTATGATGATTTAAGCTCTTCTATTACAACTTCCATCGTCGCATTCTAATTTCACGCACTTTTCCACTTCCACAATACTATGATGAGGACACATACATTGGTGGTGGCCCAAGCAGTCCGTTCCGTTGGAGATAATAATAGTCCTTATATAAGGGTAATAGGGTTTATAGGGTAATAATAATCGTTTATTAAGCCAAGAGCTACCTGCTAACAGGGTACTCTGCTACCTGCTAGCAGCGTCGTATCAGCGCTCAAAGCCTCGCCCCAAGGTCACCTCACACGGCGGCAGGTGGAACCAGGATGAAGTCCCACGGGCTTTTCCCAGCATTCCTACTTAGGCGTCGAGTTTTCGCGCGTTTGAAAATTTTCACTTTTCGTTTAATCCCGAAAAATAGATATCGTCATTCGAAAATCTAGGAGCGTGAAATGCGCACTCCAAGAGTAATAATCTTTCCATTTAGGCAATAAAAAAATAATAGGAAACAACCCTATTATGACTTTGTTAGATAAAATCACTACGAATTTAAAGTTCTATTAACATCGGTGGTTTGAGGCATAACTTTGTGAAAGCGATGCACTACGAAAAGTACATCCCCTCCAACGTCCATACCTTCCCTAAGGGAGCCTCCTCCCCCTAACTTCTTTCAAACCGTACGACCAAGTTCTTTCCCCCCTCCCTCATCTCTGTTGACCAATCCATTCAACCCAATTACCTTCCTCCCTACTCCCTCCAAGCCTGGTGTAAATTGATGTGATGGACCTCTGTAGAGTTCACCTGATGTTGACGTCTTCCGTTGAAACCCTGGCCGTGTAAATGTTTGAATTAATATTTCATGTGAAAGCACTAAGTTTCTTCTTTTTAATTTTTCAATTAACATCACAGCAAAGCTTATTTCTCCGTAAATTTCGGGCCACTCTTCCCGTCAGCGGCGCACGTGGCACCTTTTGTAAGCCCCATTTAAGTGCGCGTTGAGTGACAACACATCCGGGAGAGTACTACAAGAGAATCGTCTTTATTGCAATGTTAATTATGAATCACCGTCGGCCATGGTGGGAGGTCACGCACACTCTCCTCAGCTGATCCCGCGCGTCTACGTTCAATTGTTTTGTGTTCAGTGCTTTGAAAAACCACTCTTTGATATTATTCGCATCGATCGCTGCCCCCCTCCTTACCCTTCGTTCCACCTGTGGGGGCGGGGAGATAGAGGGTAAAGGCGCCATTTTGGATCTAACCCCACTTCTCCCCCCTAATCCGCCCGCGCGCCCCTCTGCGCGTCTTGCAGGTGCGTGTGGAGATTTTTTCTTTCCTGCGTCTAAAGGCCGTTTTACACGGTACACGGAATTGCGCGGTCTGACGTACGACGTACATCAGAAGGCGCAATAAAAATTGCGATGTGTAAAGCGGTGAATTGCTAGAACACATCCGAGAATGCGTGGATGCGAGACGGCAAAATAACCCCTGTTCTAATTTCGTTCATCCATTCGCGCAATTGCACACCATTTTCGAAAGTAATGCAGCTCTAACCTGCGCAATTCCATGCATCGTATAAAACGGCCTTAAGATAGGGCACGTGTCTTGGGTTTTACACTCGTAATACATAGCTTAATACTGAACGTTGAGGATCTAGCTGTGTTTCTTGCAGGTACATAACCTAGTCTTATCATCGCATCATCATAGTACTATAACCCTAATATTTATATCCTAAACCTCCATTTCAGCTGCTTCCTTTAGTTCACTCGTCTACGTTCTTTTCACTCAATAGTGTCCTTCTTTTCATTCGTCTCAAAACATTCATCTCTAGCTCTTCCTCGGTGTATGATCTTTCCTTCAAATTTTCCCCCTCCATATATGCCTCGCAATCGCTGTGTCACAATATCTTTCTTCGTCGTATGATTCCCCTTAGTGATGAAGCAAATTTGGTCACCATGGACCCGCTAAAATGCACCAGATCTATTGAATTTAAAGTCGATTGCTGTTTTTTTGACACTTTATCTCTTGTGCAGTACAGTTATTTTCCTTAAGTCTTATGTTGTGTTATTATCCACCGGAAACCTTCCTCTTAACATGGTTCCTTTACTTCTCCTTCCGTCCTTCGGTTCACTTCCTCGTTTGGCCTCCTATCTTTCCATGCGGTCTTCAACCCACGCCAGGTCCTGGAGGCTTGTGGGGGCAGCTATTTCTAAGCTTTCATCGGGACTACTCGTGGGCGTTTTTTACTAGAGCTAGAGATGGAATCAGTTGCATAGAATAATTAATTCAAATATTTTACTTAAAAATAATTTGTCTTCTTAATTGGTGTGTTTAGTTGCCGCATGTCCTTTCCTGATGTATGCATGGAGTATGAAATATGGCGCGAAAAAATCATTTGACCTACTTCCAAGTTCCTATGAGTCGGTGAAGTATGCCATCAGGCTGCCTTTTTATGTGAATATCAGGTTAGGCTTGCCAGAAAAAGGGCCTTATGCCCTTATTTGAGTACAGGAGATAGCTGTTCGAGGAATAATATTTTTACTTCGTCGTAATTCAACGAAGAACGTTAATAAGTACAATTTTCCAACATCGATTAAATTGCAAAGGTGAGATCTGGTGTCTTACTATACGAATCATTGAAACTGCACCATTATTTTATGATAACCCTGCTTTATATTTTGTTCTATACATCCTATGTTTACTAATTTAGAATTAATCCTGGATAGATGTTGTCTGTGATGCTGGAAAAACATTTTTTTAAACCTCGTACGCGAAAAGTTCTTGCTTTCCGTGAGTGCCGCCATTTATGGCGCTGGCATACAGCTATATCGAAGCCATCCGACTTCGCGGGGCGCTGCGTTCTTCAAAGGTCGGGTCTATAAGTAAATGACCTTTTTCTCTGCACATCCTTGTAAGGTCTTTGATTTTGGGAAAGATTAAAGTGAAGAGGCTTCGCCGTGGTGATCACGATTACGCCTCAAGGTTGAGTTAGGCCTACCCCTAGCGAAACCTGAGATGCACTGTTGGTAGAGAAAGGATAGACCACCTAATAGAAGCGATGTTCCATAGATTTCAACTCTAGATACTCACGAGCACACATTTTGAGTCTGTCGAGAGGCGCGGGGATTAAGTGTGGTGCGGTGGACACCAATCACGCCCTCCAGTCGAGGGGAATGGCAATATGGCGGCGGGCGCAAGGGTCGCCTTTTCTAGCGATTATAACGAGATTGGTGCTTTGGCTACCCACTCCCCCCCCTCTCAGCCCCTAATGACCGATTCCGTATATTATATCCCTCGTTTATCTTCCACGCCTCTTCTTCTTCTTAACCGCCAGATGGCGCGATGCGGTCGTCATCCCGGTGGGCTTATATTAGTGGATGTCCCTGGGGTTTCCCTCCGTGATGGGTTGGATGTAAACCGCATCGCTGACATAATCTGCGTAAAAGGGTGGAAGAGGGAGAAATGGACTCTCGAGGGATGGAGAAGGTTATGGAGGGGTGCGATATCTATGACCTTGGGGAATCCCCACTTGGTGGTGCTCAAGCAGAGCTGTTAGTTCGATTTGGAATATCAGATGGCGTGCTTATCAATGGAGGCGTTGAGTAAAGCTTCCAAATAGGTACAGACACCCCCACCCTTCCAAATAGGTACCCCCCACACCTATCTCATCCACGTCCCTGCGTTCTCCTTGTAGAAAATACTCATGATCACACAACACTGAAAACGCGGCAGTAAAAGTTTCCGTTCATTTATAGCATCTGATCTGCGTAATCTACCGAGATGGAGTGGAGTATGTCTATATTCATGTTGAGAGGTTAATTTTTCCGAAGAAATAACTTTCAATTCGATACGTCCAAGTGTATTAGGCGAGATGGGGTGGAAAAAAATGGGGAATGAATTGAATGAAACTTATGCATACAGCAGAAGAGTTAATTTTCGCAATGATAAAAAAGTGATCGGTATGCATGAGTTTTATTCAATGCATTCCCAATGTTGCTCCACCCCATCTCGCCTGATGCACTTGAACGTATCGAATTTAAAGTAATTTCTTCGGAAAAATTAACCACTTCCTTAATGGAGAAAGTGGTTTTTTATTTCAGTGACTCTTCCTAAGAATGCCAAGTAGTGGCTTACATATTTTACGTCACACCCGATTATCATTCATCAGCAAACATTCGTATCACTTGTTACGATTTTATGGGCAATCTAGCGCTTAGGTTTTACATAGAATCTTCAAATTATACTAATCACCCCCACCTTCTTCATCTGTTGTAATTCTTTCTTCAGCTCGGCGCTATTGCACTCCATGCCACTCACGAAGGCTGCTCTATCCTTACTTCTCCGGGTCCTCAACATCCTAGCCTCATGATGGTTTCTCATTCCTCATCCTCACTCAGTCTCCTCGCCTTCTCCATGCCTCTTCCTCCGTACCCACATCTCGTGTGCCTTCACTCTTGTCCTCCTCCTTCAGCCTTCCGCTTTCAACCCCCTTCTATCCAAATCACTTTCCAATCGATCATCAGTGGCGTTTTATTTGCACTCCAACTCGACAACCCTCCCTTCAAAAGTTTAATTTTGGTCATCGAGCGTAAAATATTTCGTAGTTTGATAGAAAATATTTTGCATTGCATGTGATGTACGAATTAACGAAGCTGTAAAACGAAGTGATACCACCTTTGAAGAATGAGGAAGTTCGTCCTGTCTGTGGGCGAGGTGGAATGCATGTAAGGAGCTGAGCTGCTTCGTTGTATCCATAGAAGATCTCAAGGATTTTTTAAGCGGATAAGGCGGATTCTTCGTTACTTGCTGTGTAACATCGGTCAAAAATTTGGTTATAAATATTCATTATTGATAGCAAATATTTAACCAAGCGTTTCGGTACATCATAGCACCATCTTATGTTCGATTAAATGCCAAGTATCTCATTTTATTTAAGACTTCCTCTCTAATGTATACTATATGTATCGAAACGCGTAATTAATTTTCACAATGATAAAAAAAGTTAGCGGTATGCATAACTTTTATTAAATTCAGTCCCCATGTTGTTCCATCCGATCTCGCCTAATACACTTGAAATTATCGAATTTAAAGTTATTTCTTCGGAAAAATTAACCTCTCAACATCAAGATAGACAAATATCACTCTATCTCGGTAGATTATTCAGATTAGATGCTATAAATCAGTGGTTCCCAAAGTGGGCGCTACCGCCCCCTGAGGAGCGTTGCTGTAGTCTATGGGGTCGAAAAGTGCCAAGGGAGCGGCAGGGGGACGCCGGAGGGTCCTGACAATGTGACAAATGCGAAGGTTCCGTAACCTTCCTTTTGTCTTCATTTTCAAGCTTCGCTTCTAAAGTTTACTTTGTTTCCCGCATATGGAAGTAATTTAAACCATGCGTTTTCTTACATTTTAAAGTAAGAACGGTTGAAAAATATTTCCAAGCCTTTCTTGCACGAGGGAAACGTTTGAAGGGGTTTAGTCTCATTTGGTCTATCGTTGGTACAACTTCACGACAAAGAGAACTTAATTATTTATTAGTCATTTAATAGGTCATTGTTTTTAATTTAATTTTTACTATGTTCCTCATTTGGTTTATTAGTATATGATTCTGATTATTATTTGAAAGACACCGATTAGGAGTTATTGAGTATAGGTTTATGGATCCAAGGGGCGGTGGCTCGAAAATGTTTGGGAAACACTACTATAAATGAACGGAAAATTTTACAGCAGCGTTTTCAGTGCTGTGTGATCATGAGTATTTTCCATGAGGAGAACGCAGGGACGTGGATAAGGCAGGTGAGGGGTCGGCAGTTATTGGCGTGGCGAGGAGTGCTGTTGGTGCGAAAGTGCCTTCGAGGGAACATTTCGTAATTTTGAGGGAATTTAAGGGGAGTGGGAGGTGGGGGGGGGGGGTTGATATTCGGGGGGTGGAGAGGGGGAAGTCGGTTGGACGCGTGCGTGGGATCGATATACTTGGGGTGCCGGGGGGGAGGGGATGGAGGGGGTGGAGTCGAGGGGGTAAATGTGCCATACATACCTACCTATACGTACATATATATACGTATTTACGCAAGTTGTAGCTACATGTGTTCGCACTCAGTCGCCCATGTGCTGTGTTATGTAGAGTAGAGTAGAGTTTGAGGGGGAGGGGGGAGTCGTGGGGGGGGGGATGAGGGGCGGGAGGGGGTGGTCGGTGAAGTGGGCGTTGCCGGGAGCTCGGGTGGAGCCATCTGCGGGCCCCCGTTCCAAGCTCCACTTCCCGAAAACGTTTCATTGGTCCAATTTCGAAGCGAGCCCGAAGTCACGCGTGTGACCTCTTCTCTGAGTGATTTATTTTTGAGAGCGCAACGATTTTAGCTCAGATTGATGAAATTCTTGGAGGCAACCAATTGATGACGTACATATTTATTTTTGGAATTACAAATTGACTCCTTCGTTAATTTATCTGTTTTGAACTTTTGTTTTTCCCAATCGATAAGATTACCATTTTCCTTATTCTGACGGCATTTTTAATCGGGGAAAATCGAAGTGGTTCCATGAAGATGGTGTTGTAGGGAAGCAAAGTGCATGAATGTAGTCGCAATCGTGATAATCCTGCCGAAGAACTAAGCCCTCAATAGGGAAGTGCATGTGTATTTCTTATTTGCAATGTCAACTAAAGCACTAATGTTAATTTCCTCTAAATGATCAATCCCTTTTGAGAGGAATCGAACCGTAGCCTTTGGCCTTACCGATGGCACGCCCATGATCTTCGTTTATCATGATAACTATAGTATAGCCATCGAGGATTTAATGTTATGTGTTCATGGTACAGCAAAGATGTTTAAGCTTGAGATTTTAGCGGCATGGATAGACTGATATCATTGATGATGAAACTTAACACCTCGCAAAAATCACAGTGAAACACTGATTGTTGTTGGTACTGACTCAAGTAATACTCTCCAATATTGCGTATTGATATGAACCCTTGGAAATGCTTTTAGCAGTTGAATTTTGATTGCGTGCCTTTGTGTGCGGAGTTAAGTCGAGTGTGAATGAAATGACGAAATCGTAGGCCATCAGATGAGTGTAGCAGACCTCAAGACTTGTTAGTATGACCTGCTGATGCCACTTCGGGAAGTACATGTCTGGAAAGTCATGGCCCTGTTTTTCTCCAAGTTGTTTTTGAAAATGTATTGTTGAATTTAATGAATTAACCAATTGCTAATTTAAATGAAAAGAAATAAGCAAAAGGGTTGCCAATGGTCAAGAGTTGTTGATTAGTTACAGGATAAGATGGATCAGTCAAAGAGGCAACAACGGCAATTATAATTTGAGATTAATTGGACCTTATTTACATTAATACTGTGTCTAATAATTATTTATGGAGCAGAAGAATAATTAAAACCAATATAAATTTAATTTGGCCGATGGTCGTTTGTTATTGCAGATTATGTAGATTTATACTGATCAATGCTGAGTGACCTCTCGTCATTCTATCGCGTGAAAATTTTCCCTGGCTCTCCAGCTTGTGAAGCAAACTCTTTACAGAATCATAAATTTATCAGGTATATCTAAAAATAGCGCTGTGTAAAACTACACTCGGCTTGTACTCCTTCGTATAGAGTCAGAATGGAGCACTCCGCGCCTTACTGCCGGAATAACGGGCGAACAATCGACCATCAGAACGTCCACCAACATGGATCCTTAGGGTGTCCCAAAAAAACCGAAAGTTTGAAAGTTGAGGGGGCATTTCCATTTTCCTATGCGAATGCATGAAAAAACATCCCATTAAAATTTTCTGCTCAATCGGACAATATTTGACCCTGCCGAAACGCATTCAAAGTTTGAATTTTTGAGTTTTCCAAATTTCATGCAATCTTGCCTATCTCTAAGGGTCTTGGGGGATTTAAATTAGAAACCTCTGAAAGAAAATGCTCAATTATTTTTATACTGTCACAATGCGGATACAAAAGCACTGGGAACAACAAGCAATATGAAAAACTAGAGTTTTTTGCCACTTTTTTAATACATTTTCCTATGCCGCCTAACAACTAGTAACAGATGTTGCCATTGAGCCTCATCATATGTCAATTTTTTCTTGACTAGAAAATATTTTATTAATCGAACTCCTCTCTCTGCAGTATCATTAACAACCTTAAGGTGTTAAACTATAGATAGGCCCTTCTGATAGTCTACGTCACTTTTCCATTTGCACGGATCTCGCAACAAAAATATCGGCGAAATACCAATAATTTTGAAAAACTTCACATAATTTTTCGAAGCGAAGTCAGCGAGAGTCAGCTCACTAATAGGTCGATTAGGGGGAAGAGTAACCCGAGGTGCGTCATCATCAGACCCCTCATTGTCTCTGATTGCTTCCGCAATGTCTCCGTCAGAAACCATTTCATCGAAGAGGGCCATACAATTCAAGTTTTCGAAAGTTTTAACCATAGATGGTTACAAAACTTGGCCAAAGCTGCTGCGTAGTGAGGGTCTTTCTTCCGACCAAGGACTTTAAGTAGCTCAAGATCCATTCTCGGAGCGCTCACTGCCACGGGACACGTGTACCAATGTTTCATAAATGCAATTGCAATGAAGCAACACAATTTGAATAAATTGTCACTGTCATGTGTCGACAAACGCAATTGTTAGCCAAAAATCCACGTTTTAAAAGAGTAGAGCTCCTTATTCATCCACCGTGATTTGTCAGTTGGGCCTGGGGGGCGAACCACATACTTCTCTTTCTTGGGAACCACACCACCCAACCACACTATACCCAACTCCAAAAGTTCTTTGTAGTCGTCTCGAGGATGGTGGTTCTAAAATAATATGGGGCATGATTTTAAATACTAATCCTGAGGATGGACTTTAAATCACCCTGAACATCCTGACATTTACCATTTACGAACCTGCAGATGAAGAATACAAAATTTGATAATGTCATTTACACTTGAAATATCCTTCAAACAGCCTCTTGTCGTCTTCATTGCTTGGAAGTAATTTCCCATCCCAGTGCACTGCTAACGGAACTTGAGGGTGAAAGTCTTGCTTGATAAGCCTTACTGTATCGGTCCTTTTATTCACTCTCATTCTATGTAGATGAGATTTGGAAGATACTAAATGGATTTCATCCCCTTTAAAACCCAATGCAGATGCTATCGTATTGGTGACAGCCTGGACTATCATAGACCCAGCGGCAGAGGACGTCTGAGTCCGATCTAGGGAAGCAGTCACAAGGCTGTCATTAAACTTACTCTACGGCGCTTTCCGGACCTTGTCCGCATTTCAAATTCTGTAAAAGTAACAAAATTTTATTTTTCCCTTTCTTCCGCCATATTGATCACCCTTCCCGCACCCGGAAAAAATTACCTTCTTCCGAATCCACCAAGCTTGTCGTACTCTACGCAGACATCTGTCGAACGAGGTCCACTTTCTCACCCAATATTTCCTTTTCGTTCTCATGCCGTTTTTTCCTTAAAAAATCCTCTTCTTGAAGTCTCTTACGGTTTTCTAAACGCTTACACCACTTTATATCAATACCCGCCATATATCCTTTTCAATCAGTTTTCATAGATATGTAAAACAACTTGTCCTCCTCCACAGTAATGTTTGAAAGGGCGTCTTTGCAGCCGATGTCAAACAGACGGTCGAGCACTTTGCTGAATTCCTCTCTTGCGGACACTGACTTCTCACTAGTTTTATTTTGTCTTCCCCAAGGGCACGGTAGTTCTCGCAAGTTGTCAGGAGCTTCTTAATGGCTGCTCGAACCTCCTGCGTAGGAATATTAGACATTCCCCACACAACAAGTAACTCTTTGATTGCAATCCTTGCTGTATCTTCCGCTGACATCGATCCTGGAGAACAGTGTAGGTTGTAAAAGAAAACTTTGAGAACTTCACGCAGCGTTGGGAGTTTACCATTGCCGGGCAAATGTTTGGACTCATTACCCACCAACCACACACTTGTCGCACTTCGCATAACCGGCGTACCCTTCGACTTCACGCTCATTCTGGCCACCGCCGAAACAGCCTCGACCTCGAACCACACGACAATACCTCACGGTCTCAGTTAGTGCACAACACTAAATTCCACGAGTGACTGATAGACTAAGCCGGGATACTTTTAACATAAACAGAGCGATGTTCCTAAAGCACAACTCGAATCTCAACGCGACACGGCGCGGCGGGGCAATATGCACTCGAATGGCGCCTGGCGGCCGCAACGGCGAGCGGGACTTGTAAACACACCGAGTTGTGGCTATGAAGCTCATTTTGACTCAAGTGTTGCTGTCAACGACTATAGAGCTAGAGGAGATGGTTTGAAATTAAAATTGGTTGTTTTGTAACACTCGAGCCTCCTGCAGGGTAGGCAACATTGCTAGAAATTTGGAAAACTCAAAAATTCAAACTTTGAATGGGTTTCGGCAGGGTCAAATATTGTCCGATTGAGCTGAAAATTTTTATGGGATGTTTTTTCATGTATTCGCATAGGAAAATGGAAATGCCCCCCCAACTTTCAAACTTTCGGTTTTTTTGGGACACCCTAATAGATCCTTGATGAATTGGATGGATGAGGCAGATACTTTGTGGAGATCCATTATGAGATATGAAGTGAAACCCTTTCCACTTTTTTATGTGGAAAGTGCAAAGTGTTTCACTTCATATCTCATGGACCCTTGACCTGGTTGAGAGCGAGAGGAAGCAGTCCGTTTTATTTTTCCCTCTTCTATTCGTCTGTGCGACAAACCTTTTTACTCATTAATGGGCTGATACCCTTACTTTAGCGTCAATGCTGATAGTAACCGGGTGGCGGCCGCTGTTTTCAATAACTGTGAGATCTCGCTGTTTTCTCCCGCGGCTCCGACTGCTTTCCTCACTTCATGCAGCCGTTCACATCACAAGAAATGTGGGCTCAGGGGAGCCCTGTGAGGATACAACGAACCGGGGCCGGGGTCCAGCAATCGTGCCGATTCGCCCGATCACCCGGGGAGGGGGAGGAAAGGAAGGAAAAAGGAAAGAGGCGCTGCCGCTATAAGGAGCGCGACGACGCCTCTGGGATAGGAATAGGGTTGGAAGGGATGGTACGGGGTAAAACACCTTACCGCTATAGAAGCGGAAAAGGGCCCACTCACCAGCGAAACTCGGCATCAGCCATTAATGTGCCAACGATTTTGGAGGATTTTCCTATATAAGAGAAAAATCCATCGATCAAATTGTTGGATATCTACGAAAAATCGTAGGATTTTCCTTCCTAATAGGAAATTTTTTCCTTTCCGTAGAAACATTAAATCATGGTTTCGTTAGTAGTAGGCCCGCCCGCCTCTGTGATGGTGTGGGATTCCTCGTCCCATCCCTTCCTTCCCTATCCCGCCCCAAGAGGCGTCGACGGGTTCCTATCGCGGCGGCGCCTCCTTCCTTTTTCCTTTCTGTCCTCCCCCTTCTGCGGTGCAGAGGTGAAAAGCTGCGCTTACAGTCCCTGCCCCAGGAGAGTAACCCCGCGAGCCCGCCTTGGAGTCTCGTTCCATTTGTCCTCCCTCACATTCAGAGGACCCACCTAGGAGTCCCGATCTCTTTGTCCTCCCTCACATATCTACGCAAAATCGTAGAAATTTCCTTCCTCCTAGGAAATATTTTTCCTTTCTGTTGAAATATTAAATCATGGTTTCATGGTTTCAGTGGGCCCTGGTCGCTTCTATAGCGGCGAGGTTATTCCCCATCCCTCCCTTCCAACCCTATCCCTATCCCAAAAGCGTCGTTGGGCTCCTATCGCGGCGGCTCCTCTTTCCTTTTTTCTTCCCTTCCAAACCCTTCCTCGGGAGCGCGGGCGTATCAGTTATAGTACTGGGTCCCGGCCCTGTCGGTTGTAACCTTCAAAGAACCCCCCTTCGGTTCTCATTGGTGTCCTCCCTCACATTGTGCCTCTTTCTTTGCTCTCTGTGATCAACATGGGTTCCCGTCTGTGGGGAACACTTCATTTGACCACTACACCGATTGACCATGCCAAATATCGTTTTGTGTACTTAAAATTTGCGACTTAACGTTAGGATCTATTACACATTAGTGACGGCGAGGACATTTGAATTATTTTGCTTCCTAGAATAATATCCAAAGTCCTTCCAGGTTTCGTAATATCTCGTTTAAATTAAGAAATAAAATTTCTTCTGTTTTTTGCCAGATGCAATTCTAAAACTGCAAACTTTGGCGATAAAGGCGTTTGTCTTCGAGGACTCGAGCTGTGATTGTAATCGATTATAGGGACCAATATTCCCACTCTCATGGGTGGACCTGGTTACCCCGAGCACTCTCGAAAACGGGTACCCTTTTCGTTAAAACTGCGATAAAAAGTGCCTACTAAAACAAAATCGAGTTTTAAACAGGACTGAATTGAATTAAACGACTAGACAACTGAATTATAGGACAAGAAAAATTTGTTTAGCTTATTTTTCATATATGTGTTCGTTATTTAGTTACTTAAATCCATAGTCGAGGGTTCTTCGTTGAGAGTAGGAGGTCAGCCCGTTGGGGCCAAGTACGCCTGTGGGGGCGACTTCCCGCAGTGCACGGATGCGTTTTTGCGTGAGAATCAATTACAGCACCGTATCACTCTTCTCATTCCTCTGCGACTTCTTCGCGTTTACAGAATAAAATACACTATTCAATCGCACCCTTATTGGATTGTATTCTCATCAACTATAAACTCGTGCCAGCGTTGAAACAACGCAGAAATGGGTTTGTTAATATTAAAAATGAATAAAGTTAGTAGTCTTGAAATCAGTTGCAATTCAAATTACGAAGTCAAATTTCAACTACTCTGGTTCGTCAAACTTAAATGAAATTGAAATATTTCAGTCCTAATAATGAACGTTTTCGCTTCAGGTGAAGCAATACTATTTATGGAATCAGCCAATCAGTTAAGTTTGTTTTAGCGAAAATATCGGAGGGGAAAGGGTGGCGGATCACGTGACCTCGATGTTTTCCAGTCTTGACTTCAATCGCACCAGAAAATCATCTCAATTTCTTATTCTTAATCTGGTTTCGGATCTATTGAACGCGTAGATCGCCAATAACATGAGAATAGTTCATAATTAATAATGTAAAACACTTTGTTACTTCCACAAAATTCACAGAGTTTCTATTTTATTACCGGTTTCGGCCATTACACTATTTTTTTGTGAAAATGTATTTGAAAATGGTGTAATAGCCGAAACCGGTAACAAAATAGAAAATATGTGAATTTTGTGGAAGTAACAAAGTGTTTTTCATTATTAATATGGAGGCCTTCCACCACGTAAAAGCTTCAAGTTTCGATTTAATAGTTCATAACTTTAATGCAACACAATTTTAATACTTTTGTGGATTTCACGGACAGTCTCATTGTCCTAAGCAGTTCGATCGTTTTCGCGGCAAGGATTGTGTCCGTGAGTCTCATTCGGCCATCTTGTCGAGGGTGGAATATGATTTGATGCTTTTCCGGCGAATTATGTGGGTAAACTGTTCTCGGTTCTGTCGAGGGTGCTTTGCCAAACAAGTTTTGGCGCAGGGTGCACAGTCTAGGATTTCCGCTCTTGGGAGAGCACGACGCATAAAGGTCTGTAATGATCGAAATCGAGATTTGGTCGAGCGTTCGCTGCACTCGACATCATCCGCAAGGGAGGCTGAGGCAGCAGACACTTGTGCAGGTACATTTTAGGTCCATTTGCCCTTTTATCTGACGTCCGATGAGCATGCAGTCCTTGAATTGACTAGATTAATATCGTCCTCCTCTCACCAAATGATTTGCATTTGTTGAGAGGAGGATTCGGAAATCCAACCATAGCGATGCTATCGCTTATAAAAACAAGAGAAATTCTACCGGCTTCTTTAATTTGCGTTGCTTCTCAAGAACATAAACCAGTAAACCTTCATGCACCTATTTTGTTGTCCCTCTCGAAAACCGTCGGTCCTAAGTGTCCTCGCGAGAGAACTTTCGGGTATTACCACTTTTAAACAGCAAGTTTTTGTTCTAATAGCTGAATTTTTGTGCCCTGTGAACGGACATAATTTGCGAAATTAGCTGAAATCCGGGAGAATTAATCTATTGGGCTGAGTTTATCAGCTTGGTAACCAGGGCATTGTAATAATCTATTCAATCACTAAGTGATTTAAATCGAAAGTTGGTTTTTGAGCGGTGAGGGTAGAGCACACCCCGATATAAGCGACTGGCGCTTGGATATCAGGCATTGAGGAAGGCCACCACAACGTACATTGGATCTACATGCGTCAAAGAGAAGCACAGTGGGTTGGCAATGGAATGAAACCTATCAAATGGAAGGGAAATGGATCGAGAGATATGCACCAATTTAGAGAAAATGAGGAAGGGAGGGGAGAAAAAATAAGAATCACAAAGAAGTAAAAGAACTGGCATGGGATCTGAAGAAATGGAGGGTCGCAGCACAAGAATCTAGCCTTTTAATGCAACGAATGAAGCTCCTAATTCCAGGCGATTTCACTTTCCATTAAACACGCGCAGAGACGGACACTGAGTAGATTCCATGCGTCAGAGTAAACCCTTCATAGTAATAAAACCGAGCAGTTAGCTCAGTCAATGCTCCGAAAATCTATACGGGACAGGCCCCAAACCATTAGCTATCAGTATAGAGCTACACTCCCTCACTAATTCACTTAGTCATTCAACTCAATGGCTCATTTGGGTGGGTGATGGTAGAGATCACCCCAGACTAAGCCAGAGTATAGTGGTCCCTTTCCTTGGGTCACCTTTCACTAACAGGGCTTTGCTTGGGATATGCGGGAGCTCCACCCGGGCTTTCAACCCGGGATCCTCTTCTCAGTAGCCTAGCGCCCTGCCCACTAGACTACCACGCTCCCTGCATATTCATTTTGCTCTTATTTTTCATAGAAATGTTACTTGTGATGGAAGATACAGTGCCACGATTGGCTTCACCCTAGTCAGAGTGTCCAAATCCCAAGAGTGTGCTACAGTGATGCATCCCCATCATGACGTCTCATGTTTTCGTCGAAATGCTCCTCGGAAATGATTAACTTATGAAATCCGAAGATATTTCGAACAGTTGTGGTTGTAATGGAATAAATTGTTGGTTTCTTAAAGTTAAAAATCACATGGAAGGAAATAAATTGCAATAAATGTACAATTCCTCGCTGTTTCACCTCTTCTGAAAAAATTTCGTTCTAAATCTATTTTCTTCATTCCTTTTTTATGAATGCAACATTTGCATTTTCCTACATAAAAAAATCTCTTCGCAGTTACACTCCTCGAAAATAATTTATGACTTATGAAATTCGGAGATTATTTGCAAAAATTTGTGGAATTGGCGTAAAGTGAAGGAACAAAGTGGAAGTATCCTAAAGTTTAACTTACCTGATGGGGGGGGGGGCAAAAAATTACCATTATTCGTGATATGGGCGTTATATTACGCCACGTGAAATCCTTTGATTTTTGCTCCGGGCGTAATATTACGCCATATGTCTTTTGGAAAATCGTAATTAGCCATTTTTCAACAAACATGGTAATAAACATATGAAGAAACAAAAGCAAAATTCATTCTTAAAAATGATACCAAACACCCATTCCTCGCATCATAGGTTGGTTGATAAAACATAACAGAAATGCATTGCAAATGGCCACCGCTAGTGTACGAATCGACCGTGCGAATATCAGCGCGGTAAGTTTATAGTTTTATGGTTTGCGGGAAATTGAATGCTATCTCCTCGCTGACTTAGCTTTTTCGCAGTTTTAAGAACGGTATTCCTTAAAAACAATTGCATGAAAATATTATTAAATGAGATATTGCAATATTTCCACTTAGTTTTATTCTGACACAACGCGTTTCGTCGTTACAAACAACATTATCAATCACACTTGGTAATGTTGTTTGTAACGACGAAACGCGTTGTGTAATAATAAAACTAAGTGGAAATATTGTAATGTCTCATTTTAATAATATAACAAACTTCCACCATATCGTGCCCAACATCATACAAGATATGCATGAAAATACATTTGTTTTTCAGGAATACGTTATTAATCTATTTCATATATTTTTAAGGAGTATCTCACTCGTTGCGTTGAGTGGTAAAACGGTGAGATTAGGCTGGGGGGATGTGGCAACGCGTGCATCTGGACCGGCTTGGCGAGGTGCCGGGGGGGGAGGGGGTTGGAAGGGGGGGGGCGTCGTTGTTTGCCTTCGCATCCATCAACCCCGCCACGAGATGCACCCCGCGCACCGGTTGCCATGGCTACCATGAATCAGCGAGCGTCCCGACACCTGATCCGCACTTCCATTTCGGCGAGAGAGAGAGAGGTAGATGGATGCATGTATATATATATATACAGATGGAAAGGTAGGTAGGTAGAGGGAGAGGGTCCCTTGGAGAGAGGGGGGGTGGGATGGAAGAGGAGATTCTACCCCCTTGCGCCCTCCTCTCTCTCGTCGCGAACAGCAGTCACTCACATATCGACCCTTCCCAAACTTCCTCACCCTCTCCGCAATCCCACCCCCGCCATCATTTCTCCTTCTTCTTTCTCACGAGAATCTGCTCCAGGGCCAGCAGCAGCCTATGTTCCTCCTTTCTCTCCCACGCCTCTCCACCACCTGCCACCCCTCTCTTATACTCGTACCTCCCCTTTTCTAATCCACCTCACGCCCTCAGGCGGAGTATTTGGCGTTCATCAATTAGCGCATGCTCTACAATGGCCTATTAACATCCTGAGATGGTGATTTAGTTCAGTGAAACTGTATTCCCACCGTTATGTTAGATAAAAACTTTTGGGCTATGTCGCCGCGTCAATTTTTGGGTGGCCCCCACGTTTCACGACCGATGCTGGTCGCTTTCTCAAGGAATTCTGTATTCGCCATAGATATAATAACGAATTCAATTGATTCGGCTTTTACTTTGTGAAAATGCATGTTGAAATGAAAATACACAACCTTGGTAACTTTTCACTGGAAAATTATTCATTGGTACGACGCTTTTCGACGCTGAGGCGTCATTCTCAAGTACACATTCTCAAGGTACTTGAGAATGACGCCTTAGCATCGAAACGCGTCGTACTAATAAATAATGTTCCAGTGAAAAGTTACCTGGGTTGTGTATTTTCATTTCATCTAAATTACAACGTGGATTTGAATTTATTTTGGAAACAATTTTTAGTGACATATCTAGCGTAGGTTCTTGGAATTGGGAGGGTAGTTTAATGGAAGTGTCTCAGTCAGTTATCACTCATTGATGAATTCTCTCGCGCTCCGGAACGCTTAAGCTGTCAGGGGGCCCTCAAGATTTCAGTTAAATGACGCTCTGTCTCTTTGGTTCCTTGCTAAGGACCCTGAGTAGTCGGGGGACCCTTCAGTGAGCACTTTAACTATATACCAAGTATGAGAACTCTAGAAGCCGAGGAAGGAGAAGATAGGCCGACACGAGAACGTCCTTGTTGTGACGTCAATTATGAGCTGCAACTCTTACGGGGATATGAAAACAAAACAGCCTCAACATTTTCTTCGTTATGCCTCCGATGCAGTGGGCCACAATGATAGCGACAAGGCCTAGCCTTTTGAGGAACAACAATCTGTTGAGTAAATCCCATTGAGGGCTGGTTTGGATAGGTGAAGGTTGAGCTCACCCCAGATAACTTAAATGCAGACGTGTTGATTTCGAGCGAAGAGGGTATTGCCTTCCCCAGGCCACCCAGCACCGTGAGGAATTCAATCAGGGGTTGTCCTACAGCACCTGGAATTCCTTAACACTCCCTCAATCCTTTTTGACTCAGCGCAAAACAATCTACGATGGATTCTTCCACGCTACGTAATGATTAAGCTTTCTGGGTGCCCTAAAAATTTCATTTGAGTTTCTACTGTTTATTATTCGGTTAAAGTCTAGGCTTATAGAAAATAGTCTTTATGAGCAAGAGGACCTTCCAGTGTTCGCTTTTATTTTTAGTGGAATTATTACTTGTATGTGAGATAAAAGTGGAAAATGTGTTTTCCTTTATTAGATCAATTCAAAATTATTCATTATAAGGTGCACAATTTATGATAACGACAGGTTTTAGAAGTTAATATCCTGGTGACGTTGTGGGGTAATTATGATGACAAAATGCATATCTGAAACCTCCTTAAAGTAACGCCGTTTGTGATTGAACTTAAAGATGAGGCGTTGAACTGGAGCCCGGAAACAGCGTCCCATGTTGTTCATAATGTGTGGACCGATTGAAAAGAATAACATACATTTGGCCTCATCGAAGCAGTGTCATTCCAAGGAGCCACGAGGGAAGTTCCTAGGAACCAATGGCTACGTTGTATGACAAGAGGTGAAATAGAACTGTAAAAGATGTACTTATTCCATAATTCTAAATCTTGTGCGAGGGATACTGGTTATGCTTATTGAAAATAATTTATCGCTGTAATTGTCACCATTTCATGTATATCAATGGAGTTTTCTATTCTTTCATCAGCTTTTTTTTATACGGATGGAACTAACCTAACTATGGAAACAATATGTATTTATATCTAGCTTACTCGAGGATTTGGTCTTGGTAGCTATGGAATTAAAGTAAGTAGCTTAATTAGGAATCTAGGACCCATGAAATTACGACATTAGTTAAGTATCTTTAGATATTGCTGCGCGATGTAAGTTCTTGTTGTGAGCATATGCTTAATGTCCTAGACCACGAAGAAAAAACCTTTGTAAAGAAGAAGCATTAATAAGGTAAACAATATAAAGTGATGCAATTATTAAGGCAATCTTGTTGGAATCGGTTCTGGTAAGTATCAAGGGAACTAAGTTCAAGTGATTTGTAGCAATGTAGGATAATTTACTTGTTTCTTTTCTCCATTATAAGTAGACGCGGCACCCATCTTGCCAAAATATTTTTCGCATCCAATTTTTCGTTAAAGATAGAGCGAATATGCCAATAAAAATGTTGCCTCTATTATATCGCGCAATTTGATTTGTATATCACTTGATCGCATGGAATCTTGGATTTTGCGAATCAATTCGTGGGGGGCTTTCATAGGGCATCCGGAACGATGTTTATTTATTTGCTTGTACGGCCACATTTAAACTCATTTACCCAATTGGAAATACAGTGGAACTTGGTTATAACGGCATCGGCTGTAACGTCAACTCGGGTTTAACGTCACATTTTATACAGACCAGCCAAAATTGAACATTTTATGTTGTACGAAAACCCGTTTATATCGTCAACAAATATTGCGACGCTCAGGTATAGCGCCAAAAATTTTGTGATTCTTAGGTTGCAAAAGTGGCAGTGTGATTGTATTATGTGCCAAAGTTGTACTCATGTGTAGAAACATCAAAAGCAAAAACAGGTCACAAGCTGGACGTTGAGCTGGTGACGGGATGCAACTCTTTTGTTTAATTGGTGTCTGGACATATTCCAATGCACGAGTAGATTTCAATAAACAGTGTTGTATAAAGAGCAGAACATTTGCGTCTTTACTTTGTCCTTCCACTCAGATTAAAGGCTGCTTTTTTTTATAACGTCACTCGGATATAACGTTAAAAATCTTCTGGTCCCTTTGATGACGTTATAACCAAGTTCGACTGTATTTGCAAACGCAGGAGAAGATCTGCCATGAACTTCACTCAAATTGGATTCGGTTTCTTTCAGCCCTTCCTATAAAAATGTGCTTGATCACGGCTCGAAACTCACTTTTATCCATTTTTATAAACAAATAAAAGTCGTTTACTACAATCTGCAACAAAAATCGAACTATTCAGCGATACAGCCGAAACTCTCGGGAACTAACTAGTCTAGAGTGCTCTTTCCTGGAAAAATAATTTTTGATACTAAGATGGCGATCTCTCGAAAATTCTAAGGACTTACTGAACGACCCTAGTATCTAGGTAACATTTTTTGCCTTTTGTTAACTTAGTGAGGAACCTATCAAGCGCTCCTCCCATCCAGTCTCTAAGGTACGCTACTGGTTAGCACAGGTGCGCGGAGTATTTTGTCATCTTTAGACACCTTGGCCTTCTCATTTTGAATGTACTTTTACAGTGCGGCAGAAGACCTGTTAGTCTTTGTTCTTCATTATATCTTTACACTCTATTTACGAGCAAGCATCTCGGCACGCATGGATAACGCACTCCCACGTATGGGTCGCAAGGACCCCATGTGCCTCATTATCGAGGCGGGGTGCTCATCCCAGGGGGTCGGATCCCCCGCTGATATTCCGCTGATGGGCCCCCCTCTCCATCGCAGAATCAGGGTTGCAGGAAACCACTTCGTGGTCACAATGGAAAAGAATGGACTCTCGAAACATGCTATTTTCATGGTGGAGTTGAAGGCAGCATTTATTTAGTTATGCGTTTAAACACATTATCAGCCGATTAACAAATGAAAACGTATTCGCGCAATCAATTGTTGAAGCGGCTACTGCGGACGCAGTCGAGCTGTAGCGAGTGAAATTGCGTCATAGAGAGCGAACTTCGAAGGAAAATAGCGATCGAAAATGCAATTGTTTTTAAATCCGTAGCATGGAATCAATGGACGGAGGCAAGTAAAAATCAACTGCCAGCATGTAGGCGTATATATTAAGAAATAAAATTTATACGTTTTGTTTTTCAAAATGTAGTTTCAAATTAATTTAGATCATTGAATGCTTGCATGAATTTATTTATTTACAATATTATTTATTTATATTCGTATTATGCTATTCTCGTTGTTTTATTGTAAAGGCCATTCATCCTTGCATCATCACATGTATATTTATGCTCGCAGTGAATTGCCAGTAATGCTACAGAATGACGTCATAAGCGGCCACAAGCTGTTGAACTCTGGTTCACAATTTCAGTGAATATTAATCTTTGGTTAATATTTAATTTATCAATTTATAGGCTTGGCCTTAAAGTAATGGCTCATAGAGGAGATAAAAACAAATACAAATAACGCTTTTAGCTTTGGAGGGTATGTTAGTATTTGGAATGGCTCGAAGAGAGAATTATAACTTTTTTTCAGTTTTCCCACGAGTCTAACAGAAATAATAAGCACGCTCTTAGATTTTCGAATGACGATATCTATTTTTCGCGATTAAACAAAAAGTGGAAATTTTCGTGCGCGCGAAAACGCGACGGCTAAGTAGAAATGCCGGGAAAAGTCCGTGTGACGTATGTCGGGTTCCAGCTGTCGGCGTGTGAGGTGACCTTGGGGCGAGGCTTGAGCGCTGATACGACGCAGGCTGCTAGCAGGTAGATGAGTACCCTGTTAGCAGGTAGCGCTTGGCTTAAATAATGATTATTATTGATCTCTGCATTTCTCCAGGGTTTTCTTCCGCGTCAGCTTGTTTGTAGACAACAGTCTCGCTGGCAGAGACTGTTGTCTACAAACAAGCTGACGCGGAAGAAAACCCTGGAGATATGCAGAGATCAAACCATCGCCGCGAAAACCTACGTTCTAACAATGATTATTATTACCTTATAAAACGAAGAAAACTTTCCGACCTTAGGCAGTTTTAATAGGTGGTTATTAAGACATGTTTCTCTGAGCTCTGTGCCTCATGCATGCATTGGTAATCTCAGACGACGAAAAACTCCAATGTACTCGTATATAAACCAGGTCCCTGTGACGTCACGTGGTGTGGCATCGCATGGGCACCAATCTGGCCTTTTTCAAATGCAGTTAAAATTGACCATTGCCATTCGTCTAAACTGGGATAATTTGTATATTATGAATACACTAATGGTGGGTAACGAATCGCAATCAATGCATTTCGTTTTCTTTGATGAAGGAAACTACCCTAATCTCCATTTTCGACTTTGGACTCAAATTCGGAAGAAGTCACAGATTTATCCAATTACAGGTATCGTATGAAAGGTCAATCAGTGACCGCTAGTGTTGGCTCACTCATAGGAGTCACTTCGAAGAGAACAGTTCGTTTCCATCGAGTCATCATTGTTGCCTCGAGCAATGAATGATTCATTGAACGGTTCATTTTAAGGTCCAAAAAGCACTCGGAATGTGGTCATTTTCATTCCGAAATACAGAATTACCCCCAGTTATCTCACAGGGATCGAGATCTCCCCGCGAAGGAACAGTTGAAGGAGCAAGGCGAGCTCTTCGGCTGGAATAGCAGCCCCTCGCGTCATCCGCGCGCGCAAAGTGAAGGTAATTTATTATTCGGATAGTGCGCATCCGGCCATGTTGGGAGTGGGAGAAGTGCTTTGCTTCCTCGCTCTTGACTCCACGCGTCCCACAGACACACCACGGAAGATCCCCTCTTTAATAATTGCCACCCCCTCCTCCCCTTCGAGGGCAGTGGGTGGGGTGACCGTCCATCTAGTTAACCCTCTTTCGCGACTCTCTTATGTTAAGTCGCGAAAATTCGCTCCGCAGACACTTGACGCTTGATTTATGCCCTTTTTTGCTCCTGACCCCCTCCACCTTCTTTCCCACCGACTCCCCCGCCCCCTCAACCCTCGCCCGCTTGCATTTGTTTTTTTTACCCCTCGCGACTCCGTGTTTTCCGGCGACAACGGGAGCGCTGTTTTGTTTTTTTTTAAATTCATTTCGTTCAGCGCGTACTTCCACTTACTAGAAAGACCGTTAATTTTTAAGCGGAGGGAGAAGAGCCGTGATGGTTGGAACAGCTACTTGAGGAAAGTGAATGTGCTCGATTCGACTCGCACTCGTTGGCTGCGCCCTTCGTCCAATATCGCAATACTGCCGTAGTTTGCCGTGGTAGGAGGAGCGGAAGTGGCCACGGAAATAGGGTAGTTTCCTTCATCAGAGATCACGAAAGGCATTTATCGCGATTCGATACCCACCATTAGCGTATTCGTAACATAAAAATTATTTGGTTTTAGAAATCTCAGTTCAGACGAATGGCAATGGTCAATTTTAACCTCATTTGAAAAAGGCCAGATTGGCGCCCAATGGTACCACTCCACGTGACGTCACAGGGACCTAGTTTCTATGGGAGTAGATAGGAGTTTTACATCGTCTGAGGATGTTTACCAATTCATGCATGAGGCACCGAGCTCAGGGAAACATGTCTTAATAATCACAGCCCACAATATTTAAGCCCAGCGCTACCTGCTAGCAAGGTACTCTGCTATCTGCTAGCAGCCTGCATCGTATCAGCACTCAAAGCCTCGCCCCAAGGTCACCTCACACGCCGACAGAGGGAACGAGTATGACGTCACACGGTGTTTTCCCAGCATTCATATTTAGCCGTCGCGTTTTCGCGCGCTTGAAATTTTTCACCTTTCATTTAATGGCTAAAAATAGATATCGTCATTAAAAAATCTAAAAACGTGAAATGCGTACTCCAGGAGTAATAATCTTTCGATTTTGGCAATAAAAAAATAATAGGAAACCACCCTATTCACCACCTCCTGCTCCGCAGTTAATTTTCTCTTTGGTGTTTTTTTTCTCAATGAATTTGAATGTATAATTATCGACCATTTTCGTTTTCTTCTCCACTTCATCACATCCTTTGTCACAATCCTCCAACTAACGAGTAAATGGCGATATTTAATAGAATCTCATGACAGATGACATAATGATGAAAAGGCACTGTAGTGCGTTCCACACATTATTGCTATCCGACCTATGTATCCGTAATCACTAAGCCTATATGGCCATTTAAGTGTATCTGGATAATATGGCAGAATGTGACATTCATCTACATCTACAGAATACCGCGCAAGCCGCCTAAAAGGCGTTTGGTAGGGGGTGTTAGGACACCAGCCGTTCTTACATAAAAAGGAAATTACAAGCAGCTTTTAGGAAATTACGAGCAGCATTAAAGTCCTTAATGGTTCGGGGGAAAAACGAATTCCCATATCTATCCGTTCGGCAAAACATCTCTCTTAATTTATCGCTTCAATTGGACCTGGAAATATAGTGTGGCTCTAATGCATATTACGTTCTCCGTGTCGCTCTTTAAGATATGCATTCTCAATTGTTCAAGCAATCTAAGGCTAGCGCGCAGCCTCCGAGTCTCCAGCGGCTCCCAGCTTAATTGTCTTAACATCTGGGTAACGCTGTCTGTAAGCCCGCAGCAGTTTTTGACGAAATTGCTGAAGGATCGATCGGATGGTAGGAATTTGTGAAATGCACTGAATTGTAGTGGCCTTGTGGAATTCCATTTTAAGTTAATAAAAATAACCAATTTTGCTTTCCACAACTAACTTTTAATCGTCTAACTATAATTAAGACGATCAAAAGTTAATTTATAGAAAGCAAAGTTGTTTCTTTTTCCTAATTTGAATCTGTGTAATATGCAAAATTGTATCTTTAGTCCTCTCATCTTCCTTACCCATCGCATTCGCCTCTGTCGTTTATGGCAGGAATTCACAGGTTTCCAAATGTGTCCCAGAGGATTAATTTATTCCAACGTTTCGAGTGCGAACTCTACCATCGCCTTAAGGGTGTCTATAACAGCTCCATCACTCTGAGGACGCCCTGGAAACATAGGATGAAATAAACCCTTTGGAACCCGGTGGACAACCCGTGTACTCTCACTTCCAAAAATTCGCCGCGAAAGCCTAAAATGCTTCGTGCCTCTGTCGCTGGTTCGCGACTTACGGCTGGAGCGTGCTTCTAGTGGGCCGGGTCCAGCACTTTTCTCCGTGGTGATAGCATCTCCGTGGTGTAAATGGCCGTTGCTTGGGGAGATGTGGGGATTTGGGGGGGAGGGAAGGGTCGCGGACGCGCGTTTGATGGTCCTTGGCATTTTTCGCATTCCGCGCGTGATTTTGGGACGGGCCCCCACCATTCACTCCCACCACAGAGCCGTCTCCAAGGGACGGGGCGTATCTCAACTGCAGATGCTTATCACTGCCCCTTCCTCCATCCACCCTCTGATCACAGTGACTGAGGCATAAGGGCTCTCTCTCCTCCTCACGTGGCAATTTCCTCTCTTTCGATGTTTTTGGTGATTGAGTCCGACGCTAGGGTGAGCTGGCAGGCGTCTACACTTCTTCCCTGAGGCCTAACCTCGAATACGAGGCAAGTAGTATGGAATATAGTATTCAATGACGAAAGGTTTGGAAAAAATATTTCCTGCTCTCCGGAGCAGAAAATTTTTATTCATGGGAAGGGGTTTAACTTTACGTTTCGTCAACTTTTCCCTCCAAATCTTTTATTCGAACATCATGAGGACTGATTACAACCTTGTTACAACAACATTAAAAAGAATGCAGTAGTAAGTGTACAATAAAATGAAACGCAAGTGTTTTTTAAGTGATACGAAATTTTTGCTTTTAAAATTACAAACTATTCTTAAATGTTTAAAGTAACTCTTAGAAAAAGTATTAGTATTATTGTTATATTATTATCCAACTACAAAGATATTCCTTGCTGTTGTTTTAATGTAATGTACAAAAATGTGCATTGATGATGCTTAATTGTAATGCACCAAAGTTGACGACGTTCGTCTTACACGCATCTCTCGATGCAGCCGGCGGGGAAGTAGGTATTTAGATGGCCGATAGTAGATGCAGCTAGCGGGATAGCTGTGGATGTGCGGAAAGACTACAGAATGAGTGGCTGCTGTTTTTCTTGCCTCCATCGGCTTCTTCAGTTGACCAGCGGGGGAAAAGCCTTCTTCCACTTGGAGCGTGCTGCTTGCGAAGTTGCCGTGGGCCGTTTCAGGAGTGGCCATCTGTTCGTGGCTCTCCTAGTCGCATAAAATTCGGGGAAGCTCTCCTTCGCTCCTCTGCCTTCTCTTTTTTTTCCTTCTTCTCCCCACGAGATGGCACACTGGTCGTTTGGTCAAACATTCCTCCGAGTATCCTCTCGCGTTTTATCGCCGCCTCGTTATTAAAGTCTCCCGAGTGGCGGCGTCCTCGTCGTGTGTTTTACGGCATTTGTTGAGTGCGATTGATATCTCTCCGCCCGGACGTTCGCCCATCATCCGATGAAGATGTGCTCGCGTGTCAATTGGCTCCGTCTCGGTTGTGCGCGAAAAATGTTGTCGCCCTCCAGCGTTTGTCTTTGCATGTGGAGTAAATTGGTCCACTCTTCGCTGTGTGGGTGGATGGGGCCTGTTGATGAGGTGCCCTGCCTTACGGTGCGTGGATGTTTCATAGCGCTGACTCTTTATCTTCCACCTTCGAAATGTAACCTGTCGTAGTTGGGTCTGGCGAGGGCGGAGGAGACTATGTGGTTGGA
Organism: Ischnura elegans; assembly: GCF_921293095.1. Taxonomy (NCBI): domain Eukaryota; kingdom Metazoa; phylum Arthropoda; class Insecta; order Odonata; family Coenagrionidae; genus Ischnura; species Ischnura elegans. The sequence goes on from NC_060248.1 coordinate 123,761,003, forward strand.
ATAAGCAACGCCTCCGCGATAGCGTAATAATGCATTTGTACAGGTACCTGTTCATGATATCGTGGAGATAGATATCGCGGCCAAGATGAATTCATCGATTTAGACCTGGACTATGCTTGGTGAATTGCTGGAGAGGAAATAAATATATTAGACGATCTCGCATTCAACAGGCCCTTACCACGACGGAAACAAATAGAATGAGGCGTAATTTTTCTGCAATTACATGCTTAATAACATGGTTAGAATTTTTCGCCAATTTGGTGTTAACAGTTTCACTCATTTGAAAATAGCCATTGGTTAAAGACACCCAATTATTCAGCTATTTTTAAAATTCGTATGCAAATTTAAATTAATATATTGTGTATTGTCTATTCTTAGTACAGCCTCATTCGGTTCCATCGCTCCTTTGTTATTATAAAAAACAAATACTAGATTTATTCTAGAATACTATATTTTATAGAATACATTATTCAAATATTTAGAATATGAAAGGAGTATTTACCATCAAAAATGACGTGGAAGTGTTGATATCGGTCGAGGTTTTACCATATAATGTGTGTGGAATAGTCAAAGTAATCAACTTATTTAATGAGTAAGTTCCACGAATTAGCTCGCAAACTTCTGAATGGCTGACTTTGAGAACTTAAAAAGTATATTTAGCGCTATTGAGTAGAAGTTTAAAAACTAAGACAAAGGCATATTTATAATTTTCTTCATTTAGACTCAAACTTATTGTGTAATTTTGTTACACCAAGGATGGAAGACTCGACGAAAAAAATCTTTCGGTTCAGTGGGAATTCGAACCGGGATCTCCAGATTGTGAGTCAGCGTCAACACCTGTTCCACCTCCAAGTCTAATCACTGAATGATGGACCGACAGTTGGGAGACCTGTGTTCTAATCCAGGCTGAGCCAAATGATGATTCTCATGGATAATTTCATCCTCCATGTGAATGACCGTGCGCGTGGCTACAACTTAAGTTGCGTGTTACACGTAGTTATTTTCATGATTTACTTATAGTCTATTCACTTTATGCTTGCGGGTGAGCTTTCGTGAGAGTCCGGTCACTCTCGGATGGCTTCGCTGATAGGGGAGGGGTCGTACCAAGAGAGAGAGGAGGAGCGAACATAACGTTGCCAAATGTGCATGGCCGCCTTACTTTGTCACTTAAAACGTGTGAGTCATAAGTAGCCACAGGTACTTTGGCCCCGACGCCGAGACAATATACCTACTCGTTTGGAAGGCATTGGGGATAATCCTTTCACAGAAGCCCATGCATTGTCAGCTTCCGCGCTGAATCAGGCACCGTTGGTGGAAGGCATACTTAGTCACATAAATACTCTACAGTAATATAAACTCTATGCTTAGTCATATAAAGGGAGAACGCGTGAGGTTTGGCAACACTGCTCCACGAGCAGATTCAAGATGTTCACTCGGCGGAGGTCTGAGAGCGACTCACTGAGGCCACGCCAACTGTTTGCTGATTGGCAAAGGCAAAGTCACGTGTCGAGAAACTTTCCCTCCCCTCATCTCCACTTGCTTTGGCCACACCAGCTCACCCGCAGAGATAAAATGAACAGAGTATAATTTTAATTATCATGTCATTCAACAATCGCATTCCAGATTGTAGCTCCGAGATTTTATGTGTACAGCACAGATTTTCATCCCTGAATTTTTAAAAGAAAAATTCGAGATAATGCCCGTGGGTTATAAGGACTTGGATAAGACCATCGATTAAGCGGTTAATGGTTGCGGATCGGGGTGTCTCGAGTTCAGACACCGGGTGAGGCCTTCGAACGCTCCCAAATTAAATCCTCCAAGTGCTAGGTGTCCCGGGGAAAGGAATCTGAATGCGTAAAATCCGTGCGCCCGTGGTTTAGTTCCAGGCGAGCTCTAATCCCACCGATCCAAAACCATCCATTGGGTTTATCGTAATGCAGCGATAGAATCAATTATCTTGTCACTACTCACAGTTTTGTTTACTTTCTTTATTCTTCCTCTTTTATCTTTTTAAGTACAAAAAATTATATAAACTTCCGTGTTCTCTCTCTTTTCGTCCCCAAAATAAACAACCCATTATTGGTTTTTTTTCCATGGTAACTTATATGTGGAGTTATTGAGGGTTTTCTATTCCATTTATAACATACACGTCAGGTTGAATCCCTGAGATGTTCTCTTCAAGAGAAAAAATGGGGAAACGTGCCCACGACCTGTTTACCTATCTTTCTTCGCCAATGCTTAGTTCCAGATGTCGTCGCAATTTGTCGTTTTCTGTAACAGTATTTGAAAAAATACAATATAAAATTATCCACAGCACATCATGAATGAGTATGATGAAGAAACGCGGGGTATGCCTTTTCAGGGTATATTTCCAAATTTATTCCTCTATTTTCGCTCCATTATCTCATGGTATACAAAAAGGCTTTCCGTGTTCTTGTTTCTCGATATTGCATTGCAAAATCCGTATTTATTTTCAGGTTCCTATGGCAACACCGTTGTCTGCCAACGAAGTGTGCCGTTTTTATGAAAGGACACCAATAAAAATGCTTCACAATAAACAGGGGAACAGTGATGATAAAAATGAAGTGTTAACCGTAACGGGATTACTTTTTTAGTTATTTGGAATTTATTGACTTCAATTCATGCTAGGTACATGGCATTGGCACTAACACTATTAGGATTGGATAGTCTGCACTGTCTGTTTTTCTTTTATAACTCGATAAAGATAGTCTGTGACAGAAATATTGTTTTCTACCACCTTAATCAAGGGCTCAACAATTCGAAGTAGAGGAATTGGGAAATCATTAAACACGCACATCACCTTTCAACTGTGTTTTTCTGTCTCCGAGATTATCATGTGAATCTACATTGTCTTTCTTACTGTTATGGATTTATGATTAGAGAACAATCCATTTCATTCGTTGTAATTCATACCCGCGGTGAGAACATGGAAATATTCCATCAATGAGTTTCATATTGTTATTGCATAATTTAACTCACAGGTAGTAACAGGACCAAGGAATGTGTTTTGAAGGATAATTTTTCAGGGTCGCGGTAAATTAGGAAAATACCGCGGTGATTAAAATGAATAGTGGTGTGATTTGTCAAAGTTTCCCCTCTCTAGCTTAAGGACTATGTCTTCCCGATGTCCCCGGGTACTTAATTTCCGCGCGCTCCTGTGTGGCAGAATAGGGGTTGTTGAGGAGGCGTGAAGAAAAGGATTGATGGAGCAGCGAGGGCAAGCGGGTTGGGGAGGGTGGGTAGGTGGCAAACGAACGGCCCAGCCAGCAGCGCGGTGCGTGATGTTTTTAGAGCCCTCTCTCGGAAGAGATTTGATTTCCGCGCCCTCTCTTATTAGACCTCTCAAGGGTGGTCCTTCCTCCGTGGTGGAGATGAGTGTAATGGACTGGTTAAGTCTGACGTTACGACAGTCGGTTGCCGTGGAGATCGCCATCTTTTTTTCTAAGCAATGTTGTGTTAATTCAGTTTCTGCCATAGGACATTTTTGAACCGTTACCTTTATGGCTAAACTTGTCCAGGCATAGTAAAAACTTAAATTCTCTTGGGCATATATATCATTGTTGGGGTGACAAAAAACTGGTATAAAGTTTACCATTGGAATAATGCCAACGCTAGTTGATAAAAATCGACCATTTGGTCGGGTGAGTACAAAATGCGACAATAAAGCCCTCATTAATCAATTTTCTTAAACCTGTCCATATGTCCATAATATTTATCCAAGTGTTACTTGTGAAGGGCTACAATATTTTTCGTGCAAACCATCCCAGTCTTCTATCGCTAGATGTAGGAAGGAATACTTGAGCGTGTTTCAGAGCTGCCTCGGAGCCTCTATGTTGCAATTATTATCCTCCATAACCATATAGCTAAGTCACTTTAAATTGTTTTATAGGTCCCTCTATGCACGATAGATTTGTAGATACGCACAATGTTGGGCTGAAGATCATTGAGAGTCAAGAAGGTGTTTAAATATTATTAAATCATATATAAAAAAAGGAAGAGCTGCATAATCAAACATGTATTTTAGACTAAAATATTACCTTTAGTAATTATTACACAACTCTGAAAAACCGGCTAAATTGCAAAATTTATACATTTTTAATGATCTTGTGCGATCGGTAATAACAGTTTAAAATCATAAATATGCATAAATTGATAATAAACTATGCTATTTGTAATCATTTTTTGATTTAGCGTTAAAAGATATTAATTTAATTTTATTTTTTTACAACGAAAACATTTTTTTTTCATTTTTGTCATTTTTTCAGGTGCTTTGCGGGATCGGAAGATGACGTCCGATTTAAATAATTCTTTTTTTTGTTTTTCTTGTACTAAGTAACGTATCGCAACTTTTCCGCACTGTAGCGACACGAAATTTGTAACTTGAGTTTTTTCGCACCACCCTACCCAACATTTTCAACATCTCCAATTAGTACCCTTGTGATGCACGTCGTCATGGTGTGATATTGAGACCAATATCTCGCCAAAGCAGCGCACAAAACCTGGTTGGCATCGCATACGACATCTTTGGGATAAAAATCATGCTCTCACGATTCCCATATCAATTCGTCATATAATCGTGCACATACACACTATCCCATTAGCAGCCTCTATTAGCTCGTGGCAGGGAGTTTTAGGGCAACAGCTGTTAATTTCTGCTGCACCTTGTTAACCTCGTAAAGAATGCAAGGCATATGCCATAGATATTTAGATTAGTTTTTTTGTCGAAGTCCTTTATTCACTAACGCATGATTAACTTAGTGGTATTCCATTATAAGTTTTCCTGGATTTCACACAATTACTTATACCTCTTCTTTTATAAAATTTTCTTTTTTTCTTTTTTTAATTCTTTTAAATTTTTTATTTGCGCCTGAAGGTGACGATAATTCATTGAAACCCGAGTCGCGCTCTGTATAAAAGAAGTGGTATAAGTAACTGTGTGAAATCCAAGAAAAATGAAGCCCTTTATTATCCGCAGGGAACACGATTTTTTTAAAAGATACAGGTATCTTTTAAAAAAAAAATTCGTGCCTTGATAATGGCACAAGTGACCGAAACCATGGTCGGTAAGAATAAAAGAATGTGGAAACAGACATGTGTTTTCAATAAGCTGAGACGAATTTTCTTACCTATTCGTTCGTCAAATCATCTCTCTTAATTTATCGCTTCCGTCGGACAAGCGATAGGTTCTAATATAATGTCCTCAACCTCACTTCGAAAGATGGCTGGTTTTAACTGATCAACCAATTTATGCCCGAGCCCGTATCCTTCTCCTGCTCGCATAAAAGCCGTGTAGAACGCCCTCTCCTCGCTCTTAGTCGTTTTGTACGAATCATATCCCTCTTTATTAGAGAAAATTCATTTCGTCCACGGGTTGTATCTTTCTGCGCTGGCTCCCATCGTAAGTTTACTGTGCGGTGGGGTAGTTTCGTGAGAGCGAATTCATCTGTTTCTTTTACAGATATTTCGCTGCGATAGTGTCGTTGTTTCGCTGTTGGCATGGCTACCTTCTCCCCCCCCCCCTTCCCCGCCGCTCTGGAGGTCTTCAGCGGCGGTGATCTGCCCCTCCGCCCCCCCCCCCTCGTTACTCTATTGCCCCCGCTGCTGGCAGGGAAGGGGGCTATCGCTCAGAAAGCGGCTGTCTCCAATCCATTTGATGTCGTCTCTATCCATTATTGCGGCATCCGGCTGCTTCTCCCGATTTTCTCTATGACTATTTATTTCGCTGTCACCTCGGCAACTCCAGCCCCAGTTATTGTTTCGTTTCGCAATGCCTTGCTGACAAGGACTTCATTTGACGCAACTCAGAGATGCTGTGGAGTTGAGGAATCAAGCAGAGTGCCCGCCAGTTCTTAATTACTTAAAGCGTAGTGACACGACCAGTAGTGGTCCCTAATTGAAAGGAGCTTAATTTTCACTTAATTTTTAGCCAAAATCAGGGAGAATGTAAATATCTGTTTCTGGTCCAAAAGCTATCGGAAGTCCTTTAAAATCAAATCGTCAGTTCATGGCGGTCCACTGAATACAATTTAAAGGAATGACGATTTCTCACCATCGAGTGAAGCCGACAAACTTCGCACCTGGCCATCTTGGACAGTGGCATTGCGCTCCATTCAAATGTAAAATTGGAAACGTGGAGAGCTTTGGAATTTTTTCTCGTAGCGTATAATTCGGAATGTGTTTCAGTTGATCCGGCGTGCGGAGCAAAGGGATCGTCATTTCATCGCATCGAGCTCACTGGCAAGGTTTAATCTGTGGTTGGTGTAATATTTCACCGTCAGACCTGAGTAATAATAAATCTAGTCGCTTCAAATTAAGTTGATGACAACGAGGAGTGTTATACCTTATTTACACCAACTTACGTTGGATGAACTTGGCGTTATCATGGAGTTCCGGACTCTAAAAGATCGTCAATGGGGAACATGCATGAAATTTGTTCATCATGCTAGTAAGTCTCGCTGAATAGACAATTTTCTCGCGAGTTTAAATATATAAGCCAAAACTCTCCTAGTATTCCACAATCGTCATTAAATGCTAATTCAAGTGCTCGAATATCGCTTGAAGTCACGTGACCTCAAACGCCTTCTGACGTCATCGGACAGTACACCATTCACTTCGCTAAGATAGTAGAGCGGTAGAGCCTTGAATGCAAGATACCTATCGAAGTAAAAGTAGCAATTGTTTTTGCCAAATTTTCGCTTGAGCCCCTGCATAGACCGATTTTCTATCCATTTCCTCAGTCTGTCATCAGTGGATACCGTACCGCGACGTCACGATCCGATGACGTCTTGTTTTCAAGCAGTCGATGAAGATTAATTTTTAAAGACTCATACCTCAGCGAAAAAATATTGTTCATCCGCCAGATTTTTGGCGAGTATATTTGAGGCAAGGACTTTTTATTATAGTACTTTTTAAAAATTGTGCATGTTTCCCGTTGTTTCACAAAAACTTAAAAATGGCTTATCTCGACTTTGGGCCGTAATTAGTTAAGAAAAGCTCCAATTCCTCTAGAAATGACGGGGAGAACGGAAGAAGGTTTTGTCTATCATTAGACATTAAAACAATCGTAAATTCTTTAAAACCGATTTTAAGATGGAAGCTTTTTCAGTAGTTAATGGTATATGTCATTCATTAGCCTCGGAGTCTATTCTCGTATTTTAACCTACCTTGGTTATTTGCCTAGCAAGGAAACCGAAATTGCGTTTTGCTGCCATGCCCATTTTATCGTGTCAGTTTAAAACTTGTAGAAGCAATGTCATTGATTTGCAACAATGAGGAAATTTAGGGACAAATTAATGAGATTCAGTGGAACAGCGGTAAGCGTAACGATGTCTGGACAAATTTACTACAGCACACTCGTGATTTCTTTATTGGCAAGTTTTGCGACGATTAATGTAAGGCTAATGCTAGAATCTATGCTACGCGAATTAAATGGGGACTGCAATGAATCGTAAAAGCTAAGATACAATCATTTCCTTTTGAATGTTATTAATTCGCTTAATTAAATTCGCTTGCTGTAAGAAGCTATATCCCTTCATGATTAAAACACTGTATAATGAATACGTAGGCTTGAAATTTTTCAACTATTTTTCACATGATTTCAGCTGGAGCAGACACGGCTCCCGGTGATTGTAAGTTGACGTTCCTGTTGGTTAGAATACGAGCATGGACTCCCAGGTTCATGAAATGCTCAGATACGCCAGGTCAAGTTCTCGTGAGCGAGGCTTTATCGTGGGGCTAATTCGTCGATGCATGGGTGGGCTAAGGGAATGTAGCGGGGGATGCCGGAGACGAATATTTATGCCGTGGGGGAGGGTTGCTACGGCAACGAGCAATAATTTCCGAGTCGAGCTTTCACCAAAAGTTTTTGAAATACGCCCATCGGGAATGACAGCCGACATGGCGCCGGGACTCCAAACGCATTTCTTATTTTTTCGCCTCGGCTCCATTAATTTGGGGCGACGTGCTATCCCACCACGTGGTGATTCTTTTTTATGCTGTGTTACGGCGAGGTCTGGGCGTCATTGCCGCTCTGACGTGATCGTCTTAATTTAAAATGCTTCCGCGAAATTGATTGCTTCTTCTTCTCGCTTCTTCGATGAACACGCTTCGTAGCATTCATAATTACGACCCCCAACTCGATATATAAGCGTTAAAAATGTTGCTTTTTATCGTAAAAGAATTTTCTTACTGACGCAAAAGATTGCTGACGAAATATTGTGATGCATTTTCTATTATTTTTTACGATTCTTTTTTTGCATTTTTGTGCCTATTGATTAAGTAATTTTTATTATTCATAATGTTAATCTACCAGTTGAGGTAGGTTGGCATATAGTTTAGGCACAACTATTAATGAATCATTCTTTGTATGTTCTCATATTGGATTTATGTCTTCAGTCGGAGCTAAAGAAATTATTATTTTACCGCATATGAAATTGAAGTCTATTTCTAGGAGTATTTCTAATCACTCCACCCTTCATGCACACTGAATTAGTTTATTTCATTCTATACCTTTTCTCTTCCTTCCTGCTTTCCCAGAATTCTTCTGCTGTAAATTAGAGCACGTTTTATTTACACAATCGCTGACAGCGAAGCCGTGGTTTTCAAATAAGTTTGTGTAATCTTTTAATGCACGGCAGTATTTCAAATATTTTTTCAATTCCACTCAACTTGTTGAAAAGGCGGTCGCCAAGGCTCTAAGTTTTTGATATCGCACGTGATAAGTAATATCCATTAGCAACATGTAATCGATAAGATAAGAGGATAAGATTGTCAAATTTCTGAGATCTTGGTCTGCTTGGATCAATTTATTAGTGCTATTATTTGAAATACATGAGTTATAATGACAAATCTCAAGTGTTAATTTACCTTTGCTCAATTTAGGTCACATTTGAGACTCAGGTCTATGCATGAAAATGGACTATGTTTGTCTTTCATGTTCATGGAGATCTTCTCAAGCCCTAAAAAAAATTCGTATTTACGAGTAAATCTCCTTTTAGGTATTATTTCCTGGGTATAATATTTGTTTTCACAGGACATATTAGCAACGTTGTTCTGCTGAATCTCATGCCAGTTCAAATGTTAATCCCATGCCCAATCAAATGTTATTTGTGGAGATGAATTGATTCGTTCTGAGAAGTAATTTTCTTTAGCACTGACATATTCTGATTTCTCAACGATGCTTTTTAATGACTTTAATGCTTTTTAATCTGCCACAGTTTTTTTTTCTCGCACGCGTGCAAGTATCTTGCCTTTCTTCCAAGTTATTTTCATATGCTATGCCTTAAACACTTTTTCAATTTTGGTCATCGATTCTTCCAGGATCATGCGGGGGAAAAATGAAAGGAATATGATCCAGAAAGGATTTTAGCCAATGCGTCATATTACCTCTGTTTCTGCCAGCCAGGTCAATTCACCCCCCCTCACCCGGCTACGTTCCTGGATTGCGAGTCATCGGTGTGATTTCGCGCCAGCCCTATCCTCCCGCAAGAAGTGGCCCCTCTGCTTAGTTGAAATGCCGTAATACTCGTGTGGTCCACTAAGGACACCTTTAATCGCAATCCTCAGCGTGATGCTCCCGGGACCGCTTAATTCCGCGCGCGTCATAAATTCCCCGATGATTCTCAGCCGTGGAATATTTGGTTACACTCGTACGCGCCCATCTTCCGGAGACGAAACGTTCTTTATTCTCGCGGTGGGTCGTGAAAGGAAAAATGTCTCGACGAGCGGGGACTCGGAGTAAAAATTAAAGTATTATTACCTCGAGCGCAATCAGAGTTTTGAGGTGGATCGGAGGGGGAGGGGGGTGGACCACCAAGAAGACGGGCCACCATCCCCTCTTCCACCCACCTCCGACCGCTCCGCGTCCTGGGTGGGCCTTCTATCCGTTGTCTTCTTTGACGCCACGGAGGTATAAATGTGGCAACAAACCCTTGGCGCGATAAAACAGTTGGTGGAGGAACACGGACCCCGCTCCCGAAGACAGATTATCAAGTCGAGAAAGCAGACACCGACCCCGGGAGGGACTCCGTGGGGCTGGAGGGGTTCCACGTCGGTTGGTTGGCTCTCCTTTTTTTTATACTTCAATGTTGGTACGAAAGGGTCATTCATTTTTGCTTGCTTATGAGCTTCTCGGTGGTAGACGTAACAGGGCGCACGGAAACGCGCCAATGAGTATTGAATCAGTGCAGACACCTTCAGGCGGGGATACAAAATACTACTACTCGAGAAACGGCAAGTGGATCAAAATGGGAGGGAGACAATTGCCCAGCAATAGTTTCCGTACTTGAGCTTCCGTACTTTGACGACTGCTTAAGATCTTTCCCGATCGAATGCTCTTTTATTTCGTCTCCTATTGCTCCTTTTAAATTGACGTTTTCATCTAGAAATAATCAGGACGTTAACAATAGAATCTCGTCAACGTTTGTCCGTTTCTATAGTATAAGAGTTTTGCCTCTGTGTTATCACAGATGTAATGTTCTGCATTTGAGGTACAAGAAAATATGGATGAAAGTGTTTTATGTAAACCCTGAAAATTTCAAGATTTTTGCGTTCGTACTGAACGCCACAAGTCTGCTAACAAGTCATGAAATAGGACGAGTGGCTTAAATGCGATTGGGCTGATGAGAGTCCGCTTAGGTGATGTATTTTTGAAAAAGCCGACCAATTGCATAATTCACGAAGAAATAAACTTTTATGAGATCACTTATTTTGATTTTGACTGACTTAGAATTCAAGATAGGTTATTTCGCTCTCAAAATGGCCTGGTTACACGGACATTAACACGTACAAGTTAATGTAAGTTCGCGTGAATGATTTTGGTGGAACGGAACATGTACGAATGCACGAACCAAATTAGAACAGGTTATATTTTCTGTGCATGCATTCGCACAAGTTGGGTGGTTACACGGTGCATTTTCGTGTTCGTTCACGCGTTCATACATTTAGACATTAACCCGTACGTGTTAATGTATCGTGTAACCAGGCCTTTAGTGTAGACGAGGCATAGCAATGAGAGTGGTTTAACCAACAACGAAACTTAGGTCGCCCAAATCATTATGGGGGAGTAATATAAGGGCCTTCGACTTACTGTTATATTGATTGAAATTATTCCCGCGATGCATTTGCTTCTGATTTGCTGCATATGCACTCCTATCTATATACTATGAAGCCCCGTAACGACCACTCACTCATTCACTCACTCATACAAATGTTTGGGGTGAACGAAACGAGATACGACAAAAAGTCTTATTAAGACCTCTAAAATTGTCTGAAACCCCAGGAAAAATTATGAAAAAACTAAATTTCCCATTATTTATCTGTCTATTCATTCAAAATTGAATATGGGGATTAGCTCAAAAACATACAATCAAAACAACAAGCAATCATAGCAACATATTTGTTTATGCATATAAGATTAGCTAAATTGGAACAGAAGATAAAGGAATTAAAATGAAAAAATGATAAAGATAAGGTAGGAAATTTAGAAAGTAATTTTTGAAAAGTCGATTTCTTTATGGCTTTTTTCCATTTAAGCAAAAATTTGTTTACATCAAAGCGCATTGAAAAGCGGAGAAATGCAAGGTAGGAAATTACTCATTGTTATTGATAAATTACATTCTGTATATGAAATTTCGGTGTTATCAAAATCGAAAGTGTGGTTGTGATTATTTCCATAGTTATAACAAGTGCACATAATACCATTTAAAAAAAGATGATTCGTACTGTTGACTGAAGTTCCTGTCCTGTTGCCGATACACGATTGCAGTCGAAAGATTTCTAAACGAACCTTCCGTAAAAGATGGGAGGGTAAAAATGATTTTATTTTAATCGATTGTGAAAGCGATAACGTTTTATTTTTGTACGTTATTTTTTCCGTTAATATCCATTTTAAAATGCAATGTTATCTTGTCCTATTCTACACACCAGAAGATTTTATTGCGCATTGTATTGGATATTAAAGCTGTTTGGAGATGTTTTTGTATCCCGACTCATTAAAACTTAAAAGAGTGGTAGTGATTCCTGATGTGGTATTATTCGCGATCATGATAAATAATCTTTTGTTAAAATTCATCATACTAGCCCCAATTCATGCGAAGGATCTCCAATTTGCGCGTTAGCACTAGATATTTATAGTCAGTTTGTACGTAATTCTATTGTGTGCATCATCCTCCCTTAAGCTTACGAAAGGAAACCGCAGTCAAAACTGATTCATATCTCAAGAAATTGGTCGAGTAATGTGAAAAATAATTAAGAAAAGTTTTTGTAATATTTATCATGGCAACCGATGAGCTTGGTCGATAGAGTCGGTTATTACGCGTGGGGAGCCCGTGTTCAATACCCTATCCAGACACATTTCTTCTCCTATTGTTTTGTATTTATTTTGAGGAAACCTAAATTCAACTCCTAATTTTATGATTTCCAATCTTATAAATTGTTTTCTGGGTGGAAAATCTTTCATCGGGTCACGCTACATCAGGTTTATTATGCGTTTGATCTTTGTTGTTTTATCAAACTAATGGGTACCATGTTGATAGTATATATCGAACTACATTTATCAAACTTGTTTGGTAAGAGTAACAGAAATATTCAATGCTTCATATGAATCCATAGTGAGATGAGTTTAATCAGAAAGTGGTATTTTTAACTATACTTTTTGCAGTGTTTACTCACGTTATGTAATTATTTATCAATTAAAATGTAGTTATCTGCAGTTAATTGTGTTTCGTAAAGTCGTTATGTTAAGACATTAAGCATGAATTGAGTGCTACAGTGGAATATGCTCTCAACGTTTTTTGTGTTTGAATTGAATAATATAGGGACTATGTCTGACTCGAAGAAAAATTATTTTATATTTTAAGTCCCTCAGAAACACGTTTCTCTTCTATAAAAATTTATTTTCATATTGTAACCTACGTACCATGCGCTCGTTTTACTTGAAAGTGGAAATATTGCTTATGGGCAGATCCATTTGCGACAGAATTACCTTTAGAGAAAACTATGCCATAGGATATTTCGATAAAATTGTAAAATACAAAAAATGTCAAATTCTAGCTGAGCATGATCAAAAAACATTTAAGAAGGCGATTTCCATGTAAAGAAACTAAATAAATTATCGAAATACCTTCTAAATATGCCCAAAGTTAGTATGTGACGGAATGAATGCCAGGTAAACATCCTAAGTGTAATATTTCAAACATATTCAAAAACTCTGTGAATCGAAGTATAATTTGAAAACTTTCAATAAGGCTCTGAATAACGTTTCAAGATAAAATATCTATAGCCTAAATATTAATGTGGGAGATAAAGTTGACATTATCATGGAAATACCCTGATATCTAATCTAGCCAACTGAAAAATAAACGATCCTCAAGTAATAAAAGGCAGACAAAAAGTATATGACTACACAGTGAACATTAAAGGCCGGAGGACTTTTAAGGGGGGGCGAGCAAAAGCGAGTATGATATCTATATTACATAATTTTCATACATTTATGTGGAGGTTCGTATCTCTTTAATGGCGGTGCGTCCCTGCGTTATATGAAGGATAAGGACGGGAAAGGTGATTTCAAAGAATGCACGACGCGCACAGAATCGATGGCGAAGTGACGTACGTGGCGGCCCGTAAATTCAAAGGCCCATGGGTCGATCCCTTGTCAGTCAGGTTTTTTTCTTGTAGCAAATTAATTCGAAGACGATTGTTGACGGTAAAAAATATTTTACCCGGGAATCGAATCGTATTCTTCGCTTACATCGCAGGAATCCTAGTGGTAAGAAAACTCGATAAACGTGTTGATTTGCTCTATCATGAAGCTACGAAGCTCTAAACGCAGTTTTACATGGTGCACGGAAATGCGCAGGTTAGAGCTACATTAATTTCTAAAATGGCGTGGAATTGCGCGAATGCATGGACGAAATTAGAACAGGGACTATTTTGCCGTCTCGCATCCACGCATTCTCGCATGTTTTCTAGCAATTCACCGCTTTACACGACGCAATTTTGATTGCGCCTTCGCACGTACGTCAGATTGCGCAATTCCGTTTACCGCGTAAAACGGCCTTAATGAACGTTGAGTGCAACTTCGCTATCTATTTTTCCAAACTATTATCGCAAGTGAGGCTGACGATCAGCGAAAATTTAGTTCGGATCATCGAGTTAAGCCTATATAAAATCCTATAGTACCAGGAATTAAATTTATGCAATCGTCTTGCTCTGGCGAAAAATCTTCCTTTCTTTCATACCAGAGAAGCATGACAGTTAGGGTCATCACTCGCGTGGCATATTCGTGGCTTCACGAAGTTTCATCTTCGGTTGGGATCAGCAACTCGGCTGTGAATTCTTCAGGAGGAATGAGTGTGCGCTGTCCGTCGTTGCTGCTGGTGATAGATGCCGCCAGTCGGGGGCTGTCCCTCCCCTCTCGCGCGCAGTGGACCAAGGGAGGGAGTGTGAGCAGGATAATATTCGCGAGCAGAAGCGTGAAGATGCGAACACAAGAGTGGAGAGAGAGAGAGAGAAGGGGAGAGAGGTGGTTGAAATGCAGGATAACAAGAGAGGGCTCGTCTCCTTCGCAGGTGTCTGAATACATTCCCCCCCCCCCCCAATCCTCCTCCCCTTCGCCCCTCTTGGGGGTCATCCAAGGGTCGGAGGGTGCCGTGTATTCGTTCGTGTAAGCAGTGGACACGTTGATTTGGCAAAATGTTCGTCCCATCGTGTGGAAGTTGCTTGCGGACTGGTCGCATCACACTTAACGACCGCAAGCGAAAAGTGGTTATCGACGGAATCAGCTCTGATGTAAAATAAGATCGTTAGTTTTCCCGACGAACAAGTCGAAGGAATTCTTCTCAGGCTCTTCACCGGTTGAGATTCTCCATTGCCGAAGGACTGCTGATTTTTAGACGATTGAGTATTTTTTAGATTTTTGGGCGTTTTATGGAATGCTGAACTCGGGCATCGTCATCAGGGGAGATAAGTTGTGAGGTGTAATCGTGTAGTCAATGACAGTAATTCTGTCCATTTAAGCCCATGTCTCCTCTATCTGGGCCCTTGTCCACTTCGCAGAATATAAAATTCTTCTATTGCAAAAAACATACACAGTACTGGAAGAATAAGTAGGCAGAATTAAATGACCTATCACCTAGCCTTCGAATCACTAGTGGCAGTAGTCGTCGAATGTAAGCGTCGTTTTAATGTGAATTTTCTAATTTGCTCTTATGGTTATGCTCAACCGCGTTTCCCTCTCTACTCACGCTAGGATGGCAATGTCTTCAGAATGAAAAACGTTTTGTGGATGGCATTTTCTGTGCTAACTACTTTGCACTCACGATTCCAGAGCCTGTCTCAGAAAAAGTCTGTCTTTCATAGTTTGGAGTAATACGCATTCTTTCGCTGGCGTTACTGCTAAAATAATTTTTTAGAGGGCCAGTATCAGCGTGTACTCATCTATAACTGGCTTCATTGAACTTAACATACTGCGGTTAAGATATTATATGTATTGTTATAAAGTGTTAAAAATGTTTTTTTTTGAGTAGTGGATACAGCCCAAAAATATATGGGAGCAAAGTGTTATTTAATTTTCGTAGAGGTTTCTCAATTCCTATGCACAAGCCTAATTTAACGATGTACAGAAGGAGTTTTTTGTATATGGGACCAAAATTGTATAATATGCTACCAAATACAATTAAAGAGACAAATGTTTTTGGTAAATACACAAGGTTGATAAAGAAATGGCTAATGACTTTTGATGACATCGAAAAGTTATCGTAAAGGGTCGGTATATTGCAGAAAATACACTTGGCATCATATGTGTTGTACATTACACGTTGTATTTCATCTTACGGTCTGCTCAGTTATGATATTATTACGATCATAATGTTTTTTTCTCGAGGTATTGTGTATTTTGGTTCTATGTGTTATCATTTCCGCAATTTATGAAATATGAAGTTAGCCTAAACACAGGCTTATTGTATGATCTTAGGTTTTCCCGGCGTATCAGTTGCAGAAAAAGTTTCTCGGGTTTTCCACCGGCTGATGTCGTCCATGTCTCCCGACGTTTCGATCCGCGACTTGCTGATCATCCTCAGGGGATCTTCCGAATGTCCTGCATTCCCTGAGGATGATCAGCAAGTCGCGGATCGAAACGTCGGGAGACATGGACGACATCAGCCGGTGGAAAACCCGAGAAACTTTTTCTGCAACAGGCTTATTGCCTTACAGGCTTCCTTACTTCCTTGAATGGATGTAATAATCTGTAAAAAAATATGTATGCAAGAAAGAATAAATTATTATTATAATTTTTATATTATTATTTTGGCTAGATGAATTCTATTTGATAGCAAGACCATCAGAAATGGGAAACATGGCGCTGTCAATATCTTTATTAAGAAGTTATGGGGCACTGAAACGGCCAAAAGTCTAAAAATACTCAATCGTCTAAAACTAAGTTCTTGGAATGCTTCACTTGTAAAGAGTTCAATTTTTTAGCTTTTTTTGTGAGAGCAATATCGTGAAGTTGGAGGTGTGTATTTGTTCTGCGTTCTGGATCTTCCTTGAAAAGTGCTTGCTTCGTTGGTGGATTTATATCGTTCGTTTTTGCGCTTCGTCATTCCATTTCGCCCTCTTTCCGATTTCATCGCATTCAGTGAGTGTCGCCCGTGTCGAGGAGGCCTCGGTGTCGGAGCGAATAAAATCCTTTCGTCTCGTTTTTGTTTGTCTGTTTGGTGAGCGCGCATCGCTCCTCGCCACCCTCATCTATATAAGTGAGCCTCCCTTGATGATCTACGCGGGAGGACGAAACGAGGAAAAAGAAAGAAAGGAAGAGCGCTTTACACAACTTCTTCAAAATCAAAAAGCCCCTCATATTTTCACGCGTTTAATAAAAACACGCGGCCGTAAATATCTCCAGGCCTTCCCTCCCATCCATACGCACCTTCCCCCCTCCTTTAATAGCGTCGTGGGGACTCCCCCCCCCTCCCTCCCTCCAACCTCACAACCCGACGACACACACACACTTGCGCGCTCTTGCGGCCATCCTCGGAGGCTGCGACGGACGCCTCGACCGCTCGTTTTTATCGCCTGACCCGAACACCCAGAGGAATCTCCCGAATCTCACCCTCCCTCCCCCCCCCCCCTCGCGTCTCTTCTTTATTGCCTTGTTCCCTCGCCTGTTTTATCCCTCGTATAACGTGCGTATATGCAGGCCGAGAACTCGGGGGGGTGGCAGGAGGAAAG
The DNA here is from genome assembly GCF_921293095.1 of Ischnura elegans. NCBI lineage: Eukaryota > Metazoa > Arthropoda > Insecta > Odonata > Coenagrionidae > Ischnura > Ischnura elegans. Next base: position 123,778,247 of record NC_060248.1, read on the forward strand.
GGGTGGGAGGTGAAAGGGGTGAAGTCAGGTAGTGTATATGTGTGTAGAGCGAGTGGAGAGAGCGAGGCCTACCTTATCGGAGGCAGGGGGGGGGGGGGGAGGCAGCAGAATGTCTCGTGTTGGGGGCGTCGGAGTACCTCAGGGTCCCCCTCTCGGCCCCCATTAGTCACTCGCATCGCCGGCGGTGGCGCGGCAGCGTCGCATTCGTGTGTTTCCAGCGCCCCTCTTCCTCTCGCTGCCTGCCTGTCGCTGCCTTTTTTTATTTCGAGGGCTCCGTGTGAATGTTTTCGGCTCTGACCGATTGCCCGTGTACGACGAGCCGTGGGTGCCCCTGGGAAAGGGACAATTTTTCGGGTCGTGGCGGGAGGGGGCGAGAGAGGAAAATTTACCCTCCGACTCCGAAAGGTGCGCACAACCTCGACGAGGACGTTTCCTCAGTGAGTAATGATATGAGATCGAAGATGTACAATATTTTAGGGCCATGTAGCGAAGGGCAGTTTATTTATTTAATTTATAATGAGTCACGAGATGTTATTTCTTTTGAAGAGGAATTTATTAATCTGGTCGGAAATAATGAGAATTTTTTGAAGATCATCCCCTTCAGTCATTCCCAAGTTGACTGCTATGATTTTTAATGGTCACCTTTCCATTGAACCCTTTTTTTGTAAATAAGGCATAATTTCGTCCATCATCACGTGGAAAAATTGTAAAGTTCTACCTGGTCCTTATAGCTAATTGTGATTCGCACACCCGCTGTTGGGAAAGCGTTTGTGCATTAATTCAAGTAAATTTCCACACTTTTTCGTAATCAATTACTAGAAATTTGAAAATCTGAGGAAAAACCATGTTTCGTGACTAACTTTTGGCCTCCGAATAAGAAAACAACCTCAGTTTTTTTCTATCACATCAAATTTTTAAGCTAAAAAATGAAGTCAACAGAAAATAAGTTAAAATTTGTTCCCCAGTGTAATCAATCGAATTATTATTATTTTTCTTACTCTTTTAGGGTTATCAAAATGATTTAAACTACGAGTGTATCTGGTAATTTAGTGGGAATTGTATTTAATATGAGAAGAAAATTTTCTCAACTGATACTGGACAGCCGAAAGGACACGAAGATACAACCTGTACTACTTCCTCTGATTTTATCTTCTATCATTGAATGAATCAGCTAATAAATAAGTGTGTTAAGATAAATAGCCATTATTTTAATAAATTCAGTCGTTTAAAAAATTCTGTATTAATAATTTATCAAGTAACCTGTGTCTATTATGTTGATGTTAATAATTATTATTGTACAAAATGGAAATAAAATATATTTTCTATGGATTTGAAAACTCCCATAATTTATGCGAAAAAAAATTCGCGTGAAATAAACCTTCTCAGCTATGGTGCCATCTACGTACAATGAACATTGAGTCCAAATATGAACCTGAAGAGAGGAAAAACCTCGCCAAGGAGCCCGAAAGAAAACAATCCTACAGTCGTGTGTGGACGTGAGTATCTGCAGGGCATTAGATTATCAAGGGATTTTGCGCCTGGAGTTTGACTCCTGTCTCGATAACCCGATCGCCCCCGCGTCCGTCCTCGTCGGCTCTGCGTGGCGGACGGGTGAGAGATGCACGTTACCTTACATGCCAACCATCCAAGTTTTTACCGACACAAACACATCAGTTACGTGGGGCTCGTGGGTATTATATTGGAAATATATTATATATACATATTATTGGAACATATTATATATACATATTATTATATATACATATTATTGGAAACTATAGTACATATTAATAATAATAATGATAACGGTAAAAATAGCATAACAATATCATTAGCAGTGGAAGTAGCAATAGTAATTGCACTAGCGGGAACATTAAAAGTAGCAGTAGCATTAACAGTAGAAGTTTGTATAAAAAATCGATAAAATTGAGTTTTGTACGGCGATCAAGCACTTGTTTTTGAAAAGATTAAATATATCAAAGAAAGCTATTAAAGACAGCCGAAAAATGACAACGCTAACTTAAATAAATCGTATGGAAGATCTGTTCCTGTGTTTGAAACTATTTGCAATTAAGTAAATGAGTTAAAACTTTTCCGTGCATCCAAAAATAATGAACATTGGTCCGGACGCTTTGTGGAAGTGTGTACTCCTCAAAATGATTGACTAAATCCACGATATGGTTTTAAGTGCTAGACGAATCAAAGTGCACGATGTAGGTTAGGCCACAGGTATATCGTAATGCACAATTGCTTTAATTGTGAACGAAAAGTTGGGTGTGAAAAAAATATTGGCAAAATTGTTGCCACGTTTTTTCTCTTTGGAGAATAAACGTGATCGTATGGTCAACTCAAAGGCTGTTTTAGCGCTTTTCCTTCGCAATCCTGTGAATTTTCCGCATCAATTCATAACTTTTGATGAAATATGAATTCAACACTACACTACAGAGACATAATAACAGCTAAAACAATGGAACTTTGGAAATCAACGGGCCTCAAAGTAGGCGAAGATGTTGGCATGGGCCGGTTAAGTCATGGCAACGATATTTTGGAATTTTTTCGGGAGTATCTACATCGATTCATTGGAAAAGGGAAAAACAGTAACAGGAGAGTATTATGCATCGTTATTGGACCGGTTGGTTTTCGAAATCAAGAAAATCGCCCTCGTTTAATGCAGAAGAAAATCTTCCTTGAACAAGACAATGCACGGATGCACACCTATTCAGAGTCAATATCCAAAATTACAGGATCAAAGTTTTAATTATAACAAAATTCACCTTATTCAATAGAATAGGTTTCCGGTGACTATTTATAATTTCAAAAGTTGAAGAAAAGACTTTGCGGACTAAGGTTTACGTCTATGGAAGAGATCATCGCCCAAACCAATGCCTATTTTGAGGAGATCCCGAAATTCTACTTTTTGAACGACTTTAAATGCTTGGAAAAATGCTTTAAAATATTTATATGGCTGATAGAATGGGGAAATCTATTTAATAGTCGTATTTTTAAGACATTAAAAGAATTTGGCTAATTTAAATTAAGCGACATCTAGGGTCTCACTGTTCCTGGTATGGTGGGTATGTATGTTCGGCCTTTTCTCAATAGAGCCAAGATTTTCTCTCCTATTGCAAAGGCAATTAAAAATATACAGGCTATGCAGAGTCAGAAAACCTAACTCGCAGAAAAGAGGCTTGCAGTGATTCCTGGGGTGTGTGAATGAAATTATCTTGTCTGCCTTTTTTTGCATCATAAATTAACTATTTTTGGATGGCGAGTGGCCCCATTGCTCGATGCCATAATTTATGTGGCATGAAACAAAGCATAATATACATGAGTAAGGTACTCTTTTGGAATAAAATACAGGGTGTCCCATTTATCTTGACCACTCGAAATAACTTTTTGTCCAGACGCAAATTCAAAAATGTGTCAAGCAAATGTTCATTAGCCGTCAGGGGGACATTAATCAGCATGATTGTCTTCCTTGTAGCTTTGTTATTTACAAAAATATGAAGAGCGGTATGTATTTTTTAAAGGCACCCTATATTTTTTTATTCGGCAATTCATTTCCTCTCCTAAGGTATTATTCAAAAATGTAGCACATTGGACCATTAGCATAAACACAGTGTTATGAAAAATGACTGACTTTCTAGCGCTTAGTGCAGGTACGCGGGTATTGGAACTACTCCACTTGCTGACGTTGACGGTGAACGAATGAAAATATAGTAAAATGCACACCAGTCATAAAAAAACGTCCGCATTGAGTGGACGAGTTTCTTATGTTTTCATAACACTGTGTTTATGTTAATGGTCCAATGTGCTACATTTTTGAATAAGACTTTAGGAGAGGAAATGAATTGCCGAATAAAAAAATATAGGGTGCCTTTAAAAAAGACATACCGCTGTTCATATTTTTGTAAATAACAAAGCTACAAGGAAGACTCATGAATAGAGGAAGAAAATGAAGAGAGGAAGAATCATGCTGATTAATGTCCCCCTGACGGCTAATGAACATTTGCTTGACACATTTTTGAATTTGCATCTGAACAAAAAGTTATTTCGGGTGGTCAAGATAAATGGGACACCCTGTATATTAAGTATACATAACATGTACTCTGCTTGGGACAGTTTTCCAATTGTGCCTACTGCATGTGTAGTAATATCGAAACCTAGGTCGTGATAAATTTAATAATCGAGAAAACTTACACGTTTTCATTTCATTACGGTTGATTTGAGTCATGCACTTATTATTTCGTACCAGCATATTTTAAAAATCATGGATATATAAAGAAGGAGGGAAGAGAAAGGAGGTGGAGAAAAGAGGAAGAAGACAGATTCAGGATTAATTAATCTCGCGGTCGAAGCAGGCAGCAATCAATCGAGGGAGAGAGAGAGAGAGGCGAGCGCCGTCGTAAGGACTACAGTGGAACTTGGTTATAACGTCATCAAAGGGACCAAGAGATTTTTAACGTTATATCCGAGTGACGTTATAAAAAAAGCAGCCGTATAACTGAGTGAAAGGACAAAGTAAAAACGCAGTTGTTCTGCTATGTACAACACTGTTTATTGAAATCTACTCGTACATTGGAATATGTATAATAAAAAAAAACGTTAATAAAGAAATGATATTCACAATTAAATATTTTATAGCCTAATAAAAATTTTACTTTACTGTCGAAAAAAATCTGTCTTCTTTTGAACGGTCCTTTCAGAAATATAAATTCTCTCCGTTGTGCAACAAACGTCTTGAAGAGATTTTGAAACGATTTGATGTTTCTACACATGGTTTTCTATAAACTTTGGGACATAATACATTCACACTACCACTTTTGCAACCTAAGAATCGCAAAATTTTTGACGCTATACCCGAGCGTCGCAATATTTGTTGACGATGTAAACGGGTTTTCGTACAACATAAAATGTTCAATTGTGGCTGGTCTGTATAAAATGTGACGTTAAACCAGAGTTGACGTTACAGCCGATGCCGTTATAACCAAGTTCCACTGTATTAGGTACTAAGTGGAAGGGAAGGAGATGTGATGAATGTGCACGGCAATGCGTTTAAGCTAATGAATTTGTCGCGAGGGCACATCAACTCAAGAGACGCGACGCCGAAAGAGATTGAGACTGCCGCATCAACTAATCTTCAAGAGATGCGTTGCATGCGCTGTAATATAACAGAATATATTCCCGAGGAAATCAAGATATGAAGGAGGCCTCCCTCCGCCCGAGACGGATGTAAGGAGCGTAAACACTCGGCGCGCAAGGCTCGCGCTGAAAAATCATCTGCAGGCGGAGGGCGGGGGGGGGGGGGGGGGGGAGGGGGAGAGAGAGTTAATGTTACTGGACACACGTAATTCAAACGGCGGACGAGATGAGCGCTGCCCTTCAAATGCACGACGCGTGAGTTTTCACGAAACGAATGAAAATAGGAATAATGGGAGCGATTCGATATTTTAAATGGGGAGCGCGATCTTAAATCGAGCGTGCGGACGTAATTGAGGATACCGCTTGCGACGTCATTGGATCTGCCGTGTTTCAGCGAGGGAAGAAGAGCGGGAGGATTTTTTTTATGATTCCCATTCCGAGGCGAGGCGACGCACGCGAAACGATGACGGAGACGCCGAATGAGTTTACGGATCAAAACGGTGCGGCGTCGCTCTTCTGCCCGAGGTTGGCTCAGCACATGCAAGATATAGCTCAAATGGGGCTGCTAAAACACGATCCCTAGCACTTACACTATTATTCTATGAATTAAATCGCACGGTCAACAGTTGAATCTTTTACTCTTGCTTAAATATATGTACAACTAATAATTATCTTATCCCTTCTTCAACAAATCCCTCAACCATATCATAACGAATAAATCAAAACCAAGCCAATTCCAGAAAATAAATAGGAAATAATTATTCCCGACTTGTATATTCATTATCTGCAGCCTCTTATTATAGGGAAGATTCAGTTTTTGATTAGTAAGTGATGGCGATGCCACAACTCCACACTATGACGATGATTTTAAAATGCTCTAATTAAGTCACACTTTCGCCAATTTGTACAAAACAACACCAATACCACACTTTTGACACAAAAGTAGAACATCGGGACGCCTCGCGAATACCTGTGGAATATGAAAAGTATTGAATGCCACAGGATATGAGACGGGTTTAGCTCATCGCATTCGAGACAGCGGTGAAAATTAAAATCATGTCTACTCTAAGTTATAAGAACAAAAGCGGGCGTATATATTGGACTCCAAATAACAATAGCTGACAAGACAAGGCACGCACACACTTCTCGCAGACATTCCAGAGAAAAACACACGGCCTAATAGGTTACCTAATAGGTAACCACCCGATGAAATTAGCCTAAAGGGCTGTGATCGATTTCGAATGAACGGGAAAATTACCGCGGAGCCTTGCTACACGGTGTCGTATTTATTTTTTCGTGTACTTTGCAATCGCATTTTTCTCACTCCTCCATTTTACAGCTAAAATCATGGGTTCATTTTCCATGACTGCTATTTATCAGGTATGAAAAACAATAAGTATCTTATTCGCTGCGAAAAGTATAGTATTCAAAGAACGTCAGTGCTTAGAAGGTTCTTTTTTGTTTATCAACAATTTGATGTATCGCGTAACACTGCTAGGCCCTTGTTTTTGGATCAAAAATGGATTATATTTGAGTGAATACATGTTAATATCCTAGAAAAAATAGGGTGGTTTCCTATTATTTTTTATTGCCTAAATCGAAAGGTTATTACTCCTGGAGTGCGCATTTCACGCTCTTAGATTTTCGAATGACGATATATATTTCTCGCGATTAAACGAAAAGAGAAAATTTTTAAGCGCGCGAAAACGCGACGGCTAAGTAGGATTGATGGGAAAAGTCCGTGTGACGTATTTCTGGTTCCAGAGTCGGGCGTGTGAGGTGACCTTGGGGCGAGGATTGAGCGCTGATACGACGCAGGCTGCTAGCTGGTAGCAAAGTACCCCGCTAGCAGGTAGCGCTTGGCTTAAATGTGGATTATTTCTACCTTATCAAACGAAGGAAACTTTCCGCCCTTGCGACAATTTTTATAGTGATTATTAAGAGATGTTTCCCTGAGCTCTGTGACTCATGCATGCATTGGTAATCTCAGACGATGTAAAACTCATATCTACTCGTTTGGAAACTAGGCCCCTGTGACGCCACGTGGAGCGGAATCGCATGGGCGCCAATCTGGCCTTTTTCAAATGAGGTTAAAATTGACCGTTGCCATTCGTCTAAACTGGGATTTCTAAAACCAAATAATTTGTATATTAAGAATACACTGATGTTGGGTAAGGAATTGAAATCAATGCATTTCGTTTTCTTTAATGAATGAAACTACCCTATTGATACCGGACCTGTCCTGTGTCGCCATCGAATACCTTTTAACTAACTGACTTCGAAACTACCCTATTACTGAAACCTCGAATAAATTACGATTTTCGACAGAGCGTTAACAAAGCAGTGATCTTGTTAAAAGTGAATACCAATGAATCTGGGAATCTCCCGCCATGGCGGATAAATCGCGGAATCTGTCTGCCAACCGATTGCCTATCATTGGCTGGAGGTATTTTGGTCACTGCAGCCGTGGAACCGCATCGCACTTATGGACCGCTTCACCGCCATAGCGGTGAAGCGGTCCATAGGTGTTTGGTTTTGGACCGGTTAAGTGCATTGGTGCGTCTCCGATCGGCCGAATGGCCACGGCCGGCGTGACGCCGTCGCCGCTGCGGAATTTCCGTTTTTTCATAACGGCCACCAAAGACTCACTCGCGCAGTATTTCCGTGTGATCATAATTTATTATTATCCCCTTTATATTGGAGGGTTTACATATATATTTTTTTACTTTAGCTTTCTTTGGCCGACATTAAAAGAAAAGTGAAAGATAAGTGATATTGTAAACTTGTAATTTCTTTATTTTAATTTGAAATGTACAAAATATATTAAATTATCATAGGTTTGTTTAAAAGCCCCTAAAGTTGAAATTGAAACTTTTAATATAAATGCTATACTCTCAATGTGCCACATTTTGTATTGAATAACTGGAACCTTCTGACAAGCTATATGGCTTAGAAGGACCAAGTTTGTATATGCAAATTAAGGCAATTATTATTGTTATATATTATACTTTCATGTCATAATTTTAGTGCAAAGTATTATTCAGAGTTCAATTATGTATGTCATTCGTACGGTAAAATTACCGATGAAATTATATTAGGTGTTACGCGCGTTGTTCAGAGATGAAGATTTATTTTTGGAGCGCGAACGGATCCCACCGGGGAGTCAGATGTTTGTGTGGGGATGGTGACGGGGATGTTTTTTTGAAGGAATTGGGGGGGGGAGGGGACATTTATTTACCTCCTCGACGAAATATCTCCCCCCCCACCACCCCACCCCTCTTAACTAGTTAACCGGAGCGGACTGAAGATGGAGGCAGGGTCGGAGGGGGAAAGGGGTTACAGGTGGTCTACAGACAGGCGAGAAGGAGATGCCATCGTCGATCCTCGATTCCCACGCTCTCTGCCCCTCGCAAAATCTTCCCCCCATCTCTCCCCTAACTCCCCCCCTCTTCTTGTGCCCATTGCGCCCCATTCGAATCAATCCCCAGTTTCAAATCCAAAACAATCAACTTCATTTTGAGAAAATGTAAAGTTTATTTGGCCCTAATTTTGATGATTAAAAAAACATACAAACCAAATGGCTTGAGAAAACATTTTCTATAGTTTATAGTGAAGATTTCCTATCTCATTTAAGTATACCGGGACTAGCCACGGTGATAACACGGGAGTATGACGCCTCGGTAGCTTAACTGGCTGAAGCACTCGGCTGGAAATCGAGGGATCCTTGTTCGAATCCCGATCAAGGCGAATGATTTTCCCTCTGTGGATTTTTCGCACAATTTCATATCTCAGTTTGCTTGAGAATTATTTCGTTAGAGCGTATGTTATTTTCCGTCGCATGTCTTGTACCAAGTGATCCATGTTAAGGGTTCCTTTAATTTCCATCAGCCATTCCTCACTGCATTATCCTACGATCGAGGGAATGAACGGAATGAGGGATTGAAAGGAGGATCATCCACTGTGCGCAATGGAAGGAAACGTGATGGAATGAGGGAATGCGGAAAACCAACGCAGATTCAGGAGCTGGGATCGGAAATTTATCCAACGGTGATCTGCGCTCGTGTATCAAGACTGCTCGCGTCAAAATTCTATAATCCATCCGTAAATGTTTACTATGAACGCGGGACAAACAGTCTTTCATAATGCTCTTGTTTTGAATGAGGCCATTTGTCGTCAACCGGTATTAATTGGTACTAAACGTGGACAATGGTCAGAAGTAGCCGGAGCATTAAGCCAGTGGCTTCACGGGCAGTTTCACACGACCGTTTGAAATTTTCATGTATATACCTACTTCTATGCAACGCTTATGGGTAAATTATCTCAGAGTATATATGGACGAGAGCGTTCAAGGTGGTCAAGCTGATGCAGACATTGAAAACCCCAACTTCAGTATGATTATAATGGGAGATAGAAATAAATTGCAACTTTTTTATTTAGATATTTTTACTTATTCTTATTCGCATCAGTTTATAATAGGATAAAATGTGTAATTGAAATAAACAGCAAGTCAGCAAACGCGACCGTTGGAATCACTTAATGGCAACTAAAACGTGATTTTAGATGCAGTTTTATTCGGCATGTCTACGTGTATTATGCCAATCGTGGTGATTGAAAGGAGAATAATTGATAATTCCACAACATTTGTTAGTACGCCCATGATATGGATCCCGCTTTTATGTTACAAACGCACATTAGTGTGATTAGCCTAAATGGTTTAAAGACGATTTAAAGGCCGTATGGAATGATCCGAAAGTCCAAAATTTACATAGATTTACATACATTTTACTTAGATGGATTTACAAGCTTTCAAGCTAGTTATCATTTTATTGGAAAACCAAACATTTTTACATCCCTGTGTATTTGTAACAGCAGTTTTTTTATGCCTGATGACGGCATTCTACGTCGAAATCACGGTTGTGTAAATCTATCTGAGTAGGTATATGAAAATGGAAGTCTGTTTGTCTGTCCGCTATGCGTTTTCATACGGCCGGAAGGATTGCGACCAAAGTTTGTACACAGGTGCATCTCATGCTCCCAAAGCCCGTTGTGCTACTTTTGGTCGCGTATTACGCATTTGTGCGTCGTTTTCTCATTAATGTTTGTTTCGACGAATCATGCAACTTCAGCGGTTGACATCCTGCCGCATAGGCACACTTCTTGACACGCTCAGAGGAAAAACATAAAAATCCTGTTACGTGATCATGATTTTGAAGTTCCAAGCTTCCCACTTCCTTAGGTACTTTTCCTTCCGGAGCACCGCCGGGTGCCTGCCTCCTAGCAATAGGGTGGTTTCCTATTATTTTTTTATTGCCTAAATCGAAAGATTATTACTCCTGGAGTGCGAATTTCACGCTCTTAGATTTTCGAATGGCGATGTATATTTTTCGCGATTAAACGAAAAGTGAAAATTTTTAAGCGCGCGAAAACGCGACGGCTAAATAGGAATGATGGGAAAAGTCTGTGTGACGTATTTCTGGTTCCAGTTGTCGGCGGTGAGGTGACCTTGAGGCGAGGCTTGAGCGCTGGTACGACGCAGGCTGCTAACAGGTAGCTGAGTACCCCGCTAGAAGGTAGCGCTTGGCTTAAATATGGATTATTAATACCTTATCATACGAAGGAAACTTTCCGACCTTAGACAATTATAATAAGTGATTATTAAGAGATGTTTCCCTGAGCTCTGTGACTCATGCATGCATTGGTTATCTCAGACAATGTAAAACTCCTATCAACTCGTATTAAAACTAGGTCCCTCTGGCGTTACGTGGAGTGGAATCGCATGGGCGCCAATCTGGCCTTTTTCAAATGAGGTTAAAATTGACCATTGCCATTCGTCTAAACCGCTATTTCTAAAATCAAATAATTTGTATATTATGAATACATTGATGGTGGGTAACGAATCGCAATCAATGCATTTCGTTTTCTTTGATGAAGGAAACCACCCTATTATATATGTATGTTGAACCACGTAGTCTTTTCTCTTCAATCACGTGATCCTGGATTTTGCCAAATCCGTCTAGGTCGTTTGCGTGGAGGCCGCAAATCACGGATCTTGTTTATATTTTTACCTGGTGTGGAGGATACGACTGCATTCCTCGACTGTCGAGAAAGCGGATGGAAAGCGCCGTGGGCCGATGGAGGGAGCAGTTGTAAAAAGTGAAGTGGGATTCCGATTGAGCGAGCAGCACCTCTGTTGGAGGAAGAGGGAAGCTAGCTCTGGCGTCCCTTCGGTAACGCCAATAATAATCCACAAAAGCCCCTGTCCGCGAATGAATACGATCGCATTATCCAAGGATGCGATCGTAAAACTGCGGACTCCACCCGCGAGATGGCAGCAATATCGGTAAGAGCGTGGGCTCCACCTTACGTGGAAACTGTACGCACTGACGCTACATCCATAGCGTCCATTTCGGAAACTGGAAATGAGAAAGTGGATGTGGAAAAGAAACCTTCCCTTCGGATGAGTGGAGAGAAAACACAGCGATCAAATGAGAACATTTTCCGACGACTTACCTATTTCGGGTAAATGCGAAGGTCGAGAAAAGGGATCACCAATCTCTGCGTCTATATCGTGCACGTTTCCCTTTTTCTAATTTTCCGCCAACTCAAAATAAATGGTATGATCGAAGAATGATTATGCTGAGCATTTGTTTTTCTTTCCTTTGTTCCAGCCTAAAAAGGAATCTCTTATAGGCCACGCGCACACATTTCGTTTTGCCCATTTTGTTTAATGTCATTTCCATAAAAAATGCGAATTTTCATCTTCTTGAGAGAGCGCATGCGCCTAAGTTTAATTTTTTTGATTGAGGTGTCTACTGCCCGCTCGTATGTTCAAGTTGGGGCTATGTTCAGCATAAATTTTATCGGAATGTAATTGATTTAGAATTTTCCCGGCCAATTTTCATGCAGCAATAGTTCTCAGGCTTCGCTTATGGTATGTTTTCTAATGCCGCTGACGTTTCTGTAGAATACTGGCAGAAGATAATTGAAAAGTCATCTGTCGAAACGTTGGAGGTAAAAAAAAACAGTGCGGAGCCCGAGAAAAGTTTATATATGAAAATTTTGCGTTTGAGAAAATACCTTGGAGCAAGAGGTTTATCATTATTATTTTCTCTCATTTCAGGTTGGTGTCTTTCATCCATTGGTTGCTTTATTTTGGTGACCTCACTGGTGTCGAAAGCGTGCAGGTCAGTTGTGTGATGTATTCTCTTGATGACTGGTCTCTTGGACTGAAAAATTTGAATGACCTGTCCTTGAAGGGCGGAAAGCGCCGATGCGAATATCATCATCACATCCCCAATCGCGTCAGCTTCATGTTTCTACCGTGGCGCTTGGGTCCAAGCAAATTGTTTATCCGACGAAATGATCTTTGGATTTTCATTCTCATAGAAAAAATCTTCCAATTTGGTTGGTAAATTACTGTCGGCGTCAAAATGATGTGCCGCTGTACTTTGCAAATTTATATGTGGACTTCAGTGCATGCCAAAATGATGAATAATTCGTTATTTTAAAGGAAATTTTCTTTTCAATTCTGATTTATTTTTTGTTTTATGAAAAAATCCAAAATCAAGACACGCGAGTGTAATAAATGACTCCGCGCACCCATAAAATTAACCCTTTTGTCAACTTCATGAACTTTGTAACTCGACGTAGGGAAAACTACCACGTGTACAACATTCATCTTCCATAATAAGTTGCAAACATTAATGTAGATTAATTAAATGGCTTTTACGTATTTTAGAACGCATATTTTGTTGTGAAATTACGAAAATGTTTAAACACTATCTAATCCTACAGTTTACCCCGAAAGAAAAAATAAAAATATTGATACACTTCGTGCGAGGTCAATTTAAATTTTCGCTTCTTATTAAAGTTTTCTCGAATCTTTCAAAGGAACCGTGAAAACCGTCCAAATGCACTGTCGGACACCGCCGTCTTTGAATAAGACTTGAATGATATTAGAAGAAAAACTGGCAAAGATGGAATCGCCCATTATTTTTTAAATATTCCATATCCCTAACTTTATGAAAGTTGCAAAATTCGCAGCCAAATCTTGTGTAAAAATGTCACCTTTCACTTCATTGCTCGCATTCTCAATTGTAGATTTGTGCTTTTCATTCAAACTCTACCTGGCTGGCTGCTGATCCGAAGGTATGGTCTGGAGCTGAAGGGAGATTTCACTTCGTTTTTTTTTGTTCTTGACGTTTACGTCTCTCGGTGGAGCGACTTTTTTCTCTTGGCACTTGTCACTTTTTCCTGCTGTGAATTCGTGACGCTTTGCATTAGGCTCAGGATAGAAGTATCCTGTGACCTGTATGCGATGGGCATTCACGCGGTTGGAACTTTTATGTTTTGCTCATGGAAATTTTTATGAGAGAAAATTTGAGGCAGCAATAATTGCGCATAAGTTATCAGCAGATTAATAATTCTCTAGAATAGGGTCCTCCAAATCAAGGCCCATGGGGCCCTCACATATGGCCCTTGGAGACAGTTTTTATCGGCGGGGAATGACTGGTGAAATTCATGTCTATGCGTTGCCAAGGTCATCCGCCGCTCAAATGGGCATCACCGTTTTACTGCAGTAAAGTAGAGGTGAGCAGAAGTGCATTATGTTTTCTAAAGATCATTTCATTGCAAATTCTAAATTGCACTAGGGAGAGGGTGTAATCGGTCCCCCAGACTGTTGTTTGGCTGTGAATGCCCCCCTCAGGCCCATAGTGTGGGGATCTCTTCTCAAATCTGTTGACCCTGGCGAGAACTCTGGTTTTCTCAAAATAAACAAGGTGTCCTAGGCAACCCAATCACCTTTGAATAAGTGACTAGTAGGGGTGACGAACCGTCGGGAGATAACCTATACCACGCGGTAAAACCCGAAAAAGTTTTATTTTGTATATCAACTATGAACCACAAAAGCCTCAGGGAAGAGTGGAATATTGCAGGTTTGTGCAATATTTAAAGGGAAAAATGTTGTTGGTACGCAGTTCTGCACCATTCTTCGAGTAGAACAGGCCAGATAATACTAACAGGTAAAATTATCTATATCCTACAGATGAGATAAAAGCCTTCGTGATTCTCCAGAAGTTGACATTCGGTTGATCAGGTTCCCCCATCCCCTCCCTGACTGCGGCTTTTTTTTCTTTCTCCCCCCCCCCCATCCTCGTCAAACCCCCTCTCCCCCCATCTTGCCCGCTTGTGTGGTCGAACAAGGCAAGGAAACAAGAGAGACTGGCGCCGGACCTAAATAGTGGCACCCTTCTCCCCTTCCCTCCTTTGTATCTGCCGAGCAACCACCTTCTCCGCGCGACATGCTGTTGCAGACGAAAGAAGGCGATTACAAATCGATTCCATGGCATACACGATGCTTATTGCCTGATTCGATTACTGCCTGCTTGTTACCACATCTTCATTAGCACTCTTAAATGGTTGCTGTAGCTTTTTACTCATCATGCCACACCTTGAATACCCTCCGAGATTATGGGATCCGTTGTAGGAAGACTTAATCTGTGAACTCAATATAATTCAATGGAAATCTTTGTGATTCCTTGAAAACTGTGACGATCGCACAGGAAGCGTTACAGCTTTATTACAAATTAGGCTGGGAGCCGCTAGCAACTCGGAGTCTACATTGTAGGCTTACTGGCTTGGCTTGTTAGATTGCTTGAGCAATCAAGAATAGATGTATTTCAGAGCGACACGGAGAACATCACATTAGAGCCCAACTGTATTTCTAGGTCCGACAGAAGCGATAAATTAAGAGAGACTGTTTGCCCAACGGATAGATATGGGAATTGTTTTTCCTCGGAACAGTAAACGACTTAAATGACTCCGATGCGGAAGTTAGTTTTAGCAATTCCTTTTTTTTTGTTAACGGCTGGGAACCTGATACCCCCGCCACACGCCTATTGAGGCAGCTCTCGGGGTAGTATGTAGATGTAGAACCTATTTTATAAAGTGTAAAGAACCTATTTTTCTCTCATCGACTTGCGATTTTTTTTAGTAAAATTAAACTCTTGGAAAACGTTTATACCTCCGCTTCTATTTATCGAAAAATATAAAATCTTATTATTATTTTAATTGTAGAACATCGAAAGGGTATTTTTTAGGAGCCCTCCGTTTCTCCCTATCCAATGGCAGTTATTTTCCCGTCCCGAGGCTCTTCTTCGCCTTATCCTTCATAATCTATGCAAGGCACTTGTCCCTTGGAGTCCCTCCTGGGACTCGATCAATAATTATTGTTATCCCTTTCATTATGTGTCCCACGCAACCAACTCTCTGTGCTCCTGTGGCTGACTCCATAGACTGCTGTATCCTGCATAGTAGTTTCTGCAAGGAGATCCGATTAGGAGACTACTTTATTTCTGGAATATTTTACCGGGAGGATGCCATCGTGTCTTGTTGAGCGCAAAGCTGCATCTTCTAGGGAAGGCAATGTGATGGTTTTCTATTGACTTGCACATCGCAGTACTCACCATTTCCGTGATTTCTCTCTCGTCTCTATGGCAATAGGGTGGTTTCCTTTAATTTTTTTATTGCCTAAATCGAAAGATTATTACTCCTGGAGTACGCATTTCACGCTTTTAGATTTTTAAATTGTGATATCTATTTTTCGCGATTAATTGAAAAGTGAAAATTTTTGAAGCGCGCGAAAACGCGACGGCTAAGTATGAATGATGGGAAAAGCCCGCGTGACGTCATTCTGGTTCCCGCCTCCGCAGTGTGAAGTGACCTTGGGGCGAGAATATTGTGCGCCGCTGCGATGCTGGCTGCTGGCAGGTAGTAGAGTACCCTGCTAGCTGGTAGCGCTTGGCTTAAATAAGGATTATTAATACCTTATCAAGCGAAGAAAACTTTCCGACCATAGGTATTTTTAATGTGTGATTATTAGGAGATGTTTCCCTGAAGTCTGTGCCTCATGCATGCATTGGTAATCTCAGACGTTGTAAAACTCCTATCTACTCGTATAGAAACTAGGTCCATGTGACGTCACGTGGAGTGCATCGCATGGGCGCCAATCTGGCCTTTTTCAAATGCAGTTAAAATTGACCATTGTCATTCGTCTGAACTGGGATTTCTGGGAAGAAGATAAGGCGTTGATTTGAAAATTTATAACGCGTTTTTATAAAATATGTTTGAGAGGGCCTAAAAGAAAAAACGTTTTCTGGGGGTGCTTTTTAATACCTTTCGGCTGACGTATTGAAAAAATAATTTTTAGGTGGTGGAACATCGCGAAAAAATGCGATTTTGGCCATTTGGCTTTATGCTCTTGCCCAAGTTCTTGCCCTGTCTTGTCCTGTTCAAAGTTCTTGAAAACAATTGGAAATCTGCTCCATTAAATAAGGTTTCAAATGTCGCAAACGGCATTAAAAAATATGTCTTCTTGACCGAGAAATTAAAAAAAGAGTAAAAATCGTATTTTCGATCCAGCCGGCCCTGGTGGGCATCTAGCGGGCTGGAACTGTGGGGAGGTTTGTCCTATTTGATCCCAAATCGCATGCCCCAAGTACGGGAAAAATCCCGGAGGGGAGACTTTTCACCCTCTTATCCGGCTATGCCCTTTACTGCTACTTTTTCAGTGAACCTTTACATTCGCAGAGATCGAAAATCTCTCCGGGTTCATGCGATGGCCTCAGCAGTGCACTTCCCTCTTTGCGTTCAACATCCCCTCGCCGTAATTAGCGGACTCGCAACACCCCCCCCCCCTCCCTCATCGCACTCGACCGCACGACGCGCATAAGAGGTGCAAAATGTTGAGGATGGTAATTGAAGTCGGATGGTAATTACTCGCCGCCGCGCGGACGGAGGCGGCGGCGACTCGGTTTGATACCTACCGGCCCCTCGACGCCGCTGCAAAAGGCTAGCCGTTGCCAATCTCGCCGGACTTCGGTCGGTTTGAAAAATAAGCAGGGGAAAAGTGCGCTCGGAAATGGGAGAAATTACTCGAGTAGCCGCGTGGGAGGGAAAAATACGGCTGGAGTGGATGTTGCTTCTCTTTCTTCTGCGCGCTGTTTTCCAGAGGCGCGTCGACGCTCGCGGAATATACGTGGGACATTTCAGACGTGGTCTCGAGCATCCGACTATCTCGGATGCAGAATGCGGCGAACGCGAGTGTCGGGTCAAATGAGCGCGCTTTCCACATTAACCCCTGACACACACTCGCTCACACTTGCTGACAGCGAGCATTTGTTTATTTGGCGTTGATCAATGAGTCGACCTTTGTACTCTTTCCTCTGACTCTAAGCTCGGAATCCACATCTTACGCGAAAATTTTAATCCTTTCTTGTGGATCTTCTTTTGAAGTTCAACCAAAAGGATTGTTTTATTTATCCGACTGGAATTCCGTCGGGTAATCAATATTTCGACAATTATTTCTGGCGAAATGAAATTGCTGAACGAATTCAGTGTTTTTTTATGGCTATAATTAATCGATTAATAAATATTAATATATACAATTCTTTTATCGAATTATTTTGCTGTACAAAGTAAAGAATATAGGGGATAGAATCCTCGCTAACCTCTCTACTGAGTCACAATCCGTGTGCAATCGTCCCGTTGAGTGAAATTCTAGACAAAACCTCTTTCATTCCGTAATTTTTGTGTGGTAATATAGAATAAGAATTCTTGAAGTTGTAAGTATTAATGGACAGTCATAAGATATTACAGTCTTATAGCTAGGTTCAAACGCTGTACATTTATTTACGCTTAAGTTAAAATATATGAAATATGCTATCAGTGGGGACTTTCAACAAGTACGCAAGACCAAGAAAATGTGAATACAGTTATTAATAAAGAAAAGTTAGCAATGAAAGTTAATAATAAATTCATTTCATAATAATGTTAAATTAATTATTAAAAAAAATAATAGCGATCACTGCGAAGTGTGAAAAGGTGTTAATTAAGGTAATATTATGTTTATAATGGCACTAAAATAGGGTAAACTTGAACTCAAAAGTATTCCTAACAGCTAGTTTTTTCCCCATTGTGCAATATTGCTCACGCAAATGTTGCCAATTTACCCGAAGTAGAATCAGGAGGTTTCAATCACTATCATACCCTAAATACTGCGTGAATTTTTAAATTAGTCTGGGCATTGACTCAAAATATGCTTCAATACGAGTCCAGGATTATACTCTTAGTATGTAAGAATTAATTTTCATAAAACGTTATCATATTCTGTTTGATGGCGCAGAACAATCTCAGACTGGAAACTTCAGCTATCATGAGTCTCATTCACACGGTTCAAAAATCTCGAGCAGAATAAAATGCATCGAGTGAACACCGGATCTTTCAAAAGATAGGAAATTTTCTTTTTGGTCTCATGAAATTATCACTCGTAAAGACTTCGCTGCGTGCAATATTAGAGGTCTCCTGCCTCCTTTTTCCGAGAGCCAAGTGCGGATGAGAGGCTCAAAAGACGAGATGACAAATGGCCGCAATAAGATTGGAGTGGAAGGGGACGCGGCTTTGCTTCCCCTCACTTCCCCCATTCCTCCCCCCCTCCTCGTCACAACCCTCCCCCCTTCCCGCCCAATGAGAGAGGCCAGCGTGGGTACAAGGCACATTTCTCCCCTTTGCAGCAGCATCCGAGCGATAACTTGAGCAAAAGAGTGTAGTATACGTCGCGAGATATCCCGAGGAGGGTGGTGGTGCTCGGAATTTTATTACATCGCCTCCTCCTAGGGGAAAAATCTCGGGAAAATAAACTCGAAGAGAGGCGCTTAGTGTATATTATCTGTGTGGATTCCGCGCGGAAAAGAGATGGTGGATTGCACTGCGGTCGAGGTAATTCTCCGAAGGAGGGAAAGGGAATTACAAGCGGTGGGTCTAGTTATATTCGGCCCCCACCCCACGGCAGGAAAACACGGAGGGAAAGCACACACACATTAAGACTCACCCCGGGATTAATGCAAAGGGGTGAGTTGGATACACTCTTCCCTCTTTATCTTTCTATCTCTCTCTCTCTCTGCTGTCCTCACCCACCCAACGGATGTGGACGAGTCGTCCTACTCAGGATGAGATCGTCGGAGAAGGTCACGTGATGCGCACTCTTTAGGATGGGCTGATAATCCGTTGATAATAGGGTAGTTTCCTTCATCAAAGAAAACGAAATGCATTGATTGCTATTCGTTACCCACCATCAATGTATTCATAATATACAAATTATTTGATTTTAGAAATAGCGGTTTAGACGAATGGCAATGGTCAATTTTAAACTCATTTGAAAAAGGCCAGATTGGCGCCCATGCGATTCCACTCCACGTAACGCCAGAGGGACCTAGTTTTAATACGAGTTGATAGGAGTTTTACATTGTCTGAGATAACCAATGCATGCATGAGGCACATACTTCAGGGGAAACATCTCTTAATAATCACCCATTACAATTGCCTAAGTTCGGAAAGTTTCCTTCGTTTGATAGGGTAATAATAATCCTTATTTAAGCCAAGCGCTACCTGCTAGCAGGGTACTCTGCTACGTGCTAGCATCCTGCGTCCAATCAGCGCTCAAGCCTCATCTGAAGGTCACCTCACAGGGCGGCAGGGCTCAAATTTTCACTTTTCGTTTTATCGCAAAAAATAGGTATCGTCATTCGAAAATCTAAAAGCGTGAAATGCGTACTCCAGGAGTGATAATCTTTCGATTTAGGCAATAAAAAAAAAATAGGAAACCACCATATTATTTTTTTCGACGGCATTAGCAGGTGGGGGTGGGGGGGGGGGGGGGTTGATGACTGCGGCTTGACACGGTGGCGCAGGAGTTTTGGGCCAAAGGAGACAAAGTGTTTTGGATGGAGCGAGAACTGAGCGGGGAGGGAAAGTTAAGTAAGCGTGTGAGGGGAAGGAAAAGAATAGGATTAATAGATAAAATGAGAGGGATTAAACCTCACTGGGAATTGGAGAATGAAGCTCTCTAGGATTCTATATGTGGGATATAAGTGAATTGGTCCTCCTGGAAATTGAATTTACGGACACATTGAAATTGAAACGGATATATCGATTCTCAAGTACTTCATGTAAATCTATATTTACCGTTGGAATGCATATTACCTTTCATAATTATACTTGGCCGTATCTTAGCGGAATGTCCTCTGAAATTTAGTTGTGCACACATGCACATGTAATCTCTGTGATAACTCAGGAACAGGATGATCTGAACAGAATTCAGACTAAATATGAGCAGAAAGCTAAGAGGACTGGGCACAGCGTCGAAATAATCGCCCTCGAAATTATAATGGAAATGGAAAAGTTAGTAAATTAAACACTAATCAATTGAATTGAGTTTAACGTCTTAGAGGATACGTTGTGGAAATCAAGAATCGATGCACTCGTAATGATGATAGTTTTTTTTATTTCCACAGACTTTATTTCTTTACCTTTCAAAAAATAAAATCTGTGAAAATAAAACTAATGTTTATCATTATACCTATGAATTGATTGTGCCTATGTCCTAATTTATCGTCTTCGTCGTTCACTGTCACACTTAATGAGAGCAATATTCCCAACACAAAGATAAACAGACTCACCGATTATAGTACAGATATGCCATCTACGGTTTCAGCCAATCGGCGATCTTCCCACGAGTGGAAAAGCCATCACTTCTCCCGAAAATAGCTCGACAATCGCTGTGGTTATTAAATTTCTCGGTGAAAGATCACCAAATCTTACGAAATTCTAATTTTCAATTGTTTCTTATTAATCTCAGAGTATAACTAGTAAGGGATTGATGGAAAACGTTTGGATCTCATTTTACACCCAAACCTTCGATATTCTCCCACCCCTGCTCCCCCAGGCCCAGCAGGACAGGTCTGGGTGCGAATCCGCCCAATGTGCTTACTCTTGCGAGATCGTACGAGGAGATCAACACAATTGTTCTCTTTGCAGAATTTATAAATGGTTTGGGGCGCACTTGGAGAGGAATATATCACAAAATTCGGCGGAAGGAATTTTGGAACGATCTCTACCTGATGTCAATTTGCATGAGTCGTAATTTTGCCGGTAATGGAATCGTGTGTTTCAATGCGTTTCAGCATATTGTCGTATTCCCTGACCTCACTGGAATTTGATTTTATTTTATCGAGAGCAAATGGGCTCTGCTGCGGAAACCTCGTCCACGATAAATAACCATTTTCGATGCAAAGTGAAACATTTCACGGGCTCATTGATTGATTGGGCGCTGCCTCTGAACTTCAGGAGTGCCAGGGGAGGAGGAGACGGGGTCAGTCTTTTCAAACCCGTTCGCCTCCTTCCCTCCCCCCCCAAAACCCACCCTCCCTCGAAGGTGCTGGCTGGCTGGGGAGGGGAGTCTTGCTTATCTGATGCTTGAACTTTCACCTTAAAATGTGACCATCGGAGCGAGCAATTTGTACCGCCTTCAGCCTGACTCGTCTTTTTATCGCCGGGTCCTCCTCTCTCTCTTTCTCAACCCTCCACTCCACACACTTCCCACCCCACACCCTCATCCTTATTTCGCAGCTTTGCAAGAGAGGCAATGGAGGCGAAGAGCCGAGCCACGCAGCAAAACCAAGTGGACTGTGTCGCAGGCCATCCCGCAGAAGCTTCATCTATGCTGCGAAAAACGCTTGCTTTTTATCTTCATTTCTTTGTTTGGAAACTGCATGCATATTTGTTGTTAAACTGAGGAAAATTGTTGGTTCCCGTTATAATATTCCTTAAATTCAAAGCTTAAATAAGCAATGAGTCATATGGCCTGAAAAAAACCATCCTTACCTTAGAATATACTGAAACATTTTCAGTGCATAATGGCTAAGGTTAGGTAATGACATTGGAAATCGCGATAATCTGCAGCGACGCCATTCGCCGAGGTATTAATCTCTTTTTTAGTTTGTTGCCAAAAATGTTCGCAACGCGGCGTTGAGCGCAGTGCGATCCATTGATTCCAATTGTTTGAGTATTTGAACTCGCGAGGAATGGCGCGGAAAAGTTAGGAATTGTGTGCATTGAATCATGTAGAGTATAAATTTGGGCTTGAAGCTCTTATTAATTTTATTCTACCCGTAAAAATCCTATGCCGTCAGCGACGCGAGTGGCAATTCTAGTGTATTCATTTAAATCCTCCATGGGTTGCAGCACATGTAGTGATCGACTTGAGAGTCCTCTGGCGTATTATTCCTAGAACTAAGGAAAGCCCCTCCGCGTCCAGGCGCCCGGCTGTCTATTCGCTCGTTGAAGTCCCCACCCGACAACTGTACGCTCACCCGTTGAAATCTCCACGTGACCACTCCCACAGAATCTCAGGACTGCGCTGCGCCGCCGTCACTACATGCCCGTGTTTTCATCCGCTTCGTCCTCACTGCCCTGCTTCACTGACATGGGGAAAATATTATTCGCGTTTAGCTGCCGTACTCTCTTTCCTATTGGGCTGCAACTTTGTTGCGGTGGAAAAGCTTGCGCGTCCCAATGACAGCTACTGACTGGAGGGAGTAATCCTCAGTTACTCTCGACAGGAGAACCCAAGCCTCAGATAGGCCGAATGGTTGGAGCGATAGGAAAGATAGTTAAGAGAGTTCTCGGGTGTCCCACCGGATACAAGGGTTGATTTCTTTCGACTTTTCGAGTCTGCCATCCCTGAGTTCCCTTACGTTTGATTTTAAAAATCTAAAAGACCCGTATTAATCTTATTTTTTGATCGATCCAATACTTTTATAGCATTGCCTCTTGGGAGATTTTAAGATCACCCTTTATTCAAATGTACGCCGTCCGATTAATATCGTAAGTAATTTTGATAATCAAAATCGAACTCTGGTGTTTCTTATTTCTCGGATTTTTCTGCGATCGTTTTATCGAAAAGAAAGTCAAATGTCCGATTCGAGTTTAGACGATTTCAAAACCTCTTTTCTCCCACTCTAGCTTTATTTTATCTCGACGATCACCTCCGATCGACAACTCGAATCTTTCCTTTCGGTGTCGAAGCATTCGATATAAAATCTATCATGCCGGATTCGATTCCGAATCACTCGCCTCACCTGTCATCCCTTTCGCTCGCATTTCCTCGTAATCACCCCTCCTCCCCTTCCTCCCCTCCCAACCCTCCCCCACTCCACCCGGGGCACGCCTCGTAAATCGCATCCCTTTAAGGCGACTCCCTCGAGAGATGGGACGATCTGATAATGAGCGCGCCCACAGCATGCGTGTGTGTGTGTGTGAGTCGGATCGCTGGACCACGTTGTGGTGGGGGTGGGGATCCCTCCCTCCCTCCCTCCCTCCCCCTCACCCTTCCGAGAGAGGTGGGCACGAACAAATGAGGGGAGACACCGCGTTTACATTTTCTCCTCCTCCCTCCCGAGGCAGACTCCCTGAAAAAAAAGCCAGAGGACCCTCATAGTCCGTGGCCACAAATGTCCTCCGCCCCTCCCTCCAATCCATCCGTCTCCCTTCTTTTTTTTTATTCACATCGCGCGCGCTCCGACGACACTCGTTCTCACCCCCTTCCCCCTTCCCTCCCCCTCCCGGACCACGACACTCACTGCTGGAAGGGTGTTTTTTCTTTTGCCTTGGTCGCGGTCGTGTCCAGATACATTCTTCGAGAGAGCACTGCCCGAGGGAGGACTTGTTTGCGTTCCGTGTCCACCGCTTCGATGCGCCAATGGATTTGCGAAAAGAATTTTCCGAAGGGAATGCGCCGCCTGCTGATGGAATTTTGAACTATCTCCGCCGCACGTTTCTTACTTACCGTGCACCGATATCATTAAAATCCCTGCCCTGGAGTCCTCTTATTTGCACCGATAATCGTCTTTTAGCTAAGTTCGCGCATTAATGGATGCGCCGCAGGCGCGTTTCAGCTGTCCCGGTGAACCAGTTCAACCCAACCAGCCAGTTGACTATGAGTAATATTGTGCGCAGGTGTTGGTGTTTTGGGGGTAGTGTTCTGTTTGTGTGGGCAGAAACTTATAACTAATAAATGAGTTGAGCGTACAAGATTTAGATTTGTTTGCATAGAAGTATGAGTTTTGATTACATAGAAGTATAAGTTTTGATTACATGAAAATACAAGTTTGATTACTTAGAAATAAGTCATGGTTATAATAATAATTATTTTTTTCCTTCCTTTTCTTAATTATTAATTTATTTGAATAATTCCTTCTTCTTTTTTATTTTTTTCTATTTATTTTTTTTAATTATTATTTTTTTAAAATCTTATCTATTAAGGTTATTCCTCTAAATAGTCTCACCAAATGCCCGATTGAATTTTGAAATCGTGCGATTGGTCGTAAATCGGTTATTGTCGTACATATTTTCGTGTACCTTATAGAGTATCCAGGTTTTGACCGCTGCAGTCGCGCGAAAGTGAAAATGAATTTAACCGTTGATGAAAGCTGATGATGCAAGATAGGGAGAGGTTTCGTGGCCTGGATAAAATAGTCGTGTAATAAAAAGTGAATGATCTAATGAAGTTTCGCCTAGCATTTATAAAAGTCCTTAATTGTTCGGGTGCGGAGCGAATTCTCAATCCCTATGGTGATCCGATGTAAACGGCCATTTCTATTACGTGTTGACGACTGGCGTTTTTGTGCAAAAATATAGCGATGGCACCTATAATTGAAGTCAATGAGCTTTTAAAATACATCAATGTTGGCCAGGACCTTTGACTGAGGACTTGAAATCGTTCAATACCAAATAAGTAATTATTGCACGTGGTATCGGTGACATCTCGTCTGTATTAGTCAGTGCCAGTGGTATGAAGACGGGAATATTCATTAGGAACCTGATGAGGTTAAATGTCCGATCTTGACATCGAAGGATGCCCGCTCCAATGAACCATTACGAGCAAGTGTGGTTTGCGGATATATAAGTATGTTGTTGATATCCCCGCTTGGTCACCAAAATTGCACGCATAACGAATGCTATTTTGACGTTACTCGATAATAATTTATATAATTCAAAAATTAATTTAAGAAAGCATATTTCTTGAAAAACATCGCATAAAATATTGACCGAATCCATCACAATGGTCATGGTATCCATCATTAAGTCACGAAAACTACATGCAATCAAAAACAGATTTATTCACCGTGATCACGTTTTTGCCCGACAAGTTTCAGGTACTTAGTTTGGATTCACGAATGTGGCGCTGAAGGTTTTGCGTGAAAAGGAACGCACTCGCGATGTCTCGAGTCGCTCATTTCCTTTTTTCTTTTTAATCCGTCGCGGGGTGCCCTGCTCCTAGGGGGTGGGGGGTGTATGGCCCCGTTTGCTTTTCGCCCCCCCCCCCTCCCCCACCCCCGCCTCCGTCCCAACGGCCCCACGCACATTCATTTGCCTCGGACGCAACCGTGCCGTGACTCGCCCCACGGACACACCGACTGCTTGGCACGTTTTTTAGTCATAAAAAAAGCAGGAGGCCCTGTTAGGTTTTTCACGCTCATCTCTTCGCCCCCCCAGCCCCTCTCTCTCTCTCTCATGCAATATAAATTCATGCCGAAATAAGGAGGAATGGCTCCAAATTCCCCCGGAAAAATGTCCTCAAAAATTCAACTGATTATTATCGTCTCCATCCCTCGTTCTTATCTGGGGAAACTTTTAAATGTCTCTTCTTCTCCAAGCGAAGCATTCGTGTTTGCGGGGCTACTTATAACGTAGGGTGAGGGATTTTCCCGAATCTGCGGAAAGTCTGACCAAAAGTGTAATCGTTTTTTCATTTAGAATCGCTGCTTCATGAAGTAGAGGAGTTGTGGATAAATTAATGTCCTCATGGCTTCCGTTGGGAATTCGAGAGAAATTACTTCCCCAATCAGTCCAGTCGATCGGATATGTGGTGAAAAAGTCACCAAATTTGGGCTAGGACATCAATTAATTATTTTTAGCCGAACGGAAGAGATGCTGTTTTTATGATATTTATTGTTCATTCACTCTCTCAGGAATATTACAAATAATTATGATGAACTACATACGGCTAGCTTTAGGTTGGCTCTATAGTCACTAGGCCTTCATTGAGCCGCTATAAATTAAAATAATAGGTACGGTATACGTATAGGTACGGTAATTATAGGTTTTAGACATACTGCTAAACATAAAAAACGAAACGGGTTGTAATTTTAAAAAAGTCGGAGACACAACGCTTACTAACTCTAATAGAAAAGAAATGTTTAGCAATATCTTTAGAGTAAACTCTAATAGAAATAATAAAAATAAATTGATGTTTTCCGAGCGTATTATGCTGATAAACTGTTTATAGAATCTCGGAGAAAATGAAACATATCAATCGGTGTAAACCCCGAGCAGATATCAGCGGATGAAGCATACCTCTAATCACATCATCCAATGAAAATCTACGCTAAGTTTACAAAATTTCCTACAGTTTAAGTAGGCACATTCGAATTTAAAAGTATTCAGCGGCACCAATTTTTCCGCAGTTCGGAAATGGAGCTTCGGTATTTTCAGCTGTACCGTAAGGAGGGAAATTTAAACAACATTCTCATTTCCCTTAGTATTTTTATTACTACGTTAGTTAAGGTGAATACATACGAAATGTGTGAAATGTTTAATACTACATGAATTGTGCAGCTCATTCTAGGTAAAAATAATCCTCCTCCAAAACTTCAATTTGCTTTCTCTCGTGTCTTTTCTCACCATTGGCGCTGTAGTCTTTTGATGAGGCATAGCGAACCTATAATATTTAAAATATTCGCCGCAATATCACTAAAAATAAAGCCACAACGTGTGGAGTCCCGCTGCATTATCACCACACCAACTCACTCATTGTGGTCGGTTGTGCCTCATTACGAATTTTCTCAAGCCATTACTTGGGAACGAACTAGTCCTCTACTGTCACTGAGTCAAAATGAGTTGTAACACGCAGTGGCATTATTTTCGGTTATATTGCGGCAGATATTTTATATATTTTACGTACGTTATGCTTTATAGAAAACTGCAGCGTTAACGGCAATGAAATAAACTTCGACGGATCGGCCAATGGGCGAGTGAAAGTTAATTGAAGTTCTGATGGTGTTTTTTTTTTTAATCTGGCATGAGCTGCTCAATTGATGTTGTATCAAACATTTCACATATCCCATATTAATCTCTCTTCAACAATGTTATAGTAAAAATATAGCGGGGGTTGGTAATATTGCTAAAAATTTACCTCCTTGCAGTACAACAGAATATACCGAAACTCTATGTCCGTCCTGCGGCGAAAGCGAAAGGACTCAATTCTTTATGATACTTATGAATTCGGCGGTACAGGAATGCCTTGTTGGCAGCTATTCGAGGGCCTTAAGCAAGACAGGGTTTTTGTAATAGTGTGATGGTCTGTAGATAACATACTACTAAGGACTAACTTCCTGATTTATTTGGATAGTTTGAGTTGTTTTTATAAATGCGCATATGCAGTTCGCTTTGAGGGAGGAGCAATGAAGGTCTTCTCCAAATTAAGGAACCATTATTCCCCCTCCCATGGTATTTTTTCTGACTTGATTTAACTATAAAGTTTATACTATCATGCAATAATTTACTTGTCATATATGAGACTTATCAGCATTGTTTTGTATCTAGTACATAAAAATATTACATCATCAGTTTTATTGGAAGTGAAATTTTCATGTTTGAGAGCCAGCCAAATGTTATTAATAGTCTCCGCCTTGTGTACCATGAATCTTTCATTGCAATGGCGTATGTTCTGAGCATGTCTTCATAAAACTTTCAAAATATTATCTTCTAAGCAGTCGACTTCGTCAAAGTAAGAATCATTTCCATGATATATTTAGTTAGGATGGAATTTTATGGTACACTATTTTTTACAGGACCATACGGTGACACCTGTATTTGCGCACGACGAATTTTGATCACCATGCTCCCTTACGAAGTCCTGGGTTCAAACCGGGTGAATCCTTTTGAACACCCCAAAATAAAACCCTCGATTTGCGGGGTGGCCCAGGAAAAAGGAATGCCTCCCTCCTACCCTGAATGTACGATATTCACATGCCTGTATAACTTAGTATGAGGCGAACTTTACTATCACCAACCTTAGGAATGAACCACTGAATGAGTGAGTGAAATATTGGCCAATGCTAGATGATATATGTGAATTTTTAACATGCAGCTGGTGCATACTGCGTCCTAACCAAGGGGCCCTTCCATGGCAGTCTTGAACAAAATTATACATAGGCATATTGTTGTGCAAATTTTTGTGTCATTAGTATAAGAAGACTGTAATGGATGTAAAATCGCGGTAGTTACTTGAAAATGGCGCTGCGGTCAGGTCAAATCCTGCAAAAAGTTATAGGCTAAATTACCTTAACAATTATCTAGTTTTTCATTTTTTGTGAACGTGAAGGTGAGATAAGGAAGGCTTGAATGCAGCGAGTTCTGAATGGGAACAGTTATAGAGTGAAGACTGTTAGTTGACCGAGGGGGGGGGGGGAAGGTGAAGATGATATGTTTTTGGAATGACAGGGAGTGCTATGCATTATTATGAATTTAAGAGGGTAGTCGAGGCTGGGGGGGGGGGAGGAGGGGAGGCAGGCCGGATTAATCTGCTAGATAAGCCATGCAAGCTTACTTTTACACTTGGTAAATGGTAACTTTGTTAACTTATTATTTTATTTGTTGATTGAAAATGGAACCTCTATGTCTCTTTATGTCATGAGCAACTTCATTTTGTATTTATCTGCTTAAATTTTATGTTTGACGAGGGGTTAGATGGATGATGGGACTTTCTAGTCCGGATCTCGCCCAATAAAGACGTTTTATTATTATTACTCGTGGACTACTTTCAGTCGCTTACTCAGTGATGCAAAGCGACGGTTGATATGGATAGGTGAGAGTACCAAGGTCAAGCCACATGCGTATGAATATCACACAATCATAGGGGGTTACCTTCCCTGTGTGCTGCTTCGCTCGTACAGGATTTTAATCGTGGTTGTCCGAATTAGGATTTGAACCTGGGACCCTCTGATCAGCAGCCAAGGGATCTACCCACTTGGCCACCACGCTTCCTCGACATTACTTTCATAACAAAAAAAATTATACGCGCAGAAAGTGCTTGGTTTGTATGACGGAATCGCCGACGTATCTCCTGTAATATCCGATATTCTACGTACGTGTATGAATTTGCCGCCGCTGTGTGGTGGGGTTGTCCACACGCGAAGGGAGTCTCCCCCTAGATCGTCCCCCCCCCCGTTCGCATCTCTTCCGGAAACACGGTCCAAGGGTCCGCAGTCCTTGTCAACCCCTTCGCCCGGATGGATATCACGTGTCGCCCTTCCTGCTGCCATCTCTTGAGAGGAGGAGGAAGCCATGCACGTCGCGCCCACTCCGTGAAGGGGCGCTGGTCCTCTCCACTCACCCACCCCACTTCAACGATGTGCACCCTTTCGCTGTTACCTTTTAAATGCGGCTAATTCATTGCATGACGACCGCTTTTATGCTCCAAGACTGACGCTCTGTGGAAACAAAATTATTTGAAATATTTTAGTGAGTGAAATATGTTTAATTCAAACACTGTTGATCCATTTTCGGCAACAAAGTCCACTACTCTACTCCAAAATTCTAAGGCAGACCGAAAGGAGACCGGAGGAAAACTGCCTTTTTTGGTTATCATGATCTGCCGAAAAAGTGATGGAACACTGAACCAGAGTGTGTATAGGGAATCAACCCATGCGGACGAGTACTTAAATGCGAACAACCATCACAATCCTTCGCAGAAAGTAGCTGTCATCTTTACTTTGCCGCATCGGGCAAAAATCATTTTCGACCAAGGTATTTGCACCGAAGAACTTGAACGCTTGGAGACAAAATTCCTCCAGAATTCATTTTCGGTGCCTGAAGTCAATCGCGCTCGAAGCAGAGTTCAGGCAGAGAGGACCCTTAATAGGACCAATGATCGTGAACCAGTAGCAAGTGCACGCATCCTGTTTCAAGTCAAGTCTCGAGTATATCAGGTGGAATCACGAGAATCTTCAGAAGACACAGAATCTATACTATTCAGTTACTGCATACCGAACTGCAAAACAGCGGGGTTAGAACTAAAGATCCAACTGGATTGAAGACTGAAGTGGTGAACAGCATTCCCTACTGTAGATGCTTCCACTTCATGAGTTCATAGTTATTACAATCAGTCATTTCCATTTTATTGAATAGGTGTTTCTTCTGCAAAGTAGTTCCGTGCAGACGGCGTATTCGATTCCTATATTTCCTCTATCCTCGAACAGCTCATCTCCACAAATTGCATCCAATGCCCTTCTCCTCATCAACACTCCTCACCTCTGGCCCATTTTCACTTTTCCTCTTTTCACTCTGCTTTCCTAGATATTTTTTTAAACCTTTTAGTTTCATCTCTTCGCCTAGAAACGTGTCCAAACCATCGTAGTCTTCGTCTAGTTGTTCTTAACTATTAATTCCCTCTTGTTAACCTTGTTTTCCCCTCCCGAGGACCTGCTGCATGCCTAACTGTCACCACCAAACGTCTTCTCTGTTTTTCACCCTTCCCAACCCCCTTACCTTCTTCCCAGAATACATACATATGTATCTATGGTGGAGTAGAGAAGTGCATAATTTATCTTGAGAATAAAATGTTAATTTGTCGAAACCATGGGCTTTAAATGCAACATATATTCAGTGTGGAAAATTTTCCATTGTTTTATTAAGAATATCATGTGTTTTCACAAAACTCTGCCTAATGCTGGTTTATATTTCTCGAAGGGTTTCCATCGCATCCTCTGTCATCGTCCTCCTTTGCATCTCTATTTTTTACGCCCTGTCCAATCTACGTATTACGTCAATTTCGACTGATCGTAGGTGGCATTCTTCCCTGTCGTTTTAAGGCGATGACTCAAGCTCGTGTTCAACAATTGTTCATTTCCATTGACATTTACGACAAAAAATACAATATATTGCTGTTGATTAATGCTCACACAAAAATGCATTTACCTTCAATATTAAGTAGGCACTCTCTTCAAATGTCCAAATGTGCGATGACAAGTAGGCTCTGTTCTTCCTGCGCAAATTTCTGTCTTGGCCCTTTCGAAGAAAAATGACTCTCAAACCTCCCACTGAAATCTCTTCTTTGGCTCACAAGCCAAGGTGCAGACGCGGGTATCGTCACCGAATCGCGTTCAAACTTCGCCCAAAGAAAATGAAATTTTTAGAGATATGATTTTGCTCAAACGTCGCATGGAACTTACTTTTCGAGATATTATCGATAGAAAAAACGGGTAAACTCCCATATTTATGCAACCGATGTCACAAAACACGACTGTCTTGAGTACAAGGTATAAAGTTCTTAAAGTAAGGGCCATTTGGTCACAGAAAAATATACTAATATGTAAAACATTTTATTGGCACTTTTAGTTAGCTACAAACCTACTTCACTTCTCTACATAATCGCCGTTGACTTCCAAGCATTTTTCTCACCGCTGCACCACCCTCTTTAACCCCTCTGCATAGAAGCTCGCCGCCTGAGAGTTGAACCAATTGAGAACGCTGTTCTTGAGTTCCTCTTCTGTTTCGAAACGTTGTCCACCGAGCCACCGTTTCAAGTGCAAGAAGAGTAAGTAGTCGCTAGTGCTAGATCAGGACTGTACGGTGTGTGGCCAAAGAGTTTCCAACGAAAATCTTTTGCATACTAGAATCGTATGACAGAACACATTTTTTACTTGGTGGGTTCAACGATTGTCACGGACATTGTTGTTTGCACGCACGAACAAGCAAACGACTTCTTAAACAAAACGAATGCCTCTATAGCTTCTCAATGAATCGATAGATGGCGTTGCAGGAGTAAAACTGTGTTCTAAAAAGCCAATATTTGAATATAAGCCAACGGCCCTTACATTCGGAATATGCTTCGTAATACCAATATAGTCTAGCCCCTTCCGTGCGATTTCTCAAGCTTAGCAACAAAGTAGAAGAGTCTAGGTAAATGTGAATGGGGCTACATTGCCATTACGTTTCGCTTATATTTTATCGCGGGTTGCCCACATTTAGGAGTTTTACTCGCCCTTTTTGTAGGCAGAGCCTCGAAAAGTATAGTTTGTTGTACGCTTTTGGAATAAAACTTACTCATCTCTCAAAATATCATTTTCTCGCACACTTTTATCGAATTCTTAACGGGATCTGGTGTTGATTCTTGGGGTTCCATCCCTTGTTGGATATTTCGACGGAATCTTCCTCATCTGGTTTTTCGACGTCAACTCCCTGAACACCCGAATATCCTTGCTCAACACATCTGCATAGCAACTGCTCATTTGGTGGAAGACTTCTTGGGAATTAAGTACTCTCTCGCTCATATATTCACCATTGAGGCACTTTGCTAACCGACGTTCTTTGATGAAGTTATAGATGTCTGTCTCTGAAAATTATCGAAGAATCAAATTTTAATGGTCAGTGAGGATGGAATATGTTTCCTTAACTTATACACGATGAAATATTCAATGAATCCGCATGAATAGATGCTTAAATATTGTAGTTAAACTATAAAATTACTGTCAATTAAAGCATGGGCGAACGGGAATCAAATTTGCGGATTGTATTTGCAATGCTTCACTTGCCAAACGACACACTAAAAGATATTGTGCAAGGTTGAGTTACAAATGCTGCCGCTTACCCTATGTGATTCATGAATTACTAGTTATAAACTCCCGCTTGGCTGGGGTCAAGATTAGTTTACATAGTTGTGCGGAAATGTTACAGGTTTATCATATGCGACTGGTATAAATTTTTGCGGGCTGAAATGAAAATTATTTGACTCGTAAGCAAGGCTGTATGGTATGACTCAACCCTTCCCTGTGACGTGCAATTCTCGTTACACTACCAGTGACGTACGTTCTGGGAGACCGTAATAAAAGAAAAATTCACAAAACGTTGCAAAGTCATTTTTATTGTTTGGTTTAATGTTTCTTTGAGTTCTCAACTATTACAAAACTTATATTTAATATTATGCATTCCAAATACGAACCAAATTTTTCCGTAAAAATTGTTATTAGAAACAGGATCAAAAAACTTATATGAAAAACACTTGAGTTTTTATTATTATCATACTTTTTTTTAAATTAAGCACTCATTTATCCACGTTATGCAACTAAAAATGCTTTTTTATAAATTTATTACATAATTATTATTCTTGAAAGTAACTAGCGATTGCTTTTAACAACTTTTTGATTCATTTCCACTAGCATTACGCTTATTGGTTTTTCCAATTTAGTGACGTGAGGTCTCACAGACCGTTGCTAAAATACAGTTGAAATTTTTCAGGAATAAACAATAAGAACGTTTAATTTTGAGAGTGATATGTCCTTATTAAACAAAATTATGACGCTCACGAGGAGTATAGATAATTTGAAATAGCAATTTTGAAAGTTTTCATAATTTTAGAAACGCAGCGGTCTCTCAGACCGCACGTCACCGGTCAAGGGTTAATAGGAGGGACAATTGAAGTAAAATGGTTGGTGGTTAATGAATACGGTACGGTGAGATCTGATTCGATAGATATGGCGTTTCTGCCATGAGAATATACGAAACTGATAGTTTCAAGTGGGATGTGGTGGAACCGATCCATTATAAGTAAAAGAAATCTTGCAAGCACCCCCGTACCTTATTTATTTACTGGCGCTTAACGATTGGTCGCTTTCTCGCCATTTTCCAGTGACACATGACGTAAAAATGACGTCGGCCGTAAATAAAGTTCAGTAGATTTTCCAAATTGCATTCTATTTATCATTTGAACACATATTTAATATTTCATTCATAATTATTTTTTTTCCTTATCTTGACCTCGTTTAATTCATGTTAAAATAGTTCTTGGAGTGTAGGTCAATGTATGTTATGCAAAAAAGTTTTAGCCAACGTTTCTGTTTATTTTAAACTATCATCAGGGCTTAACTTTGTACATATTTATTGATAGTATGATAATACAATATTAATAATTATTTTATTACATAATATCCATAAATATGTACAAAGCTAAGCCCTGATGATAGTTTAAAAAAACAGAAACGTAGGCTAAAACTTTTTTGCATCACATACGTTGACCTACACTCCAAGAACTATTTTGACATATTTTATTCATTACACAGCTTATTGTCCGAAAGTCACTAAAAATCAAATTGACATGGGTACCTTAGAGAAAATCCTTTAAGATCTTGCTCTATCGACTAGCTTTTACTAGCGTCGGAGTTATCCAAGTAGAAATTTGGTGTGTGTGGTGTCGACGGGTCACTTCACAAAGGTCCTCTCTCTCTCTCCCTCTCTCTCCACCTCTCCCTTCCGCCCCACTGACCAATTCCCCCAATGACATTGCGTTCGCCCGACCCCACTTCCTCCCTCCCCGATGTTCCTTGCCGCTCCAACGGATTCCTCCCCAGACGCTCGCTTGCCCATCATACCCTTCGTGTCCATCCACATCTGACCCCCCTCCCTTCCCCATCTCAGTCGGACCCCCCTCCCTTTTGTTTTCTCCGTCTCCCAGGACGACGATTACCTCCATTCCTACGGCAGCCTTTTCGGGGACTTCTCTCGACAAATTGTCCGACAGTCATTAGCTTGCGATCTCGTCCAAAGATTAAGGAGGCATATTTGACACACTTTTGACGTATCAGCGTGTATTCTGGGCAATTATTAACCGCTTCTGTAGATATTCGAGGACTTGGCCTCTCTCCGAGCGATCCTTTCCATTCGATAAATGCCCAGAAGTAAATTTACCTTCGTATTTGGCTTTGGGTCTCTGTTGCCTGATTTATCACTGGAGGATATCTCATTGAGGGACATAGGCTATTTATTTAATTGCCATGGCTGAGCATAGTATTTAGTGCGATGCAGATTTTTCTATCTTAATGCTGCAGTTTCAATTAGACTAAGCGTGTTAGCTAAGAAAATGAACTTGGAGTCTTATTTTAATGCCGCAATAACAATTTCAGATCGCTCCTTTTCCATATGTAACAAGCATATACTCCAGAAATTTCGTTTTATGATGCCTCGATTGTCTCCCTTTCTTTTATAATTCCTCCACACCACAATCCCATCTACCAGACTTCTGTCTTTGCAATTTCCGACCATCTTTTGCCTTACCCGTCGCATGTTAGCGAGACATGTATTTCTTCTGAATTCGGTTTGGTAGTCACGGACCCAGATTCCCAAACGGTGTTCCCTTTTATTCTATTCGATAAATGCTTTTATTAATTCTGTTAATTTTTTAATTTACAGAATTTAATAATTCAGTTAATTTCTGGTAATTTAATGCTAAAATTTAATTTTACTTTCTTGTTATTCTTTGGGTCTTTGCTGCCTGATTTATCAATTGGAGATGCCTATCATATCGAAGTGTCGAGAGATGTTCAATCGAGATGCTTCAGACACGGGTTTTTATTCATTAAAGTAAAATCAACTTTTTTAACGTCCACTCTTTTTAATGGAGTATGTTACTGCGCGTTTCGACTTATTTCTTCCGGTAAAAATGGTGAGATAATCGGTGATTGAGGCTATGCCTCGTAGTGAGTTGAAAGTGACTTTCGCCTTTGAGGAGAGAGGGCAGCACAAAAAGCTTTAATTTAAAATTTTAAAGCACTTTAATTCATCATCATATGTTCTCTCCCATTCATCATCCTACCTCAACCGGTTACACTTTCGATTTTATTTCTTTTCGTTGATGGCGTATACGGTCATGTAATTCTTTCCTTGACACTTGATTATATTTTGCTGCATTGATTTTTATGTTTTTTTATAAAAAACGAGATGCGGGTAATATAAATGAAGTGTGAGACGTAGATTGAAGCAGCGATAACATTTTACGATCGTCCTGTGTCGATAATAATCAACGGTTCCTTTGGTAACTTTTTCTGGCGTTTGGCGTTGTCCCCCATCATTCTGGACAGCCATCCGATATCCTTCACGTGTCCACCCACCCTCGCACACCTTCCGACCATTTTTTATCCCCTGTCTCCGCATTGCCTCCCCACCGCCCATGTCGATCACTCTCAGCCTTGTTGGACATTCCTCTCGACAAATAGGGTGGTTTCCTTCATCAAAGAAAACGAAAGGCATTGATTGCGATTCGTTACCCACCATTACTGTATTCATAATATACAAATTATTTTGTTCTAGAAATCCAAGTTCAGGCGAATGGCAATGGTCAATTTTATCCTCATTTGAAAAAGGCCAGATTGGCGCACATGCGATTCCACTCCACGTGACGTCACAGGGACCTAGTTTCTATACGAGTAGATAGGAGTTTTACATTGTCTGAGATTACCAATGCATGCATGAGGAGCAGAGTTCAGGGAAACATCTCTTAATAATCACCCATTACTATTGCCTAAGTTCGGAAAGTTTCCTTCGTTTGATAGGGTAATAATAATCCTTATTTAAGCCAAGCGTTACCTGCTAGCAGAGTACTCCGTTACCTGCTAGCAGCCTGCATCGTATCAGCGCTCAAAGCATCGCCCCAAGGTAACCTCACGCGGCGATAGCTGGAACCGGAAATACGTCTCGCGCGCTTTTCCCATCATTTCTACTTAGCCGTCGCGTTTTCGCGCGCTTGAAAATTTTCACTTTTCGTTTAATCGCGAAAAATAGAATCTAAGAGCGTGAAATGCGTACTCCAGGAGTAATAATCTTTTGATTTAGGCAATTAAAAAATAATTGGAAACCACCCTATTGCCTCATATTCATTAATTTTCGATGCGCAGACTTCGTCGTTGGAGCACTGTCGACGTATCCATCGCATGATTGCTGACGACTTAATGTGCCACCTCTGGTACTTTTCGCCCCAAACAGCTGATTAAGGCAAATGGGCTAAAAGTAATTTCACTTCCGTATTCCGCTACGGAGAATCTCTAAAACCTTAAAGGTTTGTATATGGAGTCAATCGAAACATATTCTGTAGATGTGTGGCATATTTCTTGACTGCTCGTTGGTCGGTCGTGAAATATGTAGCTCTCGTTTTTCTCACCTGTGGCAATTTTAGGACTATACCGGACAAGGTGGTGTAATGGACTGCTGAACATGTTGTGCGATTAGCAGTCCAATTTGTGCGCACAGCCGGAGAGCAAAGCTCGAACTTTGAACACTTAGTGGAGGTGTTCGCTCTTGACTAATTTTAAGTATAGCGGGACTAGCCACGGTGACAGCCACCCATCGTTTTTCTTTCTTTTCTGTTTTACTGTCGGATGTCCATGGAGAATGGCTCGATGATAGGTTGCAGGTCCAGCAGCAGGTGCAGCTTTATTTTAAATTGCGTTTTATGAGACATCATGTTAATATAATTCCGGGCGTACTATACGTTTATTAATTCTGTTTGTTGAAAGTCAAATTTTACCATAGAATAAAATTTTTCTAGTATAAATGAACTACGCAAAATAATGATTTTTCCCTTTCATGGATCATCCTACTTCTTCTGACGCGCCTTCGCCTGTGTCTTCCTCATCCCCTCCCCCAAATCCCATCTGACACCCTTCCCACTCCCAGCAATCCGTTTTTTATCCTCTACGTTCCCATCGTTATCTCGTTTTCCTTGGCAGTGATGACCCCTTGTCGGGAAATTCGTTCGACAAATTATCTAGGCGTCATTAGCTTTCGTTAGTGCGATTTCTTCCATTGATCAAAAGGACTTAGTTGACGTATCTTACGCATGTTTTCTGGGCGTGTAATGGGTGAAAAAGCTACTTGATAGTCACGAAACTTGAGATTCCTCGCATCGATAAGCCGCATTTTTGAATTACAATTATGGCCTGACAATAATTTTAACTCCGCAAATTTTCCTCATCTTATGTTTTCTCAGGGAGTGAATGGCAATGGAGTCGGCGAAAGCGTTGCTCTCGTTTTTCCAAAAATCCTTATTCCATACATTTTGCATGGTGGGTTGACGGCCGTGGAAAGATTAAAAAAATTCCTTCCAATGAACGACTGTAACGAACGATAGCGCACAGTGGGGCCAAACCCCACTTTAGACGGACAAAAGTCCAAAACCTTTATCATCAACCCGTAAAATATTAATGTTTATATTTTCGAAATCGCTTTATTGAAATACGATATCCAGTTTTCAAATTTTTCTCGATTTAAAAAAAATGAATTGTTTTTACAATTTTTATAGTAACTTGATTAGTTTAAAAAATAGATTAGACATAAAAATTGAGCTAATAAAAATGAAAATTTTCACGTCAATATTTTTAGTCGTCGGAAAAAATCGGATGTAAAATTTACAAAATTATTTTAGCAAATACCTCTGCGAAAAGCTTTCATGCTTCATGGAAAATAAAGATTTGATCTGAAGTTTGCATTCTCTATTTTTCAATGCATTTAGAAATAAAATACCGCATTTAATAGATATTTTTAACTATCAAACATAAGATACAATTAAAAATGGTGTATTGAGCAAAGATACTATAACAGTAGTAAACTAGGAGTAAATGGCATGGGTCGGCGAAAGCGGTGCACTCGTTAATCTAAAAAGCCTTATTCCATACAATTGTGCATGAATAGTTGACGGCCGTGGAAAGATTAAATAAATTCCTTCCAATGAACGACTCCGCAATGGCTTCTACATTTCAAAAATCTAAGCTCTTGTACAGAAAACTTCATCACTTGTACGTAAGAGTAGACACAATACATAAATCATGAAAATTTGATTTATTACCAAATAATAATATCTTAACTGACACTGTTTGTGCTATAGTTTACCTGTTGCCATGTGGCCATTGCGGGCGAATGAATTCCCTTTCGGCTTGTCACGCATAGCTATTGTTTTTTCGTAAAACTCCTTTTGCGACTCAATGGCAGTTGATTCCTTTCAAATTACCTAGCTCTGTCTTTAACAATTAATATAAATTAAAATCACGATACAATTCCGTCCGATTATATAACTTTTCTCTAATTAAATACAAATTTTCATCGTGAACAATCAACGACTTTTCATTCATGATAATTAATTGATTCACGGTTATTTTCACCAAAATAGAAACATGAAAA
This sequence comes from Ischnura elegans, assembly GCF_921293095.1. Lineage (NCBI taxonomy): Eukaryota > Metazoa > Arthropoda > Insecta > Odonata > Coenagrionidae > Ischnura > Ischnura elegans. The sequence continues at coordinate 123,817,289 of NC_060248.1, forward strand.
GAATATTAATATTTCCATACTTATGTCCATCAATTGAAAGTTTAAGAAATGAAATCATGAGGACCAGTGTACTGCAGTCATAGTTTAAAAGCGACCGTCCATTTAGGCGTCTGCGTCTACGGGACCAATGCTTCGCTTTTCTCTCCCTTTGACACTTATTTCTTCGCGAAGGTGAACATATACAATCCTGTGAAATACACCGTTATGCAGATCAAACATCCCATTACCAAATCTAATAGATAAAAAATCCCATTCAAACTTTCAATTCTGGACTTTTGTTTGTCCACGTTGCGGCGGCCCGGAAAGCAAAAGATCAATGACATTACTAACACCGGAAGAACAAATTCTCGACAGAGAGGAATAAAAGGTGGCACATGTAACTGATACATGGGAAATGCAGAATAGTCTAAAGCATTACCTGCTTCTTTCGTATGATTGCCTTCAGTGGCTGGTTTTTGGCAAGTTAATTTTGAATGTTGATAATCTCTGACGCTCGCATGCAGATTTAATGGCCACACGGCGTTTCTTTCGTTGATCCTGCCTCGAAAGTGTCCAGTGTTTTCAATTGGTATTGACAAAGATCAAAAAAACGTCCTACAGCACTGCCAGCTTCGGAAATAGCCTTTGGATTTCTAACTGATAGTGAATTATCGCTAACTGCGTGATATTAAAAAAAAAGTATTTCACTGAGGTGAACTTTTTCTCATGCATAACGTGACCACATTGGTTTCCATCAAGATATACTCATCATGAAATTTACATTATCGGACAAATGTATGGAACTTATTTGCACAAGTGACACAGAACTAGTTACATTCACAATTTAACATTTCATAAGAAAAATAAAAGATGTGCAAAATCACACTAACTTTAGCGAAGAAAAAGAAACTGCACATGTATATGGTAATTGGGACGAATTGATAATTATTCGCATTGATTTTTTCACAGTCTTGGTGTGTAATAAATATTACGCTCAATTATTTTAAAAAACTCAAGCGGTTAAAACACATATCTTTGCTAGAATAGGGTTCATGCCGTGACAAATATGCACAGCAGCTTCACAAATTTTCTCGTCCCTGGAAGAGGAATTGTCAGAGCACATGCGTGGTTATTGACTGTCTTTCATTAGAAAAATCTCAAATCATAGAAAATCACCCCGAAAACTCGCCTACCTACTTCAAATACTTCTGAGGATTTTAATTACGAACTGATGTGAATTTCCCTAGATTCAGAGATAAATTTTTGAGGGAAAGGATTGCCAGTAATTTCACACAATCAATTCGCAAGCGTCGAACGCAAGTTTATAGTGCAGAGGGATCAAATTGCATTGAAAAAGCAAAACAGGAGTGTAAGAGGAAAGAAGTTAGTGAAAATTGTGCAGTGCAAGTAAATTGCAATACGTTTAGGGTAAAAGTTTTTAGGTAGAGTAAGTTTCAAGGCAAGGAGGAAGCTGATCGAATGAAAACTGTGACCGTGTGCTGCATGTGTACATCCTCTCTACATATCGCACCCAATGCCTCTGCCACGGAACGAACATAAACGTTAATTTGATGAAGGAGACAATCGGTCAACGACGGGTAAACATTTCTAGGATTGATGAAAATAAAGTGTAGATTGAGTAAAATAAAATTTCTTGTTAGTGTAACTGGCCTCTTAGATAAACTCGGATGGGAATCTCTGTCGGACCGTAGATTGAAAAATGGACTAAGTAAACCTTTTAGATAAATTCAAAAGCAGTGTCTTTTCAAACGATGTTAGCCATATTTTACGGACGCCAACATACTACGGAAGATCAGATCATATAAATAAAATAAGAGAGGTAGATTTTAGAACAGACAGATTCAGAATGTCATTTTTTCCACGATCAATAAGAGATTATAGCGGCAGCTGTAAAACTCATAAATAGATTGCATGACTTGTAGTGTAGCCTACTAACCTATGTAAAACTTAATGCATGTTTCTTACTTTTATTTTTATTTCTAACAGCATATAGTAGTATAATTTGCTAATATATGTGACTTTTTGGACTGTGTGGTGTGCATGTGGGAGTCCAATTGCATGCTGCATGCTGGGGACTTATCACCCCCTGCCAAACACCCTAGAGGTGGCTCGCAGGGTATTATCATAGAGTAAGTATATACTTACTCTATGGTATTATGTAGATGTAGATATGATTTATGAACTTGACATATAATGGACTAGCACATTAGAAACGGAAATCCTCGGAAAGGCTCTAGAAATTCTGGTAATACACGAACATATAAAATTCGGAGCAACCCCTGGTCGAACGAAATTCTCCGCCTATCTCCCTCGCTACTACTAGATAGAATTTCAGGATACAAAGGCCCACGCATCAAGCAACAGCTGTGCCCATTGAGAGTTGAGACATCACCCCCTGCCCCATTTCCCCAGGAAAAGAGGTTGGACCCTGGCTATCCACCCTCCCACACTGACACACAAAAATCCATCAGGATCCAAGGTTTATTTGATTTGTTATACTTCGAGACTGTCGTGTGAACGTCGTGTGAATATACATAAATTATAATTAGAAAAATATTCCCTGGAACGGGAGGCGAGCCGCGGAATTTAAGATTCCGTACCCCTGCGCAGACCACTACGCTACTGAATTTTCATGGTGATTATCTCGAGGATCGAGGGCCCTTGCGGTACATCCAAGATGGCAACGGGAAGGAGAAAGGACTTAAATGAAGCCACAACCGGTTGAGAGCCTCAAATCTGTGCTTAAAGTCGCGCATAGCGGTAATGTGTAATATTATGAGCCTGCCTAGTGAACGGCGGTGAAATATGCGTTAATTTTAGCGAGAAAAAATTATTCTGGATCGGGAATCGAACAACGGATGACATTAGTGTAATCAACGGAATTAGTTCCAGTATATTTTCCGTACTGCGTGCATGTCAGTCCATTGTGGCACAGTACCGTAATCGTGATAGATTTAACAGCTGTGTGTTTAATCTTCACATGGACCCCACTTTATCCAATTATTTAGTCGCGCTTTCGAATCGCCATGGGGACGGCAGGTGGCAGCACCTCCATATATCTTTCCTCGTGCGATGTCATTAATGGCGGAAAAAGCAGCGGCAACAGCATCTCTCTTCTCAGGAGGGCATTTTTTTCGTGCGACGCTGGCTGAAAACTTAACCGATTGCTATTTGTGTTGGCGCGGAGATGTGTAAACACGTCTCCCCACCCTCACTCTTCCCGTCAGCCCAATTCCCACCCCTCTGCCCCCTCCCCGCCCTCTTTCACTTCCACCCTGCTCACTTCGTGCGCCTCTGAGCTCTCATTTCATACTCGCTCGTCTCGCAGTCGATCAGAAAACCATTTTGTGGTCTAATCTCCGTTTTAGTTCGCATCTGAAACATGTCTGAATCTCATTCACGGTTGGAAGGAACATTTTTTTTCGAACATTGGCGTAAATATGTGTGCGTCAGATCTATAGCTGGGATTAACGATTAAAATTAATCCTTGAAATTTAATAAACTTGATTGTTTCTGGCTTTACTTTGTGAAAATCCATTCTTAATGATAAAACGTTATTGTACTTTTCCACACGATTTAATTAATACAACTGTTATTATAACGGATTCTGTACCCGATGATGTCGCCTCTGCGACGAAACCGGTCGTATTAATTAAATCGTGTGGAAAAGTACAATAACGTTTTATTACTTGAAATTTAAGTTACTATTGTATTTAAAATTTAAATAAATAAAAGATTGTAGCACTTTTCCACAAATTTTTTGTTTACTGCGTACAACGCGTTTCGGCTCACTGAGCCATCATCTGGTACAAGACCATCTTGTATGATAGACAGCCTTGTACCAGATGATGGCTCAGAGAGCCGAAACGTGTTGTACGCAGTAAAAAAAAATTGTGGAAAAGTGGTAGGATCTTTTATTCATTTAAATATGTCTAACTTCCACCAATTGAAGCCTGAGTCGGTTGAAATTATATTTAAAATTTTTACAAAACTATAACTTGGCTTATTTTTATGTATTTGCGAGTATTTCTCACTAAGCGGTGAAATCACAAATTTATCAACACTCCAACATGCTATAAAACACACTATTTTATGGATCATAAAGTACAAAAACAGTGTTTTAGGACGTATTCTACTAGTTTAAATTACTCAATTATTGTTTTTAAATATCTCTGAAAAAATATCTTTTAACTGAAAACTATTTTTTAAACTTTTACTTTGATTAATTATTCTTTTAAGAAAGTAGAATTTTAACTTTAACCACATACTTTTTAATTAGTTTAAATTTTACTTTGACACATAATTGTTTTGGTAATCTTCCCACTTGTGATCAGAGCGAATTCCTATGGCATACATTATAGTGACTTGGAAGCACCTTAAGCATTCTATGTCTGCTTTAAAATTTTTCATCTTCACAGGGCGAGCGTATCAGTGCGTTCTATGTTATTTTCTTTTATTAAGGAAGATTCTGTACGCCAATACTTCTGAAGGATGGTTTCCCCTCTGACTAAGAACAGCAAATCTGTTTTCGCTAGTTGTATCTCGCGTCGCCTCAATTCTTTGCCCCGTAATCTTTCAGACGTATCTTCATCCGTTTGACGTCCACGTGCTCATATATTAATTATAATCGGTTGCCTCTCTATTGCAGAAGAAATTCCTGAGATCCCCACCAGGGAGTGCAATTGAAATGCAAAGCGCAATTTTTAACTCATTCACACAAATCAGATGTAAAGTTATCTGCTTGAGTGCAAGCGTAAGGCCATCACGGTGTGAAAGTGCATGGAGAATGTATTGTGATTCCTCCAAGGAATAAATTCTCAAACGCAAAATTAACGCCACATCTTGTAGCCTGGTTCGAAACAATTTGCCTTGTTGCAACTTGATATATTGCGAGCCGGACCAGTTGATGATCCATTCCTTTAATCGTTGCACAAACTACGGATCAATCGAAAAATTTATTTAAAGATCTTAAGATAGCTATACATATGTACATATCTTCAGAAATAAGCAATTTCTATGGCTCTTTGAAGAGTTTTATTTTCAAAAATTGAATTTTAAGAATAAATTTATTGACTATGAATGTACTAGTGAATCTCTCAAGTCTAGTTAGGTACGCCTTTTAAATTTGTAGTAAATCAACAGTCTTTTTGAATTTGCAGCTTCACATTTACGCCAAGCTAAGTCAAGTGCTGTAATCCAAGTTTGGTTCAGGATACAAAAGTCATAATAGTTAACTATTCAGATTGTCAGCAATCAATATTTAGCCAGCAAACGATTGTGGGTTCTTTGAAATCTTATGGAAAACACTCTCAGCACATAAATGTATAGGCTCGTCTCTTCCTGCCGTTAATCACTTGAATGGGTTCTCTTTAGTTAGTGAAATGTGGCCCCGGGGGCCTTTTTGAGGGCCTTGGGGGTTGGTTTTTGAAGGTCCTCCCGCAGCTTCGCCCTATAAAACATTTCGCCGTTGGAAGGTGGCATGCGGACATGTTCCCTTTCTTCTGACGACGGGTGCGAGAGGGGGTAGGGGGGGGGAGGGTGGTAATGGTGCGGAAGAGAGCGGGTGCGGTGCATATGTACCCCCCGTTCCCAGAACCCAACCAAAAAAATGCGACCGAATGCAAAAAAAAAGTACTTCTCGACCCCTCCCAGTCCGAAGATGGCCCGCACTCTATATGTTCGGCTCGTTTCTGCGCTGCGACGTCTCCATCACGATAGTCCGCACAACGCAACGGTGGGAGAGATTTAACGATGGAAGAGAGCTATAGTGACATTACGTGTTCCACAAGGTAGCGTAATTGCCCCCCTTTTGTTCCTCACATACTTACATGGCCTCTGTTCCCGAATTAGAAGTAAAATACGTTTATTTTTAGTCGGCGCTGTCATCTATCGCGAGATAAGTGGTCACTCTAACCTTGAAATTCTGTCATCGGATTTAAATAACGTTCACGTGTGCGGCCAAGAGTGGTTTCAACAATTTGATAGATTCATCATGGTTTTCATTCCATTGATAACTCTAACCTTGAATTTGTGCTCAAACATACAGATCTGTGGCCTTGGAAAATATTGTAAACTCTTTCGCAATAAACTGATCTTCCCCTGCAAACCAAAGCCTTAATGATAGTGGATGTGATTGACAAGATTAAGATTCCTTTCCTTGAATTCCTAGTGACTTGCTCCCTTGTGGCAGCTCGCCGTACCAAACGTACACTTGCAATTGCAGTGGAGTGATTTGATTGGAGTGCAACCGAAGAGACCATAAAGGGCGTTGGATGTCACTCACTATGGAGGCGTCTCCCTCTGGTGCCACCCTTTATTAACCCTTTCACTGCCACCGGGCCGAAATTTCGGCCCTCGCTGGTTGAGCGAAAACTGCCGAAATATTTCACTTTTTTGTGATTGTGGCCTTTTCAACGGCTGTTATTTATGTAAACTCCCATAATCTATCTATGGTTGTAAGATGTAAATATATCTTAAGAATTGGGAAAAAAATCTTGACGTATTAAATAAAATTAAGTAGCTGAAAAAATTTTTAAATTTGAAATGTTACTAATTCCGGAAAATAGACTCGGCAGTCTTCGTACATCCCACCTGAAATGGGCTGGCAGTAATAGGGTTAAGCATCTTCGCCTCTATTTTGCCATTTCTCCATTTAGATAAGAATCGGAATTTTGGAAATGGCGATGCACAGGCTTTGGCTCTTCCATAGTCCTAGAAACATTTCGAAGGCATTTCATCTCATCACCACTCTTGTTTAGAATATTTAATTATACAACGCCAAAAACAGCACTAAGGCCTTTACATTGGGCTTATAAACAAGATAAATAATTTAAATATAATAATGAACACGTAAAAAAATAATATCATAAATAACAATCATTTTCAGCTTATACAACAGATACAAAAGGTCAGAAAGATAGACTTTTCACTTGGTTATTAAAATTAGAGCGGGAGGCGAAGATGTCAAGAGAGGAAGAAGTATTGGAGACTGAATTGAAAATAGAAGGTAGGCAGAAAAGAGGGATCTTTGAGATGTTGCCAGACGGAAATTGGGCTGGTGTAGAAGTTCAGGATTGCGGGTTTTGCGAGCAGGAATGCGAAGTGAAAAGAAGGATAGGAGATCACTGGATCTGAAGGACCCATTTAAGATGCTGTAAAGAAATTTGATGTCTATTGTCAATCTGCGGTGGTTGGGGTGTAATAATCCAAGTGAATGAAGTATTTCGGCACGCGAAGAGAATCTGAGGTGAGGTATGCGGTGTCGAACTATTGCTAAGAAGAAATTAAGTGGACGGTTGAGTAGTTTAAGTGTGGTGGAAGAAGCAGTTGACCAAATGGGAGAGTAATATTCAAGGTTGGGTTGCACACATCCAACGAAGACGGATTTTAAGGCACTCGGTTCGGATATGTCGCTCAGACGATATAGGGTCCCAATCACTGCCTTGTTAACAATGGTTTTTATATGTCCGTAGAAGGTTAATAAATTATTTTGCCGCTGTGGCAAACGTAATTGCAGAATCGAGGAAATCATATTTATATTTGATGACTTTTTAATGCTAATAGCGAAGCGGCAGCATGTGAAATGATTAGTTTATTGGATAAGTGAGTAGAGAGCTGCTTCAAATCATTCTTAGGATTGCTTACCAGTGTTAACCCTTAACCACTGACGTGCAATTCTCGTTACGCTACCAGTGACGTGCGGTCTGGGAGACCGCAGTAAAACAAAAATTCATAAAACGTTGTAAAGTTATTTTTATTGCTTAGCTTAGTTTTTCTTTGATTTCTCACCTATTATAAAACTTATATTGAATATTATGTATTCCCAATACGAACCAACTTTTTCAGTAAAAATTGTTATTTGAAACAGGATCAAAAAACTGATATCAAAAGCACTTGAGTTGTTATTATTGTCGTACTTTTTTAATTAAGTACTTAATTATCCACGTTATGCAACTAAAATTCTTCCCTACAAGTTATTAATTAATATTATTCTTGAAAAATCACTAGGAATTGTTTTTTTTACAGCTTTTTGAATTATTTCCACCAGAATTACGTTTATCGGTTTTTCCAATTTAGTGACGTGAGGTTACACAGACCGCTACTAAAATTCAGTTGCAAATTTTCAGGAATAAATAATAAGAACGTTAAATTTGAAGAGGGCTATGTCCTTATTAAACAAAATTATGACGCTCACGAGGAGTATAGATATTTTGAAATAGCAATTTTGAAAACAATTCATATTTTAGAAACGCAGCGGTCTCTCAGACCGCACGTCACCGGTTAAGGGTTAATGAACGCCAAGTTTGAAACATTCTTTTTCTACGACCAGCATAACATTTGAATTAGAGACGAACTGCCTCAGCTCACCGTCTTGGAATAACGAAGGACCGACTTTACGGACTTGCAGGATCATAGGCTCAACGTGCGGTGAGAACCCCACCTGGTGGTCACCGCCCGTACCAACGGCAAGGGGACTCGCGTAAATTGCTAGAAACGTTGGGCGACCTGAATATAAAAATATGAAATAGAAAAGCCGCAAAACCTCCCTTAATTAAATTAATTTTCACACTAATTCCATCTGCAATTGATAATAAATTATATAAACGCCAAATAAAATGAATTAAAATTCTCAAAAGTTAATTTTTTGCCTTTATTTCTGCCGATATTGTGTGCTGCAAAATTGAAATACTTTATAATTCGTCGAGGTATTAAAACAGCCGTGTGTTTGTCAATTAAGACGGACATTGATAGAAGGTTAGCGAAACATGGCTTCCAGTCATTTCAAGAAAAAAGACGTCCAGGAAACTGCATCTAGTAATCACCACCTCTCAAATGATACTAAAGAAAGGCGACACGGTTATTAGCCCTGATAAGGTCTCTTGCATAGGAGAGGAAACGTTGGCCATTTTAAAATCTTTATTTTTTTACGTTCATCTCCCCGAAAACAGCACAATTTGACCTTTGCATCGGGGAGATGCAACATATAACAAAGGACGATCACTGACATTCATGCTCTAAATAGGAGCAACCTACCTAGGTGGGACTCGATCCTGCGACCATTAGGTGTGGCAGGCAAGGACTTTACCCCGCCACCGAGGCAGGCAATGAGGTCTTGACGCTAATTACCCCAAAAGCCGTTAATGCTGACAATATTTTATAATTATTGGCTGATTCAATAAGAGTTTCTTATACTGCAGTCTCGTAGGCTGTTGAAGTAATTAGTAATTATTTTAACGAAATGTTAATTTAAATCAACAACATTAAGTGTAATAAGGAATGCACATATGATATCATGGGATAGATTTATAAGTGGAGTAGAGGATGATATTCATGGTAGGCAAGAAATAGCATATAAACTGATGAAACAGCTTAACAAAGCAAAGAAAGATACTGCCCAACTAAATGTTATATCGATGGAAGAATGGATAGAACACTATAGGAGATTATGGTATGATCCAACATTAGATGATACGATCAACAATCCAGAGGAAACAATAGGAGTAGACCCTATTGACTTGAAAGAACTAGAATATGCTCTGAATAAGACAAAGAATAGGAAAGCTGCTGGCATAGATGGAATTGAATCAGAGCTGATAAAATATGGAGGTACATCCCTAAAAATAAGAATCCTCCATCTATACAACATGTGTTGGAAAAAGCTTGAAATCCCAAAGGATTGGAATGTGGCTAAAAAAGGAAAAAGAAATAATTCAGAGAATTGCAGAGGTATAAGTCTACTAAATACTGCATACAAAATTTACAGTAGAATAATAAATACTAGACTACAAGCTATCTGTGATACCATTTTATTAGAAGAACAGGCTGGATTTAGGAAGGGAAGATCTTGCATTGACGATGTTTTTACTTTAAAACAAATAATTCAAAAACGAAGAGAGTTCAATCTGGAAACGCATCTGGCATTCATAGACTTTGAAAAGGCATTCGATCGTGTAAATGGAGAAATGTTATGGTCAGTTATGCAGAAAAGAGGGTTTCCTAGACATCTGATAAAAGCTTCCCAGAGTCTATACAGAGACACCAGAATTGTAATTGACACAGGGAAACAGATCATCCATGAAATTATCATTAACCGAGGAGTTAGACAGGGTTGCAGCCTATCCCCAACCTTGTTTAATCTATATATAGATGACGTTCTAAGAATGTGGAAAGAGAATAATGTATCACCAGGCATAGAAATAGGACCATCTCAATTCTTAAATACGATGCTGTTTGCTGACGATCAGGTCATAATACAAGATAAAGAGGACAAACTCCAGATGGCAGTACACAGACTACACGAGTTGAGCAAGCTATACAACCTGAGAATTTCAAAAACCAAAACAAAGACTATGGCATTTTTAGGAAGCAACCCGATAAGAACAAAAATTGTTATTGAGGATCAAGTCCTGGAGCAAATGTCGCACTTCTAGTACTTAGGATGCGACATAACATATGACGAGGAAAAAGATATTATAAATAAGGTTAACACTTTCCAGAGAATATGCGGCACTATCAGAAGAACTCTAAAGAACAAAACAAGAAAAGAAACACAAATAAAATTTTACAAAGTGATGGCAGTCCCTACTGTACTCTACGGATCAGAATGTTGGGTACCAAAAAAGAAGGAATTAAGGCAGATAGAATCGTCTGAAATGAAATTTTTAAGATCAGTAAAAGGCTGCACAATATTGGATAAAATAAGAAACACTCAAATAAGAGATGAACTGGGTGTCCAAGCAGTCACTGACAAATTAAAAGACTACAAACATAGATGGAAAGAACATTTACTTCGAATGCCAAATGAAAGAATTCCAAAGCAAGCAATGGAATATCATCCATTTGGCAAGAGAAGTATAGGAAGACCAAGGAAAAGATGGTGATGTGGAGCCGGAACAGGCTTAGTAGCCTAATCCTGGAAGGAAGAAGAAGAAGAACATTAAGTGTTGAAGTTTATAAATAAGCTAAGGGTTGTCAAGGGTTAGAAAAAGTTGTTGACTAGTTACCAGAGCAGTTGAATAAATAAGTTAAAAGAGACAACAATATCGTGTATGTTTAAAAAGAAAAGAATAATTGAGTTACTTCATAGGCTCGTGCCTATGTAACCTATACTTAAAAATACCCCTGGAATATTCATGCCCTAGTAATCAGGGTCAGTTTGAATTAATGGATCCGTGGACTGTCGTAAAAAACTTTTCGCGGTTAAGACCGTTCGCTTTGTCGCGAGAGAGGAGACAGTTTCCTCTGCTGTTCCGACAGTGCCTGTTTCCACAAAATGATGCCTGCTCAAATGTCTTCTTCTTCTTCCCCGCTAACGATAGTCCCGTGCTCTACACTCGGCGTCACCTTTCTCGCGTTTGTTAAAATTAAGAGGCGACCTTTTTGAGGTGACCCTCGCATCCTGGTTCGGAAGGAGATCACGAGAGCTATGCGAAGAGGAAGAGGGGGATGTTAGTTAGAGTTTGTTTTGCATTTTTTTTGAGCTCTCACTTCCTAGAGAGTGCAAGGCGAGGCGCATCCGTTATGCAGGAATCGCGCAGCTGGGAAGGGAGCGATCATCGGGGGACCAGTTTGGGGGTGGCTCTCGAGAGCCAGTCTTTCGGAAAGAAAAGTTCCAAGCAGCGTCAGCACAATCTGAGAGAGTAATAGCATAAGGTAATAGATGGTGAATGGTATAATAGGGTGGTTTCCTATTATTTTTTTATTGCCTAAATCGAAAGATTTTTACTCCTGGAGTACGCATTTCACGCTTTTATATTTTTAAATGACGATTATCTATTTTTCGCGATTAAATGAAAAGTGAAAATTTTCAAGCGCGCGAAAACGCGACGGCTAAGTATGAATGCAGGGAAAACTCCGTGTGACGCCGTTCTGATTCCCGCTGACGCAAGTGAGGTGACCTTGGGGCGAGGCTTTGAGCGCTGATACGACGCAGGATGCTAGCAGGTAGCATAGTACCATGCTAGCTGGTAGCGCTTGGCTTAAATAAGGATTATTAATACCTTATCAAGCGAAGAAAACTTTCCGACCATAGGCACTTTTAAAAGGTGATTATTAAGACGTGTTTCCCTGAGCTCTGTGCCTCATGCATGAATTGGTAATCTCAGGCGATGTAAAACTCCTATCCTCTCGTGTAGAAACTAGGTCCCTGTGACGTCACGTTGAGTGGAATCGCATGGACGCCAATCTGTCCTTTTTCAAATGAGGTTAAAATTGGCCATTGCCATTCGTCTAAACTGGGATTTCTAAAACCAAATAATTAGTATATTATGAATACACTAATGGTGGTTAACGAATCGCAATCAATGCCTTATCCGCGGATATTGCCCTTCATCGGATACATCGGATCCAAAGTCGCGGAAGACATCGGATCTGGATCCGAATTTTTAAATAATAGCTTCAGTGAATACCCCGTAAGGGTGGAAAGAGTTCCGATTCTATCTTCGAATGCGCTGTCGCATTCGATTCTTGTCCTTCTCATGAACCGTTTTGTTTGAAAGCTCTCGCAGAGGTTACGTAGGAGAATTTCAGCCGCGGAAAATAAAAAAGGCAAAATACGACTGGCACATATTGTGACTCTTCCCAAGAGATTGAACAATCATCGGGGGAATCTCAGTGTCAGGAATTTGAAAATGCATTTGAATCCGAGAATATCCGATCCGAAAGATTCGGCTCCGAAAATCAAGGATCCGATCCGAATCCAAATCCGAAAAAAATCCTGGATCCGTCCATCCCTAGTAAAAATAAAGAAATGGTTCTGTCATCGTGAACGACAACCATCGGATTTAGAAGTCAAAATTCGGTTGCTTAAAGTTGAATGATTTAATCATTAAATTGTTGAATTCAGGCTTTTTTTCATGGTGGAAAGCTGGGAATTGAGAAGTACTAAACAAAAAATTTAAATTCGTGAAATTCATTGGATTTAAAATGTTAAATACGAATGTACTCATTCGCTGTCACTTGGATATTCAGGTTGCCTCTGGTAAAACAATTGTTTAGGCATTAAGTACTCTCGTACTCAGATGATTTTATGCGAATTTTTCCTGCGCCAGTGTCCCTCCAAAGGTACCAAACAAAAGAAAATATAAATTTAAAATTAACGTGTGAATGGGGTGGTGGAATGGCTGAAGAAATGCGAGTGTAAGGATGCATATTTTTTAACAAATCTTTTCTATGCTGTTATTTTTTCCGACATAAAATGGCACCCATTTCCTTACCCTGTGCCCCTGTATTAGAGTGTGGCCTTGGGGAATAGCTATTATTCGACATGTGTGCGCGATTTTATCGTCTAAGGGTCCATCGCAGCCACGTGAGAAGTGTCGTCTTCCTCCACTTGAGAAGAAGGGGGGACTGTTTTCACAAGGAGGTCAGGGGGTTAATGAAGGGGTGGGGAGACGAGAGGGGTGCAAGCAGATCCCATGTGGGCCTACGTGCATGCACATCTCACCCTCACGTCCAGGGTGATTGGCAGGGGGTGAGTTTTTTTTGCCTTACACCAGTGACGAAAAAAATGCAATCCAAGTGGCTATTCTATTTTATTAGAAATACACCAACGGATGAAGTCCGATATGAAAAAATATTTGACTTAGCCGGGATTCGAACCCGGATCTCCCTTCATCCGTTCAGGTGTGTTTGCCAGTTATGGCATGGTGGTGTAACTGGATAACACACCTGACCGGCAATCGGGAGATCCGGCTAAGTAAAATATTTTTTCTTGGCGAATTTCATCTGTTGGTGTAGGTATTTAACTTTGCACCCGTGCGCGTGACCACGTACAAAGTCACTTGTTCCTGCAGTGTTTATTAGAACTATTGCCGATATCCGTGTACTTAACGGTATTTGTATGATAAAATAATAAGTTAATAATTGCGGTAATATCATATTTACGCTTGTATCAGCATATAGCAATAATGAAATCTTATTGAATCACTCATAGCATCCACCTGAAAGTCGGTTTTGATTGCTGAGGGTGGAGCTCGCCTCATACTAAGCCACGGGCTTGTGATTCTCACGCATTTAGATTAGCAGTTACTTTCCCTGAGTAACCTCGCAATTCGAGGTTTCTGGGTGCCCGACCGGGATTTAAAACCATTCGATCCGTTCGTAGCCTAGCGCTCTACCCACTCGGCTACCGCGCCCTTCAAGTCTGCCTCCCATACACATCCAGCGTCGAATATATTTCCACGCCCGCTCACTGACACTTGAAACTATCCCTCGTCTCTTGAGAAATTTGTTGGCTGCATGATGTTTCCATGGAAATTTTGAAAATAAATAATGTGGTGGTTACCCAAGGTTCTTAGACTGTAAGGTTGCCTCATTCGCAACTGCGCATGCGCCAGCAGAAGTCCCGTTACGTCACTGTAGACCATGTATCCCAGCTGATCCTAGCCATTTCATTGTTTGCACGCCAGAAATTGAGAGAGAATAAGTTCCTGAGACCCTTCGCCGCCTTGTGTTTAACGCGAATCTGAACACATTTCCTGCAATTTCACTGGAAAACGTCTTTGTAATCCAAGACGAACTTTTTGTGGGTGAAGAGCGCCTTTAATCGTCGGATATGCCAGGCTCCCGTTGTACTGTGACAACGTGCTCCAACAGCTTGTCGAAAACGAAGAAAGCTGGACGGAATGTCTCATATCACAGGTGGATGCTTAAGTTGAAAAATCTTTTTATTGTATATATTAACTAATCGAATCACTGACCGTGTCTCGCCCCCCACACATGTGAAAAAAGTGGTGAAAGTGAATCAGTCAGAAAAACTAAGTGGACATGCTAAAGATTTCGTAATCAAGAACTTAGATGCCCCTATTGCGTTGGAAAATCAGGAATTCTTCCCTTTTAATGCAAATTGAACTTAATATTTTGCGCACTCATTCATACAGGAGGGACTATTTTGCAAATTCATCGTTTACCTCGTATGCTATGAGTAACATCGTGTGCCAATGGTAAGACATCAGGTAAACAAATTTCTAGTACTATGTCTGTAAATTTGAGTCCTTTCGTATGCATTTAAGAGTTATTGAGAAATTTTCGAGGCCACGGTTGCGCAAAATTGTTTATTAATTTAGGGGCAGAAAAGTTTTAGCGTGTATAAAAATATTTATCAGGAATCAAGTGTTAAATCGTAGTTCACATAAAAGAAAATTACGTTAATGTTAATCATAATATTTTCTCTCGAACTAGTAAATTGGTTAAGAATAGCGTATATAAACTTATGAATGTTGACTTGAGTCAAACCATATAATATTTTTATGCACTCTTTCGCGTTTATATTTACCTGCGAACTGTAATGAAGTAGACTCTACCCTCTAATTAGGACTAATTCGACAAATTACCAATGTTCTGTGATGTGTCTCCAACTTGGACAAAGCAATTATTAAATGTTACGCCAAGCAGAGGGTCTTCACAAGAATAAAATGTTTGAACAAAAAAATGCAACAAAGAAGAGCAACTTTGGTAGTGCCACTAAAAAGATTTAAAAAATTTGTCAGTAAATCCTTTTACATAAATTCTCGAGTCTTATTATTTATACCCTCTTCAAAATGAACCTTGACCTTGGAGCTAAATTTTTACAACAGACTTATGATCGACCAAATAGCTGATATGCATTAGTTTAAGTTTTTGTTTCAGCTATTGTCACTGAAAATAATCGAATTTGTTTCCTGCAGTGCTTTTTGGTGCCATGAAACATTTTTCTTTTAGGTTTTTTGACCAAAGGCTACAGTAGAAACTTTCTGTGGGATTTAAGATAGAGAAGAGTCCTTTGATTCGAAGGCTGTTCTCCACTCAAGCGGGCA
This sequence comes from Ischnura elegans, assembly GCF_921293095.1. NCBI lineage: Eukaryota > Metazoa > Arthropoda > Insecta > Odonata > Coenagrionidae > Ischnura > Ischnura elegans. The sequence continues at coordinate 123,833,083 of NC_060248.1, forward strand.
ACTATGGTGCTGTTTTGATAACGGTTCATTTTCCATTTCTAGAAATTATTTTACCGAGGAATTCTTATTTCTCTCAGCATAATATTGAAGTTAGTTTCGCTTCATCTGCATGATTTTTTGCTTAACGTATGATCACTTTGAATTTCTATTACGAATGATTTGAAAATGGTAATAACGGTAAATTTACAACTCTTATCACTCTACATGCTTATTTTTTCTTCCCATTGAAGTAAAGGATATCAATGTTCTCTTGTATAATTTTCTTTATCTTATGTATTTTAAAAGCCCGGCGAGGAATGAAAACGAGCATAATTTCTATTTAAAAAGTGGCTGAACTGTAATTTTTTGAAGCAACTAGTTCGTTTTTTGCGTATTTTCCCCCAAGCCATATTAATCTAAGTTTAAATTATATTGCGGAAGTAGCAAGGAAAACAGTGTTTTGAGAGTTACAGGAAGGAAGTGTGGACACGGAATTAACTCGCACACCTTCCCATTTCAACACTTCATCAGGAAATTATGGCGTCTGAATACACGAATTTATCTTTTTTTAAATCTTAACATCATTATTTTCATAAATCGGCATTCAATTTAAAATTCGGCTTATAGTGTTCGATAGAGGGTAACTTCAAGAACTCGCTGCGGTAAGCAGTTACGCCCGCGGAAAGGCTAGAATTTGAAATGGCGCTAGAAGTTGGGTCTACAGTGACGTCAAGCCAATGGGAGCCCGAGTCGCGAATGAGGCAACCTTTACTCTAAGAACCTTGGTGGTTACCATTGTCATAATTTTGGTCTTAATGCTGTATTTATTTATTTATTTATATCACACCACAAACAGCACAAAGGGGTTTACATATGGACGGTGTGAGGGCTTGAAGTATGTATAAACTCTTCTCGGGATACCGCGCGGGTAAGATTTTGTAAGAGCGCCGACGTTTCGACGTTTGGTTTGGGTAGCCGTGAGAATGGGTAACAAGTCGGTACCCGAAACGTCGGCGCTCTTACATAATCTTACCCGCGCGGTATCCCGAGAAGAGTTTGTACATATTGTTCGCCGGGAAAGTGTAAAATCTTGCAGTGCTTGAAGTACTTAAATACTCTGTGATTCCACTATTTTCAAATTTAGAGCTACAAGATCAATTTGATGGAAATGACTAGTACTATAGTAAAATTAAATGATAATTATGTAATAAATTATTATACTTATGGTACATAAAATAATCTTTTTCTCCTCAGGTGAGTGGTCCCCTCGTCAAGCTGCAATTAACATGCAGGCTTAACTGAGTGCAGTCCATTTCTCTATCTCCCATCCTCATGTTCAACCCTTACACCCTTGCCTCAACACGATTCCTCGAGCAGGATTCAACGAGAGGAATGTGAGCAACCCCATCGAAGGGGGTGAGTATTATACCTGACTCGCACCGAGCTACTTTTTACCTGCATGTCTTGGGCGCCGCAACTATAAATGGCTCGTGCAAATGTGCGATAGTGGTTGAATCTCACCGAGCTTGCACCATTCATTCCGCTACTGAAGTGCTTTCACCTGGATCCAAGTACGTTCTGTATCTACTTGACATGCAAAAGATTCTTGGGTCCGATCGACCTGTTGGTACCACTCGGCACATAACGCATTTGGCAGTGATGTAGTCGGAAAGTAGCAAACTATCAAGAATATCAGGTTCTGAATTCTGTTGTATTCTTTTTAACGTTCAAGGGAAAATATTGGGACCTTACCTTTATCCATTTTGAGGATATTTTCCTGTAGTCGTTATCATCACTTACTCTACCGTAGTAAGTACACACAGTGCTTTAACTTGAGGTTTGGTTAGGATAGGCGAAGGTAGAGGCCACTCTGGACACCCACGAGCTTAAGTCCAACAGTCAACTCGTTATCCTGAGGCTGCGAGAGAGAATTGTCACCATTACTCTCTAGCTAGTATGGTTTGGTTGAGCGCTCTTGTATGTTTTAACTCTGAGGTCTCAAATCTAACTCAGATCCTCCAAGCAATGCATGATATGAGTATGCTTTTCGGTCCAGAAATTTGGAAATATCGTGAGTCGTGTAATGTCGTGTAAATGCAAAGCATGGTGTTGTTGCGAGGTTATTCTTCGATGGCACAATTCTTCGAAATCTTATGGCATGAGTTATTTAGTAATGTCTCTAGATTTTAATTATTTATCAACTTTTAACACCAATATTTCGAGTATCTTTAGGGCTGAGTACTGAGACTTTAATATAAATATTTAAGTAATTTTTTAGTAAAATAATATTGAAGACATAAGGTGCATTTATTATTTTACTGTTACTTCCACTATTATTTTTTAAAAATTTTTTCATATACAAGCCAAAAATTGTTTAATATTAGGGATTTAAATATGTTGATTTTTGTTACTTTGTTGCCAAAACATTTGGAGCAAAAACTTAAGGTTCTTACAAAAGTTCATAGTATTGTTATATTATAGATTTTTTTCTGTATTTTTATTTATGTTATTACAAAGAAAATAGCGGAAAAGAACTACAAAATAGTTCGGAAATCAAAACTTGAAAACAAAAATGATCGAGTTGCTTAGTGAGTGTAGGATAGGCGGAATCTTTGATTTGACTACATTGACGCATGGAGTAGTTTCAGTGGGTTGGGGGGTGGGGGCTCCCTCCCTCCCCCTTCCTCTTCAGCAGCAGCAACAGCTAATGACTGCCCGGACGAGAGAAGGCCAAAATATACTCCCCCTTTAACGACTTCGGAGTTCCTTCCGCTCCTCACCCTCCTTCACTGCTCGTACTCTGCCTCACCTAATGGGATGGGACTCTCTCTCTCTCTCTTCAACCCCCTCCCTCTCCCTTTGCAAACAAATTATCACTTCGCCCCCCTCCCGACCGCGTCTCCGCCACGCACAGCGCCCCCTATCACTTGTAATGGGTTAATCAACATCTTCCCGATGTGTCCTACGAGTCATGGATGTTTGGCTTCGGGAATTTCAATCGAACGCGCGATATCCTCGCATACTACTCAGCGAAGGATCTCAGTTACCGGCGGAGATTACATTTTTGTATTTTTGTCTGAAATCCTTACATTTTGCAAATTCTACTTTTACACGTCATCTATGTCCTTCATTCTTAACCAATCACGTTTACTCTTTCTAAACTTTTCATTGCGATCGTCAGGTTTGTATACCAAAGAAAAACAAATAAGTATTTCAGGACCTACGTTGGTTATAATTTTATTCTCTTGTAATTCGTGACTGCGTAGGTTTCCGCGGTGTAGAGGTTCCGAAAATCTCCATTCTTCCGGTGCTACCGCGTCTGGTTGTTTGTTGATGACAACAGTTTCGACCTGAAGACACTAGCAGCAGTGCTAGCGAAACTGTTGCCATCAACAAACAACCAGACGCGGTAGCAGCATTGATCACGGAAAAAATGACATTCGGAATCTGTCTGTTCTACAGTCTATCTCTCTTATTTTATTTAAATGATCTGATCTTCCGTAGTAGGTTGGCGTCCGTAAAATATGGCTAACTTCGTTAGAAAAGACACTGCTCTTGAATTTATCTAAAAGGTTTAGTCTATTTTTCAATCTACGGTCCGCAAGAGATTCCCATCCGAGTTCATCTAAGAGGTCAGTTACACTAACAAGACTATCGTAACGACCTTTCACGTACCTGGAAGCTCTCCTTTGCACGCGTTCTAACTCTGTTATTAACCCTTTTTCATGAGGTTCCCAAACACTGGCAGCGTATTCTAATTAGCTCAAATAAACTTAGTTTCAGTTCAAGCATTGTGTGATCCAGGCATGGATATTTTAGACCGTTTTATCCTGGTTATCCTGCACCTTCACGTTACCATCCTCCCAGAAATGCATAGGTGTAATGTATCGTGTGATTCAAGCTTGAGAATTTTTCCTTTATGATGTTCTCATCCGACGTATAATGAATGACCCTCTAAAATTGAACGGGCTCGTTGAGGACCATTGCGAGATGTTAATTAGGTGCTCGGTTGCGGTTTCACAGCAGTTTGTCGTCACAATCGCCATCAATTTTCCACTTAACATGCGATTCGCGGCCGCAACAAAGTGTGTGATTACATCTGTATCGTGGTTCCGCCAATGAGGCATCCTTTTAAGGAACTACTGTCGTGTCCTCGCCTAGGATTCCTTATCGGTCGAAGCGTGCGCGACAGTTGGTAGCGACTTTCTCCTGCTCACTGTAAATACACGCAATTTTCGCAAACTGCGATTTCAACCAATGTTGAAGCGGGAAGGCAGTTCCATATCACGTGACCACTGTCGAGTCTGATCAAGTTATTTGTGTTTTTATGCCATGTTACCTCAATATTACAGGAGGAAAAGAAGAAAAAATGAAATACGCACAAGTAAATAATGTAAATAAGTATGTATGTAATAAAAATACGACAGAATGGTCTGGGCTTCCTCATCTCCATAAACAGTAAATGACGTAATCAAAACTTAGCAGTGATTGACATGGTAGCAATCTGTTTGCAGCTGTTTTGAAATTCATAAAGCATCAATTTACCTCGGGAAAACTCCCAGGGATGGCTACAGGTTACTGTGCATTTATAACAAGTGTTTGTTCCGGGATATATCGCCTGAGGTGCAAAGAAATACTTTAAAGAGATCTCTTATGCTATCCAGGTTGAATTCTGTATCGCACCACATACAGTTGCCGATAGAGGGTTAACGCATTACATGAGGAATGTATCCTGGAAATTTTGCAAGTGTTTCATCAGCAGTTTGGTCTCCGTGTTGATGTGTGTAAGTGAATTAGTCTGTCAGTCAGAACACGTTGCTTTATGTAATCCAAGGATCTTAAACCCGCGGAGCCCGCGCCATAGAAAAAGCGCCACAGTGCGGTCACCCGGCTAATTTCTTACGGACCCTAGAGGCTAAAGAAAATATTGTATCGCGCCTAAAAATATGAAATATAGCTCCACTGCACAAACGCTCAACAGTCGCCCATCTGGTAGCCCTAGTAGTACGAGATGAGCGGAATTGATTCGGTTGGCGATTTTTGAGCATTTGCACAGGTATCGATATCGACAAACTCGTTAAAAATAAACAATGTCAAAATCGTATTGATTGATTGAACTTTATAACTAATAATGATTATTGCACTTTGAAATGATAGGTTTTTTTTAATTTATTGATGTGGTGGTAATGTGGCGTGGAGAATTGTGGCCCTCCGGACGATTTGAAGTCGATTTTATTTTTTATTTTATTTTTATTTATTTCCAATTTCCCCGTAAACAGCACACAAAGTTCTTTACAACGGAGGAATTAACAAACACACGACACAAACATCCATGCCCTGGATAGGGACCACCTACACAGGCGGGATTCGATCCCGCGACTAAGGGGACTGCATAGAGGAGGCCCAACTCCATCGCATAGAAGGCTGATTTCTGTTACCACTTCGGTCGCATTTTAATCGGTTTTCAAAAACGTCCGGAACGCGGTGATGAGCGTAATGCGATCCAATTTTTTTCCAACATTTTGCTGTATTATGTTTGCTATTGCGAGGTTTGCATTGAAGAGTTATGAAATTGATAAATTACATCATCATGAATGTAAATATTGGTTGTTACCCTAATATTAAACCTTATTTCCCCGTTAAACTAGAATCAATTCGTCCGTCAGCGACGCGAGTGGCGACTTCTGTAAACCCATTTAAATGCGCGGTGGTCGACAACACATTATGAGGTCAATTTGAGTATCTTCTATTGCAGTGGTTCCCAAAGTGGGCGCCACTGCCTTGGGGGGCGGTGTTCTACTCTGTTGGGGCGAAAAAAGCCAAGGAGGTGGCAAGAGGGCAATTTATCTCTATCTTAAAAGTATATTATTACTTAAGTTCCTTTTATTGAGTTCTAAGCCTTTTGCACAAATGTGCTATGAAAACTATACACAGGTTGAATTCTAAATAAATATTCGATTATTCATTGTTTTTAATTTAATTATTACAATGTTACTCATTTGCTTATTTAGTCTATGGTTCTAATTATTATTTTAAAGTTACCGATTAGGGGGCGCTGAGTATAGGGTTATGGATCCAAAGGGGCGGTTGCTCGAAAACGTTTGGGAAACACTGCTCCATTGTAATATTCGTGCCCGCGACGTACGGTTTGGCAAGCGAGGACTTTACCCCAACGCCACCATGCATTAAAAAAGGTTGAAGATCCCTGATGAGAGCGATTTATCGAATCCCTGCTGCGTCCGAGCAGCGTATTTGTTAAGCATTTAGGAATGCTTGCGAATAAGAAAAAAATCGCATCAGGAAAGCGCCAGAGTGAGAGAGAGAGAGAGATAGAGAGAGAGAGAGAGAGAGAGAGAGAAAGAGTGATCCCACGTTTAATTCGTTTAATTGCGAATAATTATTAGCGAGCGGAGAAGTTGCATCTTGGGAGCGATTTATGTTTCGACCCCGAGGGGCTGAAGGGCCGCGGGCCCTCGCCATCCGCCAGGGCCCCTCTCCATAACTCACGCGAGCAGAGGCTCCGTTACACTTCCCCTCGGTGAGGCGAGAGACTTCATCCATTACAATCCGCACAGTGTGTTTTCGCATGGGGAAGGTCGCCTATAAATCTTGACGCCGCCGCAGCTACGAAAAAGGTTTCTTAAGAGGAAAAATCTCTCATCTAACCGACCGTCACGACGAGAGAAAAAGAGAAGAGGAAGGATTTGTTTTTTTCTCCTCTTATTTTTTCCAGTACTGAGGCGAGTGGGAGAGAAGAAAAAAAAAACCAAACACGGCCGCGATGCGCTCCATGGAAACGAGCGGTCGTCAGAGGGTAGCGATTGGGCGAGGCGTCCTCGTTAGCGCCAGGGCCGGCTGGGAAACGCGAAACTCAAGAGATGCAATCCGAAGGGGAAGGCCCGAAATCTTTCGAGAGTCCGACGCGGCGGCCGACCTCTTTGATGTCGCACGAATAAACCAACAGGCGAAGGAGGGGAAAGCGTCGAATTCGGACTCAAATTTTTTACTTCAACTAGAATCATGGAGAGACTAGGAACGCAAAAACGACTTCGGGCGAACGCCAACTTTTTGTTTCGATTGACGACTTTTTCAAGGCTGAATATTTTGTATTTATTTGTTTATTTATTGAATTATTCAAAACACAGCCAAAATGGCCTTTACATTGAATACAAAACATAAAATCTGCAGCTTTAACAAATATAAACTATAAAAAGGATATAAAAAAAGGGATTCAGATGATGGATTTTCGAAGCTGCCTCTTGAATGATCTGATGGGCATTGAAAGATCCAGGGAAGGGTGATTAGTCGAAATGGCATTGAAGGAGGTAGGGAATCTGTAAAAAAGTGATCCCTGAGAGAAAGACGGAATTTAGGTTGGTGTGGTAGGTGGTTATTACGGAAGGAGCGGGTGGGAATGTGGAGTGAAAAGAAAGGCAGCATATCTGAGGATCGGAACTTGCCATTTCTTTGGTCATTTAAGGAGCAGATGCATTGCCAGGGAAAAACATTGGTTCCAGAATCAATGCATTGTGAGGTGACATTGTCCTGCTCCACTAGTGTCACAAGTTTTACGGGCTGCGAGTGCGAAACTCAAAAAAACGAATGTAACGGAGAAAATCGTATCATAAACGGCCTTCACAGGTAAAAATGTATGTGTACAGTGTAGAGATAGTCCCTGCCCTTCCATGGCATGCCACAGAGGAAGAAAGTCCCCGGCGTCTGTGTGGATATGATGGACTGAAAAAGTACAGATATTAATAATAATAATAATAATGCACTAAGTTATCCCAAAAAGACTATCTGCACCGACTCAATCAAATATGCATCATCAACCAGAAATTAGCTATAAAATATAACTATGGGTATGATAAGAGGGTTATCGTATGTGCGGGATCAATTAGACTCATAGGTCTCGAGAAATTGATCCGGATTCATTTCCTATTAAATCCTTCCCTGCAGTAATTATACTCCGGTTCTCCATCGCGTCAGGTTTTCCATGGCCGACGCTTCGATGCTCGTCTGACCCGTTGGAGGATATATAAAGAAAAATATTATAGCAAATGGGATCTGAAATCCTCTATGCAAGTAGATAGGCAAGGAAAAAAATGAACTTTTGCTCTATGTCGTCCTGAAAATACCTTTCTACATGAATATTTGCGTTAATTGACCGACCGACTACTAGCGGAGATTTTTGATGTGAAGGAAGCAATAGGCTGTGACGAAACATTAACTGGATGAAAGAGGAAACTTGTCGGATAAAATTACGTTGGTTTTTCTGTGGCCTGCGAAGATTACTCTTCATTTATTTATTTTGATAATTTACGAATTTGATTGCATTTTTTTGGAAAATTTAGTCACCCGCCTGCCTTCGGACCTATTAGTGGAAAATTATTCACTATGTAATATGTATGATAGATTTAGTCTTTATAATATATTTTTAATTAAAGTTCAAAGAAAGGAAAGAAGTCGCGTAGAAAAGAGCAGCACTATATCAGTGCCAACCGTAAAATTTTTCCGAAGTATTTTCTAAGATTTAAATTAATTTTATATTTGAAATGCAGTCTAGTGTTGGAATGTCTCTCTTCTATATTCGCTCAAATTTCAAGATGGCAATCTAAAGTATGATCTTATACTTTCATTGAATCATATACATAATCAAAATTATTCTTTCATTGAATCATATACTCAAAATTATTCTTTCGCAAACTTAAGCATACCGAGACTCACCACGGTAATAACTTTGCGTAGTGACCCGCAATGAAAAAATTGCGCGAAAGTCCCACATAGAAATAAACCATTCTCCTTGACCGGGATTCAACCCGGATCCCCCAATTTTCTGTAACCAGTTAAGTTACCCAGGCATCATTTACCTATGTGGAAATTTGTGGACTATACCGAACAAGATGGTCTGTACTGCTGAGCATGTTATGTGATTAGCAGTCCAAGTCGGTCTAGTCCATAAATTCCCTCGTTGGCTTAACTGGCTAAAGCACTCGACTGAAAATCGGGGGACCCGAGTTCGAATCCCGTTCGAGGCGAATGATTGTATTTCTCTGTGAAAAGTTCGCGTTATCCTTTCGCCCTGGTGACGGTGGACCAGTCGTGGAAATTACGAGAAGAGTTGACGGTGACGAAGTGACGTTAAAACGATGAATACGCCAAGAGAAAAAGACGGTCGGTCGATGCGTGCTCGTACATAATGGCGCAACTCGTCTCCATTGGCGAGAGTTTTTCGTGCTTCTATTGTGTGCGCCCTTCCTCACTCACGTTGAGCAGGGGGTTAAAAGTGCGGGCACCCACCCCCTTCCTCCACTCCCCCTCCTCCACTAACTGCAAACTTCGGGACATCCTCTCTCGTGTGGTAGAAGATGGAACGAGGGACAAAAAAAGCGTGACAACTTTCGCCCTTCTCACCCTTCTTGCCTCGACATTTAAATCATGAGTTATGACGTCCGGGCGCGCTCACAACTCCCCCCCTCCCTCCTTCACTGCACCCCTCCACTCTCCCCACTCCCAACCTCCACATTCGCACATTCGGACATGGCAGCTCGCGTGCATCGAATGTAGTACCTACTTACCTCGAATATTAATACGTCAAAGGATTCTCCGAAGAACGTGCTGTTAACCCACCGTGCATGGCTTTTAATTGGTTGCACTAGAGTGGCCACGCGATAGAGTGTCACTCAAGGGGAAATAAGTCGTATCTAAATAGGGTTGTCAACTGAAATTTATTCTCCAAGTGATGCAATCAATAAAAGAGGTTAGGGGTGAAGAAAACCTTATTGTTTTAAGTGATTTATCGCCAAAGACGTTCTGGGAAGGCGAAAAGTTGCGAAGATAAAGCCATGGATCACGGTTGACTCCTAATTGGAAGGAAAAAGTACAAAAATGCGAAAACTGAAGAAGAAGGGCTTGCTACAAGAGAATAAGAAACGAGATTAGTTGCAAACGGAGGATAGATGGGGAAGTATGGATGATGAACCTAAGCGAGCATGTGCACAACAACCTCGTGCAGCGGATAGGCTTCCTATACAATTCTGAAGGGCCACTTCAAGGAACGGAGTGCAAGATATGCCAAATGCGATAAGTAGGGAAATATTTTGATTGAAAACGAAGACAAAGTGACAAGATGGGAAAAGGACTTGGAAAATTTATTCTACGCAAGGAAACTCAACGCAAAAATATCGGAGATGAAATTAAGGTAGAAAAGGATGGCATGAGTGTCAGCAATTCAGAATTTGCCGAATCAGTGAGAGACCGGCGAAAGAATAAGGCTCCATTAATAGATGATATTAGTAAGTAACTTCGAGAAGACGAAGACCAACCCTATATTCCCAGATAGGAGAAAGTTGGGAAATGTGAAGATTTTCGGACCACCTACGACCCATGCGTCGGAAGATACTGACAAGAATCATCTAAAGAAGAATAGAATGAAGAGCGGAAGAAGTCGTGGATGAGAACCAATTCGGATTCAGAAAAAGCAGAGGCACAAGGGAAGCAATATTGGCTCTTAGACTGTTCATAAAGAAGAGAATGGAGAAGAAAAAACCGAAGTTCATAGCATTTGTGGATTTAGAGAAGGCACTTGACAACGTGGAATGGAATTCAATGCTTGGGATTCTGAAAGCAATTGGAGGGCCATACAATGATCGTAACACAATGCCTATACAGTTTATACATATATTTGAGTTTGTACATGCATGGAGCTACTTAGTTTTATATTAAAACCAAGTAGTTTTGATAGCATCTGGACCCAACTGCGGAGAAGCAAGATAAGGAAAGGAGTGAGACAAGGATGTGCAGTGTGCACTGTCCCCCGTTATCTTTAATGTTTACTTCGAGAAAGTCAATGAAATCAAAGAGAGTATTTTTATATTGAGTATTGCAAATTATAAAGGATGTTAAAGAGAAGAAATATAGAAAATTACAATACAAAGAATATTATAGACAAGCTAGCAGACAGGAGAGCTGCGAAAAACCAATGCTCGGATTGTTAACTTATGATGATGATTGCCATGTATTATTTTTATTTGTTTTTCGGATTTATTTTTTACACTAAACACTCTTGAATGATATTTTGCAGTTCTACTTTAGCACGGCGGTTACCTTCTCCCGACGTCTCTTTTGTTTCTACATTAATTTTTTAAAGTTATGTTATATTTATTTTGTCTCACCACTATCGGTGCAGTTGTAAGAACCGCCCAACATGACTTCTTTTTTCCCCCAAATGTTGTTTGCTGCTCATGGGGCGCGGGCGACTGCAGAGGACGAGCGTCACAAACCTTCCGGGTAGTCAGCATCTTGCGCTCCGTCGCCCTCCTTTGTTTCTCGCACGTTATTTATCGCCTCCGTCCCCACGCGCCACCTCACGCATACACTCATCGGAATCTCTTTTCGTGGAAACTCATAACTAATGCACCTCAACATAATTACTCATACATCTCCCTCTGTTTCGCCTAATCTCCGATCGCCCGGCGGCGCGGCGCTGCTATCAATTTACGATTGTTTGTTTCCATGGTTGGCCTCTTTGGCCCCTCCCAAGTGAGTCGGGGCCCTCCGGCGCGGCGCCACGGCCCTTAGATAAATCTCCTCTTCCTGACATCCAAGACCTCCTCATTCTCCTGCTATAGCAAGGGGCATAATTATCAATACTGGCGACCCTGAATACCACAGTGGCCTCAGTAGCATGTCACGCTGTACTTACTTCATTGCACTTTTCGGGACTTTGTCTGGACCCAATGAACACTATCATGAAAATCCGAAGTAATATCCTAAAGGATACCCCGAAATATTTTCTTTCGTCTGCATACCAAAATAAATATTTTCAGATTTTCCGTGGCATGGAATGCGATTAAAAGCATAGGTAGTGGATACCAATCTGGAATTATGATGGTGTAAATATTTATATGTATAATCTTATCCAGTAATGATAAAATTATGAAACTTTGCCGGCCTCGGTGGCGGCGGGGTAATGTCCTCGCCTGCCAAACAAGAGGTCGCGGGTTCGAGTCCCGCCTGGGTAGGTTTCCCCTGTCCAGGGCATGGTTGTTCGTGTGCGTTTAATTATTAAATTTATTGAATACCCTGATGTAAAATGGCCAACATGCGCTGTATTCGGTGGTTTGGGAATTAAAAAAAATTAAAAAAAAAAACCGGTGATTACTCTAACCATGTAAATTTTTGTGTACGTTACGTGTGTTAAAATTACATTCCATTCTCAGTATCGACTCATTTTCTCGTATAACTTTCCTCCTTTCCGTTATGTAACCCAAAGCAGTGGCGTCACTGTCTTAATATTTACCCGCGGTTGATATTATATCACTTTATTTGTCATATAGTTGAATGACCACTCCTTGTCTCAATGCAGAAAATATTTTTTAAATTGTATTCCTTTCCCTTCCTTCCCAATCCATAACTTTCAATTGTTATTCACTAGGTATGTAAAGCCCTCGGAGTAATTATTTACGTGCTTTAAGAAAAAACCTCATGCCGCTCCTTGGTAACGATGACTGCTGTAAATTGACAGTTGTGGTGCAGGGAACACTCCCCACGACGCGGAACTTCTAAGGTCGTTTCTGAGCGTCCCTAGTATGTTGTCTTCAGTCCGTACACAGACTCTTCATTACGTCAAAATGGCGACTTCAATAGCAACCTCGGCAGATAGAATCTTTATGCTCTAAGCTAGAGGTGAATATAGTGCCGTTCGGGATCGGCCTAAAGCTTTATGTTCACGACAAATTAACTTGGTGTGAACCAGTGGCTCAGCGAGGGGGGGTTTTGGGGGATTTTATCCCCCCTAGAGCTCAGAGAAATTTTTAAGTTTAATCCATTTCACTTAATTGGATTAGTTTTATTATAGAATAGTGTAAATATTAATAAAATATCCCTCAGAAGGTCGTAAAACTCACCATTTTGAACCATTTATCTAAAGAATCTTCTAGGGGAGGGCCCCCGCACCTCCCGCCTACCCTGGCGGGTATTCCACACCCTCAGACACCCCAGCGTTTTGCGACTGAAACCCCCCGTAGCCTTAATTCTAGCTGGGCACCTGGTGTGAACTGTCTCATCATGAAACCGGATCAATAAATGGCTTATTCCTTCAATTAGAGCAGAACCAACCATTGCAACAATCGTGAAGTCATTCCCTTAGGGTTTACGTTAATATTTCTCGGTAAACGGTACTTTCTTCCCCACCTGTGGCTAATTTGGAGAGAAATTCGGGCTTTTGTCAACTAACTACTTGCAATTGAGTCGATTTTCACCGTTTCGATTCGTGGCGGACCAATGAACACTCTTTTTTAGTTTTCAGCCCCTAAGTTACGCCAAATTAGGTAGGCAAGGCTTAATGTTAAGGTGTTGGGACCACTATTTTGCCTTAGTAACGCATGCACTCTTTGTGTGATATTAGGCTATCTCTCGCGAACTTGACGACAATGAGGCCATCGCACCAACTGCAGCGTTGAGAATGTCGGAAGGATTGTCGCGAGAGTAAGGGAGCGAATCGCGAGGAATGATATGATAGGGGCGCTGTGCGGAAACTCCCGGGGGGTGATATACACATCACAGACTCACCCTTGGGTATTTATGATAATTACTACTCCACGTGGAGCCCAGCCCACTTCACCTGAAGAAGGAGACGAGGGGAGAATGAAAAAATACTTGGCCTGTGTATGCGGTTAGTATGTTTGGGTTATTCCTGTGCCTCAGTCGAGCAGATAAGGAACGTGTTTTCAGCGAAGTGGGGGACTAGGTGGAGATGGTTGGCAGACTTTTCCGCCGCGGATGTGTTGGCCTTGAAGACGAGGGAAATGTTATCATCATTTTTTATTTTATTTATTTCCAACTGCCCCTTAAACAGCAAATAAAGGTCTTTACAACGGAGGATTAACAAAGCACAATACACACACCAATGCCCTGAATAGGGGACCTTCTAACCAGGCGGGATTCGAACCTACGACTTATGGTTTAGCAGGCGAGGACTTTACCCTACCGCCACCGAGGCCGGCAACCGTCACCTTTCGTCACCGTCCTTTTGGACATCACGAGTTTTTCTTCAAGGACGAAATAACATTCATCTTTGACAGAGATTCGGAAAAATCGCAATGACGGCCAATGCATATTTTTTTTAAATTTAATGCTCTCCCACTCACTCAGAGATTCACTCAGAGATTCAATCAGAAAGTGTGTGTGGATCGGCGAGGGTACAGCTCACCTCGAACTAAGCCAAAGGAGGAATTATATCTCACATTGAGGGTGGGGGGCCTGTTCATTTCTGTGGTCCGCGTCGCACTTTCGAGGATTTTGATTAGGGGTGTCCGAGGGCTTTATTAATTGCGATAAATGCTCTGTCTAGTATTATTTTGTGTATGAATGCTACAAAACGCAAAATTCAATGGTATTATTGCGACAAATACTATATTTCCATATTTTCAATCAATATTTAAGGGAGCTAAATACCTTGTTCGATATGAAATACTTTTAAACGTAAGGAAAGCCTTCTGTCTTTACATGGTGGTCAGTGTGATTTTTTTATCTATATAACATGAAGCCCCTTAACGACCACTCATTCATTCATTCACGTATACAAATGTTTGGGGTGAACGAGACGAGATACGGCAAAAAGTCTAATGAAGACCCCCTCTAAAATTGTCTGAAACCCCAGGAAAAATTATGAAAACACTAAATTTACAATTATTTATCCGTCTATTCAATTAAAAGTGAGTATAGGGATTAGTTCAAAAAATGGCCACCAAATTCCAATGGCGGCGCGGCAGTCATACAAACGAACAATCATAGCAACGTATTTGTTTATGCAAACAAGAGGAGCTAAATTGGGAAAGAAGATAAAGGAAATGAAACGAAAAACTGATAAATATAAGGTAGGAAATTAAGAAAGTAATAATTGAAGTGTCTATTTCTTTGCGTCTTCTTTCCGCAAGAACAAACACCTGTTTAAATCAAAGCGCATTCAAATGAAAAGCGGAGAAATGTAAGGTAAGAAATTAGTTGTTGTTTTTGGTATATTACATCGAGAGTGTGGTGGTTATTAATTTCAAAGTTAACAAATGCTCTAAATGCCATATTAGAAACATGATTCGTGCTGTTGACTATAGTTCGTATCTTGTTGGCGATACACGATTGTAGTAGAAAGACTTTCAAACAAGTCTTACATAATATAGGTTGGTAAAAATGATTTTATTATCGTGTTTTGTGATGGTGATAACTTTTTATTTTTGTTTACGTTCTTTTTTCCGTTAATTTCCTTTTTAATGTACAATGTTATCCGTGAGCTGCAGGAGTGAATAGGCAGTGAATAATACAATACGGAAGATAAGGGCAAATAAAGGTATTTCTTATTCAATTATTTGTCTTGCGAAAATCACGTTTCCTTGAGTGACTAAGTTATTCAACTGTGAAAATTATCGAAATCTTGACATTCACAATGTCTTGTACACCAAAGGCTGTGATCCGTTACTCACTCCGTTCTCACCAGTTATTGCGCATTGCGTTTTGGATATTAAAGCTGAGATATTTGTGTATCCCGATTCATTAAAACTTTAAATAGAGGCATTTCTGAAGTGAAATCATTCACGATCACGATAAATAATATTTCGATAAAATTCGTTATACTAGCCCCAATTCATGCTAAGGCGCATTTGTTTCTAGATATTGATATTCAGTCCCAACGTAATTCGCTTACGAAGGGGAACAGCTGTTACATCTTATTCGTATATCAAGAATTTGGTTGTTTTGTGGAAAATAATTAATAAACGTGTTTTTCATTGTAATTCGTAAAGTCGTTATGTTATGATATTACGTATGCATCGGGTGTTACAGTGGAACGTGGTCTCATTTTTTTTGTATTTGAATTGAATAAGTTAGAGAAACTCGTAGAAATTTATTTTACTATTTTAGCCCCTCAGAAAAACGTTTCTCTTTATAAATATTTACATTCATATTGTAGCCTACGTACCATGCGCTCGTTTTACGTGAAAGTGGAAATATTGCTTATACCTAAGTTAGCCAGCTTAAAAGTAAACGATCCTTAAGTAACAAGTAGCAAACAAAAAGTGTAAGACCTCCCACAGTGAGCATAACAGGCCGAAGGCCTTTTTCGGGGGGGCCTAGGGGGGGCAGAGCCCCCCCAGCGAGCTAAGCGAGTAATAATATAAAGCTACGTTGTGAAGTTGTAAGATCGTAAGTCGTCGAAAAGATCGTAAGTTTTGAGTTTTCTTCACGTTACCGCTTACAAGCGAGAGAGAAAAACTAGAAGTATGAGTTCGCTTATTTCTTACTACATCCCTTAATTAATATGTGCAGTACAGTTTACTGTTTTTATAATGTTTTTATGCATATTTATTATGCGAAAAATTTTTCCACGGGGTCGAAAACTATATGAAGACACGTTGGACAGGGAAATAAAGAGCTTAAAGTTTATATTCCTCAACATCAACATTTAAATGAATAACGATTCGCAGTGATATCACAGATATATAATTTCCTGATAATGTATTGAAAATTCAAAGTGCCAACCTGTGAAGAGAAAAGGTATGCGGCGAAGTTTCCTAACCCCTTGTTAGTGAACATCTCGTGCTTAAATCACATTTTTCGATCATTGGATTTGTAGTATGATATAGATATTACTATACCAATGCTTCCCGAGAAGGGAACATTGGAAGGACATAAATGCAGTCCTTTGAATTTCATTAATTAGCCACTACACGCATGCTTATTTCATGCTTTCATTTTGGCTTAAAATTATTTTCTGCGAAAGATTTCCTTCGTGATGGAGTGAATCGTTATGCGCGGATTCACTGCGCGTGAACCCAATGCGTACGCTACTCTCTCTGTAAAGCATTGTCAAAGTCTGGGCTGCAATGGAATCGTAATTAATCACTTCGCAGTTAATTAATGCCTAAGTAACCGGTCTTCTTTGGACTCATTATTATGCATGTTACATGTTGCATGCGTGATTCAGCGATTTGATTTTCAAGTGCGTGAAGCCGAATGGGAAACACCTGACTGTCAGCGTCCGAAGCACTTCGTCTTCCCTCCAAAGTTATGCCCCGTTTACACCACGATCTTATGCCTCGTTCACATTACGATCGTCCGAGCCGTCGTCGGAACTATCGTGCATTCACATTACGATGGTTGAAACCTGTGCTGCTCTCTAGTGCTGACATCTAAAGTGAACGGGAAATTGATGATTAGCAAAGCTGTTGAGGTTTGCATTGACAAGATGTTACTGCTTTCAACGTGTATTTACCGAATAATTTTTCTTCCGCTCATATTCTTCCTTCCTAGGACAAATCCATGAAAATAATAGAGCTTAACGAGCTTTTCGACCTTCTCTTGTCGCTTCCGTTTCCGGTCTCCCAGCGCCTAACCATAGTAAAGTGGCAACGTTCGGAACTACGTCAACTATAGTCAGAACTTGCATTCACACGGCTAGTTCGGTCAACTATCGTTAGGACGACGGCTCGGACGATCGTAATGTGAACGGGGCATTACCGACGTTGATCGCGACTACTGCACGTTTACACGTCTAAAAGTTACCATCGTAACTCAGTGCTGCCCTCGTTGTGGAATTGTGTCAGATAACAACTGACGACGACACTGCGTGAGAAAATTGAAATCTTGCAAATCTTGGAAATAAAGAAGCAAAAGAATATTAATGTTTTCGTGTGCTATAACTAAAGTTAGACCGAACTGTTGGTAAAAATTTAAAGGATGTAGGATTCATTATGGGAATCGGTCCAAATTTTAACAATATTCATACGGTAAAGACAGTAGATATGTCGCTTTGCTACGTTCCAAATTGGAATATATTGTTGACTGGCCACTTTATTATAATATCGACTCAATCCGGCTTGAACGTGTCCAAAATAAATTTCTCAAATTAAATGATTACAAATTCGGAATCTCACTGTCTGATTAAAACACTTCATATATTCTTTCCCTTGTCAATTTGAAAACTCTAGCACGACAAGGATCCTCCAACAAAGGCCTATTCCTCTACAAAATTATCAATTAATATTTAGATTGTTCCTATATCCTCTATTGGTAAATTTTAATGGATCCCGTCACAGCTATACAAATCCTCACCTGCTTGTTTTTAATTACCATAGAGCAAATTATGTCTTCAACTCCCAGATATCCAGAATGATGAGGTAAAACTAAAACTAGTCATAACAGTCCGTGAAGCCTTTAAGAATCTAGATTCTTCGAGAGAATACGTCAAAACATTCAAGAATATTCACGCATTAAAGACAGTACATATTGCTGTTATTATTTAACTAGAAAAGGCTTAGATTTCGGCTTGATTCGGCACAAGTATTGATTTCTCTATGTCTTCATCTAAATGTTAGTTATATCTGGCGAATTTCATCGTGAAATCCTGTATACAACGATTTTAATAGGTTAATATTGTGAGTATGTTTGTTATTTTCCATAATCTGTGAAGTATAATGCAAGGATACATGGTTATGGGTTAACCTGTGAATAAAGAAATACATTAAACTGGTATAGTATAGAATATCAGATATCATTTGCTAAATAGACCATCAGAAAAAACTTTCCCATTACGTCCTTCCATTACCTGTTCAATAATGTCTTCAATCGTTGCCATATATCTTATATATATTAGAGTTATTTATGAAATATCAATTATTGTATCAAGATTGCAACGGCGCGAAAGAATCGTATATGCATCGATCTTCATTTCCTAACTCTTTTTTCTTGGCACACTAGCGCTAACCATCTTAAGTTCGGCAGTGTTAGGTACTAAGGCCTACGATGGTAACTCTGCGCGTTTACACGACGTTTTGAGGTTACGATCGTACGGATCAACGTCGCGACGATCGTTGTGTAAACGGGGCATTACCCCTCCAGCGATGCAGAGTGAAGGTGCGCGGCGCGGAGCGTGGTGAGGCGGCAAAATTCAAATGCGATAGCATGCCATAAAATGTGTAATAGATCGGATGATATAGATTTTTCGATACAAAAAAGTCGAATTTGATTGAATCGAAAATCGGAGTGGTAATATCACTTTCTATTAGAATTTAAATAGAATTTCCGATCCGATCCGAAAATCTGAAAAATGTTACTTGCTCGTGTCATTTTGTTAATATTGCATATATAGATAAGTTTTTGCTTTTCCCGCGACTAAAAATCGATGTTACCTCTGCTACTGTTTGTTGGCCACGTGGTCTCTTCCAATCCTCTCCCCCCACCCCCAAAGCCTTTCAAGGAGTGATTTGTGAACCTGCCTCACATGTGCTCACCATCTTCTTCTTCCTCCCTCCCCCTCCGATCCCCCATCCCTCCACCCCCCTCCTCCTCCCAACCTCCTTCCTTTTAAAAACTGCGCTCACTCCGCACAGATAGTAGATATAATATGACCCCTACAACTAGCTCCTTTCCCTTCCGGCGACGGCCGTGCAAACCTCATGTTCTCAACTTCAACCCATCATACCCTCCTTTCTCACTAAGAGCCTACATTTCCCACACCCTTAACCACGCTCACTTTTTTTCTTGGATAGTATTTCTGCTTCGTTGTTCCTGGGCAGTGTTGAAAAAATTTAAAATATTGCCACATCCCAGAACTTATTAATGTATTTATTTCTCGCACCCAAAAGCAGAACAAAGCCGGCCTCGGTTGCGGCGGGGTAACGTCCTCGCCTGCCAAACAAGAGGTCGCGGATTCGAGTCCCGCCAGGGTAGGTTTCCCCTGTTCAGGGCATGATTGTTTGTGTACGTGTACTTGTTAAATTTGTCCCCGATCTCAAATGGCTAATATGAGCTGTATTCGCTGGTTTTAGAATAAAATAAAAGTAAATTAAAAAAAAATAATAAAAAAATAAAGCCCTTTCCATTGGTTGAATCAGTGGCGTAAATATCGGGGGCATAAGGGGGATGGATCTCCTCCCCCCCCAAAGTGTCAGAGAATGAGAAGCAACTTTAATAGTGTACTAATGTCTTCCCTGTTGCGATGATTTCCCGCGGAATTGCGAATGAAACTCAAACTTAAAGCGTCACATTTATGTTGTCAAATGTATTTCCAGGCATGTCATTTTGCAAACATTTTCGCTGATCCCCCGTCGCTTGGGGAGGGAGTCGCCCCACCCCCAAGGCCACCCCATCCACCTCCCCCCAGGGCATATTCCTAGTTAGGCCTCTGGGTTGAATGATAAATTAATATTTATTTCTTATAGTATTCTACCGATTAAATTAGGTATCCATGGAGTACTTAAGAAGTGATCTGGGAGCCTCCCTTTCCTTCCAGCACTGCCTTCTTCAATTCACTGTAAGCCCTACTCCCTTTTAACCTATCTAAAAATCCTATTCTTTTCCTTCCCCTCCCTCGTTTCCCTAGCATTCTACCCTCTAACACCATTTTCAACATTCCCTCCCCGCTAAGTACTCCTCCCATCCATACCTTCTGTCTCCTCAGTACCTCATCTAAAAGCTGCCTCTCCTCGCCAACCATATCCAGCACTTCGTCGTTCCTTTTCCTCTCCGTCCATTTCATCCTCTCCATTCTTCTCCATACCCACATCTCGAATGCCTCCAATCTTCTCTCGTCTTCTTTCCTCAGTGTCCACGTTTCCGCACCGTATAGAGCTACACTCCGGATCAAACTCTTCACTTACCTTTTATTTAAACTCTTACACAACGATCCTCTGAGAAGGCCCTTCCTGTTCATGAACGCCTCCTTTGCTAGTGCCATTCGCTTCCTGATGTCCTTGCTACTGTGTCCGTTTTCCTCTAATGTGCTGCCCAAATAGTTGAATTGCTCTACCTGCTCAAGTTTTTCCCCACCTACTTTTATCTTGAGTCCTCACATTCCTCGCTCGCGATGCTTTACAAATAATACGTACTATATAAATTGAAAAACATCGAGATCGAACGAATATAGGGTCTAACGAGGGTGGATAGCGGTGAATTGTTTGGGGTGGTGTTCTAGAGAGGATGTATAAATGGTGCCAAAGGAGGTTAAGTCCAGGGAAAAGGATATTTCAAAGCATCGTTGCTGGAAGCATGGTATTAGCGAATTGCCGTGGACTCTGTATTAACATTGTGTTACTATATTCTTAACGGCCTTGATGACTTGTCCAAGTTAATATCTCCACTTCATTACTAACCTCCATGTTATTGTTCATGTATTTCCGACGTATTCCTTTATTATATACGGGAGAGATTCACCGAAACAAATGAATTTGGCACTGCGCTCTCAAGGTATCTCATGCCAATCATCAGTCCATCGATTCTTACGCTGATTTTTTCGCTTACACGGAAACGAAACAAAATATTACCGTACCTATATCTAATATATCTTGATAATTTTGACTCAAATGTCGCGAACTAGCTAAGTTGTTCGAAGCTCCGTCTCAGACTATTGTTTTGCAATATTTATTTCACACATTTTTTTTCGATGAACGTTGCGTTTTACCTGACCCCATTTATTTCACTCCACGTGCCTACTGCGGATAATTTTATGCATATTTGCCTATTTAAAAGAACCTTTAGATACAAAACTTAATCCATTAGCTTCTTCGGTTTGCAGAGACTTCAAAAATTTAAGAACCTGGTTGGTTGTCCACTCTTTGATCCGTACTGATGTTATGTTTCGATATAACATGCCATCACCTGCGTACATAATTGCCGAAAGCGACGCCGTAGTAATACGAAGTGTGTACTTATTCCTTGTTTGAAGCTTTCGTAGCAGTTGTGATGTTTTGCACCCCGCGTATTCTTAATCTAAATCAACATACTATCCCGCAAGACGCCTCAATAAACGCGTGGCAGGGGGTGTTTTGGCACCAATCATTTTCAAAAAATTAGTAAAAAGAAAAAAGAGAATGTTCAAACAAAGAGACGTCTACCATTCATTTAAGTTCTTTATTGTTCGGGGAAAAGAATAATTCCTATGGCTATCCGTTCGGCAAAACATCTCTCTTAATTTATCGTTTCTGTTAGGCATGGAATCGTAGTGATGTTCTAAGATGATGTTCTCCCTGTCGTCATCAAAGTTATCCAATCTTTATGGGGTGGTTTCCTATTATTTTGTATTGCCTAAATCGAAAGATTATTACTCCTGGAGTACATATTTCACGCTTTTAGATTTTTAAATGACCATATCTATTTTTCGCGATTAAATGAAAAGCGAAAAATTTCAAGCGCGCGAAAACGCGACGGCTAAGTATGAATGCTGGGAAAACTCCGTGTGACGTCGTTCTGGTTCCCGCGGCCGCCCTGTGAGGTGACCATGGGGCGAGGCTTTGAGCGCTGATACGACGCAGGATGCTAGCTGGTAGCGCTTGGCTTAAATAAGGATTATTAATACCTTATCAAACGAAGAAAACTTTCCGACTTTAGGAAGTTTTAATAGGTGATTATTAAGACATGTTTCCCTGAGCTCTGTGCCTCATGCATGCATTGGTAACCTTAGACGATGTAAAAATCCTATCTACTCGTATAGAAACTAGGTCCCTGTGACGTCACGTGAAGTGGCATCGCATGGGCGCCAATCTGGCCTTTTTCAAACGAGGTTTAAATTGACCATTGCCATTCGTCTCAACTGGGATTTCTAAAACCAAATAATTTGTATATTATGAGTACAATAATGGTGGGTAACGAATTACAATCAATGCCTTTAGTTATCTTTGATGAAGGAAACTACCCTATTCCTGTAAAAGCTGTGTAGCGCTTTCTTTTCAACCGTAGGATTTTTTGAGAAATCATGCGGCTTTCCTTTGTATTTTATTAAGGTTAAGGGTAAAGTTTTTCTGCGCCTGTTAGAATATGGTCGCTGCATGTTTGTGGTGTGGCCGGACGAGTGCAAAATGGCACCTTCTCTTTCTCCCGAAAATCTTCCTACTACACGCTTGACGAATCTTCACTGTCACTTCGCTTCATATGTCCTCTTTATGTTTATAACATCCACGGCATATTAATGGGGATAAATGGACGTCATATGCAAGAAATGTACCACCGTTCATTTGCTCAGATTTGGTGCTAACCTCATTCTGAGCTCCTCACATGAACGTTGTTTACATCTTACGATAGAATTTCAAGTCTGATTGTTCAATTAGGAGTCTGATGGATCACTAATTTTACGATAC
This sequence comes from Ischnura elegans, assembly GCF_921293095.1. NCBI lineage: Eukaryota > Metazoa > Arthropoda > Insecta > Odonata > Coenagrionidae > Ischnura > Ischnura elegans. The sequence goes on from NC_060248.1 coordinate 123,856,185, forward strand.
ATGACATCGTCATCAGCTAATAAACGTATGTCAGTGGTAATTCAGGAGCAGAGATCGTTTATGGATATAAGGGAAAAAAGGGGGCCCATTACGCTTCCTTGTGGCACACCTGATAACGATTCCTTTTATTTTCCCAGTCACGGGCTTGACTCCGCGTTGGCCCTTTTCTTCGGAAACGGTCGCAAAAACCTGAATCTTGACAAACTACCACCCGTGGAAGCCTCATGATGAAAAATTAAACAGATCCATATGCTAGTTCTCTTGGATCTTCATTGTTCTTAATAATATTTTGTTCTGTTGTTCCATGTTCGTGGCTTTTTTATGCCAGTAATTCTTTTTTATGGCGCTTTTATGCCAATGTTCACCTAAGGTACGTTCTCAGTGGAGCGAGGGGCCCAAGAGCAATAATATATGTAATTCTTTCTTGCTCCTTTGAAATAATTCATTCTCCATCTGATGGCCGTCGTCTTCAAGGGTGGCGCTTCTTCTTCCGTCCCTTCCCTTTGTCTCTCCTCCCCGGACACCCACTCGCTTCCCAGCATCCCTTTCGCCCTTCCCATTTGTCTCCTCCTCCGCGCGCACCTCCCTCGCTTAGTCATTGCTCGGACACAAAGAGTGAATGATGGCCGGCGCGCGCAACCCCATTTGTCCCCTCTTACGCACTCCCTCGAGTCGCTGTGCGTCCGTGGGTGAGCCATCGAGTGAGACATTCGGACCACCCCGAGCGAGATAATATGGCAGGACTCGGTGCGCTCCCTTGCGGTACTACTCGGTACTGATTTATAGTGATGGGGAAAACGTCGTAAACATCATAGTTACAATTTAGATGTATTTTGGTTGATTAGATGGGATGAATCCATCATCTGATTGAAATTAATCTTCCTCTTTATTATTGGGGTGTTTATTTTACACTTCTTCCGATGCGCATCATAAAATTTTAGTCGAGATTGAAAGTTGTTTTCCCAACAAGAACGTTTATTAGAGAAAATTGGTTGATATGATTTCATTCTATAGTAAATTATAGGTCAAAGTCATAGTTCATATCAATTCCAATGGCATAAAAATACATTTGTTATGGCATTCGCGCTAAGTGCTCCCTACAGATAATTATTTGCTATCCTTTCTGTAATTATTGCCTTCAGGCTATCCCTCGGCGCGCCAAATGGATATTAAACTGCCGCGGCGGTTTAATATCTTTTCTCCTTCCCACATATGATTGCCCTTCTCGATAAAAAAATCGATTTCGGAGGTATTTCTTTTTTCAAGTGTAATTTTCACTCGGATTTCCATGTTTGGCATTTACACTTTAGCGAATTAGATGCTCAACATTATTATTACAGTCCACAGAATTTTCAGGACACGCATAGACATCAAGACATACTCCGAATTCTCCCCGCGCACCGATGTTAGAGTCCATTGCGTGGTTGTTTGGGTGTGGTCGGCCATCTGCCAAGGAACTCCTCCTCCCCCATGATTATTAGTATCTCTCTATCTCCCAGGGGACTCACTACCCTACAACGATCCCTCCCTCTCAAGAGTTGACTTCGCGTGCGCGGTAGTGCCGGAACGTGATTCTCGCGTTGCGTGCGATGGCACCAAACGATCCCGCCCTCTGCGCAATCCCCGTTTTCTCTTGCTTTCATCGCCCGAACTGCAAAAGACCAAAATGCGCGGCTTTTTCACGGCCAGGATCGTTCCACCAATCCATATGCCAATACTTCTTGCGGAATTCGTCCAACTCTAACCATATTTATGTAGTGGATGGTATTTGCATAAAGGCAACAGACGAAGTGAAGTACCTGGGAGTTACGATAACCTTGAACCTCACGTGGGGAACACATATAAATAATATTTGCGGCATAGCCCTAAAGAAATTAGGATTCGTCAAGCGTATTGTGGGAAGATTTTCGGATGAGAAAGTAAAAAAAGGTGCTATTTTGCTCTCGTCCGACCGCACCATGAATATGCAGCGAGCGTATGGGATCCGGTGCAGAAAAACTTAATCCTTGGATTGAACAAAATACAAAGGAGTATAATACTGAACTGACTGAACAAAATACAAAGCTGCGTGTTTCGTTAAAAACTGCTACGGGCGTACAGACAGTGTTACCCAGATGTTAAGCAAATTAGGCTGGGAGCCGCTGGAGACTCGGAGGTTGCGCGCTAGGCTTAGATTGCTTGAACAATTGAGAATGCATATCTTAAAGAGCGACACGGGGAACGTAATATTAGAGCCGCAATATATTTCCAGGTCCGATAGAAGCGATAAATTAAGAGAGATGTTTTGCCGAACGGATAGATATGGGAATTCGTTTTTCCCCCGAACCATAAAGGACTTTAATTAACGCTAGTCCCAGCTTCGTTAGAGCGCTTCATTTTTTTTAGCTGTAAACGACTGGTGCCCTAACACCCCCGGCCTCACGCCTTTAAGGCGGCTTGCGGGGTATTATGTAGATGTATGTAAGTACGACCGAACGCAGAGCGTTACACGGGCTGTGCACGAATTAGGCCGTGAGCCACCAGAAACTAATGAAGCGATTGAGAGATATTTCAGAGCGACACGGAGAATATCATCACGGAGAAACTCACTGTATTTCCAGATACGACAGAAGCGATAATTTAAGAGAAATATTTTGCAGAACGGATAGATATGGGAATTCGTTTTTTCCTCGAAATATTAAGAACTTTAATGAATGCTGGGTAGGACTCAATACGGGAATATTATTTTCTTTTGTCTCTATTTCTGTTGACGGCTGTCCCAACCGACTGGTGTCCCATATCAACCCCCGTTACACGCCTATTGAAGCGGTTTGCGGGGTTGAATGTAGATATACATTAATCCAAACCGCGCAAATGCATGGGGAAAAAGGGAAAAGTTTGCACTGCCATTTCCTCACCTCCGTTATTCTTCTCGCTCTGAAGTAATATCTGCCCAATCATTGGTCCCAGTATCCTGCCGTAGGAATTTTAATTATATTTCCTTCATTTACAATGTTTTAAATGGCAAGTTCCGATCCTCAGAAATACTGCCTTTCTTTTCACTTCACATTCCCACCCGCTCCTTCCGTAATAACCACCACCTACTACACAACCCTAAATTCCGTCTTTCTCTCTCTCTCAGAGATCACTTTTTTACAGACTCCCTACCTCTTTCAATACCATTTGGACTACTCACCTTTCATTGGATCTTCCAATGTCCATCAGATCATTCAAGAGGCAGCTTCGAAAAGCCATCTTCTGAATCTTTTTTTTCTTTAATATCCTTTTTATAGTTTATATGTGTTAAAGCTGTAGATTTTAAGTTGTCAATTCAATGTAAAGGCTGTTTTTGTTGTTTTTGAATGATTCAATGAATAAATTAATGGCAATGGTCCGATTCCGACGAGGGACATTCATCTTCCTCTTTTCACCGTTCAAGTCGGAATAATACCTGTACAGCAGCAATTCCCGAAGTGGCGGCAGCAGCGGCAGCGGGTGGACTGCGAGTTGAACGTTTGATCTTTGCCGAATGCAAGACAAGATGAAAGAAGCAAGTAGAAAGAGGGAGCGGACGGGGCATTTTCGGAGAGGGGTTCTTTTGTTTTGGTTGCACTCTTGAAAGCTACGATGTCAACTTGAAATTGAATGGGGAAGAAAATTAAACTTTTTTTAACGTCTGCTACTTTCTCACACTTTAAGAGAATCCATCCGAGAAAACAGTTGAAGGATGAAAAATGCGTCTTAAAATTCCCACTCAGAAATATCGCGATATGTCCTTGTGAATGATTCTCCCGTCATTGAAATGCCTTCAAATCGTGCGGAGAATGCTGGTATTAACCAATGGCGTGACTTTTCACCTTCAAGAGTTAATCTACATCTAAATACTACCCGTAGTAATGCAAGCCGCCTCATTAGGCGTGTGGCGGGGGTGTTACGATACCAGCCGCTTATAAAGAAAAGGAAATGCTCAAACGATATTACACCTTGTATTTATTAAATCCCTTTATTGCTCGGGAAAAAGCTGTTTCCTGCGCCTGTCCGTTCGGAAAAATATCTATCTTAATTTATAGTTTCTGTCGGACCTGGAAGTATATTGGAATTCAAATAGGCTGCTCCCCGTGTCGCTCTGAAATACATCCATTATTTATTGGTTTCAACCAATCTAAGTTTAACGCAGAAACCACCGAGATTACACCGACTATCAGAAGTTCTGAGGTTTGGTTGAATCATGGAAATAAAAGAGCAGCCTTCCCTTTAAAATACGAAAATGTCACGACCCGTCAAGCACCTGAGGAAATCGAACAATAATGCAATCTACCAGTCAACTAAATCTTTTGTTGTAACCTCCTCTAATTCTATGGTAACTTTGTTCTTGTTGTAAATCCTAAAAAAAAAACTTGTTGATTACCTCAATTCACAGGTTTTCTGTCCTCCATCCCTCCTACCCTCTTTTCGCACCCTCTGGCTCCCCTCCCCTATCCCCACAGTTGCCTCCGCCCCCGCACTTCCCCCACCCATCCCTCTCCTCCCCTTCCCCTCCCACGCACGCCCCCTCGTAAAAGGGGTGCGGCCCGCTTATCTCTGCGGCGGCACCCCCTCCCTCCCTCTTCACGAATAATAATAAGTCACCGCTTTTGCTGCCCTTTTTCCTCTCTCCATTCGATTCGCCCGGCAGTGACGTAGCGATCAAGCTTAACCAATCATTGCTTCACTCGCGAAATCAATGTATAAGTGCTGGGGATGGGGATGATTGAATTTTGGTCTTTTAGATTGTTAATTGTTCGACGACGTTTATCAATTATATTTTGCTCATTAATTAAGCATTTTTAGTGTTTAGTAAGGGACATTACATAAAACATTATTGGCATTACAGAAGTAATTGTAAAATAAAATTTATACTTTAAGTTTTCGCTGAATTTGATTTTGATTTTAAGAAACCAAAAATATATCAACACTGACATTTGATTTTATTACATTATACGCATGTTCTTTGCCGCCTTACAATCTTCGTTTTTATAATGAGATGAAAAACCTCGCCTGATCACGTCGTGAGGGAAAAGTTGCTTAATTCGTGGGAGTCTGGATATATGTGGACTATCTTATCTGACGTCATGAGTAATTCCACGAATCGAGTGCTAACTTCTCTCTCGAGTGGGCTCCTGCTGCTCACCCACGCTGCCGTCCCCCCTCACTCCTCCCTCCCCCTCCCCATATCATCGGAGCACCAAATTCCCCGTCGCCCCACTCCCAGCATTCATTGTCGTGTGGCCGTGTTGCCGAGGAACCCGCCTGATCTTCGTGGATGACTTTATCGCGAGAGCGGCTTCTGAATTATCCCCCACCGCCTCCAATAATGTGTTCGGACGGCCACTGTGCTGTTTGGCGCCCCGCTGGTCCCACTACACATACGCCCTCTCGAAATCCGCGCGAATTTCTCTCAACCATAAGAGTGTTTCTCTCTCTCTGTCGCATGCCTATCCGCCCTTCACGTCGTGCCACTTTCGCGGCTCTGTTGGGTGCTTTACCTTTTCAAAGACTACGAGAATTTTTTAGATTTGATGTTATTGTTATCGAGGTAATTCTTCGGAGGCTGTAGCAAACGTGTCGCAATTTAGGTAAACATCGTTGTGAAATTGCTCGTTTTATTTCCAATCCTTTTTTGGTGTTTCTTTTTTTATGCAGTCGAGAACTTGAAATGGCACTCCTTCATTCGTAATGTTATGTTTTGAAAGAGGCTTCTAAAGATCTTCCAGACTTTAATGTCATTATTTCACAGTATCCTGCAATGTCTTCATGAAATAAATGCCGCCATACACGGTGAATGATCTTGCGAATGATCATGCGAATGAAATTATTCGCTATTTGTAACGGAAAAATTAGCGAATGAACCGTCATGCCCATGATCATTCAGTGAAAATTAGAACATGCTCTCTTTTGCTCGCATGATCCTGTGAATGATCCCGTGGTCATATCCCGTGGTCATTCAGCATTATCATTCGCATGATCATTCACCGTGTATAGCGGTCTAAAGAAATCCCTTCATTTATTTGAATGCTCTGTTTCTTGGTTTCTGGAGCTCGCTTTTATTACTGATTCCGGTCAGGTGGGTTATTCAGCATTTTCGAATGAAAATGACCTCAATTGGAGAATTATTATATCTTCAAATGAGCCGTTTAGTGAGTCGTTCATTGTTCGAGGCAACAGCGATGACTCAATGCCATTGAACCGTTCCTGTGTAAGTGACCCCTCTAACCCCTCCTGTAAGTGAGCCGCTACTCACGCGCCGAAGGCGGCGGCTGATTGAACTTAACAATGCCCTTATTTGAATAATTCTGTGACGTAATCTGAATTTGGGCCTTTTTACCGAAATACGGAATATCCGCCCTTCCAGCCTAGGCTCTCATATGGATTTCAGTTTAAAGGGTTTATAGCTCGTGTTTTCATTGTTGGAGTGGAGGACCTACCTGTAGCAGATCTCCGCCTTTGTTGCGATCTCATGCGTTGAAATCACCAAGCCTACACGATCGGGCAGGGTGACTCTGTACCGTAGAGGAGGTACATAAACGCTATGTGAGAAAGCAGCGTATACTTTTATGTATATTCAAGTTATTTGTTTTTTATATGGATTCAATTAATTTTTATTTTTTTAATATACATATCGTATATGCTGGATTTCCTGAGATGAACTCGAATGAAGCAAAGATAATACTTGACCAGCCCGACATCCAATGATCATTGAATGTCTACGAAGCTGAACACAATGTACTAAAAGAAGAAAATAATACATATCGATATCATATTTTGTACGGTAAGAATGAACTTAAATACCTATGTAGAAGAGCCCTGGCACGGGGAAAGAAGGGGCCGGATTGTGGCCTCACCCGAGCCAGGTGAAATAAAACAAAAGTCAAGTCAAGCTATCTCGAAACTGTCATAAAACTGGATTTATTGGAGACACGAAAAGTGCGATCATTCTATCTCTAAATTAAGGGAAAGATGTGCTTTCCTGGAGGAATAGTTCTCGGGTTTCCAGCCGGGTCCAAGGGTTTTTCTGCACCGACGTTTCGAAGGGTAAGTCTGCCATCGTCTTCAGGGTGATTCACCCTGAAGACGATGGAAGACTTAGCCTTCGAAACGTCGGTGCATAAAAATTAAAAACCCTTGAACCCGGCTGGAAAACCCGACAACTCTTCCTCCAGTCTATTCGCCGAGAAAACCTTAGATCCTTGATGTGTTTTCATCTTTTTGGTTATCGCTTTTCCTTCTTCCGAGCTTGCTTGCGAGTGGGTAGCGGCCTTTCAAAATCGCAATAATAATATCTGTTGAGCAAAGGTGGACTGAATTGTAGATTGCATGGAGTACTGTTTTTCATTTGCGATGTTAGCTTGTGGCATGTTGCATGTTGGTGGAAAACTCACCCCCCTGCCAATCTCCGCTGAGATGGCTGGCGGGGTGTTACGTAGAATGTTCGTGTGGTCCTCTTATACTGTCTCGTGAGCCGTCGACCATGTCTGAAGATTCCAGAAAATCAGAATGACTCATGGCAAGAGCCGTGGAAACACATTTAAAGTTACGACTGCCACTTATTTCTTTTTATTGCTGAGTTAAGTCTAAGGTGGCTGTTGTAGAGGGCTTTGTCTCTGGTTTCTACTGGGAGTTCGATTTCACTTTCGGTCACGTTATCCGCTTAGTTCGTCAAGTATTTGGAAGGAATTTAGTTAATGTTAGTTCTTTTTATAACTTCTGTTTTGTTGTAGCTGGCCGGAGAACGCTAGGAGATAGCTCATCTCCTAACGGTTTTGCTTGTTTTGGTCGATATTACCTGGCATAAAAACGGAATTGATCTCGAAGGAGTTTACATGCAGTCATTTTTATCTGGTAGGATCCTCTTTCATTTTCGATTGATCCGACCTATTAAACTCTATAGTACTCGGGTGGTGATGCATCGGTCTATTTGTCCCACACGTACCGGACTGCATGATCCGCATGAGACATGTACACTTCACTTATTTATAATTGGCTGTTTTTTATTTTGAGTAATAAATTATTCTTCCCTCATTGACTAGTATGTAGATAAACATTCGATTTTTTCCTCCTGATTAAGTTTTTCATTTTCGCAGGACAATGGGCCAAGAACCCATAATATTCGATTTTTCTCCGTAGTATTTCCATGGGTGATTATTATTTCTTTTGTTTCTGTTATTATCTCTTAACGAATTGTCAAAGGGACCTATTTCAGGATCATCTTGGTTAAACACGGTACCCTTGATAAAGTTGTTGTTTGCAACAACATTCGTCGTGCGAAAATAAATCAAGTGGAAAATTGTGAAATGTCTAATTTAATCGATATTAATGATATCCATCGCTTAGAGACACACACTGTGTATGGTTATCTAAAATACTTCGGTGGTTGCCAAACAATCTTCAATTAATTACGACCCAAACCGCGGTCTAAGGATCGATGATCTTTATTTGAAATTAGGACAAACATGGTGTTTAATGAAATAATCCTTGAAGTTAGGTAAGTGATCCATTCAGCGCGATTCTCCTTGTAAGTGTGCGAAATCGTGGAAAGTGATTACCAGATATTTCTCAGTACCTATCTAACAGGCTTCAAGGAGTAGTTTTCTTGGGGTTAGGGTAAATGAGAAAGGAATATTTTCAAATCCACATAAAAGTTTGATCTCTATTATGATTTCTCTCCTTCGTGGATGAAATTTTTTCATCATGCTACTAAGTGTCATTGCATTGACAATTTTCTCACGAGTCCAAATATATTAGCCAAAACTCTCCTAGTACTCCGCAAGCGTCATTAAATGCTAATGTAAAGTTCTGGAATGTCGCTTGAAGTCACGTGACCCGAAACGCACGTGACGTCATCGCACGGTACACCATTCACTTCCCTAAGGGATAAGTGCCTTGAATGTAAGATTACGAAGTAAAAATCGTCAGCTAGCTTTGTTGCACTTCCTCAAAGGAAAAATTGACTTAGAAAGGATTTAACAAAGCTTATTACGACAGTTTAAGTTTGGTCGAATCCCTTATGACGGCTGATTTCCTGAAAAACGGTGTTCGTTTTCGTTCGTTTCCCCAATGAGAGTTAATAGATTCATTTCTTGCTGAAAATCTATCTTATGTATTTAATACTCTCGTAGTATACAGGGTGTCCCATTTATCTTGACCACCCGAAATAACTTTATGTCCAGATGCAAATTCAAAAACATGTGTCAAGCAAATGTTCATTAGCCGTCAGGGGGACATTAATCAGCATGGCTGCCTTCCTTGTAGCTTTGTTATTCACAAAGATACAAGGGAGGCAGCTTCGGACAAGAGACATATAGACAAGAGGAAATGAATTGCCGAATAAAAAAAAGAGTGCCATTTAAAAAATAAATACCGCTGTTCATATCTTTGTAAATAACAAAGCTACAAGTAAGGCAATCATGCTAATTAATGTCCCCCTGACGGCTAATGAACATTTGTGTGACACATTTTTGAATTTACATCTGGACAAAAAGTTACTTCGGGTGGTCAAGATAAATGGGACACCCTGTATACATCCGATAATGTTGAATTTTTAAAGTTCCTAAGTCATATTCGTAATAAGCGACCTCTAAAACCTAAATATATATTCTAATTTGGTTTGGATAGGTTCCCGACGTGTCGCTCTTTCCTGTATGTATTCTGGACCGATAGCTGTGCGCCTCCGTCTCCTCCGAATGTTTGACTCACTCGAATGTATTTCCTTTCCTTTTGAAACTCTGCGAAGCGTCGACAGATTGACGCGCGCACCCCACAGCGCCCTCTCCCGTGTCAAAGGCAACTCTTTCTTTCCCTCTCTCCTGCCGTGTGCGTGTGTGGGGCGGCGGTGCGCATCCAGCCAGTCACTTGTCACGCGGACACGTGACACTGGCGCTGCGGTGTGCGCACCCACGGGAGCTTCCCCGCGATGAATGAAGGGGGCCGTGCTTCGGCATAACAACAACATGCGAATCCAGAGTGGAGCGTAAGAGTGAGTGTGGTTGGCGTGACGGCGGGGGGAATTTTTTGAGTCTTCCAAGAAGGAACGGTGTATGTGTTTCCTCATTATTATTTTCGTCCTCAAGGAATGGCTCAAAGAGAGAAGGGGAATAGTGTCTCAAGCGAACGATATCGCTCCTGCTGACCCCTCTGATTTTTTACGCATTGTCAATAGGGTGGTTTACTTTTATTTTTTTATTGCCTCAATCGAAAGATGTAAAGACTCCTGGAGTACGTATATCACGCTTTTAGATTTTTAAATGACGATATCTATTTTTCGCGATTAAATGAAAAGTGAAAATTTTCAAGCGCGCGAAAAAGCGACGGCTAAGTATGAATGCTGGGAAAAACCCCGTGTGACGTCGTTCTGGTTCCCGCTACCGCATGTGAGGTAACCTTGGGGCGAGGCTTTGAGCGCTTATACGACGCAAGATGCTAGCAAGTAGCAGAGTACCCTGCTAGCTGGTAGCGCTTGGCTTAAATAAGGATTATTAATACCTTATCAAACGAAGGAAACTTTCCGACCTTTAATTTTTAGAATTTTAATAGGTGATTATTAAGAGATGTTTCCCTGAGCTCTGTGCCTCATGCATGCATTGGTAATCTCAGACGATGTAAAACTCCTATCTGCTCGTACAAAAATTAGGTCCTTGTGACGTCACGTGGAGTGGCATCGCATGGGCGCCAATCTGTCCTTTTTCAAATGAGGATAAAATTGACCATTAACATTCGTCTAAACCGATATTTCTAAAACCAAATAATTTGTATATTATGAATACACTAATGGTGGGTAACGAATCGCAATCAATGCCTTTCGTTTTCTTTGATGAAGGAAACTACCCTATTTAAAACTTACGTTATCATACCTAGTTTGTATGGACGACTATTTTGACATAATCGTGCTCGGTATCTTCCGAGCGTATTCAATTCGTTGCCCACTCTTTATCGGCCCATAATTATGCGAATGTTAACGTGGAATATCTCTGTAAGGAAGTAGCCCTTTAATGTACGTATTTACCGTTGCCGACAATTTGTGGCAAAAATCATGCTCTATATCTTCCGAGCGTATTTCAGGTCGTAGTTCCCTTAAATTTACTTCTAATATTCCGCATTTATACGTGGAGTAACTTTTAAAGGAAGTAGCTCTTTAATCGTACTCAACTCTTCAATCGTATTCGTACTTGTTTCTTTTGACAATTCTTACCCTATCCTAGTATATCCGTTAGGGTTATGACTTTTTTGCAACCCCATGTTTCTGTGCTATAAATTGATGAGCATTTGTTCAAAACTAAAGAAAAAGACATTCTTTCGATTTAGTTTTTGATAAAGGTCACCCCCAACCTAAAAAAACTATTTTTACCATAATACACGTTAGGTGAAAAAATCATTTTGTAGCAGTTTTTTATTTAAATTAATAAATTAAATTATAATGATGATATTTTATAACACTTATGCAGTAAAATACATCTATCCAGTGGCGTAGTAAGGCTGACGTCCGGGGGGTTCCGGACCAACCCTCCTCCCCCACCGAAATATTGAAAAACCATGAATTGACAAATGAAGTTATTTCGATTACAAAAAGTGTGAAAGGTAGTATTAAACCCTCTTCTTACAATTAGTACCCTGTTTTTATAAAAACTCCCCCCCCCTGGTTTTGGACCCCCCTGAATGCAATTCATAGCTACTCCTCTGGATGTGCTCAACTGTAAGAGACAAATCTACAAATTTTGAGTAGTGAGGTTGTTTTTTCTGGTAAAAGAATAAATGACAAAAGAGCTAGTATTGCTTGGGTATTCCACCTGGTATTACTTAAATTAGTTGTGTTCTGAAACTTTACTTTAGGAAATCTCCCAGTTTCTTCAAAAAAATGGAAAACCTGAGGTAAATGAAATAGACATTTCATATCATCACGTCATCCTGCTGACTCAGTAATCTCTTCTTTACCATCGTTGAAATTCATTTTTAGTTGTTCATAGTTACGTATTTTCAAGTTCTGGAATAAACGGATATTATCTGTTGGGATATGTCTTGTTTTCTCCAATTTCATTATTCTTTACTAAGCGAAGAACTCTATCAAGAACATGGTGCTGACAGGCAATGAATTGTAGCTTTTCTAGTTTATTTTCAGCAAACACTGAATAGCAACTCAATTATTTCTTCCAGTATTCACATTTGTAGTGTCCGCAACAATCATCTTAACACTTTTTCATAGATTTTTCCATTTGTTTCCATTCCGTTTTCCATTATTTTTTTCCAAACTGTAGCGTTTCCTTCATTTATTTAAACGGCTTCTTCAAAAGCGGATCTGTAAATACCCGATTGTGAAGGCATATCCACATTAATCCCATCTTGAAATAGCTGTTTACAAGCTGCTGATGCTTTTCTGGTCGATAAATTTAAAGATTTTACTAATTTTGTTGCAGTTTTTGTTCTGCTGTGCTTCTTACATATGCTTGTGGATTTTTCTTCTTCGGACTCTTCATATTTAATCTCAGTCACTGATATACAAGTTGATATTATTGTTGTAGTTGTTGTAGATGAAGTAGATGCCAAAGGCATTTTTCTTCTTTTGGATCGATGGATAGATTCATTATTTGCTGCCTTTTCAGTAGAATGTCCTACTTTTCCTTTACTCTCAATCCGTAGATGATAAAACTTTCTGTCCTCACTGCACAGCCATTCACCATTTCCTTTTGTTATGTCAGATACTTCACTCAATGAATAGTATTTTCCTCGCTTTACACATTCATCATAGGTTTTAGCACATTTTCTAGTTGTGATTGTACTACTTGATTTCATAAAGTTAGGAAATTTAATTTCTTTAGCCACAAACTTGTAACTTCTTTCATAATCTCTTTCACTTGTTCCTTCCTTCCTGTGATTGATGGTCCAAGGGTTAGATAGCGGCCAACAACTTGGATTTTCAGTGGTACCGTGCTATTCTTTTCCAGTGACTGTTCTTTTAGTGGAACAGTTCATCTTTTCCTATGTGGATCTTGAAATTGAGTAAGATTCTTTTACCAGATCTTCTTGTTCCTTTCAAAGTAGTTGCACTTATCTAATGAGGCATTATTATTTCAAATTGCAGTTGGAGACTTGGAACAATTTAATAATAAATTAAGAATAAGAATTAATAAGAAGAGAACAAACTTATGCAGTTATATACTCTAAATTGGGAGAATGTTCTAGAACTTTCTGGACACTTCATTTAAGTAATAAAAAGTTCAATACTGTCATAGAAGACTTAAGAGAGTCTTACAAACATCCAGAGTACTCTATAGAGTTCCATCATACCGATTATGATCTTTGGTGAACGTTTGAAAGCACTCTATAAAGAATAGGGATATACCTTTTACAAGACTGAAATTCTAATTAGTGATTTCTTGTTGGGGGTGACTTTTTTAAAAAATAGAACAAAACTAAGACTTCTAACATTATTTTTGGGCGAAAGTTCATCCTTTTGTGGCTCAGGAAATCAAATTTTGTACAAAAAGTCATAACCCTAATATTCATATTTGACTATCAAAATGGATTGGCGTGGGTACTTGCTGCGTCATGAGATTTGTTTGAGGGCTGTCAATTGGACGCAGTCTCAACTTCGCCTCCGATCGCCTCCAATGCACGCATCCAGCATCCTATCCTTCGGTTTGATGCGGAAGATACGCTTGCTTAATTGACTTACGCAATAGAAAATTGAATTGATTATTATTTTCCCTGTAATAATTACGGAATATTATTTTTGTAAGGAATCCACCTTTAGAGAAAGCGATCCCGTAGTTTTATTTCCTGCAACCATCAGTGGCTTGTTGTTTATGTTCAAAGCAATCAATTTTTCCCCGTGACAATGGCAAGATCTATCAAATTATCATGGGAGACAAATGAAGTTTTTTAAAAATATAATATAACTTTATTCCATTTACATTCAAATATATTACATTAGAAAACACTTAAATAATTATGGAATATATAGGTACCCCTTATTGAATAGTTTTGGGGCTACCATCTTACACTTTTTGCACAGGTCTGGTGCTAGCACATATGAGAAGTAAATTTATTTCTTTTCATTCAGTTATTTTTTATCTTACCGATTGCATTCATTATTATAATATGATATTTCAAATATTTACACAAGGATAACTATCTTTCTTATATATACGCATAATTACATACATAGAATATACAATAAACCTTTTATTGTAAACTTAATGCCACCTTTCTTAGTAGAAACTCTACTTCCTCATATCTCATGAGCCATTTTTTTTACAGCGGATGCAAATCTCCACCTTTGTTAACGCATGCGTCCACTTGATGGATTCTGGTATGCTCAAATAGTTTCCACGTTTTGCGACATTTACAGGAATTAATTAATGCCGAAAAATTTCGAAGCTTGTGCTAGAATCCAAAAAGTGGACACTCGACGTCTGAGATGACTCTTTGTGTTTCGCGTTATAACGGAGATGAATTGGTTGAAGGTTCGTCCTTGCTTGATCGTGGGCACATGCGCGAATTAGGTCTTGAGTCGAAGGCTGTCATTTTGGACGACTGCAGGCACAAATGTAGCTTATAATCTTTGCTCGCGTCTGCTCCAGTGGGCGCTGGAAGCCTCTCCTACTGCGCATCACAAAGTGAACCCTTTCTACTTTGGCGGGGGGGGGGGGGGGGCGACGGACGGCTAGTGGTGGGGGTGAGCTGCACGCCCTAATAAGTGCATCGGACAGGCATCGGGCACACCCCTTTCAAGTCTCAGGTTGCCCCCTTCCTCCCTTCTCATTACCTGCCTCATCGTCCCAACAATCTCCCCCCATTCGGCATTTCCACGGCTTCTGCTCCTACTCCACATTCCCTTTGCCATCCCTTGCTTTTTTTATTCTCCAACGTGTATGTATTTTTTTTGTTCACCCCCGCTCACCTCCCTCCGACTCTAGCGTGTGTATTCCGCTTGGATTGGTCACTCGCCCCCCTTCGTTTCCGGCCTCTTCGCTGAAACTCGAGAACGCAGAGAGAGGAGTCCCCGAGAAGACGATGATGACGAGGAGTGCTCTATGCGCCGTCGCATGTGCACCGAGGAGCGGAGGCAATATCAATCGCCCGCTCCACATCTACAACGTACGTTGAGGTGGGATGTATGGCAGGGGATGAGTGCAGAATATTAAAACTTCTTGCATTTATCCATGGATAAATATATTTCAGGGTTCCCACTCAACCGTGAAAACCTTAAAATCGTGAATAAGCCGTGAATTTCGTCTACCGTGAAAAAACCTGGAAAGAGCCGTGAATTTCGTCATGAAACCTTAGATATCTCTCAACCTTGATTGTAAAACTACGATAGACAGATAAAAAGAGAAATCGATATTTCGATCATGCTTCAAGGCGAGTCACGTGCAGATACTGTCCATGCATTTTTCTGCGCACGTGTATTCGAAGCGCAATTATTAATTGGTCCGTGTGCCATGACAGCACATTGACCTTAACCCTGCGATTGGAAGACATTAACCCTGGCAAAAAATCAGGCTCTTCTTCACTTCCCTGCCACCCTGCTCTCTCCATTTTCCCGCTAACGCCCTCTAGCGGACCTTAATTTTGCTATCGATTGATGAGAGATAGCACTTTCATTGCTGCGTTTGCATTCAAGGCATCTTTTGCGTTTGTTACATTTTTAGCTAATTTGCGGCCGATAATTGTTACGTGATAAATATTTCTGCCTAAAATGTCTTATCTACAAACCGTGAATTTGATGACTTTCATACCGTGAAAACCAGTAAAAAACCGCGAATTTTGTAATGTAGTTAGAGTGGGAACCCTGTATTATATTTGGCTCTCCCAGCGTCATCTGTAAAAAAAGGCCAACAATTAAACCCGGCATAAAATGGATCGTCAGATCTGATGAAGCTGATATTTAAAATATTGCCTTTATTGCAAGCAAATTTAGGATGAGACAGCCCTTTCTTACAATTTACTAGTTCAACAATCACATACATCCATGCTCTGGATAGCGGTAAATCCAACCAGGCGGGAGTTTAACTTGCAACCTTTTTGGATGGAAAACAGTAACATTACCCCGGCGCGCCACTGAGACCGGCAGGCTGATAAGGAACTCATTGAGAAGTACCAAGGACAAAAATAAAATGAAGGCTGAGGGAATTTACCAGATTAAATTCAAGACGCGCGAGAATTTCTAAATTGGAGAACTGGGAGAACAATCAGATCGAGAGTCAAAGAACATGGGGCCGCCATCCGACTGGCTTTTACGGATAGAAGGACACGCTGCTCAAGAACACGACGCAGAAATCGAAAACCACATTATCATCGCAAGACAAAGAAGTATGAAACGGGAAAAAAGTAAGAGAAGCTCTAGAGATAAAGAACAATAATTTTAACTTCTATTGGTACAAAGAGCTAATGATACGTGTTTCTAATAATAGGGTAGTTTTCCTTCATCAAAGAAAACGAAAGCCATTGATTGCGATTCGTTACCCACCATTAGTGTTTTCATAATATTCAAATTATTTGATTTTAGAATTCCCAGTTTAGACGAATGGCAATGGTCAATTTTAACTGCATTTGAAAAAAGGCCAGATTGGCGCCCATGCGATGCCACTCCACGTGAATCCACAGGGACCTAGTTTCTATACGAGTAGATAAGAGTTATACATCGTCTGAGATTACCAATGCATGCATGAGGCACAGAGGGAAACTCATGGAAACATGTCTTAATAATCACCTATTAAAACTTGCTAAGGTCGAAAAGTTTTCTTCGTTTGATAGGGTATTAATAATCCTTATTTAAGCCAAGCGCTACCTGCTAACAGGGTACTCTGCTACCTGCTAGCATCCTGCATCGTATCAGCGCTCAAAGCCTCGCCCCAAGGTCACCTCACAGGCCGACAGCGGGGGAACCAGAATGACTTCACACGGGGTTTTCCCAGCATTCATACTTAGCCGTCGCGTTTTCGCGCGCTTGAAAATTTTCACTTTTCATTTAATCGCGAAAAATAGATATCGTCATTTAAAAATCTAAAAGCGTGAAATATGTACTCCAGGAGTAATAATCTTTCGATTTAGGCAATAAAAAATAATAGGAAACCACCATATTACCAGAGGAAAGAAAACAGCCCAGTATATTGGAAATCCACTCCTTTAACCAGATATATATCGACGCGCAACAAAGGGGAGATAATTTAATCTTGAGGAGGATTCCAGCAGTTGGGAAGCCGTTCTTTCAATTGACGCTGGCAAAACTATGATATGATTTTGTGTTATCCTGGGGGTGAGTGTAGAAATTCAGTCATTTTCAGCGTGAGTTTTGTGATAAATTGCTAACACGCCATTTTCTGAAGCAGTGACTGTTACGATACGGCCGAAACCTGGATCCGAAATATTAAAAATTTAGCTTGGATAAATTAGTTCATGCCGCGACAAATGAAGATGTTAAAGGTGTTTAGTATTTGCAGGGGAAACCGCTTCGGTTGGATTTTGAACTCAGAAGGAAAGCGAAAACCGAGTCACCAGGCGACGATATTTAAGATTGCAAAAATTGCAACTTTTTTGACCGTAGTTTTCTTAGCGTGTACCTATGGTCAATTTTTTTATATATGAGCTTAGAAATAAATACTTTACTTAATTTTAATTTCCATACATTTAGTACGACTTAAAAAAAAAACTTTCAACCAGCCTTGTCCTTGTGGCTTACAGTTAGTGTTGAAACTTTTCCCACCCAAGCCAAATATCTTCTTCTCCTTTGATTCTTTTGATATATGGTGCTCGCGCGACAGTTATTCTCATGGTCACTCCACACTTTTGTTGGATTTTTTTCTTAAAAACAAATCTACTGGAAGGATAGTCTCGCTTGATAAATCTTGTGGAATTCATATTTCCTACGGTAGGTACAATTGTCCATAAAAAAGGAATACATTATGAGACGTCTTTGATCATAAAGTGTTTAATTGTTATAATAAAATTTATTTGTCGCCAATGATTGTGATGGAAGAATACGTTTGAATGTGTTAAATCATCAATCAGTGCTGTGGTGGTAGTGTCTGTATTTTTCAAACTTGATTTCGGCTGAAAATGGAATATTTCACGGTCCAATGCTTTTATGATCGTGGGGTTTTTGAGAGCCGTAATCAGGGGCGTATGTAAGTGTAGTTGACGAAGGAGGATATGAAGAGTCATTGATATATTTACATACACATACATATGAACTTCGTCTCCTAATCGTTGGGAAAGAAGCTATGTGCTTCGAAAGCCCCGAATATTGTTTTCCTGCGTGAGAGTTCTTTTTAAGTGTTTTTTTAGTAATTGTAAGCGCTGGTTACTTAGTGTTTTTATAATTTAAATATTAAATAGTTGTATGCATACTAAATATTTAATTAAGATATAATGGGGTGTCATTGTTTATAATGAGTTAAACCAACCTCATATTGATCGTGGACCACCTACTACCTATGAATCATTTACCTCCTATCCCTCCCTGGTGGGCAAACGCGAGAAATAAATGCAAACCCCATTGGCCGAAATCACCTCATTGAAATTGAGGAATATTCTGAAGTATTCTGAAAGGCGCGGTCGCGTCTCGTCAACGAAGTTATCCTCTGAATAGGTTACCGAAGGCATACCGAGATCACCTAAGTTATTCTCGGGTTCGTATCCAGGCAAAACCAATTGGTTTTTTTCGTGGTGAACTTAATCCTTAGAATAATTACACTTGCCGCGCTTGGATCTTTATGGTCGTGTGTCCATGTGGTGAGTTTTGAGTGGGGACTTGGCTTCGAGGCTTTGGTGGGTTGGAAGGTGCGTGTCGCCGCCTTCCTTTGTCTCGCCTGGCTGCTGCCGCCAGCTGCCGTGGACGGCGCTGATGCTCGTCTCCTCGCCTATTGAATTACACGGGCGTCTCCTCTCTCTCTTCCCCCCCTCCCCCCCCAAATACGCTGGCGGGGGCGTCGCTCGGGGACCGCATGGCCTCCCTGGAATGACGACTGCCCGTTTTCACCTGGGAGGAGGAGATGGCGGGCAAAGGTCTAATGTGGAAGCGAAAATGAACGACAAAAGGCAAACGGCATCGGTAGTCTAATACCCCGTTTACACTACGATTGTATCGACGTTGATCGGAACTACGGTGCGTTTACACGTCTAAAAGTTAGCATCGTAACTCAGTGCTGCCCTCGTTGTGGAATTGTGTCATATAACAACTGACGACGTGACTGCGTGAGAAAGTTGAAATCCTGGAAATTAAGAAGCAAAAGAATTTTAATGTTTTCATGAGCTAAAACGAAAGCTAGACCGAGCTGTTGGTAAAAATATAAAGAATGTAGGATTCATTATGAGAATCTGTCCAAAATTTAACAATA
The DNA here is from genome assembly GCF_921293095.1 of Ischnura elegans. Classification (NCBI taxonomy): domain Eukaryota; kingdom Metazoa; phylum Arthropoda; class Insecta; order Odonata; family Coenagrionidae; genus Ischnura; species Ischnura elegans. The sequence continues at coordinate 123,875,531 of NC_060248.1, forward strand.
ATAATGCAATAAGGACAGTAAATATATCGCTTTGCTACGTTCCGAATTAGAATATATTGTTAACTGGTCACCTTATTATAATATCGACTCAATCTGGCTTGAACGTGTCCAAAATAAATATCTCAAATTAAATAATTACGATTTAGGAAAGTCTGTCTAATTACAACACTTCATATCTTCAATTCCTTGTCAATTTGAAAACCCTTGCTCGACATTACGATCCTCCGACAATGCCCTATTCCTCTAGAAAATTATCAATTCCTATTTATAATGTTCCTATCTCCTTTATCAGTAAATAAGTAAATTAGTAGATTAGTAAATTTTAATGGATCCCTCTAAACTCTCTCTCCGAGTGGATGAAGAATAAATACCATTTATGAATTGCCATATTTTGGCGTCGTGGCAATATTGTTCAGTTGACCTGATGAAGTCAGCTGAAGGGCTAGCGAAACATTACTCCGCGCTTAAGGAGGTAGGTTCGCGACTTCTTGATCCAAAACAAGCACTTTTCGCTCTTATTTGAGCCAGCGCTATTGTTACGTAACTAACGGAATTTGACTTTGAATTTACAATATTAATTCGATAATTTTAAATTTAAAATGTACTGAAGGGGCGAGCCACAGTTTTATTTTAATGCCATGAGTCTTTCAGTTGTAACTAATATAATACTAGTCAGTGGTGGATCTATTGGGGGTGGCAAAAGGGGCTATAGCCCCCCTTGGGTATCCAATTTAAACTAAATAGAATGGTAATTTTGTTCGGAACCTCACCACTACTGGGAGGTTACCCTCCACATAGCCCTCCCCCCTTGTCCTTATCCTGGATCCGCCACTGATACCAGTTTGTTATCAAAACGACACATACATTCTGGCATTACCAACATTTTTCGGCTGCTTAGGCCAAATTGCCACAAGAGCCTGTATAATAATATTGGTTTTCAGATTCAATACCCAGCTATTTTAGCCGGAGATTCTTGTTTTTTTGCTTTCTGTCGATTATGTACTGTTGAATGAGCTCGTTTTGAAATTTTAATAAAAATGGCAAACACGTCGTATCTCGTACTAATCTCCTTGGATGCACGATGAAACCAGAATGAATATATTTATATGTATAACGGGAAGTGCCTCTTCGGAAGATTGCTCAAATGTTGATTGGCATTTCGTCGCGACGTCACAAAGGATATACTGAGGGAACACCATGAGAACACACCATGATAATGTTTTGATGGAAATTTCGCCCGACGGCCCTCTTGAAAGTAAGTTAAATTTGTGCCGTGGAATTCTTTTCTTTCTTCTCCTCGTCCCTTTCCCTGTAGCGCAACCAGTATCGCCGACCATTGAAAGTCACACAATCCGGCAAAAACAACGACATCACTTACATCTTAAATGCTTGTTTGATGCTTAGCGACCGCAATTAGCTTATTTAGAACATGGCCAAATAAGCTTCGCTGTGATCACCGCTTCACTGTCCTCTCTGTAATGGCCCGGATGAATAAAAGTGAGCAAATGCTTATGCTCATTGGAATTGGAGCATTTGCTTCAGTTTATATGAATAAAAATCGGGAGCATAAGCATTTGCTCAGCTCTGTCAGCAAATGCTCACTTTAATTGCGGAGCATAAGCAAATGCTCAATTTTCAAGCATTTAGTATGAATAAAGTGGGGAAATTGCTTCAGAGGGTGAGTAAATGCTCAGAAATGAATGCATCTCCTCCGTACTGGATGCATCAAGGAAGTTTTTCATGATTAAGGGGATTATTCGTTGCGTATAGCTATATATTGGCATCAAATCTGTTTTTATCGATAAGACATTGATTTTTAAGCGTGAACAACTATGATTTCGGTGGAAATTTACGGAAATGCAAAACGTAATCTTTCGTCCGAGAAACGCATTCAAAATTTTTGAAATGTTAATAATGCCCAGATTTTCACTAACGAAGGAAAACACGAGGATCGATTCGTGTGGCGACGTTCTGAGGGAAATTTCTCGTGACGTTTACCATCGCTGCCCAGCTGACTTCTTGGGGACCCCACACGGTGATCGGCTTCTGGAGGACGCAACACTGGTTGTCACTGCATTCTTGAGGTGTGGCAGCAGGGGCTGTGGGGGGGGGGGGGAGGAGGAGGGGGAGGGGGCGATTGTCGGCTGACGCACTGGCAGCGCAAGGTGCGTGCGAACGTCGTGATGCTGTGTGAGAAAAAACATTTGAATGTAGTCGAAGGAAGAAATGAGCACATTGTCCAAAATACAATTGCTGAACGGAAAAAAACATGGCAGTCGTTGGACTGCCGTTGGATATGAAAACTTTTTATTTTAAAAATTTTGGACATTGATTGATGCTAAAAAAATGTACGAGAAGCCTATGCTACTAACTGGATTAGGAATATAAACTCGGAAAAGCCAAGTTACTAGCGAAATTCCAGAAAATATTTTTTATAACTATTGCTATGAACAAAATCAGAAGTCGGTCATAGAAGGAACACACATAACAACAAAAACAATACGTGCGCATTCATGGAGGTGGCGGAGGAGCTCCCACCAAACTTTTATCGCTCCGTGCCACCACTGCACAAAAACACTGACGTAGAAAGCCAAAAGTTGGTTAGTTGCTGTGAACGAGGTGTGATTAGGGATGTGGTAAAATTTGAAATTAAGTTATATGCGATTGTTTTGAATTGCCATTCCTCGTTGGATACTCTTTAATCGGTGGATTGCCTCAAATTCGTGAAATTAGTTGGGGATTATTGTTGGTTGGGTTGTGAAGTCCTCAACTGGAACAAAACCCTTGGGCGGGGTCGCGAGGATACACTCCCGGGGGCAGGGTGTGTAAGCGCGAGCTTTTCACCTCTGCACCGCAGAAGGGGGGAGGACAGGAAGGAGATAGGAAGGAGGCGCCGCCGCGATAGGAGCCGGACGACGCCTCCTGGGATAGGATAGGGAAGGAAGGGAAGGGACAAGGAATCCCGCACCGTCACAAAGGGTCCTGCCACTAGTGAAACCTGGTAAACCATTGCTATTCTAACAACTTTGGAGGATTATCCTATGAGGAAGAATAACACAGGCCAACAGAAAAATTTTGTTTGAAAACTTTTTTTTATTTTAATAGCTGATCTTTATAGATTTTTATGTGCCGAATCCAAACCTGGCCTTAGTTTTTTTGTATCAACCATAGTTTTAAAGCAATATGTATTTAATAATTAGTCTAATACCCCTGTACGGTATATAGGGAAATCAATGAAACACCGTGTTACATCATAAAATTGTTTGCATTTACTGTTCACTGCATCGTGATAAAATTGTTTGTATTTACTACAGCGTGATAATACAGGGTTCACTTGTCAACTGGAATTGGTCTACATTTTCTTTCCCTTTTTTCCTTGAAGTGTTTTGTGTAGCTTTTTCTGCGATGAATCGCTAGCTGAACTTCTCGGTGAAGTACCAACAGTAATCCCCCATTATCTTCGTTCATTGGACCTACTTTTTAATTTGATTATAACTGTAAAAAAGCTGTTAACTTCTAAGAATATTGCTTGACTTCATAAATTTAACTGTAAAATGTGAATAAATGGTGGGTGATACAACTTTAAAACCATCATATTTGGATTCAGCAACTTAAAAAACTTAAGGATAAGGTATTTTCAGAAATAGGTTTTTTCATTGTTGGCCTGTGTAATCCAACGATCAAATCGTACGGTCTCCAGGAAGGCGGTTATTTTTTTGGGCCACGTCTCGCTGGGTTTGAGGGTGCATCGGATGGGATGAGCGTGTTTGGTCGCCGTCTGTCGCCGCTGCTCGGGGAGAAAGGTGCGAGGCGGTGATTTTGCTCTTCTGATCGTCTGCGAGGGTTGGGCTTGAAGGGATTCACTCGCCATGCAGATGCTGCGGCGCCTCACGGCCCGGGATGCGGTCCCCGTCCACATTTCTCACCTTTAATACTTCATCTCCGCACCCAGGTGCGGCCGTTATATCTTTATCGGAGTGAATATAGAAAACAGTTCTCAAAGATTCATGGTGAGACAAAACCAAGTAATATTCCATAAACTTTTATTTTAACTGTCAGCTAGTTTCGACGTTTACACCGTCATTATCAAGACTAACAGAGCAATAGCGTACAACGTCCAGCCTTATTTACCCAACAATAGTGTGGGGGGAAGGAGGAGGGGGGAACTGATAGAGGGCATTGTTGGTTGGATTGGAGGGTCAAAACACAAAGTATAAACCTGGGGGGGTTTAATGTAAAAATAATTTAAAAATATCTTTATAAAAATAATTGCAAATCATAAGGAAAAAATATAAAAAAATAACTGCGACTTGCAAAATAAAAAAAACATAATATTACCGAAAAGCAATAATAAAAAATGAATAAATAAAGAAAAGCAAGTACTAAAAATGATTTAATATTTAAAAAATAACTTTAAAAAAATATCTTTGTGTTTTAATTGTTCATGTCAAATAAAATTGTATTAGATGTAAGTTTCCGTTCACACAAACCCAACACTTCACACACAACACATTTAAAGGAGCAAAATAATCAATCTATTGTGAACTGGCTGGTTACGGTGATATGGTTCATCGGTACAGCTGAATCGCGCCTGCGGCGCGTCAAATAATGTTGAGATGAGATAGAAGGTCAGGTGGTAACGAGGTTAATGGGAAGAGGAGGATTGTCAAGGAAGAAATCAGATTTTAAAAGAGCAGATAAATCCCCTCCTCTACTGGGTTTTGTTTCACCATGAATATTTCATCGTTCCACCATGTAACGCCCAAATCAGCTGATTTTATTTGCGCTCAAAGATGGCCAATATTGAAACTCCAACCGCTTTATTATTAGGGGATATAGATAAAAAAAGACTAAGTTGGTGTTCGAATTGTTTTGAAAGGTTTAAAAATCATAACATCGGAAGTAACTCACGGCATTATCTACCCCCGACTAATCCTACGCGGTGAACCCAGAAGCCACGGAAACATATACAAATCTTCGTCGCGGAAATCTGCGAGTCAATATTTTTATTATTTTAATATTATTTAATGATATTTTATTGAAAATAGACTTTCGACTAGCTTATACACATTCTGTAAACGTTCAGTACTTATATTTGTGCTTTATGGTAAAATATGGAGCTAAAAATCATAACCGTAAGCAAAATAGGAATTCAGGAAATCAGGGGGTGAATTGATACGGAGCCATGCGGTGCCAAACGGCACCGCTATCTTCACTTATCTCAACTTTGAATCGGTCGATTCTGTTAATTTTTTAAAAATAAATATTAGTTTGTACTTTACTATTTACGAAAAAAATGCGATAGAATTATTATAGTAATAATTATAGGCACCAAAAGCAATTCCCTATGTCGAGTACCCTCAACTGATGGGTCAGGAAAAACCTTATGCTGTGAAACAGATAGGACGATCCGATGATGTGAAAAACACAATTTACATTGACTGAATAAGGGAAAAAACCTACGAAGTACGTGCAACGAAACTTACGCTAGGAATCACATATTATATGCATTGCAGGTTTTTTTTCAGCCGTGGGCGTTGACTGGTCAACTGTTGAAATACCTATGCTATTCTTGCGAACGCTTCCGCGGTGTGATAGTTTCCAGTTTCGAACCGCGTTTTTTTATATCATCAGACATCAGAAAATGCAGTGAAAACCGGGAAGCCGTGTCAGTATGCCGATACTTACAGTTCAGGAAAATCTTCATACACCTCCTTCGCATGAAATTTGATGGGTTTTAAAGAGCTATTCGAGATTAACAGCATATGAACAAAAGCTATAGTCGGAATTAGCCAATCAGGGATAACGTGTTCTGTGGCTCTACCACTTCTTGGTCTTGATCGCTAGCGAAAGAGCCGAAAATCGCTCCCATATCGGTTTCATCTTGGCACTCTTATGAATTTCATATTTTATGTCATTTTCTGTCAAATGTTTTTCGATTTCCTAATGCAATATAGGCTCATACGGTGATATTTGGTCAAAACAAATGAAAATCACTAATAATAAATAATAAAAACGGTAATATAGCTATCGTTGCGGCAGAAAACTGTATCAAATTTGTTAAATGATAAGAATTGTGATAAATATAAAATTTAGAGGCATCTTATTGCATTTTTTTCTAGGTAAGCAAATGATGGCTTTAATTAAGGTCAAATAGTGATAATTTCATGCAAATGACGCTCATGAACATTGAACAAGCATTAGTTTATCGTTATAAGCATTACTTACGGAGAAAGTTAATAACTGTGTCCTTGTTTACTTTTTATCTGAATTATCTGAATCCTCTTTTCAAAGAAAATTTTTAATCGAAATATGCCGCAGTATTTTTTTTTAGACGAGAAAGATGGAAGGACGAGGTGCTGATTTATATGGGATAGATGGGAATCAGCGAGTCGGATGCAGAAGTTAGAAAGAGTTGGAGGCAGACAGTTGGCGAGGCTAAGTACCATACAGGGTATAAATGGCCATGGGAGTGATTGAGTGTGAATTTTTTTGGCATAAAAATTCCACTGGAACTCCATCAAGAGCTAAATAAAAATTTATTCCTCGAAGAAAAGTTTTAACAGAATTTGCCACCTTTATAAGAGTAATGTTTCCGTGTATAATGTTTTGCTGCCTCTGTGAGGTCGTTCAGAGCGTGTGATTTGGTGGTAATAACTACAGCGCGGAGGCGAATGTCAAAGAAAAGTGTGTAAGGATCAAGCGAGGGCACTTGTGTGGTGAGTGTCTCTCTTCGCCTCTGTTCGAAGGAAGGAGCGAGTGGGGGACTCGTCCGTCTGTCTGTCTGTCACTATAACATCTCTTCCTCCTCTTCCCCCCTCTACCCCCCCCCCGTCCGCTCCTCACTCGTCGCCGCCTTTGAATCCCCCGCCGCGAGGATTCTCTCTCAGGAAAAGAAGGAAGGAGACTTCGCCGCGGAAGACGACAGTTCATTGCAAAGGGGGAGCACCCTCACCCCCTTTCCTAGAATAGGGTAGTTTCCTTCATCAAAGAAAACGAAAGGCATTGATTGCGATTCGTTACTCACCATTAGTGTATTCATAATATACAAATTATTTGGTTTTAGAAATACCAGTTTAGACGAATGGCAGTGGTCATTTTTAACCGCATTTGAAAAATGTCAGATTGGCGCCCATGCGATGCCACTCCACGTGACGTCACAGGGACCTAGATTCTATACGAGTAGATAGGAGTTTTACATCGTCTGAGATGACCAATGCATGCATGAGGCACAGAGCTCAGGGAAACATCTCTTAAATCTCCTATTAAAAATGCGTATTGTCGGAAAGTTTCCTTCGTTTGATAGGGTATTGATAATCCTTATTTAAGCCAAGCACTACCAGCTAGCAGGGTACTCTGCTACCTGCTAGCATCCTGCGTCGTATCAGCGCTCAAAGCCTCGCTCCAAGGTTACCTCACACGGCGGCAGCGGGAACCAGAACGACGTCACACGGGGTTTTCCCATCATTCATCCGTCGCGTTTTCGCGCGCTTGTAAAATTTTCACTTCTCATTTGATCGCGAAAAATAGATATCGTCATTAAAAAATATAAAAGCGTGAAATAAGTACTCCAGGAGTAATAATCTTTCGATTTAGGCAATAAAAATAATAGGAAACCACCCCATTTCTCACTCCACTCTCTCTCTATCTGCTTTTTAATTTTTAAAATCTCATCATGATTTAAACCCACGCTATAATTTCAGGTTTCTAAATTTATTTATTCAACGTATTTATTTATCCTATACACTCGTTTAACTATTTATTTATTTATATCTATTTATTTCATTGCTATATGTTTTGTTGGATATTCTACTGGAGGCCAACAGTTCTGCCCGTTGGTGTTTTGGGGAAAGAGGGTGTTATGTTATAGCCTGCCTCCTGACTTGGCTAAATCAGCACAAGAACATGAGAATTTCTATCGGCCTGCGCGCCGAGCGAACTGAACATTCTGTAAGAGATCCCTGGCGCGGGGGAAGAGGGGGCCGGAATGTGGCATCACCCGGGCCAGGATAAATGAAACGAAGAGTCAAGTCTCCCTATCTACGCTCTCTTTTTCGTGACGCATTGCTGGCTATAAACTCTGGATTAAAACCAGCAATTGTTTTAAAATGAGGAGTAAGTCCTGATGAGAGTAGGAGAGGAGTCTTGTGAAAACCTTAATAAGAAGGCGGAACATCATAATCGGCGGTGTTTTGAGGAATGAATGCTTAATGAAGACTACCCTATTGCCATGAGAGCTATTTTCACTGGTTGCCAAAATTCTTGAATGCCCAATTAATTTCTTTATTTCAATAGTCCTACACGGTGCTCCTCACCTCCGTAATAGGGTGATTTCCTATTATTTTTTATTCCCTAAATCGACAGATTATTACTCCTGGAGTACGTATTTGACGCATTTAGATTTTTAAATGACGACATCTATTTTTCGCGATTAAATGAAAAGTGAAAAATTTCAAGCACGCGAAAACGCGACGGCTAAGTATGAATGCTGGGAAAACCCCGTGTGACGTCGTTCTGGTTCCCGCTGTCGGCGTGTGAGGTGACCTTACGGCGAGGCTTTGAGCGTTGATACGACGCAGGATGCTAGCAGGTAGCAGAGTACCCTGCCAGCAGGTAGCGCTTGGATTCAATAAGGATTATTAATACCTTATCAAACGAAGGAAACTTTCCGACCTTAGGCAGTTTTAATAGATGATTATTAAGACATGTTTCCCTGAGCTCTGTGAATCATGCATGCATTGGTAATCTCAGACGATGTAAAACTCCTATTTACTCGTAAATTAAAAACTCGTTTTTTAAATATCCTATTTATAGTTTTTTATGGTTTATATTTGTTAAAATTGCTGATTTTAAGTTTTCTAATAAAAATGTAAAGGCCGTTTTGGCTGTTTTTGAATGATAAAAATTAATAAAAATCGTCGAGGGACAATTGGATGGTAATGATGGAAAAGGAAGACTCGAATAAAATTTATGGAACAGGTTAAGAATGTAGTGAAAGGGAAGAAATATGTTAAATTGAAAAAGATTAGCGAACAGGATAATTGAGTGAATATGTGCGTCAAAACCAATCTTACGATTTTTGACGAATGATGATGTTGAAGGTCATGTAGAACGAACCTTTTTCAGTATTCATCTGAACATCCAATTTTAAAAAATGCATGCTAGAGAATACTGAGGATAAATTTCAGGATTAAAAATATTTTGGGTACTCTGACAGTTTTATTGATTATATCTGAACCAGGTATTTTTTCGCCACGTTACAATTGTTTTCCACCTTATCTATAATCTCATATTTTTTGGAGTACGCAGAGCAGTCTTTTCAAAATGTATCCTTATATGAAATGTAAAAATTCAACTAGGCCGTCAAGAGGTGGCATCGCACACTTTCGACTTATCTTTTATCCCTACGTAGGCATTACATCCTTCAAAAGTACGCTCTCATGTTCTGATTGTCCGGGTACATACGTAGAGTAGACCCAAGTCTAACGCTAATCGTGATGCTGACAAATATATTCACAAGGTTCCATTCTATAGACGTAGGACTGTTTCTAAAGGGATAGCGCAAGTTTTGAACGAGGTATACGTCACGATGAAGAAACACGTCATAATGAAAGACGTCTAGATGAAACGCCGAGGAGGAGTGATTCGTCCTCTTAATAATTAGCCAAACTGGTTTCCTTCCTCTCTCCCTGATAAGGTCCTTGCATATTTGCAATGCCTCTTTATTTTCGTGTGGTGGGCCGTGAAAATTTCTTATAGGACCACTCAAAACAACCTAGACATATTTGAGCTCCTTAAGGTACTTGAAGCGTAAATTTTGGTGGAAGTGTAGCCGGGCGAAAGAGGCATCAGCTTCATCATTCATTCAATAACACCCTGAGGCTGGTCTGGTTAGCGTAGTTTACAGACTGAGACACGGACGTGTGATATTCAGGGCAGTGGGGCTATTCCTTTCCTTAGGCGGCGTCATAAACTATGAGGATTTCATTTGGAGTTGTACGACCCCTTCACCCAACGATCAGCAGCTAGGCTCCTCTTCCGCTTGGCAGATAAAAGAATCTGGCTTGGAGACTGGAATTTGACGTGCGAGGTTTAGATTGCTTGAAGTGCTAAGACCTTTCTGAGTGACGTGAAGGACGTCATCTTAGAATCTCTTTGTGTGTCCAGGTCCGGCATGAACGATAATTTAAGAGAGATATATTGTGCCAAAATGTTGGATATAGGAATTTGCATTTCCCCCGCTCAATAAAGGAAATTAATACATGTTACTATATGGGATTCAGACACTCGAATCTTTCCCAAATATCTTGCCTTAATCCTTTAGTCTTTTCGCATGGAACTACGCCTGGTCACCAACCGCCGCGCACCTTTTGTGGCGGCTTTGCGAGTGTTTTGGAGATGATGATGCGATTTTATAATTTCTTCAGCAGATGTGGCCGATTAAGTTGTTTCGTCTTCTTCCTTAAATTTGAATCAAAAGATTCGCTCTCTTCTGTTCGCATTTGGTTGATCCACTTCTGGTTGATCCACTTCATACCTTCAGTGGAGCACCTCATGTCGAGTCATTACGCCCTATAAACTTCTGATGCTTTCACCATTTTTCAAATGGCTGGCATCATCTATAATACGTTCATTTTTTATATTATGAAAGTTGAAAGTGACTATGGTAAAAATGCCTCTTTAACGGCCGGTTTTGTAATGTCTGGTTAAAATTTTGCGGCGTATGAAAACTATAGTTAACTCATCCTGGCGTTTACGATCATGAGTGAGACGAAACATTATTTTGAACTACTTTTACTTACTTTCACTTGCTAAGATTCTCCAACTAAGCTTTTGGCTGCACCATGTTCCGGTTAACGCTAACCAGAAATTACAAAACCGGCCCTAAGAGTAATTTGTAATTCCTTTTATGCACTATGTGACGACCTGAATTTATTGGAGCATCGAAGGAAATTTTGCTTGGAGGTGATAGAAATTTTGTACGAAATGAACTTGTAAATCAAAATCATATATGTACATGACCAGCCTGACTCTGTCATATAGAATTTGTATTTTTTTTTATAAATTCGTCCTGTGATTGTGTTATATGTTGAATGCACGTTAAACGTAATAAATAAAATCTATCCATCTATGATCTACATCCCCTCCCTCGAAATGGACGGCTCTCTCTCCCTCCTGCGCCCCCTTTAGGGGGTTGGCTAAGGCGGCACATCCACTCGAGGCTTCTCTTCCGTTTCTCTCTTTTTCACAGCGAGAGGGCGCTTTTCAATGTTTCCGCTCCCCTCCGCTCACGTTGCACCTCCCTTCTCTACTGCACCACTTTCCTTCACACCCGTCCCATCCTACGCGCTTCGCACCACATGAAAACGTTATATTCACTATTATTATTATTGTCATTTCGCACTTTTTCAGCTGGCTTAAATCAACTGGAAATATTCAATTATCTTTAAAGTAAATTAGGATTAGTGTCGGATGTAAAGGAAGATAATTTGCCCTATCTTACATTGTTCGATCAAAGCCGGACCAGGAATCTTCTTACAATCTGATATGTCTGCAGTAAAATGGATTCTTGCCCGAGGTTAGTCAGGTGTTTTTGAAATTCCTCGTTTTCAATTTATTTTTTGAATCTTTTTTATTACATTACTTTTTTTATTTTTATCATTACAGAGATTATTCATGGGTGAATACTGACTCTTTCAATTTCTAAATATTTTTTATTTTACCCGGCAAATTTTGATATTTTTGTATTTTCTCTGTTTACTTGGACACAAAGTTGTGACTAATATTATTATTAATCATAAATATGTGAATTGGAATTTTGAAAATGGTCACTTAAAAAGAAATTGAAATAAAACTTCGATGGCGTGCCGCTGTTATTTCTGTCATCGCACTACATCCGTCGCACCTCCTTCCCACTACAATGGAATAGTCTCCTTCATCAAAGAAAACGAAAGGCATTGATTGCTATTCGGTACCCACCATTAGTGTATTGATAATGTAAAAATTATTTGGTTTTAGAAATCCCAGTTTAGGCGAATGTTAATGCTCAATCAATCTCATGATGTGGGCGAATAAGTTGTCCCGCCGTTTTCTCAATGTTTTTAAAAGACTTCTCTTTCACTCAACACTACTCACGCGATCTATATCATGTTAATCATTTTCCCTTGTCAATGCATTTTTTTCGCTTTCAACTCTACCTTCTCCGCTGCATTCATCGTCCGTTCATCGCTTTTGTTAAGTATCATGTTCATGATATTAGTCACTATGAATTTCTTCCTTACTTCAAGGCTCACATTTAACTGTGTGTTTCGTACATTCCTCTTCGCTTTGAGTATTCTACTCTCTCTTTCTTTCTTGCTTTGTCCGTCGCTATCACTCCGTCACCGTGGCAGCAGAGCTTGCTTCTTCCCCAGGTTTTGCTTCCCTGGTTCAACTTGAGTCTTTGCCTGTTATCTTCCGATGCCGACTGATATTTAGGTTTTATACGCATCGTGGTGACTACCCCAACGATACCTTATATTTCCAATCAAAGGATTTTAGGAGCAATAATGTGAATACATAGAGTTACAAAGTTGATTTCTCGCTCTACATTTCCGAATAATATACCCAGTTGCTTTTAAAGGCCCATGGGTGTGTGCGTTGCTTTGCTCGCATACTTTTCCTTTATGATACATGGTCGCCTGGGAGACAGATATTGCCATCGGAGAATGAATGGCGAGGGCTATGCTATGCCTCTTAAGTTCGCGTGTCATTGTGGTGGCACCTACATGTTAGAGCTTAGTCGATGTTTGGGATAATGGAACTCACCCCCTGCCACATACCGCGGTGGTGGCTCGCCGGGCATATCGGAGATATGATAAGAACGGTTCCGCAAGATTTGGGTGGGAAGGAGAGTTGATATTCACGGTGGCGTTGTTTTTCCTTACTATCGGAGGTGGTCACGTGCCGCCCTGAAGGAGCAAGGGGGTGGGTGTCTGTGAGCCGCCCCCGCTGGTTCCCACAGTGCCATTATCATCCATCCCCCTCAACCACTCCGCTCCACCCCCTGATGCCCGCTCCTGTAACTCGCACCCCTCCCGTGTTTGCTGCTGCCTTTTCCCTTTTACCTGCCCGTCGCCCTGGCAACGCCCCCCCTCACCACCACCCCTCCGGAGTGCTTTTACCCCATCCTCCCCCCCCCCTCCATCACGCACCCCTCAGACACCGACACGCGGCCTCAACCAGCAAATGCCTGGTCTCATTACGCCCTCTCAAAAGCACCCTCCGATAGCCCCCAAAAACTCAGAATAACTCCAGGTTAGGAGGGGAGGGGGTAAACGGCAGCAGCGTTCATAGTTGGGTTAGTCGTAATGATGATAATGATGGTGGATGCAAGAATTACGGAGTCGGCTCTGCTACAATTGGGAGGCCGCCTCCCTGCGGGGGATCTCACCGTTGGGGGTGGCATCCTCTCCTCGGCGTTTCTCTCTCTGGGCACTGGACGGCAGCGGTCCAACTAAGAAGTCTCCTTATAATGCCGCTCCCCATGTCATCCTATTAACTGCTAGCTGGACGGCATCACTATAATATGCCCACTGCCATACAAAACACGCATTTGGCCCATTGAGGTATTGACGTGGCCTTTGTTCAACTGTCACGCGAGTAAATGGTGTGTCATTTATTTCTTAATGTTCATTTCTCCTTCGGGATAACTCAAACTTGCTTTAAGTCCATTACGACTCTGCCTTCATTGTAGAATTTAACCGATTTTTTTTACGATTTCTCGGCCATTACTATCAAGTATTGCAATGAATATACGATAAAATAGTCCACTATCCTGGAAATGCTCTCGCTTGAATCATAATGGTAACAATAATGATGTTTATTATTACTCAAAAGTAGAATTCGCCATATTTCAATATTTCCAGCAAGAGATAATAGGTAAAACAGTATGATATTTTAGTACTATGGTAAATCATGGGTATTTTTAAGATTCATAATTATAAAATGAAGTGGTTATAATTTTTGTTTTCCATTTAAAAGTATGCATTACTTATACTTATTGTTAGTATATTTTATAAGGTAAATCTCAAATAACCATCAATTATCTTATTTCAGTTCAATTTAATGCAAGAATTATGTATTTTTGAAAATTTAAATGGTAATGTTTTTGAGATTATATCCTTAGCATGGGAACATTTATTTTGAAATTTTTTCATACTTACGGAATATGTCCTTTAGAAATTTAAATCAAAATTCATTTATATAGTTGCGGAAATGAATTCACGTTGAAGAATTTCCCATATTTTTGTATTTGAGTGGAAATTGCGTCTTAACTGTAAAATTAAGACCAGAAGAAAAGAGGGTCATCTGATTTTATATTCGGGTGATAATGCCTAAATAGTTTCTTGTTATCCTGTCTCATGGCCATACATTCAATATTTATGAAGGCCGTTTTACACGGGGCACGGAATTGCGCAGGTTAGAGCTGCATTAATTTCTAAAATGGCGTGGAATTGCGCGAATGGATGAACAAAATTAGAACAGGGGCTATTTTGCCGTCTCGCATCCACGCATTCTCGCATGTGTTCTAGCAATTCACCGCTTTACACGACGCAATTTTGATTGCGCCTTCGCACGTACGTCAGATTGCGCAATTCCGTGTACCGCGTAAAACGGCCTTGAGATTGTGTCGATTTATTTCAACCGCGCCCTCTTCCTTTTCTCTTCAACCTGTCCTCCGGAGTTTCGCACGGGGATTCTAACTGAAGCTACCTCTCTAATAATTTCGTTTTTCACTAAGCTGTGTCTATTAGAAGAGACAGGGGGGGTGATAACCTAGTGGGTAGAGTGCTGGGCTTCTGCCGGAACGGTTCTTGGTTTGAATCCCGGGTGACGCATTCGGGCACCCCCAAACAAAATCTTCGAAAAGCGATATGTCCAGGGTAAGAAACTCGGCCCTCTATTCCGCAAATTCGATAATGAATCACCTGTGGCTTAGTCTGGGGTGGGCTCTACCACCTATTCGAACCAACGTTCGGGTTGAAGAATAGTGGGATTGAGTGTTTTTTTTGTTCACGAGACGGTGTGACTATGCTAAAATTGTCCTTCTCATTATTTTTCTAGACGTCTTTCGCCTTATCTTCCGTTGTAAAACCACAAAACTTTAATGTGTAGCGTGTAATTAGTGGATTAGGGGAGTAATCATCGCCGCAGGATACTCTCCTAAGGTGCTTTAGGGAACCAAGACGTATTCATGAATTTACTCGCATGCATCGGCTACTACCAGTTATATCGACACTAGCAGACAATGGACGGAGGCACATTTGCCATCGTTTAATTTGTCATCACTGTCGCTTCGTGTAATCTATTTTCTCGCTTTCCATTCGATTGGCTGCTGGTAATATTTCAATGAATTGCGGAATCACCTATATTCCATTGTTTTTAAGGCCCATCATCCTGTCTTCTATTTTGAATCCCCTCCTTCCACTCCTGCTTTATTTATGACATTTTTATGGGTGCCGACGTGTAATAAATAGCCGGAACCTGCTGTGATTTAAAGTTCGATTCGTTTTAGTATTTCCTTTGAGTAGTCTAATGCAAATACTTGTTATGTATATGTATTTAAGTTAATCAGCGATATTCCTTGCTACTTTATTATTTTGTTACGGTACAAGTGCTAATGCTAATGTTCGTTATTTAATCTCTCATCACTGTCGATTCATGCAATGTATTTTCTCGCGTTTCATTCTAATTGCTGTAAGTAATGCTTCAATTAATTGCGGAATCGCCTATAATCCATTTTTTTTAAATGCCCATCATCTTGTCTTATATAGTGAATCCCCCCTCGTGATCCTCGGCTCCTTTTGCCCGCATACCACTCATTCTGTCTCAACTCCCCCCCCCCCCCCCCGCATGTGTAAGATCTTCGCCGTTCACCCCTCATTTGTTTCTTTTGGGCTCGCTTGCGCATCGGCGGAATGAAAGAGAAAGGAGCAGATCACTGTGTAGTGGATGAGATAGAAAAGGGCCCGTTGTGAGACCTCCGAAGCCCCCCCTCCCTCCCTTCCTCAGGCAGCAGCGGCTTCCGGCGACAGTCTTGCAACAGAGTGGGGTTGGAAGGAGGAGTGGATGTCCGAGGGGGATGTGGTCGTGAGTGGGTTTGAGGAATCGCGTGCTTTGACTAACACGAGTTGAGAAGGTCCCTCTTCGCCTCCTGTATAAATTAAACCTCTTTTTTCTACTTACAATGGCCAAATATATTTGCCCTTCCTAAGAAGGTGAGTAAGTAATATTTTAGAGCTTTCCGTATAAATGGCGGTGACATTTACATGAATTTTCATGAGATGTTTCATGTATATTACGCCGCCATTAACGCGGCAGGCTCTAAATATAAAGCCTGAATCACACGATCATTTTAACCGTCATTTCCGAGTGATCACTATCGCGATCACTAGAGTGATTACTCGCAAATGATCGTCGCCGGCAATTGTTTTTCGCGATCACGATCGCGATGAGGATTCCCATCACTTTTTTCATCACTTGTCCGGTCGCTTTTTCCGTCGCTAAAACCCCATATCAGCCAATCGGAACGCATGCCCGTATGGAGCGATTGCAGCGCAACGTTTGACAATCGTGGGAACGACATAGATAAACAAACACGCTATACCATACATTTTCGTGATCGATCTTTGACATCGAAAGTGATGCGAAAGGTGACGGTTGGAGGGACCGTGTGATTCAGAAAAATGATCACTAGAGCGATCACTTTTCCCGTCGCGAAAAGCGATCACTTCTCGCGAGGAAAGAACATGATCGCGTGATTCAGGCCTAAGGCATTACCGCTATGGGCGGCTTTAGCGGAGGTTCGAGGCTCTTAAACGGCAGTGTCTTCATTGAAGTCCTTTCTCACTCGCGTTGTTATTCTTGATGGACCACAGGGGCCTTCCATCGGATAGAATGTGCCTCGCTTTAATTTCCTGAGGAATTAAGAATCCTGGATAGTGTCTACACAGTGGCGCGGAGAGGTCCTTGAATCGATTCTCGGTCCGGGAGAATTTTTTATCACGGCAATTTAGTTGAAAGGTTAATAACACTGTTCTACAAAAAAATAGTTCAAAAAATGCCTGGCTACAATTTAGGGTGTTTCTGGCTAATTTTGGGTCGCTGAATCCGAAAATGACCTCCTAAATTGGGGAAAACATCCCCTTAGCTAAACTTATCGCTTTTCAAGGGACTTTTACCAATGTTATCTGTTTCTGATTGAAAAAAACTGACGTTTTAAGGCTATCAGGGTCAAGAGAGAGATAAACTTCACAGGGTTTGAAAGGATTTAGGGGGTGAAAATTGAAAAAAAACTTTAAAAAGCATTAAAATAACCATTTTTCTTCGTTTTTTTTATGACACATGATGTGGTAGCTAATGGTAGCGTTTTTAAGGGATGAAATCACTGTTCACCCCCCTATTTTGTAAGGATTAATATAACATAAAATATAAAGGGGGAAGGGGTGTTGGCAATGAGGAAGGACGATCAGTCAGAGGGAAGAATGAGAGAGATGAGTATTTCGGACCTTGTCTCCGAAGCGGTGGATGAGGGACTCGAAAGCGCTTCACTATATTACCATCCAACCCTTTTTTTTCTTCTCGATAGTTATTATTTCTTCCTGGGAACTCTTCAGCGCTGTGTGTCCTCATTTTGTGCAATTCAGGATAGCAATTTCAAGAATCCGAGTCGATTTTTTAAAGCTTATATCTGTGATTACATAGGTTATCTTTATAAAAAATAAATATGACTCTGATAGCTTTAGTTTTCATCTTTAGATTTCCTCGATATGTGTTACATACTCATAAATATCACATTTTCCAGTCAATTTTTCTTTTTCTTCTAGGTATGTTGAAGTTTGCGGTCTGAAATTATTTCTGCACTCCTGAGTGAATTACTACTTCGAGAAATCTGTGGGACACGAGGTAAGCGTTTTATCTAGGTCACAGCAACCTGATTCAACGTAACTTGGCTTGGCAGACAGGCTCGAGATGTTGAGCCTTACGTCCGTCTTCATCATTATTTGTCGCGTACAGAAGCTGTTCCGGTAATCCATTTTCACCCCTACAAGCCAAATTACAGCAATATTTTATTATGCGCATTTGTCTGCGTTGCGAGACTGCTCGTTTATGACAACTTACAGAGACGCTATTCCTCTTGCGGAGGTCTAATAAAATAGATTGACTGGGTCATTCTCGCTATTGATCTTGCTCCATACAAGAAAAGCTACAATAGCTTCAATGCTTTGTATCATATTTGAATAAATTATGACATAAGGTGTCAGTACCTCGTTGTCGACATATTGGTAACGAGTTAAATTTGCATAATGTACTGTTTCTATTATGAACAAAAAAAATCACCCTTAAGGCGAAATATGTATTGGGCTTAAAATTATGCCGGAGTTACAATGAGGGGATTAACTGCAGTTCCACCCTGAGTTATTTTTAAGGCTACTCATTAGCGATTTGTTGGAGGAAACGATTTGAGGGTTGTTTGGGAATATAACGCGCTGCTATAAATGGTTGGGTGCGAACTTTCTCCCAAAAATTCTTTCGGAATTTCAAAACTTGTTTTTAGCAGGTTTCATACGCCGGAAATTTTTTCCTTTTATCGCTCGCAGAATCAGTGATGGAATAGGGTGGTTTCGCATTATTTTTTTATTTCCTAAATCGAAAGATTATTACTCCTGGAGTACGCATTTCACGCTCTTAGATTTTCGAATGACGATATCTATTTTTCGCGATTAAACGAAAAGTGAAAATTTTCAAGCGCGTGAAAACGCGACGGCTAAGTAGAAATGATGGGAAAAGTCCTTGCGACGTATTTCTGGTTCCAGCTGTCGGCGTGGGAGGTGACCTTGGGGAGAGGCTTGAGCGCTTATACGACGCAGGCTGCTAGCAGGTAGCAGAGTACCCTGCTAGCTGGTAGCGCTTGGCATAAATAAGGATTATTATTGGCCTATCAAACGAAAGAAACTTTCCGACTTTAGGAAGTTTTAATAGGTGATTATTAAGAGATGTTTCCCTGATTTCTGTGCCTCATGCGGTTAAAATTCGCCATTGCCATTCGCCTAAACTGGAATTTCTAAAACCAAAAATTTTGTATATTATGAGTACACTAATGGTGGGTAACGAATAGCAATGAATGCATTTCGCTTACTTTAATGAAGGAAACTACCCTATTTACAAAACCTTTCGGTTTTTCGTATATATTTTTTTGTTTTTTTTTCGAGGTCTGTGCCGTCATTTGATTCCATTGGCATTTTATTCAGGAGGGTTATATTCTATTCTCGTGTTCACGCTATTCCTTCCTCCCCTCGTGATGTGGAACTGCGCGCTTGCAAAGTTAGTTTGCATTTTTCCGCACGTGTGGCTTTCTGTTAAAATTAATTTCACAGATTTACGGTGTTTACAGCAGAATTTTCGTGGACTTGACGCCATCTATCATTTTTATGAAGTATTATCGGCTAACTTCCGCGCACACCCTGAGTTGAAACACGGATAAAAAGCGCATGGAGCACTTAAAAATACGATAAAAAAATCACCCTAATTTTCCTGATACGTGAAAATCGACCAAACCTTTCTCCAATTTTCCCGTTATTTTAGCTAATTTCCACGCTAGTTATTCTGTGAATGCCACAATCTATGACGTAATAGTACCTCATGTTAAATACGCCATGCGGATACTTCATTGCAATTTTTTTGTGGAAACCGTCTTTTAGTCCAATTTTACAGAGATAGACGATGTAGCACGCCCCACTTCCTTCTGCTGGCCGGCATTGTGTGTGTGTGAGTGTTGTGGTGGTACACACTCAGACCTTCTTTTTACCCTCCTCCTCAAACTCCCTCACACGTGGGGGCGGGAGGGGTTTGGGAGAGGAGAGGGGTGGGTTTGGAAGGCGCGTCCACGCCCACTTCCGGCCCCTACCCCCTTACCCCTCATCCCCCCCTCCCCAAACCAATCCCACAGCACAGGGCGGGCAGCGCACAGAAGCCCTTTCCCTGCGTTCCCACGGGCGACCCTCTCTCTCTGAGCTGCACCTGCACTCCGCTCGCCATGAGGGAAGAGACTGTTCAGCGCCTCAGAAGGATGGAAGGTCATTGGCCAGGGTCGCGGGTGGTCAGTGCAGATGACGGGGGGTCGAGTGTGACTCTTGCTTTCGATTGTGGAAGCCGAGAGGCCTCTTTTCAGAAAAAAATAGCGATAAATTAACCGTAGGAAACATTAAGTTAGCGTGATATACCAGCACATTTAATTCAACGGCGACGGACAAATTGAGCGCGGGCTTCGGTTAAATGAAAGGTAAAATTAGCATCGGGTTAGGTCGCTTTTGAAGTAAGTAACGGGAGTATTAGCGTGAAATTTTAGGAACTCGCAGTGTTATTAGTCATTCGTTTAAGAGGTTCACACTATTTTTATCCGTGTTTCATGGATTCAAACTGCGAATCGTGGAAGTAGGGATATTTGGATGAAAAAATGACACGGCTATAATATGGAATGGAGATATAAACTACGGAAAAAATATCCATGCAGATAACAAACAACTCAGCACAGTTTCATCGCCGTGTGTGCGGCAGTTTTCGATTAGTTCTTCAGTAGAATGGTAGATGGCACACAATTCACGCTAACTATGTCATTATCAAGGTTAATATACACTAAATTTGCGAGCTTATATATACCAGGGAGGGGGGGTGTTCTGACAGGGAGGAGGTGGGAGGGGTCCTCTCCTTTATTATCAGTTTTCCTGGACTCAGCAAGTAAACCCACTGACCTTGAGAAAACTATTTCCTCGTTTGCTCTTCCCCCTCCCACCATCACCACCACCTCCCTGTCTTAAACCCCCCCCCCCTCTCCCTGGTATATATAAGCTCGAAAATTTTGTGTGTATTCACCTTGATAATGACATAGTGTACTGTCGAAACCTGGGTCGGTTATTAAAACTTCTGTGGAACTTACAAAGGTGTATCTTTATTATATTTCCTGTCACCAAGTTCCACCAAGTGAATTCCCCAAAGACTAATCTAAATATTAATATGTATCTAATTTTTCTTTAAAGCGGCCTCAGGAATATGGCGCTGGCCTCACGCTGCCTTCTCTCTCTCCGTTTTATTAATTCCGACTCGAGAAAAAAAGCATCGACTCCCTCTTTTCCTGAGACACGCGCCGCACAGTGTTTGGTTGCGGTGTGCTTTCCCCGGATACTCTCGACCACTCTCGCTCTCCTCTCCACCCGCCCCTTTCGTTTCGTCTCGGCCGAGTTACGCATTCAAGCACATCCTCTCTTACTCCGCAATCCCATCACGAAATAATGCTGATATTTTAACCTCTTCCACCATCCCTTCGGAAATAGAATAGATGTCTATTTCAAAGAGTTATAGACACTCAGCCGAGGGCATTGGTCTCATATTTTTTTAACAATAATATAATATAATATAATTTATTGTTCTCAGATTTTTACATTCGATGGGAAATTTATATATATACAGTTTATAGCTCAGCGATCAGTTTATCAAATATAATAATCATTTGAACCAATGAACTGAAATGAGCATGTACAAAAATTTCAAGATAATCAAATACAACAGAAGAAAATAATTTGAACCAATTTACAAAAATTAACATATACTAAAATTTCAGGTTAATCTAATACAATAGAAGAATATAATTTGAAACTATTAACAGAAATGAACATTTAGAAAATTTTCAAGTTAATCAAATACAACGGAAGAAAAATATACAAACAACAATGCGGGACATACAAAACATGTTTATGTAGTGTGTAAGTAGTCAATAAAGATGAGCTGGTTAAAAGGTTTAGTATAATAAAGATGGCTGGTTACTAAGTTTAGTTTATTTCGGAATATTTGCAGAGATGAAGATTCTTTGAGTGTTTTAGGGAGGCTATTCCATATTTGTGAAGCGGAAACAGTAAATTATTTTAGAAAGGTTTTGGACATATAATGGGATATATGGAGATAGTTGGGAACGGCTCAGGCAATAACATTAGGCAAAGTTGTTCTCGTAGGATAAAAATCAATGATGCATTGCGGCTCATTATTTTTAGTATTTCCTTCACAACTTGCGAATTCCCGTTAATTCTGCTTCAATATTCTTCCAGCATCGTACCTTATCACTCAGCGTGACAGCATCTGTCCCTCCATTTTCTAATATATCCCTGTTTTTAATAATTAAACCAACAAGAAAATTCTTTTCAACTACCGTAATCTGCTCCGTTTCGTTTGCGTCTGAAGAAGGAACCTGTATTTCAAGAGGAGACGGTCTATTATCCAACAATCTGCGAAGGATGTAAGCTGTACTTAAGGGGAGATATATACAAAAATGATCACTACTAGATACTATTCCATATTTGTGAAGCATCAGCAGTGAATGATTTTTGAAAGGTTGTGGACCTATAATGTGATATATGGAGATAATTGGGATCGGCTCTGGTAATGACATTTGGCAAAGTTGTTCTCTTAGGATAAACAATGGAGGAGGGAAGGGCCAAAAACAATCTCTTACTGATGCTTTTCGCATTTCAATGATTTTTTGGCTATAAGGTTGATTTCATGAGCAAACAAATTGATAGGTGATAACCGTTATGAATTCAAATATATAGTTATCAAATTATCATAGTATACTTATTATTGGTTTTTGCTAAAAGATAAATTAAGAAAAGATGCCAGAAGTACAATATTTATTTATTTAGGTAATTAAAGACTGCCTATAATGCGGACTTCTGCTTAAGTTGGATGTGTTAGTGAGGTTTGTGGGCACCGGTTGCAAATCCGAATTTTGTTAATTCTTGGGAAAAATTGATTGAACGAATCATCAAATTGAATGGTTTTATAATATTGCGATAATTCATTTTTCGTGTGAAACTGAGATGAGCCGGAAAAGTGGAAGATATCGGTAACTGAGCAGACTGGCGTGAAGGCTGTGTTATGTGAAGAACATCGACCGTCACCTCGTGTAAGTCCTCTGCACTTGATGAAATCGACGTAATCTTATTCCGCAATGGTAGTGTTAATCTAACCCGTTTCATCAATTCAGTGCCATTTTTGAGAGACTAAAAAATTTGAACAACGGGAAGGTAACCTTTTAAAATAATAATGGATCAGGTTTTGTTACCTTTTATAGTTTGATGTTACCTTTAATAGTGCCTCGGAATGGGAGGGAGAGTCAAACACAGGAGTCATACAAAACAAAAACTAATGACAACAAGGAGAAAAAGGAAATCCAAAATAGAATAATTCTAACTTCAGCAACCTACTGGTTATTAGCTAATGAGATCAAGTCATAATTACTGTCAAAAAACCTCGAAATTTTAAATATATCACCAAATAATCCTTCCTTTTTGTAAAGACCAGTAACTCGGGTGCCATCAGTATAATGTGAAAAGAAACTTATAGTTTTTTGAAAATGAGATGCTGAAAAAAATATATGGACCAATACTAGATGAAGTAGGCTTGAGAATAAGAAAATACGGAGAATTGATAGATATGCATCACCATTCAGATCTTGTGGCAAGGATAAAAAGCAGAAGATTGAGATGAGCTAGAAATTTTTGGAGACTAAGAATGCATGCTATAATTAAAATATAACCCAGATGACCGGACGGCCAGGATAACCCAGAAGGCAGGAGACCATTCGGCAGGCCGACAGGATAGAGGGGCCAGGCTATAACTACATTAGGAATTAACCCCGAGGCAGCTGAGGATAGATAAGAGTGGAGAGGAATCGTTGATTTCAGTAGCAAAGCAGGCAAGGCAAGTCATAGAATTTTTGAGGTTAAAATACATGGTAGAAGTATGTATGTTTGCCATCATTTAGGAAGCGAATTGCACTAGCAAAGGAGGCGTTCATGAACAGGAAGGAGCTTCTGAGAGGATCGTTATGTAGGATTTTAAAGAAAAGGTTAGTGAAGAGTTTGAGTGTAGCTCTTTACGGTGCGGAAACGTGGACACTGAGGAAGGAAGACGAGAGGAGATTGGAGGCATTCGAGGTGTGGGTATGGAGAAGAATGGAGAGGGTGAAATGGACGGAGAGGAAAAGGAACGAGGAAGTGCTGGATATGGTTGGCGAGGAGAGGCAGCTTTTAGATGAGATACGGAGGAGACAAAAGGTATGGATGGGAGGAGTACTTAGCGGGGAGGGGATGTTGAAAATGGTATTAGAGGGTAGAATTTTAGGGAAACGAGGCAGGGGAAGGAAAAGATTAGGATATTTAGATAGATTGAAAGGGGTTAGGCCTTGCAGTGAATTAAAGAAGGCAGTGCTGGGAGGAAAGGGAGGCTTCCAGATCACTTCTTGAACACCTAACTTAATCGGTAGAATACTGTAATAATAAACGTAGTGAAATTAAAAAAAATTAAAAGTAGCTGAGGATATCAAGAATGGAGAGGTTCTGAAGGATACTAGAGTTGATACATGGACGATTGGGGGTGCTATGAGCTACAGTCGACGGGAACATTGTTTTATGAGAAGTTAAAACAAGCCACGTCATTATCGCTAATAAATTAGTTGAAGACATCATTAAGAGATTTTAAATTTCCGTTTGAGGATTGGGGATTAGGAGGATAAACGTAGTTATCGAGTAAAAACGGGTGTTAAATCCTGTGTACGAGACTGGAAGAATAGTAACGATTTACTCTTCTCTTAACATTAAGAAACGAGCATGCAGAGGAAATTCTGAAAAATACAATTCCTACTCACTTAGTAAAAGGTGCTTTGGTAGTAAATGCATGGTGTTTTTGAAGTCTGGTCTGACACGATCCTCAAGTATTAAATTAACTTTGACAATTATTTTATTTTAAACTCGTCATTTTTTCCATTCTTTTAGAAGTATTACAGTGGAATATTTTTCTAAATAGTAATGTAAATGCTTTTCTTTTTTCAATTAATAATAAACCTTATTTATTATCTTGCGATGATTTAGAAATTATTATTTACCTGAATTTATTTCTCAAAAACAAGGAACCAGTCACGAAGGATCTAAGGTTTTCCCGGCGAATAGACTGGAGGAAGAGTTCTCGGGTTTCCAGCCGGGTCCAAGGGTTTTTCTGCACTGACGTTTCGAAGGCTAAGTCTGACATCGTCCACCCTGAAGTCCGTCCGTCCTATTCACCCTGAAGACGATGGCAGACTTAGCCTTCGAATCGTCGGTGCAGAAAAACCCTTGGACCCGGCTGGAAACCCGAGAACTCTTCCTCGAAGGAACCAGTCTTTGACAAAACCGCTTGCTACATTGGTTACATTGCTAATATTTAATTTATATTTTCGAAAAGTATTTCCACGTCCGCTCTCATTATGCAACAACAGTCTAATCTCTCCAAACGACCACCTCTGTTCAGAGATCACTCCATTTCCCTACGTTCGTTTTCACTCGAACTGAGTAAGTTTCTCTGTCATCCTCCCTTAGTAAAATGGGCGTGTAAATTCAGCGATCACCTTCTCTTCTCGGCCAGTGATTCAACCATGACGACATAGGACAGTCGCTTCCATGATTTCACAAAATACGAGGCGTATCTATAAAGTAAGTGCAGTTTTGAAAACAAAAAATAGTAAGCAATTTCATTGGATCAAGAGTTAATTATTAAATGAAAGGACATATTATAAATTACTTATTTACGTGGTCCTGTGTGTCGATGTGTTTCACGTCTTCGCCAATTTGAAAACATTTACCTGCTAGCTCACGCTCCAAGTGCAAGAGGATGTGGTAGTGGGATGGTGCCATCCTTGTCTGGACATGATATAGCACCGTCCGAATCGTGATTCTTTTGATCTCACGACTTTTACGTCGACTCTCCTTTACGAGATCATAATTGACGAAGGATTTGCTTCCTTCCGAGCCTCATCGTTGACATTAGTTCGTTCTTCATCGAACCCACCATGTCACCGCATAATTTCTAGTGGGAACGTCTTCAATAGGGTAGTTTCCTTCATCAAAGAAAACGAAATGCATTGATTGCGATTCGTTACCCACCATTAGTGTATTCATAATATAAAAATTATTCGGTTTTAAAATTCCCAGTTTAGACGAATGGCAACGGTCAATTTTAACATCATTTGAAAAAGGCCGGATTGGCGCCCATGCGATGCCACTCCACGTGACGTCACAGGGACCTAGTTTCTACACGAGTAGATAGGAGTTTTTACATCGTCTGAGATTACCAATGCCTGCATGAGGCACAGAGCTCAGGGAAACATCTCTTAATAATCATCCATTAAAATTACCTAAGTTCGGAAAGTTTCTTTCGTTTGATAGGCCAATAATAATCCTTATTTATGCCAAGCGCTACCAGCTAGCAGGGTTCTCAGCTACCTGCTAGCAGCCTGGGTCGTATCAGCGATCAAGCCTCTCCCCAAGGTCACCTCACACGCCGACAGCTGGAACCAGAAATACGTCACACGGACTTTTCCCATCATTCCTACTTAGCCGTCGCGTTTTCGCGCGCTTGAAATGTTTCTTTTCGTTTAATCGCGAAAAATAGATATCGTCATTGGAAAATCTAAGAGCGTGAAATGCGCACTCCAAGAGTAATAATCTTTCGATTTAGGCAATAAAAAATAATAGGAAACCACCCTATTCGACGATGAATTTCGGCCGGCTTTATCTTCCTTGCATTAAAAACCGAAGCACCGAATGAATATCACAGTCGGCGGGTTTAGGAATTCTCTTAATCATTTTAAGTGCGTTTAAATACATTGGCGAAAGCGACAAAAATGGTGTGAATTTTTTCCAAAAAATCGAAGAGACATATGCTTATGGGAAGATAACCAACTCCTTCGCTGCAGTGGCGCCAGAACAAAATGATTCGTCTAATCGCAGGAAACGATTCATGGGGGAGAAAATGAATTTTTAAACTCCCGCCTCATCCGTAGATACACGAATAAAGAGAGAACAAATGAAAGCAGAATAGAAATTGGAAATCTCATTTCCTCATTTACCCATTATAACCCAATGTTGCTTCTAAGCAACATCAAAAATGTATATATTATATGCTCTGTTTAGGAAACATCTCAACTACGCATTATTTTGTGTTGTTAATTGTAATGACGAAATATTCAGTTGCCACGATAATTATGATTGATTGCAAAATTTTCAAGTTTTCATAAGAAAAAAATCTTGAAATTTGAAGTAGCTCTGGGTTAGAAAGTGTGCAAGAATGTTATAGACCCAAGTAGGGAAGAATTATAATTGAATTCTACGGCTAATCATGTGGAAATCAGATAGGCTGCCATCTTTTCTGAGGTCCCCAGCCGACCGCTCGACCCTCACAACGGAACTATTAGATTAGATAAGAAACATAATAATTATTCAGAGGACCTTTGAAAAGTTTAAAATTGTATTGAAAAAGTGCAAAGAAAAGATGGTATTTCCTTTGAATTCGAAGTTCTGAGACGATTTCCCTACTGGAAATGTTAATACCACTTTTGATTGAATTTATGAAAAAGTTGACATAGAAACAAGACGATATCTTCATTGCGCTGTCGCGCCGTCAAAATAATCTTGGGCAGCAATTATAAGACATATTTGTTGCCGAGCCGTGAAGAAGCAAGGATTCGTTAAGCGTGTAGCGGGAAGATTTTCGATGAAAAAGTGAAAAATTCAGTCCACACGTTGAATACGTGAACGCTACGAGCTTTTTAGAAATTGTCAACTTAATAAACTACGAGGAAAGCTGCGAAATTTGTCAAAACCTCCTACGAGTGAGTGAAAAGCGTTTCACTGCTTTGACTCAATTGAGGCTGGAAGCCGCTAGCAACTCGGAGGGTTAGTTTTAGGCTTCAGATTGCTTTCAAGCTATTAAGAATGGATATATTTCAGAAAGACGTAGAACATCATCTTTGAACCTCATTATATTTCTAGTTCCGGCAGATGCGATAAATGAAGGGTGATATTTTGCCGAACGGATAGATATGGGAATTAGTTTTTCCCCGAACAATACAGAACTTTGATAAATGCTAGGTGAGATTCGGTACTACTATTTCCTTTCTTTTTTTCTTCTTTTGGGTACGGCTGGTGTCCTCACACCTACCGTCTTACGCCTTTGAGGTGGATTGCGTGGCTATTGTAGGCAGATGCAGTCTTCGTCAGAACAGCGTGCTGCAAATAGGCCACCCAGCGCACACGCATGCATCGGTGGTTGCGGACAATGAAGGAGTATTCTCCCGCGCTCGATTGCCCAGTTCCACATACTGAAGTGCTCCCTTAATGCCAGTGCACCTTGATCATTCAATATGCATAGAGGGGTATTTTATACTCCTCTTTGAGATTTTCTTCGTCAGTAGTCGTGGTATTTCATGTTTCTCTATTGACCCTGCTTTTTATTCTATATTGAACACAGTTAATACGTCTTGGGCATGGGGTCTTTCGATATTTGGGTTTGGCGATATTCTAACCCTGTGGGCACGCATTTTAACCTCGAAGTTGGTATTGCAGAGGCTGCGCGATCTCTGCTGGAATCCCGTGTGGAGGGCGTTTCAAACGCTGCACTCCGTTCGTCGAATGGGACGTTAATCCGTAGTCCCCTTGGCGTTCCTAGACAGAGAGTGAAATTCTGCTTATTATTTAGGCTCATACCCTGAGTTATGTGTCATGATTGCTCCACGCGCATAGATTTTTAGAAATTTTTTCGTCAATTTGATAAATCCCAAACAATATTACTTTATGATTACAGTTCTTTAATCTAAGACTATGGTTACTGAGGTTATGTGCTATGTTATATTTCTGATAGATTAATTTTGGTGATGCAAAAAAATAGTAGAGGAGGAAATCTCCGTGGACAAAATTAGAGTAATGGAATCACAAATTTTTTTTTCATCTTTTTAACGGTTTAATTTGTATAAGAAAGTCTCAATTAACAAAATTTAACAAGAAAATAATAAACTTTCGTATCGATTACAATGGCTTTTTTAAAGGGATCAATATTAATAGTCTATTAACAGGATGTAACCCAAGGCTTATATGACAAAAAATATGTATCTCCACTCCTCAATTAGATAAAAACTGTAGTTTCTCGTGAAGGACGAATATACACGAAGATATTAAATATTACGGATGGGCATTGAATATTTGTCATTGATGGCGATGCGTCGAATTTTGACTTGAATGGACTTTGCTGTTTATTTTTCCAGGCCGAGGTGAGGCCACAATCCGGCCCCCTTTTCCCCTGGGCCTAGGCTCTTTTACATGGTATTTGTTTTGGTATTGAACTTAAATACAGGAATTGGTACTAATACATTATTTCGTCTAGTTGTCCATCGAGATTTGGTAGAATTTCTCCTTCCTGACGTCTTGTTGAGCCGGTCAAGTCTTTGAGTGGCTTCCTGTAACTGTCACCGCTCAGGAAGTCACGATAAATGGTAGGAATAAATTATAAACAGAATTTAAGCCATTAGAAGTTAACAGAAACCTGGTTAAAAAGGCATGATAAAACAATGAATAAAGGAAATACGTGAGGTTTGAAGCAAATAAAAACTGATAACTGAACAAATTTGTATAAAATATCAATAGAGAATCATTTGTGCCTCTATTTTATGGCTAAATATGGCTTAATTTTATAGTATTTTTCAGTTCCAGTATTTATTTAGTAATTATACCAATCATTGGATGGCGAAGTGTTAGAATCAGTTGTGGTCGGATTAGTGTGAGGGCCTAAGAAATGGCTTCCTAACAGTACTACCCGCACTTCAAGTACAGAACTCCGGCCGTCAGATGGGACGTTAAGTCGTGGTCCCCATGGCGCCTCTCGTTAATATAGCCCAGTCAAAATAGACATTGACCATTGCATAAATTCGCAACAGGCTGAAATTTTGCATGAACATTAAGGATACCACTCTTATGAAATCCTGAATAGTCCCCATCCATCCCGTGTGTGGTAACAATTTTATTCAAAGTCAAAGGTCAAAAAAATGTTTTTTTGTGCCTCATGTCATTTGTTTGCCTCTTTTATCAAGGAAGACCCTGAGTGTGATAGTGCGTGGGCAAAACCCACTTTCATTCGTGGAAGATGATTGCTATTGATCCTGGGCCCCGTGTCTCCAGCGGCGGTGGTGTTCCGTTTCCAAGGTGTGCGAGAGGCGAATTCGATTCGTTGCGCGTGCAGATGGGGGGTGAGTTCGATACGTTTCTCGGAGGATGACGCAGGGAGGGGAGCGGCTGGAAGGAAATGAGTTTAGCGAACAGTGCGTTCCGGAGGAGAGTGTTTTCTTGGGCGCGGCGGGGGGGAAGGAGGTATTCTGGGAAGGAAATGGCGTCTGCGGAGGAGCCATATTGTTGGGTGGGGGGAACGGTCGTTGCCATGGTGACGCTCTGGCTCCGTGGTGATCGAATCCTTTCCATCTCAGCGTCATAAAGGGCTTACTTTTCTTTCTCACACATCATCTCTTTGATGGATTTGAATAACTCTACTATTTCGAAGTAGATATACTCTAGCACAATTCTCTACGAGCCACCTTATTGATGTTTGGCATGGGGTGAGAGGTTTTCATCCCAATGTCCCTCTCAGTGTTTACTCTTTATGTCTGTGAAAGAAAGTTAATTCCATAGTTATCCAAATTTATGCTCAACACATAACCCCCTTTCAAGCAAGTATCGCATCATGCGACGTTCTTGTTTAATTCTCTAGGGTCAAATGATGACCTAAAACCAATGCAGATGCCGAATTATTAGAACTCTGGTTAACAACCTTTACCTGTCTTATGTGTGCTCGTTTAATACCTTTAATTTAATGTATTATGCAATGCCCTAATATCATATTTGCCCCTCTTTAACTTAACCTAATCAACCCGTATTTTGCACATTTTAAATTGCTGGAACTCGCTAGTAGGCCATTCATCCTTAATTATAGATTCCTTTTTTAAATTTAATTTTCTACAGCATATTTTAGTCTTAAACTAAGTCTAGAGAACACATATGAGCACTTTTTAAGGAAATGAAATATCTGCAAATTGTTCACTGACTCTTTTAGTGCAATTGTGACCTCTCAACCCCCTACAATAATTTATGGACTTAACTTCGCATTTTCACTAGTAGCGCAAGTAACATTATATTGCGGGGTCAAAAAGGTCTTAACAAAGAAAAATGGTTTTATTCTAAGTTCATTAGTTCGCACTAACGTCAGTGCACTCTGTTTACGCGGGAAAGGCGTAGGCGCGTAAGGTTTTACGTATCACTTGCGTATAATATTACGCTCGCTCGTGTCCACTAGTCCTGAGTGGGAAATAGTCCATGCCAGCTTGTGCGTCAGTTTCTTTTGGCAATAGCTAGTTTACTTGAGAGGGCCTTTGTCACTGAACTTTACACAATGCTTGTCTGGGACCCACATTTTAAAGGAGAGGTGAAGAAATTGGAGAAGGTGCAGAGAAAGGCTGCTTGGTATGTGTTACGAAAGCATAAAAAAACGGAAAGTGTTTCAGAAATGCTCAGAGTTCTAAGGTGGAAGAGTTTACAAGAGAGGAGGAAAAGAAGCATGCTATGTGGCATGCTGAGAATAATGAGTGGGGAAAAAGCATGGAAAGAATTTGGGAGGGACATATCAAAACCCAGTATTGCTGGAAAAAATTATCACCAGTTCAAGATAAAGTGCCGATCACAAAGGATAAATACAAAGCAGTTCTCCTTCTTGAATAGGACCATAAGGGACTGGAACGACCTACCAGCAAAACTATTTGAGCCCTTCCCGAAAAATTTACATATTTTTAAAAAGCTGTTGAAGAAGTAGGGACCAAGGGTTTCTTATAATGTTTTCTATTGTTTTTGCATCATATGTACATGCTACCACCAGGCCAATGGCCTACTTGTAGCCATTTAATAATAATACTAATAATAAAATGCATATGCCTCGTCCCCTAATGAAGCCACCAAATTGCGCATCTGGGCATCTTCTGAAAGACCTCTAGAATTGCGCTCCATTTGAATAATTTTTTTTCTCATATAATTCGAATGAAATTGCAGCTTTTAAGATCAAACGGATCTACTACTGGCATTCCATTATTTTAAGTACAATGCAGTTCACAATGCAGTTAACATGGCAACAATTGACTCACGATTGATCGGGTAATAGTATGTCGATTACGATGACTGCTAATTTCCGGGTTCTCCAGCCGCGTCTGTCGTTTATGGTTGACTACAGTTTCGGAAGCCATCCTGCTTCCGTCTTCAGGTCGAAGGTGAGAAGTTTTCATTTTTTGCCGTCATATATAGCACTGGCCGATCTCCTCCTGTGCGCTGATTGGTCAGAACTCTCTTCCAAACGTTGCTGGAGAACCCGGAAATTAGCAGTCATCGTGAACAACGCCGCGGAAACCTACGCACGAATTTCAGTATGTCGATTAATCGGAAAATATTCATGCGAAGCATCCACCTTTGAACGTCCTGCTCTGGTGTTTCGTTAGAGGCCTATCTTCTGTTGGATTCGCTCCTTCTTGGCGGGTCGCGCCTTACTGCTGAGTGAGTGCTTATGGTTCTGAGTGTTTGAGGTTCGCATGGGCGGGTTCGGTGGAGTGTTTTGTTGTTTGGCGATGCCATTGGGGAGAAGAGCGGAGGGTGGATCGATGAATATCCCCGTTCGTACCCTCCCCTCTTGTAGTCGATTGTTGGGGGGTGTTTGAGGGGAGGTGGGGGACGGGGGTTGGCTGGCGGGGGCGGAAGGGGTGGGGGTGCGTTTGCGCGCTGCGTTGCCGCGCAACCGAACGAGGGGGAAGGGAGGGGTGGGGAGGATAGAATATGTACTTCGGTGGCGCTTAAGGTTGTTGGTTGGCTGTGACGGAATTGATAACTTTTGGCTTAAGCATCGCCAGTTGACCAGTTCTTCGATAATCCTTTTAACCTAATCCTATAATTTTCATTTTTTGGCATTAATATCCTGGGAGTACCACATATAGCACGAAAAAATACTCGACTTCTACGCATGCCAATTAACATCCAAACTTAATGTAAGTTTCAACTGCTCACTTCGATATTCTCTCGGGGAAGAAGACGGCAGGTGGCGGAGTGTGCCACCAAAACATATTGAAGACGTTGAAAATACTTCGTTGGTTTCCCGCTGGGCCAGATATCCTGCTGCCGACATTTCGATAGCTAACTCAGCCGTCTTTTTCCGGGCGTTCGATGCCGAGTTCGGATTAATCTCCCGTTGACGCAGTGCGGTCAGATGGCTCTCGTTCTCTCTCCCCCTCTTGGTCCCCTTGATTTCGTATATTGTGCATTATACCCACCCCGTGTCTTTTATGATATTTGTATCCTCCTAGCGAACCTCAATGGCCACGATACCCTAGTCACTGGGGCAAGCCTTCCTCTATAAAAGATCAACATAAGAGGCCATTAAGATAATCATAACGAGTGCGACGGCGATGTCAGCCATCGCAACGTATGCAATAGAATATGTGAAAAATTCGCGAAGAACTTATTACATATGTGATATGTTTTGGCTGCAAACTGCTCTTCCGTCTTCAGGGATGAAGGGAGAATCTCCTTCCCGGAGTTATGACGGACTGATCCGTGGAAAGGTTTGTTTAGTTTGGACGTGGAGGGTGCGAATTGAGATGTGTAAAAATGAGGTTTTTTTCGTGGTGCATGACTGAAGGGTACCTCAATGGGCCTTATTATTAAATTTAAATAAGTATAAAAAATCAAAGTATGAAATTCCTGAAATAAGAATATCGGAAAAATGGCCCAGCCAGTGGAACACTTGCGATGAATAATATAAAGAATTATTTTTTTAGAGAAAAGGACTGAACCCGTAGATTTTCTCGGAGTTGGGAAAACTCGGATCGGTTCTCACTCGTGTTATTTGGGTCATACGTCCTCAATGCAACAATCCTTTGTCCCTTATGGTCTCAGATTTTAATGAAAACTTCTATATGGGTTTATCTTTATCTCTGAAGGCAGTTTTGAGAAAAAATAATTTTCGTGCGTTTTATGGGAATTTAAATGTTTCTCTTAAAAAAAAAACGATCCTTGAACCTTATACTTTCTTCTATTTCACCACAAAATTGTCGTCGAGCCATTGCGAAAGACTGTAAAACTTTCATGGAATGCCTTTCCCTAATATTGCTATATTTTTTAATGTCTAAAACATTAAAAAATGGTCTAGCAAGTGGGAAGGCCCGATAAACAAAGCGCAGAATTATTTTCTATAGAAAGGACTAAAAGCGTTCTATCTGAGATGAAAAAACTCGCCTGTGTTCAAACCCGAGGTGTTAGTAATTAACACAACATATCATAACATTGAAAATCTTTCTCGTTTCATTATTTGCACCGTGATCCATTTGCCTGGCCATTTATCCTAACCCCCGTGCCGACTCTCTCATCAGCGCCTCTTCGTCTTTGCGCTTGTATTCTCTCATTTCTCCTTGCTTTCCTTCAGCTCCCCGACCTGCTTTTCCACGCCCCGTTCTCCTTTGGCTGCCTCGAACGCCTCACACTTAGTTGCATGTGATTGGTAATAATCGAAAATCGAATTGCTTTGCGAGGCATTTGTAATTTGAAACCGGTGGATGGGTTGTCGCCTCAGGCTGTCACCAGAATTCATCAACTCGGGAGATTGAAAGCGCTGGGGATCCAATGGTTCGTGGGAGACCGATGCTTAGCCCAGGGCTTCGTTGCTACTAGGCGTAGCATTATACATATACCAAGTAGATTGCGACGGATTTAACTTCGTTGAATCAATATATAGTGAAAATGGCGTGTCAAGCCATAGATCTTCCAATTCTTTAGTCTCAACCTGCCAGTCGGTTCTTCTTGATGTTATTTGGGTCATTCCCAGTGAAGTTCACCAACCTTTTTCCCTTATGGTCTCAGATTTTAATGAAAAATTGTATGTGACTACATATTTTTCTCAAAATAAATACTGTTATGGGAAAAACCTTTTTTGAGCGTTTTATGCGAATTTAAGTTTTTTCACATTTTTGCCAAAAAAAAGATGTGCCTTGATTCGTATAA
Source organism: Ischnura elegans (assembly GCF_921293095.1). Lineage (NCBI taxonomy): Eukaryota > Metazoa > Arthropoda > Insecta > Odonata > Coenagrionidae > Ischnura > Ischnura elegans. The sequence continues at coordinate 123,910,501 of NC_060248.1, forward strand.
TTCTTTCTATTGCACTGCAAAATTTTCACTGTAGCGAAAATTTCATTGAATGCCCTTTATTAATTGCTGTTAACTTTAAATGTTTACTAACTTTTCTATTTACTTTTCTTAAAAACCGCACGTCGGAATTCGTCCAAGCTTTTGTTTTAATATTAATAAATATCCTCTTTTCTATTACAAAAATATAATTTAGTGTAAGACGATTAATTGATTATTTAAGTATTTTAACGTTTATATTTTTTCTCTAGGGCAGCTTTCTGACTCTCTCATTTGAAATGCATATCATAAGCTCATGTAACGAATCTATGGATCTATAACAGCTGGTCCATTCGATAGTAACATGATCTAGAGCTTCAATGATAAACTAGCTATCAACGCTGCTAATATTTGTTATCTATATTATTGGCAATGTGTCTTTTACGAATCTTGTGCGAAAGCTGTACTGAAGATTTGGATAAGACAACCAGTTAGCATGATGTAATTGTGAAGCTTACTCGTGCCGTAATGGTTTACTAAAATATAAAATTTTGTTATATTCCAATATCAATTCCAGCGTTCATAAAATTCATTGTGTACTTAAGATTTAATATGATCAACCAGGTATCCACTCAAGTAATAAGAAGTATTTGAACGCGAATGAACACTTCCAATAGTCTTCAGCTGAGTGGAACAACTAGATTGGTCTCTGTAGTATTAATTATATTTCAACATGCACATTAGTGTGGGCATCATTGCGGCTTAAATTTATATTATTTTCACATATTCAGTATGCAATGAATACCCTGACTTATACAGTGTATTGACGATATCTGTTCCATGACTGTAAAACAAGCCATCGTTTTTAGTACCTTATAATTTTCGAACTGTTTGCATTATGCTTGTATGTGTTCATTGCATTAATTTGATTATGAGTGCTTTTTGTCGGTACTAAATTATTCATGATAATATTCAACTATTAACCTGAGTACTCGACCCAAGGTGAATTAGACCCTGGAAATATCCCAGCTGCCAGCTGCTGTCTGATAGCGCCTTTCGAAGTAAATTGCGTGATTTATAAAATACGATAGCGGAATCCAATTGCTGCAAGTTAGAGCAAAATACATTTCTGTAGACTTGAAGTACCTATTCTTACACACTCCTTGTGGAAAATGGACCATCATGTCCTCAGGAAGCAATGGATGGACTGGAAAATTGTGCGACATTCTGATTAGTGGAAAGCGTAGTAAAAATTTCAAAGTTCCTTAGGAATGTGGTAAACATTATCACGCCCGTGATACCCGTAAAACTGGACCATTACAAGGCAGAATCCACCATTTTTAAAGTCTTCCATTGTGCAGTGGTGAAAGATTTCGCTGCAACGGTGCCTGGAATTGAGCGGAGCGTGCTGAAGGTGGGTTTACAACATTTTTCCAGGGATGTGAGGAGGATGAATGATGCTGGCGAAGGATGCGCCTCTATCGGGGATCAGAGGAACGTCCGCCTGCCAATTGGCCCGTTATTTCACACCTTCACCACTTCCTTCCACTAGTATGGTTGTTACTTAAGTTCTTTTTCTATGCCATTCAGGAAACTGAAGGAATTCCTGGGAACTCGAGTGAGTGAGTACCACGTGAGCACATATGAACCCGAGTGTTCATCACAGTACTTTTTATGTTTCATCTCACTAGCGTGGGTAGTCATTGCATTTTGAGTGTGTGCGGTGTTTACCCGTTTTTTCACTAGTTTCGCGATGATTGACAGCTTCGTCAGTAAAAATGCGCGTTTTACCGGTAATTCGGGAGTAGAGGCCATTTATGAAAAAAAAAAATGGGGCCGATTACGCTTCCTTGTGTGATCAGGATGTATTTAACGACATCAGAGCTAATTCCGTCATTAACTGTTTTTTCCGAAAATTCTTTTTGAAAATAGATTATTTCTATTCCAAAATCATCCGCTGCACAATGCCGTAAGATTGCTCCACGTCGAGTGTGCGTAGATTTTAGCTTGCGCCCTCTTCTCATCGTCTCTTTGGAGCAGGAAGTTTCCCAACATTTTTTCAGGGATGTGCTGGGAGGCGCCTCCTCTGCCTATGAGGGCTGAGAGTAGTCCACCCCTCCTGTCACTTGGCCCCTTGTTTTCCATCCCACTCCCCCCCTTCCCCCAAACAGCAGCGCCCCCGCGGCGTCGGCGCTGGAATGAGAGCGCACACGGGCCCTCTGTGTGTGCGTGGGTGGGTGGAAATGCCTTTGTTTTCCCGACGTGCCTTTGGGGGGCGCTGGCGTGAAATCCGATCGTCGACGGGAGAGCCTTTCTTATTTTATTTCAATTCTCTCCCCCCCCCTCCCCTTACATCATTCAACCCCCACCCCCTGCGGGCGACGTATCCCTTTGCGTGTCGAGGAGGTATTTTGAGGGCTTTCAATCCCTTTGCAGCCCTCGCTCGCCGATAAAATGTTATCTTCGACTCCTCGCAGTTTGCATTATCACCCTCGTCGTAATGATGGGAGGCTGTGGCCGCCCATTCCATCGAGTGAAGGCTTTTATTCGCTCTCCTTCAAGTAGTGTTCTTGCCGCAGTATATCCTGGGGCTTTGAGAATATTGGTTGTTGAACTTTATTTGATTTCACTGCATTTTATACGGAATAAGCAAGAGATTGATAGCTATCGGTATCACATTTATTAATACATTTCTTTTTTATCTATAAAATATCTTTGACTCCTCACATTTTTGTAACATTTTTGTCTAGTTCTATTTCAAAATGATAATAGGGTTGCGTTTTCTGCTCTGGCTCATTGATCGTTTTTATAAATTTTTTACAGGATGAATAGCATTGCTGACAAAATGTTTACGTTTTTTTACAGCTGTAACCCGGCTGTCGGAAATATCTTTTGCATTTGATTACCGGTATTTCAATTCCTTCGCACTAAAACGTGTTGTTACTTAAATTTTTGGACTTTTATCCCAAAGGGCCATTTGCTGCGTAGGCTTTCCCCCCGACATTCATAGGCTTGCAGTTGTCCTGAGGATCCTACCCCCTCTCTGGTCATTATATTTTTGTGGGTAGGTAAGTGCGACGCACCATTGTCCTCTCTCCACAGAAGTGCTTTCCCCTGATGCCTTCTAGTTCGCCCGTCGCCATTCCTAACTGCTCCCAATCCCGGCGAACCCTCGTAGTTCCTTGTCTCAGCGCTTACCATAGGAAATTCCAAAATCTTTCCAATTCTGTTTTCCGAGGTCAATGTACTTAGCTTCATACACATGCATCACATTTTGCCCTCTTCCGTTTCACATGGCATTTTTATTTATTTATATCGTAATTTGGAAGTTAAAGCATAAAAACATTTTAAATTTCGAAAAATATTCGCATTCCGTATGTTACCTTACTTTTTGAAAAGGAACTGGTCGCAATGATCAACTACACCCATGAATTTATTATAAGTAACCACGGTCTCTGGTTTCTCCTTGCCTTGTCTAGTGGTTGCCACTAGGTCACTTCCAAATTCCGAAGAGATCATTGATATATCCCGCTTGTCTTTCCAGCGGGAAACACATATTCCCTGCTTTCTCCACCGAGAACAAAACCTCTCCTTTCGGTAATTTGTCCCTCCCATTTGGTCTCAATGTACCTGTACAATATATTTTTTGACAAAGAAGCAACGCTGTTGTAATTATTGTTCATGAAAACACTGGCCACCATTTTCAAAAATTTCCAACAATTTTTTACGACTTTATCGCCATGTCCTCGTAAGCAAAAAGCAAAAAATCTCAAGGTGCGAGGTTGCTTTGGGAATGGAATTTCTACCCTATCCCCGAGTGTGTGTTATTCCGATACCTTTGACTTAGCCTGAGTAGAGGTCTGCCCTCAATTATCCATACCAAACCTCCGCTTGATATACTTTGTGAACAAGCAGTATTTTGCGATGCAGCGGTGAGATCTAGAGTAATTGGAATGTGTACCACGAGCGAATTGTCAATTCGACCTGATTAACATAAGCTCGTGACGACATCATTCTGCAAATAGATCGAAGCCGGCGATTATTTTAATGCGAATGGCTCGAGAATGATGCGACGGATAGAAAATCATGAAAATACATTTCTCTGTAATGTATAAAATTCTATCGAATTCGACGCTGATAAGTTGTCAGGCTTTGGCTTTGTATAAAATTGTTTTAGGCTTGATTTTGTGGAATTTTCTTTATTGATGTTGAAAACACAAATGGTAATTTCCACACTATTTCATTAACCACTCAACGAGCGAGACCATGGCTTCAACACTTTGTGTCATTTTCATTGGTGATAATGCCGCTAAGTGTTCTCTCGCATCGGCCTCGCGTAGTTCCTCTTCTTTACACTGCTGCATACAATAGGGTAGTTTCCTTCATCAAAGAAAACGAAAGGCATTGATTGCGATTCGTTACCCACCATTAGTGTATTCATAATATACAAATTATTCGGTATTAGAAATACCAGTTTAGACGAAAGGCAATGGTCAATTTTAACGGCATTTGAAAAAGGACAGATTGGCGCCCGTGCGATTCCACTCCACGTGACGTCACAGGGTCCTAGTTTGTATACGAGTAGATAGGAGTTTTACATCGTCTGAGATAACCAATGCATGCATGAGGCACAGATCTCAGGGAAACATGTCTTAATAATCACCTACTAAAACTGCCTATGGTCGGAAAGTTTCCTGCGTTTGATAAGGTATTGATAATCGTTTTTTAAGCCAAGCGCTACCTGCTAGCAGGGTACTCTGCTACCTGCTAGAAACCTGCGCCTAGCGGCGCACCTGCCGTCGCCCCAAGGTCACCTCACTCCCGGCATTCATACCTAGCCGTCGCGTTTTCGCGCGCTTGAAAATTTTCACTTTTCATTTAATCACGAAAAATAGATATTGTCATTTAAAAATCTAAAAGTGTGAAATGCGTACTCCAGGAGTAATAATATATCGATTTAGGTAATAAAAAAATAATAGGAAACCACCCTATTTGGTACTTCCCCAAATCTTAGATGATTGAGTACATGAACCACATTTCTCATCAAATCCCAACTCTGGAATGATAAAAGGCGACTTTCCCATTTTAATATCTTTAACTTAAGCGAGAATGGCTGAATGGGGAAGAATTTTCCCATCGCAACTCATCTCAACCTTTCATCGAGGGAATAGGGTGGTTTCCTATTATTTTTTTATTGCCTTAATCGAAAGATTATTACTCCTGGAGTACGCATTTCACGCTTTTATATTTTTTAATGACGATACCTATTTTTCGCGATTAAACGAAAAGTGAAAATTTTCAAGCGCGTGAAAACACGACGGCTAAGTAGGAATACTGGGAAAGGTCCGTGTTACGTATTTCTGGTACCAGCTGTCGCCGTAAGAGATGACCTTGGGGCGAGGATTTGAGCGCTGATACGACGCAGGCTGCTAGCAGGTAGCTGAGTACCCTGCTAGCAGGTAACGCTTGGCTTGAATATGGATTATTAATACCCTATCAAACAAAGGAAACTTTCTGAACTTAGGAAATTTTAATGGGTGATTATTAAGAGATGTTTCCCTGAGCTCTGTGCCTCATGCATGCATCGGTAATCTCAGACGATGTAAAACTCCTATCTACTCGTATAGAAACTAGGTCCATGTGACGTCACGTGGAGTGGTATTGCATGGGCGCCAATCTGGCCTTTTTCAAATGAGGTTGAAATTGACCATTGCCAATCGTCTAAACTGGGATTTCTAAAACCAAATAATTTTTATATTATGACTACACTAATGGGAGTAAGTGAGTAACGAATCGCAATCAATGCATTTCGTTTTCTTTGATGAAGGAAACTACCCTATTCTTTTAGTGAAGCAGGATTTCGGGTCTTCGTGCAATCCGGCTGAACGCAATCGTTTGGTCGGTCTTTTCAGTTCCATCCTTCTCCCCTTCCCCTCTCCACATCGTTTTATTCATCACAACCCCTCACGAGGGCGGTCAGGGATCTCACGGCGAATAGGGCGCGCAGTCGCTACTGCCAACATAAGGCTTTCACTCACTCAGTGATTTTACCCGAAGTTCGGTTTGATAAGGTGAGGATAGAGCTTACCCCTGACTAGGCGACAGACGTGTTAAGTAGTATGAGTAGTAATAATAATATTAATGTCGTCTTTATTTCACGAGCGAATAACGAGATAGTCCTCTCTTACAATTAACTTGTTTGACAATCACATACATCCATGCCCTGGATGTTGGTCAAACCACGCAGGCGGGAATCGAACCTGCGATCTCTAGGTTAGCATTCGGGGTATGTATTTCTTATTTGTAGTATTCTAGTAGATATTCTAGTAGTAGTAGTATTTTGTTTTTAGGGTGCATCGACAACTAAGCTCATTTGCACCACTGACAAACTATAAAATCAAAATTTTAAATTATAATTCAAAAAAACATTTAAACATTCAAAAAAATTTTGTTAAAGAAGTGGTGGTCAGATGATAAAAAGGTTGGAATTTAAACACTGTTAATTAGCCCGGTCTCTATTGAAAACTTTATGACTCGGCTGATACTATCAGGGTCGTCTCCTAGAATGTGCCCTAGGTCTCCCCCGATGTTCAGCCGATGGCGCACAGAACGGTATTTCTCACACTCTGTCAGGAGATGTCTCACAGTAATGGGAGAGTCGCAATCATCACGGAGGGGTGGACAGGCGTGTTAACTTCACACATTGATCGTAGGGGGACCAGTTCCTTCGAGAATATTCGTATGGGGGTGTGCGAAGGCTTTACTCGGGATTTGAACCCGGGAAACCTCCATCAGCAGCCTAATGCTTCACCCACTAGGCTAACATGCTCCCCTATATTTGATTTACGTAGAGATGGACATTTGTCCAAATTCTACACTGATCTGAATTAGTTACCTCTTCACAGCCGAAGGGATTATATCGTGGGATCTTTTCTGTTCTCCTTATTCCAAAAACAGACTCCTGCATACCTGTGCGAATTATTCATCCACCGCAAAAAAGTTACTGGAATTCCCACCCGCCGTGTTTCTGACCTTCAAATTCCTCAAGCCCGCACCAATATATATTTCAAATCTTTTCATCCAACTGCGTCTAGATTCTGGAACTCTCTTCCGCCAAATATAGATATGTCACAATCACTTCGGTCGTTTAAAAGAAGGCTGTACTCCTATTTGAAGTCCGGGGCTTAATTCAGTCTCCTCAACTCATTAGAGTTATCACCTAAAAGTTGTGATGTTATCAAAACTCTACATAAATGTGTATATGTATGTGTGTGTTCAATACTGTATAAGTTAAAACTTATATTTTTGTGTTATTAGTATTGAATATTTTACATTTTTTGTATAAATATCTCTACTTGTTAGCCTAGAAATAATCTCCATAATGCATTATTTTTGTCAAAATTCCTTTTATTGTACATTTCCTGTATTTTCTATTTTTTGCTCTCATATGTTTTACCTAGAGCATAATAAAAATATTCTATTCTATTCTAATGTCTGCAATGCTGTGACAAATATTATTCCCTCTTCCTGTTTTTGTAAGACGATGAACGTTACATGGCCGACGTTGAGGCAAATTGAGGCGCATAAATATCATCGAGGAAAATAAAATATTTTCGTCGGCCTGGATTTGAATGAAGATCCATATAAATGCTGCTCACCCATCAAGCGCACTTCATAGGATCAAGAAGGCAAAATATTTGTCAGTCCCATTTGGAATACCCGCACTTTTCTTAAGTTGGTGCTAACATCTTTTCAGGGTAAAATACCCTTTGGTGACTTCGAATTTGCTTAATGCATATTTTTTATCTATTACATTCAATCCCAAACGAGTGAACTTTGTGAAAATTATTTCTCAAGAAATGAGTCCCGTTTTTTACTCTATTTTTATCAATGACCTCGACTAGTTTCTTCGTCTCAGCCCCAATATCAATATTTTTTTCATATTTTACCTATTTTTAGGTCAAATCGGGCCCGCAACGCATTTTAATTTAGAGGAGACATATTTAATGGAGTGTTCCAGCTCAAAACCCATTGTAGTAGCTAAATAGTGTTTTATTAGAAATACTAATGACCGCTTTGGCGTGATTTACACTATTCGAATAGTCGTTGGAGAGTGAGACAATGCCAGCGTTTCCCTTACCTATTCGTCTAGCACTTTGAGCTCACAATGGGATGGTGTCTCATGCGTCCTCTCCTCCTAAGGTCCGTGGTGGTGCGGGCGAAACGTCTGCTCGGCCGAAGTGGGCATGGGGGCGGTGGTGGTTTGGTCACGGACCCTCGGCACATGCGGGAGGTTTGATATGTCGTCTTTTGTCTTCCGTCTTTTGTCTTGAATTTCGCTCCTCCATTGTCTGCTCTGAATGCCTTCCACTGTCCGCTCCGAGGGACGCTCGCTCTCTCGCCACAAGCCACCGCACCTCTCCCGACTCCTCGTCTCTTTCGCGACCGCCTGGCGCCATTCGTCTTCGCTGGCGTCCTTCCTTCATGCCCTGCCCTTGCTCGAATCCCTTGAAAAAATTTTTTTGCCATTCGAAATTGTCCAGAGCGTTTGATTAATAAAAATATTTTTATTTTAGCTGTGTAGAAGAATAAGTGTGCCCTTACCACAACCAAATTTGACTTTGTTTGAAAGATGTTTTTTGTACGTAGGACCAAAGGTTTATAATTTGTTAACCCAGACATATTTAATTCAAAGTCTTTGAAAAAGGTTTTGCAAAATGCACATTCTTGGCTTCTCACTAAAGAAAGTATAGAAGAAATATTGTTATAAAATATTGATGTAAGTGAATTTTAAATACTACTTAAGTTGTTTTTTTTCATGTACGTACTTCTTTGCTTTGTTAGTATAGATTATCAAAGTAACACAAAATGAACTTCACTATATGTAAAGCATAATGTATTATTATTTTGGATGGTAGCCTCAAACAGATTATCCTTCGTGGCTACCTAAAATTACTCAATTTTGCTATTGTCATGTAATTTGTGTGTGGAGTAAAAATTATTATTTTAACATTTGCGGAAGTATTCCCTTTGAACAAAAGCCCTCGGCAAGCGTTGTCAATCCACATAAGATGCATTTTGGATAGTTGACGACTGATTGTTGAATTGAGCTCAGTGCAAAGCGGTGAGGCCGAAAACGAGGCATTGTTTAATGATTTGTTGAGTTGATGGCTACAATATGTATTTTATTGTTTGTCAGCGATAGTGTGAAGGAAGAAAGAAAAAAAGATCTCTATTAAGTAATAAAATGGTTGGATTATTACGTAAACTATAACGAAAGCTATGTTTCTGCTGGTTTTTATTCATTAAGTATTGATTCCGGGATGACCGTTTGCCGTGATGACTGTATGATCTTGAATTTGGCAATGGTTGTGCTGTAATGGAGGTATACGAGCAAAAATACTTTAAGTAAGGAGTTTTTAATTGGAGTACTGGTAAAAACTCATTCTGGTGATGATTTATGAGTCTTATTTCTTTATAACTGAGTTTCATTCTCATTTCGCAAGTTATGCGTGTGGCTGTGTTAACATTGCAACAAAAATTGCGGTGTTCTCTCTTTTGTTTAATGCTAGTGACCGAGCGTATTGCTGTTCTTTTCTGAGCGAACGCACGATCTCGTATATAAAGTGTTGAAATTAAGCCGATCGCTTGGTCGTTGCAGTCGTTGAAATCACCGCATCCGAAGCATTTCTCTTGAATGGAGAGAGGCCGCCTCTGAATGCGTATAATGTTTCCGTGTCGGCAGAGTGGAATTTATAGTTGACTCATTGGGATGGCTCATGCTCCGCTCAACTGGGGCTCACCCGAGTTCGCTTCCGAGAATTCGCGTCGAGTGAGACAATGGCATGGCGAACTCCGTCGCATCTCCCGTATGTGTCTCAGTATAGACGCTCGCTTAACATGCATGCTGTTGGAGTTGTGCTTATTGGTCGGAATTGCGTAAGGACGATTGTGGTTCCATATACTGGCCAGGTGCATTTTCCCTGAGTTAGGCATGAGTAGTCGGAAATTTATTTTTCACCTGTGTGTTCGTGATACCTAAGAGGTTTGTTTGGTAGGGCGTGAATTATCCCTATCCCCAACATAAACTAAGCTGTTTCAATTTTGTTGCCTCCACAATGAAACGCGAGTTTATATCGCAGGAGTTAACTCCCTGCAAGCGTTCATTTCGACTCTAATTAAGATCAGATCTGCGTTCCTCGACATCAAAGGGTATGGAAGAGAATCTATGCTACATAACCACCTCATTATTACTGGGAGTATTCATCGGTAATTAATTAAGAAATCAGCTTAAACTATGACACAATACCATGTTTCATATCGCGATGAAGTCTATTGTGCTCCCCTATCCTTCTCGGCATGATGCTTGGAATGATGATGACTGATGCTAGGAACCTCCTCGTTCTCGACTCTATTCATCGGATTTTGTAATCAGCATACAGTCCACCGTGATCGATGGGGTTTATCCATATATCGTTGACGTTATCAGCAAGTATTCAACCCTGAGAATTATTAATGAGATTAATTTCATGCTTTGAACTACGCTCAGGTAATGGTGCCCTTGCAAATTGTTGCAGGAGATTCGTTAATTATGGGGGCTAGGGTTGGGATTAGAGTCATTGGCTCTTGTGCCATTTGCCCTTGACCGCGCACGCTCGATTGATGGAACGAGTTCCAAAGATGAATCAAGAGAGAGAGAGAGAGCGATGTGACGTATTGGATGGTAGACTATTCATGCATCTTCTCGGATTATTAGGGATTATGGGATCGGTGTGTCTTTATTCGCATTCAGGGAACTGTGTGCGTAAAATATCATCCTTTGCCCGTTGATTATATTTATGAGGAAGGTGGCTGATTTGTCGCGGAAAGGACTCTAATTTCGTATTAAATGTCGAAGGGAGAATTTTTAGTGTCAGCTTTGCTATCTAAGGCAACGCTTCAAATGTTGAAACTTTAATGACTCGTTATGAAAAGGACTCGTTTGAAACTTTATGACTCGTTAAATGGAGCTAATATTTTTTCCATTACACTCTTTTCACGGATATGGAGTTAGCGATCGCCTTGCTAAGAAAACATACCCTCCCGCGAGAGCAGTTCAATCTGGAATTGGAAGCCTGAGCTATGAACATCATTGGATATTTTACTCCATTCTCTCTAGATGCGCTGCTTGTAAATATTGATCCGAGGTAAGATACGATGCTTTCCCGGCGAATATATTCTAAAAAGGCTTACTTCATCCACTCATCATTAGCCCTGAGGACGGGACCCGACTCGTGTTCCGAAACGTCGGCATAATGGAGAGAGACCACCCGGCTGGAAGCCCGAATAGCCTTTTTAGAGTATTGATCCGAGGTGTTTCCCTCCTCTTCAGAGGAACAGACAAGGAATGCACTCGGAAATTTTTAAATGGAAAAGTTAATATGTGCAAGTCAGCCTCAAGAGCAATTCTTCATTTTCTACTCATATATACAATGGGGTCTCCTTTGTACTTAGTTACTCGCAAAAGCACAATGATGGATTCTGGATATTTTGCCTCTTTCATGAATTCGGGCTATGTGAATATATGTATATTTATGGTCTTTTGCTTCTCTTTTTCAATTATCGTTTACTTTCACTACCTTGAATTTACATTATATGAATTCCAGGTATTAAATAGTGATAAATTACATTATGACCGTCCCTATTAATAGTAAGACTAATTTATAGCACGATACATAGTGTCGGGGGCAGCGTGTTAGTCCCATGGGTATGGTACATAGCTGCTAACCCAGGGTCTAGCCTTCGGACGCCCGCAAACCTAATCCTCTTTGCGAGTTTACCCAGGGAAAGGAATGAATGTGTGATATTCACTCGCCAGTGGTTTAGTTTGGGGCGATCTCTACTATCACCCATACGTACGAATCTTCGGCTTGAATCACCAAGTGAGTGTGTGAGAGAGAGTTTAGCTCTGTACCAATACGTAGCTAATGGCTGTGCGTCTGTCCCGTAAAGATTTTCGGAACACCGACAGCAGCCAACTGCTTGGTTTATTTCAATGAAGGGTTTGCGTTTTTCGCATGGAATCTACTCAGTGGCCGTCTCTACGCGTATTGAATGGAAAGTGAAATCACCTGGAATTTGGAGCATCATTCGTTGAATTGCAAGGCGAGGATTCTTGTGCTGCGACCCTCTTATTTCTTCGGATCCCATGCCAGTTCTTTTACTTCCTTGTGATCCTTATTTCTCGTCCCGTCTGCATTTTCTCCAAATCGGTGCACATCTCTTGGACCTCTTCGTCGTCTTTTCTTTAAGTTTTCCCCCCGATAAATCTTACCTCTGCTTGATAGGTTTCATTCCATCGTTAACCCGCTGTGCTTTTCTATGGCATTGTGCATTCATTGTGACTTATTTATCCTGTTTTTCGCTATGTCTCCTCCTTTATCACCCTATCCGTTCATTTGATTTTCGCCATCCTTCTACAGGCCAAGATCTTTTCGACTTGGTTTTTTCATTGGTCCATGTTTCTGGATTTTCGAGTCAAATTGAGATGTGTCGCTCGTTCTCCTCGATCATCGAGTGATTGGTTGTGGTCATCAATCCTCGCGCCTTCTCTTTTAATGACTCACCCTTTCGTGCTCCCCAACCCCCAGCCCAGCCTCCCTCTCCAAGGGGAGTGCATTCATTGTATCATCCCCCTTCTTATCCACCCCTTTCGCGTAAGGCCCACCTCCCGTGCGTCTGTTGCCGCCTTTCGCCGAGGGGAGGCGACACCCGCCCTGCTTCCCCATTGGCTGCCCGCAACCGGTTCTCGCGTCGACACCCGGAAGGGCCCTCTCATTGGTCGCCTCGTTCCGCGTCCCCGGATCCATGTCCCCACCCCACGCCCTCGCACCTTCAACTGTTCTCTCTCCCCTTTCGCCCCACACCCCTCTTGCGCATCCCGCTGCTCTTTTTTTCCCTCTCATCTCTCTCTCTCGAGGCGTGACGTCAGGAGGAGGGAGTTGGGGGGTGGGGGGATGCGCGCTTCGCTCGTCGGCCGCAGGGCGCCGCCACCTTCGCCCCCACCCACCCCCCGCTTCCCTCCCTCCGCTCCGCCCGCAGCAGTCTCTGTCCGTGATCCGTGCTGTGAGGGACGCGTGCGCCTCTTCCGTGCATCCGTCTCACCCGTACGACCCTCGAGAAGCGCCTTTGAGAGGCAGGGCGAGGTCCGTTCACTTCCCGCCTGCTCCCTGCATACCTTCCTCTTGGGAGGCTGCGCACCGTAGTGCTTTTTGGTGCCGCTTATCCTTCGCGCAAACGGCCTTCTTTGCCTCTGCCGCGGAGAGATAGATCACTCCGGGAGAACTGTGATCCTGTTTCATTTGAAGAGAACAGCCGGGAAGAACTGCTCTCCTGTCAGGAGGAGAGAAAAAAATTCGTGAAGATTTGTGCTCGTCGTAAACAGTTTGGGAGAATTTCTCTCCGACCGCAGTGGGCATCATTTCAGGTCAGTGCGAGTTTTAAAATCCCGAGAGACTCACTGGAGAATTGTCATCGTCCTGTACCTCATTTTGTTCGTGTCCAAGAGGGGTAATCTTTGAAAGAAAGAAAGTGAAGAGGCCTTCCGCTCGCGGGCGCCTGATTACTCTGCTGGCTGGAATAATGATGCGTGCAGTTTGAAACGCCGCGAGTGGATTTGGAAGGGTTGATCGGCGACGCATCCCAGTCGTTTCCGGATACTTTCCCTCGTGTGTGGATTGATAGCGAGTGCTTTTTCTGGTGGCAAGTGTGTTGTTGGTGGCATGGGCGGCGGAGGTCCTTTTTCGGGGCCCAACTGACGTGGGGCCGCGGCTGGTGGTGCTGCCGTGAGGGGGCGGAGTGGCTGAGGCGGGGGCAGAGGAGGCGGGGGGCGCGGGGTCGGCCATGCTCTACAACGTGTCTTCCTCCTACTACAATCACTCGCCGCTCTCCTACTACCACCAGGTAACAACCCAAACCCACCCACCCCCTCCTTCCCAACACACGACCAAATCCCTCTCGAAGCATCCTCAAATTCCAGGTTTCACTTGTGTTACCTCGAGTTGCCTCAAAAGACAGCGCGATATTATCCCACTCCTAGCCTATCCTAATCATTCCTGCTCTATCCTTAGTTAATTCAACGCGATCACCATTCATTCATTTATTTCTTCCTAAAATGCAGCCTCCTCTGATGAAATGGGGTAACAGTGAAACATGTCATGTTCTACCAGTATGAAATGATTGGTTTGAGTGTTCACTTTTTGGAATGGTGACATTATTGTTAAGTAAACATTTATATTCCACACGGTGGTATTTATTTAAGTAACTCAACCGGTTTCGACATTTTCAGGTCATTATCAAGAGGTGAGGTAAGATGTGACATGTGTCACTGTTCCGAAAATATTCTACATGCGAATGAGTTGTAGACCCGGTCCTGGTCCGGTAAAAGCATCCCCGTGACATCTGAAGACTCTGCTACTGCCTTGGCAGTGTCAATGAGTATGCCTACACGATTATATGATTCGAAATTATTTTTTTTTTTAGTTCCTCAGGGAATCGAACGTGGATAATATTCCCTTCGCTGGTCAGATTTGTGTTCATTTACACCACTATTCCCTTAAGTTACGAACGCGGAGGGAATCTTGATCACGACTATGACAGGACATTGGCTACGTTGCCGGGGAGATGCATGTGAGTAAGGACCTCGGTTATCACTTCGGCAAAGTCACCGTTGTTTCGTGTCGTTGATAATCGTGTATTAATTTTAGCAGGACGGAATATGGGGACTCATTTTCTATACCATGTGACTTGCAGACCAAAAGTAGAACCCCAGGGTAGTAATCTCTAGTAGTTGGCAGTAATATCTGACCGGCAATTGGGAGATCCGGTTTTGAATACCCGACTTGTCCAATGAGTTTTATTCACAGCGATATCCTTCCTTGGTATTTACATTATGTAATCGACTGCGCGTGAAGTCACTTGCATTATGCCTTGCATGGAAATATATCTCGGATTGGGCGAATTCTGGCAACCTGAGTGTCCCTGGGATTATGAAAAAGCTTTTGATGGAATCCGTCGGGGTTAAAGGCAATTATTATCATTAAGGTATCAATTGACCGTTCTCTTACCTTTTTGTGCTAAATTCATCAACACCGTTTTGCCATTTGCGAAATGCCCAAATTGTTGCTTCGTTGTCTTTCTTAAGTGATTGAATTAGGTAAAGATTTTACAATTATTTAACCTGCATGCTCCGGAAATTTTAGCAGTTTTTAAACTATTTTCTGCTGTTAGCTGTAGTATATGTTGTGATTTTAAATTCTATTTATATTATTATTATTTTGAATGCGTATGATTTTTCCTCAGATTTCTTTTCTTTCGACATTATTGAAATTGGACAATTTTTGTGCGTAGAATTTCGGCCGAAATGCTGGAGTAATGACTCCGTGTATAACGGAGGAAAGTAAAGGCTCTGTTCAATGAGCATTATTATTGCTTGCTGGCGTTTTAAAATGTGTATTTCAGCAGGATGTCGATATATTCAATTCCCCTGGGTACCACTTGCTTTGAAGGCTATCGTTTACGTAGCCGCCCTTTGCCCTTTGAAACCATTTTTTCCTTGAACTCGCATACGTTCAGTTATTTGGGGCACATAGTGTTCCGTCCCTATTGTAACTTGTTTTCGCTTGAAGATGACCTTTCGGCTGAAACGGATTGTTCCAAAATTTAATCAGAGGAAATTGCAACCTAAAATCTTTGGAAAAGAAGCATCAGGTTTTTGCATTGCTATCTTTTCTTTATTTTTATCGATCATGGTTTCAGTACTTTGATTTATATCAACGTGAAAGTCTCTGCCATAATGTCCATATATTGAAAACAGTGAAGGTCAAGTGTATGTTTGGAATATGCATAGACGCGGCTTTTTTAAAATCTCATTGTTTCAAATGAAAACATATGATGTAGGTATTATCAGGCATTGGCATTATTATTTTTAAACATGTGTGGCTAGCATCATCACCAAAACAATTTAATACATTACTTCCGTAATTTTATTTAACTGAAGTCGTTTTCCGATGCTGGGGGTCATGAGTGAGGTTCAAGTGTAATTATTATTTATTGTAAACCTTGTTGTTATTTTTAAGACGGTACTCAGCAGCTGAAAAACCTGTCGATATGATTGAATTACAGTGGGCATATTCTAGTTTGCTGTTTTGGTAATATCATGAAACGTTGAGCTCATTCGGAAGCGTCAGTCACCCGTTCCGCTGGTCTTCTTTCCTGTTGTACTACTAGTTTAAGAACTCGCGAAATCATCTTGAAAAGTTCAGGGTACTTATAGTGGTATCTCTATAACATATTCACGTACGTCTAATGTGATAAATTTTATATCTGGGGTATAGGTAAATGTAGTAAAGGGTCACCCCCATGTCTCCTAAATATTTCAATATAATCGCGAAATACATTGTATAAGTGACACTATGTGGTTTACGTTACGAACATTAGCTGCATGAAACATACCTTTTCCAATTCTTTTTCAATTTCTGCTTTTGAATTAATTCCCTCACGTCGTGTTTCGTGACTACAGCAACATTCTAAAGTCGTTGTGACAAACGAAACGCGTCCTGCGAAAATTAATTCAGTGGAAATATTGCTGTCTCGTTTGATTAACATTGGTGAGTATATAGAACAAGTAATGCGTTAGGAAAATAGACTAAATGCGACTGGTCGCACAGTGACGCGTATTCACAAATTTTACCTTCGTTATATTTGCCGAGGATAAATAAATAATCGTTTGTTTGATCGGGAAACGTTTTGGGCTAAATTAGATGCAGAAGAGCGTGGATACTGCCCCTATTTAAAAAAAAGGCGGTAAAGTCAAAGTTTAAAACGACAGATAGAGTGATAGGGTGGGCTGCGTCATCTCCTTGTGCATTTCGGGGCGGAGACGGCAGTCCATCAGTCGTGGCCCCGCTGTGAGCGAGCTCCGCTTCCTCGGTCATTCCCTGGGGGGCGCGCAGGTTCCCCGCAGAGGGCGAAGCAAGCCTTTCCAATTCTTCCCGAGTCTTTCCGGAAGCCATGAGAATGTATCCCTTCATGCATTCACCCTGCGTTGGCTCCGATCCGTATTCTTAAGTCTCTCCCTTTATCTCTCTCTCTGGCCTCTAATTTGAGATTAATAAACGTAATGTATTCAATGTTGTTTAACGTCTCGCAGTTTAGGTCTACGAAGATGATAGATATTATATATGCAGAATTGTTTGCCAGTGTTTCCATTTACTTTTCTATGCCTTCTTCAGGGCTTATTTGCAAGGCTTTGCGAAGTAACGAGTTCAGTGAAATCTTTTGAGGTTTATGCACATTGAAAAGTGGAGCAACGAGGAACTAATATAGGTGAAACGTAAGAATTTGGGTAATTCTTCTGTCGTAATTCCTATAGTAATTTTCATCCCTCAAATAAGGATTCTCGTGAACTATCTTGCAGCTCACGATAAGAATATATTTGAGGTGAACGATGAAAGTTCAGGATATAATTCCAGTTTCATTACCGATAAATCTTGCGTGATACCGAAATATTTCCATTGGTATTCCGTTAAATTTATTGTAATAGATTAAAAATGTGAGAAATAGCATCACTCGTGTATAATATGCAACTTTGTGATGTATACACTTCATTTTTTCACTGGAGCAGTCATTATCATGTCATTTAATGTGGTTTCTTGCAATAAATTCACCGTACCATTAAATTCCAATATCATACGCCGATCGCCAATGAGTTTAACTGGAGATCACTTGCTCCGGAATGCTAAATTGGTGGCTCAGTCATGCATATTTTTGTTGTCTTTATCTTATGTAAGAATGAAAGTATATGGTTTTTATGGCCAGTTCTTCAATTCTTATGTACTTGTGAGGAAGGATCTGGGTTGAGATCAGAGAGGTGATGCGGAAAATGCGTTTGGATTGCGAATGTGAATTTTTGCGCCGAAAAATCCATTAAAAATGTATGTGCCTCTACTGCCCTTGCAAAAAGTCGGGATAACCCCAGTTTGAAGTGTTGCCTTGCTGTCAAGTGAAATGAACAGTAAATGAAAGGGAATTTATTTCTACACTTCCTCAATAGCATCAGATAATATGATATCAGATACTATTTTGTGATAGAAGGCACGGTTTTTGACGCTCAGGGAAGATTAGCTCCTTTTTGAGAGCTGTTTTTTTTTAATAATTTGCTTGATTGCATCATTTATCACGTCATTTTTTTGCCCCCCTTTGTAATTTACGGGTGATTAACTTAATTTTTATCCGAGATGGGACCTGTATCCGTATGTCTGACCTGTATGGGGGTGTTAGGACACCAGCCGTTTACAGCTTTAAAAAAATGAAGTACTCTAACGAAGTTGGGACTAGCGTTTATTAAAGTCCTTAATGGTTCGGGGGAAAAACGAATTCCCATATATTTATCCTTTCGTCAAAACTTCTCTCTTAATTTATCGCTTCTATCCGACCTGGAAATATAGTGTGGCTCTAATATTATGTTCTCCGTGTCGCTCTTAAAGATATCTATTCTCAATTGTTCAAGCAATTTAAGCCTAGCGCGCAGCCTCCGAGTCTCCAGCGGCTCCCAGCCTAATTCGCTTAACATCTGGGTAACACTGTCTGTACGCCCGTAGCAGTTTTTGACGAAACGCGAATATGTGTATTAAAAAAAGATCTGATGCTTCTCCGGTGCATGCTGGTAGTAAAGGTTGCTCTAGAGCTCCACCGGGTAATTTCGTCCATGGCAGCCGACGTTTCGAGTTACGAGTCGTACTCCATCATCAGGGCTGAATGATGATGATTCGAAACGTCGGCAGCCATGGAGGAGATTACGCGGTGGAGCACTCGTGCAACCTTCACTACCAGGATATATACTGTACTGATACTGTTGTGAAAGGGCAACGTTGAAGATTGGGCATCATGTTGTGGTTAAAGTTGAGGGAAAACACTCACAGAACAAATTGAGTGAGAGTCTCAATTTATTTCCTGCGCAAAACAGAGAGGAATACCACTGTGGAAGTGTTTTTTTTCGTCGTCCCCGAGTGATTCGGTACATGAAGTTACCGGCAAATCATATTTTCCTCATTCTGAAAATAATTCTCCTTTTGAATCTGACTGTAGTAATCAAGGTGTGCCAGTGTTTAATTTTTCCAACAGGTTGTAAAAAAATTTGTCCTACTGTACAATTTCTTGCATTTTAGGCTTAAATTTTTAGGAGTGACATAAATGTAGCGGCTCATTTGTCAAGATACGGCGTTTTATCAACACGTTGTGGGAAAGAGCAACGGATTATAAGTTTATTCATTCACTCTATTGTGTTCCATAGTCTTGAATGTTAGTGGTGGTCGCATTTAATTATTGTTTGATCCAGATTTTCTCGTATCCACGGCTGAGTTTTTTGGAAATTTCAAAATCACTCTATCAAAAGCGTCATTACTCGTGAATTTTTGGTTTAAATATATTTTTCCTTGCTTGTATTGAAATTTTGCGCGCAATTTTCTCACGTATATTTCTCAGGCCGTTTTACACGGTACACGGAATTGCGCAATCTGACGTACGTGCGAAGGCGCAATCAAAATTGCGTCGTGTAAAGCGGTGAATTGCTAGAACACATGCGAGAATGCGTGGATGCGAGACGGCAAAATAGCCGCTGTTCTAATTTCGTTCATGCATTCGCGCAATTCCACGCCATTTTAGAAATTAATGCAGCTCTAACCTGCGCAATTCCGTGCCCCGTGTAAAACGGCCTTCTCACTGCGTGTCGGTGACATCAATCCGCTTTGACTGTATCTTTGATTGCGCGATTTCCAGAGCGGAAAACAAGCAAGAGATGAAGGAGATGTAGAACGGGGGGATCGAGCAGCTGTGGATGCCCAGGTGTGGTAAGTGGGTGCTTTGCCTTCGGCAGATGCTCACCTCACAGCCCCGATTCAGCAATCGCTCCCTTTTCAATGGACCGCTTAAACGTGATCGCTTTATTTGATAATTTCCTCGATAGCCATTATAATTGAACTCATTGTTTCTTTGTCTCTCATTTGACCTCACGTCTTTATTCGCCCCTTGCCAATTCGATCAATCATTTATCGTATTGTAGCGATAGAATTAAGTATCTTATCACTACTTACTCTTTTTTTAACTCCTTTATTCTTCCTCTTTATCCTTTTAAAGGTACAAAAGATTATATGACTTCGTGTTCTCTCTTTCGTCCCCAAAACATAAACAACCACCCATTATTGGTTATTCTTCCATGACAACTTGTAAGAGGGTTTTCTATAGCATTTATAACATACACGTCACATTGTCCTATGATGCAAGAACATTCTATCAGTTTAGATCTATATTTGCCATACCATGAAAATGATGGGAAAGTGGTGAAAGAGAAAAATGAAAAAGACTGACAGCTTGTAACCGATTGAGATACAGAATAGCTTTAATGACTATTTTCGTATTGTCTTTAACATGTTACTCAATTAATCCCTGGACAGTCTAGTCACAAGACTGATTACATTATTTGTCATGTAATCATTCTCCACTACCCATATCTTATTATTTTGCGTTCCGCATATTAATTGAAGAGGTAAATTCGGTTTTGCTACGAAAGTTACGGCGCCTGTCAACTTCCTGTCTTCGGGCCCAATCCTTTCATTATTTTCTCTTGAACCTCCTTTACCTCGTCATTTGGCTTCTTCTTTATTGAGCGAACTGAGTCAGGCGACACTGTTTCATCACAATACTGAGCGCCATCAGAATCCACATCGCTGTAACCTGAAGATGACGCTCAGGCGTCCAAACACATTGTTTAGTTGTAATAAACTGCCAATGGAATATACAACTTCTAGTGCTTCAAGTTTAATTAATTTTTATCTCGATTCTAATTTTGTTTTAATTCATTCCGACGGGTTTTTGGAAAACTTCCCTGCGAATGTAAGGCTTGAGTTCCGGTGTAATATAGGCTGAAAGCTCCCGCGGGTTATATATTGGCTCTTAGTTATCCTTAAATGACAGATGCAATAACTTCAGGTCATAATAATGTTGGATTTTTCATTAAGCAATCTACCTTGGAACAGTGACTATTTACAAGGAAATTTACCACGATAAATCTAACTGGTTCCTTACAGAGTTGTATCCCTACTTATTCTTACAAGTAGTGAGTTACAACCGTATCTGGATTTAACAAATGGAATACAGAAAGTTTCCTGGTACTTTTGGTTTAATTGTTGGACATAAACATTTAATTTATAGAGTATATCCCTGTCTTTGCTAAACTTTATTATTTAGAGCGAGGACTCATATATAACCCATGCCATTCCTTCATTCCAGAAGTGTTACAAATCCATAAAATTTTAGCAGGTTCTTATAAGATTTATAATTTTTTGTACTTTGGATACACTTCTTGATATGATATGAAGGCTTTCCTTTTTGAACGTAAAAACAACTCCCAATTCTGGAAGAACCAAATCATAAAAAATATATCAATTTGCTAAATGATGATGGCAGCTGCCTCAGCCACGGAATTTAAAAATTGTTCAACGCGGAGCACAGCCCGAGAGAGCTTCATGAATAGCGATTCGTATGATGCGGAATATCCGTGCGTCGCGGTCGTGGCTGGGTGGTGAGGTGTGAGCGCGTTCTCCCCCAATCGAAGCGGACCTCACCCGCCGCTCATTCGTAAACACTCGCGTTTCCGACGATGCAATATGGAAAGTACTCGGGGGAATTTCAAGTCCAGTCACACCCCGAGAATCGTTCTTTTTTTCTAGGATACCTTAGGAAAGATGTGGCGACCAATTTTCTCGAGGCCCCTTCGTCCACCCTTCTCCTCCGCTCAGCTAAGTCAGGCCTCTCACTCAACCGTGAAAACCTTAACCCTTTATAATCCATAACTGATTCTGGGAGAAATAAAATTTCAAGCCTTATCATGATAAAATCGTGAATATTTTCTCCTCAATCATAATTTTTGCGGCAGCTACATATATCGTCATTCAACTTTACAGCACAAAAGAACACGTAATTTGAATCTTTCCTGAATACAGCGTAAAATGTTTAAATTTTTGATGTTACTTAGAAGCAACATTGGGTTTTAAGGCTGGAAATAGCCGTGAATTTCATCATAAAACCGTAAAAATCTCTCAGGCTTATAGAAAAAGAACTACAATTGACAGATAAAATGGAAAAAAAATATATTTCAATCATGTTTCAAGGCCAAGCCACATACAGGCACTGTCCACACATTTATCTCCACACGTATATTCGAAGTGCAATTATTGGTCCTTGTGCCATGACGACACATTGATCTTGAGCCTATAATTGGACGACCGGCATACAAAGTGTTCATTAACCCTGGCGAAAAATCATACACTTCTTCTTCACTTCCCTACCTCACTGCTCCCTCCATTTTGGCACTCACAACCTTAAGCTTCACCTAAATATTGATTACAATAGGTGACCACATGAGAAATAGCACTTTCATTGCTACGTTTGAATTCACGGCGCCTGTCGCGGTTGATAAATTTTTAGTTAACGTGCGGGCGGTGACTGTTATATCATCAATATTTGTGCCTAAAATGGCTTATCAACAGACCGTGAATTTGACCATATTTAGACCGTGAAAACCTGGAAAAAACCGTGAATTTTATAATTTAGTCAGAGTGGGAACCCTGTAAGTACACGACTCACCCTTAATACATATATCTTATATTAGCGTTTCTCCTCACTGCCAAGTGACTGGCGTATTGTGCGACCGTCGAATGCCTGAACGATTCAGGGCCAAAGTATACAAGACCGTAGTCCGCCCAGTGGCCCTATATGGAGCAGAATGTTGGCCAGCCACAGCAAATCAAGAACAGGCCATGCATGTCATGGAAATGAGGATGCTGCGATGGATCCTAGGCATCTCCCGCCTGGATCACATCAGGAATGAAGACATTCGGAAAAGAATGGGAGTTGCATCGATCACAGACAAGATGCGGGAGGCTCGACTGCGGTGGTATGGGCATGTGGTGCGTAGTGATGAGAACTCCGTGGCCAAAACAGCAATGCGGCTGAGTACTGAAGGACGCCGACCACGAGGACGACCAAAGATGCGCTGGCTCGACAAAATTAAGGCGGACATGAAGACCATCAACGCCACGTCAGTAGACGCCCTGGATCGAGCCAAGTGGAGAAGGCTTTGCAGAAAAGCGGACCCTGCAATAGCGCGGGACAAACGCTAGGAAGAAGAAGAGGAGGAGGAGCGTTTCTCCTCACTCATTTTTCTGCCAAAGCATCATTCTAGACATTTGGAATAAATTTCAATCAAAAGTTACGGTGAAAGAAAACAATTGAGACTGGTAAATCCGAGATGTAATATGCCTAGAAAACCTAAGTAAACTTTGGGGAAAAATGCATTGATTGTCGCGTAACACCTCGATTTTGCATCGAATGTTTCTTTTGGTTGCTTTGCAGAACTTATATCGTATGCGTCAACAGATGCGCTCTGCTCGCTATACCAGTAAACCACAGATATTTTAATTTTCTTCGTGCCTTTTTTTGCAGAAAATACCAAATTTACATGTTTCAAACACATACCATTTGGATACCATAACAATCCAGGTCTAATGCATCTAAGGTCACACGAAACGCTGGATTTGGCGAAAATGTATTGGAAGAAACTCAGATAATCCCTGTATAAAAAATAATACCTCGCAATTTTACTTTTTTTATGCATACTCAGTGCTTAACGTCGGCCGGAATGGCGCTCCGGCACCTCTCAGGGAAAATTAGGTTCTGTCAAAAAAGTCATCGTTTTTTTAATATTTCGTTAAACGTTATTCCTCATTGTAATTTTTGTTACAAATTTTGAAAAATTGAAAGTTTTTATGGGGAAAGGGGTATATATTTGAAAATGGCGTGCATTAAATGTGTTGGTTTGCGTTCCGGTACCTAAAATTTTAGAAATTAAACTCTGTTTTTACTACTAAGTTAAATGGGAGAGTTGAACAATTATAACCTATTTTTTACACGTAGGCCGTTCTCATGATATCCAATATGTAGAAATATTATTTTTTGCTAGATCTCTCTCTGTCCTTCTGAAGCGTGATTTGAACAAACTACTTGCTGAACCTAAGGTGATTTGGTCAGGCAAACGAAATAATTCCGCATTTATTGGGAGTTTTCTTGTGATTTGACGCTTGCAGCACTATATTGCTTGCATCACAAGTATCGCTTGTTCTCTTTGGGAATTCTTTCCAAATTGTTGTATTTATCGTTTCGACTGTCTTCTCTCAACTTGCTTTGATTGTACTGCATGAATAGCAGCTAAGGCATTACTTTTTGATGGAGTTGGTTCTAATTTTATTCCATGGCCGAGCGAATCGTGATGAATTATCTCAACTGCTCAAATACCTTGTCTAAAGATTCTCGGAAGGATACAATTTTCCCGCACTGGGCGGTGTTTATAGATTGTATCTCCTAGTTTAGATTTCTTTGATTCTCTTCAAGATACCGAGACAGAAAGTTACGAGCGGCCGCAGGTGATGGTTGTGATGTATGTTTTTCGCCGCTTAGTTATCTACATCTTAATTATCCGCACGTCCATTTCTTGTACCTTGAATGTTTTGCTGGAAAATGCAAGCACAATTCATTAAGATCAGACTCGCTCGCTCCCTGTGCTACAAATATCCTGAAATTCGAATCTCGATAACGAAGCTGGATCAGTGTTGTCGATAAATTCATAACCCATAATCTTAGCTGCTGCACGGATACTGCGCTACAATATTACATGTATCCGAAAAAAGCGTTCCTTTTCATGTACTATCCGGTGAAACTTGTTCCCACGATTCGTGGATGTCGAAAACTTTTATATTTTTTCTCGCAGTGCGTTTAAATCGTGGCCTTTGTATGATTTTGCGGCATTATACCGCATTTGTGGCAATTGATTATCACCGTTTGGAGGGTGCAAATTTGTTCTCGCTTTGGTTTTGACTGGGTGACTAATTTCTGGAACGCACAGCTTACAGTTTCTTCATGTTTTCGTGAGTAGTACGTAATATAAGTTAAATATAGTTAAAGAGTTTGTGTAATTGGGTAAGTTTTAAAAATTCTCTGGTACTAGATCTGTTTGCGTTGCCAATCCTCTCTCCATTGTTGAACGTAGGTTTTAAATTGTGCAGACATTTTTTTGTTGCTGGTAAACTTCCACAATAAGATGAAAGTAACTAAAAGTTGAACGCACTCTGGCATTTTCGGTACCGTAGGAATTTTTAGCTACCGATGGATGATAATTATAAAACCTTGTAGAAATAATTGTATGTGGAATATATTTGTCTATGGCAAAATATCCTTAAAATGCTGCCTGAAATGGTTTAGTGTCCAGGCAAACATCGAGATTACGTTCATTAGCATTTCCTTTTCTATCCCATCGGTTCTTAGGCTCAATATTTTAGTAGACGATGTAAAAATTGAAAATATCGGTATTGCTACCTGGGCGAAAATGAATTTCTATGCTCAGTGTCCTCTCTTTTTAACGTGAGTGTGGTTGTCAGCGACGAATTGTAGCTATTTTGCAACGTTAATTCATTGAGGAATCTAAGTCTCTGTTTCCTTCGTTCTAATTGACAGATCTCCTCGCCTGAATCAGAATGTGTTTCTATTATGTAAATAAACTTTAATTATCCACAAATTTAAATGGGCACACCACCGAGGTATCGACCACCAACCCTTGGTGAATAAAATGGTTGACGACGTAGTCACTTAAGATGGATTTCATATTCCCTGAGGTGGTCAATGCAGGTGATTGGTCTGCAATTAAATGGGCTTCTTAGGGAATTAATGATGCGTACCAAAAGGCACTTAGAAGGCAAGGAAAATGGACGAAATAGAATGGCGAAGAGGAGAATTTTCTTGACTTTGCGGGGGAAGAAAGAAACCTTATAGTGGAAATTTGGAGTCAGGAGGTGTTGATGGTGCTATGCGGGAAACAGTGGAAAGAAAACTCGACGACCCTTTCACAGATAAGTTGATGACGACACGAGCTCATGCTCAGAGTGGATCAGCAGAGGTCTTTCAACTCCTCGTTCGTTTTCGTGGATCCCAATTTAATCGAGGCCTCTTTCCTGCTCTTTTTAGACTTAGGTACCTCCCTTTGGGGACGACGACATCTCCCCATCGCCGCTGCGAGCGCTGTGATACCCCGGGCGCCTTCTCCACAGCCGCCCGGGATGTCCGTCCGCCCCTCAGGGACGCGGCCGCTCTTTCCGCGTCGGCATCAGACGTGCGCTCTCGCGGCGACGACGGTCGCGTCTCCGGCTATTTATCCAATCCACTAAATGCCTCGCTTTTGCTTAGTCAATCCTCACCTTATGTGAAACAATGAATGAATCCCTTTTTTATGCTATCAGTGGCTAATCGCATTACTCAACGGTCCACCACGCAGTATCATGACCCCAAGATGTGAATTTTTACATGATTCTAATAATAATAATTATAATAATAATATTTATTTGCTCTGGGGCTCTGGGTAATACCCTTAAGAGCACAAATTGTACATTAAGTGGTGAGTAAATTTACTTACATAATACAGTTGATAACATATTCATTATTTGTGAATTGCATATAAACATAAATAATTAGCATATTAAAGTAGATAATTCAATTAAATTTATCATTTAATAAGGTATTTTTTAACATAATAATAAATCAAAAATTTGACACTTGATAACATTTTATTACTTTATAACATTTAATGAATAATAAACCAAAAAATAGTTAAGAAAAAAAGAGGAAAACCGCCGCAAATTCTATTGGGTATTAAAGTTTGGATTACATGACTGTGAATTATAGATTATTGAATTATGTTTTGCGTGAAAGGTGAGAATGAAGTTTTGATTTGAAGGACTGCACATTTGAAATATTTTTTAAGTTGATGGGGAGATGAGTTAAGTTGATTCTACTCAATTATAACAGCAATTTCTTGAATTCCAAAAGAATTATTCCCTCAGTCATCCGAATTCGATTGAGTTCAACGTCTTAGGTGATACCTTGTGGAAATCGAGAATAAATATCATGATAAAGATAAAACAGTTGTTTATTTTCCATAGATTTTATTGTTTAACCGATTTAGGTTTCGCCAGTATATAATGTCAATATGAAGGTAACATCTCATATTTCTGCTTGCATTTGTTTTAAGCGGATCTGGAAGGCGTATCGGCTCAAGGAATTCGCATATTGTCAGGTTCATATCCGAATTTCACCCTTTCCTATTAGCTATTTCATATTTTCACACATTTGCTGGCCCTTACCTGGTCCGTATATCTCTTGTGTCCTTTATCTTTGTCATAAGTATTCTATGATTCTCTGTTAGTTAAACATTTCAATTATATGAATTGGTTGTTACGAGTTCTCCTAAAAGTGAGAACTTCTCAGACGTTGTTCTTCCACCGATAATTTCCTAGTGGCGTCTTGTAGCGCGGCTACAAAGCCAATTACGGGTCATCTCTACGCATCTGAGAGTCCTGGCCCGAGTGCAGAGTAGCCTTGAGGAAAATCTCACGGCGGATGATTCCGGGAAAAAGGTGTAGGGGTGTGTGCTTCAATAGTCGAAGACCGAATTTTTTAAAATAATAATAATATATATTTATTCCACATTATGGTACATGAAATTATAACAGCTTACTCAAGCATGAGTTTTTACAAGGTGGAATATAGGCACCCCTGTGGTAAGAACCAGTGTTAGGGTTGCCATCTCTTAAATTAACAAGCTGACGGCTGGTGCGGCCAAAAACAAAAGAATATACCATAAGTAATGAGTCTAAGTACGCTTTTCTTTAAAGTGTGTTCCTTTGAGAATATTATGAAAGATTGAAACATAAAAATAAATGAAAACAAATACATTAATTACCATGATACATAGAAATATTCCATACACTGTACAGAAATCAGACTAATAACATACAATGTTAAAATAATGTGCAAAGATAGTATTTACAAGTACTCTTCAATATTGTCTATGGAGAACAACCATATTGTCAATTCACGTAAAAACAACGTGAATGACTTTATAGAGGTGATATGAAATGGTAGGAGGTTAAACATCTCAGTATCACAATATAAATAAAACCTTCTAAAAGCTTCGTCATTCGGTTTTGGAATAGTTACTCTATTCCGTGGCCTCAAGCCATGATAGGAAATATTTACATAGCCAGTGACATTGCGGAATAATCGAGAGCGCTCGTTATGAACTTATTTTTTTGGTGATTCTTTGGTTAGTTAGGTGACGGGATTAACCTCTAACTATTCGAGCACAACCATCGGAATATCGACTCATCTTTCGTTGCGGCTGTCGCTCGTTTGCGTAAAATTTTCATGTCGTAATTCGAAAAACCAGTTGTCATGCCTCCGCAAGGTTTACACGTAGGACCACGGTTTTGTCCAACTCTTATGATGTTTACCTTTGAGAAATTTGAATTTAATGCTTGTTTTCGGGCTGGCCTATCATGTTGTGTGCCATGCAAGCTGCTGCACCGACAAGTCTGCAAATCGCGTTTGTCGGCAACTACAGATTTACAGTGTTTTTGGGCGGAAAATTCTACATTTAGGATTAATATCGCTATTTTTACTGCGTCGTATTTGGACAACTCGTCTTATTCTTTCTTGCTAGGTCTCCTTTTATACCTTCCACTTAAAAAATCCATCGTGCCATTATAAACTTAGAACTCCAAAACATCACAAGCTGATTTAGGGAATTTTTCAACAAACCTCTTTCCCTGCCAATCGTCGAAGGAAACATTTCCCTATGAATGCATATGTTACAATAGCCTATTTCGGCGCCGGCAGGAGACCGTCTGCTCTCCCGGCGACGACGGATCCGTCCCCGGCTATCACTCCAATCCAGCGAATGCCTCGCTATTGCTTTGCCAATCCTCACCACATATGAAACAATGAATGAATCACCTTTTTATGCTATCAGTGGCCAACTGCATTACTCAACGGTCCACCACGTAGTATCATGACCCCAAGATGTGATTTTTTTATAGAGAATAAATAGAAGCGACAACTATGAGCTTCCCCAAAATATGTAATAATATTTTTCATCACAAATTTCTGCCCAGTCGACTGGTGCCGTTTTGTAAATCATGCCTTCAATTCATCAATGCCTCCAGAAGAAAATTGCTGTTTTTCATTCCTTCGTCATCAATACATCTTTAATAAATTTCAACTGGAGCATGAAATAATTCTCATTTTTGACCGCGGTAGTGTTCTCCTAATAAAATTCGTCCGCAGCACCGTTCTTTCTCGCACCCAACTCCCAGAGACACCATGCAAGTTAGGCTACGCATATGCCTGAATTCCAAATAATTTTCGTGTAAATCTTTTCAAAATTTTCACTCCGGGTATGACAATACCACGCGGGGCAAAAATAGTGATAACTTGTGTAATTGAAAACATATGTTTTAGGAGTAACTTCCTAACTAGTAAGCCATGAAGATAATTGAAAATAATAACAATGCCAGAGTGAGTATTGGGTGCAAAGAAGCAAGTGAATTTCTTATAAATCAGGTAAGTCGCGTGGACAGGAAGAAATCTTGTCGAAAAAAGTGGCGCCGCCTGTCGAGCTGATTTTGACACGAGTGACCACCGAGGTGCGTCGGATGCCCATAATCCGTTTCATAAATCATCCCACTATTCAGCAGGAAAAGAACATCCTTTCGATTTTTTTCCAGTGCGTCCATCTCCACTAATAACGCGGCGTTGATCTCCATTTACGGGCGTGATTTTTTTTTAAATTGACAAAGGAGGAGCGACTCGATCGAGCGTACGACACTTGGCTGCTCTTCTCTCTTTGGTGGACTTTGTAACTCTCCCTCAAAGTAAGAAATCCCGCCAGTCGACAGCAGAGCAGCGCTCTCCTTCTCCGCCCGCCGCTCTCTGCATTCTTGTGACAAACGAGGAGCGGCCCCCGCCCGCGCGTCGAAAAAAAAGAATGAACCCGTCTCCCAAGAACCCCCATCCCCCCCAATGCCCGACACCCGTGCCTGCAGAGAGAAAGAGAGAGCGCGTCATAATTAATGTATGCGGACCCAAGAAGAAGAAGGGACTCTTTTTATCGATTCCGTTTCGTATTCCTTCTTAAGCGCTATTTCAGTAATTGTGCGGTTGATCTCCGTAACGATGACACTCACATTACTGGAATCGTTAGCGTTTAAAGGCATGTTATGGGCGCCATGCTCTGCTGCCCTACCCCACGCCAATTCCACCCCTCTTCTGTAACGACATGCCCTTGGGAAACTTGTTTCGTGTCGGAGAACGTCCTTAATACTTCTTTCTTCCTTCCTTCGTTGGGAGTCGAGGAGACTTCCTTGCCATTTTGTCGTCTTAATCCTCTCCTCTCTTATTCACAAAGATGGCTCTCGTGATGAAATCTCATTATCGCCTCTATCTCTTATATTTCTGCTTTTATGACGGACGTTTTCATTGAGCCATTGAGTGAATTAGTCGGCCGTTTTCATTGGTCAGATGGATTACACGCACTCGCCCGCGATGAGTTCGCTCGCGCTCTCGCAACATCAATGCAAGTTATGTTCTTACTATTCGTTCGCTAAAACGGTCTTTGCAGCATTTCAGGTTGACTAAGTATTTTTTCCATCGTTGGCGTGATTCTCACCAATGTTTGTGCGCGCATTTGCATTTTTGTAGCAGTGCATGATTTGGTCTCGTGATCTTCGGTCATTTCTCTTGATGTATCCCTTGTTTGTATCACTTTTTCTCATTTTTCGGTTATTTAACTGCTGAAATTATTTTTTGTTTCACTCCCATAGTGGCGGAGTTACGATCGCTCTCTCGAAAAATCAGAGGAAGCTACGTGGGTGCCATTCATTCGTGGATCAGTCTTTGCAGCAATATTATCATTCTATTGTAGTGAACATGCTCCTGTGTAATTTTTGCTCTCGGTCACTAACGCCCTTGGTTTGAATGCTACTTGATTTGGTTTCCATCTCTGTTTTGATCTGGTTCTTGGGGTTGATATCGTACTTATAATCTCTTCAATTAGTTTTTTTACTCAACTAATATCAGAAAATTTTTCTCGAATGGGAGGCGGTTGCAGAGAAGGGGAAATGGATATTAAATTGTAATTACCACTCTCGCTGGATCGGTATTTTTTTCTGTGACGAATTAATCGCTTATATAGTATAATATCATCATGAAAAATTCACCGCCTGTAAGTATAAAGAAGTATCCTTTATCTCAAATTTGATAATTTTACTTCTTACTTTTAAATAGTTTTCTCAGGTGTAATTTTTTAATGCTCGAGATAAAATCAAATGTCGAATAGGCTTCACTCTGCCTTTTCTGTCAAATTCTAGATGACAGTATAAATTGCATGTGAGTAATCCGTCACCAAGTAAAACCCCTCGGAAGGAAGGCATGCGTCCTCATAATGATAGCTTATTTGAGCAGGAAACGAAAGTACAGCGAACTTCCGCAATAAATGAGGATGCGATATGAATTTCTTGTGAAATTTATGGCGGTATTCAATGTACGATCCTGGAACTTCATCTGATTTTTTAATTATTCTATTTATAGACATTTTTGCTTCCATATTTGTGGACGAGAGGTAGGGTTGGTTCTTGAATTTGTGACCGAGATTATCCTTAGTATTGCGTGAGTGTCAATTGAAATATTTGTCTGTTATGCACGCAATCGGTTTTGAATGATAGCCCTTGTAGCCAACTGTAATCTCCACCGCTGCTGTGTTCGGTGTTTAAAGGCTAATTCGGTAATCACATTGTCATCAATGCCACTGTTGATACAAATTCAAATTCGGTTATATTCTTTTCTCTCGTTGTTATCTTTCGGAAATTTATCGTTTCATTACGTGAATTGTTATTTTTTAAGATACATTTAGAGTCACATTGTTTATTTTTGGCAACATTTCTACTTTTTTGTATACCGCATTATCATAGCTGAGACAGATAATCCTCTGCATCATCAGATATTTGTGAAGGACTTCGTAATCAGTGATAGCCAAGTGAACGCACTCTCCAGCTTTGAGTTAATGGAAAAATTCTTGTTGTCATTTGATATGCTTAGTAAGGTTCGTATCAATTAAAGATATTAAAAATACAATTGATCCCCGCGTCGACTTTTGAAAGAATATGTGAAGGCATTCTTTTAGAATAATGGGATCCTTTTGTGGGTATAACTGGTTTCTTTCAATTTTTTTGTGTATTTGAAAGTAGAAACAACTTTCAAATAGTTACACTTTCTTAGCTCAGACTATTTTCGGCTTTCCATGCTAACCCATTTCAAGTCGTCGTTTTTTTCCCAAGCGAAAGGATGCTTGTTGTTGGCATATTTGTACGTTTTAATCTCTATTTCAAAGTTTATGTGTCACATACTTCTGTCTTGGCTTATCCTTTTTTCCCAGCATCATAAGCAGTGTCAAATATATACATTGGTTGCCAAGCAGTCACTCTGATTGCGTTTACATTTCGGTGGCCGTTGGAAACATTCCTGTATTTTCTCCACTCCACTGTTTGACATGTGTGGATATTGTCTTTCTTACCCTATTTTCTATATATTATATAACATTCTTATGGCTCGTCTATTTTTTCTATAGATTGAGATCTTCCGATTGAGGGAATAGTGCTCCAAAGAGGTCAGCTTTACTTATTTCCGTCTGCTAGAACGTTAGTCACTGCTGATCGAGAGAAAGAACTTTATATTCGTTGTTTTCTACATACCTATCTTGAAGTCTTACCATTAACTTGCAATCTCGTTTCCCGGCAAGGATATCTCTCAGTGGCCTCCAAGAAGCTTCTCCTCTGCCGCTAGTAATAGGATTAAACCTTATCTTTCTTGTCTGCAATATTTTTTTGTCTTTGCGCGACGCGTTTCTTCTTGTAATGGCATCATAAACTACTTGCGTTACGAGGTTTGTGTGGATAAAAACGTTGCCTCAATAAAGATTGAATCAATCCATTAAAGGCCGATGTCATTACTTTATTGATAAGTCTTTATTGATACTTAAATGCTGAATTAAGGCAACGATTTCTTGTGCCATCAAAATTTATCCTGAACATGCAAAATGTTCTACAAAATGTCTTATCTTTTTTAAACTCGTCGCGTTTATCCTTCTTTCTTCGTGCGCGGATCCGTCATGTGAGTCGTGGCTGTGTGCAATTACTCACCGTTGATATAATTTCGGATGGTCGTCAAATTTTGATTGACATTTTTATAGCCTCAGTCACTTCTATCCAGCGGCTATTGATTTCTTAGCCATCCATGAAAATCGAGCAACATGTTAAAGCCGTAATGTCCAACCGTTTGAAACAACAAACAGTCCATCAACCAGTCCAGTTTTTTCATTTTAATTATTTCATTCTTTGATACTTGAAGACCATCCGCTTTAATTCATAAGTGAACGTTTCAATCCTGGAAGATGTTAGCTTAAAATAGACGTCGGCCAGAAATCGCAGGAAATCTTCAGTCACTACTCAGGAAAAATTTTATGCTCGCATGTTCGACTAATGGACCAATCAACATGTCAAGTCAATAGACATTTATTTCCTTTGCTGCCAGTGTATATGAATATTTGCACAGTTTTTTAGGTACAGTTATAAATTACAACTTGTAGTACGCTAGACGTGAGGGCAATCGGGAAAACCCCACTTGTCAGGCCGCCCCGTGACACATCACCATTTGGTAAAATCCTAAGATCCAAGCTAGATGGGGTGTAATTTTTCCATGTACACTAGGCCGGCCCTTATTTTTCAGAATTGCGAAAAGTTATGTTTTCCTGGTCTCAAAATGATCCAAATGGTGTTCATATTCACGTGTTAAAATTTGGTTACTTTAAAATAACGGCAACCCGTGCCCCAAGGGCCCTAAGTACTAAGGACCCTCAATTGAGTTTTTTGGGGCCAAAAAAGCGCTATTTCTATGTAAAACGTAAACCCTTTAGGGCCGATTTTCTGTTTGTTTTAGCCTATCTCTAAGCGTTTAGGCGATATCATCCGTCGTAATGCAATCCCCCCCCTAGGGCGCCACCTCGCACCGCGGCACCGCTGAGGTATGTCCCGCACCACTTACTAGAGACTTCCCCTCAACCCCCTCCCCTCCCTCGGCAAAGACTTTGCTCCTGATATCAAGGTCTAGCCTATGAAGAAATGTGCTTACCTAAGAAAGAATTTAATTGCCATATCAATACTTCCAATCCAAGAGATCAATTTATTTTCACTCTGTCCATGAATTTCGGTACATTAACCAAAATAAAATAGATTTTCATTGTATTTCTAATTTTTCACTGACATCCTATATTTGGCAATGAAAGTGCCTTTCCGCACGTAAGGGTTGTATTGCGATGAAAAGTCACACTTAGTAATAAATTTTGAAAGCTCTCTTCCTTCAACGTGATTGCCTAAAAATCTGGAATTAGTTTCACTCCTCTCGCTGCACAA
The DNA here is from genome assembly GCF_921293095.1 of Ischnura elegans. Taxonomy (NCBI): domain Eukaryota; kingdom Metazoa; phylum Arthropoda; class Insecta; order Odonata; family Coenagrionidae; genus Ischnura; species Ischnura elegans. The sequence goes on from NC_060248.1 coordinate 123,944,916, forward strand.
TCATTTCCCACTTGGTGACCCCGAATAATTCGCAAATCGTTCTTGTATGTTCATCCCATTCTCGCATGTTCACATCAAAGAATGCAATGCATATTTACAATACATTAAATAGCTTTCTCGAATTAGTGGTGACAAAATTTGGTATAGATACCTTAGTCATGTCTTTACGTTTATAGAATGCCTTCTTCGGTGGATCATATTTTCCTACGCAAGACCACATACGGCGTATCACGTTTTTTTTCACACCTAGAAATGGATCCGTCAAAGAATGACAGGCCTACCAACTCCTCTTTCATGTACCACAAGTGGTTTGAAAACCTCTTTTGTGCTGCTTTCGCTATGTCTAGGTTAACACTTTCGTAATTAACAAGTCTTCGTAGGAACTGCGGGTCACTGATGGGATCTAATGCAACAAAAGGAGCGGAGAACCACATCTTTTCATTTCTTCTTGAATGTATTGAAATCTATTCAACCAGTAACTGCATTTCGTTCTCCTCTTTATTTGCATGAGAACTTTATTTCTTCAGCCCAAGCACATTTATCCGAGAGATTAACTGTACTTTCCTCCTCGCGCGTCAAAAATTCAATGGTACCGCTCCTTGCAGTGTCAAGCAAATCATCAAGTTTTGTTACGAAAGATTCTCTTCTCTTCATATCCACTGTAGTTCGCACTCTCTTTATGCCGTTGCACGTTCATCCATTCTTTGCGTCATTTTTCTAACTTTTCAATCGCCTTATTTTCCGTAACAACTGGAATTCTAGTATTATACTATGGATGAGACGCATTTCTCACGGTTTTTCTCGCACTAAGTCTTACAAATTTCGAACCCATTAGGTGATAGAGAAAACACACAGTACTTCTCTCACTGTCGGTAAATTTGAGCCGAGTATTTCTTCACCTTCTTTTCCAACCAGTTCAATGCCTGGATTTAGTCTTGATTATATGCCTTTCCTTGTTGGTCTATTCTTAAAATGAACGTCACGTTCATGATAAAGTATTTATTTCACCACTTTTCTCCTTACATCTGAAAAAACTTAGCACTTCCTATCCTTTGCACACTATACACAAGAACTATCTCTATTTATCCACAGTGATCTACATCCGTGAACTGACTGCCTCGTTTCTTCTTCCTTGAATATTTCTATCTACTGTTGGAGCCCTGGAAGCCCTGCTCATTCCCTTCATTCCTTTATTATTCATAGACACATTTCTATCACATGCTTATAATATTTTGTACATAAAAAGCACTTTGGAACAAAGCCTTCTGGAATGGTTCGCGGCCGTTTGGCGGCAAAAAATCAAGGTTTAAGGGGTAGGTACCCAGTACATAGGACGGCGTTGAAGGGTTAAAATTGACATTATAGGCTTTAACAACATTAATCATGACACAAGAGGAACAACCTATTCAATACTGTACCACTAGCATTTAAATCTTGTCATCAGGAGCAAAGTCTTTGCCGAGGGAGGGGAGGGGGTTGAGGGGAAGTCTCTAGTAAGTGGTGCGGGACATACCTCAGCGGTGCCGCGGTGCGAGGTGGCGCCCTAGGGGGGGATTGCATTACGACGGACGATATCGCCTAAACGCTTAGAGATAGGCTAAAACAAACAGAAAATCGGCCCTAAAGGATTTACGTTTTACATAGAAATAGCGCTTTTTTGGCCCCAAAACACTCAATTGAGGGTCCTTAGTACTTAGGGCCCTTGGGGCACGGGTTGCCGTTATTTTAAAGTAACCAAATTTTAACACGTGAATATGAACACCATTTGGATCATTTTGAGACCAGGAAAACATAACTTTTCGCAATTCTGAAAAATAAGGGCCGGCCTAATGTACACTTGCAATTGTCTACGAGATGTTTTAAACTCCAGTTAAAATTGTATATATTGAATGCACTGAACACCATTTGTAGGTACCTTGAAGATGATCCAGTTACGTCGAAACCTGGGTCGGAATAAATATTAAAATTCTGGAAAGTGTTTATTTCAATCGCCACCAAAGAATGGCATATTTCTTAATTTTTGCAAGGAGAATTAGATTATCTCTTTTGAATGGCTAAATTCTAAAGTTTATAAATTTTTCCAATTTATTTTATTTTCCGCGTATCATTAGTCAAATTTTTTTAGCTTAAAAATCTAACATGTTCTTCAGTTATCAACGATAGCATATTTTCTCAATTACCAGTGGAAGTAATATTACTTAGCGACTTCATGTTAGATGTACAATATTACTTTAATTGGAATTGCGTCGAGTTCTGCTTTTTTGTACACATGAAATCTTCTTTCGATTTTTGTATTTTTTAATTAATATACATACTGACTTGAAAAAGCACAAAGTTCTTCTTCTTAATTTTAATAAGTTCTTCTTTTAAATTTTAACCACGCATGGCGTTTTCGCGTTCCCAGTGCCATTTAAAACTAAGACTAAATCTTCATAAAAAGTTGCACGTTATGGATGAAAGGTGGTGAGGAGATGGGAACTTTTCTCCTTCCGTCGGAGAGCAAACGTTCGTGAGGAGCTTTGCAATCGCTTCCCGTGTTTTGCGCGGTTCGCTTCGGCGATGCGTCGTCCGCCCGCCGCCGGCCGGAGATGCGTCAGCGGCCGAGGACCAGGCCGATCGGCCCAGCGGCGCCCTCTCCTGACTACTTGCAAACTACCCGGCATTGATCGCATCATTTTTATCGCTACGGCGTCTTCTACCGCCTGCCCCACTACTCTAAACTTGCTCAACCGTCCTGTAAACTTCTTTCTTGCTGTTGCCCGCCATCGAATCCCCACACTCAGATATTACGCCCGTGACGCTATCCTTTCCTCCCTCAGGATATCTAACATAACAAGCCGCCGTGTCTTATCTGACCTCATGTTTCTGCATAGAATCTTTAGCGGTTCTCTGCGGACAAACGAAATTCTCCCTCTTTTCCGTTTTCATATTCCTCCTCGCCCCTCACGAAACAACTCTCTGCTTCACATTCCGCGATTCCGTCTCTCCATCTCTCAACGCTCTCTTCTACCGAAGCCCCTCCTTGTTTAATTCCAAAGCTTAAAAAATCCCTTCCCTGGACCTATTTTCCTCTGACACTCGTTACAAAGCCACCTTCAAACGCCATTTGAATTATTCACCATTGTCTAATCAATAGTGCCCCTTCTTATGTTTAGTAATTTTGTTTCCTGTTAGTTTTTATTTTTTTGTGCTATTGTTTGTTATCTTTTAGGTATTATTTATTTAAGGAAGAGCAATGGGTGTCGCACTCAACGACATGAATACTATTGAGCGTGGAGACACTTGTTCTTTTTCATTTGATCAACTAGATATGTGCCAGCATAATGATGATGTGGAAATATTTTTACCTCATCCAATATGTGTGATAATGTAGGTACTGAATCTTTTACTTTGGTGATGCTCCCTTGTAACCCAAATATATCGAAGTATCGAATCCCAATGCTGAATTATTGTTAATTAAAAAATTGTAAAGGACGCTCTGCCTTGTAATTTACTTTTGGTTTGGTGGTATTTAATAAAGTTAACGTTCTACTGTCAACGCATCATATTTTTTTCATCGTTGGGGCAGTGCATTGACAGAAATATAAATGAGATTTTTGAACCTATCAGTTTAGGTTTACTTAGGACATGAAGTTTAGTGTGGAACAGCTCAACTTTCTACTTAATTGTGCCAGCCGCAAGGATCATGGCAATTCCCATAATCAGCCAAAATATTTTTTTTCGTTATATGTAATGCTCTGAGCTGTTTTTGGAGGAATATATATTATTAAGTAGTCTGGTTTGTAATAATTAGCCAATTCACGGCGAGTGTTTAGGGGCGGGGATTTTCTTTCGGTGGCTCAGACGCTTTTAGAATCAATCTTTTAGCTTTTTTCGTATGATTATCTCCCGCCCTGATGTCTCCCGAACATTTTGAAGCCTAATGAAATTATTTTTATCAAATCTAGCATGAAAACGATCGGTTTGCGGTCGTAATGTCGACGATAGTCCCGGGAGATCAATTCCGTCGTGTCAGTCGGTGAGATTGTCGCCGCAGTTAAGAGTTTTGGGGGGGGGGGGTCACCAAAGGACCCCCCCCCCCACTCCTCACCGATTGCAGCCTTGCCGAATGGGCGGATGGCCTTTTTCCCCTTTGCTCTGCCGCAGGGCCCACGCTGGGGCCCGCCCCTTGGACCCACGAGAGCATTTGTTCATTTGGCAGGGTGCCTTCATGGGCGGGACCTCGAGAAAGGGTTCCAACAAGGGTTCTCTGCACCTGGAAGCACTTCGCCATCATCATCGTGCACTGTACTGCACGACCACGAACGATGGCCGCCAACTTTGTAGTGAGTATCGATAAAAAGTAAGGGACTTGTTTCCTGGTCCCTACGCTCCATCGAATCAAAATCTATGCATTACCCTTCGTACAAGAAGCTAGTGGCCAATACTCATATCATGGAAAAACATTTTTTTTTAATGTTAAGAGGAAATAACATCAACTATAAAACAATTTTGCTACCAATCCTAGTGAGAAAATAAAAATGCCGAGCGGTCTGAGAAGTGCCACTCTCGCGTTCAAATATTTATCCGTTTATTTCGATTTTTTTTACATTTCTCTCGTTTATTCATTTCATTAACGATAGGGACTGACGCAATTTTGAACCTTTGTTTGCCTACGCCCGAGTAATACGAACGGATACTTCTACACCATCCACGACACCTGTCATTAATCGCTTTCTCACGTTTTAAAACGAAATCCAATTGAAAGCCACTATAAATATAATTTGTTAATTTATTTAGACACATCAAAGCATGTTAAATAATAATACTGTATCAAATTTTCTCTGAGTCCGAGTCGGTAGTAGAAAAATAGGCATATTAGAATAATAGATTAAATTCTTGCAGCTACCTTAATTTCGCCATTTCTGGCTACTGGCGTTCCGCAATAAGCAATGGGGTGGTTTCCTATTATTTTTAATTGCCTAGATCGAAAGAAACTCCTGAAGTACGCATTTAAAGCTCTTAGATTTTCAAATGACGATATCTATTTTTCGCGTTAGCCGAAAGGAGAAATTTTTCAAGCGCGCGAAAACGCGACGGCTAAGTAGGAATGATGGAAAAAGTCCGTGTGACGTATTTCTGGTTCCAGCTGTCGGCGTGTCATGAGACCTTGGGGCGAGGCTTGAGCGCTGATACGACGCAGGCTGCTGGCAAGTAGCTGAGTACCCTGCTAGCAGGTAGCGCTTGGCTTAAATAAGGATTATTAATACCTTATCAAACGAAGAAAACTTTCCGACCTTAGCCAGTTTTAATAGATGATTATTAAGACATATTTCCCTGATCTCTGTGCCTCGTGCATGCATTGGTAATATCAGACGATGTAAAATTCCTATCTACTCGTATAGAAACTAGGTTCTTGTGACGTCACGAGGAGTGGAATCGCATGGTCGCCAATCTGGACTTTTTCAAATGAGGGTAAAATTGACCATTGCCATTCTTCTAAACTGGGATTTATAAAACCAAAGAATTTTCATATGAGGTAAGGAATCGCAATCAATGCATTTCGTTTTCTTTGATGAAGGAAACTACCCTATTCAATCATGGCTGTATTTTTTCAAAATCCTTAAAGAATTTTTTTTCATCATGAAAAACTGATGTGGCACAGAGTGAGACCGAGTCCTGTTGCGTGGCACAGTTGTCGCTGCACTACGCGAGGAAGTCATTAATTCAAACACACTCTTTTTCCCTCCTTGTTTTTATTTTCAACTCTGCTCCGTCAGCGTTTTTTCGAGTCGCGTATTCCCGTGTAATTAAACGCAATGACAACGGCGATCACACGGCTCCCGTATTCCGCGCACCCTCATTGTGTTTGCCCACTTCGATACCTACCCTCTCTCTCTTTTTATTGCCTCGACGCGGGAGTGGATGGAGAAAAAATTGAAAATCTCCCGTTAAGTGAGGAGCTCTAGAGCGCCTTTCAAATCGATTCCCTCCTCCGCCTACCCCTGGCAAAAAAAACACTCTCGCGCAGCAGCGGCGCTGAGACGGCATTTGTTTTTCGTCCGTCTTCCACTCTTTTACTCGCTCAGCTCGGCCAAAGAGCAACAGGCGCGAAAAATCCCGGCAAACAAATGACTCTTCCTCCTCCCTTTGGGTGGACATTGGGGGGGGGGGGTGCCTCTCTGGCCTTATAGGCGCCTTCCACCGGCGCCTTCTTCTCCCGTTGGGTGAGCGAGAATCGATCCACTGGATTCGTCCTTCAGGACTGTCCATCGATTGGAATGAAAAGCACTCAGTCTGGACAGAGGCCGTTATTGGAGGACTGGCGACATTGTTGTTGAGGTGCCATTACGACTGAGCAATTCAAAATTGATAAATTCCGCATAGTTTAAAGTTTTGTACTTGCGCATGACATAAAATAAAAATACTTTGTTCTATTCCACACTTTATTTTAATAGTACGACCCGGGTTTCTGCATATCATGCTATCATCAGGATATGCAGAAACCCGGATCTTACTATTTAAAATAAAGTGTGGAATAGATCGTCAACATCTACATAATACCCCGCAAGCCGCCTAAAAGGCGTGTGGCAGGGGGTGTTAGGACACCAGCCGTTTACAGCTAAAAAAAAAATGAAGTGCTCTAACGAGGTTGGGACGTTTATTAAAGTCCTATATGGTTCGGGGGAAAACGAATTCCCATATTTATCCGTTCGGCAAAATATCTCTCTTAATTTATCGCTTCTATCGGACCTGGAAATATAGTGTGGCTCTAATATTATGTTCTCCGTGTCGCTCTTAATGATATCCATTCTCGATTGTTCAAGCAATCTAAGCCTAGCGCGCAGCCTCCGAGTCTCCAGCGGCTCCCAGCCTAATTCGCTTAACATCTTGTTAACACTGTCTGTACGCCCGTAGCATATCAAAGTATTTTTATTTTATGATGAAGCAGTTCCACAAAGTAACGCCGGAGACCGTGTCTTATATTACGTATGGCATTCATCTTTGATGAAGGAAACTACCCTATTTAGTCGGTTAGCGGGTCGTACGTTCTCAGTGTTGGTTCTTGCTCCTGGTGTCGGGAAGCGAATTATCACACACAAATACTTAAAGTTTATTCCCATTTCAAATACCCATTGCAAATCAATAGAGAGAGCAAGTATCAAATAATGAACTTTTGCGTCTAGAAAAGCCAAAATTAGGATATTACCGATGTCTCGGGAAGGAGAGGAAGTGCTGGTGATAGCGAGGGTGGATAGTGAGGCGTTTCGACTCCCGCTGACGGATACATTGTCACTGACGGGAATCGAGTGACCAGTGAGCAGGCTATTCTGAGACGACACAAAACAACACATTTATGCATATTTTTGGAAATGGAAATCTTCCATTTCCGGATCACTACACCATTTTCATAGATATGCGTCATCCTCAGGTACTGGAGATGCTTTCTATCTGTCAAAATTTTTGCGTTAAATCGATAGAAAATTTTGAATCAAATCAAATATTTGAGAGAAATTGGAAGGCGAGACGCGAAATGGTGGATCCGAAGAAGCCGTGGTAATAGATAACATAGATCGCTAGTCATATCGTTTATGGAAGCATGTAATTTTATTTACCCTATCTACATGACTTATACAGGATTTTGTCTTACCAATTGTATGGCTATTCTCGTTCGTAAGGAGCCCTCAATCGGCGTATCCTCCGCAATACAACCGGAATTACTTTTCGGGGTTATTCTCGCATCAATTTTTGCGATAATTTTCGTGAGGAAGAGGTTTTCTTCCATGAATACCACTGGAATATGCGGAACGAAATTTTTTCTCCAGTTTTAACTTCATCGAAGTTTGTTTAATTCATAATTATAACCATTTGGCCGTGAAAGATCTCTCCAGACTTCTGCGATGAGCTCAAAGGGAAGTTTTGTTTATGTTCGTGTTGCGTGTGTGCAGAAGTATATTTAAGGCATATGATTAGAAGCGTTGCTGGAATAAGAGCGCTTTAAATGTTCAGAACACGCAAGTAGTTGGAAAGCTTTATTTGAAAATATCTTGAATTTCATCGAGATTACTTTTTCCACGTTGGGTGAAGTAGGGTGCGTGGGCCTTGAGATAAAAGTCTCGCCTAGCACAATGATCATTTTCTTCTGTTCTTACGACAGGAGTTCTACCTCAGTTGCAGCGGGCATCTTCAGGTTGTTCAGTAGCTACGTACTTCAGGTCCCACAACGAATCTCACTGAAAAGAAATTTCGTGAATTTTGTTAATGCTTTGGCTCAACGCTTGATTACAATGAAACCATTCTTTAAGGGTTTCGTGATTGTATGTTTTACTTGGATCTAGAACTTTGAACTTTTACCGAGGCCATCATTAGTGGCAATCACCATTTAAACACCTGCCGATTTTTGCAGTTCTTTACACTTTGAAAAGTTTTTTTTCGATCCCTCTTCGTTGGTTGTGTTTGATATGGGCTTGAAGATTCTCATTACCGTATTTTGTTGTGCAGCTTTAGGAAAGCAATTTGTATTACTCCGAAGAATGGAGTTGCTTTACTCTTTTTATAATAATGGTCTTATTTTTTATTGAACTATATTTCTTTATATATGGCAACTATAGCAAATTAGAAAGTTTTTTTAAATCAGAGTACATCCTGAGAAAGATATGGTAGAGGAACTCATTGAGAATATAATAAATGCTGTGCTATGATTGAAAAAAAACTGCGATGAGTTTATGCAAAAAATATTCAATGGCCAAACGAGGATAAATTTTCGTGCAAACCACTTTTGATGAAAACTCGTAGCAAACTCGTAGAAGTAAGAAGCGAGTTTGAAAAATATTTATGAGGTGCGCACCTAAGTTCCCGCTGTTTTTTGAACGAAAATGCAGCGTTATCGTGATAAAATAGTTATAAATAAATCATTCAAAGTATTGTCCATCGCTAGCTACAACTTTTCACCATCAATGTGGCAGAGGCCAGTACCGTAACTGTAAAAGTGTTCATATTTTGAGGCTACCCACGAATCATGCCTTTTTTTTGTGACTTCGTATTAGCGCAACTGCAGATCAGCCAGACCATTTGCCATATAACAGAACAAGTGATAATTGCACGGCGTAATATCTGGGGAATACAGCGGGCGGGAGTCAGGACTTCCCATTTGGGCGTTTACAGGTAGGTTTTAACGGGTTTTGCAACGCGGGGTCGAGCGTTGTAGACTCATTTAGAATCATAAGGAATCCAAGTTCCTTGCTTTTGCATAAATCCCAACGCATCCAATCGCTTGGAAATGGATTGGTGGGTAACTCTTAACGCATAAGCTAGCTCTTCTTGAGTTTGGTACTGATCTTCATCGAGCAATGCCTCCAATTCAGCGTCTTCGAACGTTTTTGGTCCTCCTTCACGTCAGCATTGGAAGCAGAAGAGACGGAAGCAATCACGGCTTGTTGTTTCACTTGGAGCAGCATCACCGTAAACTTTTTGGAGCTCTCGATGCACTTCAGCCTCTGTTTTCTTCGAATGAAAGAAGAAAATAAACACTCCCCGCGAATGAAGGTTACCTGGTACAAACTTGGACATTTTCACGCAAAAATAAGGATATGACGTTAAAAAAGAAACTAGCCATTGTTGTCAAGCGGTTTGTTTACCAAATGTGTAAGCTTGATTCGTGATTTCCGATACGTCAAAATCGACCATTAATCAATGATAGAGCCAACTGTTAACAAACAGCGGGAACTTAGTTGCGCACCTAATAGAAAAAAATGGATAGGAATCATTTTGACGCCTCCTGAAGAGATAGTCTAACGATAATGAAATAAAGTAGATTCCGGTTTAATGGAACATATCGGGACTTGTGCAGTTTGCCCCAATTAAGCGGCTACTCCAATTAGGCGAACTATCCTGTACATGGGCATAAACAAACGTTGAAATGACAGAAAGAAGATTAAAGAGTATTTATAATGGAACATAAGTTTATTAAAATATTAAATTGATTATTAAATCAGCGAGTTTAATTAATTTATTATAATTTTTAAGAATTATAACAAAATAGTTAAAAATATTTTTCACAGCCTCGGGCGACGCCGAATGAATGTATTTTACTAAGTCCTATTAAAGAAAAGTCCTTTCCTCTTGCGTATAGTATAACAACAAGAGCTTTCAAAATAGGGCAAGAATAGGAAGATTAGTGAAAAATGAGAGTAAATCAAAGGAGGAAAATATAAAAAATAGTATTCTGAAAACAAAAAAATTTAATTTCGTTGCGAGTATAGAGTCTATTTCGCCGACTCATGGCCCAATCAAGCGGCATGTTGTCCCAATTAAGCGGAGAATACTCGGGGATATTCCTCTATTGGGTTCTGTTCTTCAAGATCTGCCCCAATTAAGCGGCTGCCCCAGGTAACCGGTGGACCCATTAAACGGAATCTACTGTAGAAGTTGATTCGTTGGTTGCGAGTGTGGCATTGTGTGTTTCCAAACGCGATATCGCTTTGGCTGTGTTTTGGGGTGCTTTCTCGTGGGGCGCTGTGAGTGGAATGCGGTCGACGACGACTTCGCGCGCGGCTAGGAACCCGCCACTCGGACGATCCCTTCGGCGGCGGACATCTCTCCCAGTGACTAGTCGACAATGACGCTCTTCTGCGAATTGAAATCTCTTAAAACACTGTTTATTTCTTATGATTCCAGTTTACGAATGGAAAGAACTGAAAGACGTAACCATTTATTCAAAAAATTAATCTACTTGGTGCGAAGGCTTCCGCGGTACTGGGGTGCCTATATAACGGCGGCCAAAACACGGCATAATCACTTCGACCTGAAGACTCCTGCTGGAATGCAAGAGAAACTGTTGTCCCCAACGCAACCACGACGCGGTGAAACCCGGAAAATGCAGCCTACATTAATTAATCTACTTATCTAGCATAATAAAGTGCAAAAAATGTATAACGCCACATAAATTTTAGTACTGTGAGGCCTAAGTTTCGACTTGGCCCGCCATCATCTGGCAAATTTGGATCGAAGACACAGAAAAAATAGTCGCTCACAACTTAATTCACAATTCCAAAAAAAAAAATCCTGATGATCTGAGTTTTTTTTGGAATTTTGGAAGGAATTTATGAATGATTTGCTACTTTTTCTTGTTCAGAATCTCGAGGGAAGCGTCTGTCGGCGCGAGGTGGCTTGTCCGAACGGTATGCCTGCCGATCGGCTGATGGGGAAGCTCATTCTGATCGGTGCGAAACGACGAAATACAGAATATGGCTCCAGGTATTAATTGATACGTTTCCATGGCAGAGTCATCCATCGTTTTCGGAGCTGGATTACCCAGATGCAAACCCGACAACAATTTACTATTCGGCCCTGCAAAACTTCGAATTTTTCATTGGAGTGGAGTGAAAGAACGCGCATATTTTCGTGTGAGGACTCGACCAAAACATTAGTGCATTGAGAATCCATTCGGATAGTCATAAAGTCATTTGTCAATAATAATAATATAATTTATTGTTCACAGATTGTTAGATTCGATTTTAATGGAGTGGGTTGTTTCATTTCGTGTTGGGTTGGTTTATGTAGAAACGGGTTGATTTACAAGCTGAAGAGTGTTGGATTACGTTGTGTTGGCTATCTTACTCAGAACTTCTTCCGGGAATAAGTTATATCAAAGTCGTTTTACACCCGCAGCATATCGGGAGATTGTGGTAAGGGCATATGGTCGGAGTCTAATCAGTCACGACTGAAACGTTTGAATGGTGTGATCGGAGATCACCCCGACGGTGTTTCATTTATTCACTGTTTCCGATATTTCATATTTCTCCATCATTTACCGAAATTTAGGCTTCCTCTTCACACAAAAGAACATAAAAACTGACAACGATTCATTTGCGCCATTTTAAATTTATTAGTGTAAACTGACTGGTTGAAGTAAGTAAGGTTTCGCCGGTACGGCAAAACGCCTTCATCGCGGCCATTCAATTTGAGGGCAACCTGAAGATGTTATAGAGGTGCAAGAAACACCCTCCTTGCTCGTAAGCGTGAATCACACGATCATTTTTTTCCGTCCCCTCCGAGCGATAGCTCCAGCTATAGCTCCAATTGTTGTGCAAAAGCCACCGTGTCACGCGATCATTTTCCGCGATGGCTCAAGGGACGTGAAAATGATAAGAAAGCGTCGAAACGCGACTTGTAGTGTTGTCGTGAATGAAGTGCCTAAGTGGGACCAGCACTATCTTCTCTTTTATATATTTTAGCACGATGAAAGAACGCGCATATTTTCGTGTGAGGACTCGACCAAAACATTAGTGCATTGAGAATCCATTCGGATAGTCATAAAGTCATTTGTCAATAATAATAATATAATTTATTGTTCACAGATTGTTAGATTCGATTTTAACATTGTTTTCAAACAATTTACAGCTCAGCAATCAGTTTAATGTCTTCGAATTGTAATATATTGAAATCGTTTACAAAGAAAATTTAAAGCAATGAATTAAGCAAATATCTTCCATTTAATTATTAAATTCATTACATTTACATTTTATATCCTGTCTCAAGTTTGGAACTAGATTACTGCATTAGTCCAGTTTGAAGTCAGAGTATAGAAATAAATTGAAAATCGTTAACAAATGCAAATATATAACACTATGCGGAACATGCATAAATGAATGTACATCAATGAAAAGGGGAAAGTCGGTTTGAAAAGTTTTGATTGGTCAGGCAATGAATTGAGTTAGCAATTTGCGTGATGGAGTGGCAACTGCAAACAATTACTTTTGGTGCACCATTTTGCTCGGCTGCCCCTCGTTGTATTGTTGTCTGCCGCCGCGACGCGCGTCAGCTGACCCAGGGCCCTGTGCAAAGGGGGTGGGGGAGTGTGGCAGGGAATGTCAGGGTGCGATTCAGAAGAGGGGGTTTGCGGGGGGAGAGAGAGAATGGAGAAATCGGATACGTGGGCGTCGCCCGGCTGCAGCCTTTCAAAACGAACACAGAGAGAGAGTACATACATGCAAACGCACACACGATCTCTTCAAATGCTAGGCCGTGGTGGGGGGGGGGGGGGGGGTACAGACAGACAGAGGTAGCAGGACCCCCCACCTCCCCACAATTTCTGCACCAAAGAAGACACCCTCTAATCCCGGTCGCACTGAAGCCGTACAGCAGATGCGCTATCCCAGAAAGCGACCAGCTCCCTCACCGCCACAGTGCGGAAACTGCGACCTGCCATTTTTCAGCGATGTTTTTCACCGTTGCCAAACTTAAAAACCTATGATAACACTTCATGCATGTACTTTGAATGAACGGCATCACTTTTATCCAATTTTTTATGCACATTTCCATAATTTTTGTGTCTCATTTTCTGACATTCATTTGTTGTTTGTTGTATTTCCTTTTTTATTTGTTAGTGTTTTGTGTTTGGCGCCATGGTGACAGTAAGAAAACAAGGGATTATTGTGGAGGAAACCATATTGATATGTATGGGATGAAGAAAGATAAAATAGTGCCGAATGATACTGAAATTTTTATTTTATTTAATCGCTGTGATACATTACTGTGTAATGGTGCGGCCCGCCACCTCGAAAGTCGCGGGTTGCACGCTTTTAAAAGTGCGTGGATTCTTGACCTTGGTGTCGGGAAGTGAATAATCACAGACAAGTATTTAAAGTTTTTTTACCCTAAGTTTTATTTCCATTCAAAAACCCAATTTCCAAATCAATTCAAGCAAAAGGCATGAAGTAGTAATGAATATTGTGAGTCTAGAATAGCCAAAAGTTAAGATATTACCAATGTCTCGGGAAGGAGAGGAGCTGCTGGTGATGGCACGGGTGGATAGCGAGGCGCTTAGGTCGCACGGGCCATAAGGCCCGCGCTTCGACTCTAACCGACGGCTACATTGTGACTGACCACTGGTGAGTCTACTGGTGACGGAGTAACTGCTTCAAGTAAATGAGTGTGTGTCACTGAGTGCGTCCCAATAGCATCTCCACCGGGCCATTATATAGGGAAGTGCAACCAGGATGTTTTCGTCAAATAGGAAGGGGAAGAGGAAGGTTAGGCGTTCTTGAAAGTGAAGAGGTACAAATCCCGAGGCATAGTTTGTCATAGCTGGCTATTCTGAGACGTCACACAACAACATATTTATGCATATTTTGGAAATGGAAATCTTGCATTTCCGGGTCACTACAACTGTTTACACTTTAAATTCTCGAGCGACCAAGGATTCTGCTGTGATGGTGACATATTTCTGCCTCCGTACCCTGAATCTTGTCTTCGCTGCAACGGTGCGACACCTGTCCACCTCCTCTACGATAATAACTATGCACTTAAGTGCTAATGGCTTTTCAAAGTTGTGAGGTACCTGTGTCATTTCAGGAGAAAGGTAATATTTCTCAAACGAACTCCGTGGTGCACTCCCAGGTGGGAGGGAAATTAAAATGGAGACTGGAATTAAGGGTGGAAAAATATTGTTGACCCCCTCCAACTTATTTCCTTGACTATCATTGTGTTATGTACTGCATTCACCCCTCTCCGACGTATGGCATTGTCTTTGCAACTGAAATTTTCAAAATTAAAATGTTTTCTCGGCTGTTTCGCGAGTTTTATCTCTCGCCACCTCCCCAAATATTTCACCGCCAAAGTGTATTGCTGTCAGAAGGTCGCTCTGTAAGCCAAGAGGAGTGAATGAAGGTACCTAATGTAGGTACCTAATGTTAGAATGTAGGTACCTGATTTGATGTTGAATCCTTGAAGAAATATTGATACCATGATTCATTATCATCGTATAGATACCTATGGTGTAAGACACAACTACCAACCATTTTCTCTCTTTAAAGTGCAGTACTGTCTGCAAGATGTCCGCTAAGAAAAGTTATCCGATGTGTTTTAAGAAGACGCATCTCTCCCAACAGATTGTGTTGCATCATAACTTGTTTTAAATTACTTTCGCCCTGTCAATCTGGGATTCAAACTTTAAGTTGGTTTAAATATGCTAGGGTAGAGCTCACCCCGCATTAGGCCACGGTTTTGTAAATAATACAAGTTGTTCGGAAAGAGAGCCAGTTCCTTTTCCTTGTCTCTCACATGGAGGATTTATGTTTGGTCGTTTAAGGACGACAACCAAGATTTAAACCCAGGACCCTCAGCTCGATATTCAAGCGACCCTCCTACTGAGCTTCCTCTTTACTATTTCATATTTACCCTATTAGGTATCTTGAAATGTTCTTGAAATATATATTGCCTCCTAGTGCATACTTCCCTGCGTCTCATGTATGAAATTTTTAACTTCAGAGAAAGCACTGAGGTAAATTATTCACATCTTAGATACAGGGGAATGTTTAAAAGGATCTTTGCCCTGAAATTTCAAGATGATGGCTTAATGGTTAAAGAAGTAGTAAGACGACCGGTTTTACATCTGCATACTAATCCGGATGCCGTCTAAATAGGCGTATGGCAGGGGTTGTTAGGGTAACAGTCGTTAACAAGTATAAAGGTAATGCACTAAAGAAGATCCGCGTAGCATTTATTAATGCCCCTTATCTAGGCCCTGGAGAAAAACAAAATTGCATGCCTATCCGTTCAGCAAAATATCTCTCTCTTAATCTGTAGTATTTTTCGGAATCTGCGAAAAATCGTAGGATTTTCCTTCCTCATAGGAAAATCTTTCTTTTTTGTAGAAACATTAAATTATGGTTTCGCTAATAGAAGTACCCGCCCGCCTCTGTGGCGGTGCGGAATTCCTTTTCCCTTCCCTTCCAACCCTATCCACTCCGAGGAGGCGTCGTCGGGCTCCTATCGCGGCGGCGCCTCCTTCCTTTTCCCTGCCTTGTCCTCCCCCTTCTGCGGTGCAGAGGTGAAAAGATTCGGCTTTAGTCCATACTTTGGCCCAGGAGAGTAACCTCGCCAGCCCGCCGTAGGGTTTCGTATCCACTGTAGTATTATTCGGACCAGAAAATACAGTGGGGTTCCAATATGATGTTTACCATCTGAAAGATACCTGTTTTCGATCGTTCAATAAATCTGCGTCCGTGAAATCGTCATCGGAGTCTCTAGCGACCCCCAGCCGGTTGAGTGCGAATGGCGTTCTCCACGGTCGTAAACCTCTTGCCCCTCGCCTCATTGCTTGTCGTAGGTTTTTTAAGGGGCGCTCGCTTCCCCCAACCTCCCTTGGCTCCCTAGTTTGTGCAAGGAGAACCCCGTCCTATGCACCCACCATGTAGCGGGGGCTTCTGCCGGCCTACCTGGAGTAATAAGGGACCCTAGCCCCCTTACGGATATCCGTACAAACCCTTCTTTTTCTCATCTGACCCTGTGGGTCTTCCGCTAACTGTGAGCACGCAAATGGCCCAGCCACGCTCCCCTGAGGTACACCGATGAGAGAGAGTGAGAGAGAGAGAAGGGGTGGCTCGCGAGGGCCGTTTTCCGGGATGGTGGACAGAGGGTAAGTTTTAGGTCCTTCGAATACATCGCGTCGGCTTTATGAGAGCCAACGACGCGACGTCCTATATTAGTTAGTTAAAAGTTATTGGCAATTATCCACAAATACTTTAATCTCACCTCACGACCGTTTTCAATACATTTTGTGTTACCTTCAGGTTGTTATTGAGTGGCCAAGAAGATAATAAAAAAATGCATTGAAAGCGGTCGAAAAGTGAAATTGAAGTATTCGTGGCAAATTGCCAGTAATAGATTCAAAAATAGACTTTTTTATATTCTATTTTCTAACATGTCACCTTTCCACGAAGGGAACTCGCAAACCATTGATTTCAATTGCCTATAACTTTTAATTTTCTAATATGTTAGCATTCCACCACATAAAATCACACATAACTCTCAATAAGTGATGTTCTACACTTTCTTTACTTTGTTTAGAAGCCGAGCGATATCACTCGGAGTACATGTTGGAACGATTCGACGAACATCTGCGTATTTCAAAAGTTTTCCAGTTTTGGACCTAAGATTATGATCAACATGTTAATCGATCAATTTTAACATTTCATTTTTCTATTTCCCCAAACGTCATGGCAAGATGTTTCACTCTCTGATGGAATGGCAGTCGATTTAAAAAAAAAATTTTATCTTTCGAATCCGCAACCTCCACCGTCGTCGTCTTACACCAATCCTAACTGTTTCCCACTAATTTACTGCCACCAACACAGTCAAGATGTTTAACCGCGAAATGAAGTTCAAGATATCATTTTCATGAAATTTTCAAAATATGTTCTTTTTCTTTTGCTTCATAGACTCATGACCTCAAAAAATAGACATTTATCACTATTTTATGGAAATTGCCCTTGTTAATCCACTTATTTGAGCAGGTTTTCATGACTATTCTTGTCCCTTTATAAAAAATTATGATTAGTGCGTGGATACATCAGTCGTTTGACAAAAATGTCAGTAATATAATATCTAAACACTTTAGGAAGTATGATAAAAATCAGACTCCGCACCAGGCTACATTTTGAGTCATCAGCCAGATTTAAGTCAAGTCATTAAATATATTTTTACCCCGTAATTTTCTGTTTATACTACGAATGTGGTTGACGATGGCACAATATAACTATTCGCGGTATGTATTCGTTTTGAATCATGGACTTAATAATAATATAATGAATAATTTCATTTCTCCTCACACAAATTACATGACAATAGCAAAATTGAGTAATTTTAGGCAGCCGCGAAGGATAACCTGTTTGAGGCTACCATCCAAAATAATAATACATTATGCTTTACATATAGTGTAGCTCATTTTGTGTTACCTTGATAATCTATACTAACAAAGCTTAAGTGCGTACATGAAAAAACAACTAAAGTAGTATTTATAATTCGTTTACATCAATATTTTATAACAATATTTGTTCTACACTTTCCTCAGTGAGAAGCCAAGATTACGTCCGTGAGGAGCCTCGATTTTTAGCTGCACCGGCGTTGCATCCGTCCTAGTGCATTTCGTGACTGACTTTCCATCGTCGCCAATCCGCCCGGTCACCAAACGACGGCGGAGGGGGTGGAAGAGGGTGGAGGGGGGGCGTCCTTTCACGGGGAGAGACACGGGGTCCTTGGGTCGTCGAGAGTGCCGCCGCCGACGGTCGCGTGCTTGCAATATGCGCCAAAAAGAATAAAATCGCACGCAACTCCCCATCCCTTCCCATCATCCTCCTCGCCACCAGCAATCGGATCGCGACGACAAGGCGAAGACAAGTGAAGGCGACGACAGCGCAATCCTTTCTTTTTTCCACCCCTCATTCGCCCCCTCGGCCTTTTTGTTTTGCTCTCCGACTTTCAAACCAGAATCACGCGATCGTATCTTCGTCCCTTTTTGAGGGAGGATGGGAGAAAATCCCTTGGAGAGGAACAAGGAGTTGGTTGCTTCATACAATGAGTGCCACTTTTCGTCAAAATTACAAAACATGCCTCCGTACAGTGTTTTTTCGATTGTCCTTCCAAAAAATGAGACATTTTAACGATTTAGCTCACGAGTCGTAAATAATGAAGTAGGTTCCTGTGTTTAAGCATTCAACGCCTACTACTGTGCCGGAGGGTACACATTATGTAGAGACTCATCGTTTTAATCCCTTCGGAGGCGGCCTTTAAATGCTATTGAGTGGCTCCCTCGAATGCGAATGTTAATATGAAAACCTCCATTTGGATATTAGAATCTGGATTGGATCACATAAGTTAGGAGTATGCTTCTCTACGGAAGTGAGGCATAGACAATGAGAGCCGCGGAGAGAGCAAGGGTAGAGGTAGGGTCTTCGAAACGTGGTGCTGCTACAGAAGAATGATGAGGATCAAATGGATCGACCGATTAAGTAATTAGGAAGTCCTGAGAAGAGTATGAGTGAAGAGAAGCCTCATGAAAACCTTAATAAGAAGGTGGAAGAACTTAATAAGCCATATCTTGAGACATGATGGCCTTAAACCCCTAGGGTAAAATCCCTAAGGATTGGTGCTTACCAGGGGGGGGGGGGACCATGGGGCGCCTCATTCGGAAGGATAGAAGCGTGCGCGGAAAGAGAGCAAGGTAAGTAGGTGTACTCGGAGAGGCGGCGATTCTCATGTCGCGCAGAACCGCCCTCTGATGGGCGCCCACTCAATTACATGATGAATTCCAAGTCCCAATTCGTACTGAAAAAAATCATTCGAAATGGAAAGATCCCGATTCAATGGAGAATAATATCGACCGTAAGCGGCTACCAAATATGTTCTGTCCACCTTGCTAGATTAAAGAATGTTAAATTGGAGTAGAATTTGCAGCGATCTTGGTTTTCTTGTTCAATATGTTGTATGCAACTTTTCGAGACATCGCTCCTCATTGTAATGCTAGAGCAACTGATCAACTTCATTCACTAGACAGCGTATTGATGCAGTATTATGCTTTCGGTCGACGTGTTGTGACACTATTATTTCGTAAATTTTCATGAAGTCGAGTAATTTGATGGATTACAATAAAATGCCTCGTCGCAAATTATGACGTGTCTGCTTTTATCATTCGGGACTTATTTCTGTGGGCGAATGTTCATGCGACGCGTCATCGTTTAATCCTTTCGGAGTTGACCTTCAAACCTATTTAAGTAGCTCGCTTGAGAATTAAGTGAGGGTACATTTTCGTCTTCACTTCAGTTTTTAAGTTGCCGTCTGTGTTTCTTGAATTGAACATTTGCATCGAAGATGGAGTGCGTACTTTGGTCCGATGCGGCGGAGGAACTGCAAATTGCCGCTGGCCACGAGTGCCGTGAGATCTTGAGAGTGGATAAGGCGACGTGGGGTCTTAAAGAGCTGCCTGAAAGCGTGTGTTCCGGAGTTGTCGCTGCAAGTAATGCCCTGGGCTCAATGCACTTCCTTGCAGCCGCGTCGTAACTCACTCGCCTCGTTGTGCCGCACGAAAACGCATGCCGCTCTCTCAACTCAATCACCCTCGCAACTCCTTACGAGTCAGCCGCGGACGTTACCGCCTGTGCCTCCCGTCCACGACATTCTGCCTCCCCCAGGAATCCATATAATTTTTATTTCTTCCGTCGACTGTCATTTTGTTCGTCAAAAATCTAAAGTATTTTTATCAGTTCCTTGTAATTATTTTTAACTCTTCTTCATTGAGAATAAACTAAAATGGTAACCCTCCACACAATTTTATTTACTTAAGTACCGACCCGGTTTCGACACGTAGTGTCATTATCAAGGTACCAATTTGGCTTTCCAAGTTCTATGTATACCGTCCAGCAAGAGAAAGGTGGGGTGGAAAAGATAGCAAGGGAGGGGGGAGACAGTTTGACGAAAAAGATGCGTAATAGGGTAGGTCTTTGAAGGAAGGGGGGACTAGGGATTACGTAAAGGCAGCGAATCGGGGAGGTAGGAAGAGAAGTCATAGCAACCAGGACTACGTGTCGAAACCGGGTCGGTACTTAAGTAAATAAAATTGTGTGGAAGGTTACCATTTTAGTTTATTCTCATGGATGTAAAACATTTCCACCAGATATCGCCGGACACTGTGAATTATCTACTTCATGGGACGTAAACTTTTCAATTTTTACCTTACTATATCTTCCAAACTCAGATTTGTATATAATTCTTGCTATCTAGTCAACATATTATAACTAAATCGTCTGTATTAATATTTACATGTCCTAAATGATTATCTCTTTATCTATTTATCCATGGCAATTCAAATGTGGTGAGTTCCATGGTGCCGACTCAACGGAGGCTGCCTCAATTACATCGGTGTATGAAAGGAGTCACTCCACACCGTAGGAGCCTTCTGACTTGACCGTACATCCTGTCATCAATATAATGGACTTACCGGCATACGTGCTAATAAAATGCTTATTACAATAAAATCTTATGTAAAAGAGCCCAGTCCCAGGGGAAGAGGGGGACGGATTGTGGATTCATTTGGGCCTGGTTAAATAAACCACAAGTCAAGTCAAGTCGTCGCCAAACTCTTGGGCTGAATCTTGACTAGTGCGCCGTAGGACTGTCCGTTGCAAAGCATTCTTTAATTCGAGTTTGAAGACAAATACGTCAAATGGCCGCTCTTTTGATTTTAAAACTACGTGAATCGATTCAAAACTCGTTAATTAGGGTGTGCCGAGGGCTGAAAACCTTTTTCCACCTAATTGTAAATAATTATTTCACTGTGCGCTCTGCGAATTTTTATGGTCGCCGCTAAAGTTCACCGCATTTCCGGCTACAACCTACACAAAAGGTATTTCAAATCTTCTTCGGAGCGCAAATGAAATTATTATTCTCCCTCTTAGTGCCAGTTACCAGGAGTGACACTGACGAGAAATGCCAAAGGTATTTAAAGAAAATGTAACATCTTCGAGAAAAAAATTATATTATGTCATTCTTTGGTCGTATTTCAACATGCTGTTTTAATGTTTTTACTCGCATAATATTAATTTTTAACTGTACAATTAATCTTGATTTTGTATTCAAGAGTTTATTTTCTTCGTAATTATTAATTTGAACAATTAACTTGCTCAAAGCCGATATATTGGCCCGTGGCACTAATATCTAATTAAGGGTTCTAATATCAAAAAGGCTTCCATTTATTGTAAAATATAGAAACGTACGAGTCTTTATGAGATGTGATTAATGAAGATAACTTCAAATCCTCGGTAGAGATCACACAGAAGAAGTGGAATCCTGAAGAAGCTTGGATTCTTCAAATGAATTTAGGGAAGTTTCACGGACAAATGAGTGATTTAGAGATGATATCTCAGCACTCTTACGCGGCAAGCGAATTGGATCCGACAGAGAAAGATTTAATTTATTATTCCAGGAGGTAAATGAAATACATGGGAAAGAGAGATAATACAAAAAATTTGGTACGAGAGGACTGAGAATGCTTTTACACTAACGAGGATGGGAGCCCCTGGAGGTGCTAAGTGTAACTTGGTGGAGCAATAAAGTAGCAATTAATAAATATGTACTCGAAAGAATAAACTCGTATTAGTCGTGAAATGCTGTTGGTCTTTGTTCGTTTCAAATTGAAAATAGAAGACATTTTGCTTATTTTAGGTGAAAATATTCCTTATTTTCTCCATATCATTTCAACAATGCATCGCTTCGCGTCAATAGTTATGTCCTGTGCTTTCCTTACGCAGTGTTTCATCCCTGTAAGCCCATTTCATTAAGAAAATTCTTCCGTCAACGTGAGTAATGAGCACTTAACATCGAATGCGTTTTTGTAGCCCTCTCCTACACGTCTCCAATGGAACATATCCTTTCTCTAATATCATGATGTATGCGCCCTTTCCAATCCCTTCGACTGCAGGCACGAATTTTCACTCGGAATAACCGCCTCGACAGTTTCCCCGACCTCTCTCTCCTGTGAGTCAAATCCGTGAACGCGTGAAGAAGTGGGCCAGCCATCGCTCGAAGTAAAGCGTGCGTCGTGTTTTCTGCCTTCAATTGTTTCCTCAACCACGAGTAACTGATTCCTGGCTTATCTGAGATCGAGGAATATTATACATCCAAGTGTTGCATTTGTCTTCTATCGGCTGCATCAAGTGTGAGAACATCCATTGATCTTTTCCAAAGAAGTCGTGCTCCCACTGTAAATTCACAATTCAGCGTGATGAGGCTTCACTCGCGTTTCCTAAGTTGCCTGAGTCTAGTCGCCGAAGGTGAAACGTGTGGAAATGCGCACATTGACCTACATGGCCAATTTTAGACATGGGGTGCCTCGAATACTCCGAATATATATTGACAACGGCAAATTACGAAATGGCCATTTTAACGCGGTTTCCTCTCTGGGGTTTCAGATGATAATAAGTAAGGGAAAACTCACATTTCGCTGCAAAACGTATTTTTAAAAAACGTACACAACCAGCAGAACTAGGTTTCACGGAAGAATTTTTTTGCGTAGACACTGCAAATGAATCAACGAATTGCTCGACAGTACACAATAGTGCATCAGAGTAGAACAAAAAATGCTCTTTCACGAAGCATCAAATGGGGATATGCCCATATATGTTTCGATTATGTGCCAAAGTGTGTATCATTGGTAAACGGATGGAAAAAGTAAAGATGGAATAATATAGAATCAGTCGTGAGCAACTAGATACCCAATTGGAATGTGAAGAAACACGGGATATCATAAAAGTGTCCTTTTAAGTCGGAGGTGCTCGTTCTTAGTAACAAAGAGTGAGTGAGAAAAAATTTACGTGCAAAGGATAGTGTAGCCATCCCTCAATTTATAGTGTAATTTAAAATAGAGGCAACGTCACTATTGCACTAGTGTAATTCTTGCCACAGCTTGGAATAGAATATTAGAGCTGAATTACCGTGAAATTGTTTACGTGACTCAATTTTCTGTTTTGAAATGGAAATAATTTGGAGGAATTCTAAGGTTTCTGGGCGGGATTACCCATGGCCAGGTTGGAGAAGAAAGGTGCAGGTGAGGGAGATGGGTTGGAGAGACGAGGTTCGGATGGAGCGAGTACTGAGCAGCGACGAGATGGTTAGGGGGTGAGCTGGGAAGGGGAATCAAAGGGATGAAAAGGAATGAGTGTCACTTAGAAGATGGAAGCTCAACGCGAACAGACGGCAGTGAGCCTGAAAATGCTCCCTGTAAACTTACTTTAACCGTGAGAAAATTCCAAAGGGAAAAAATCGTTCGCATTGGCTGGGATTCGAACCCGGATCCCCCGATTTCCGGTCTAGTGCTCCAGAATCCAATCAAGGAGAATGATTTTTTTTTCATATTATTTTCGCACAATTTGTGTATTGTGGGTGACTTCATAAAATTATCGCCGTGGCTAGTCCCGGTACACTTAAATTACCTGAACGGCATAATACTATTTTTATGGTTAAACGGATAATACATTTGGCGATTTATCTTTCCCATGCACAAAAGTGATTGGAACATAGAAACCTACAGTTGATTCATTATAAAAGAACCAGAATGATTCTCCAATGTCATAAATTCCAATTGAATGCATAAGCAATAGAAAATATACCATACGATGCTGTTAATAAAAGGCACACCAAAACCTGATAATATACGCAAACAAATATATATATTGCAGTAGTTCGAAAGTACAAACAAAATATCCCTGTAAGTTAATCCGTGGTGGTACCAAGTGACACCCGCCCGTGATGGGAGTGATGCTACAATAGAAGTGGAGTCACGACCCGTTTTTGATCACAGAGAAATACACCTGATGTTTCTTTTCAATTGAAACAGTTCATCTGATAGTCACCATCCCATAACTCATCTAATATCAACAGCTTCAGGCTTGCTGTGGTTGGGGTATACACAAGTGAAATAGATACTGTTGCTTTTTTCACAGGAATATTCACAAAAATGTGTTTTATCTCAGGAAGCCATTATGAGACCTAAAGCAATGTCGTCACAGAAGAACTCACATATTAAAGAGGATAATCTGAATTTATATGTATGTTCTTCCGTGGTGCTATTTTATTGCCAGCTCTGCGAGTTGAAACGCGTTTTGTGGTGAATACAGTTGTGGAAAAGTTAAGAAGGCTATTCAACCTGACCGCTTTGATAGTTATTTTAACCCAAGATAGGTGAACGTTACCCATCCTCGGCGCCGAGAAGTGAACAATTAGAAAATACGAGAAGCGAATCGAAGATGCCTCGGTGAATTTTGCGCCGCGTTGTGGAGATGCAGCGAACGTGAGTGAGTGGAGTGGGGTGGGACGGAATGGAACCCCCACTCCCCCCTTCCCCTCCCCGCGGCATTCCTTTCTCTCCCCCCCCCCCCTCGCGGTCGAATCCCCGCCCACAGTCCTCCCCTCCCCCCTTCACCCTGCCAACAATGAGGGGATGGTCCAAGGTGGTGGTGTTGTGCACCTTTCTCTTGCACATCGTGCTCTGGGCAGGCGTGGGGGTCAAACCGGGACAGAGGGTGAGTGGGCGGGATAGTCAGTCACCCTGCCGGCCGGGCGATGGATGGATGGAGAGGCGCTTTCGCAGCCACCCACGATGGAGCCTCGCTCACTCACTCACCTCCGAGAAAAGTAGTATCAGCGATTGGTCCTCGTGGATGAAAAAAAAATCAACGATAAGTTATCCAATGATGTTACTGGCGCCATTTGAATTGGACGGTCGGAGGGGGTTAGGACATCCTTCACTGCGACGCCGCGCGAGTTGTAATCGCCGGGATAGGGGCGGATAACCTGATATCCTTAACGTGTTAAAGGGCTAAGCCCTTTATGTGATCATGAACGTATAAACTGGAGGAGTAGGATTCGAAGAGAGGACAATGGGCGCGTGACACATACGTCGAATCTATAACTCTTTCTGGCTCTAGAAGCTATAGCGATTGCACCTCAAATTATAGAGGATGTAAATGGAGAGAGATATTATGCCCCCCTGTGGATATCTAAGTATAAATCGGGGGATTCGGGTTCGAATCCCAGTCAGTGCGAACGATTTTTTTTCTGTGGAATTTTCGCATGGTCAAGGTAAGTTTACAGGGAGCATTTTCAGGATAATTTGCATTTTTACACCAGAAGGACGAAGCTCGTTGAGAACCCTGGATTGGATTCATGTGGTCAAACTTTACCTTAGTTATTATTGATTAAGTTTACAAACATGTTATGTTTAAAAACGCATAGTAATTGAGAAAATCAACGTATTAAGGCGTATTGAGGATTTTAGTGTTATCTTTCTTTAAGCGAATATTTCCCAGCAGCTGTTTTCCTCTGTGGAAGAGAACTTTTGTTGAATTGGAGTAATTTTATTTTTTTAATATTGCTTTATTTCTTGGCATTAAATCAGAATTCGGGTGGAAGAATGTTAGGCAAGAGGGAAATGGTGGGAAGAGGGTAGGATTTATTGAGATGAAGTAAGGAAATTGGCCTCCACATGAGTTAATGAGGGAAGGTTTTAGGTGGGGGACGGCAAACCACTATTGTGAATTGGGTGATAGGATGAGAATAGGGTGATTTTTAAAATGTGGCGTAGTAAAAGAGTGATAAAAAAATAGATCGACAGGGTAAGTAATGACGAGAAGAATAAGTAAGTAGTAGAATAGTAGGAGAATATAGGAACGTTATGGAAGTCTCAACAAGGCGGAGCAATAAAGTCGGCCAAATCTTAACACATATCCTGATGAAGACAATAGGGTAGTTTTCTTCTTAAAAAAAAAACGAATGGCATTGATTGCGATTCGTTACCCACCATTAGTGAATTCATAATATACAACACGTTTGGTTTTTAGAAATCCCAGTTTAGACGAAAGGCAATGGTCAATTTTAACCTCATTTGAAAAAAAGTCAGATTGGTGCCCATGCGATGCCACTCCACGCGACCTAGTTTCTATACGATTAGATAGGAGTTTTACATCGCCTGAGGTTACCAATGCATGCTTGAGTCACAGAGCTCAGGGAAACGTCTCTTAATAATCACCGATTAAAACTGCCTATGGTCGGAAAGTTTCCTTCGTTTGATAAGGTATTAATAATCCTTATTTAAGCCTAGCGCTACCTGCTAGCATCCTGCGTCGTATCAGCGCTCAAAGCCTCGCCCCAAGGTCATCTCACACGGCGGGAGCGGGAGCCAGAACGACGTCACACGTGGTATTCCCAGCATTCATGCTTAGCCGTCGCGTTTTCGCGCGCTTGAAAATTTTCACTTTTCATTTAATCGCGAAAAATAGATATCGTCATTTAAAAATATAAAAGCGTACTTCAGGAGTCGTAATCTTTCGATTTAGGCAGTAAAAATAAAAAAAAATCCGTGGCTCCACCTGGGGAGCGAGATTACGAATCTCCGCGTTGTCGTCATCGCTATCCATAACGCAGACTCTGCATCTCTACACGTCTGCTCCCCTCGGAGTCACCACACGAGCAAAGCGGCAGGGGTACCAACCCAACGGACCGGAGAGGAGAAAGAAAAAGAAGAAAGGAGATGTTGCGGAGTGCATGTACGAAAAACGAGATGCGTTACGAATGTACCCGCGTGTGTGTTTGTTCCCTTGTTTTTTTTCCATGTCTCGTTCTCTTTTTTACTGCAGCCAGGATTCCTGTTCATACGTCTGTTTCGCACGGCGCATCTTATAATTTTATCGCTTCAATTACGAACGCCTCACCCGATGTCCTACGCGCCGAACTCAACTCCGCATAATGGCATCCTTGTGTTCGTCCTCCTTTTGTCGCTCGGTGTTCTCCATCTCAATTGGATTTTATTCCATAGCTTTAGTCGCGCGTATCACTATGTTATGCACCTTCAAATTCTTGAAATAGTCGACCTCATATCCGTGGCAACTTCCTCGGATTAACGTTTCAAAGGAACTCTCGAGCTGTCTTACGACTCTTTCTCCATGCAATAGAGGATCAAAGCAGCTTCGGAGGCACATGCATTCTTGGGAAACGTTTTATTCTCCTGCAATGCCTCTTTCTTGCAATTCATGTCTCGATTTATTTTTATCCGTGCTTTATCTTGGAATACATTTGGAAGAAAATGCTGAACGCTTCTGAAGTATTAGGAATTGATGACCCGTAAGAAGCATAAATATTAAGACTATCTGATTTTGGCTCGTGCACTCCATACATAATAATAAAGGCACACTGTTGTATGCTCCACAGAAGTTTTAATAACCGACCCAGGTTTCGACTATACACTATGCCATTATCAAGGTAACCTTAAAATAATGACATATTGTATTGTCGACACCTGGGTCGGTTATTAAAACTTCTGTGGAATATACAACAGTGTATCTTTATTACGTTTCCTGTCACCAAGTTTCATCAAATATCGCCGTCCAGCCTTTGGTTGATCCACACATAATCTTTTGTGGATGATCCTCAATTATTTCAAACACCCACATTTTGCCTCTTTACTTACCTCCGAGTTATGAATTTGGTAATGAAGTGAGCGTAGCTTAGTGTTCACTGTCTGATCAACTGAATTCTGCGCACTCACTTCGAATACTCAGGTAATTGTAAGATCAATAGGAACGAGAGCATCTGAAAGTAAGAGGACCCACCTGGTCATACTGTGGGTGATATTAATTTTTGATAATGAGTGCTATGATCATTATAAGTATCTATTTTCCCCTTCTTATTCCGCGGCTTCTGCTAATCTCGATTGGCGATGCAGAAATGATCTCACCCAAGATGCTAGAACCACAATATATGCGGAAGTAAAACGTCGCTGAACACATACTGATGAAGGTCGCAACCCATGGGAGCTTATTGATCCCAGCTTGCGACCTAATTTATCATTACTCAAGTATTCTACCGATAAAGGGAGTAAAAAGTGTTTTGCGAACAGGCTGAACCAGCCCTAATTGGTCCTCCCTATATATTTCACATTAAAGTGCTCATCTCCTTTCATTCTATCAATATATCCTATTATTTTCGTTCCCCTCCCTCGCTTATCTAATAATATCCCTTCTAACACGGGTTCTGGCATCCCTTCCCCGCTCAGAAATCCCTCCAGCCTAACCATCCGTCTCTCAAGCTTCCTCTCCTCACCCACCATGTGTTGCACTTCGTCGTTCCTCTTCCTCTCCGTCAGCGTGTTCACCTTTGCTATTCTCCTCCAATGAAATTTGTATTTAAGGTAAGGCCCTTGATGATAACACCAGTGGAGAGCCTTCATTTTAAAGTTCATATAATGATGTATCTCTAAATATTGGGACATCATTGGCAGTGGCGTATATAGATGGGGGCGCAGGGGGTGCGCGCCTCCCCTTTGCGGGGCCACCCGTATTGACAAACATAACATAACCACAATTGTAACTTTTTTATATCATAAGATGGCATTGTCTTGAATATGTATATAATCACTTTAATTAAAAATTTCTGAAGCTCTGCTCATGACTTGATTATGTTTTTATTACGATAAAAGTAAAGGTAACTGAAGATATCTTTTGCGCCTCCCTTGAGTTTCCTCTGTATGCGCTGCTGATCATTGGTCACCTTAATCAGCGGTAGTTTCCGCCCTTCTTATAATTTGAGAATTTGAGCGTACAGACAGCGTTCCCCAGATGTTTTGCAAATTAGGCTCGGAGCCGCTGGAGTCTTAGAAGTCGATTCTGTGGATTTATGTTGCTTGAGCAATTGGGAATGGGTATCTTTCAGACGGTGAACATTATATTAGTGCCCCACTATATTTCCCGGTCCGACCGAAGCTATAAATTAAATTATTTTGCCAAACGGATATGTATGGGAATTCGTAATTCCCTCGAACCATTAAGGACTTTAAAAAAACCTATTCTTGATTTTTTTAAGCATTTTATTTCTTTATAAACGGCTAATAACCTAGCACCCCCAGCCACACGCCTTTTTAGGCGGCTTGCGGGGTGGTGTGTAGATGTAGACGAATTGCTTGAAAGGGGTCAGTTTGTATTTCTTCCCGTGGATGAGATATTTTCCTTTTCGTGTCTTTCTCTGTGCTCGATGACTGCATGGACCCTCCTGGATATGCACGTGGACGGGGGGCGGAGATAGACAATCGCCTGCTTAGTATTTCCGCTCGTGTCCGCAGTGGCGTGGGCGTCGCCGCCCGTGTTGTTTTGCGATTGCAGCGCCAGCCTTGACCCGCCCCGCCGCCGTCCGGTGCGTTCCCTTGACGACGACGAGGTCAAAGATTAATGGCGAATCCCGAGTGCATCTCCATCTCTAGAGAATCGCCCTAACGTCCTTTCTCTTTTTCATATTTCCGCCCACTTATTACGCCACGAGACGTGAACCAATTAGTTTTCACTTCTTTGCGAAGTTTATCGCAAATCTTCTCTCGTTCGCTATTCTGTTCACCGCTTTTTAAGTTTTCTGTCATGTCTAACTTGAACATACTTGGCGATATTTTGTGTAAAATATTTACCGGCAATATAATCTCGACTGTAGGACATTGGCATTTCCCTGTTATTTTCACTCTGTCTTCTCAAGTTACAGCCTAAGCAACGTTTGGCATACGTGGCCATTAGCACTTCAAAGGCATCAATCAATATCCTGTAAGTGAAAATGGATCGATTTGGGAATCTAGATCAGCCAGATGAAATATATATTAGCCATAATTTTTACTCAGTTAACTGTTGTCAAGTCTGCTTTAAAAATGCTGACCATAATATTTTTTGTCCGGCAAATATTGTGGAAATGATTTCATTGTACCGGAAGTAATTTCGCAAAAATAAAAGGGTGTTGCGAATTCCGGAAGTATTTTTGAAGCCTTTGGTATTAGGAATTGCATCCCGATCTGATTTTTAAATGTCTTCAAAAATACAGGGTCCTACCTACATGCTCTAAAATGTGTAAATTCATCCTGACTGAGTTTTTGACAGTTTTGCCTCGTCTTAGCACTAATTTCCATGAAGTATTAATTCATTAGGTTTAGAATTGAATTGAGTAGGGATAGCAACGCTTTACTGTACAATCAATCGTTTTTTTTCAATTTTAATTTAATCTACTTAAAACTGCTATTTTGGTTAAATATGGCACACTCATGAGAAAAATTTGAATGCTATATTTAATGTAAACGAAATCAGAGATCCCTATAATCTGGCTCCGAACGTAAAAACCAATTTTTTCTAAAAATTCAATGCCGAAATTTTCCACTAGCAGTAGGTATTTGGTTATTATGAAGTAGTACTCTATTTACTTTTATTCGCAAAAAATGTGACCGTTCCCTTAGTAAGATCTCTTTGTTTCCGCGAGTGTGTCAGATTTTAGGTGTGCCCAAGTCAATGGCACACTCCATATTCCCACATCATCAACATGTTGACCTATAGGGACCACGTGTGGGTCAAATGCCATTGAGTTTTGTTCCTTACCAAGCGCCCCCTTGATCATAGGCTTGAGCTGACAGAGATGACAGTGATTCTCCACGCTTCTTTCTAAAACAGGACGAAAAGCTGCGCTTGCGATGACTCGAAAAGCTGGTGGCGGGACAAAAAGTGTGAAAATGGTTTCGATCAGAGTAAAGTCTTGTGCACTTATGAACTGAATTCTTGCGATCAGTGGCGCAGCGAGGGGGAGTTTTGGAGGATAAAACCCGCCTCCATAGCTCAGAGAAATTTTTAAGTTTAATCCATTTTACTTATTTGGATTGATATTACTAATAGAATAGTGTAAGAATTAATAAAAAATATCCCTCAGATAGCCGTAAAACTCACCATTTTGAACCATTTGTCTAAAAATTCCGCAATTTATCAATCTCGCCCATACCGCTTATCCTGGTGGTTATTCCATACCCCCATACACCCCGGTATTAGTTGCACCAAAAACCATAATTCCTAGCTGCGCCCCTGCTTGTGATGACCGTTTTGTCGCACTGCAGTGGAAGGACCTTGAGGAAGGTAATGTTGGAGGTAATGGACTGAAGAACGGAATGATTTCATCCTTTCCTAGGGAGAGTAGCTTTTGCGAAATTCATTCATTCATTCTAATGCGATCGGTGTACTACAGCAATCCCCAACCCAAGCTAGTTCTTATTTCCTCGTAGAGGCTCGTCGTCTCCGAATACTTCTTGATCTGTCCCGTTTACCATCTCACTAATTATTCCTACGAGGAATTTTCTATCATATCTTCTCTTCCATTATATTTCCCACGTGACTTGTGTACCTCATTACGGGGCCAGTCCACCGTGTTCTTCTTTGGCTTGCTGTAGTCCATACTGTGCTTTCGTCTCCTATTCGTCCATATACCTCCTCATCACTCGCCCTATCCTCTCCATTTATCTCCACCACTAGGTCTCATTTCTGTCTTTCCGATGGTCTCCGATAGGGCGCAGCTAGGAATTAAGGCTAGGAGGGGTTTTTAGACGCAACTAATACTTACGGGAATAGGGGTGTTGCATACCCACCAGGGTAAGCAGGAGTTGCGGGAGCCCTCCTCCAGAAAAAAAATATAAGAATAACTCAGGCCAACGATGAAAAAACTTTTTTACTGAAAATACCTTATTCT
Organism: Ischnura elegans; assembly: GCF_921293095.1. Lineage (NCBI taxonomy): Eukaryota > Metazoa > Arthropoda > Insecta > Odonata > Coenagrionidae > Ischnura > Ischnura elegans. The sequence continues at coordinate 123,976,752 of NC_060248.1, forward strand.
TATGTTTTTTAGGTTGCTGAATCCAAATATGATGCTTAAAAAGTTGTATCACCCACCATTTATTCGCATTATATAGTTAAATTTATAAAATCAAGCAATATTTATAGAATTTAATAGCTTTTTTAGAGTTGAAATAAATTTGAAAAAGTAGGTTTAATGAACGAAGATGATGTTGGTAGCACTTCTGAAACACATGCTGAACCGCTGATGTTTTGTTTACTTTCAGCCTAACCTGACTTTCACGTAACCTGTACATGTGCTCAGTGCAATGTCTAATGGCGGTTGTAAAAACTCTGCTGACAGTTTTTGTTATATTTGTGGTGAGTTTGTTAATTAAAAACTCCAAAGAAACATTACAGACTTTGTGAAAAAAGTTTATAAGTATTTTCTGATGTACAGTCGGAGTGTTTCATTGATTTCCCTATATACGGTATAGGAGTATTAAGCTATATAATAAAATACATATTGCTTGGAAACTATGGGTGATACAAAATAAATTAGGCCAGCTTTGGATTCGGCACGTAAAAATCTATAAAGGTCAGCTATTAGAATAAAAAAAGTTTTCAAATAAAATTTTTTTGTTAGCCTCTGTAATGGTTCTAAATGGTGAATTTTACGGCTTTCTAAGGGATCTTTGATAAATCCTAGCACTTCTTTAAGTAATACTTATCCAAATAAGTAAAATGGATTAAAATAAAAAATTTCTCTGAACTCTGGGGGGGTTATCCCCCAAACCCCCCCCCCCCCTCGCTGCGCCACTGGTATCCAATGGTCTACTGAACCCATTGCGGGTACCCACGAGAGCGTTTGTGATATATGCAGAGTGAATTTAGCTTTTTAAGATAATTTTTCCATTAAATTTTTTATAATTTAATTTTCTTTTCCTTTTCAGGTATGTTTCCGTTTTCTGCCTTCGGTTGATGCTAAGGTTGTATGGTTGGACCCATTGTATCACCAAAACGTATGTTTTTCAAGCTGAATGCTTGTCAGTGTTTCTTACTTTTTATTGATTATTTCACTTTACTATTTCTTTGTACAGTATTACATTCCGGTTGATTTTGACTCATGGGTACACTTTGGCCCAGTTTAGCGGTTGCTCCATTTTTTTCAAGCATTCCTTAAATATGCATACTTGGTCGTTCAAGTGAAAAAAGATGATTATTTGAGAATTTAAATGTTATTCCGTTCTTATACGTATTAGTTCAGCTATAGTTATTTTAAAACAAGTTCTGACAGTATATTGCCTATTTATTTCTGTCTCCTCCCATTATAATGTAATCACTGCACATGATTCAAGTACTCAAGAGGTTGACGTAGGTTGACGCGGATTGTTTTGCGAGTCAACTCAGAGTGAACCTCTCTACCTTCAATTCGCAATTAGTCCTTCGATTTTAATATTCTTCTCGTAAACTGAATTATTAACGGAATTGACTCTGCTGAAAAATAAACTCCTTAACATTTATTTGGTCTGCCCATTCTCATTATTTATTAAATTACATCAATGTTATCTATTTTCTGTCAAACCAATCGGTATTCTTTCATGACGATTCCTCGTCGAGGTGGCTTACTAGGCAGTGTGTGGGCGTAGAAAACCCTCGTCATGGTCAGCGCGATATAAAGGAAGTGGTGGTTATTTCTTACTTTTATTTTCCTGTCTCCTCCATATGTCGCGAGTGGCCTTCACAATTTGCCGCGGAATCAGTCGAGAACTGTTCTCAAGGGATGGGAAGGGGTGCGTGGGGGTGGGGGCTATTATTGCTCCCGGAAAGGAATTATTGGCGAGGTCGGGAGACGTCCCGCGCGTGACCAGCAGCGGCCCTTGCTTCTGACAATTGACCGATTGCGTATTGCGGAATAAGGAGGACACGGAGAATGAGGGGATGAAAGATGCTTTTAAACATGGTGGACTCTGGAAGAAGTAGGTGTGCAATCGCGAATGTAAATAATGGAGCGTGTTCATCGGTGGACTCTAGCGGTGGTCTCCCTACTAGCTTGGCAATCATCCTCTAGTCGGTGTATTGATATCCATCCCTTGTTTTACACAAGTTAGAATGTTTTTTGTGTCTTGACGTCTATGTACTAATGATCAAAAGTTCCTAGAATTTACGAAAGTTTTCAAATGTGCCCTTGATGTTGAAATGAAAGTGTCATTTGTGCCTCCTACGCCACTTTTGCTTTATTGGCCATTTGAATAGTTTGAGTTATCTTCTTGACATATTCATGCATTTCGATATTTTTTATTGAACTACAGGTAACTTATTAAGTGATAGTAATAATATTAATTATTATTATTTTGAAACAGCATATGTGGCCAACGTTTCGGAAAATCATTTTTCAATTATCAAGGTCATCATGCAATGAATTGTCTCAGGCTACTGTTTAGATTTTGGTATGATTTCAAATATAAGATGGGCCCGTATTTATCCGTTTGTCAATCCGTCATCTTCTTGCCGAGCCATTAGCGGCGAATAGTCTCTTCCGCGCCTTGTCGCCGCGAGGAAATTAAATTTCGATGATGCTCCATCTCCCGAAACCTTATTTTGAAGGAAAATCAAAGAAAATAAAATTAGTCAATTTTTCCGTCGTACAGAGGACTATAAGATAAGAGTCGACATTTTCAAGTCAGGGAGATTTAACTTGGCGTGAAACACTTAACATTTTTCTGAGTTCTCCCTTATCTTCTTGGTAAGAGCACACCTCGCTCTGTATTCGGAAGACAGATTGCCTATGTGTGTGTAGCGAAGTGCAGGAGCCCCTCTTGCACTCCTCCACCTCCGCTTGTCTCGTCTTCGTCTCGACATATGCGAAGGCGTACGCACGCCCACCCACTCACTGCCGATTCTGCTGAGAAGGGAGGGGGCGGGGGGAGGGGGGTTAAGGGAGGCACGCCTCCTCCCCCACTCCTCCACGAAGGGAAGTGGCGACCCCTGCATGTTCGCCCCTTTGACCCCAGTGGTGCACACCATCATTGTCCACGCGAGAGAGAGAGAGATCTTCAGCTCCACCCTCTCCTTACTCATCCTTCTCCAACATTTTCCATCTTCTACATGCTCTGGGCATGGGGTTCACATGCAGGCTTCATGTGAAGTCAAAATATGGGATGGGAAAAAAATGGGATTTAAATACACCAACGGATGAAGTTCGCCATGAAAATTTTTTTGACTTAGCCGGGAAGCGAACCCGGATCTCCCGATTCGGATTAGGAGCCGGGTTCGAATCCCGGCTGTCAAATATTTTTTCATGGCGAACTTCATCCGTTGGTGTATTTAACTTTGCACCCGTGCGCGTGACTGCGTACAAAGTCACTCGTTCCTGCAGTGCTTTCAAATACATGGGAGTTGCCGTAATTTCAGGCACTGGGAAAAACAAATGAAATAAGAAGATTCAGACGTGATGGAGTGGAATTTTTCCATTTTAAAATAAATACTTGTAATTTTCCACAATTATGAAATATGTTACGAATTAGGTTTCATATTCACTACATCACCTTCATGGTATCAACGCAGATATTCAAGGTGGAGATGACTCAGCCTCATTGAAAGCTAGGTAGTTATACATTTTGAAAAATCGTGTAAAATTGAAAGTACCTATTAATTTCAACCCTTGGAAAACGTTAAGAAAATATCTATCGAGTAGATATCGTGAGGGTGATGCTCGGGATCTAGATGCCGACGTTATTTCCTGAAATTATACAGGCAATGTAGCCAAAGTGTCACGGCTTTCTTCCCCAGACTCGAGCCCAGGGCGAAAGTGATAGACTGCTCTCCTCAACGCACGCGGCTTCGCCGGTTTTTTGTGGAGCGTGCATACTCGACGTTGCTGATATTGGGCGAAATATTTACTTGCATTTATCTTTTGACAGGCCTATGGGGGAGAAAGTTGCATTTACATTACATTATATATATATATATATTATATATATATTATATATCAGTTGCCACCCACCACATACCAAACGTTCAATCCCTTTTTCTCTCTCCGTCCGTGGTCACAAAATCTGCAACAACCCCGAAGACCTCGAGAAGTTCCTTTCCAATCTACACACTTCTCTTCTACGCCGCGGGTATCCCGATAAACTGTTAATCAACAAAATTAGAAAAAAACCCTACAGGTCCGATAAACCCCGTGCGGAAAAGAATTGCTCTCCATCTCTTCTCACCACTTACTTCCCCGGTGCTCATGCCTTACAGGACATCCTGAAGGACTTGTACCCCATTCTCTCCAACCACAAATCCACCTCACAAATTTTCCCCTCTCTTCCACGGATCACGTATAAGAGACCACCTAACCTCAGCACCATCTTCAAAGCCACCCGCCCCCTTCATAAATTGAATTCAGCCCCCACTACCCCACCCTCACCGTGCAACCGTCCTAGATGTAAAACCTGTAAAATTCTCTCTCCACCCCCAGCCTCTTTCCTCTCCAAACTAAAATTCCTCCCGATATCTCCTTCCACCACCTGTACCTCCACCAACATCATATACCTCCTTCAATGCAACTTCTGCCCCGCTTTTTATATAGGCCTATGCACTACCCCTCTCAATCTCAGAATTAACAATCATCGCGCCTCCTGTTGTCCATCTTCCCCCCACTCCTCTCTACCAGTTCCCACACATTGTCTTTCACATGATTCCATTTTCAATCAATGCTACAAAGTATCCATTATTGCCTCCCTCCCTCCCACCGACTCCGCCCTCAACCTCCACACCCTCGAATTGGCGTGCATTTGGCACTTTCAAGCCAATAGTTTCCCGGGTTTGAACGTTGCATCCTAACCCCTATTCCTAACTCCCCCCTCCCCATACACCTCTCCCCTTACCCCTCTTTTTCCTTTTTCCAACCCTCTCCTTTCCTCACCATTCATTCTTCAGCTGACGAAGAAGCCGGAAGTGCTTCGATAGCTTCAAGTTTATTTATCCAATGTGAGTGTTTCTTTTTTGTGTCTCTGTGTGTATTGACATTAACTTAAATTATTAATATATATATATATATATATATATAAAATTGCCTGCATAGTATACGAAAATAATATCGGCCTTTATAGAGATATAATAGATCCCTAATATCACTCTCGCGAAGTCTCCTTGTTGCTGGCAGGGTTTTAATCAAGCTGGAATTCCTTAAGCTTTTGATGATAAGACGCTCTAATGCGTATGGGATCCGTGCATATGGACTACATCATGTAATCCGCGCACTAAATAAAGTACAAAGCTACACGATTAGTCAGAACCTGCTTTGAGCGAACAGCAGTTGTTACATGAATTAGTTTGGAGGGCGCTAGAGGTTGGGAGACGACGTGTCAGGCTTAGATTGTTAGAAATTATCTCTTTAATCAAAGCTTTCTTTCTGCTGGGCCTTCAGCTTCCTGTATCAAAACATTGCTATACCATGTATTTTTACAATCTGTCTTAGCGACATATTTTTTTAAGAGTTAGGCATGTTCATCACGTATGTACCTTCAATTTTTTTTTAATGTGCGTCCCTTGTTATTTCACTTGAAAAAGTTAAGTTCAAGATTCGGGTTTTTTTCGGCAATTTAGAATATTTATTATCAATAACGGACTTTTTTTACTTCCACATTATATTTTTAAATATCTCGACCGGTTCCGGCTGCTACACCATTATCAAGTACAGAAAATGTACTTGATGGTAATGTAGTTTATAATGGTGTAGCAGCTGAAACCGGTCGGAATATTTTAAAATATTGTGGAGGTAACAAAGTATCCTTCACCACCTATAAGCTTCAAGCTTTGATTGGATTATTTATCTGATATCCTGGGGCACGATTTATCCATGTGTTACTTTTCGCAATATTAAACGAAGTTTTTGTACTTCTCATTAATTTTCTCGTTCACGCTGGCGCCGTAGGCCGACCGATCGTGTGGCATTCGCATTTCGGCTTTCGTTTGTTTGTTTGAGACGCGATGAGGCGCCACAGCCAACACTTTTGAGCCCCATTGTCGGCGGCAAAAGGGGGGGGGGGGAGGCAGGGGTCCAAGCGAAAAGGGACGACGACGCTTTAAACTCCCTCGCCCCCCCCCCTCCAATCTTCCCCACTTCTTTAGAGCCCCCCCCCCCTCCCTCACCCTCGGCACTTGTGTTGAGTGGCTTCCCTCCTCTCCAAACAATCGCTTTTTCTTTTAACGCTTTCAAAACACGCGCCTCGTCTTAAGACAAGTTCCCACGCGTTCATCACTCTTTATGGGCCACGGCGTCCCGAGATTTAACGAGCTACCACTCCAAACAAATACCTCGCCGCTCAGTGCCTGCTTTTTTCTCGTAAATACCGTTTAAAAATACTTATTTTGCGTTTAAATAGCCATCGATTTTGAGAGTCAAAAGTGGAGCTATGAAACGTTTTGTTCAAGCAATCATTGACTTTAATCATTCAAATCATTTTCTTAGTTAAATATGGCATTGAAATATTTCCTCTAAATTCGTTATTGCACGACGGATTCCGATGTAACGACATTGGCCGTTGAAATAGATGTTCGAATCGGCGGTTCGGCACCAACCGAAAGTTTGAGACGAAGTTTGGACTGGCATTGCATGCTAGAATAACGAATATCTTGTATGATATGTGGCACGACTTGGAGGAAGTTATTAATAAATTCAACATAGCAATAATAATATAAATAACATCTACAAAACGGCCAATGTTGCTGTAAAAACGAAATGCGTCGGGCAAAGATAAATTCAGTGGAAATGTTTCAATAATATCAATTACTTCCACCACACCGTGCCACATATCATACAAGACGCAAGTTATTTTCGCTGTTGCTTTCGAATATCATTTGGCGGTCAATTATTTGTTCGTATTAACCGGTTGCTGTTTACTAACAATATTACGCATTTCCGAGTATCAAAATATAAACTGTTAAGTATTAACAGTGATAATGTTTTTGTCAAATTTGTTTTTTCTAGAAAACAAGAAGCTCACGGAAAATTTTGCAGAAAGTAGTTGTAATTGGTTCCTTTTTATTGACAAAATAATGATTACGAAAGATTCAAAGTAAAAAATAGTTCAAATTTACTTCATTTTCAAAGCAGATTTGTTGACAATTATTTTCTTCTGTGAATTATTTGTACAAAAGTTTTATAAAACTGTGTACTCTATTGAGTCGATCATAACTTTGTTCTTCTTTTGACTTCAGTTTCGTTATTAATTTTTCCTGGATTCAATAAAAGTCTTTTGAAGTGCGAACAACCTATTTTTCTCGTGATATAACAAGTCTTCGGTCAAACGATAAATGTATAAGTACTACCTCTAATTTATTCACATTATCCTCGCATGCAGTAGTAGCCGAATGAGGTGAATAAAAATTTCCTTTTTTTTAACAAATTATCGATAAAATACAGCATGAAACATCCAATTCTGCTCTAAGTTCGGCTGAACGAAATAAGTAGGATATATGTCACAAGTCACATGCTTCGGACCTGTCGCGTGAATAGCAGTGTGTATTTAACTATACCGGGATCCCGGTCAAGGCGAATGATTTTTCCTCTGTGGATTTTTCGCAGAATTTGTGCATTTCGGGTGACTCCGTAAAAGTTATCACCGCGGCTAGTCCCGGTATACTTAAATAAGTCTAGAGCGAACACCTCTTCGTGTTCAAAGTTCGGGCTTTGCTCTCCGGCTGTGGCGCCATGCGCACGACCTGGACTGCTAGTCGCATAATATGCTCAGCAGTCCATACCACCTTGTCCCATATAGTCCACAAATTTCCACAGGGGAGAATGACGCCTCGGTAGCTTAACACTCTAAAGCACTCGGCCGGAAATCGAGGGATCCGGATCCCGGTCAAAGCGAATGATTTTTCCTCTGTGGATTTTTCGCACAATAGCAGTGTGGTCCGTAGACATTGCCACGGGGAAAAAATTATTAAATGGTAAAATGAAATGTGGACGACCTGCTTCCTAGCACACTTTTCAGTTCGCCATTCCTGATTTCGGTTCTTTGATTCTAAGTGCAATCCTACCAATTTAATTGTGCTCTGTGCTGGGAGTAAAATTATAACGAGAAGGGAAGAAATTCTGCATCGTAATGGTTTGTGTTATGGCTCGGTAAGTCTAAGGTCATTGGTTCGATTCCAGATGGTCCTAAGGAATGTTTTATGTATGGCAAATAATACGAACTAGAACGCATTTCGAAATTTTTCAAGACTTCGCGACGTCAGCCATTTTTTTCGCTGTTAAAGCAGCATTTCGTCCGGTGGAGACACGGTAGCGACGGCTGCCCCAATACCACCGCATTACGCTGCCCCCCTCGTCTTTATTATGAAAATAGTCTCTCGTCTGTTTGCCTCCGCTTTTACTATCGCCCTGCTTCCCCCCACTCCTGTAGTGCCCGCCGCATGCGTACACATGTTCCTCAAAATCCGAAACCCCACCCCCCTCCACCCTCTCAAGGAGCAAAAGAAGAACTCCCCATTCGGAGTTATTTTTAGCGTCCACTCTCCATAATAGAGTCCTTATGAATGACACCATCACGACAGCGGCTCAATCGACAGAATAGCCGCACTGGACACTGGGCGCGAAGCATAACACGCATCCTCCTTTCTCCTCCTCATTTGAGAGGCTGAGCATCCACTGGACCATCCCTTCATCTCAGGGTGGTTCTTCCTGGGGGCGAAGTGGTCACCCAAATGCGCAGGCAACGCTCCGTGGTCGAGAGTCCCCAACTAGTAAATTCCTCCGAAAAAGAAAGCGAAGTAAAACATTTACGGGTAACAGTGTCTGTCTAAAGGGAAGTAAGTGGGTGTGTAAACAGTCGAGTGTTTATAGTTCTTATGATTTCTGAGTAAACTTGTACACACTTGTGGAAGGTTACACGGGATTTCCACCGGGTCAGGTTCTCCAACTCCATCTCCGCCGACGTTTCGATGGGCGAGTTGTCCATCGTCTTCAGGGCATATCGAGTCTTGAAAATCGTCCTTATATATGGATGACGGCGATGTGTGATGCAAATCATCATCATTAGTCAACAATCCTAGGATTGGTTTGACGCAACTCTCCATTTCTCTCTCCTATCCGCTAACCTTATCATAGCTAAATATTTCTTCTCATTTACACCCTTTATAACCAGTCCTATGTAACTCATTCGGGGCCGTCCCTTGCCCTTTTTCCCTTCCACTTGTCCTTCAACGATTGTCTTCATCAGACCATCGTTCCTCAAAATGTGGCCAACTAAGTTGTCCCTTCTTCTGCTTAATGTTTTTAGGAGGCTTCTCTTTTCTCCCACTCTTCTTAGCACTTCCTCGTTACTTACACGGTCAATCCATTTTATCTTCATCATTCTTCGGTAGTGAAGCAAATATGAAACAAAATTGAATAACCTGAGGACTTGAATGACAATTTTTAGCGTAACCTAGGGACCAATATTCCTCTTAACGCATTCTGCTTGTCTTTTGTGAGCGTGAATTCCACTGAGTGTCTCCCCTTGTCTTTCCTCGGCCCCTGATGAGTTCCAGAAGGATTCCAACTTGTCCCCTCAGTCCTCGGCTCAACACTTATCTCTCTCTCATCCTTTCCCTCTCCTCTTCAACAGCAGGACTGCTAAGTATACACAAGGGTCGCCTAATTGGCACTCCACTCTCTAGGGGCCTAATCGCTCCCTCTCTCACTCTGCAGGTGCTTCTTCCTCTTTCATCTTTCGCTTCGTGTGTGAGGTGCGAATGAGCTGACACGCATCAGCTCTCTGTACCCCTCGATCGAAACACGGAAACCGATTCGCGGCACCCACCCACGAATATTACAATCAAGAGGATTCATCTGTCGCGTTGTCGCCCACCGTGATTTTTAAATGCGTTCAAGTAAAACCGCCACTTGTCGCTGATGGGTAAATCGACCCGAATTCAACGAAAAAATTTGCTATAATTGGAGCAGTTAACCGCTATAATAGGGAAGTTTCCTTCATCAACGAAAACGAAAGGCATTGATTGTGATTCGTTACCCACCATTAGTGTATTTATAATATACAAATTATTTGCTTTTAGAAATCCCAGTCTAGACGATGGCAATGGTCAATTTTAACGGCATTTGAAAAAGGCCAGATTGGCGCCCATGCGATGCCACTCCACGTAACGTCACAAGGACCTAGTTTCTATACGAGTAGATAGGAGTTTTACACCGTCTGAGATTACCAATGCGTGCATGAGGCACAGAGCTTAATGTCTTAATAAACACCTATGAAAACTGCCTATGGTCGGAAAGTTTCCTTCGTTTGATTAGGCATTAATAATCCTTATTTAAGCCAAGCGCTACCTGCTAGCAGGGTACTCTGCTACCTGCTAGCAGCCTGCATCTCAGCGGCGCATACATCCTCGCCCCAAGGTCACCTCACTTTGCGACCGCGGGAACCAGAATGACGTCATTTGAATGACGGGATTTTCTCAGCATTCATACTTAGCCGTCGTAGTTCGAAAATTTTCACTTTTCATTTAATCGCGAAAAATAGATACCGTCTTTTAAAAATCTAAAAGCTTGAAATACGAACTCCAGGAGTAATAATCTTTCGATTTAGGCAATAAAAAAAATAATTGGAAACCACCCTATTGGAGCAGTTAACAGAAAAATGGGGAATGTGGTGACCTAAGGGGTCTTGGGCTCCAATCCGAGGTGAAATCTTCGGATAGCTGCAGACAAAATCCTCGAAGTACGAGGTTCCACCCGAAGGTTGGTCTGGATAGCATCGTACGTATTCGATGCGGATATGTTCCGCGCTGGGGACTATTAAACTCGGAATGTACAGTATTCGCGGAGAGCAAGTGTAGGTAGCACAATCACCGCTTGTCGTCGCCTCACGATGCTCGCCCGCCTCCATCCGGCATCGCCCTCTCACACACGATCCTCGAATCGCACATGCTGTCGATTTTTATCGATCGAGACGTTTACGGAAAGGAAATATTTTCACCGGAGATAGTCCTCGAGAAACGGCGGACGCAAGGTACACTTGGTTAAGAGGCAGACAGATCCCTCGGGTGTGATCGCCTTATTTGACGCGATCTCCATGGACACCATTGTCGAACCCCCCCCCCCTTCCCCCTCTCCAGTCGATGGCTGCAGCAGTGACCACGCCCTCCATCCCCGATCGAAGTGACCGCGTTTCCGAGCGAACGAAGTGGGCGAAACACGAGTTTAGTTGTGGAGAGGAGAGAGTGTCGTCGGACACTCATCGTTGAGTGGCGTTTCTCCATACCACCTTCCTCACCTCACTCCACGATGGAAAATATTTTCACTGCAGACGCCTCGCAGAAATCTTCTATATTATTTCTACTGTATAGATACCTTTTTCTCAACTTATACGCGACCAAACCCTACAAATTAGGTACCAAAATGCACAGAATTTATCAGAGGACATGCGACGGCATATCTTACTTCCTAAATATTGTTATTGTATCCTAAAATTGGTTTTTAAATAATTAAAAAAAAACAAAAACCGGCAAATATTCCTGAAGTTAACGTCGCACAAACTGATACATTTGTTCATTTGCAATATATATCTCGCATTCTTTAAATAATTTTTATCAAAATGCGACTGATTTTCATATTCAAGTCTCCTGTTGGTACGTAAGTATGAGTCATCATGTGCGTTTAACAGAGGATAGTGTAATTACTTCCAATGTTGTGTTTAAAGAAGTCTGACCTCAATTTGTACATGAACATTCCAATTAAATTTGTTCATAAGACCCTGCCTTTTTTTTCTACATTTTAAAATTAGAAACGCGGGGAGAGAGAAAGATGCTCTCGATTGACCAATGAATATGACATTTCATCACTGAATCATTTATTTCAGTTATTTTTTTTTCTATTAGATGGTCCGGAAGAATGATGAAGATGAAATGGACCGAAGGAATTAATAAAGAGGCAGTGTTAACAAGAGTGGGAGGAAAGATAAGTCCTTAGGAGGACATTTTGGGGAAGACGGAACAAATTCGTCGGTCACATTATGAGGCGTGATAGCCTGATGAAAACAATCGTAGAAAGACAGGTGTATAAGAAGGAAGGCAAAATAATGGAAATGGTTTTCACAGATCAGGTTATCGTGGTTGCTAAAGGGAAGAAATCACTATGAAAAAGCCAGCAGATAGGAGAGCAGAATGGAAAGCGTTGTCAAACCAATCTTAGGATTGTTGGCTTAGCGATGATGATAGCTTTTAAGTTTTCTCTAATATGTGCTTCATAGGAGCTTCATATCTTTTTAAGGAATATGAGGTCACCCAAGAGAGCATTAATTTTTTTCTTCGAGCTACTCCAAAAACAAAATATAACGACCTACACATAAGGGTTTCCAACATTAAATATGTACGATACGAAGATTCATGACCTATGCAAAAAAACCTGCGCAGGGCTCGAGCCCGGTACTTTCGGTTTGGCAGGCAGTTTTGGTTTAACCCCGCGGACACTGAGGCTGACCAGTGACCATTTACGATTGCAGGAACATTGTGTACACTTTAACGGGATGGAATCGGGGAATATAAAACTAGGTGGTTGATTCAAAATTTTTAGGTAAAATGAACACTTTTTGAATGAATTTTCTATGTATGAAATTAAAATTTTCGTGAATGTCTAATTTATTAGTATATCAGGTTCCTCTATTAACCCTACCGCGAAAGGTTTTTGCCATTACTAATGGTGCCAATTTTCATATTTTCACGTGAGAAATCCATTTCATGGCATGTTTTTCATCTAGTTGTTTCATTTTGCGCATTCCGAGGGCGACTCATGAGGTGGATGACGTCAGTGACTCATGGAAAGCTCCTCATAATTCTTCATGAAAAATTTTTGATGTAGGGACAGTATTTTGCCTTAGCCACGCATGTATTTGTTACATTACTAACTATGGGCAGGAAATAGTGACGCTCCAAATCGATATTGGCTGCTGCGTCGAGCTATTTTTGCACCGAGATAACGAGTATACCAAATAGATTGTTCACCCATTAGCTGTGTACGTAACTATGACCGATTGTGCGATATTTTTACTACTCAAGTTATGATAATGAATGCACTTTAAAATACTTGAAACGCATCATGCGTGAATCCATTGGCCGATGGTGGCAGCACCGTCGTCAGCGGAGAGATTGCAAACGGCCATTTTAATTTCGCGCCGACGGCCGCTGTTTTTTTGTATTGAAATTTAGCGATGGCCTCTGTAGTTCAAGTCTTTGAGCTTGTAAAATACATTTATGTTTGCCAGCATTCTTTGGCTGAAAGTAAGGAATCGTTCAATTCCGATCAAGTCAGTAATTACATGCGTTATTAATTCTAGCTCATATATTAAAGAATCTGTCGATGGATACTTGCTCTAGACACTTGAAATCATTAGGAAACCTCATGAGGATAAATTTTCGATCTAATCATAGAAGGATGGCAGCTTCAATGATCCATGTAATGAAATATTTCGTGGAAGTCTGGGTCTGGAAGGTGTAAACATGTTATTCGTGTCCCCATCTGACAGTCTAAGAGAGTGCACGCATACCGAATGCTTTGTAGACGTAGTGTGAGTCGATACAAAATTATGTCAATCGAAATAAATATATGAGGGCATATTTCTCGGAAACCACCTCATTAAATACCGTTAGAATTATTGCAGTCATCACGGGTACGGTCAAAATATCACGATTACCACCTTGGCTCAGAAAGCTTGATTCGCGCGATCACCTTTTCAAAGTTTCGATTCTTGGCCGACGCCGGTTGCGAGTCACTTTGTTTGGACTCGCGAATATTGGGAGCGACGAGTCAGTTCCTTACAATTCTGCCTTTCATCCCTTCCCCCAACCAATCTCCTACTTCCCCTAATTCCTCCAAAGAGGATTTTTTTTCAAAGATTACTGCGACGAGAGGTGCTTCACACGTTTACACTCTCCTTCTCCCGCGCCCCGTGCTTCCTAATTCTCACCTCTGGGACAATTTCTCACTCAACCACTTTTTCTGCTCATCCTCCTTCTTTCACCGCTTTAATCCTGGCGCGCACAGATTCGTCGTCCTGAATTTGGTTGGTGTTGGGACCACCCCATTCGCGCCCTCCCACGGCGTTCTTTGGAGGAATTAGGGGAGGGGATAAGGAGAAGGGGGGAAATCCGCCTCCATGATTATTACTTAAGCATTTTGACGGTCTACTTAGGTTTGCACGCAGCATTTGACAATCACTCCGTCCGTCTCCACCTTGAGCTTCCCTCTTTAAATCACAATAAGGCGTACTCGCTTTCATCTCCGTCTATAAATCCCATCCTCTTCCATCCCCGTGTACCAAGAATGGTTTTTAACATCCCCTCCCCAATTAGTACTCGTTCCTTCCAGAGCCTCTATCTCCTCTATATCCACCTAAGATCTTTCTCTCTTCGCCCACCATGTCCAGCAATTCGTCGCTCCTCTTCCTATCCATCCATTTAACCTTCTCAATTTTTCTCCACTCTCGCTTCTCGAACGACTCTTGTGTTCTCTCTTTCTCCTTCGTAAGTACCCACGTTTCCGCTACGTAAAGCGCTACTCTTCAGATTAGAGTCTTCACTAGCCTTTTATTTACTCTCTTACATGAATGTCTTCTCTTCAGCTCTTTCCTGTTCGTGAGTGCCTCTTTTACCTGTGCAATTATCTGATGGACGTATGTACTGCTGTATCCGTTTTCCTCTTATGTGCTGCTCAGATAGTTTAACCGATTCGCCTGCTCCTGTTTGTGACCACCTCCTTTTATCTTGAGCCTAACGTTCGTTGTGATGCTTCTTAAAATCGCTCAACCTTAGTCTCCTCCCGCCTTCATAGGGACAAGTAATAGTAGTTTGGTTTATTCCCTGCCATATATTTGTGATTCATAAATGCATCACTTGACCACTATATTTTATATTCGTGATTGCTTGATAATATACATTTGATTCCTGGCGAACTTTCCCTCGAATTTATAGTCTTTTTGAACACCAAGAATCAGTCAAATATCAGTTTAATTGAAGAGTTATAACAATATTAATAATATAATGATGGTACGTACAAATTATTTATTAATAATTAGTTTTATAGAATTGAAGCAATTTCATTGAGTAATCATCTGAAGACCGTCATCAAAATTTTAACGAAATTTTTGACCCAAGGGGAAAACACCTGACCAAGTCTTCGTCCAAAATACTTTATTCGTTGGCTTTACTGTTAAGAGTGCAATTAGTATCAAGTTCTTATAATGCAGTTCCACATCATGACTAGCCTGATTCTTTATGGCTCATTGCCGCGAGTGTAGGGGCAACTGTTTTTGGGAGCGTGTTCACCCTCCAACTCCTTCTTATATATATACATAAAAAACGGTAGTTGGAGGAAGAGAGCTGTGTCTCTTTGACTCCTCAAGATGTCGTCTCGTTCGAGCTAAATAATTCTCTTTTTTAGTGTGGCGGATGGTGATGGAGTGAAAAAAACGCACAGTGGTTCTATCTCTCTCTCTCTCTGAGCGGAGATTCTGGGTGTCTCTGTGGAAACGCCATGGTTACGAGAGCTCTACGAACTCACCGAAATGCATTCGAATCGAATTTGGCATATTAGAACTTGCTTTACTCGTTGAAGATGAGTTCGGAGCTACAAAATGATATCTTGCTCCTATAATCTGCACATAAGTATCATAAGAGAACCAATCGTCTTCGGGAGGTCGGAGGTAGAGAAACAAATGAAACGGCTTTGAAGAAAGAGAAAGAGTTTCATTCCATCTTCTTTGTAGGAAAATTTAATTGAGTTTTCTCTATTCAAAGATGCTTCATAAGACTAAGTGAAAAAAAGCAATCTGTAATTATATTAATTTCCTGGGTTGTCACATTAACATTTTGCGCACGCGAGACATCCATAGACATCGATTCCAAGTATGAAATTGCAGAGTTGAACTTCTTCAACCTCGCCAATGGATCAAACCGAATGCGATCGATTCGTCCGTAATTTCTTTTCAGTTTTTGCAATCACTGTCCACAGGCACTATTCGAGCGTAATATTCGACATTCATATATCAACGTGTAAAAAAGGTTTTATGCTCGATAGCTAATCGGAATTTTTTATCGAAAAATATCCACTTGATTCATTTTCCAGGTGCAAAAGTAATCTCTATTGAGGATTTGTTCACTGAAGTTTAATGCATTGCTTCATTATATGTATGGAAGTCGGTCTCCATCAGTCTTACTCTTTGGAGCCTGAGGATATCTAGATATTTAATTTATGTTTACGACTAGTTGCAGATTTCATTAACTAATCAGTTCACTATTACCACTAGTTTCAAATGTGTGGATGTTGAATTCCGCAAATGAAAGAGCACATGATTTTCTGCTGGGGATTTATTCCCTCAGTACGACATGTCTCTATTCTCTTTTCGAAAATTTGGAAGCGGTCGCACTCACCAGAGAACCTTACTAGAGAACTGACCAGACTTTCGTGTCCTAAGTTTTCTGTTTAGGGCCTTCAAAGGTAAGTGCATCACAGTATGAAACCGTTATATTTTTTATTGAATTAAACGTTGTTAGGGCTGCATCCGACATGTTTCTTTAGTTTGGCTGATACGCCTCCGTAGTTAGCCTCTCTGTTCTTCTCTTTATTTACTCGATCATTCCGAAAAATGCTGAATGCGGAATTTCAATTACACGAAGGCCGTTTTACTCGCGGCACGTCATTGCGCAGGTTAGCGCTGAAAACATTTGTTCAAATTGCGAGAATGTGAGCTCGGAATTAGAGAGGAGCTATTTTCCATCTCGCATCCACACTTTCTCGCATGTATTCCTGCAGTTCACCGCTTTACACGACGCATTTTTGGTTGCGCTATCGTACATACGTCAGATTGCGAAAGGACGTGCCCCGTGTAAAACGTGTTGAGGTCTCAATCTTGTAGAATTCCATTTTTAGGAGAAATAACAGACTTTTCTTTCTAAAACTCAACCTTTAATCGTCGACTAGTTTCGATACATTGTATCATTTTCAAGAATAGATTAAAGGCTAAGTTGTAGGAATTACAATTTGTTATTTGCATCAAAAACTTGGTATCTGCAGTATTGACATTTATAAATTTTGAATAATCTATGAGAAAGGAAAAATACTTTGAGATTCAGGATCAGAAGGCTTTTCGGAGCTGCCTCTTGAAAAATTTGGTGGTTTCCAGTGGCAGATACATATTGGGGCCGCCCGCATTGCCTATAACATTGCAGAACCACAATTGTATCTTTTTTCTATCATAAAATGTAATTGTCTTGTATATGTGTATAATCCGTGCGTAAACTTCCTTAAACTTTGCATTCGACTTGATTATTTTTCATTACTATAAAATTAAATGTTGCTCAAGATATCTTTTTCGCCCCCCCCCCCCTAGTTTTTATAAGACTAATTGTGAAAAAGCAATCCGTAATTAAATTCATTTCCTGGGTTGTCATATTTTCATTTTAGTTTGGTCATTTCCGGCGATACTTTATGGAATTTGCTGAGTATTATCAGTGAATATCTTAAACTTTGTTTTTCCAAAGATTTTTTTTATCAAATACGACCATGGTTTTGACGGCTGAGGAAAGACCGCAAGATGACGTTAACCATGGAAACTATGGTCGTAATTTAATTAAAAAATCTGTGGAAAAACAAAGTTTAAGTTATTCATTCAAAACTTCCTCTTGAATATCCAGAAGGGCGTTTTTATATGCAGGAAAGGGTAGGTAGAAGAAATGGTGTTAGAACGTAGGTTTCCGCGGCGATGGTTTGATCTCTGCATTTCTTCAGGGTTTCTTCCGTGTCAGCTTGTTTGTAGACAACAGTTTCGACCTGAAGACGCTGGCAGGATAGCCAGCGAAACTGTTGTCTGCAAACAAGCTGACGCGGAAGAAAACCCTGAAGAAATACAGTGATCAGACGAAATGGGGTTGAGCAACGTGGGAAGTCGGTAGAATAGTCATCTCTGGAATTGAGAAACTGATCTTATATCGGTCATGAAGTTCTCCAATCCTCGAAAAACTTGAAATCAGTGGTTGAAACTTAGAAAATGTTTCTTTAGTACGTCTAGTGTTGTACGTTGCATAAATTGGACCATGTGTGTAACGGCGCTTGTCTTCCGAGAGGACGGGGTCCGTGCGATCGCCCTTTGGGCCGCCCTCCGCCCGCCAACCCGACCGTCCGACTCCCGCGCCCTCTCAACACGGACAGCCGAATCACGATGCGGGCGTGAGGCGTCCGCTGGACCACGCCGACACTCATCGCTGCCTCACTGTTCTCAGTACGGCGGCGTCCCGCCATCTACTACTTTCCGCCATTCCCGATAGGTTTTATCGCGAAATTTTCTAAAATTGTTTGAGCCATTCATTTCTATCTATCATTTGCCAGTTCTTTCAACTCCCTGCGAGGGTGCCGACTTACAAAAAAATATTGGGGGGGCCAAAACGGGGACCTTGCCCCGGTAAATTGTATAAGTAGTGAATTTTAAGTTTTTAAGCATTTTAGAAGAGTCATATGATCAAAATTAGAGCCCTGATCACTCGGATCTCGATATATGCACACTCCGGGGAAAATCGACAAGCCTGACACATGTTTTCCTCGCATCTGTGATGAATTTTTGGGGGGGCTCGGGCCCCCTTAGGCCCCATGGAGTCTGACCCACTTGGAGGCCCACTGACTCCCTGAGACTTGTCTTCCCCGTAATATGGGATACACGCAGAAGGATACGGGGATATGAATCTCTTTTTATGGCGTTTGTGTTTCATTAAGTTTCTAACAAGATGCCAAGTTTAACCCAGCGCAGAAACTATCTCCGCCGCTTGCTGGAGTATTTTTTTCTAACAGAGATTAGATTTCGTTCGTACGGCGTTTATTTAATTGATGTCAAACATTTGGAAAGAACGTGACTTCGTATGTTTGCGCGGTGTCGAGGTTCGAATGTCTCCAATTTTTCGGTGCAGCCGCGTCGGTTGTCGAGTAATGACAACAGTTTCGCTGGCACAGCTGCCTGCGTCTTCAGGTCGAAGATAATGAAGATGAGGAAAGTCTTCGAGCTGAAGACGCTGGCAGTAGTGCAAGCGAAACTGTCGTCATTAATCAACAACCGACTCGGTAGCACCGTAATAATATAGCCATTGGAATGTGGAAAGAACAATTGTCGCGACATAGGCTACCGTTTCCGTATTTTAAAAAGCTGTCCTGGTTTGATATTAAATCAAGGAGAAAATATAACATGACTCGTTTTATGTTCAATCTCTTCAAATACGGTAGCCCTCTGCATTTAAAGGATATTTTTCTCCCCAGTTGTAAACACACTAATGTTATTTCGATACAAGACCCCTGTTTTTTGTATGCCCCACAGTTCCGCGCGGCTACAGTTCAGAAATCATTTACTGTTGTTGCCTCAAAGCTGTGGAACGGTTTGCCGAAACAGGTATAAGACAGTGCTTCAAAGGAAGTATTTAAGAAAAGGATTGTCACCCACCTACTTTCTGGCGACCCATGAACACTAATCATGTAATTCATTTATCTTCTCATTGATGTGATTAATACCTATTGTTGTTTTAGAAGTAGTAATATAGTTCTTGTTTCATTTGTTATGCTAAACTTCCTTTTTTAAGGTTTTGTTATTTATTTCTTGGTATGTTTAATGTTCGTTTTCTGTTAGAAATAGAAATTATTCTTTTCCAGTTTTAATAAGTTAATTCCAGTTTACTATGTTAATTGTACTGCTCACCACTTTAACAATTTCTATGTTCCGAAGGAGTTTAACTCCTAGAGCAATAAATGAGTTAATTATTAATTATTATTAATTAAGGCCTTGAGGCTATGAAGTATCCCCGTCCAGTAGTTGAGTATTCCATTCCGCTTTCGGATTTTCTATCGAAGATCACCTGAAGATGGTTCCAGGAGAAGAGGCGTCTGGAAAGCTACAAGTACATGACAGCAATCCTGAAAGCGGAATTGAGGCTATATTTTAATCACAGGCTACATTAAAGCATTCTCGCAAACACTGTTTCGTCCATAGAATTACATTTATGCAATGTGAAATTATTGGTATTATTCCGCAACTTATATAACCCCGATCTGTTTCAGTACTGTTGTACCGTTATCATGAGAAGTAACGAAGAGTTTTTTTGGAGTTCAGGGCATAAGTTGTGGACTTGAAGGATCCTTGTAGTCCCTAAAACTTGTGCAATGAGGCTTCGGGCTTGTGGATGGGCTGTGCACCGGCCCAGATGGGAATCAAGTAGTTTCAAGAATTTAGTTGTTACTGTTGTGGGTAATAATTGAGCATTGCTGATTAGTTGCGTGCGCATAATTGGATCCACATCTTCCCATTCGGTCGCCTTTGCAGGGGCGTCTCTTGGGGGAGGGGGTTGTGGGGTTCCGGTTACAGGAAGACCCCTGCTTCATAACGACCCCTGCTCTCTCTCTCTTTCGCTTTTTATTCATTTCCCTTTCTTTTACCTCCTTTAACATCGTCCCCTCTCTCCCACACCTGTCTCCGGTTTCTCTCTCTCTCTCTCGCTTCCATTTGACTAATTAACGCGCGAATTCCGCGCAATTTGTGCGAATAATAAAAAGGCGATGCAGGACGTGGTGTCGGAGGTACATTCCTCTCTTCCCTCCACCTCCCTACCACACTTTCGTTCCCGTTGGTCATCCCTCCTGTGAATGACAAAAGAATGCCGAAAATAATTTCGCCGCTAACAGGAGAGAGGTGGCGAGCCTATTTATTTATTTGTTTGTTTGCTTTGTGCCAAATGAGGTGAGTGAGTCCACACCCCTCATACCCTTGGCGGCCCTACCCCTGGAACGGAAGCGCGATGCTGGCGATGGAGACCATGGCATTCACTCCGGAATACAAGGGCCCCTCGCTTTTGACCAACGCTCGCTCGAATTTTTTATACTAACCGCTGTGCTAATTATGGCTTGCCCTCGGTCCTCCTCGCTAATTGACTTCATTATATGTTACCCTTGATTGGGGCTTGAGCTAGGGACTTATGGCTTTACGGGCCAGGGACATGCGGACTGCTATTTATTCAGTTTCTATAAGTGGTAGTTTTCTGCAGTTTAGTGAGTATTGGTCCTCCCACATTTTTGATCGAAGACAAGAGAAAGTTTCGACCTGTAGACGCCGACTGTATAGTCGACGAAATAGCTGTCTACCTTAGCAAACATGGTCGGAGACGAACATACAGCCTACTTCACTGAAACACACACGGTCATCTTCGATCATCATTATATTTCTAGGTCCGACGGAAAAATATAAAATAAGAGACATTTAAATTATATATAAAGATATATATTGAAGGATAGGCATAGAGATTGGTTATCATCCGAACAACAAAACGAACTTCAGTGAATGCGGGGTGGAACTCATCAGGCAATCATCTATTTCAACGCGCACCTTATTATTTACATCTACATCATACCCATAGCAATGCAAGCCGCCTCAAATGGGCGTGTGGCAGGGAGTGTTTGGACACCAACCGTTTATAATGAATGCGCGGATCCGGGTTCTTCAGTCACGTTTATTGTTTATGAGTGACTACAGTCCCGAAAGTCCTATCCTGCTCTGTCTCAAGGTTGAAGGTGAAGAGCTTCGATTTTTCGCCGCCGCCTTCGCCGCACTGGCAGTTTTTCCGCTGAGCGCTGATTGGTCAGAATTCTCTTCCACTCGTTGCTGTTTAGTTAGCCATGGTCTCTGTGCATATTATCGGTCTTTTGGATTTCCAAGGCTTCCCTGATTTGCCTCTCGGCGGCTCTCCTTTGCCACTACCTCTGCTCCTTCAAAATCAGTCTTATGTTCTGCCTCACTCCAAACGTGTCGGGCAACGGTTGACAAATAGTTCTGTTTTGTGGTTCTTTTCGGCATGTTTTTTCAACGCGATTTTATTATTATTAGTATTCTGGTGAGATTATCGGATGGCGTGCCACAGCACCTCCCACCAAACGCATATTCTGTAGGCTGTTGGGGAAGTTTGTAGTAGGAGTTATAGGGGAAACTTCAAGCTTATTAATTCCCAAAGTGAATTTCCGGAGAATAAATGTGCTGTAGGTGGAGTGACCTTCTGGTCCATCGTTGACGGAAGCGAAAAAGTGAAAGGTAGTTCAGAATTCACTGCAACGCAAGAAATGTATAATAAGAAGTAATCCAGGGTTGAAAGCATATTATCGACGTATGTATTTTATTCCTATCTACAGCGCCAGCCGCTAGTCATTCTTTCGGAAGGAGTCGAATGTTTCGAATCTACTCTGTTCTCTCTCAGAATGTAAATCGTGAAGGCAGCCTCTTGAAGTCAACGCAATCACATGGGTCTGTGCGCGAATCCTGGGATCTGAATTTCTCCTTTATCGTTTCCTTAGCGTCACTGAATAGTCCGTTCATTCACTCATTAAAGATACAATTTTAACTCTTGTTAAATCATTTAAAACCAGAATATATGAATGATTCTGAATTTTTCATTTGATTTTCGGGAACTCAAATTTTGATGTGATTTCATGAACAGGCACTTCAGTAGTCGGAGAAATCAATATAACTGATATAAAATTCCTCTGATATTTAAAGATATGCATTATCAGTGGCGCAGCGAGGGGGGGGGTATGGGGGATAACCCCACCCCCCAAGGATCAGAGAAATTTTTAAGTTTAAGCTATTTTACTTATTTGGATTGATATTACTAATAGAATAGTGTAAGTGTTAATAAAATATCCTTCAGAAATTCATAAAACTCACCATTTTGAACCATTTATCTTAAAATTCCGCAATTTATTAATCTCGCACCTACCGCTTATCCTGGTGGGTATTCCATACCCCCACACACCCCGGAATTAGTTGCACCTAAACCACCCACCTAAACCCCCCCCAACCTTAATTCCTAGCTGCGCCCCTGTGTTTTATTATGTACCTAAAAACTTGGCTACACTATGGCACAATTGGGTTTGAGCATGCTTAAGTTACATTTTGTGGAATCATATGATCGTGGCCAAATCTCGAGAGCACACGAATACTTGATGTCGTAAATACTTGATTATCCTTTAGAGTAGTTAAACTAATAGATGCCTTTGGAAAACAGTGCAATTGATGTAGCAATGGTGGGTGTGAGGTGGAATGGATAAGTTTAGAATTCGGGAGAGGAAGGAAGAAGTACAAGGCGTGGTGGGTGAGGTAAGCGGACTTGCGGAGGGGGTAATGTGGAGAGGGAAGGCAGTGTTGGAGACGCCGTGTCTGATGCAGTGGGGTGAGGGCCCACGGGCCGAATAATGATGGGCGAGAGGATATTAAACGGAGGGAGACGAAGCCGTGTGTTCTGAGGGACGGAGTCAAGAGATTTTTCTCAATTGGTATTTATTCATATATGTATTCGAAAAAGTCTCAAGAAGGTACACTGGCTGATTACATTCATGGGCGTACCCAGCGAGGGGAAGGAGGGGGCAGCTGACCCCCCCTAGAAGCAAAAATCGAAAATCGCTTGCCCTCCCACCTAGACCATGGCTTGCCTCCTCCTATTTATGGTCCTGGGTACGTCCTCGACTGGACTTATATTTATTTTGATGTGATCATGTATGTATACTCATAAAAAGCGGGCGATATACATTCGCGATTTTTATTTTTAACTAATAAGTGTATTACCGAATGAGGAATATATATATTTTTCATCGTGACATTCATTATCTCTCCCTTTCAACCATTTTCGAATTATTTGAATGAATTGCGATTTAGGGGCACGACCTCATTGCCATTCAAATCCTCAATCCACGTAGTGGCTGCTCAGATCGCCCGCCATCGCAATTTCAGCGGGCTGCTCCCGTTGTCCATTTTTGCGAATGACTATTCGTGCTGATTGGCACTCAGGGAGGCGGCTGTCTCTCTTCTCCGCGGAGACCGAAAGAGCCTCCCAAATGCGCACTGGGGGTCTGCCTGTTCCTGTTGCGAGCGGGGGGGGGGGAGGGGAATGAGAGAAGGGAGTCCGACCCCGCCATGAGCAGCCCTATCCATCTCACAATCTTTCGCGATAAGCCAATGCTGAGCAAACAGATTCTCATCTCTCGCCGGCCTTTTCTTTCTTGCACCCTCCGAGATGCATGCCGGGATAGGCCCTTTGAAGGCCACCCGCCCTCACCTGCAACTATAAGAAGCCTACTCCAGGGCCCCTTTCCTACCTCTTTCCCCCTGCACGGGCCCTGTGCGCCGCACAGACAATGGCAGCCAAAGGGTTTCGGGCAGAATAATTCCGTCGGCGTCTGCTGCTTGCTGCTGCCTTGGTGCTCATTCGGGTGCTATTATCCTCCCTGCATATCATTGGCGGGGGAAAACTCTGCCTTTCCCTGGGTTCAGATCCGTATCAGTCGTCGGAGGGCAGTTTGCGGCCAATCCTGCTTTGCCCTTCGTGGATGTCCACTCCTCAGATCTGAACTTAGCGAGGTTACTACTGAATGGCTTCTAGGAATGCGGAAATTTCGTTGAGAAACTGCGTGCGTGTTGCTTCATGGAGATTGTTTTACAAGGAAGAAAGTTTGGATATTTAGGTCTACTTCTTAAAGAAAGAAGTGAGATGGGGTTTTGGAGGGTGTGGTGGCTACACTGTTGACTTCCTATGTCCGTAGTCCGCGTTCAAATCCCAGCGGAGACATCTCTATCCCTGTTCGATTACTTTGTGGAGGACATTTCAAGCGTAGCACTCCGTCCGTAGGATGGGACGTTAAGCCGCGGTCCCCTTGGCAACTTTCGCCAAGAGCAGGCTAATGCCGACGCCTGGTTTCTCTCCCCCCATTTTTCCCTCATGGCCCTTAAGACCTAAACATCCGGTCGCCTCCTCCAAATACCATAGACTGTTGACTAAATCTGACAGGGACAACAATTTTTTGATTCACGGCATCAATGACCTTACCAAATAAATGTTCCAATTCCTCACAGTACTTCTCGTGTTGTATATCAGTAATTAATAATTATGTCATTCCTTCTGTAAAGGCTGGAGGGACCAGAGCTTAAATTGTATGTGCACCATATTAACTTTAAGATTTAGTTCATTAAGTGTAATGCTAGTATATCATGAAGTAGAGTTCTTCATTATTATAAAGCGAACCAGCGATTAGCGATGGACGTGTCCGTTATCGAAACCTCGATTGTAATTAAGAACCGGTTGCTAACCCAACAAAATTTTATCAACATTATACGCCATTAGGTGGAAAACTTCGGACAATACTTGACTTCCTAAAGATTTACCGTTGCCAGGTCCGTGATTATTTCCAAAAACTTTTCTTGCAGAGCGTTGGATAGCCTTTTGAACCAATGGAGCCATAATGGTGCGTCAGTGGTTGGGGGAAGAGACGCCGACGCCCCTTCTTTTGTTTTCCCTCTGCCGTCCCCTCCATTTCCCCTCCCGGCAGACATACACCTGTGCAAACTCCCCCCTCCCCCCATTGCATCCATCTTCTCGAGGCAAACACAGCTCCCCTCCTCCCCCTCCCGCATGTATCCTCCCCCCCCCTTATCCTCCGTCCCACTCCTCTATCTCTCTCTCACTTGCCACGAAAGCTTTGAGCGTTCTCTGACTGACTGCAGATGATGACGACGAGTGACCACCGCCATATTTCAATCGCAGCACATTCTGCTTGATTGGTTTGTTCATCACCTCAGTATCTGAACTTTTAACCCCCAACTTCCTCTCTTTACCTCACCAACCACGCTACTTGCATTTATAGTGTTGTCTTAATTTAGTGAAGAGTTCTCGGGATCGCCACCGGGTCAGGAACTCCATAGCTGCCGACGCGACGTTTCGATGTGCGACTCGGTCATCGTCCTCAGGGCTGTGAGTGTCGAGTGAGAATTTTGACTTGCTTATATACACTCACTCTGGTGGTCAGGTGACTGCTGATTGGCTATCGTCAGCGGCATGCTCTGATTGGCTGGTGTTATGGTTTTGCCTAGCCTTTTGGGTAGTCTTGAGCACAGGCTTCCGAGTGCTGCTCAGTGCATATCCGGAATCTCTGTTGATGGTATTCTTGGCCAGTCTAATTTCAATAGACTATTTGATGAGTCGATCCCAAAAGCCATTCGAAAGAAACGTCGGCAGCTATGGACTTCCTAACCCGGTGGCGATCCCGAGAACTCTTCACTAAGTCCATTCGCCGGGAAAGCACGAAATCTGTTGTCTTAATGCCTGTGAGAGTTTAATTTAAGTTTACTGGAACTTGCCACGGCGATAACTTCAAACGAGTCACCCGCAAGTGTTCAAAGTTCGGGCGAAGTGTATTCAAGAATTTTGTGAACTGTGACAGAAGATGATACGCTGTATCGAAACCGATAGCAAGTGAATAAATCATTGTGGAACAAGCAAAGTTTTAGTCTTTCCCGATATTCACAATGAGGTTCCATCCATCCAGTAAACCATTGCGTTTATTTAGAGCTGATGTTAGTTTGGAAAGACGAACTCAGGGTTCCCACTCAACCATGGAAACCTCAAAACCGTGAATAAGCCATGAATTTCGCCTACCGTGAAAAAAACCTGGAAATAGCCGTGAATTTAATCATAAAACCTTAAAAATCTCTCAGGCTTATAGAAAAAGAACTACAATTGACAGATCAAAAGAAAAAAGGATATTTCAATCATGTTTCAAGGCCGAGCCACATACAGGCACTGTCCACACATTTATCTCCACACGTATATTCGAAGTGCAATTATTGGTGCCTTGTGCCATGACGACACATTGATCTTGAGCCTGTGATTGGAAGACCGGCATACAAAGTGTTCATTAACCCTGGCGAAAAATCAGACACTTCTTCTTCACTTCCCTACCTCACTGCTCCCTCCATTTTGCCACTCACAACCTTAAGCTTCGCCTAAATTTTGATATCGATAGGTGACGTCATGAGAAATAGCACTTTCATTGCTACGTTTGAATTCACGGCGCCTGTCGCGGTTGATGAATTTTTAGTTAACGTGCGGGCGGTGATTGTTACATCATCAATAATAGTGCCTAAAATGGCTTATCAACAGACCGTGAATTAGACGATATTTAGACCGTGAAAACCTGGAAAAAACCGTGAATTTTATAATTTAGTTAGAGTGGGAACCCTTCGAACTCTAACTAAAGCCCAAATTGAGTGTGAGATCTAATACCGCCGAGGTGGAGTGGGGACTCAAATTTGATTCAGGATCTGGATTACTGCCCTTAAAGCCACCGTCGACGTCAGTCGGAGGATGGTAATTCCATCAGTTTCGGGATGGATGACGAGAAATCGCTATTTGGACCCGCGTCCAGCCACGGCGATCACTGTTGTCGTTTCGTTTGGTATGAGGATCCCTTTTCTTTTTTACTCTCACGATCGCACTGCTGAGCTCTCGATGATTTAGTTACGGTGTCTTTGTGCTCTCAACCTAAGTAATGTTTATGGAGCCAATCCTTTCATTTCCGCCGACGCGAAAAAAGTGACGAGCGGGCGGCGGCGCCCGGGTGTGGCTCCCGTTCTTTCGCGTCGCATCTGTTTCTTTTTCGTCTTGATCTCGCTCGCTTTTTATTGGCTCGTATTCTGTGCGAGACAAAGCTTCCGAAATAATCCCTTTTTCTGTGAATGCATTCGGGCAACTTATTTATCCTCTCCTGGATTCCGAAAGGAAGCCGCTGCGGGCTCGCTTCTTTAACGACTCTTTTTATTGAATATATCCTGACCCTGTGTCGGCGCCCATGTTCCTTGAAGGACCCACCCAAGCCTAGATGCTTCCGTGATTCCGCTGGCAATACCCGATGTCGGTAACTTCATGACGCATCTAAATGCGAAACAACTACCGCTACGAAAAATTCTTATCAGTCAGTTGAAGTAATCAAAGAGGTTTATGACGTGCAATATCGTGCGAAAAAAGCAATTGATAATCAACTAAACCAGAAAACACACGGTTCGGTATTTAGTTTTCATCTCCCGGATGGGACACACCCGGATGGAATTTGTATATATATATTGGCATACTCATTAATTTCTGGAAGAGTGGAATCTTTGATTTATTTTGACCAATAAACGTTTTGAAATTTGCGGCCAACATGGATTTCAACTATGACATGTTGTCTAAATACTTCAAGTTCAAATAATAATTATTTCCATTCCAAGGTAAAATGTCGTATTCTAGTATTTCGGCGGTTGTAGAAAAAAGGGATTAAATATGCCTCATATCTATGTTTTTGAACGTGTTTATTTGATGCATGAAAATAATTCGCGTAGAAGTTTCCAAAACTCCGAATTTATAGTAGTAATTTATAAATTACAACATTTTATTAAATTTCAACCTACAGAACAGTTTTATCTATTTGGCTTGGTTTTAATAAAAAATGTCATCCCTGGAAATTGATGTTTTATTTTTTCACCGCTCTTTTACGATACTTCTTGATGTAATTATCCATTTCCAGCCCAACAACCAAAATTTTCAAGTAATAATCTAATTTTCAACTGATATGATTTCGTTAACGCTATACTGAAAGTTCTTCTACTTGAAATACCCATGTAAGCAACATATGTAATCATTACTGGAGGTAGATTATAGCAATCCTTGTCTGGACTGTAAAATACCTATCCGTTTAACTTTTTGATTTCCTTTTTTCTGTCCATTTTTGCACCTATGTGATCAAAGCACATGAAGTTCACCTGTCGCGGAACTCAGAAAATGTAGGAACTATTTAAGACTCGATTAGATTAATACGTGGAAATAAACTATAACTTATATCGTAATTACAGCCTTTGTTAATTATTTACTCAACGAAGTCATGTCATATGAAACTTGAAATTGCTGCTGCTTGTTCTTCGATTTCTATTACTCTCTGCCGTAAGCAAGCTCTGATCCCTTTCACCGGTTTGGTCTTCAGTACGCAAATGGACTCTATAATATGTCAGAAACACGTCATCAATATCAATTCCGCAATCATTCATTGCTTATTTTTTGTTGATGACGCAAATTTGACTTATAGCCTTTTTACGCAGTGAAAAAAACCTGTGACAATCTCGAGCTTAGGAATATTTAAGTTATTTCATTATATTACTTTAATTGGACCTCTGTATTTAAATATGAACTCTTGAGTTTTAGGTGACTTATGAAAATGCATGTTTGCTGTCGTTTAGAAAATTTATTTTCCATTTAACTAAATGGAAAAAACGAGAGATACAATACTTACAAGAGCGGTCAAGTAATAAATGTTAATTTTACTGCGCAAAAATATTCAATAAAACATTTTAGCAGATAGATTTCAAAATAAAAAAAACATGAAGAATTAATGTGATATACCTTTTATGCAGTTGTTTTCGTTATTTTGTTAGTTGCTGTGTTACGTTATAAATTTTAATTTTTTATATATTTTTACATCAATTTTGATTTATTAGATTACAATATTTTTTTGTTTTATCATTGTCAAGGGAGGAAATATTTAATGGTGCTTAGGGATGGTGTGTTGAGTTTTCTCTGAAGACGATGAACTTCGTTTTTTTGTCAAGTCCATAAGGGGCTTTCGGAATACTTGGCTGGGTTGAAGAGGGAAGGCAGGTCGTTTGTCGACGCTTGCTCCTGGAAGACTTCGCTCTCATGAAGTGAATCTGGGAAACTCCGCATCCCATTGTACGAGAAGAAAATGTTTTCACAGGGGCACCTACGCCTGGCCGAGTGAGGCACAACATCCCTTGACGTATTGAAACGCAATTATGGAGACGGCGAAGAATGGACTGGCCCCTTTTCCTTTCATTCCTTCGGAACTTGAAGAGAGGACTTTTTCATGAGTTTTGGTGCGATCCTTGACGGAGGAGAGGAGAAACGTTGATCGCGCAGAAGAGAGGGAGAGGGGCCCTCTCTGACAATAATCGCGGATGAATGGCGAAGGGTCCTCTCCGCTTGGGCCCTCGGGGGGGGGGGGGGGGCCCGACAAAAGGGCCCCAAGCAAGACCCAAGCCCCTGACGGCAGAAAGGCGAATAGAAAAGGAGGCTGCGTAAATCTATCGTCTTATGTTTTTTTTTCACTCTCTTGCTTCGGAAGCCGGATTAGCAGACAAGTCTTTGGGCCTCTCCCTCTCTCCTCCTGTGTGCGTGCGGGCGTTGAAGTCTCTCCACAATGGACACCCCTCCTCACCGCCTCTTCCACCTTTAGTGCTGTCCTTTACCGCGTCCTTCTCCATTGGCGCTGAGAGCGCTTTCCTCGGTTGGAAGGGGGCGTGTTGTAGCTGTCTGCTCTCGAAGAGTTCTCCTCATCCTCTTGAAGGACCACTGCGATATAGAGGACATACAACTACTGCTCTCACCAAAAACAGAGGTACAGAACAGGAAAATGACAACTTAAGGTTACCCCAAAGATAAATATCTTCGTGGGGCTAACCATGTAATGCGTGCAAACAGCATTTTTTTTAAATTTGATGTTGCTATACATATTACTTGCAGTTTATTAAATACCACATGATATACACTAAACTATTTGCGTGAAAGAATCCTTTGATTACTCAAATAGCTCGTTTATGCACAGGAATAATTATTTACTCTGGACAACTGTTTGATTGACATTATCAAACAACATTACCACATTTTCGAGAACATATAGCCATTGTTTACTGTGAAAGTACTTACTTCGTAATTTTCTCTGAAGGTCGAACTTCTTTACCTTGCGGTTTTCTTCTTCTTTCTTGGGCCCCGTACTCTGAAATCCAGAATAACTCCCCCTCTTGAACTGCAAATAAATAAATAAATAATTTAATAAATATTTCCTCCGTATGCTTTTTTTTATTCGCGTTATTTATATCACGCGCTTTGGGGCCTTGAGCATGTTTTGTTTCCGTGGCTTTGTGCTGATGATATGAGAGGGACTTCAGCCCCGTGTTCCTCCTCCTTAATATCGCCTCGAGTGGGCCGCACTTGCGTGGAGGGCCGCACTCAGGCGAGGGATGAGTGGATATAGTGCGGTTGGTCGCGCCTTCCCGTGCCCATTGTCCCATAACCCGATTGGAGGCATTCAATGCAGCGGGTCAATGTGTGGAGAGGGATGATGATGATGACGATGGATATCAAGGAGGGAGAAGGTCCATGTTAAGTAGTCCTCTTCACTCGGCGTCCTTCACAAACCTCTTGACTTGAACTGTTACTCGGTGGGACGTCTTTTGGGCACTCGAGAGAGTTGAACGAGAGCTTCCGCTGGTTTGTCTAAACTATCTGAAGTGCGAACAACGATACAGTTTGAAAGTCATTTTCTCGAAATTTTCAAAATGTGCTCTGAAATGTTGTCTCGTAATCTTCCGCGGCGTTCAGAATTGGTGGATCTATCTATTTCACGGGTTTTCGCCGCGTTTTGTCGTCAGAGGTGACGCCAGTACCGACAGGATGTTGTCTGTTGTCAGAGATAACGACATCCTGGCGAAACTGTCGTCACCTCTTACAACAATACGCAGCGAAAACCCGGGAAATGGATAGATCCTGAAAAAATATTCTCTTAAAGTTGAACTTTCTCGACTTGTGACCGCTTCAAGTGATAAACATTATGGTATTTTTTTAAATGCCCATTTTTACACAGTCTCTGATAGTGGCATCACAATTCTTAGCTACATGAAAAGTTTTATTATTGCCAGAGTATTCGTATAATATTCGTCGCACCATAAGATAATCATGAAAGAAATAAAACGTCAACGTACGACGTTTAATAGTATGTTACCAATGTATCGGTAGATTGCCGTGTGCTTAGCGCGGCGAAATATTGAGTCGATGGCTTTCGACTTGAGCCTGTATGGTGATTATGAGGAGAAGGTCAAAGGTCGCTGGGCAGTGCGCGAAAAGGGAGTGCGTCTTTAGGAGCGAAGGAAATCCTCCGTGCGTGCTGTGAACGCATTTCGATTGGAACGCGTAGTGCCGTGTCTTCTTCGCAATGCATCTCACGTGAATCAGTGTTTTGGAGGTTCGCTGCTGGCATCATCGATAGCTTACAACTTAGCAAATGTATGCACGGCGTCCTAACTTTGTTATCATATAATTTATATTTTTTAAATTAATTATTTTATAATTTATCCATTTAACAATGGTATATAGAGTCACTTTTACAGTGTTGATGCCCTAAAGATTTTGTTTGTTAAAAATGAACATTCATTCTGGCTTTGACAACAATACGGTCAGATTCGTATTTCAAGTTGATTTTTGGCGTACTCTTTTCGGGCCTATATTTTTAATTAATCTAAGAACCCTTATAATATGCCAGGGTGGTAATAAAAAGGTCTTGTATTTTATAGATTACTCTTCTTTTACGATGTTGTAATGAGAAAATACGGGTGTAAAGATATAGATTGAGGATTAATAGAAAAGTTCCTCGATGTAAGAAATAAATCGATTGGAACTTGTTGGAGGGAATAGTAACATTGATGTTTCGTCTTCCGCATGAACCAATTGTAAGCGTGGGATTGCTTGTAATATTAATTTATTTGATACTTTGAATATTTAAAAATCAATATGTAACAGACGGAAATTTATATGTGTCGATAAATTAGTGGTGGCTCACGAGATGCTCGGAACCAACGGTCTGAGGACTAGGGGAAGAGGAGAAACAAATCTGCTTTAAAACGGACCAGACAGAGCCCACCTAGAGAATTTCCCAGTTGCTCCACCACCCGGAAGACGACGGCAGAAGACGCCTTCGAAACGTCGGAATAAATCAACCCTTGGACGCGGTGTGAAACCCTTGTTCTCTTGCCGCTATCCATACGCCGGCAAAGCACCGAGATCATTCGTGACTGTCCTTTCAGCTTTTCCTGTCTAAATCCCACTCGGCCCAATTATAAGTCACCGAATCGTGCGGGATAGATTGGTGTTGAACGGGAGGGATTGTGAAGGCGTGCTGTGAAAGCCGGAGCAACGAGTGCCGTGCGTGATTTAGTCGGTCTTAGCTTGCATCACTGCGCGGACACTATGCCGACCCACGGTTATTCAATTCGAGTATGCCTCGAATGCATCTGTGCGTCCAATCTCCATTCACCCCGGTGTCTGTCGCCGAGTATCATGGGACATTCGTGGCCCGCAGAGGGTGTCGGGAAATTCCCTTTTCCACTCCCTCCCCTACAGAGTCCCCTGTAATGCGTCCCCCTCCCTCTCCTGTGATCCTGGTGCTTATAATGTCATTCGTCCCCGTGCCCTACCGCTGCTGTTCGAGGGGTGGGTAAGTTGTTTTTTTTTAAGAGAGCGGCCCTTGTGCGCGGGTAATCGGCGGAAAAAAGTGAAGAGCGACTCCCGAAAGCGACCCTTTCCGTCTCTCTGCCTTCTGCACTCGAGACTCAAAGGTCCTCCGCTATGAACAGTTACACTCAAAAGTTTTAGGACGAAGTTTGTGGCGCCACTTCTGCTTCTCAAGGAAATTTAGTTGTCCTTACTCCCTTTGCTGTCATTGGCTACGCAACGTAGCCATTTCGTTTCCACGAGAAGGTATATGCAATTGATCTTAGGGTCAGCAGGTATGGACTGAACTCATCCCTACAAGTACTAGAACCACCTACCAGCACCAAACGTACTTATTTGAAGATGGTTTTGTCTATTATTACTTTGAAATGTAGAGCTATTACTCTTCCCTCCGATTCTTGGTTCTTGAAGAGGGGGGGGGGGAATGTAAAACTCCCCTTCGCCTCTCTCCCAAACTGCTCCATTAAAGCACTCCACCGAAAAAGAAAGAAAAACAGGAGAAAAACACTTCAAACGTTTCACACCCTCCTGGACCCCCCTCCGCGCCCTCCATCCCCATTCCTCCTCTAAAACAAAACACGCACGGGCTGCGGACAGTCGCGCCGCCAGCGGTCCATCGCGGGGGGAGCAAAGGCCCCCCACTGCTCCCGCAACACCCGACGGAGCCACTGAACGCGGAGAAAACACGAGAGGGGGGCCGCAGAAGCCGTTGGCGCCACGCGGCGCCAACCTTCCTCCCCCATGAGACCACAGACATCGGAAGAGGCGAGGAGTCTCGTCGAAATGCTTTGTTCTTGCTCACCGCTCATTTGTTGAGCTAATGCAGACAAAAAATTCTCATAAAATAACCAAGTTAGTGGTTCTGCTGATTTTTGTTCTACCCCCTTCACACCTTTTGATGGAAGTTATAGTGTTGGCGCCAAGGTCTTTGTGTTGCGCGCCTTTGTCCAATGTCCACTTATTTTCTTTGAACTCGATTATTTCAGAAGTATTTCCCGCTCTTTTGGCGAGATAAAAGTATAGAATGATACATTTCACCACACTAATTGGACCCTCGTCAACCTCAACCTCGTCCGACGTGCTCAAGTACTGAAACTTACTATTAAAAATTTATTTTTCCAATTTTTAGCGAGTTAAATTTCAGGAATAGGTGTAAAAAGTATTAAATATCTGATCGAACCCAATTCAAGACACCTAGATACACGACTCAAAATTCCTCTGAGACATTAAGAGATATTTACTGGATACTGGATACTTGCGGTCCTTCTTCACGTTAAACTATTAATCATTGTCCACGTGACATTGACAGGTGAGAATCGTAAACTGCCGCTTTGTTACGTTGCTTCCAGTGAAACCTTCTCCTCCCTCTATAGGGTGTCCCAAAAAAACTGTTTTTGAAAGCTAAAAATGAGGAAGAGGATGAGGATGAGGATTTGTGTGGTTTTATAAGGAAAAAAAGGAAAAACCACAGATTTAACAGACTTAAAAATCGCGCTAGAAAATTTCGGGTGTATTTTAACGAATAATTCTCCACTCTACTAAGGAAACACTCGGCTTCTTCTAGTTTCCACTTACGCCAGACCAGCCAAGCCAGGTTATCAGTTACAACCTCAGCTTTTAATCGAGAAAATCGAGATATGGAACATTGAAAAACGATACATCGAACGACCTGCTCCATCAACGAAAAATTAAGATATCGAACGACCTTTTTTGCGGCGCCCGTGGAGGCGATGCAACGTAGCGATCGGAGCAGTCATGAGGCACACGGTGTCATCCTCATAAAAGCTACTCTTCCCACTTCACTTGCCGACGAACAAACAAAGAAGCGCCTCGCTTCAGCATCCACATGGGGTGCGGCTGCTTCGTAGCTGGCGACGGCACTCAACTCCCTCAAGAGAAACCCTCCCCCCTTATTTCACCTTCCCCATCGCTTTTAAATCTCCGCAGCATCCGAGAAGAGGGACACGCGTTTGACGTCCAGGAGAGGGATGAAAATAAAGCCCACTGTCGGGACTACGCACACACATTGTCGGGGGGCCACGGCAATTCCATACCCCTCAACTAGCATTACTGAAAAGTCAATATATAATTATTTAGTATTGATGATTGGAGACTAAGTTAACTAATGTCGGGACAATAATCGGTACCGACTAAAATATCGCCCGAATAATAATCGCCTCACGATAAAATATCGCGATACAAAAGATTCAGTGAGATGATATCGAGGGAATCCAGTAACATGTCGGTTGATATACCGTAATTATTTTTCATCGGGTGGAGGATTTTTGTCGGATTTCTGTCCCGCCCATAAATTAATATATCGCGATAAACTTAAGGTTTTTGTGGTCTTATGGGTTTTTCGTTTTTTTTTATTTTTGTTATCGGGCAATATGTCCTTGCCACCTTGTCGCAAATAAATATTACACTTCGTAATAGGACATAAAATTCATTTATTCCATACGGTCTGGTTTCAGTCACTCAAAACCATCTTCAGGAAAATATGCCGAATAACTTATCTTTACATACACTATAATAGGCATACAAATAACCATTCATTGGCAAACCTAATTAATAAATCATATCGAAGGGTAGTATATGTTTCCGAGATCGAGTAAAAAATATCTTGATACATTTTTTTCTTACTTCTCTTCTTACTGGCGGTTATGAGACTGGATACAAGATGTGGCCCAGAAGATTTTTTTTATTCACGTCCCAAAAAGCATTAAATGCTATTGCACTTTCAAGCATCGGATTTTGTCGGCAGGAGTGGAAGAAAAGAATGTCGGGAGGACAAAATAGCAAAGCTGACGAATCGCCCCACCCTCCGTCGTTAGAGTCACTCCGTGCGATGAATTAGGCAGAATCAGAACACTCAGGAGAAGGTCGTCAAACGAAATTGGCCACTCAAGCCGAGCACGAGATTCATTAGGGAGAGTCGGAACCTTCAGAGCAATGACGGGAAACCCCACGTCATCTTAAGCGGGCCAACTAAGAATTGCGGCCCGACAGCAGATGATTGCTAAGGGGCAAGCGGCGTCTGTGAGCGCACAGCGATTACACATCCTTAAAAGTTAGCCATATAAAAATTTCCAGTTATCATTGCGATATTTTGTATGGCAACCCCGTACGCATCCTAAAATTAAACAATATTAAATCGTAGGATCATTTTTTTACATCATTTTATAATTCATAAATATAAATGTTAAAATGGCTGTCCAAATCTTTCATATATTTTCACGTACATTGTTATACGAACTACTAACTGAGCCCTTAAATAATATTTCCATCCCAATTCAGCAGATGTTTTTTTATTGCCAGCTGGGAAGCGAATGGCCCCCCTATCTACCCGTTGTTGGCTTCTGGTTTACGCGATGAGTGAGATTATCCACCCTGTTTCGTGACTTGATTATTGATTTACCCACCTTCGAATTAAATTTTCTTTAAAATTGATGTGTTTGCAAGTTTGAAATTGGAAACTGCGAGTGAATAGTAAAGTGAACAACTCCAGCCAATCTCGATGATTAAAATTAGAAGAGTGTCATTATGCAATCAGGGGTTGCTATGGTAGGGATGACCACGAGGTAAGGAAGGAGGAAGACCCTTCAAATGGACGGAGGCAATCAGAGGGCTGAGGAGAGGGAGGGAGCGAGGTAAGGTGTATGTTGTGAGGGCGGGGCCTTTTGAGGGGAGGATTGGCAAATTGGAGGGTGGGAGTGGGGGTCGACCAGAAGGGGGCGGAAGAGGTCAAAGGAGCGAAACGAGGAGGGTCCTTCCTCTCGACAGTCACAGACCGATTGAGGGCTTAATTGAAAAGATTAAGACAATGGGCGCGCAGGATGAGGTGGGGAGTGGGTGGCTTCTTAATTTTTTAATGTTCCACATCCTCGAAGTAAGACGGTGATGTTTACGGAGGAGAGACGGAGAGGGAAGATGAGAATCGTCCAAAGTCTGATTGGCGCACGATCCGCAAGCTGCCCTCGAGACAACTCCATTCCCCCAGCATCCCCTGACATGCATTTACCCATTGAACTTCTCCAGCCGCAAAGGCTAAATTATGGATAAATACTAGAGTATATTTGATCAAATATTTTAAGAAAAATTGCTTCAAGACTCTGGAAGATTTCTCCATGTTT
The DNA here is from genome assembly GCF_921293095.1 of Ischnura elegans. Lineage (NCBI taxonomy): Eukaryota > Metazoa > Arthropoda > Insecta > Odonata > Coenagrionidae > Ischnura > Ischnura elegans. The sequence goes on from NC_060248.1 coordinate 124,013,986, forward strand.
CTGGGTTTCACCGCGTGGATTTTCTTTGTCACAAAGAAAATCCACGTTGTGAAACCCAGAAACATGGAGACATCATCTAGACAACGCCGCGGAAAACTACGCATCAAAGACTCTGCAATGGCGTTTACAGAAAAAGTAACGCGGGTCGGACTCACCTATCGCGCTCCCATGAAGTAGACGCAAATTGCAACACACACTCTAATTCCATTGAGCCGACACGGAAAAAAGTTTAGTTAGAGCTATCGAATTCTGATGAAATTTATCAAACTTTTCTGTTCATATGGCACAATGAAAAATTCAGTATTAATTACCAAACCAGTTTGATAAATTCTATCAAACTGGTTTGGTAATTTTTACCGAAATGGCCACAGAAGTTTTTACCGAATACGTCTAATTAAAGTTTTAATGTGTCGAAATGCACGAACATCTCCTTACAGCTTTAATATCCATGATAATACGCTATTCAATCATTGCCTTTGATACACCAGCTAACGGATAACATTGCAATTTAAGCAGAAATAAACAGAAAAATGATCGTTAACAAAATGAAAACGTTATCGCCATCACAAATAATGAAAATAAAATCATTTCTACCAACCTAACTTTTAAGTAAGGTCTATTTAAGAATCTTTCAACTGCAAACTTTTATTGACATAAACAAAAAAGGAAAGACAGACCGTTAGATAAACTACGAAGCACTTAGTAAATTCTATCAAACCAAATTTGGGTGACATTAAAGAGTTTGATAATTGTTACCAAACAAGCAAGCACCTTCGTAAAATTAATCATAACTCAGGTGAAAATTACCAAACTCTGAATTGTATTGAATGAATTCAGTTATTTTTACCAAAGTCTTTCGTACAAATGACCAAATTATGAAATACCAATATGTTCGATGAAATATATCAATAGCGTTTAATAAAATAAATCAAGTGGTTAATAATTTACATCAGAGTTTAAGTATTTTCAACAAAAATACTCCCTATCACGCCAGTTTGATAGTTGTAATCAAATCTTTTTTTTCGTGTATCTTGATGAATATGAGGGTACGTGGCAACCGAGTATTATGACCTCCATGGCAATAGGTCTTTGACACATGTCTTCCCGAGTATTTTAAATTAATTCCCCCTATCAAACAAGAGGTGCAATAAATATCTGCTTAATGACTGTTACTGAAATTGAGTAAAATTGTTCAATAGAAATATTTTTCAAGTATCCGGATTCAATTCAACGGTAGTTTTATGATTATATGATCACGTAATTACAACCAATCCCCCTGACACATTTCTACTATTACATTATTATTAAAGTAGTCTCAAGTATGAGTACTCATTAAAAAAACCGTCTTTGATTATGCAACCTGATTCCAAATAAACCAATGGTGTGGTACAAGGATAGCTGCAAGACGTTGCAGAAGGATATCGAGAGGAGCTAGGTGGACCAGCTGCAGAGTACCACAGCAGCGAGCACAGTCCTGTGAGCAAGAGTAAGCAAGCACTCTGCTCCCAACCGTCCTTCTTCCTCCCTCCCTCTCTCTCTTCACACACAGTGCGAAGGGTCCCCAAATTCAACACCCCCGCCCCCCGCAAGCCAAATGGACGCTCACTCTAAGGGCTGCTGCCTAAGACACCCTTTTTCCCCAATGTGTGCACTACTCTACTCTACTCAGCCTCCACTATCGAATGCGAGGGACTCCCCCTCCCCCCCTCCACACACACAAATATCCCCTCCACACGACCTCCGTCGTAACCGAGGTCCGTACCGCAGTATCCCAGAATGTACCGTTTGAATGCTCCTTGGTTACCGAGATATCGGTACTTCTACATGGATACCACATTCAAGAATATCATTTGCAGCTTAATAAGCAAGATTATTTTGAATTATTATTTCACTGAACCTTACAAAGTTTTATTTCTTTATTTCCAATATGGTGAGGTTTCACCAAGTAAAGCCTGAAGTTAACATCAAGATTATTTTAATTTTAAAATTAAAATTGTACCAAGCCTCAGAAATTGCTACCGTGTAAGGAAGATGAAAGGTTTTTTTTATTTATTATAGTATTCTACCGTTTAAAGTAGGTTTCCATGGAGTATTCAAGAAGTGATCTGGGAGCCTCCCTTTCCTTCCAGCAATGACTTCTTTAATTCACTGTAAGACCTACTCCTATTTAATCTATCTAAAAATCCTATTCTTTTCCTTCCCCTTCCTCGTTTCCCTAACATTCTACCTTCTAACACCATTTTCAACATCCCCTCCCCGCTAAGTACTCGCTCCATCCAGACTTTCTATCTCCTCCGTATCTCATCAAAAAGTTGCCTCTCCTCGTCCACCATGTCCGGCACTTCGTCGTTCCTTCTTCTCTTCGTCCAGGCTACACTCCAGATCAAGCTCTTAACTAACCTTTTCTTTGAACTATTACACAGCGATCATCTCAGAAGCTCCTTCCTGTTCATTAATGAACGCCTCCTTTTGAGTGATGGTAAAAATTATGCTTGGCTTCGGATAATTTTACGAAGGATGCCGGTAACAGAAAAAAATGTGACTTAAATTTTGCTTTAAGCCTCCTATCAGAGGCCCAATTGTGGAGCGAAATCGATCGAGCTTATCAGAATACTCCAGGGTTGAGTGAAATACAGTTTTCGTTAATACAAAGTTTTGAGAGCACTTTTGAGAGCGAGTATTTCTACTTACGACTTCTACCTGACTCACAGGAAAATTACCGGACCTCTGGTAGTATGGTATTAGGAGGAGGCGAACGACGGCTAAGGTCAACTGCGATATGACGAAAGGGTAGCGAGGGAAATGTTGAGAAAAACCCGGCGCCGGCATTAGCCTTCTCATGACGAAAGGCGCCAAGGGGACCACGGCTTAACGTCCCATCCGACGGACGGAGTTCCGTACTTGAAGTGTCCTCCACGCAACAGTCAAGCAGGGGTCGGGTGACCTCTGAAAATTCTCTGCCACCGTCGCATTTTGACCCCGGGCCCACTGAGTAGGAAGCAAGCACTGTAGCCAACACACCCACACGATCCCTTCCCTGACGTCTTAAGGAGTTAAGAACTCCCAGATAAGAAAGATGAGTTTCCTCGGCCTATATTTCGCCACATTGAATACGCTGCATTTGCTCCTATTTTAAATAAAATAATGAAACTCGTACAAGTAAACGTGTTTGGAATGCTTTTCGACCAAACATACACAGTCCCATGTACCATGCACAAAATTCAGGATAGACATGTAACAGGGATAGAGAAAAATAAAAAAAATCGGATGCCAGTTTCACAAGGATGGCTGAAATCCAATCAAGTCTTCATGAAAATGTGGAGACACAATGTTTGCCACGGGAAATTTCCAGTATTTTTCACGAAGATAGAGTCGACAAAAATTGAAATAATTTAACCAATCAATAAATACGAAGGATTTACCACCCAGTACGACACCTAGTAATATCCCACGTTAATGAAATTATTGCATCGTTGAATAATGCGTTGAAATAGGCACCCTAAGGAAATGCATTCGTCAATTTAACTGAAGATCAGTCATATCAAGTTGCCTTGAACTAATTAAAGGAAAAACGTACATTTACCTTTCTATTTCTCTATGGATAAATTCCCATTAACAAGGCAATGTGCCGGTAATTCGTTCCTATGTATCCCTTTGGAGATCACATTAAACCCAAACGAGAGATGAATGAATAAGTCACACGATTATTTAGAAATGAATTAGGGTTCCAACTGGCGTAAAACTCACCAATTAATTGTTTTTAAATGCGGAGGACGGTGCGTGCAAATGTAGCTGGCCAATCAGGGCGCAGGTCACGAGAGTGTCGCGAGGCGACAACACTCCCCCACCCACTCTCTCGTTTCCATGGCGACCACTAGCGCTAAACGCCAAGAGGGAATTTTCAGGTGCATAAAAGGGCAGATGCAAGCCCTTTATTATTTTTTTAATTTAAAATTAAAAATTGTACCAAAACTTATAAATTAGAACTACCGTGTAAGCAAAATGAAAGGTTGAGTGATGATAAAAATAAAGCTTGGCATCGGATGACTTCACGGAGCATACCAGTAAATGAAATATATAAATATATAATAATAAAAAATAATGTTTGCTTTAAGCTACCTTCCAGAGGCCCAACTGCGGATTCGGATGCTCGTTGAGTCATTTGCAGGTGACACTCGTGAAGATCCGTTCCGGGACACTATTAGTATTTCGAAACATATACCTTACAATGTAATAATGCTATGTAGCCGTGAGAATGGGTAACGAGTCGGAACTCGTAACGTCGGCGCTCTTAAAAAATCTTAACCGCGTGGAATCCCGAGTAAAGTTTAAATATTCTGTTCGCCGGGAAAGTTTCAAGCATGAAGATGTTCTCTGCCATGGGATATTATTTTTTCTTCTTTGTGATTTGGGCATTACTCGTTTAATAGTTTCGCGGGGGTGAAATCTTGATATCTTGAAATGTGCGGGGGTAGGGAGAAAGCAGTATTTGTCTGTATCTCAAGTTTGAATTTTTCCTCTCTATTTTCTCGGATTATATGTTTGTGGTGCCGGTACTTTTTGACGAGGGTGTACTTAAAATACTTTTCCTGAAAATTTCAATGTGATAGCTTTATTTTTTCTTCCCTTCGATGTTTCGACTTGAATATCTTGATACCACGAGGGGTGGGGAAAGCACTGAACCCCAGAGTCCCGCGTTAGAACCCCGGTCGAAGCTTTCAGACACCTCCAAATTGAAATATGGAAGTGCCAGGGCGTGTCTGAGGTGAACTCTACCCTCAGCTAAAGCAACGTTCGGGTAAAAAGACTGAATGTGTTTGCATATTTTTTAAACAAACCAGGTACAGCACGAAAAGAGTAGTGGAGCGCTAGTGTCGTCAGAGATATTCGAACGGCCGCACCAAAGACGCAGAATGCTGTAATATGTGAATCGCTATCTGCAGAAAGGCATCATGTCCAAGTTGGATGATTTTTTATTTTGTTTTTCTTCTTTAAGTTGTTGCTAGGTGCAAGGCTAAACGTTTCCTACTAAAAGGAAACATGTCATGCTAATAAGACCAAGCATATGTTTCCATAACATGTTTCCTCTTAGTTGGAAACGTTGAGTCTTCACCTAGCAACAACTTAAAGAAGAAAAAAGAAAACTTGTATAAATTAAGAGAGGTACTTTCCCGATGGATATTGTAATTCGTTTTCCCCCTAAAAAAAACAAAGGATTTTAATAAATGCTAGGTGGAGCTTCGTTAGAGCATTTCCTTTTTAATTGTGTATCGGCTGGTGTCCTGAGACCCCCTCTCCTCTCGCCTAGTGGTTCATCTTTGAATTGGGGTAGCATGCAGGTCTACATGTATCGCTATCTGCAAAAAGGCATCATGTCCAAGTTGGACAATTTATCTTTTTTTTATTAAGTTGTTGCTAGGTCCAAGACTAAACGTTTGCTACTGAAAGGAAACTTGTCATGCTAATAACACCGAACGTATGTTTCCATATCATGTTTCCTTGCAGTAGGAAACGTTGAGTCTTGCACATAGCAACAACTTAAAGCAGAAAAAAGAGAAATTGTCCAACTTGGACATGATGCCTTACTGCAGTTAGCGATTCATGTACGCAGTGTATAGTACATGCCGCCGGTGCACCGCAATGTATATGCGCCCCCTATAAGTGAACCCTACCCCAACTGTGCCATTTTACCTCGGAAACAAAAAATTTGTGCATTTTTGTCGTTGTTGGTGTATTAATTGCTTTGCGTTAAAAAGGAAACTTACAACAAACAAATTTGACGTGTATGGAACTCTTTATGATCACTTGAAAAAAAGGAATTCTTTGTTAGTGACAACTTAATAATTTTTTATTATTTTCATGTTTTCTTTTAAATTTGTTAATGTCTCTTTTTTCTTTTTAAAAATATATACTGGCAAATTTTTCTCCTTTGTAATATTTTTACTCATTTGTAACTAGAATTAAAAATATTTTATTATATTATTTTTTCCCATTAAAAAAAAACAATATACCAAAGATAAGACGTATATCGAGACATAGAAGAGAGACTTCGATAAAATTGGGAGAGTAGTTTAAATGAGGCAGTGTTTACGTTGTTGGGAGGATGTCTGTAAGATGCGTAACAATATTGTCCGTCAGCCTGAACATACGTCGGTTGCAATTCTTCTTGGGATAAGGGAATTAGTAGTTGGACAGTGGAGTGGTGCGGGAGAAATGCCTCGTCGTGGGAGAATGCCGCACAGTGCGTGCGTGCGCGAGGGTGCGGTGCGTGTTCGTGGAATGGCTGCTGCTCTCCGCACGGATGATCCGCACCTAGACAGAGTGTAGCTTTGCATCCACGAGGCAGAGAGAGAGAGAGAGGTTGAAGGTGGGGATGAGTATGATGAGGACAACCTGCTCTCTCTCTCTCTCTCTTCCTGCCCCCCCCCCCTATACTGACCCCCAAAGTGACTCGGGGCCGTGCCGTTGGGGGCTTGCCATCCACAGCGTACCGCGCCCTCTGTGTCCGAGTGCGCTTCCGCCCTAGTCATGACCACTGCCATACGTGGGACACGGGAATAAGATTTTCCCTTAGGGTGCCTTCACAGTTCGGCGTTGCGTTGACGCCGCGGCTAGCGAGCCAATCAGAGCCCGTCTTTGAGAATTGATGACGTCACGTCTCCAGGTCGCTGCGTCGTCGCAGAAAAACTGAACCTGTCGGATTTTTCTCTGCGTGAAGGCGGCAGTGCGCCGACGATTTCGAATTATTGTTTGTTTACGGGAAGCTTAGGTATACAAATATGAGAGATTAGCTCAAATGGGAGTGACAAATGCTATTTATTTCATTATTTACTATTATTTTGAAGTGTTAAGCATATATATTTCGTACGTTTCCTAAACATAAGATAAATGATAACCCTAAATTAGATTACAATCACTGAGGAGTAAAGATTAGCATAACACATACCCGTCAATGGTATCACAAGCTAAATACAGCGTGAGAACTCCTTGTTGGTGACTACGGTCGTTTAAATTCCAATTGGTGTATAATAATTGTGTCCTCTCGATCTGCTCAGTTAGAGCTATTTAGATAACATGACTGGGACAATCTGTTTGAACAACAGTATAGAACTACATGCATTTGGAATTATGACCCCATAATTCCAGTATCATATTTTCTGCCTCATCAAGTTACTCTTCTATGAGTCTTTCCTGCGTCTGTCGACCATTTTGTAGTTTTAAATAATGGCATTCGTTGAATATGTTTATGTTGTAATTGAAATATTTAAAAAGGAAAAAAATAAGGATAAAAATTTCTACTAGCAACAAAAATAGTCATTAAAAATAAAAAATAACAAGACGTAGCAAAAGAAGATAAAATAATATAATTCATTTAAAAATATTTGCTTTATAATTAAAATCTGTATGCAATTGTTAGAAATTTTTTGATTCATATTGTGAATGTTTAATTTTTAACTTCTGCTAACTCTATAGCAACTCACGCAAAACAGACAAATGCGCTCCGAAATTATTGTATTGTCAACTGGTAGGTTGGGGTGGACATGGTTTATCCGGTCGGATTCTGAATACCCGTGCGAGGTGACAAATAACGAGAAAGAGAGAGGGCCTTTCTTTCCTTCTTTTTTCTCCCTGTATTGCTCTTCATTGATATTGCAGGTCAATTTTTGTAGTCCATTAACACTCCTTTTCCTCCGTCCTTTTGCTTTCCGAGGGTATCCACTCACCTCGCATGTCCTGTCGAGCGTATTTCACGCCCCATTGAATTGCCAAGGGTCCTTCATCCCCAAAAGCGACCTCAAGGGCGAACTACGCTGAATCTCTGAATTATCCGGCGATCCTTGCGTCGGGAAAAAGTTTACTAACCTGATAATATGGTATGTGAATACGTTACATTGGCCTAAAACGTCTCTATCCATTCTGATCTCATAGTTAGTGGTTTACGTCTGGGGCAGAAGCGTTTCTGAAAAGATAACCTCAAAGTATGAAACGATTGAAAATTGGGTATCTTCGTTCGGAAAAAGGTCCAATAAAGTTATTAAAAGATTATATCACCCGTGAACTATTTTAACGGTGAGGGCATAAAGTGATTTAAAATCTGTTCCCTAGTAAATTGTTATGTGGTTTTGTTTTGAGTTACGTAACTAACGGTCTTGTTTTTTTTTATTTACAGGTAAGCCTCCTTGACGGACTCCAAGAGTACGGAGGTGTTTCCACCCCTTTGTGACCCTCTCGAACTGAGTGAGTGGTCAATAGTATAGGCTTGCCCCGTGGTCTGTTAAGGTGTCGCCTCCGTCCAAAGAGCCGATTCGCTATCGGAGTATTTCTTGAGGTGAAGGTGTGGGGTTTCAATTTCGCGCTTCTGTTCCTGCAAAGGATTTTCGGCAATACCGTCCTCTCACGGTAAATTTTTGGAACATTTTTGTTAATATTTCATGAATTGTACTATTGAAATCCTTTTTTGTTGATGGTCACGCTTTTCATGTAACATTAATCGTAACCAAGTAAGTATGGGTAATTACTATCTTAAAGTATTCACCTGCTTCCAGTTCGTTACATTACCAATTACGTTAATTATTCCCCTAGTATATGTCATTATCTGCACGGCAAGCGGCACTTCTCATTGACCTTGTAAAATTATTAGAAATCCTATTAAGCTTCGTGAAGCTGGATGACGATAATATATTCTGTTGGTTGAAAGTAATCGCATTGAAGTTAAATTCCCCCTTCACACAATTATCAACAATTGGTACAATACTGATTACAATATTGATTATAATATTGATTATATCCCAAAGAAATTAATCTTGGTGATACAGAGAGCGTTAATCGTATTCGTGATAGCCGTAAAATTGAAAGCGTGATAAAGACTGCTAAGTTTGTCGCGCAAGTCTTATGCCGCGGTCTAGTGTATCACACCCATTTAAAAGCGTGTTTTATCTCGTTTGTTCCATCGAAATGCCGTCGTCTCCAAGTTCAAATAGGTAACACCAGAAGAAGAGGAATTGTTTCAGAAAGTGGTGCATCTGCTTAGCACGACTCATGACGCTACCATTAGCGAAAAAACTTTTTTAAGTTCTGTTTAAAAAAACTTCAAAATTTCAACAGTTAATTGGGACCACTTTTGAATCCTACTGTCACTGTAGAAAATCCGACAGTAACTGTTGAAACTCAACAGTTATTGTTGAAGTCCAACAGTAATTGTTGAAATCCAACAGTAACTGCTAAAATCCGACAGTTTTTTGCTAAGGGCAGTGGCCTACGATAAGCTCCTTATGACTCCATACGAAAAACTTGTTTTATTGGAACCAATATTTTGCCTTAGCAACGTATCCTACTGTTTACATAATCGAAGGGCATAATGATATGATATGATTATTAGGGATATTGTTGAACATAAAATTGAGATTAGAAGGGCATTGTGGCTCTAGCAGAATTAAAAACCGTAGTAAGTTCTTGAAAATATAATATGTATTTACACGTTTCACATGAAACGATTTTAAGGAGCGCAGCCCATATCCCTCATGCGTCCAAGTTGTCGGTCGAAAGTATAAACGAAGTGACATGCATCCCATGGATCCCTCCCACCCTGGAGCCCTGTCTCTCTTGTCACGGGGGCATTGGGGCCGATCGGGGGGTCATTGGCCGCCCCCGTTTCGGACCCGAGGGGTGTTGGGTGCTCACTGCGACGGGGGTGGGGGTGTTTTCCACCCCCGTCCTACCCTCTCGTGGGAAGGCGTGGGAATATTTCCGAGCCTGACAACCAACCCTCAAGAGGGGAGGAAGGGGGCGAGAGCCGGAAAAAAAGAAGCTTTCTTGAGGGGTATTATGGTCTTAAGCTGGGGGCAGGGCGGGAGGAGGGTGTTGTCGGAGGAAGCTGTGGAGAAGAGGAACTCCATTTCGAGGAATGTAGTCCATTTCTCGGACGTTCTTTCGGCAAAATGGCCCAGAAGAAGGAAACTGGCGGTTGGTGATGTTTATGCTTTGGCTGAAGGTCCGACATCTGAACCTAAAGAGACGCAAAGGCGATTTTCGTATTGAAGACGGCGGAGAGAGTCTTTTCAAAGGCATTGTGCTGCTGCTGGGAGTATTGGGAGGGGAGGGGGGCTCTGGGGATTATGTTGCTCCCCTCCCTGAGGGTCGCTCAGATTCCGGTCAGTTATCTTTCATCCCTTTGGCCTTTCACGGTCCTTAGGTGCTTAACTTCTGCACGGCAACTTGAACAAGTTTGTTTTTACAAGACACCCTCTTCTGCCTCTATGACTGGGAATCGGCCGACGGAGGTTCAGTTAATAGTCTGGATGATGCACTGAAGAACGTGGCTGGATAGCTACTCGCACACGGCGTGACATTTGTAATATCCTAACTCTTTTCTCTTTGACAAATCATTGACCACGTCCTCATTCCACCATTTTATTTCCACGACAGTCCTCCTTCGTTTTTATTAGTAGTTCCCTAGGCGACCACGATACAAAGCACTTGCTACAGATGAGCAACAATTCAACAAAGTATACGTGACAATGTTCGATATGGTTCTCAAACTGAGGCTAAATAGGAGTTTAAGCTCTTAGTATGGTGACCAGCTACTCATTGAAACAAGAGTATTTATCTTTGAGTAAATGCAAAGACTATGCTCAAGGTGACTCGACAGCGGCTGAGCCAATCATTAAGACACCCAAATTCATTATAATTATGGATTTTGGCGAATGGTAGCGAGTTATATACTCAATTAAGTAATGAAAAACTAAAATGGAGATTTTTATGTTGTCCTCAGCTCTTGACTAAATTGCACCCTGCTGTTTATAATGTTCTGAACCGGCACATTGCCAATGTCTTTGGGGGCTTCAACTCCCATCTAAAATTATTCCCCTTTGTGACGATTGCCAACGATACATCCCCTCAGGAGACAACCAGCCCATGGGTACCCACACCCTCTAACTAGCTATCTAATATTCAAAATTGCTAACTGCGATGAGGATGTGTCAGATCTGAATTTTGCTCAAAATGGGATGTATTCTGATCACTGCTGCCAGAGAGCGACAGTTTAAAATGTTTGGATAAATCGGGTGGATTGCGGAAACAAACGCCAATGGAGACCAAGCCATAATGACTGCGATCGTTTCGGCAAAGACCGATGGAAAATTTTAATTTCGCACCCTGCAGAGGAAATTTATTGCTAAACTTTCGGTTTTTTGATTCGTGGGAATCGAAAACAAATTATCAGTGTGGCAAACGACATACCAAAGCTTCCCAGTAGCAAATTTCTGGCTTGGTGACTAGCTCTTAGATCACATCCCGATCTCGATCCTTCAATAACTGGACTTTTGGCCCTTGCGTTCTGCTTGCTGCCTCTGTGCGTCTTCAGACCACATCTTCAGCATTCTTTACTTTGCCATTGGCACTAATAGAGCATTGGAGAATAAATCTCGACATAGGGGACATGACATTTCAAGCGTGTAATGGACCAGTGTATACCTTTCCAGTGTAAGTGAAGGAGAAAGTGAAAGAAAGTCTGCTAGTGAGCGTGTGCATTGCACTCTTAGGTTTTGGAAGAATAACATTTATTACATGATGATTGAAATTTCCCTAAAATATTCTAATTCTAAAAAACTTAAATCTAATCGGCTATACATGGCGCCGGCAGGTGGCCAAATATCGGTCCACTGCAGTAATCTAATAGTATATTATTGATATTAACATACATATTTTTTCTAAAAGGATTACTTATTTTTGGTTATTTAATTTTTTTGTGGGAAAATGCCTCTTTTCTTGTTTATATATTTTTTTGTGGGCAAATGCCTCTTTTCTAGTTTTTATAGATTTTTAATAAGGTTTTCTTTTATATTATTTTTTAAAAAGTAAATCCTTTATGTATTTTAGTTTTTATTTTTCCAATTCATTTTTTACATTGAAACTACAACCGGGTGATTGAGCTGATTGCTCTCTCACAAGGTGGTTAAAAATATCTGAAACCTTTCCACTCCCAAAGTACCGACTGACATTGCAAGTGACCACTTTCCCATCCAAACTGACATTCGGTGTGCGCCTGATGAGATCTCCCCGACACCAATTAGTAAAACGAACTGTCAGTATTACGCAGACCACATCACAAATCTCTTGCAACTACGTAGTTAGCTGCTGTTGCGCTGTAATTACCGGCGTAATATCTTTCGAAGGAGGCTTGAGCGCTCTTGTCCACTTCTCCTTCCTGAGGACCCTCTACGTGTGTAACTTTGAGGGATGTCCATGTCTTCATATGTGCCGGCCCTGTCTGAGGGTGGACGAGGGGCCCTTGTGGTCGGTGGGGCGTGTCATTCGTTTGCTCTGCATTCCGCGAGGGTCCCCTGCTGGGGGTGCAGGCCCACCGACGAGGCCCCCCTCAACATGTGGTCTCATGGGCACATTTTGCTGCAGGACTGACCGTCTAGGTTTGAGAAAGTGGGATGGATGGTACAGACTGCGAACAGATTGTCCAAGCTGGTCGACTGAGAAATAGATCGTAACAACTATTTCATTACTACTCGATTCCAGTTTTCCTCAAACATGTTGTTATGGTTCATTAAAATGAATATTTGATCGATGAAACGTTTACGTTAACTTAAAAAATTTATTGTTTGAGGCGTAACTTGATGAAAGCGATTCATTATTAAAATTGAAAAGAAGAACTCTGTGCTTTCACATTCACATATTTTCACACATTTACGACCATGGTTTCAACGTTAGACGTCATCATCAGGTGTACTCTACAGGGGTCCATCACATCCTTTTGCACCAGGCTAGGAGGGGGAGGGAGGAAGGTAATTAGGTTGAACCGATTGGTTCCCCCTTCCTCTTCTCTGTTAACCAATCCAACCAAATTTAAAGGCAAATATGATAACATAGAATTTGATGCCTGTCGTCTCCGATGCCAATATTAATTTCGACGTCATGAGCGGCAATACTTCGTTTTTGGTCGTGCGCTAAGGAATCTTCTTCTTTAAAAACAGTTTCCAAAGCAGCTTTGACTGTGCAGGTGGTGAGTGGAAATCCACCGTCTCGAGCATTTCTCGGTTCCTCTCTCTTTTCCTCAGTTTTTCTCCGTCCGGAGTCGAATTCGCGAGGGAGGGTGAATGGGCGTGGGTTGGTGAATGCTCGAGTCCCTTCCCTCCACTCGTGACGAACACATTTCAGGATCTTTCCCTCCCGCCAACCACGGCCGCTGAACCCAGCGCATGCTCGTTGTCGTCGTGCACCACGCTTAAGGTGTACCTATGCTGGGAGTTGTATGTGAAACTCCTTTCCATAGGGTAGTTTCCTCCATCAAAGAAAACGAAAGGCATTGATTGCGATTCGTTACCCACCATTAGTGTATTCATAATATACAAATTATTTGATTTTAGAAATACCGGTTTAGTCGAATGGCAATGGTCAATTTTAACTGCATTTGAAAAAGGCCAGATTGGCGCCCATGCGATGCCACTCCACGTGACGTCACAGGGACCTAATTTCTATACAAGTAGATAGGACTTTTACATCGTCTGACATTACCAATGCATACAAGAGGCACAGAGCTCAGGGAAACATGTCTTAATAATCACCTATTAAAACTGCCTATGGTCGGAAAGTTTCCTTCGTTTGAAAAGGTATTAATAATCCTTATTTAAGCCAAGCGCTATCAGCTAGCAGGGTACTCTGCTACCTGCTAGCATCCTGCGTCGTATCAGCGCTCAAAGCCTCGCCCCAAGGTCATCTCACTTGCGGCAGCGTGTACCAGAACGACGTCACACGGACTTTTCCCAGCATTCATACTTAGCCGTCGCGTTTTCGCGCGCTTGAAAATTTTCACTTTTCATTTAATCGCGAAAAATAGATATCGTCATTTAAAAATCTAAAAGCGTTAAATACGTACTCCCGGAGTAATAATCTTTCAATTTAGGCAATAAAAAAATTATAGGAAACCACCCTATTCACAATCCGCACCAGGTTAGGGATCGGTCATTCATTATTTTCGAATTTGTGCTCAAATTCGGGTGGTGTCGTATTGCGGCATTGCTTGGAAGTTCAATAAGTGACCCAGTGGCGTAGCCATGACTCGTTCGGGGGAGGGGGTCCAAAACTAGAGGGGGAAATTTTTAAAAAGCAGGGTAATAAGTTGAGGGTTGTTAACTAATATTTACACTTTTCATAATCGGAAAAACTTCATTTGTTCAATAAATATTTTGTAAACTCATGATTTTTCAATATTTTGTTTTATTTTATGTAGTAAAATAAGTATGTTTTTATATTTCGGGGGGGGGTCCGGACCACCCCTGGCTAAGTCACTGAAGTGACCACCTACGGCGCGCATGTAACGGCTCATAGAAATCGCTCACTTCCACGGGAGCGGTTCCGTTCCATAGTATCATCGTTGTTGCCTCGAGCAATGAGTGATTCATTGAACGATTCATTTAAAGATCACTTAGCTCTCCAATGGTGGATATTTTCATACGGATATTCAGAATAACCCTCCTTAAAAATAGAGTCTTAAAGCGATGGGTGTGGGGATACGTAACGGGCGAATGAAGCTGTGGGCGCGATGACATTGGCATGGGCTGACGTCTCCCGAATTCACTGCACACATAGGGGAGCCAGCCTTCCCCTCCACATCGTAATGGTGCGCCCCCTTCAATGGGATCCCCACCCGATTGTTGCGCCGCAGTCGCCGCATTGTTGCTCATTTGATTTCCTCCCCCTCCGTTGCTCCTTTTTCCCCTCTCATTGTTCTCTCTCCCCCTCCCCCATTGTTGCCTCGTCCTTTCCCCTGCCCATTCACCCGTCAGTGTTTTGTTGCACGCTCCTTCTTCGATTCTTGCGTCAGCCCTCTCTTTTGCCCTCTGCTCTCTTTTTTTTGCACCATCCGCTCCCTCTCCCGGTAGTTATTATTATTATTATTATTGTAATTGCGACTGGTCCTGCTCATACACCCTCCCCTGCTCCCTCTCCAGTTTTATCCCGTTCCAGTCCGCGCTGTTCTTTCGTCTTCCAGTCATTTGAGTGGCCCCTCGCCCTCTTCCCCCTTGCCACTCCCATTTCATAAGGGGCTCAGAGGAAAACCCTTCATACATATCACTCGGCGACCGACGGACTCTCTCCAATCCATCCATTTATTCGCGCCAAACCATTGATTTGAGTTTTATCGTCCTCTCCGCTCTGCCGCTGCATGTCCTCGCCAATTGTCGCGCTCATGTACTCATACCCCACGACACTGAGCGGCGTTATTTTTCTTTACTCCTGACATAAGCTTATAATACTTAAATCATTTCACTGAAAATGGTTTCTGCACTTGATTCCACAGTAGCTGTGGCCATATTTTGAAAGGAACTTCTCTAGATTACCCTCACAATTGATTACAGTTTTCGTTACAGGGTACCTACAGTTATTCGTTTCGTCAGGGCGAAATGAAGAATACCATCTTAGAACCGGGCCATATTTCAAGGACCGGGACTACAAAATAAGAGAGATGTTTAGATGAGCGTGACAGCCTAGTGGGTAGAGGGCTTGGCTGCTGAGTCGAGGGGTCCCGGGTTCAGATCCCAGGTGAAGCATTCAGACACTGTAGAACAAAAAATCCTGTAAGTGCGAGGTGGCCTGGGGAAAGGAACTGCCCTGCCTACCTTTAATGTGAGAAATTCACACCCCTGTGACTTAGTCTGGGGTGAGCTCTATCCTCACTTATCCAAATCAGCTTTCGGGTTGAATTACTAAGTGAGTGATTTTGACGAGTGGATAAGTTTAGGGGTTCTTTTTTCCGCGATAACCATTAAGTATACTTATAAAAAGTCTAAGCCGAAATCAGCCAGTTCTAATCTCTCTCATCGCACTTGTAGATAGTCTAGTATTCTCGTATTTGCGTGCACTCGATGCCATCTATCATTCTTCTTTATAACTATAACAGAAAAAGCCGCACTCTAGGTGTTGACATTGATTTGAGTTGTTTCTCAGCCGCCTCGATTTCTTTTCCAGAATTCAATTCTCAGTTTCATACATTATCCACTTTATCTTTCATTTCAAGGTTACTCTTTCTCGATTCTTACTTAGACCATATAAGCCACATACGCAGCTTATATGGTCTAAGTTGGACAGAGATATCCAAGACCATAGACCATACAAGCTACATGCGTAGCTTTATGGTCTAAGTTGGATAGAAAAAACAAAACACGCTTGCAAAGCGTACGAAACAAATCAACACGACACGGCGCATTCAAATGTTTCACGCTGATTTTCCCGTCAATTTAAATCGACCAAACCTCTTCACGATAATCTTCGCGCTTATTTCATCAATGTAGTTTCCACGCTAACTACTTCTTTAAACACCGCCATTGACGGGTGAGTAATAATATCACGCTATGTGCTGCGAATAGATGATTTATTGATATTTTTTCTCTATACCAACATTTTTCTCTCAGCATGCTAAGCAATCGTGGTATACATGTAAGTGCAGAGTCGTTCCATTACTAATCTTGCCCTGGGGGTAGGTGGGGGTGGGGGTGCAGAAGGCCGTCGGTTGAGGAGACCCGTGAACCAGTTTCCGCGTGGCGCCCTCATCGAGAGAGAGAGAGCAGCTTCATGACGTCTCGCGTGATTGGCGGTGGGGGGGGGGGGCAAAGGGGGGCGGGAGGGGGAAATGACGATGAGGAATGAATGGAGTTTCGAGAAGGGAGGAGGCAGACTGCGACGTGTTGGCCATCGCATAGTGGAAGAGGAGGGAGGGGAAACCGGTCGTGTGTTACTCCTTCGGAATAAACAGGATCGCGCGATCATTATGAAGCGTGTGCGGCAGATGGGGCTAGGGACGCACGCTGACCGGATGGACCATTGGGTTGACCAGAGCAGGGGCGCAGCTAGGAATTGAGGCTGGGGGGGAAAGGGGGTTTAGGTGCAACTAATACCAGGGTGTGTGGGGGTATGGAATACCCACCAGGATAAACGGTAGGTGCGAGATTTATGAATTGCGGAATTTTAAGATAAAACGGTTCAAAATCGTGAGTTTTACGGCTTTCTGAGGGATATTTTATTAATCCTTACACTATTCCATTAGTAATATCAATCCAATTAAGTAAAATGGATTAAATTTAAAAATTTCTCTGAGCTCTGGGGGGGGGGGGGGGTTTAACCCCCCGAACCCCTGCGCCACTGGATCAGAGGAGAGAGAGAGATGAACGAGTAACGTAATGACGGAAAAACTTTTGTATGGTCCACAGAATTCTAGTATTCGTCGACCGAGGTCTCGAGAACTAATATCATTATCAAGGTACTGGACATATTTTGATAATCGTTTAAGTTGTGGAAACCTAGGACGGCTAAGAATAAAGTCCTGCTGACCATACAAACGTTACCTTTCATTATGTTACCTGTTACACGGTATCACAATATATTGCCATCTACTCTTAAGTTAAAGATGTGCATTCCATATAAATTTTGACCTTACTAGTGTTGTATTTATTTTATCTTATCTTGATGTTTCGCTATAATAAAATTTATTTAGTTCTTAGCCACCGTTAACATAACTTGTGATTTACCAAATCTCCGAGTTTCCAATGAAGTGAAATGAAATTCACTTTGTATGTACATTTCACACTGAATATTTATTGAGACCTTCAACCATGGTTATGATGCTGTTATGTCACTACCAAAGTACCAAGTTAATGTCTATTAACATTCAGTGTTGAACTTAATAAGTGTTTTATATTCTCCTATTTTCACGTATTGAAGCTGGAAACCTTGGACAGTATTTCTCAGTGAAGTTCTGAGCCCCGAGGATGGCTATTATATTTATCGAGGCATTGGTCAAGGACTATACATATTTTTATTGGCCAAACCTCAAGATAAACTGAAAATTAATCCATTGAAATTGTGGACCTGAAACACATTCATTAAATATCTTACTTCTGTTCTTCAAGTTATGATCATGTATATAGATCTAGGAATGTTTTATAATGAATGACGACCTATTATAAATGAATAGTGGAATGTGAGCTCATGAACCATTTGCGGCCCAACGTCGAGGCTGACCCTATAAAGGCCTAGTGCTAGCATCAGATCCAACGACAAGTTTAGCACGACATCACAAGGCACTGCGATTATACGAGGTCTCAAAGCATTATACATTATTTGAAGAGATATCACACACAGAAAATTTTATTAAAAAAAACTCTGATAGAAAAAGGATACAATTAAAAACAGTGGATTTTTACCTTAAACAATAAAATAAGAATAATTGGAGGTCAGCAATCAGTCATGTCAATTTTTTCCTAGAAATTATTTTGAAAAAAAATAATATATTCATGAAATAGCACGGGGAAGTATTAAATTAGTGGACTTCGGTGGTACTTGGAATATTTATGTATGAATATTACAATATGGAGTTCTCCAGTCGTGTTGTCTCATCTCTGCGCATTCGAATGTGTTTACGAAAGTCACAACTAGCGTCGCTGTCCGGCAGGGCGGTCCGAATTTCAACGGAGAAATAAGTGACCGGCTCCGGTGGGTCTCAGTCCTGGGGACTCTGATCACAATTTTATTTCATTTGGTTGACTGTATGATCGAGATTTGGTTCTATGAGATTTTCCGATCCGTAAACTTTCCCACATGGGCTGCTCATGCGATTATCGTCGTCGCAGTGGGGCGTGTGACGAGGCGGGGTAACACCAAGCTCCTCATGAAGAGGTTTTGATTGCAGGAAGAATATTTAGCGTAAGCAACGCAGTTGCAGGTCACATGATACGTCAGGCGTATTTTGGGGAGATTTTCGGACGAGAAAGTAAAACAAAGGTGCTATTTCGCACTCGTCCGACCACAATTTGAATATACAGCGAGCGCATGGGATCCGGTGCAGAAAGACTTATGCCGTGAACTAAATAAAATACAAAAGAAAGGTGCGCGAATCGTCAGAAACTGCCACGGACGTGCAGAAAGTGTTGTGCAGATGTTAAATAATTAGGCTGGTAGCCGCTAGACACTAGGAAGCTGTGCGTTAGGCTTATATTGCTTGACCAATTGAGAATGGATATCTTAAACACCTAAGCGCCTTATGCCCTAACACCCCCTGCCACACGCTTTTTTATGCGGTTTGCGGGGTCTTATATAGATGTAGATGATCAACGAAGTGTTACCTATCGATCAATGTCCCGTCGCCTATCGACTCGTTCTGCTTGAAATATTCCTGCGCCGATGTTACAATAAAGAGTATTCACTCCACTCGGCATCTAAATGTCTCATGTTTGCATATTTATTTGGGTTTTCAAATTTCACAACTCGCGGAAAGATCAGAATGTAACGGGGATAACATTTATAATAAGAACTGTTTGCCATCTTTTTTTGTTAAATGTATGTTCGTGAAGTGTGATTATCAAATTCATGACTTTTCCATGCGATTCTTTGTGATAGAATATATATAATAATATTAACAACAGTTATAATAATTTTTATTTCCACGTAACACTTTCATTATGTATGGCTTTGGCTACATTAGATGGATGAGTCGTCACAAAATAGCAACAAAAATTCCCTATAAAAAATATCCGAATATCTCATTGGGATTACATGAATTAAATTATATTTTGATCATTACATATTTACATTTAAAATTACATTTCCAATAGGATAGGATTTTCCAATATACGTGCAATCACCGACATATGTATTCTCTAGTCAATGCAGAAAATACATTCTTTCTTAGGAAATGCAATGAAAGAAAAAAATAGTAAGTTAAGGGTGGATATTTCCGGTTCATGCATAAAAAGTGCGTTTACATACAGTGGATTCATATTCAGGTGCCCTTAGCAAAAGTGCATCAAGAAGTTTGCATAAATATATTTACATATCGACTAAAATCGTATCATCTAGATTTTAATGTATAGTGTAATACCTTTTGTTTAAGGAAATTTACTTAATTTTAATCCTGAATGTATTGGAATGAATATATACGTTTTTTAAACTCAATTAGCAACATATTGTAAACTTCAATGCCCCTGTGTAAGGACGATGTTTGTAAAGCTGTAGCCTGTTGTATGTAATTAATATTAAAAGGCCATTTCTAGCCTCATAATTATGATTAACATTTCCATCTAAATATTGAGAATCAGTGGATCGCTCTGCACCCGTCGCCGCTCTGCGGACGTTTTTGAAAACCGATTGAAAAGCTCCCAAAGCGGCAGTCTGGGCGTAAATCAGTGGGCTCCGTTGGGACGGACTGCGTGGGCCTCCTCTACGTATATCGCCTCCCATTGTGTTCCTGCCTCGCCGATCGCCATGTTCCTCCACCTCCCTCTCCCCCCTTCCCCGCAGCGCCCCCCGCCGATGTATTTTCGCATCACTGGCGATAATTGGGCCACCCGCTCTCTTCTGAGCTGCGCCCTTCCACGGGATGAATAGCCGGTGGCGGTGATTGACGTGTGACGAGTTTGAGAAGGGAGTAGAGGGTTGGTTGGTTGTGAATGGGTGCGGAACCAGGTGGGAGCAGAACTGTTGCGGACGCCAATGTATGCACCCTTAGTAAGGAAGAACGCCCGACAGGCCACACTGTTAGAGGCGAAGTGTGCTGCCATCTGCAGCCAAGGGCGTATGTACTCCTCCCCTTCGCAAATATCAATGAATAGAGAAGACGAGCAATAGCTCGTGCGTCCTCCTCACCCAAATTAGTGTGAATGTATGTGGGCTAAACTTTGTGGGATCACGACTTGTGTACGTTCCACACTGAATAGTTATTAACACAGACTATGATTCCGATACGATAAAAATTGCTCATTTCAAAATTGTAGAGCAGGTAATTTTCTACAAAATTGTCATTGTATTTTTCTCTCTAATATTTATCATTTCTGAGATAGAGCCATTCGAAATTACCCGTAACTGTATTCTCAGTAATACGCATAACTATATTGTTGCGCTCTTGAACATTATTGGACGCGTAACACGCGTATTGCTCGAATGGCTCTCTCTCAGAAATGATAAATCTTAGGGAAAAAAATACCATTACAATTTTGTAGAAAATTGTCTGCTCTACAATTTTGAAATGAGCAATTTTTTTCGTAAAACTAACCGTTTCGCCGAAAAATCCAAAAAACCCATTTTTGTGACCTTTGACCTTGAATTTGAATTTTTGCACACACGGGATCGATGGGGACTTTTCAGGATTTCATTAGAGTAGTAGTATTAACGTTCCTGGAAATTTTCAGCTTGTTGGCAATTTATGCAAGGGTCAATGTCTATTTTGACCGGGCTATAATAGATTACGTATCAAAAGGAAACTATCTTACATATTTCGCCGCGGATTACAAATTCAAGTATATCAAAACACAGAGAGTTCCCCTAACCTGTTTTGATCCTATTAAACTGTTGTTACATTAGCTCTAAATATTTCTGTTGGGCGTTTAAAAGTTTTCCGTCTAAAGGGATAGGCCATATAGAGAGTTGTTACAGGTTTAATTTGGTGGAGTTCTAACATAGTAGTGAATGCAGTTTGTTGAC
The DNA here is from genome assembly GCF_921293095.1 of Ischnura elegans. Classification (NCBI taxonomy): domain Eukaryota; kingdom Metazoa; phylum Arthropoda; class Insecta; order Odonata; family Coenagrionidae; genus Ischnura; species Ischnura elegans. Next base: position 124,035,466 of record NC_060248.1, read on the forward strand.
AATTTCCCGCTAATACATGTTGGCCACGGTAAGGTCGGAGGGGTAAAGTTCTTGCTTTTCAAACCGACGGTCGCGGGTTCGACTCCCGCCTCGGTACCTCTATCCAGGGCAAGGGTGTTTGTGTCGTGTATTTCTGGTTGTTTGATCTTCTCGTGAAAAAGCCATGATGTGCTGTTATCAGGGGAAGTTTTAATTTTTTTAAAATTATAATTTGCCTCTATTGCATCTTTAAATCAGGACCTTCTAAGCCACATGGCTTGTCAGAAGGTTCCGTAGTATTCATACCAGCGGCATGATACATAGTGGAAAATAATATTAACGTACATAAAACAGAAATCAAAACACATCTCATTGGAAAGAAAAAAAGAACTTAAAAACCTGTAACATGAATACATTTGCCATAGTATAACATAATATTGCAATGATATTAGTAAAAAAATCACAAGCGATCACAGAAATGAAACATATTCATAAATATAGTGCTTAGTTTTAAGGGATTACAAATTCACAATATCAAATTCACAAATAAATAAAATATGAATGAATAGATACTGTTCTGAATCCGGCAGAATACAATAACAAGTTGGGTCTGAAGATAGTAAAAAACAGTGGCGCAACTAGGAATATACTTTGGAGGGGATGGCCTGGGGGGGGGGGGGGGGGTGACGACCCCTCCAGGCAACCCGGTCCGAGGAAATTTTTGAAAAATCACATGCCTGGAAAAGAATTTTACATCATTTTGGCGCTGGTGATTTAACTTAAAGCAGATGCAGTTATTATAAGTAAAAAATGGACAGCAGTTTTTAATATTTTTTTATTTCTCGGAGGCTTTGGGGGGAGGGGATCTATCCCCTCGTCCTCCCCCCCCCATAGTTACGCCACTGGTACAAAATGAATCGAGACATGTCGCGAATTGGAATTAATGTTTTCGAGAAAAATTGATTAATGATTTCGAGAAGAATTGAAGGCGCTCCTTTGTGAAAGCGATTCATTATTAAAATTAAAAAGAAGAAAGCACAAAGTTATTCTTTTTTAATTTCAATAATGTATTCGAGGAAAATTGCCAGTCACCTTTTTATCGCTCACGGGTAGTCCTACGGGTTGGTTTTTCTGCGTCCTGAAATGACGCGGTCCTTATTCACGGTGATGTGCATTCTGGTTTGGAACACTCGCCGCACAAGTGCAACAGAGGATGCCGTGTGTTTATTTATTGATTCCTTTTTCCTGGAGGGTTTTGCGGTTGAGCGAATCAGTGCATTCGACCCTTCTTTAAAGGCAACCCCCCCGAAACTCTGGGGTGGGCCATTGAGTGGCGCCCAGGCGAGCGGAAGGCGGACAACACGCACGGCTTCTCTCGTCTGTTTGCCCTCGTTCCGACATTTTTCGGGAGCGGCGCAATTTGCGGCAAGTGCTCCTCAAATGTTTTTTTTTCCTTGAGGAGAATTCACCTCCTTTTCCGGCGTGTCTGAGGTGCATTCAGACGAACGGACGGAGAGCACAGGCCTCCTTCTTCTTCGTCCTTCAGGCAAGAGTGGGGGGAACCCATCACACACCATGTCGTACCGCCGTAGACTGTGGCGCCGCCACCGCGCATAATAAGTAGACTCTATTCCTCCCGTTGAAGTTGGTCGAGCGTTGGTCAACGCAGTGTTCTTTGAATAGAAGTTCTCCACACTGCTCCCTCCGAAAGTTGAGTCGTCTCATACATTTTCACTATGAGAATTGAGAACTCCGCCATCTTTGTTCCAACGTTTCTATGTAGTGCTATGGGGGAGAGTCAGATTTTCTTAATATTATCATAAATACGCGATTCCCATTTCATTTAGGGTGGCATTAAATTAAAATCAATTCAGTCTGGATGTAATACGAATGCTTTATCAATAATTTATCAATTGAAAATCGTGAAAAATTACCAATTAAACTCGCATCAGTAAAGTTTTGATTCTATTCACGAGACTTTTACCGTTTGTGATATTTACAATTAGTATATTTAATATAACTATAGTCATCTATTGGTTACTCTTGTGGGCCAAAGCAAAGGGAGTTTTCTGTGCATAAACACCCGCCGAAATCATGGTAAATCTAACAGTCCTGGTAGCGCAACTGGTAGAGCACCCGGCCGGCAACCGGGATGCTATGGGTTCGAGTCCCAGTCAGGCCGCAATTTTACCCTCTAATTTCTGGCTTTTTCCATGCGCCACAGCACTGTTGTCCTTCGTCCTTTTTCTATTATATGTCCCTATCCCTTTCCTTCCTTACCTCTGAATTTATTTGTATATAATAAAGCTATAGTTCATATTTGAGTATATAGATCATTATCGGCAGGACTCTGGGTTAACCTGCACTCTCTGTCCATTGGCCCATGCCCTCTTCTCTGCCTTTGTACTCGCATTGAGGAGACCAGCCCCACCAACCTATAATAATAGACTAATAGACCCTATGAGGGAGTAGTGTAGAGAACTGCCATCCAGAGGACTCTGATCCAAGGCTACTATTATTGTTTTATGGAATGGCGGCGTATGACGGATAGTTATAGTTGGGAGTAGCATTCAGTAAAATCTTGTTTATGAATGGGTAAAAGATCTTATTTGGTCTCTGGATGCTCCAAAATTAATCATAGTAAAATTGATCATCATTAAATATTTTTCAATTGAAAATATTCAATTGTGTCTGTATCTTTATTCTTTTTTTGTTCCATTTTACGATGTTTCACAAGGTATTGCTAAAGTCTGAAATAGAATATACAGGTTTTTTTTAATTTATAAAATTCTTATTTTTTAGTTAAATTAATGAATTAAATTTATTAATTTAACCAAAAATACCTGTCTATTCTCGTTATTGAAGTCGGTAGACCTGAATTAGAGCCGTAGAATCGAGCCTATTATCGATTTAACCCTGTCCAAGCGTATCCGTGAGCCATGATGATATACTTCTAGCTTCCTGAGTACACTACGTCCTTTTTATTACAGAATTTCTGAGAAATATTCCGGTCGTTTACTTATGTCTGGGGGGGAGGGGTGAGGAGTTTATCTTCCTCCTTGAGAGAAGCGAGCAGCTTCTTGTGAGAGATAAAAAGAGGAAAGCAAGTCGTGCGTTTGTCTTGGAGGAGTCCTTTTGAGCTGCCAAAGGGGAGAAGTTCCACCTGTCTCTGGTGCGGGGGACGCTGGGAAAACAAGTGAAGGAGAGGAGAGCGGAGCCTTTTAAACCCCCATTCCCCCGATGCGCATGCAAAGTGGCTCAACACCACACAACCCCACCAATAGACAGAGAGAGAGAACATCCTTTGAAGACAAATAAATGGACCTTCATCCCCCCATTCCGCCCCCTTACATATATCTGTCACTCTTCTCCTGTCCGTCTCGTAAGCTCCATCAATGGCATCTCAAGTAGAGCTGTGATTAATAGATTAGAGGCCGGTAGCTAGCACCCTCTCAAGCAAACACCTGTACCAAACATCATGCATCACGTGACATGGGAAATTTACGCATCAATGATTCACTAATCAATAAAATACAGTATATTAAAATATTTCAACTTTACTCACTCATAACACTCTTCTCATTAGTTTTATAACACAAGTAAAACCGATGTAATAATAGCTCACGAACAAGCTTGCAGTCGGTTCGCATATGATTTTATTTCGTTTTCCTTGTGCCTCGGTTAACACTTGATGATATCGCCTTTGCAGTATTATGATTAGAAATAAAAATTCAAAATTTTATATTTTATAATTCAGTTGCTTATGACTCCCCCTCTTTCCCCACCCCCTATCCCCTCACCACCCCACTCCACCCCTTATCCTAGTTTCCTTGGAAAAGCGGATTATTGCGATCGTATTATCGCGGCCGCCCTGGCTCAGCTGGCAGTCGAAGCTGAATCCTCTTACCTTCTCGGCCCGGGTTCGATTTCCGGCGACAGCGGATTGTAGGTAATCTCCGCGTCTCTTTCTCGATTACTCGTGTACCGCACTTAGCAATCCTTGTCTTTCTCTCTCTCAAGGGCGGGCATAGAAATCCAAATCTCGCCCACTGTCTTAGGACGTATTAGGAATTAGAATTGCCTTTCGGATGAGATAAAAATGCTGCTTAATAATTGGTGCCAGGAGCTTTGTGCATTCATGAGTGCGGAGGCCTAATTACTCGTGATAAGTCACTCATTTTCTGTGTGGTGATCGGGTTGGATCTGTGGCTATCGTGCTGTCTTCCCTCCCTGAAGGTCCGTGTTCAAAAATCCAGTGGTGGCGATCCCTATTTGCCTAAGTATTGTGTGCCGGGTAGTTGAAATACAACCCTCTTTCGTTACCGAGAATATAGCACAATAGGGTAGTTTCCTTCATCAAAGAAAACGAAAGACATTGATCGCGATTCGTTACCCACCATTAGTGTATTCATAATATACAAATTATTTGGTTTTAGAAATGCCGGTTTAGACGAACGGCAATGGTCAATTTTAACCTCATTTGAAAAAGGCCAGATTGGCGCCCATGCGATTCCACTCCACGTGACGTCACAGGGACCTAGTTTCTATACGAGTAGAAAGGAGTTTTACATCGTCTGAGATTACCAATGCATGCATGAGGCACAGAGCTCAGGGAAACATGTCTTAATAATCACCTATTAAAACTGGCCAAGGTCGGAAAGTTGCCTTCGCTTGATAATTTGTTAATGATCCTTATTTAAGCCAAGCGCTACCTGCTAGTAGGGTACTATGCTACCTGCTAGCATCCTGCGTCGTATCAGCGCTCAAAGCCTCGCCCAAAGGTCACCTAATTTGCGGCAGCGGGAATCAGAAATACGTCGCACGGACTTTTCCCAACATTAATACTTAGCCGTCGCGTTTTAGCGCGCTTGAAAATTTTCACCTTTCATTTAATCGCGAAAAATAGATATCGTCATTTAAAAATCTAAAAGCGTGAAATGCGTACTCAGTGAGTAATAATCTTTCGATTTATGCAATGAAAAATAATAGGAAACCACCCTATTTGCTATACGAGATGAAAGTGGTTGGCTCCCGTAGGCTCTTCAAGGAGTGTCGACTCTATCCCATGGCGCCAGGCACCAGAGGAAAATCTAAAGGAGCCGTTCTCTCCCTCCCCCCCCCCCCAACACCCTCCCCTTCGCTTATCTCACATCATCGCTCTCTCTTTGAACAAGTCCTCCGCTCTGTCTAAGTATGTACCGCCGCTGGATGCTTAACAGCAATCTGATTGCTGATCTCTCGCCTCGAGAAACAGAACTTCCTCCCCATACCCCCATTTCAGCCGTGTATCGTCAAAAGAACCACTGTGCTTGTTTGCCAGCGTGGAAATCAGATCGGTACACTACTTTTTTACAGTCTGGCAATTGCAGGGTATTGAATTGGCCCGTAAATATCCTCATGCCACGCTTCGTAGTTGATCGATATTATTTAAATGAGATCGAAATAGTGTTGTTTATTCTACTATTGTAAAATTTAGATTAGAAATAATGCAAATGTTGGTTAATTTTTATTTTAAAAGCTCCTATTCATGTCATTATTTTGCACGTTTCCAAAAAATACTTTATTTTTCGTAGTTACTCGTTTTTTTCTGGCACTCAGAAATGAATAAATAAATTTACCATCATAAAATTTCAACCACATCTTGAAATATTACATTTTTCCCAGCACTTTCTCTTCGGCACATTTTTTTTTACTTCAGTTACAGGGAAATGTAGTAAAAAGGTCCAGTCTTCTTACTCTGAAAATTTCAAGGCGATATCGTAAGTTTTAAAACGAGTACTAATGCCTGATTTAGAAGGACGCGCGACCGGTCGAGTGGGTTCTTCTCGCCTGTCAATGCATCGCTCTCTCGGCGGATGGCCCTCAGCAGGTCGACGGGGGTCCTTGGGGCCCGAAAAAGTGAGGGGCCCCGCAGGCATCACTGCCCCCCCCTTGTCCCATGTGCGTCTCCCGTTGAAAGGGGGAGGGAATGGAGGGGTGGGTCCTGCGTGATGAGTCTCTCGCACCACCAAGGACGACGATGTTCGGCGGTGCGTTTCTCTCTCTCTGGACCAGTTTCGGCCCTCCCTGCCACACTCTCCTCCTCCAGGCAGTGGCTCAAACACTAGAAGCACATTGCCCCATCCTATCATCAGGGAGAGTGCGCTATATACATTCATTTATTTATTTAATAAAGGGAGTTATCTTCCTGACATAAAACTAGGGAGCTATATCCCGTAGGAATTTCCTTCATTTACAATGCCTTAAATGGCAAGTTCCGATCCTCAGATATGCTGCCTTTCTTTTCACTCCACATTTCAACCCGCTCCTTCCGTAATAACCAGCTACTACACCAAACTGTTGTCGACAAAACACAACGGACGCGGTGAAAACCCGAATAGAATGCAGAGATCATCTAATCAACGTCGCGAAAATCTTCGAACCTACCTACTACACCAACCTAAATTCCGTCTTTCTCTCTCTCAGAGATCACTTTTTTACAGACTCCCTGCCTCCTTCAAAGCCATTTCGAGTACTCACCCTTCCCTGGACCTTTCAATGCCCATCAGATTATTCCAGGGGCAGCTTCGAAAAGCCATCTACTGAATCCCTTTTCTTTCTTTTTTATATCCTTTTTATAGTTTATATTTGTTAAAGCTGCAGATTTTATGTTTTGTGTTCAATTTAAAGGCCATTTTGGCTGTGTTTGAATAATTTAATAAATAAATAAACCAAATACCAAATATATCAGAAAGGATCTCAAAATCACCCCTATTTTATCTAAACTCAAAGCATCACTAGAAAATTTCTCTAAATCTTTTGAAGCCACTGAGAACTCTCCATTATTAAATTTATGGGACTATCTTCTCCCTGTGAAACCAAAACACCGCCTCCCAAAATGTACGCTGAACCCCTCCCATATTCCCATCCCTTAATACCTCTTGCAATAATGCCACGACTTTGATTCAACCATCAAGATTTTAATGTTCCTGAAATCATTTTCCTAAGCAACTTTTTTCCTTACGCAACCAACTACACAATTTCAGGAGACAGCTTTCAGCTGGGGACTGAGAACTCAAATGCCAAGTGATACCTAGCGTAGCGTAGCTGACATCTTAATAAATATTGGAGACTATTTTTTCTTGGAGTACATAGTATTTGGTTGGTGCACTGCAGCCCTCAATTTCTCCCCATCCCTCCCATGCCAGTTCTTTCGACCTCGCTTAGGCTCTTCTCCTTCATAACCTTCTTCATCAATCCCTGGTTCTTGTCTCATAGTCCCCTCCGGGGATTTCCACTTAATTTTTTTCCTATAATTAATTTTTCAACTGCTGCATCTCATTACATGACATGTTCTTTTTTTGCGTTCAGCAATTTACGGTGACCTGTCTTATATATTCCTCCTTATTTCGTAACATTTCCGTCCATGTTATCTTCTACATCCTCTTCCAGCATCATGCCTCGATAACCTCTATTCTTTTACAATCACTATTTCCGATGGTCCAAGTTTCTGTCTTCATAGAATGTCCTCTCTTGGACAATCGATCTCATTTTTCTTTAAATTAAAAATCATTTAAGCCATCGTTTCGCAACCTGATTGTTACCTTGTCTAGACTTGGATGAAAGTGTGTTTGCAATTTAATGATATACTTTTTTTAAATCTACTAAACATGTCTGGCAATAATCAATAGTTGCAAAAGAAGCTAACAAGTTAAATTTAAGTACAAATAATCACAGAGCAGCATACCTGTAATTTAGCAGAAGAGAACTTAGAATTTTTGTCACTTACATTTCATGGAAGGAGTTGGTTATGGTAAAGAATCTCATTTATTTATTCCCACAGACGATGGCATGGTTTAGGTGAGGTGGCACTGTGAGGCTACATCAAAAGATAGCATATGAGTCGTATTATAAACGAAACCGTTGTAACTGACAAATATGGAGTAAGCTAAACATAGACGTTAATATTTCCGATAAAATTGCTTAAATGGTAGTCATCCATGTCTATGCATGCATTTACCATATCTCTTTGTGAATGCCAATATGTGACATGGTAGAGGTTTAAGCAGCCCTTCACGTAACTGGTTTCATTCAATGAATGTCCTGCTGAGGAATGAGAATTAGTTTCCACTTATTTTGGGATCTATTTCACTCTTCGCAACCTTATCTGAATGCGTGGATTCGTCGCTGAGCGTGTCGGTTGCTGGATCTTGAGATGCGATTTCGGAATCTTATCCCTGAACTTTCTTTCCCTCTCGCGATAAACATAGATGTGGAGATTCCCTTTGTTCCGTGGAGTCGCGTCGTTTGGAGACAATGTGTGAAATTCACTGACATGCTACAGCTAGCGTAGCTGATCAAGTTGCACAGGAGGTTTATTTACAACTTAATAACGGCAGTTCAAGAAGCGGAAAGTTGGTGATAGCTTATTATATCGAAGATAATTGCTTCATCTCCACTAGGAAAATCATGAATTATAAAAATGTTTGAAGATTACAACGAGGGTCCTAAAGGAATAAATAAAAAAGATGCTATTTAAACTCGCCAATGCTAACACCTGTCAAAATTTCTTCGATTATCATTAAGTATATTTATCATACATTGTGTGTCTTTCCGCTGTAACTAATGCCAAGCATAATACACTGTATTTTAAACGACAAAAATTGTCCTTTTTTTAGCATAATCTATGCAATGACCGGAGGATAAGACTTCGGAAGGCGTATTTCGTGGCGAGAAGAGAGCGGAAAGATTCGGAGGAAAGAATACTATCGCAGATCGGTAGTTTAGATGCATACATTATCAAATCCATGAGTTCATTTCCCTTTATTTTCGAATGATTGATATTCTCATTTGATCGATGAACATGAAACGTCCTTAATGCCAGTAATATTGGCTGATTAATTGTCACAAATCTGATTTATTAGTAAGGTTAAAGTGGTTAAATATTAACGGCAACACGTGACCACGGATACTCACCCAGTAACTAAGTTATGATTGCTTGATATTATTCCCTTTTGGAAACCTCAATAAAACATCTACGTCTACTTCTACATACTAGTTTGACTCAGCTCTCCATTACACTCTCCTATCCGCTAGCCTTTTCTTAGTATAATATTTCTTCTCTTTTATAACCTTAAGGGACCTTTGCTTTTGTAATTAACTAGGGGTCGTCCCTTGCGTTTCTTCCATCATTCTTCGGAAGCACCACTTTCAAATGATTCCGCACTTTACTCGTCTTATGCTGTTAACGCACGAGGGACGTTTTTTTTTCAACCTACGATCGCTCAGCAAAAATACCATACAAGCGACAGGCGGGTACTGCGCGAACAGGGCAACTGCGCATCCTCCGCACCACACGATCAAGTCATCCTTGACCTTAAGTTGTTAGTTTAATGTTAGTAGTAATCTCATTAACTACACACTACATCAATACATTCTCCCGCCAAGTGTGTAGGTACTGCGGAGCGACAGCCAGAAAACTCGCCGAATGGCTTCAGCATTGACATTTCTTGACCTCTATGCCGATAGAAGAGAATTTTTCTTTAATGCAATGTGGCTAGAGTGTGAAACAGCGTGAAACATCACACCCATTACCATTCAAAACAAAAGAGGAGACATGCTGGCTTCAGGAAGTGTTCTGATCCATGACAACGACCGTCATCTCAGCGTTGATGCACCCCACTGCTCCTTGAGCAATTTCAATGGGACATTGTCGATCATCCGCGCCGTGCAATGTGGTCATAGTGCCGTGTGACTTCCATCTTAACACTGAAGTGAAGAAGTGGCTGGGAAGGAAGGGTTTTCAAACAGGCTTTGAGCTTCAGAACTAAGGCAAAATTCATTGGAGCTCACTGGCGGCAACATCTTGTGAAGAGGGTATTGTAAAACTTGTCCACAGGCAGGACCAATACCTCAATTGACGAGGCGATTGTGTCGAAAGGATACCACAAGTGTGCTAAACATTTAGCGTTGAAATAATTTTTAGTCATTCACTTCGTCTTCCGTTCATAATCCATCGGAGGTTGAAAACAGAACTTCCCTCGTACGAGCCTCGCTCCCATAAATTCCAATTATAAGCTCTTCTCAGTTGTAGGTAGATTATTCTTTGAGTTCTGAAATACTGTCCGCTTTTAAGGTAGAGAGAAAAATGAAATATTTGACATGTTTACTCAGAAACTACAAGAACTATGAGACTGACCGATGTTAGATAAGATGATGATGTAAGAATAATCTAACTACAACTGAGACACCAATTGCTATCCTTGATAGCATGAGGAAAGAACGATATTTTAACTGTCTCTGATTTGCACTCTATTGGATCAGGTCTGTGAAAAATCCCTTCCACCGCTGGGATCTGATCCCGGGCCCACGGAGTGAGAGCCACCACACCAAGACTGTTGCTTTAAATCGTAAATTGAACGGCTTCATTTGAATCACAAAAACTTGCTCACTAATGTTTTCTCACTTGTTTTAATGCGAGGTTTCCCCGCGGGGGCCATTTAGTCTTAAGCAGTCTCACATTCGCACGTCTCCCATCGAGGAACCACCTCCACTCATTCCTAATGCAATTCAAGGTAGTCAGTGCCTATTGTAAGATTTGAATGAATCCGAGTTGAGTGTGTAGTTAGCGCACAAGTGGAGAACGCGTGTTCTTCGGGTTCATTTGGGGACAGAGGTGTGCGTGTTGGTGAAGGACGAGGAGGGTGGAAGGGGTGGGGGGAAGTGAGAAGGGGGGACGGGTTGGGGTAGAGGTGGACAGCGTTTGAACGAGGGTCGTCGCTTGTTTTTGTGAGAGGAGGTTGTTGTATGGTGGGCAGATCCACGGGGCGGAAAATCGTGTTCCCTCTGGGTCGGTCCTTTCTTCCTTTTTATTTCTTCTTTCGCTCAGCAGCCAGCCTCTCTCTCTCTCTCCTGTCTATTCGGAGCTGCTGTGGGTGGATGTTTAAGAAGGGGTCCACAAACAAAACTCGTTCCGCTGTCCCTCGGAAAAAGGCCCGTTGAGGCGCATTTAGGGCCAATATCAGTCGGGGAGGGTGAGCGTCACGCGGCAAACCAACCGTTCATTGAAAGAGATGATGATGATGAAGCCGGAGCGAGTGGTGTGCTCAGCGGAGTTCCTGATCTTACCTGCCTCCCTTAAATGCCCAAAAAAGGGTCGCGGGCACCCTTTCTCCTGGCCAATGGGAGAACATCCATCCAGCCTCCCTGCGCCCCACCGGCCAACCTCATTCAGATAAAGGGTCTTTGCATGTCTTATTAGGGGACAGTGTACAATTTCCTTTATTCATTCGTAGTATTCCAATTCTAAAATTAGTATAATTCGGCCCTCCATTTCTTTCTATCACTCTCATGCTCGTTCTTATAGAAGTTGGTGGTTTGAGGCGTCACTTTGTGGATTTAAAATATATTTATGTGGAAAAACAAAGTTCATTTTCATTCATCTCATTCTTATACTTCCATGAGACTTCTCCCCTCGGTATCTTTCTTTATCTTTATTTAGTACATATTTTGAATGAATAAGTTAAACCATGTTTTTCCATAGAATGGTTAATCAAAAAGCATTATTAATAACGGTTAATCAACGACCATGGTATCAACGGTTAACGTCGTCTATTTCTGGTTAAAATTTAAAATTTCGTTCATTCGTTCATAGTACTGCAACCCTGAGATTAGTATAGTTATCTACTACAGCCTTTCATTTCTACCATTCTCTTCCAAGCTAGCTGTTTTTAGGCACCCCGAGGCTCTTCTTCTCCGTATCCTCCTCCTATTGGTACATATTTATTCTTTGGTCTTCCTTGGGGGAATTTCACATCAATTTTTCCTTCCATCATTGTTCGCGACGCAAATTCTGTGTCCCATAACCATTCCACCGTGTTCTTCTTTGGCTCATTGTAATCCATATTGTCCTTTCTTCTCCTATTTTTACAAATTCATCCTCATTTATCACGATATCTGCACATTTTATCTCCCTCATCTTACAATATCGAGAGCACTACAATGATACATGTGTTGTGATATTTGAGATGGGATGAGTCGAGACTATTCTGTGCCCAGCAATTGGGTAGTTTCCTTCATCAAAGAAAACGAAAGGCATTGATTGAGATTCGTAACCCACCATTAGTGTGTTCATAATATAAAAATTATTTGGTTTTATAAATCCCGGTTTAGACGAATGGCAATGGTCAATTTTAATCGCATTTGAAAAAGTCCAGATTGGCGGCCATGCGATGCCACTCCACGTGACGTCACAGAGGCCTAGTTTCTATACGAGTAGATAGGGGTTTTACCGTCTGAGATTACCAATGCATGCATGAGACACAATAATCTCTCAATAATCACCTATTAAAATTTCCTGTGGTCGGAAAGTTTCCTTCGTTTGATAGGGTATTAATAATCCTTATTTAAGCCAAGCGCTACCTGCTAGAAGGGTACTCTACGCTACCGCCATGCTCAGCAGCAAGCAGCCTGCATCGTAGCGGCGTTCATAGCCTCGCACCCTGGTGGCATCACACATCAGCGGCCAGACGTCACGCGGGCTTTTCCCAGCATTCACACTTAGGCGTCGCGTTTTCGCGCGCTTGAAATTTTTCACCTTCCATTTAATCGCGAAAAATAGATATCGTCGTTTAAAAAGTTAGAAGCGTGAAATATGTACCCGAGGAGCAATAATCTTTTGATTTAGGCAATAAAAAATAATGGGAAACCACCCTATTTAGATAGCCATGGCGTTAAAGATGGCCGTCAGAGACCAATTACACATGTAGCCGCGTCGATTTGGCCTGTACAAGTGATTCAATAGCTTTTCTAATCTCCACTTAGCCGTTGATCAGTGTGTCACACTTATAGAATAAACCAAAGAACGGTGTGGTGGCTAGTGGATTCGACTCCCCCTTTCAGATGGTCGCTTGTTCAATTTCGTTTGCAATCACCCGACTTGGTGTGCTTTTCAATCTGATGATTCCCATGTGCCAGGTCTAAGTTTCGCCATTGATGTCAAACCTATACTATTACGATCTGTTGGTCTAAATCACCACCCTTTGTACTTTGTCAGCATCACTCTCCTGGTACTGAGAAATTCATAAGAAGTTAGTGTGCACGAGATATTTAGCCGTTGAGGATGGACTTGCAAAGGTATAGACCGGAAGAGGCCTGTCAAGTTTAAACTCAAAGTGAGTTAACACCTTAAGCAGGCTTAACTCATACGCTCCGGTGGCGTGTAGGTGACAGTCGATGCTAAGCGTTTTACCATTGTTGATATTTAAGGCGAAAAAATGGTAAGATTTCAATTGTTTTTCGGCATGAATTGTTTTTTGGTAGGTGAAGTGAATCAAGGGGAGATTCAGTGGTAGAGATTAAAGCCTCATTTTCCGCAGCGCTAAGATTATTTTTATTTTTTTGTTCGAGTTCTTTCCTTTCCCGTCAACCCTTCCGTATTACTCAGATTCAATCCGTCTTCTGGAGAGCTTACTGCTTATTAAGCCGCTTGAGGAAAGAGGGCGAGGCCGTTGGGGTTGGAAAAAAACTACTCTCAGCTGCTTAGAAGGAGAGGAGTTCTTTCGTGGGCGTATTTTATCCTGTTGATTTCTTTGGGACTCGCCTACTCAGGACTTTCATTACGTGAATCACATAGGTGGTAATATGTTGTGTATTTTTTTGTATCCATGAGGATAAAATAAAATGGTAACCTTCCACACAATTTTATTTACTAATGTACCGACCTGGACTTTTACGAGAAATTTGAAATTGTTAATAGCCCGCATAATCTTTGTAACGACGAAGTGTATTCTACCCAATCGCCTTTTTTAACCCTGAACATTCCTGTTAATACATAGATGTTTTTAATTTCTGACCTTCGGCAACACCCGCTCCTCTCCTGGTTGCTATGACTTCTCTTCCTACCTCCCCTAATCACTGCCTTTACGTAATCCCTAGTCCCCCCCCCCCCTTCCTTCAAAGACCTACCTTATTACACATCTTTTTAGTCAAACTGTCTCCCCCCTCCCTTGCTATCCTTTCCACCCCACCTTTCTCTTGCTGGACGGTATACATAGAACTTGGAAAGCCAAATTGGTACCTTGATAATGACACTACGTGTCGAAACCGGGTCGGTACTTTAGTAAATAAAATTGTGTGGAAGGTTACCATTTTATTTTATTCTCATGGATATAAAACATTTCCACTAGATATCGCCGGACACTGTGAATTATATTGTTTTGTAGTTAGCAAACATCGAATATTAAATAAAGGAGATTATGGAGGCTCCGCCTAAGAACCAAAGGCGTGAAAAATACTTGAAAGTATCGAAATCCGTAATGAAAAAAGTTTTCCTGCAACGTCAAGTGTTAGCAGAATGCATTACTTCCACATATTAACGTAAAATATATATGTTATTTAGACTCGCTTCGCATTTGTCGATATTTTTCCGTGGCGCTTGCACGGCATTATCGGAAAAAAAACTCAAAATGTGCGTCAGTGTGTTTAATATTATAAACTTATATTAGGAGAGAAGAGAAGCCTCATGAAAACCTTAACAAGAAGACGGAGCAACCTTATAGGCCACATCATGAGACATGATGGCCTGATGAAGACAATCGTCGAAGGACAAGTGGAAGGCAAGAACGGAAAAGGAAGACCTCGAACAAATATATGGAACAAGTAAAGAGAGATGTGAAAGAGAAGAAATACGTAGGTGTGAAAAAATTAGCTAATAGGAGAATTGAGTGGAGAGCTGCGTCAAATGAATCCTAGGATTGTTGACCAGTGATAATGATGGTTAAAAACACAATGTTTCCCAATGAAAAATGAAATCATCGTAATGAATTTTAAATTAAATCATTTGTATTCGGTGCAATGTCTGTATATAGGCAGCTGTATTCTGATTTCTAGATTCAATGATTGGACTAAAACTCTGGTAAACATTGCATTTTTAATATACTTTTACACTATTGTATACACCGACGTATATTTTGAGTTTTTTCCGATAATGTTTTGCTAGCGTAAGCGGAAAATCTCGATGTATCAGTGACGAGTATAAATAATTATCTTTTTCGTTAATGCATGAAATCAATGTATTATGTTTACAATTGACGTTGAAGGACCATTATTTACAGCTTTCACACTATATGTTCAGGTCTTGGCTCGAAACTTCAAGAATATATTTCATAAAATTGGAGAAAAACGTTGGTGGTAAATTTATTTTTCCTCAAAGTCATCGATAAAATGAAAAATGTGTCGTAATGACTGCACAAATTCATTCATCATTATAGTTTAATATGCATCGAAAACTTTCAGCGCACCATGGCCAAGTTTAAGCCTCGAAAAAGGAAATCGTGATCATCTGCAGCGACGCTTTACGCCGAGGTAGTGAACTAAGCGAGTTAGGTATTTTGGTTGCGGTTTGGCTTGGCAGCCAATCGTTGGACGCAAACTATTTTCACAAAACTAAGACCGTGCCTTTTTCATAAAACGTTCGTTAAAATTCCAAACTGTTTTGCTCGCGCGAAAAAAGGTTAGGCTATCCCGAGACGATTATTTACTATTTGCGTGCGCGCTTACAATTGCATTCCTCCGTCCACTTCTCTCATCCCACGCGCGTCCTGCCTTCTTATTTTTCATATTGTTCTTCGATGAAACTCGAGTCCGCAACCCCCCCCCCACGCTTCCTCCCCTCCCACCCCACACCCGTCTCATCCCTCACACCCTACGCTCAATGGAAAGAGACAAAAGAGGGGCGCAATTCGCCATCATCTTCACCTTCACGTAATTCGTACGTACGTATTTCGATATAATTCTCTTCTGCGTGCCTAATAACCTGACCTACGCAACTCATTCTGGGCAATCCTTTGCCCTTCTTCCCTTCCACCTGCCCTTGTCTCCATCATTCTATCATGCCATCATGATGTGGACAATCCTTTCTGCTGATTGGATTGATTGGCTGCATCGCCGCTTTTTTGTTTCCGGAGTAAAAAAATCTACGTTGTCACTAAGCGAGTTATGTATAATTAGAGTTAGACTAATTTGCAACCACTCCTGGTATCTCAGAAAAAGGTGATAAGGGTAATGCTGAGGGCATCAAACTTAACTTATTCCTTCCCCCTATTCAAAAATATAAACATCTTACCTTTGAGGTATATATTTGTTTATTTGTAGGTCTTTAGAGTATTTTATATTAGAGGTGGTGAAAAGAACTTACCGATATCACATAATCTCCGACATTGTAATGCTTTTCACATACCCAGACCAAGAACAGAATTATTTAAACAAAGTTACCTATTCTTGGGACCGAAAATTTACTGTGAGTTACCAAAATACATAACTGACGAAATGAGCGTATACAGATATATTGCAAAAGGGTAAAGATGTGGTTGTTTGCTCATAATGATGTTTTACATTTGCTTAGGTGAATGAGGTATTGTGATGAATGGAATGAAATGCTATGATTGTTTTATGTTAGTTAGTGATTTCATATTCAGTTTGTTTATTTATATATATTATGTTTACATATTATATATGTTTCATATGCTAGGGAGCTTATTATATCTCAATACGAATGATCCAGCTAGGTAACATTTTTTGTGTAATATGTACAAAAGCACTCTAACTGAAGAACGAGTCGGTAATCCCAAAGCGGAGTATTAACTCCTAAGGGGTACCTATGTTTCTGTAGCCATGTAATTCTTAAAATTCATATTTGTGTGGAACAATAAACATTATTGTTATTATTACTCTTGTTGAATGAGGTGAAATGAATGACTCGCTTTACGCAGATAAACCTTTATAATGCACGTATTACCTACAATATAAGATGATTCTACCAAGCTCAGTCCGAACGGCTGGTGATGGTTCCGAAGAATTTTGAGGATTTATCCATTCTGTGAAGTAATCGTGTACTTACCAATGATCAGTTTTGGTTTTAGCTATTTTGGGGTAATTATTGCCCCATTTATTCCAAATTTGACTTCCTTGCGAAGGTATTGTTTTACGCTGTAATGATTATTTAATTTCTTTTTTAAATAATTTTCACCCTAAGTACTGGAGTGAAATGTGTAATCCCAGAAATTTATTATTGGTAAATAGATATTGTCTTACATTCCATTCGATTTTCATTGATTGTTTCGTTAGTTGTTTCGTTAGTTGCAGCAGTCAGACTAAAGACTTAAGAGTCGTAAAGACTGATTGAATGGAGCCCGAGAAGGAAGGTGAAGGACCCTTTTGACAATGTGAGAGTCAAAATGAGAGTTAATTCTCACTTATTAGTGATCGCCGTAAAAAATGACCCAGTCTATCTAATTTTGATGCTTTTAGATACAGAGTTGAAATTAAAGCAGGGTCCAACCGCGAGGGGGTTGTAAGCGATTTGCCCTTTTCAAGGCGGCGTGTTGAGGTGTGTTGCGAGGGCAATCCGATCGAAGTGGCGCTCTCAAGCAACGAGGATGCCTCGCCCACCTAATGCATTGTGGGTAGGAATTAATGCAATGGGGGCGTGGAAGGGAGGGAGAGGGTGCACGCAAGCAAGGGCCGCCTCGTAAAGCGAGCCTCAGCACCCCACTCAGCACTTACCCTCCCGCACTCTGCTCTTATCCTCCCGCATCTAGGATTGAAATGGATATGCTGCACTCGTTCCTCCGACGCCTGAGCTATCTGCACCGTGGCAGACGCACGAAAACTCTAGGAATCCATAGGATTTGTCCTCTTCGATAGCGAATAAAAAAGGAGATGATTTGGGGCATGACATAAAGAATGTTGAAGACGAAGAAAGAGAAAACACACTCTGTAAGGTCTCTCGTAATTTTCACCCGTTTAAATCTTTTGTGAAACATATTCATTCACCCTGATAAAGATAGGCGAGTCGTCTATTGAAGCGTTGGATATGTACAAATGTTTAAAGCGGTGGAGATACCGAGGATACTTCACGCAAATAATTATCCAGGAAATAATAACTTCATATTTTACATTCGGTACCTCTCTATAATTGTAAATCTTATTCTAGGGAAATGCCAAATGTATTTTTTCATGAATTTCATCGGCTCATTCAGCTGATGAAGTAATCGGCTTATAAGACAATCAAGTTTTGAAACGATATAACTAGTGTTTAAAACGTGAAGTATTAATGAATTCATATGATTCGTGAGCCGAGAGGACGGGAATGGGAGTTTGAGAGTATTTTGAAACTTTTTCCAAATACAGAGATCCAACGGGATAAGGCTTGCTTCTGTGTGGCGCGTTGCAGAATATGGTGCAAAATGAATAACATTACAGTACAAAAAAATTATGCAGGTATATAGCATCGTTATTATTTCGCAGAGGGTCAGCATTGTAATGGTCTATATGATGCTGCCGAGATTTTTATGATTGAGTGGAAAATTTTAGCATTTGTAGACTCTAGGATTTTTGAGTTTTTACTTTTTATTGCGGAGAAATGAAGTTAAGTTAAAACGAGTTTAAAACTAGTCTTTCAATTGCCAGCGATTTATTTATATTGCTTCATTAAAGTTCGCGTGGTGGCCTTAATAAAGGAACCCGCCACCTTTCCCATGTAATATTGTGTCATATTTACGCGTTCATGGCTGGTCTGGGGTGAGCTTTAGCCTCACGTATCCAAACCGACCTTCGCTTGGATCACTGAGTGAGCGAGTGAATTGAATTTCGTGATTCCATGGACAGTTTTCTCTCATATTTAATCACGGTTTTACGAGCTAAGAAACTGCTTTCAGGATAGGGAGCTCACAGGGCTTAATCCGTAAACTGAATCCTAACATCATTGCTCGGGTAAAACCTGTAAAAACAATCAGTGTGCTAGAGTATGATACAATAAATGCCGTAGATTGCCTGTATCTTTGGTATGCAATGCTGTCGTTAAACCATATAATGCTACTTTTATTGTAACTCCAGCGGAGATGTAACCGTTAAAATCCCATGTTAAATAGAAGTGAGAAAATAACATTTAGCGTTTACTGTTTAAAAAAAACCGTCCCTTTTAGCCATTGATTGATTGCGCCCTTGGTTAAGTTAAAATGTGAGACAGGGAGATCGGTGATGGGTCCAGAGAAAACAATGGCTTCCATAAAGACTCGTTCAAAACCCAATAAGTAAGTTTAATGGTCGCAAATGTAATTGCCCATCGTCATCAAAGTCACTTGCCATGTGTGAGAAACAACACGATTGCGATTTAAGGTCAGCCGTTAAGAGGTCATTTAAACGCATCGCGATCCGCGCTCAAGGGCCGTAAGATCGCCGAGCAGTATAATAAATAATCATGGGTCTCCTTTGGATGAGGCTGGGAAAGTGAAAGGAATTAGAAAGGCCGGTGCCTTGACGACAGATGGCCGTAGTGTCGCGGGCGATCCGACTGTACGGACCAAGGAGACTAGATAATGGGGTAGGAGGCATGATTGCGTCCCGTTGAAGCTAGATATAGTATGTCGCCGCTATGGGCGTATTTTAATCAGTTTACAAAAATATGCGCAATACGGCGAAAGCGATACCCTAAAGTATTTCCAATTGTGAGGAATATCATTTGAAGTTATGAATTAGACAGATCATACTGTTGCGCATGAATATATTTCGGTCAACATCCCTATAAGTATGCCTTATTTCTCCGTGAAGTTGGGATCGCTCTTTCGCGATCGCGATTCAAGTCGGAATAACAATAACTTCTAACTAAAACAATGGGGAACAAACAATATAACAATAAAAAAATATAACAATGAAACAATTTATTTTTAAAGGACATGAAATTTTTGACAATTTTTAACAATTTTTAAATAAAATGTAATTGTTGCAAGACAATAAATATTATCTTTCTTAACTAATATGGCATGAGTGAAATTGAATATTAAATCATACTAGCCGCTTCTGTGATCCAAATCTTCAGCACAGCTCTCGCATAATGTTCGTCAAAGGCAAAAGTTAAAAATATCGATAGCAAAGATAAGCGGCGCTGATAATTAATCATTGAAGCTGTAGTTCAAATTAAAAAGCTGTCATCACATCAAACGACTTGTATTATGAACCTATAGTATGAATTTAAAATTGAGGAACTGTATTTCCAGGCGTGAGGAAAATGAAAATATTTAAATATTTTCTAAAAATCCATTTATGATTTGCCACTTAATTTATTTTTGGAATTTTACGTTAGATGTGTGTAGATTATAGAGTAAAAGTTTGAGCCAATTCTGAGTTTGAGTATTTGACAAAACTTAATCAATCATTTGTTAAACTTTTAAATGGAAAAATAATAAGGAAAGGGTATTTAATGAAATTTTAACAAATTCATTGTCTTGCACAAAGTCTTGCCTTTAGAAAAAAGCAATAAATCATGGCTGTATTACTACAATTCGGTCGTGAAATAGAAAAAATGACATGAATGAAGACACGTTTTTTTTCAATATTGGGAAGAAATTTGAATGCGCATATTTACTGTTTTTTTATTTACTGTTTTCACAATTTTTTTAAAAAAACGGTTACGGGGTATCTAGTTTCAAGTGGATACAATTATTACTTATACATTCATTTCCGTTGAAATCTAAGGCAATAAGGGATAACATTTTAGTTAAATAATACAAATTTTTGTTGTGACAACGGAATGCGTCGACCGAAAGTAAATTCAGAATAAATATTTCATTGTCTTATTTAAATAATATTAATAACTTCCACCACACCGTACCGCATATCATACCAGAAAACCCTTCATTGAATTGAGGTAGTATGATCCACATTAATTTGGGTCAGAAGATATTACTTTATATTTATTTAGCACGAATGCCACTAATGGGAAGTGCTAATACTGAAGCAATAATCTCCGAGTTGTGTGGCTATTAGTAATTACTCTTCATAAGTCGCCATAGTGTTGAAGTAGTTTATTTAGGTCATATTTAATTCCTTGAATAGATAAACCAACCCTCGCACTGATATCACTGAGAAGCACTGTTAATAGCTCTGAATAGTAATTTGTAGAGCTGTCCTAGTAATCAATGGTTCTTAGTGATCCTTCCAGTTGTGCGCACTGATTTCATCCTTTTCTTATTGTTTCCATCAGCTCTGCAGGTGTGTACCATAGAGCTGCAGGTTCATACCCCATTTTCCATAATTTCATTCCTTCATAATTGAGAAAGGTTTGTCCGAGGCACTTTGGCGCCGTAGACATAGAATAGATGTCCTTATGTGTGTGTGTGTGAGCTGGCTGGCGAATGGAGTCACGCATCGCTGTTTTTAGATGAACCACTTTTTTCCTTCGCATGTCAGTCGAGTCCCCAGATGTTCTCCCCTCCCGTTGCCCTTAACTAGAGAGAAAAAATGGGTTTGGGCCCAAAAGAGAAGAAGAGGGTAAATCACGGAGGGGCCTCTGAAGGCTCCTGCTCCAAACCTTCAAAGGTCGAGAGCTTCTTTTTTTTGTCTTCTGAAAGGATCCCATGTTGAATATTAGATCAGCATGTTACGCATTCATGCAATATTAGACCAATGAGATCGTTTCACCAATTATTTTTTACAAACGATAGTGATATAGTTAGAGAAATATTAAATAAGCCCGTATTATTCCGATTTATCGGCTTCTTCTCGAGCTATTCGTGACGAAAGCTCGACCATCTTAACCTTTTCGTGGATAAGTTGATGACGTCACGCGCCCTTGCCGAGTGGGTCACTGCTCTTTGCGGCAAGGTCCTTGACAATGGTACAAGTTGCCGAAACCATGGTCGGTGAAAATAAAAGAGTGTGGAAACAGACTAGTTGTTTTAATAAGCTGAATATCTAAGATTTCCACCGCATCACGCCGGACACTGTATCTTTCATTTCCTTTAGATTTCATTTCTCGTTTGAAGGTCCAAAATGTTACGTACCTTGAGATGATTGAATCGATATTTAACAAAATTTCACCATATTCGATGGTTGTGTAGGTGGGGAGAAGAACCGTGAATGAAAATGTAATTCCTCTGTGTAAGCACACTGCAGTGACAGTAGAAATTGAGGGTCTGTGGATGTGATATTGTCTTCATCTTGCTTTCAATAGTACTGATGGGCTATTTGGGATAATATATGACGAATTCGCCACGCTCGACACGCAGTCATTATGGGCGAACATATGATAAGGGTAGCCAGGACATTGAAATGTATATTTTTTGGTAAATTTTATAAATTATTGCTGTATCTGTATGGATTATATATAATTTGTGAAAAAATTGTAAAAAATTCGTTAGATCTACTTTGTCTCTACACTAACTAGGATGGATAGTAAGCGTTTTATATGCTTTCTTCGGTTGCACTGTATGACTGTCTGTGAATTTAATTTTCTTTGGTATATTTTACATAATGCCACCGAAAAATTGAGATGAAGTCACCCCAGTTGACGGTACCTTAAATATTCCCTCCTTAAGCTTCGGTAATCAAGTAACCAGCACACATTAAAAAACTGAACTCCAAGTATTAACAAAATGGTTCATGCTTGATAAAAATGTAGAAAAGAAATAGTGTAATTTGTATGTTTCTAATTGTGATATTTTTTTCTCGCAGGTGAGTACGAGGAGCGGATGGATGGATGTCCTTCTGTCTTCGTATTGCAGGGAGGAATTCGTGCGTATCCACTCAAACGCGTGAGCACTATCCCTCTTAAGTGAACCCCCGGATGTGGTACGTACCAGTCTCCTCCTCATTCTATTTCGCACCCTTGAGCTCAAAAGTGAGTTTAGTACCACTCCTGAGCTTGGAGCGTGGTGCCTGCAGTCAGTTATAATAATTAATAATAATAATAAACTCATTTATTGCTCTAGGAGTTTAACTCCTTTGGAACATAGAAATTTTTAAAGTGGTGAGCAGTACAATTAACAAAGTAAACTGGAATGAAAATAGTAAAACTGGAAAAGAATAATTTTTTTTCTAACAGAAAAACGAACATTAAACATACCAAGAAATAAATAACACAACCGTCAAAAAGGAAATTTAGCTTAACACATGAAACAAGAACTAGATTACTACTTCTAACACAACAATAGGTATTAATCGCATCCATGAGCAGATAAATGATTATTAAATTACATGATCAGTGTTCAATGAACACTGTTCATAGTTAGCAAGAAAATGACAATCCTTTTCTCAAATATTTCCTGTGATGCACTGTCTTTTACCTGTTTCGGCAAATCGTTCCACAGCTTTGAGGCAACAACAGTAAATGATTTATGAACTGTAGTTGACTTAGTGGTCTTGTCTTGTTACAACATTAGTGTATTTACAACTGGGGAGAAAAAGATCCTTTAAATGCAGACATTATACGCCTAATTCGTACTCTTCCTGAGCATCGTCGGCGGATAGTCTTCTGTCTCCTCACATGTACCGGCAATGTATTCAACATGACGATTTCTTCATGGAGCTTTTTTAATTTTTATTTTTTAGTACATCTATCTTGAATTCCCGCTGATTCCGGAAAAAACCTTCGTAATTGACATTTATTTTCATGGGTAAAATTCCTTTGTACTGGAGTCCGGACCTTTGTCTTTCCGAGCTTTGACTCCTACTTTGCTAATCCCACCAATCGCCACGGCAAATAAGGATCCTGAATAGCGTAGTGGTTTCTGCTGTGATCCGGAAATCCAAAGGCTCTTAGTTCGATTCCCGGTCCAAGCGAACTTTTTCCCATGCCAATAAAAGTGAATTCCGCCGCCGTTCACGCGGCAGGTATGAAATATGTTGCATTGAACCTTTTTACTATGCTTGAAACTAATTCAATGCGAAAGATATGAATTCTATGATAAGTCTTGGTGACGTTACTGTAGTGGCTAGAGGACTTCCTACTTACCATTTTATCGCATCGCTCGAAGCAAATTTAGGGCACTATATAGGATAAATCTGGTGGTTAATTTTTAAAGGGCTTCTCTATCATTGTTAATTTACCATGATTTTTTTCTATCTAATTCAGTCTACATGTTTTTAAATTCAGATATTAATGCTTATGACATGAACCTAACAATTAATAGTGTCACTCACATTGAGTAGTTAATAAATCTGAAGAGCTGTGCTCATTTTTAACGTGAGTTGACGCTAAATGGGATATCCGTGTCGTAGTTTCTTATCGAGGTGATAAGGGGGTCCCAATCGGGGCCCATAATTTTCTCCTTACGGAATTGCGGTTCATGGATTACGTTTTCAATGCCTCAGAGCTCCCTGTGATAAACTTTAATTGTGTCTGCATATTTCTTTGTAGCCGTTATTCCGTTGATATATTTCAGCTAATGTACGGTTTATCTTGTTTTTTTCTCCGTGTCCAACTGTCTTCTGTTTCGTAAGAATGAATCACCTTCTACTTCCATGCGAAATTTGCAAATGTGTGATTTTTTTCTCAAATATCGCTTCTTATGTCGGTGGTTCAGTTGGGGAAAGGTCGGCTCGGGGGAACTTTCTCTTCGCCGCCTCTCGTCCCGTTGTTAGACAGGAGGTATGGATGGAGCGAGTACTTAGCGGGGAGGGAATGTTGAAATTTGGTGTAAGAGGGTAGAATGTTAAGTAAACGAGAGATAGGAAGGAAAATAAATGGATATTTGGATAGATTAAATAGGAGTAGGTCTTACAGTGAATTAAAGAAGTCATTGCTGGAAGGAAAGGGAGGCTCCCAGATCACTTCTTGAATACTCCATGGAAACCTACTTTAAACGGTAGAATACTATAATAAATAAAAAAAACCTTTCATCTTCCTTACACGGTAGCAATTTCTGAGGCTTGGTAGGCCTTATTGTGAATCGAAAAGATAAGAGGGTTATATTATTTTTATTTTATTTTTTTATTGCCTAAATCGAAAGATTAATACTCCTGGAGTACGCATTTCACACTTTTAGATTTTTAAATGGCGATATCTATTTTTCGCGATTGAACGAAAAGTGAAAATTTTCAAGCGCGCGAAAACGCGACGGCTAAGTATGAATGCTGGGAAATCTCCGCGTGACGTCATTCTGGTTCCCGCTTTCGCCGTGTGAGGTGACCTTGGTGCGAGGGTATGTGCTTTGCTGCGATGCAGGCTGCTAGCAGGTAGCAGAGTACCCTGCTAGCTGGTAGCGCTTGGCTTAAATAATGATTATTAATACCTTATCAAACGAAGAAAACTTTCCGACCTTAGGCAGTTTTAATAGGTGATTATTAAGAGATGTTTCCCTGAGCTCTGTGACTCATGCATGTATTGGTAATCTCAGACGATATAAAACTACTATCCTCTCGTGTAGAAACTAGGTCCTTGTGACGTCACGTGGAGTGGAATCGCATGGGCGCCAATCTGGCCTTTTTTCAAATGCGGTTAAAATTGACCATTGCCATTCGTCTAAACTGGGATTTCTAAAACCAAATAGTCTGTATATTACGAATACACTAATGGTGGGTAAGAAATCGCAATCAATGCATTTCGTTTTCTTTAATGAAGGAAACTACCCTAGTCGATGAAGGGAAGAGAGACGTTCAGAATACTTCGTAAGTACCATTAAGAAACCTACCTTATCGGGTAGAATACTGTAATAATAATAAGTGCACTCGCGTGTGAAGGAATGTCTAGGTATAATGCCTTCTAGACCGCGTTGTTTTCCTTATAAAAAAAGACTGTCTCCCCGCGTAAAAAGTTGAAAAAAGACTTGAGCGGCTATCGGGAGGAGGAGACGTTACACGACACTCGGCGCAGGGGATGGGTGTCACATCCACCACCCTTGGAACCACCCTACAGAGAGGGTTAATTCACGTGGGGTCGCGGGCGCGGTGTCTTTGGACCATCGAAATTGTTCGAACCCTTTGCCGCTAACCCATCCTCCAGGCTAAAGGGCATGAGAGTGTCACACCGCGCAGGCATTCGACAAAAGTGTTTAATGTGTGATCGTCGGGAGGTGGGTCGCAGCGTCCACACCCGGGGGGCCAACAGCCTCCCCTTACCCCCTCCCCAATGCCCTCTCAACCATATCGAGGTCGGCTCCGTCCTCGCGAAAAGTCGAGGTACCCCAGTTTTAAGTGTCGCATCTTGGCAACGAATGTATTTGTTGCTATGAAACAAACTGTAAATGAAAGGACGGATGCTATTTCTACGTTTCATCATTTTCATCGGGAATTCATCTTTATGCTAAAAAATATTCTATTCGGATTTTTATGAAAAAGATAGTCTTTGACGCTCGGAAAGCGGTAGCTCCATTTTGAACGCTATATTTTCAAGAACTTATGAACGAGAACGAGTCTTATGCCGACAGAAGACTCGTTCTCGTCTCTCTCTATAAAGTTCCCTATAAATAGTGTCTCTATAAATGTTCATTTCTGGAAAGAACTTGATAGTAATTTTATGAGCGCCAAAATTGTTGCCTAAAAGAACTAAGATGATTTTGACCTTTAAAGATCTGCGCAACATTTTCAATCATAGTTGAGTTTTTGTTTTATTTTTTTGTTACGGTATACAGTGCGGAGGGAATCCACTGTGGCTGAAGCAATGCATTGCGCAGGTGACTTCAACAGACAAATTTAGCGAGAAGTAAAAAAATGGGAACGCAAGAACGCAATGGGATAAACCTTTGGTATCAATTGATGAATCCAATACAACAAAGCGCGAGAAAATAATAATGTCCACTAAAAATTCAGAGAGAAGCGGCTGTGTGAGTCATTGTAAGGCTATCTTTTGCTTACTTATTCCGGTGGTATCTCGAGTTTTCTTTTTTCCAAGCGTCCGCTTTTCATCGCCGGAAAGGTTTGGCGTCAAATCCAGAGGAAATAATAATTCCGACTCCAAATCTGGATTTCAAAAAACCGTTTACCAAATCCATCTATTTTTTTTAGCCTTTTCTCTCCCTGTGAACCTTATAGTTCACTTTTTTGTTCGTCCGCTAAACAGCGCCGGAAAGGGTTGGCATCAAACTATATTTCAAAGACCAGGGTGAAAAATGGCGAGAATATAACAATTCGAACTCCAAAACTGGATTTTAAAGAAACCGTGTGAATCGTATCGAAGTTTGTCGTCCGCTTTATTTTTCCTCTGGAGCTGTTACGTTTATCCTTTTCCCGATGTCCCGATTTCCAGCGAAGCAAAGGGTTTGTGCAAAACAGGTGTCCGGAATCTACTGCAAAGACGTGCGAGCAAATGATAATTCCAACTTCAACTCGGTAGAAAAACCGTGAGAACCCTTTTCAAAGTCTGTCTTACGCGTGTTTTTTTTTACCGCAGAAGACCTTGTGAGTGTCCTTTTTTCCGACTCTCCAGTCATTATTGCGGGAAAGGGTTGCAATCAAACAATTTTCTGGAATCCACGGCAAAGGAGAGCGAGAAAATAACAATGTCAACTCCGAAACCAGAGAGAAAAAGAGAGAAGTAAGGCAAAGAAAAGAACCCGTTCTTCCCTTATATTTTTTTCACTCCGACTCGCCCAGGGTCTTGCTTGGTGGGGCGGGGCAGTGTGGGTCAGGGTTTGAGGGACTCCTAGCAAGGGGTCACGCCCCTGTGCACCCAACCCTAGGGATGCGCCCGGAAAATAAGGGTTGCTTCCAGGTGCGATAACCCTTTCCAAAAAAAGAAAAAGGGTTTTGGAGTAGATCCAGAAATTTGGAACCGTGTGAGATTTAATTTTTTGTTAATTCTCACTTTTTTCGTTCCCGCGTGTATCCACTTCTTTCTCGCACCTTGCGTCCCTCTCTCTCATGCTTTTTTCTTCTTCCTTCCGAATCAACCCTTACTGCTCCACCCAAAACCCTTTTCGCTTCAACCCTTGCCCCTTTGGACGTACGAATTTTTTTCCATGTACCCGAGAGCCTGAGCACTTTTTTCGCGACACCTGAAATGCTTGGGTCGTTTCGAGTGATCTCGGAAGGGTTGACAGAAATTCCTTGCCCGTCTTTTCCTCACCGCGGGAAAAAGCAAATTTTTTCATTGGGTTGCACGCACACGAGAATTGGAGTAGTTTTGTGCGAAGTTTTTGCGTCGTTTATTGGAAGGGTTGAGTGAATTTCTCTGGACCCGTTCCCGCCAAACCGTCTCCAACAACCTGCGGCACATTCGAATATTTTTTCAGGGCACTCGATAACTATAGCGGTTGTTCTGCAACATTTTTAAGCTTTAAGTGTGTATACCGTGAAGGGTTGAGAGAACTCACTTCCGCCGTGGGAATTTTAATGCGACAAAAACCCGATTTTCAACCGATAACGGATGAATCCTTTTGAAATCGCCCTTTAGTGTTTGTCCAATTGAGGAATTATCTGTTGCCGTGGTTAAAGTATGTGTCGACTTTTTTTGGAAAAATATAAAAAACCCTTCCAAAGTTTGAGTTTTTTCGTTGACACCTAGTTCTCGTCGTTTGAAAGTTTTCAACTGCTTATACTGCGGCCATTGTTCATTCCCACTCTTCACATCAGTTCATTGAATTCACGATTCTACAATACCCGCTCAAAGACTCTGGTCATTTGGTTCTTCTTCGGACATTTCCTCAGTTAAATTCACCATCTAACATTATAATAGATAAAAATCCCATATTTTTATAGAACATAATCAAATTCGATTCTCCCTTACTATCAGTCCATCTAGGTTAACAGGTGAGACATCTATTGATTTCTCCTAATCCACGAACAAAAATTTTGGAAAATTCATTTAATAACCGTGTTCCAAGTTATGGAATGGAGTACCTTATCATTCGAAGAGCTCCAAAATTTTCTGTTCTTTAATTATAAAAAACTCAATCACCACCAAAATATTACTGAAATACTGATTCTTAAGATTGGTTTGGCAATATTTTCATGCAAATGCAAAGTATTTCATTGACCTTTGTTCAGTTACCTTTTTTCAACATGATTGATACTTTATTTTGTATGGAATTTAGTTAAGTTTTTCTGGATGTTTGTTTTGCATAAAGTTTATTTATTGCAGTTGCAAGTTAATCTCACTCCTATAGTAAATAACCCCTTAAAAATTTCCTATTCCAGTGACTTCAATCCTTTTGATTTTTAAACTACAAGCGTCGTATCTTTAATATATATGATTAGTCCTTTCGCCGCTGCACGCCTCTCCATCTGTCCATGCTTCGCTGTTCAATTGTCGTGGCGTGAATGTGCTTCCCTCCGTGTGTGCACCTTAATGAAACCCCGTTGCGTCGTTGGATCGTTTGCCCCGCCAGCGTGACTTCTGATTGAATCCACGTGTGCGTCTCCGTATCCCCATTTCTAACAGAGTCGACTCAACAGCATGGAGGGTGCCCTGATTATATCATATTCATAGACCGCCCGGTGAATCGCCATTCATCTTGAGACTAAATTTTAATGAGTTTTTTTCGAGTGGAACCATCGTGAGCCTCGAATAGGTTTTTTTATGACGACCCTTTGAGGTTCTTTATCCACACACTGTTCTCCGTCGAGTCAGAGGATGACTCTATTTCCAATGGCCGACCCAATGGAGCGATATGCCGCTGAATTTTCTGCGTGTGTTGTACTTATGGCCTTATATGGCCTTACTTCTCGTCGTCGTTTCAACTCGTACTTGCGCTGTACGAGTTGAAAACGGTCGCGTTATATGCAGTAGTTGCACTTTGTTACATTCCACGCTGTATACTTATTGACACCGACCAGTTCTTACCCTGATAATGATGTAAGTATCCAGGCCATGATCGTTATTCATAAATAATCAGTAGAGAACGTAGAAAGTGATTTTTACATCTTCATATCGTGGTTCCGCCGTGAAGTTAAACCGTAAAACTCAAACGAAAGTTGCCCGTGGTGTGAGCCCAGGTGTTGCGAGAGCGGAAATCGTGTTGCTCATGTCGACGTGAATACCGCTGAGGATTTAAAATTAGAATTCTCAGATCATGCCGAGTGTTCATAGAAATGGAAAATTCATAGAGTTCCGAAGTCTTATGATTTATGATCATGATTGATGATTGGAATGAAAATCCATTTGGAATCAAGCGATCATGTCCACAAAGAGTCCTGTCTTGGGTCGATTTCCATTTTCCATTCAATTGTGTTACTGTCACGGGTTGCTACATCCGTGGATGTCGCCATTCTTCGCCAGAGCAGACGTTGCTCCCATAGATGAGTATCGTAGGGGTCGCTATGCGCCGTAGTTTAAGCCTTGCATTCCCATTCCAAGCGATTCGGGTTCAAATCCCGGCGGAACAAGAGGTTATTCAGAGGTGCCCCTATTCTTATTTGGGGGATACATTTTTGTTTACATGCACTTCGAGTCGTCTAAAAATTTCCCTCTTGTGTTGTATAGATCATGTGAGTAAGCAGATGCACTTCTTTGCGTACTTCACCACTTCATCTGAGCCTCACTGTTTATATTTTAACTTGGGGAGCCCATGAATTTCCAAAAAGTTCACAGTGATTTGCTTGGGGTAGTTCTTCAGGGACTAACCAAACTGACGTAAAGCAAACATAGTACTGCGACGCTATTGATCCAAATCTAGCTCCTCCTAAAAATTTTTTAACGTTTGGTCCAGTACCTTTCCTTTGCAACGCATCAACTGTTTACATGATCTTTGCGCTTTTTTGTCACCTATATTATACGGTTTTTGTAGGTACCAAAAATGTCGTTATTAAAAGATGTTAATTGTTTCTGTGGATATTTTCGGGTACTTATTTTAGCATCTATTGAACTACATGCCGTCTAAAACCATTATGTTTACCATATGGAAAAGAGTTAAGTCTATTTTGGCCATAGTTCTCTAGTATAGGGCGTACTGCTTATTTACTTATACATTGAGTGTTTTTACCATGTTAGGGTGGTAGCCAGAACTCCCCCGTCCCTCAAATTCGTCATTATTAAAGCCAGAATGGGATTGGCGGCGATCGCAAGCCATTGTGTGCGCGTGGCTGGCCGTGGAGCGGTGGTCATGGCATCAGCGGCTGCTGCGATGCCCTCATCATAGGGTGGTATATTCGTGGGCCCATTTCACCCTCCTGGGTCGAGATATCGGAGAAGGGTCTATAGGGTTATATTCATATTGTAACCCCCTCCGGATAAAGAGGACTGAATAGGTTCTGAGGGCTCGGGGTCACCCCAGTAAAGCATTCTGAAGGGAACATAGTTGTTGTGGGGGGGAGGGACGGATGGCCGGGTGGGGAAGCAAGTCTATGAATGTATGTATGTAGTACAACGTACAATAAGGAGGGCCTCCTCGCGGTTCCTCCGCCTCTGTGACGTATTCTACCGCGGCCCACAAAAAGGGAGGGCATCGAAGAGGGAGACTTCAACGCTCGACAGTTGACGGAGAGTTCAACGCTCGCATGGATGTGGGGCGGCCATTGAGAATAAATAATCCGTGTGGGACGACTGAGCGATGGCATCGCGAATATTACTACGAAGAGAATTCTCCAGTCGGACATTATTAGATGTATTGTCACCCACTGTGCAATTAAATGAGTTACAAAAGGCGCCACTCGCGTCGCTGATGAGCAGAGCGATCCGAATTTCATCGGAGAAATGAGTCTTAGTGTTGTTGACCGGAATTCATCGATGATATGATTGATTAAATTTGCATATTTTCAATGCTATATCTCTAGAATGTAAATATTTTATAGTAATTGATGGGAATAAATGGGTCGCTGTCACACAATCGCCGCACTGTGGACGTTTTTGAAAATCATAAAACTGCACCCTTAGTGGAACAAATTTACATCTATGAGTTACCTTGCAAGCCACCACCAGGGTTTGTGGCACGGGGTGATTCTATACCAGGCATGCAGTACTCATATTGGCCTTAATAAGACACGCGCTCGCTTGCGGGACTGGTGCCTCCAAATATCAAGGTTCAACGGGACATAGTAGTGCCTTCTGTATTTAGTTTCATGAGTATTATTTTCAACCTCTTCGACGTCTGTCAGCATTCCATACGTTTTTTTTCTCTTCCTCTCTTCTATTGTATCTTACTTATCCTCTGATTAATTTCTTAGCATTATTTCCAGTGTTATTAGTCTCCTTCTTTTTGAAGTCCTGATTAAATTAAAATTCCTGTGAACTATTCCCGTTTCCTGTTAGTCTCCCTAGGCAATGGCCAAGGTCCAAGCTTCCAGTCAGAAAGATGGTTCAAATTAAACTTTATAATTTCACTTGAAAAAAAATACTAATACAGTATTATCTCAGCAACAGTAAACGTTTAATGTATAGAAATTTTCGTGGCAGTGGTTTCAGGTTTGACCTGAAAACGTCACACTTGGACAGAAATACCACGCACAGACACAATTACACTTTTTTTAAACTTTTATCCTTTCAGAAAAAAACCGGTTAATTTATTTTTCTATTTGGTTGTTGCTGATGGTGTTCATGTGTTCTGCAATTTGAACTACCTCGTTTAAATTCAAGAACCATTTTCACCAACTCATTCCGCAAACAATTCGTTTCCAATCCTCAAGTTTCTCGTTTCAAATCCGCATAGTACAGTTGCAAATCTCAAAACAAATCTCTGATAACACGATATATAAACACGTACGAGTTATTTTTGAATGATTTTGGTGACCAGAACAAATATGGACCAAATCAGAACAGGCTCTATTTGCCAGTTTATGCATTCTTAAAAGTTGGGTGGTTACACGGCGGTCATTCTTGCGCTCGTGCATTTAGGCGTCAGCTATACGCATCGCGTAACGAGGCTTTTAAGTAAACTTTTCATCAAAAAGGCTATTTGGGCTCTAGCTCTGGGTTATCTCTTTCTCTGGAAAGACATAACCCGACTGGAAGCTTGGATAGCATCTTTTAATTATATTTGCGGGGAAAGCATTAAGTCTTACTTCATAAAAGTATCATCCTCTGCGGCGTGGGGCAGTTCGGGAGGAGGAGGATAAAGCTGTTGAAGGAGATCGAAAGAGTGGACTAAAGAAATGATTGAATCTTTCGGTCCACAAACCGAGAAACACCAAGGCGTCAATTATGAAGGTCGGCGGCGAAAGATCCTTTGTTTTGAGGAGTGGGTGTGAGGGTGAAATGGAAAATGAGGGAAATGGCCCCTTCGGTAGAAAGTGCCACAATGTGGTAGACACACAAGATTCAGTGCGTCTTCGAGTGGATCTCACTTTCTCGGTTTCTTGTGCAGCGTCTTCCTCTATTTTCCCATTTAAAGCCGTGCCAGTGTTACCGCGCGGTTTCAACCTCGTCACCCCCGGAAGTACTTTTTTTATTTTCAATAACAATTCCAAGTCACCTGAAATGAAACTACTCGCTTGAAATATTCATTATTATCAATTTGCTTCCATTCTTGTACTGTTTCCGGCTGTTCTTCCTCAATAGCATTCTATTACTTGCCTTTCCCTTTATTCTCTATGTAGCTCCTGCCTTCTGTGGTGGCTGTCGGCAGCTGTGTTCCATTATCCCTCGCGCATCTTCCATATTCACTTTGCAATTTTTGCTATTGCAATTGTGTATACGTGGGACGGATAGGAAGATGTTTTGAAATCAGGAAGAAAGAACATTTAAATGCTTACAAAAATAACAAAGATGGAAAAAGTAATTTTGCTAAAAACTTAATTTGCAACTGCCATAGGAGCGTTTTAAAATGAATATTTAAAAAATTTTCATTGACCGCCTTTGAATTGGACTCTAGGGAGCAGTTAGAAATTTTAAAAATTATTGAAAGTCAGGACAGTTTCCTTATAAATGAACATCTCTACCCATCCTTTTCCCCTATTCTGGCGTCCGTTTTAAAATTCATCAAGTAACTAGGTAACAATAATAAGATACATCATAATTTGCGCCTGAGTATGATGATAACTCTTTGAAATCCGGGTCGCGCTCTGTAAAAAAGAAGTGCTATAAGTAATTGTGTGATAACCAGGAAAACTTATAATGGAATACCACAAAGTTAATCAAGAGTTAGTTAATTTTGTTCATATTCACATTTATGAGTTAAATCTTAAATCTATTCTCACCTGAAAATATGACTATCATAGCCTAATACGCATCAATATGTCTACATCTATGCCTATATCCTTCAATTCTTCTGGCCCACGGTCAAGTTTTGCGTTTTCATTGTATTTACAAGACTCCATTTTTTCGTGTTTATATCTAAGGCGATAAAAAATAGACGTTTCGTCCTCCCCATGAAGAAGCAGTTCCGGGAAGAGTTAAGGGCTGCTGTGGAAGAGCGATGGGGTCGGCTCGAGGAAAATGAATCTCCGAGAAGCACCGAGGCGTGAATTATGAATGGAGGTGGACGGATAGCGTTTATAAATTATACAATCTCTTGTTCTTGAGCGTGGGGCGCGTGGTGGTGGCGGGGGGTGCCTTTGGTGTCGGTCGGGAGAGAGAGAGAGAGGCATTGGTGGTGCGGTGGAGAAGATTTGGTGCCTCCTCTCTCTCAAGTCGAGTCGTGATTTCCTTATTTCCCTCCCTCCCCCCCCCCCCACCCACGCTGAAGCCCCCGTGGGGTGGGTGGGTGGGTGGGTGGCCTGTGTATCCCACCCCCGCCCTCCCGCCCGTGTCTTTTGCGGAACACACAGGTGGATGTCGCAGCGGGGACGACCAAGGGTGGGTGGGCCACCTTCACGATTTGTAATGGGAGGGGGGGGAAATGGCAAGAGAGACCTCTCTCTCTCTCTCTCCGCTTTGTGTTTTATGGTTCCGCTCGCGATCCTTCCCCCCCCCCTCCCCTCCTCCCCCTCTCCCCTCCTCCCATCATAGCTCCCTCCCTCCGTTGCGTCACAATTAGGCCCAAGAACGCAAATGCATCCAAGTGGAACTTCATCTTTACTTTATACCACACGTGCATGAAGACTAGGCAAAACGCTGTTTCGATCTCGTATTAGGCTTGTAAATCAGGACCTCTTCGTATAGGCTCTTGGCCTATTAGTCTGGGACCACCGCTGTCTTGATCTCTTCTTAGGCAATGAGGCTAGGTCCCTACGACACGAATGCCTCCCGGGTATCCCGTCGTCTTTACTCTTTATGACGCCCGTGTTCGCATAACGTTGGGGCTCAGCACTCTGCTCACTCTGATCTTGCTTTTAGAAGACTGAATAGTTGACGGAAAGGTGTGCTTTTCTACCTCTTCGCAAAGACCTCTAATCTCGAGGTAGCATTCGGTAAACGGTGGCCTGCATTGATATTTCTCTCAGCTTTCAATACTGTTGACTATCGATTATTTTAATTGATGGACAGCGCAGCGCTATCTCCGCTGCGTTACACTCTAAGTATACTGAAAAATTCTCCGTGAGGTTTGATATTCTCTTTTGCAGAGAATACTTCTCCCTTAACCACGGGTCGGCAGCCGATAGACCTTGGAACAGTCTACAACTTTAAGATGTGTTTGTTCTGCTCAAGAGATTTTCTTTGTAAAAAACAGTTTATGCGTGGAAATAGTCCCTAAAATAATTTTAATTGCGTCCTTCGCCCCCGCGGCGACACAACGGGACCGTTCTCTCAGGCCCTAAATATCAGTTTGTTTAAAAATTTGGGAGACGGGAGAGAAATATGAGTTACGACGAGAAAGAACTCTTCTTCGTCCACTTATTCTTTCTTTATTTGAGAATATAAAAACGCGAAAGTTGCAACTGACACTTTTCTTGAGTTGTTGACGTCATTAGAGTCAGGGAGAACATTTCATTAAGGCAAACAGTCGCTCAGGATGATGAAAGCAGCAACGAAAATCGAGAGTCCAATGCACAAGTAGGAGAAGTCGAGGGGCTGTATTTCTCTTGACTGAGTTCGTCAGTTCATCAACTTATCTGCAAAGGTGCTGAGGACACTGATTTTTCTTCGGAAGTTACCTGAGATGTGGTTGAAGGACCGGCATATAGATAATTGTAGTCTTCTTTTTAAACTCTATTGCAATCGAAAATAAAATCAAATTGATGTACGAGTCCATTGGTTTAAGTCCCCGGACGAAAATTCCTCTAGGAGAAAGTGTGTGTGTGTGTCATATTTACTTACTTTATAAGGCGCGTGCGTCTGCATAACAATGAGGCACTGCGCTCCCTCCTATTCTCGCTTCTCTTTTTTCACTAAGCTGAAAATTTGACGGTGAGATTATTGTTTGCTTTTGAAATTTTTGGTTTTGTTTTCCCTCTGCGAAGACCTTAACTTGTATAATGAAGCCATTGGCAACCGGCGGCTTGCGTTACAGCTTCTTTCGGCCCTCAAAACTGTTACCATGAGGAATTTTACGCTTTAGGTAAATGAGTTTCTAACTTAGTTTTTTGTTGTTTTTACTTCTGCATTAGTCTATTTTTACATTGAAATCTCCCCCCCCCCAGAAGAAAGGATGGAAATTGCCTCCCCATCCCCCGCTACATTCTTATCAGGACGCAAATGTCTCCAATTGTGTGTTTATATCCCGTGTGCCGTTTAAATTCTTAATTAAAACTGAAGCTGTCTAAATTGGTGGTGTGGCTGGAGTTCTCAGGACGTCAAGCGTTAATAAAAATGGAAAATAAAGGTAAATAGGAATTGGAGATGTATAACAATAGTCTCTCGACTTGAATTCATTTAAGTCCTTAATTATTCTGGTAATTCCACTTATCCGTTCGGCGCAGTATCTCCCTTAATTTATCTCTCTGTCGGAGCAGTTCATAGCGACGTTCTGAGATGATGTTCTCTGCGTCACTTTGAAATTTTTACATTCATAACTGCTCAATCAGTCGAAGCCCATCCGTACTCAGCCTCTGAGTCACTAGCGGGTCCCAGCCTTATTCGTTTATTTCACTTTGAAGAACGCATGTGTTGATCTCACCTCCGCAGTGATCTCCACTCTCTGTATCAGGGATAATCATCCTTCGACCTTCAGAAAGATTTCTTGCGTACCTTACAACTTCTTCTTTGATTGCGCAAGTAATAAGAGCTTGGTAATTTTCCACACAATTTTACTCAACCTAATCGATTTCTACATTTACAGCGTCATTCCCATGGGCATTAAATGGAGGTCTACCCACAATTCCCATAATTATGACGAAATTCTCCAAAGTTTAGGCAGCCACTATTGAATCATTCTTCTTCTTTCATCAGTTGGTATTTTGCCTGTTTACGAGGGTCATCCAGAAAATAAGTACATCGTCGTTCTACCTAAGTAATGAATTATATCGTTGGTTATTCTTCCATCTTTGCTTAACGTATGGATATTCTCCATTTCCTCCTGCTGGCTTGTCTTGCACTACTTCCTATCGTTCAGATATCCATGTGATCAACGGGGTTTCATTGGCGTTTTTTATCTTTTAAGTGTCCAATCGTAACTATTTTCCATCTTTCATATTTCTTATGTTTTATTACTGTATCGACCCAGCAGCTTCATCATCATTATCAGTTTGCAATCCTAAGATTGGTGTGACGCAGCTCGCCACTCATTTATCACATCAGCTGATCTTTTAACACTCGTTTTTAAATCATTCATCGCCTGCTCTTTGTATCTCATCCTAGGTCTTCCTCTTCCCTTCCTCCTGTCATTCAACGAATATTTTCATCAGGCCCTAGTATCTTCTGATGGGGCCACGGATGCCGACTTACAAAAAATATTGGGGGGGGGGCAAACCGGAGATCTTGCCCCGGGAAATTTTATAAGTAGTGAGTTTTAAGTTTTTTAAGCATTTTAGAAGAGTCATATGATCAACATTAGAACCCTGATGACTCGAATCTCGATATCTGGGCACTCCGGGAAAATTCGACAAGCCTGACACATTTTTTCCTCACACCCATAACGAATTTTCTAGGGGGCTCGGGCCCCCTCAAGCCCCATGGAGTCGGCGCCACTGGATTGGGCCGATATAATTGTCCCGTTCTCTAACCAAAGTTTTCCAAATACCTCAATCCTACACATGTTAGAACTTCCGCATTAATCACACGATCTATCCATTTGATCTTCATAATTAATTCTTCTATAACACCTCTACAACACCAACTTTCGGAAGCCTTCAACCTTGGTTTCTCCACTGCTGCAATGTGTCCACGCCTCACTAACATAATAAAACGTGCACCGAAAGCTGAGGCCTAATCAATTGTTTCCTGAAATCAACGTTCATATTCTCAGCAACTAAGATACTTATTTAGTCAAAGAATGTCCTCTTTCCTAAGGCCTAAGTTCCTGGTTGATAACGTGGGATTCTTCGCAGGGGTGGTGAGACCCTGCAAAGTTGTTCGTAGATGTACCAACACACAAGCATTCGGAAAACAGTTACACACAGATTAGCTCACGCACGGGTAGCTGCAATACACACGGGAGAAATAGGGTGGTTTCCTATAATTTTTTTATTGCTTCGATCGAAAGTTTATTACTCCTGGAGTACGTATTTCACGCTTTTAGATTTTTAAATGACGATATCTATTTTTCGCGATTAAATTAAAAGTGAAAATTTTCAAGCGCGCGAAAACGCGACGGCTAAGTATGAATGCTGGGAAAAACCCGTGTGACGTCGTTCTGGTACCCGCTGCCGCTAAGTGAGATGACCTTGGGGCGAGGCTTTGAGCGCTGATACGACGCAGGATGCTAGCAGGTAG
The DNA here is from genome assembly GCF_921293095.1 of Ischnura elegans. Classification (NCBI taxonomy): domain Eukaryota; kingdom Metazoa; phylum Arthropoda; class Insecta; order Odonata; family Coenagrionidae; genus Ischnura; species Ischnura elegans. Next base: position 124,073,816 of record NC_060248.1, read on the forward strand.
CAGAGTACCTTGCTAGCAGGTAGCGCTTGGCTCTAATAAGGATTATTAATACCCCATCAAACGAAGGAAACTTTCCGACCATAGGCAGTTTTAATAGGTGATTATTAAGGCATGTTTTCCTGAGCTCTGTGCCTCATGCATGTATTGGTAATCTTAAGGCCGTTTTACACGGTACACGGAATTGCACAGGTTAGAGCTGCATTAATTTCTAAAATGGCGTGGAATTGCGCGAATCCATGAACGAAATTAGAACAGGGGTTATGTTGCCGTCTCCCATCCACGCATTCTCGCATGTGTTCTAGCAATTCACCGCTTTAAACGACGCAATTTTGATTGCGCCTTCGCACGTACGTCAGACTGCGCAATTCCGTGTACCGTGTAAAACGGCCTTTGGACAATGTAAAACTCCTATCAACTCGTATAGAAACTAGGTCTCTGTGACGTCACGTGCAGTGGAATCGCATGGGATCTGGCCTTTTTCAAATGCGGTTAAAATCGACCCTTGCCATTCGTCTAAACTGGGATTTCTAAAACCAAACAATTTGTATATTATGAATACACTAATGTTGGGTAAGGAATCGCTATCAATGCTTTTCGTTTTCTTTGATGAAGGAGACTACCCTATTAGCTCTAAGAAGAGCGTAAAGAGGGCGGTTGTAAGGTGACGTTTCTATTGTCCCCTGTGGTCCAACCCTTCATCCTCTGACCGCTCATTTACGCCTTTTATTCGCGTCATCTTATCCTTGTTTTGTTTTTGCGGAGAGTGGTGAATTGGACTGCCGACAGATTGGTTCAGGGTTCAAATCTTGGGTGAAGCATTGGGACACCCAACGCAAAAATCCTTAAAAAAGTACAATTTGGCCCAGGGAAATAAATTGACCCCCTGATCCTGAGTGCGTGAATTTCCCTCGACTATTTTCAGGCGAGCTTTACCCTCACAAATCCTAACCAGCATAACGATGGCTAACTTCAAACAGAACGTAGGTATCTCAAATTCGGCCGGTTTGGGGGAGGTATGTTAAAGAAAGTGTAATAACATTTTTTTAAATAAAATATAAAAAAAAACTCTTTGTTTGTAAATGAATGCTTCTTTTTCAGTTTTATGAACTTTTGGTTTTTAATTTCAGTGTACAAGTAAAAAAAATAATATTTTTTTGCTCTCCTGAAAAGTTGCTATTTTTGAGATACGTGTTGTTAGAATTTAGCCATCGATATGGATTAAATCAATGAGTGATCCTTGTTTTTTGCTCATTTTCTCCCGTATTTATTCTAGTCTTGTATTTGGCTTTGGAAAACAGTTGGCCCTTCAAGTGTTTTGAAATTTGAATTTCTTGCGGGCGTGTCAATGACGGAGATCTTCAAAACGATGCATTAATTCTCAGGGTTCTCCTCCCAACCCCTGTTTTATACATCACGCTTGCACCGGATATATCCGTTTATGGGACGAATGAGGGCGAATGCACCTGCTGAGTCGGTGGGATATGCATCCTCCAGATGCCACCCACATCGCCATTGTTCCCATCTCACAAGCACTACACCAAACACCATCCAGTCGCTCGTGCTAGTTTCGCCCACATTCCTGGAAAGCATCTTCCGGTGAACTCATCTCGGCCTCATCACTCAACCGTCGGAATCTCTCTGAAAAAGTTCTCGAGCTGCATCCATTTTGTCCATCCAAGTTGTCGGCAGCGGCATCCATTCAAGCCGTTTTTCATTTGTTCGCATCTTCATACTCGTGGATCTTGTCTTTGAATTTAGGTCTCCCATTTTTATCTTCACTAAAATAACATGCTATGCCAACGTTTCGGATCTTCATTGGTTGATTTTTGAGGTTTGAATGAAAGTATGTCAGCTAAAACATTTTTTTTAAGGATAGCATCATGTCTCAAAATAAGGTAGAGTGAAAAAAATAGCTAAAAGATTTCATTAAAAATCTAATTCAATAAATAGGCAAATACCAGTATTTTAGCAGGAAAAAATTAAGAATCTTGACACATGCATTTCACGCATAGAGTTTTTTTCGAAAATGAAAAGAGACTTCGTTGATTTCCACTGATTTATTTTGTCCGTACGACATGTTTCGAACCATAGAGGTCATTATCAAGTACAAAAATTGAATGGTAAGCAAACATATATACTCCGTGAAGGGAATGGGGGAGAGAGAGTGGAAGGAGTGGGTGTCAGGGTTTCCAACCGAACACCTTCCCCTCCTCCCTATATTTTTGCTTACCATTCAATTCTTGTACTTGATAATGACTTCTATGGTTCGAAACATGTCGTACGGACAAAATAAATTAGTGGAAATCAACGAAGCCTCCTTTTCATTTTCGAGTATTAACTTCCACATAGTTGAGCCTAATACAATTGAACGAATTGAGTTTTTTGTGAAAATAGGAGGCCTATAGCGCAAGAAATAGTCAGAAAATATATTGGGAGCTTAAGAGGATAACGCGTTCTTTATATTGTAATCCAACGACCCCTGCGTTTCCCTGGACATCTCTTTACGGACCAATGATCAGCTGAAGCTCAGGGGCTCAGTCTGCAAGTGACTCACAATTCCACTATCGGTTCGAACTCTCGGTCCGGCGAAGCAGATGGCATGAGGAGGTCATTGGTCTGTTTCGGTCAGTTGATAAGCTCTAAAGATCTTAATCTACATTTAATTACTGCATGGGGTCCATTCCTAGTCAAGATTTGCGGAGAAAATTTCATTTTCCATCCGTACATGAAAAATTATTATTCCCAACGAATTAAGAGGAACGGATTTTAATTTCATGATCATTGTTTTTGGAATCCGGAATTTCTATCCAAAATATTAGACATATATTCGTCTTTGTAAAGTTAGCTAATGATAGCGCTGAGTACGTACTTTGTTTATGACCACTAATCCATGTTAATCTATTGGTTTTCTATATTGTGTATTTGATTTTTGGGATGTTGGTGCGAATACTTGGTGCAGGTTGTCGTGGAGCCAATCGAATCGCGCATCGTTTGCCACTGGCCGAGGACCCTTTCGCCATTCCATCCGGACGATCATTATACGCGCGAGGGATTGAAGCCAATTGGGAGTGGCGTGTCAGAGATCGGAAATAAAGAGCCGGAGGGAGGGCGTGTGGTATGGATTCTCGTCTTGAAGATGATGCTATCTCCAAATTAATATGTTAGCGCGCAGATCTATCAATTCACTTGTCCAATTTGTTTATTCCCCGCTCCGCTCTGTAAACGGACGCATAAACATCGCCTTTGAATCGAAACGATGGAGCTCGTTTTTATTTGCCGCGGGAAGGTGGGGGGGGGAACACTTTTAAAAGCGCATATATCAAATTACCATTGTAGGAACGCTCCTTTTCCACGTCGGCCATAAAGAAACTCACTCCTCTGCTTATCGCCATCTCTCGCCCTCCCTTCTCACGGCGTTAAAGGTTTCACTCTCTCTCTCTCCCTCACTCACAGTCTCCGGGTGGATAACACCCCCCCCCCCAACCCCACTCCCCCCTCACCCACCCACCCTTCCCAGTCGACATTAAAACATTGCATTCCTCGCATGCCGTCCGCTTTATCTCCTCGCTGGGATCCTTCTCTTTTTGATGCCACGTAAATAATTACGCGCCGTGGCCCGATGCCACACACATTCAGGTCGTTTCGAGGGTCCAGGGGGGGCAAGCTCCTCAAAATATTTGCCCCCCCCCCCAACCCCCATGCCCCCCGTTTTATGCTCTTTCTCTCGAGGGAGGGAGGTGTGTGTGTGTGTCCATGGAGTATCCGTGTTTCTGTGTTTAGGCGCGTTTTATATGCGTGGCCGTCATGTTCCCGATCGAGGAACTGTAGGATTAAAAGAAAAATGAGATGATCGATCCGATAAGATCTAATATTGTCTCGTAACTCCCTCTTCTTTCATAAATATTCTCATAATAATGCTTTCGTCTTTAGTAATGATTCTTCCTAGCCTAGAAAATGATTCCGTGCATCGAATCTATCGGACGATCAAAGGTATAGTGGTAGAAAGCAAAGTTTGTCGATTTTCCTTGTAAACAATAAAAAGTTATGACGAATATTTCTCGGGTTTGCAGCCAGGTTAATGCTTTTATATAAGCCTACGTTTCGAGAGACGACTTGTCTCCCATCCTCAAGGCTGTGTTACTTTATGGAAGTCCAAGGCTGCAAAGTTATTATGCACAAAACAAAAAAAATTGTTATCCCCAACTTCAGCCCTTTTTGAAATGTGTCGCATTTTGTGTGCAAATTTTCCGTTAAACCCATGGCATGCGTAATTGCGTAAATAGTTACATGTGAGTGAACTAAATGTTTAACTTTAAATAGCTTTAAACAGACACCAAAGGTATTGAAAAACCTAGGCATACCATGCTATTGTTTATTTGAATTTAATGCTCTATTTCTAGGATATGTGGATAAAATCATCAACTGGAATACTTTGGTTTAAATGATAATTTGAAGATACTGAGAAGCATTTAGTCTGGATTAGGATAGTGAGTAGTAGAGTCGCTCGAGTACCAATTTAGTGCGTCGGACCAAATCCTTCTAGCAGAGTTTCTCCGTCATAGCAGGCTTTGGAGTCATCTGAAATATGAAAGAATAAGGTCAGTCAGCGTGGTTGAAAATAATGAAAACGTGGCCTATCCTACAATAGAAAATCGAAACTCTTCAACTAGAACATCCGTTGATCCGTGGTCGGGTGGGATTTTGTTAAGTGTTGATCAACTCTTGGCACATTTGTTTTGGCTTGGCGCGTGAACCGTTTTGCACAATTTATGGCATGAAGGGTTGCAACATTGATGGCGAATTTCGGCGTAGGAGAGCGCTGTTGAATCAAAATCAAGACACTCCAAGAACTATTATATAACATGAATTAAACGAGGTCAAGATAAGGAAAAAAATAATTATTTTACTCAGTGGAAAATGGAGAAGGGCAAGGTTATATCGAAACCGAAGCTTGTACTTGGTGGAAGGGCTCCATATTATCAATAATAACCTCTATGTTACTTCCACAAAATATTTATTAAAATTTCGATTTCATGACCGCTTTCGGCTGTTACACCATTATCAAGAGCAGAAAATAATATCTTCTGTACTTGATGATGGTGTAACAGCCGAAACCGGTCATAAAATCGAAATTTTTATAAATATTTTGTGGAAGCAACAAAGTGTCTATTATTGATTAAAAGCAATGTTTTCCAGCTTTCTTAGAGTTGCAGGGATGGAGGCGGATAGTGGAGGAAGTCATCATTGAAAAATATTTTTGGTGAAAAATTTCATATGAATCCGTACTGAACACGCTTTTTTGTTTATGTCCACCGTTTCCCTTGGCGCATGATCTGTCGTTTTAAAGCTTATATTCGTCCAAGATTGAAGTATGCTATATAATGATGCATCGATTGCGATGAAGCTGAGTGGTATTGAGAAAGAATTTATTTTGACGCATTCTCGATATCTTATTCGATTCATTAAAGCATTAAAATTCTTTTCTTCATTGGAAAATAGAAAAAGGTAAATTTTTCCATCTTTGGCCCTGTAATAATTCGTTCTTCCGTGATATGGGCTATCAACGCTCATTAATAATTTAGTCCTTGCAAAATTTGCTCTCAAAAAGGAGATATAATTTTCTGAGCGACAAAAGCCGTTCGGTTTGTCCTAAAAGAAGGATAAAATTTTTATAATGCGTTCAGGAATTAGCCATGATATTTATGCAACGAAAAAGGAATCGCTTTCATTTTTAGGTAATTTCATCGGAATCTATTTGTCTCGTACTGACATGCAACACATAAAATCATGGTGTCTCGACTTCAAGTAATAGTATATAGGATGCTCGATAATGGTAACATTAAATTTATTAATTCTAAGCATAGAATTGGTAATGAAAAAAGAATTTTGATTACCTGGGATTCTTACTTCGATCCACCGATTGCAGCTCTAGTCTGCTAACAGATACAAATAATACATTCGAGGTGAATTTCATCCCTGGTGAAAATAACTTTTCTCCCGTGCCCGCATCTGCGTTCTCAATTAAGTGTAGGTACATTCAATACTTTGGAATATATTTAGGTCATTGAAATGGCGATCCTTGCATTGACAATCGCGTTTCATTTCCTTAAGGTAGTTACCATGGGTATCTCGAATTTCCGTTATTCATTAGATGTAGTGTCAGCAGAGTGACATTGACCCAGCTCGACTTAAACTGATCCCGTGCACCGATGAATGAATGTGGCAACATGACACGCACCATGTGATCGTCAGAATCTCCGCGGATCGGTTTCCATCCTTGGGTAATATCCGGTTGTGGATCGAATCGCCACGCAGAAAATCCTATCTATTTATGCGAGTTAATAGTTCAAGTAGTGGTGAAGATAGCGCTTCCCTCACCTGAAAGCTAACCTGATTGAAATCCTGGGTACCTTGGATCACTTCACAACCATGAATGTGCTCACAATACTTGTAATTGCCATGGGGAAAAACTTCTCCTGGACCGGGAATCGAACCACCAACCTTTGGCATTTCATGATCATTGCGCAGTCCACTGCGATGTCCAGGATCTTGTATTCCCATGCTAAGATACCTAATCCAACCCGTAATATTCATCACGATGTACCATGGTGGATTGTCATCGCAATTAAGGAAGCTAGATTTTCGTAGAGGTGGTCTGCGTAATGGCCCGGAATTCCAAAGGTCTGCGGTTCGATTCCCGGTCCAAGGGAATTGCTTTTCTTGTCAATTATATTGTGATTAGCACCGCTGTTAACGCGATATGTTTGCGTGCCTCACATTCACTCCTGTATCTGATGAAAGTTTGAAGCCAATATTTTTTAAATATATTTATTAAATTAATCAAACACAGCCAAAATATCCTTTACATTGAATACAAAACATAAAATCTGCAGCTTTAACAAATATAAACTATAAAAAAACTATGAAAAGGACATAAGAAAGAAAAAAAAAGGGATTCAGTAAATGGCCTTTCGAAGCTGCCTCTTGAATAATCTGATGGACATTGAAAGATCCAGGGAAGGATGAGTACTCGAAATGATATTGAAGGAGGTAGGGAGTCTGTAAAAAAAGTGATATCTGAGAGAGAGAAAGACGGAATTCAGGTTGGTGTAGTAGGTGGTTATTACGGAAGGAGCGGGTGGGAATGTGGAGTGAAAAGAAAGGCAGCATTTCTGAGGATCGGAACTTGCCATTTAAGGCATTGTAAATGAAGGAAATGTCATGGAAATTCCTACGGGAGGATAGTGGGACCAATGATAGGGTAGACATTATTTCAGAGCGAGAAGAATTACGGAGGTGAGGAACACGGTGTCGGACTAATTTTGCGGAATGAAGAGGTTTTTCTCTGGAGTCGTATGGTATCGGTGGATGAAGATGGAGGGAATTTGATTTTGCTCGGAGGGAAAAGTGTGAAAGGAGTGTGTATGTGTGTAGGGATGACACTTCTTTCTCTTCCTCTCCTGTTGAGGTGTGGGCTGCGGATGATGGTGTGGGGCACGATTGGCTCTCTCTGTGGTGAGGTCTCTTCGGCCGGAGAGATTTCCAGCTGCGATAATGGACACACTCCCTTCCCCCCTTTGCTTCTTCCCACCTTGCTGACCCGACGGGACGCCTGCCTCGTAAATTCAGACCCCGAATCTTTTTCCCTCTGCAGAGTGGAGGGGGGAGAGAGGGGAGAAAGGTCCCCTTCCCCCACCCCTCCTTCCCCTCCTAACACTGATTGTCACCCGGGGTGACGACATTGCCTTTATTCCTCCTCGAAGTTATTCAATTATGATTTTGTTCTTTAGATACGGCGTATGATGCCGGTGAAATCTTCTCTGGTTTTCCACCGGGTGAGTTGTTTGTAGGTGAAGTTTCGATGGCTTCCTCTGCCACCGTCCACATTGCATGGTGTTAGGCCGATGCGGAGATCTCATCATAAATTCAAGTAAAAATAAATAAATTTCATTAAAAATGAATCTTCGAGTTCCGAACACGCAACGAGACAGACTTTTAAAGTTTTAAAGACCTCGCTAAGACGGAGTGAGTCGGCATGCGATTGTTGTGACGTAATTTTTCTCACCACTTGGACACCCATCACCAGAAATTGCAGCGATCAGTGAAATGATGTTCCAGGGTAATGAAGGAGTTTTCTCGCGAGCTGGTGTTTTTTTTTAATTATTTAAGAATAACTTATCAAATAACCAGTGCTACATCATAATTGGGTACATATTATGCCTGTAAGAAATGGAGAATGCATATGTTAGTTGTTTTAAGTGATATCCCATTATCGCCTTTTCCACATCATCCACCTTCTCCACTGGAGTTTTTCTCCATCGCGTAAATAGGAATTATGCCGCAGGGCTTTAGCGTAAATGTATGCCACCTACTGGTAGGCGGTTATTTCTCGGCATTAAATAATGTATTCTTCACTGTGACGAGGCTGATTGAGATCGGGTCTTAGGAGCAATCCACCTAAACCCTTGACCGGTTTTCGGTGATCTTTGAAGCGCAATTTTTGATTTTTTTTTACCTTGGGGAAAATCAAATTGAAGAAACGTAGGCTATACTAAAGCAGTTGCCGCATGCAAAATTAAACTAAGAAAAGTTTCCCCAAAAAAATTATCATTTTGTTTCTGTTGGATGGGTGCTTGAGCGAGATAGGTACGGATGATGGAGTGTTAAGAGGGAGCCATTGGTAATTAATACCCCGGGGGAATCGCCAATTTCTCTAGAGACTTGTGTCTACTCTTTTTTAGCGCTCAAAATACAACCTCGGTCTGCTGAGGGAATGACCGAGGCTTACGAGCGACAATAGGATTTCATTTTGCCTTCCAAAATCCGATCTGAGTCTTGATAGTGGCAGACTGGAGGAGCCATTCGTAACGAACGTAAATCAGTCCCAGAGATGCGACCGAATTCGAAAATACAAAAAACGCCCCCTGAACAAAAAATTCACCCTGCGTTATGAATGCATGTGCACCCCCCCTTTCGCCTTCGTCTCTTCTTTGGCCCAAACCCTCCCTCCCCTAATTCACACCAAATGTCTAACTCCGGCCTCGCCTTTCCCTTTGGACCCCTCGAAAAACTCCTTCAGCAGAAGTGTTACTTCACGTTCCTTTAAGACCCTTACACTCCAATCTGAGTGCGCCCAAATTAGTCACAATAATTACACTAATTTAGTTACAAGAGTAATCGAACGATCACTTGAGTACTAGCGTGTGTACTCAAGCGGTTAGTGAGTCAAATGCTGGGAGGGGCACACTCCACCTGGGGGGCAAAATTTTTTAATATTTTGTATATTTTAGTGAGTTTTAAGGCAATCTAGGGATCATTTTGACCCACTGAAACACAAAACAATCACTAACACCAAAACTCTAACAATCACTAACGCGATTAACTCAACTACAACTAGGCTTATTTACATTAAAACAATTTACACGTAGTAAGTCAACTGGTCACCAAAAAAAGGCATTCTGCAACAATGCAGCACCAAGATTATAGCAGCGCGGCGATGTCAACTCACTAGATAAGTCGCTCTGCGTATGCTCGGACGGCGTCCCATGACTTTCATAAGGCAGAAGCATAGGCGCGTCATAGCACCAGCAGCCCCCACCACTACCACTCTTCATATAACTGCATGGCGATGGATTGGGACGTTCTGGCCAGCGCCCCGCGGCTACAAATGCGAACTTCTCGCTCTATTTTTGCGTGGTATTCCTACATTTTCTGTATATGCGATTGAAAAAACACTTTGGTTAATTAGATGTATAATTATAATAAATGAAAACGAACAAATTTTGTATTAATCCACAAACTTTGTATTAATTTCAGTAGATTAAAGTTTGCTCGTTTTTATTTATTGAAATGAATTTCCACAACGTTGAGACTGTGACTATAGAGATTATGTATAATTATAATTGAATGGGTGTTTAATTTTTTTTTTCCTTTTTCAAATCTTTGGGAGGGGCGGCGTCCGAAAGTTCTTATGGGCAAGCCGCCGCTGGTTCATCATCATAAGCCAGCAATCCTATCATTTTTTGACGCAGCTCTATCATGCTTGAGTTCGTAAATTATGTCTGGTTTTGATAATTATGTTTGCATTTTATGTTTTGTACATGCTATTGTATTGCAGTCCTCCGAAATATATTCACTTGCCGGTGTTCACTCGCACAACTCCCAAAAAATGCTCTATCTTCGATGGCATCCGAATGCGAGCCCAAATTCGGGAATACAGAATACCTGTTTTCTGTTGCACCGGAAATAATAATAGTAATAAATAATTTTATTACTCCACACACAAATTACATGACAATAGCAAAATTGAGTAATTTTAGGTAGCCGCGAAGGTTAACCTGTTTGAGGCTACCATCAAAAATAATAATACATTAGATTTACATAGAGTGTAGCTCATTTTGTGTTACCTTGATAATCTATACTAACAAAGCTTAAGTACGTACATGAAAAAAAACAACTAAAGTAGTATTTATAATTCATTTACATCAATATTTTATAACAATATTTGTTCTACACTTTCTTTAGTGAGAAGCCAAGAATGTGCATTTTGTAAAAACTTTTTCAAAGACTTTGAAATAAAGCATGACTGGGGTAACACATTAAAAACCTTTGGTCCTACGTACAAAAAACATCTTTTAAACAAAGTCAAATTTGGTTGTGGTAAGGAAAGAACTTAAATGTTCTCAAAAGGTCGAACATTTTCATATGGCTGTTTTCTTCTGCTTATTAATCTACATATGATTATTTGTTTCTTGATCCATCTCATCTGTATATGCAAACCCTACAGGTTATCTGAAGTATTTTTCCTTAAAAATAGAAAATACTCCCTCTGAATTAAATTTATACGTAAAACTAATCATGCCAAGTAAAACCCCCTAACTGATCTTGCTCACTCTTCGTCAATCGTTTATCCTCGTCCCTACTTCCTCTCTCCAGTAATTTTTTTATCAACAATATAATTTTCTTTGCGTGCCAATACTGTCAGCATCAAGTGTAGCATCCGAGAAAAAATGGGCAAGTTGCATCCCCTCGCCCTGATACATCTCAGTTGTTTACCTTTTTTACGGAAAGGGCATTGCAAGGAATTGATTGATATCTATTGTTACCCCTGTCAGGCATTTCCAAATTTTCGAGAGGATGGCGACTTTTGCGATTTTAACTTTTGATTCACGATGGAATGGCTTTATGCAGAGGTCTTTTCTCGAGTACCAAAAATATTCCCGCGTCCACATCGCATTCATGCAAAGCATTCATATTTAATGAGCCTAATTTTTTTCTCCGTTGACTCCCCAATCTCTTGTTCTCATTCCCTCGCCGAATGTTGGACACTTGGCTCACTGTGGATCTTTATTCTCGGCCCGTGTCGACGTCGGTTTCTTCAAAAAGTGAGCAATAAATGATACGCATCGAGTACTACGTGTGAAAATCCAGTAGCCATGCGTCATCGAAAAAAATATGCGCAAAAAAATGGATTTTGGTCGATCTTACCATTTTTTTCCGCATTTCGTCGAAACGGGAAAATTTATCGTGATATTTTGAAACGCGCAGTGTATCGTCGTCAGTTTCTTCCTGCTATTTTCATCATTGCGATGGTATTTTAAGCGTGAATTATGGGAGAATATATATCGGCATGTAAAATATCATGTATCTAATATTGCATGGAGCAGTAAATGCTGGCTAAGTCAAGTATTATTCCATGACGACCTTCATCCTTCATCGTGTCACTGTAGCCATTATGACCTTCATCCTTTGGTTCATGTAAATTTGCACCCGTGCGCGTGACTGCGTGCAAAGTCACTAGTTCCATGCAGTTATTTAAATAAAATAAATAAAATCCAGTTGGACAAAGAACGACATTATAAGATAGGGTCCAGTGCACGATTGTTTTCACACTAAACGCCCCAAAGCTGAGTAGTTGATTTTTCGACAGTGCTTAGTTAACATTATTTTCCTTAAATAATTGGTCTTTGTATTTGGCCTAATTCTTGCAGCTCTGTTGGGCATCCTTTCCATACTATTGCAGTCAGTGGCATTTTCCATGTGATGGGCGTCACGGCTTTCAATTCGCTCCGAAATGAATGAATGAATTCGTGCACTCCTAGCATGTCACATCCCCTCGTGACCTCAGTGACCTCCCTCCCATCCAGAAATCCCTTCTCGCTAACTGGATCCAGCTGTGACCCCTTCGCCAACCAACACTTGACTCACTCCCTCGCCTTTTCGACTTTCTTCACTCCGGACAGAGGAGAAAAAAACGCGGGGGGGAGGGGTGGGAGACGCAGTCACCCCTTCGCCCCTCTCTTCAGGGGGAGGGGGGGACACAGTCACTCTCCACTCCTTTAACCATAAGACACGCGGCTATTCCTGCCAAAAAAATCTTTTTCTCGGCTCTTTAAATTTCTTAAGGCTCGTTTATATTTTCTACGGTTTATCTCCCTTTATTCAAGCATGGTTAAATTATGTAATAGTAGAAGATTGGAAGAATTGAATTGTTCATAATGAAGAACTAGTCGTCATCCGAGCTTTTCGTGTCACTGTAGCCATTATGACCAAGGGAAAACAAATACTTTGTATTTTTTCACGTTAACTTTCTGTAGATATCATCTTTCAAGCGAATTGTGGGATTTTCGGATGAGGAAGTAAAAGAAAGGTGCTATTTTGCTCTCGTCCGAACGCGCCTAGAATATTCAGCGAGCATATGGGATCCGGTGCAGAAAGGCTTGATCTGCGAACTGAAAAAATACAAAGGAAAGCGGCACCATTCGTTAAACTTCATTCAAACAAATATTCTTTGTGCTACGGGCGTACAGAGTACGGTGGAAGAGACAGCGTTACCCAGATCCTAAGCGAATTAGGCTGGGAGCCGCTAGAGACTCGGAGGCTGCGCGCTAGGCTTAGATTTCAGGAACAATTGAGAATGGATATTTTTAAGAGCGACACGGAGAACATAATGCTCGATCCACACTATATTTCCAGGTCCGATTGAAGCGATAAATCAAGAGAGATGTTTTGCCGAACGGATAGATGTGGGAATTCATTTTCCCCGAACCATAAATGACCTCAATAAATGCCAGTCGTAATTTTTTTGTATGTAAACAGGTAGTGTCCTAACACTCCCTGCCATACGCCGTTTTAGGCGGCTTTCGGGGTAGTAATTAGATGTAGAAGGATGAAAATTATTCTCACGAATGCTTTCATACGTTTACCTTGTCGCTTTCAAGAAGTTTCCGAGTGACCTCTTGAAAATCTACAATATCGTTTTGGTGTGTCGCGGTGGCCCTTGTCTGTCGTCCTCATGTTGAATAATGATTCCGATAATGACTCCGCGGCGCATCTGCTTCCTCCTAACTCAACCACTCCCTCATCCCACCTCATCCGACCTCATGGAACTATCCTCGTTGTTAGGAGGGAAATGAAATCAGCGACCATAACACCAGGGTGGCCACGGACCCCCTTAGCCCTTAACCTGTGACGTGCGGTCTGAGAGACAGCTGCGTTTTTAAAATTATGAATATATTTGAAAATGACTGTTTTTAAATATCTAAAGTCATCGTTAGCTTCATATTTTTTAAAAATAAAGATCTAACCTTCTTAAAATGAAACGTTTAAAAAAATGTAATTCTGTAAATTTTCAAATTAATTCATTAGCGGTCATAAAGACATCACGTCATGTCTGCATGAAGAAAAGGAATAAATACGAGAAGGAGATGAATTCAATTGCTTTTAATTAGTTAGGCATCTTGATTTAACATGTATGGCCTTATTTTGAAATATGGCGAGATATTGACGCTTAAAAACGATAGTAATAACTACAAACTAATAGTTTCTTTGACGCCAGTTTTTTGATCCTGTTTTAAATTACCTTTTTTACCGAAAAATTGATTCGTAATGGTAATGCACAAAATATAAAGTTAAGAATAGTTTAGCAGATAAAGAAACATTAACCTAAGCAATAAAAATGCCTTCGCAACATTTTATGAATATTTGATTTATTGCGTTCTCCCAGTCTGCACGTCAGTGGTAGTGTAACAAATATTTCACATCACTGGTTAAGGGTGAAAACCCTGGGAATGTTCTTAATCGGGAATCGTTCGTGCATGTATGACTTTTGCCTTCATCTTCATCTACAATCGAATCACTCCATATTTTGGGTCTTTTCGTGGGCCTCACACCCCGTTCTGCATGAGACTCTGGGGCCCGGCACCCTAGAAGCACCCTACCCAATAGAGAGAGAGAGAGTCAACTATTGCAGTTAAGCCCTCTCGCTGCCCTGGCCTCTTTTCAAAGTGAGGGATTTGGAGACTCCAAAATAAACCCCTGGAGGCTTCTTCACTCCACGAGATGGTCTTGAATGGGCCGGCACTTGCATGGGTGTAGATAATAGTCATGAACTAGAGATTTAAGATATAATTTTTCATTATGACGAGCAGTTGAAAACACCATGCGATACCGGGAGGGTAACTTCAAAATTTATACTCTTTACTTTCTCCGTGCGAGGCTTCGGCAAAATATGTCGTCCTGAATGCTGTTTACAGTATGAAAAGTCTGCGGAAATGGTCTATTTTTTATGTAAAAAAATGAATGTACAAGATAAAGAGTAATACAAAGTAGTTACGTTTTCCCTGGAAGGGTAAGCTTCATATGCATCATAAGCTTCATACTGATCAAAGGTCGACAAAATGTGATGACTTGGCAGCTCTCCTATCAGCCTGGACCTGTCCATTTTTACCCTCCCTTTTTTATCCTTATGAAGCAGTCTTCTGCGATAAATTCTAGTCAACCGTTTCCAACTTTCTGAGAAGTAGAAGTTAGGCGTGACACTTGAAATCTATATCAATTAATTACTCGGAGTTTGGTGACAATATGGAATATTTAGTGAGGTGAGCAACGAGATAGCAACGAGTGTTTTTGCTGACATCCGATTGACTCTCTTCTCCAACCTCCTTGATATTTCTTGTTCGGGGGAAGTGGTTCTCAAACACTCCCACTTCCCCCTGGGCAGGCACACAGCCAGAAATTTATATGGGGGAGGGCGTGCGGGGTAATCGGGTCCCCTGTACTGGTAATTCCCTTTGAATTCGCAGTTATAGCAAACACTTCATTTCTCTAAATAACATATGGATATCGTTTAAATTAAGCGGAAAGTTAAAATCGTCGTGTTATACTTCTGAAATGCCCTTTCTTACGATATTATGGCTTGTTCGCCATAGGCATTTTATCCTGAAATCCGTCTGAGTATTTTTATTTTAAACTTTAACATTTGTTAGTTGACCTGATGGGGTTATTGGATGAACCACCACCTGGTCAGTGTTCATCACTGATGGAATCTGTTTTTTTTTGGGAAATAACTTCGAACGCTAGGAGTTGTAGCATAATTTTTCATTTTTAACAGAATACTAATTCTCTTTGCGTTTGCTTTTCTCTTTCGTTTTGCGAAATACCGGCTCTGCTGGCCTCCATTACTTCCACTTCTTTTACTTCCGATAGGGTAGTTTCCTTCATCAAAGAAAACGAAAGGCATTGCTTGCGATTCGTTGCCCACCATTAGTGTATTCACAATATACAGATTATTTGATTTTAGAAATCCCAGTTTAGACGAATGGCAATGGTCAATTTCAACCGCATTTGAAAAAAGCCAGATTGGCGCCCATGCGATGCCACTCCACGTGAGGTCACAGGGACCTAGTTTCTATACGAGTAGATAAGAGTTTTACATCGTATGAGATTACCAATGCATGCATGAGGCACAGAGCTCAGGGAAATATCTCTTAATAATCATCTATTAAAACTGCCTATGGTCGGAAAGTTTCCTTCGTTGGATAAGGTATTAATAATCCTTATTTAATCCTAGCGCTACCTGCTAGCAGCTTGCAAAGCAGCGGCGCACATATCCTCGCCCCAAGGTCACCTCACACGACGACAATGAGAACCAGAATGACGTCACACCGGCTTTTCCCAGCATTCATACCTAGCCGTCGCGTTTTCGCACGGTTGAAAATTTTCACTTTTCATTTGATCGCAGAAAATGGATATCTTCATTTAAAATATAAATGCGTGAAATGCGTACTCCAGGAGTAATAATCTTTCGATTTAGGCAATAAAAAAATAATAGGAAACCACCCTATTCTTTCTTTTTTCCTGTAAATTTCTTGACCTGCCCTCATCCTCGCCTTTTCTCTCTCTCTCCCTCTCCGGAGAACTATCCTATATCATTTTCCTCCCTTATATTTCCCACGCTGTTACTGTGTCTCATGACCCTCCCCCGCACGACTGCACATCACTAAATTGGCGTGGATTGTTATTCGCGACCCTTACCCTCCCTTCCCAATTGAGCTGAGGTCTCCGCGCGTGGCCACTCCACTTGCTGCTCATCGCTTTTTCACGCTCACTTCTCATCGAGCTCTCAGTCTGCGTCCGTCTCTCATCTTTCGTGGCCGCTTCAATCTTGCACTCACGAAGACACATTCATTAGTCTTAGGCGACGACCATTGCAGAATCGCGGAAAGATAATAGGACTCCCGCCTCCCATAGCAACATTTTTAAATCCCCCTTATCGTCATCGTCCCGTGGCACCCTCTTAGGCGATTCACGCGGTCTTCTTTCGAGTGTTCGATTGTTTGTGGTCTCACCTGGCGTCCCAAACGTTCTTTTGTGGTACTACCGCGGACGGGTTGATGGGTAGTGATGGGTGTATGTACACTTGTTCGAGTATCCAAAAAATCACGAATCGTTTTCTTTTATTAATCCGAGAATATTCATGCTCGGCGAGGAAAGGGATTTAAATCAGTTCTCCATTGTTGGTTTCATGATCGCATACATTGCAATTTAATTCAATAGGAATTAATATTAGTAGTTAATTCTACGTATCCAAAATATTTTATTCAATGCGAGAAGGGTGAAACATCCATAATGGTCGCCACTACCTGTGAATGAGCTCGTTAATGCGCAATGCGCGTCTTCTTGTGGTCACGATTGGAAACAGGGACGAACCTAATGACGCGTTTATCTAGTACTGAAGGGTGATTTCGCACTAGGCAGAATGCTTGAATTGCTGCTCAGAATATGGCAATTAAAATGTGATCGATTGAGTATCATGTACATTCCTCGCATGATGATCGTGTGAAGCAGCCTTGAGAGAGAGAGAGAGAGAGAGGAATCTGCGAGTAACAAGAACTGAGCACTCACAGACGGATCTTCACGGAGGAGAAAATATCACCCCGTTGCGTTGACTACGATACGGTACTTACAGCCTTTTCCGGAATTTACTTAACATAGGGGTAACAACATATATTGAAAAAAATCAGGATGGTAGATCATAATAGTATACACAATTTAAAATCAAGAAAACGATTTATAAAAATAAAAACTAGAGATATGGTTAAAAAACTATAAATCGTGTTTCAATTTTTTCTGGGATTATTTTCCACTGTTGAAGTCCGAAACTTTGGGAAAACGCATAATTTTGGATGCACTTTAAGTGTGTATTTTTTATTTCTCAAAATATCGGGGGGCACTTTTCACCATCTTAACCTGCTAGACCCTTTCATGCATCGCTACTTTTGACCTGTAGGTATACGCCATCAGGATGGCTGGAGAAACTGGCATCACCTATGGACAACTCAACGCGGAGGAACGCCCGGAAGCCGAGACTCTTATTTACTCGCACGTGTTTAGGTTTAGTCTCTAAGCCTTAGAAATGCTATTGAAATGAAATCACTTTGTCTGCTTGAGAAAATTAACTACTGTTGCATTATATGCTCTTGAGCGACCTCTAAATTTTTAAACATCTACATACTAATGCGCAAATCGCCTCAATAGATGCATGGCATTTATATGGTCTTAGGACACAAGCCCTTTATAAATAAGATGGAAATGCTACAACGATGTAACGCTCAGCATTCATTTAAGTCCTTTATTGTTCGGGAGAAAAATGAGTTCCAATACCTAACCGTTTGGCAACCTATCTTTCATAATGGATCGTTTCTTTCGGACCTGGAAATATAATGGGCTTCTAATGCTATGCTATCCGTGCCGCTCTTAAAGATATCTATCCTCAAATTTTCAAGCAATCTGAGCCTATCGCTTAGCCTCTGAGTCTCAACATTTGACCAAATATTACGTATTTTTAGCATATTGATTCCACTACCCGTAGCTTATTTTTAGAGTTTGAAATCAGGGGAAAATTAAAAATAGAATGCCACTCCCTGATGCACGCTTTATTGAGAGAAAGAGCTTGAAGATGCGTATTTTCGTGCCCCGTGTGAAACAGTCTTCGTACAATATGGAATGTCACCTCTGCGTGCCTTGTCTGCACGCGTCCTCGCGCACGAGGTCAGCTGCTGCTTCGTGCTCTCTCTCGTTCTCACCATGTGCTGCTGCTGCTGCCCTCTCGTGGCGGTATGCGCACTTGGGATTGGAGAGGGGGAGGGGGGCGTGGCTCTCTCGTCTTGGCGTAATAAGGCGCAACTTGAGACTGCGTGGACCTTTTGATAGGAGGCATCCTCATTCAGCGGCCGTGGGAATTCCTCTCGTGGCGACCAAGATGAGCAGACTACTAAGCTGCTCGTTCCGCAAGAGAAGATTGGCAAGGAAGAGGTGGCGGAGGAAGTATTAATTTCAAGAGAGTAAGGTATTTTGGAGGATCGCATGTGAAAAATTCGTAGCTAATTAGAAGGTAACTCCAGCGTCACTCATATTACAAGTTTATTTTCCTCTCCAAAATATCCAAATGCCCTTGTTCAACTGCAAATATTTACTCGTAACGCAATAGAAATAATTTTATGTAGCCGAATTCTCGATATTGAAACAAGAAGTTACGGCTCAATTCATTGTAAAAATTATACAATGCCATTCAATCGACTTAATCATTTGGTATTCAGTCTAAACTATTTTTTAATACTTCCAAATCATTTTCACACAAATTATATTATAAGATTTGTCAATTACTCATTAAAGTGCTATGATATGGTTTATACTTATTATTTTATTTATTGTAATGATACTAACAGTTTTAATTTAAAATAATTCCATTAATTATACTCACTAATATTAGATTCTATTAATCTGTTGCTTACTTGAATCCAGCGAATATTTTCAAGTTAATATAAGTACTGAAAGAGATGACAAAATAATACGTAGTTATTGTTTTATTTCATCCGTTCAAAACCACAGTTTGCTATCGTCGGACATAAAATCAAATTAAGGGATTCAAATATGAAAAAAACTTACGCCTACCGCTTTCGTTGAACACAAATTCATATTTAGACAAATCAGCATTTTAATCTTAATTGTTATTTTTCAGGTGATTCTGATTAATTGATTTCGATGCGTTGATTAGTATATTTCTGTATATCTTGCGGGTGAATAGCAAACTCTTTCGAATTATTATTTCGCTGGAATTTCCATTCTTATCGTCAGTCAGAAGGCTATAAGTATAGATATAGGCTGTCCACAAATGGGATATTTACCTGTTCGGTGTATTTTGACGGATTGTTGATGGGTTTCTTATTGTGTATCCCTTTTAGGTAAACTGATTGAGTTGGACCTATCTTTTCTGTTCAAATCATTAGCCACGTTTTAGTTATCGTAACCAAGCATCCAATTGAATCTATCGGATTTGTAATTGAACGTCTAATTCGGTATAACTCGAGTATTTTATTAAGGTCTTCACAGTCTATCTTCCTCAATCAAATCAACATAAAATCTCTGTGGATGACACACTTTTATGTTTCCGGAAGAGAAATAAATTCATGAGAAATGTTTACATGCAGGGAATGGTGTCGATATTGGCACTTTTAGATAATCGAAGCTCTGCAAAACGAAAATTAATCGGTAGAGCAAGAGTCAATCCAAAATAGATTATCTGAAAGAAAGTTATCACTTAGTGTAATAAAGGAAAAAATTATCTTGTGAAGCGATGTCGATTTAAAAGATAAAACTTTATTTTGTCTAGTTTACCTTTACTCTACTTAACTTAAGTGTTTTTATGTATTTTTAAAGCTATTTTAACAAAGTTTCAGAATTTATTGAATTCTATCTTAATGGCTTAGAGTTTGTCGTATGGGTATATCCTTAATGCTACTTATTATTTGGATGAGTCCCCCTACCTATATTAAGTGAAATAAATATGCATCTTTAAAAAACCTGAGCAAAACGCCTCTAGGAACCACCAAAACAGACCTCTGTGAGTCAACATTACAACATGAAACGACTTTCAATTGTTTATATGACAACCGCTTTTGTTGTCATATTAAGCCCATTAAATTCCGAAATGTTGGCGAAGAATGATTCTTTAATCGCCGTGACTGATGACCTAAACTCGATATTTTCAATGAATACATAAATTTAGAGCTCGAGGAGGAAGATACTGTATTTTGTCATCACATACCTTTCTAAATGTTACCGAGTTTCTAATGTTTCTAATTGTTATGTCTTGCAACCGAGTTAACTGACGAGAAAAATGAAGAAATTCAGTGACATACACTCTGACCGACTTCATCGGATAATAACGCGCTTTGAAAAGACGTTTATATCGTTGATTTGTTCTAATTCCCAATTTTACCGTAATGGTAGACATAAAAACGAAGAGCAGAGTGCAAGAAAAGTAGCAAATTCCAAATACTTCAAACATGGTAAATGAAACAAACAGTGTACTCTCCACGCAGATATATGAGCACCGATCGATTAAAATCACAATGCGTAATTTTCAAATAGGGGCCAACGTAGTTCAATACTCGTGATATAAGTAATGCTGTTACAATACTAGGTCGACTTTCTCAACCAAATGGTGAAAATCCCTCTTCAGAATCATGCTTGGTCTTTGAAATCAATTCAATTTCGGGATTCAATGTATAAGAGGAAAGTAGACAGTTTGTTTCATTGGCCATGTTTAATATTCGTTATATCCACTAAGTTTCGCCACCATCCAGTGATTTCATTCGAAATACTCGTTACAACAGTGATGGCTAACGAGAGCCGAAGCGTCAGCATTTGCACAGTTCACGGGGGCGAAAGGAACTCTGCTGACGCGGCGAACTCTTAACAATAATGCTCTCATGTCCATGTGAAGGTGAGAGAGGTTGGGCGGCGTGACCTGTTGAGAGTGGCCGCTGGGCCTGAAAGGCTTTCGCTCTCCTCATTCGACCAATCGATAAGAGTCCATATTTGGGACGAAGACGAGTGAAGACTCTCGTAAGATGACTCGTTACTCCCTCTTCACCGATATTATTCATCTTTTACTCTATGCGACACGACGTGGAGGAATTCATTAGCAGAGGTTAAATAAGGCGTTTCAAATCCATTGAAGTGCTCAGTGTCATTTTCTAGATTGTAGAAAAAACCAGTTCGGTTAACATTAACCCTCTTAGTGCCACCGAAATTTGGTGGTTCTAGCGAAAAGTGCCAACCTAAATTTAAGAGTTTTGTAGCACTTTATGAAAAAACACAATACGAAGTTACTATTTTAGATATCAATGTGATGTTTTTTTTATTTTACTAAACAGGAATTATTTCTTGATAATAATATTCTAATACATTTGATAAAGGATAAATTTCATTATTACGACAATATTAGTTTGAAAATCCTGTCTACGCTCGAGCCGATGCATTGGCTCGAGGCACTTTTCACCCGTGGAGCAAAAGCCGATATATCGGCCCGTGGAACTAATAGTGTTAAAATAAGTGTGGAGTTCACAATCTTCTATATTATTTCTACTGTATAGATACCTTTTTCTCAACTTATACGCAACCAAACTCTACAGATGAGGTACCAAAACGCACAGAATTTATCAGATAACATGCGACGGCATATCTTACTTCCTAAATATTGCTATCGTTTCCTAAAATTGGTTTTTGAATAATTAAAAAAAACAAAAAACGGCAAATATTCCTGACGTTAACGGCGCACAAACTGATACATTTGTTCATTTGCAACAATATCTCGCATTTCTTAAATAACGTTTATCAAAATGCGGCTGATTCCACATTCAAGTCTCCTGTTGATACGTAAGTATGAGTCATCATGTGCGTTTGACAGAGGATAGTGTAATTACTTCCAATGCTGTGTTTAAAGAGGTCCTCTGACCTCAATTTGTACATGAACATTCCAATTAAATTTGTAGATAAGACCCTGCCTTTTTTTCTACATTTTAAAATTAGAAACGCGCCTATCCCTCTGTGGACTTGCATTGAAAAGAGCGGGGGAAGCACGCTCCTAGTGTTTTATTACTGAAGACTGGAGACCCAAGGGTTGTCGGTCATTGTCTCAAGAAGACGCGGGTCGATCGGATGAGGTGCTGGATATTACCTACCCTCCCTCCCTCTCTCCAGCGGGGCAGTTAGTTGCCTTTCTCTCTCTCTCTCTCTCTCTCTCTCTCTCACACACGTCGTCCTGTGTCAATATTTGACGCTTTGGCGCCCGATGACGAGTGGGTGCGGATGCGAGGGGCCTCCGTTCGAGAGCAACACCACCACCGCCTCCTTCCCTTCCTTGCCTTTCGAATTCTTTCCCTCTCTCTCTCTCGAAGTGCGCCATCAATGTGATGTGCTCCACCACATCCAATACGCGCGCCCACACACTGCCACTGCTTTTTTTTTTCACCCTCCTTGTCCCGCAGGCCGATATATCGGCTTTTGCTTCGCAGCTGAAAATACTACAAGCTGAGCACGTCTTTGAGGTAGTAAAGTATTCAAATCAATAATTGCGCGGTAATTAAACCCAGGAATTAAAAATCGGATAAATATATACCAAAATGACACAAATTCTGTTCTCGAAGATGTTTTTCTCGAATGACCGTGACTCCGCAAAAGACTCGGCAAATTTTAAAACGTTTACATGATATATTATGATATTTATGTTATAGTAAAAAAATTTGTAGTTACCATAGATTTTTACAAAACCAGCAATGAGCTTTTTAGAATTGATAAACCAAAATTACATATTTACGATTTACTTTTGAAAGTAGTAATGGATGGTCCACTTGTCTGATATGAGCAAACGCCGAATTCCCCTCTGCATGTTATAGCAGTACTAAGCATGATTTCAGCGCCCTCGCCATCTCGAAATGAGAGCCAATGAATGAACGCTCGCCAGTGATCAAGGCATCGCCTGCGAACGCGTTCTATGCCTGCATGTCCATCCTATCGTCGCCCGGGCAATATCACTCACGTAAGTGTTGCAGCGTATTTGGCGTACTAAATGTCACGTTGCTTAGTGACAGTGAGGTATGTGGTGAAGTGTCGCAGGCACGATCCCCAGAAGGTTTGTCTCTGTTCAAAGCTAGGAGAGAAAGATTTAGCAATAGCGAGGAGAAAAGGGATTGGTCATTTGAATCATAAAGTATTCTGGCTTCAAATAGGTAATTTTATCTCATTCATCATCATCACTGGTCAACAATCCTAGGATTGGTTTGACGCAGCTCTCCACTCTATTCTCCTATCAGCTAATCTTTTCACACCTACGTATTTCTTCTCTTTCACATCCTTCTTTACTTGTTCCATATATTTTGCTCGAGGTCTTCCTTTTCCTTTCTTGCCTTCCACTTGTCCCTCGACGATTGTCTTCATCAGGCCATCATGTCTCAAGATGTGGCCTATAAGATTGTACCGTCTTCTTGTTAAGGTTTTCATGGGGCTTCTCTTCTCTCCTACTCTTCTTAGGACTTCCTCGTTACTAACTCGGTCGATCCATTTGATTTTCATTATTCTTCTCTAGCACCACATCATCTACAAGAAATTCCTGATGCCTTCCCGGCGAAAACATTGGAGAAGATTTCTCAAGTTTTACTCCGGGCGGGGTTTTTCAATTCTACTTCGACGAGCGACACGTCTTCAGGGATCCATTTGACATTTATGACTAGGGAATTCATTTCCCTGTGACTTTAGTTTCCTCTTCACTTGTGTTTAAATGAATTTCTCGTCGAAGGACTTGATTTAGTTATTGATTTGAAGGTGCGTCTTGTAGCTTGTGGAATTTTCTCGAGTGTAATAGGGTATTTTCCTTCATCAAAGAAAACGAAAGGAAAACCAGTAGTGTATTCATAATATACAAATTATTTAGCTTTAGATATCCCAGTTCAGACGAATGGCAATGGTCAATTTTATCCTCATTTGAAAAAGGCCAGATTGGCGCCCATGCGATGCCACTCCACGTGACGTCACAGGAACCTGGTTTCTACACGAGAGGATAAGATTTTTACAGCGTCTGAGATTACCAATGTATGCATGAGGCACAGAGCTGAGGGAAACATCTTTTAATAATCACTTATTATTAATAATCACTTATTAAAATTGTCTAATGTCGGAAAGTTTCCTTCACTTGATAAGGTAGTAATAATCCATAAGGTAGTAATAATCCATATTTAAGCCAAGCGTTACCTTCTAGCTGGGTACTCTGCTACCAGCTAGCAGCCTGCTTCGTATCAGCGCTCAAGCCTCGCCTCAAGGTCACCTCACAGGGCGGCAGCGGGAACCAGAACCACGTCACACGGACTTTTCCCATCATTCCTACTTAGCCGTCGCGTTTTCGCGCGCTTGAAAATTTTCACTTTTCTTTTAACCGCGAAAAATAGACATCGTCGTTCAAAAAATCTAAAAGCGTGAAATGCGTACTCCAGGAGTAATAATCTTTCGATTTAGGCAATAAAAAAATAATAGGAAACCACCCTATTCGGTATGATAACATGAAATTTTCCTGTGACGTAGGCGTCCCTCCTCTCCAAGCTGTCCATCCTCCCCCCGCCATCCGCATGAGGGCAGCAGACGTGTTGATTTTGATCTCGATGACCAACGCCCCAAAGAGAGAGAGACTTGGCTGTTTGCACAGGGCGCGCTCACTGCCGCCGCCGCCGTTGACCCCTGCGCACGGTAGCTCGTCTCTTGTTTGCTTTGCCCACGGCGGCATGGGGGCGTGGGAGAGGCTCGCGCACTCTCTTTCGGCGACGAGAAAATATTTATTGTCCCGGGTCGCGCAGCTGCTCATTCCCGCTCGGACGTTGCCAATTCAGCCGGTAAAATTTCATCAATAAAGGGCATTTAATTTACTAGATAAACGAATATGGAATGGCGGAATTAGAGAACTAGGAAGAGAGTGGAAAAGAGATCATGTTGGGATGAGTTCAAGGTTCTGGTAGGTTTTATTCCATACGAGGCCACAAACCGTGCAGTTTTAAGTAAATTGGATTGGCTTGTATCTATGTTGAATGGGTTGTTAGGTCGGTATTAATGAGAGAGGAATTCAAGTGTAGGCAGTTCCAGTATATCGATGGCTAAGATCTAACAACACGTATCTCAAAAATAGCAACTTTTCAGGAGAGCAAAAAAAAACGATTGATTTTTTTCTAATTGTGCGCTAAAATTAAAAACCAAAAATTCATAAAACTGAAAAAGAAGCATGCACTTGCCAACAAAGAGCTGGTATTGCTTGCTTGTATTTTAATTTTTAATGTTGTTACACTTTGTTGGTACCTATATCAAACCGGCCGAATTTGAGATACGTGTTTTTAGAATTTAGCCATCGATATGTTTAAATTGTTATAATTTGACTACATGTAATTTTAAGAATAACCTGACCTGATGACTAATCCAGAAAATGAAGTTAAGCACACCAAATAACTCTCCGCAAGCATCAATCCGCATGAGAAGCAATTTCTCAGAGAGAAGAGGTAAGTTGGTAGTTTGCAAGTGGCTTTGCATGAAAATTATTCATCGAACACGGTACTGGGAGGGTAATTATGGAGGCGGTTGAGGTTGCCACTGGTGATAGCAGCTCAATATGGACTCGCGCTGAAGGAGGGGGTGGGGGCGGAAGCTGATAGGTGGGCGAAGAGAGTGGTGTGCGGGGAACAGTCACGTGACTGATGTCCCATATCGAGGAGGGGAAGCCGATGAGAATCTTTGCTATTCGATGGCGCAGAATGAATGGATTCCTTTCATTTTTTTATCCTCGTTATGAATGGAATGTGAAAGGTCCCGGTGAAGGAGGATCGTGTTGGTGGACTCAGTTGTTTAATGAAAACTTTCCCAAATCAGTGATTTGACATCGGCACGACTAAATGCATCGCTACCTTTTATTCTTGCTGTGCATCATAAATACCCTTGCCTCGCAATTTCCTCGATGGCAATTTTTGCTGATACTTTCGATGGACAGATTATTTGGCCGCGTCGATACTTCTAAAGTCTTCGAATTTGACGGATGCATCTTCTTTGGTTGATTTTAGACTGCTATAAACTTTTTCTGATATTTAAGTATACGTTTAACACTAAAATTGTTCTTATTTTTAGGCTTAAAAAACTTGTAGTTGGTAGTTTCAGGTGAGATGTGGTGAAAACGGTCCATCATGTATGAAAGAGACCTTGTAAGTTCCAATGAAAAAGTTGATTGACTGACGTTACGCGTGTTGACTTCCGTCATCTTCATCTTTAACAATACTTTAAGTTTCCTCGGTGAAAATTACGCGAAATCATTAAAGTGGCGTCTTGTTAGTGGCTTACTATGTTTCTCAGTTGAACTTTTAAGATTTCTTTCATTATTACTATAAAAAATATATATCTCATGTTATTAGCTCGTTCGAATGCTTCCGAAAATCTTCTACCGTCCTCGGAAATAGTTGCCATTTAATCTGGCCCACCGTTTTCAGTAATTTCTTCATGTTTTAAAAGAGCAATTTAAAGTTTTTGACTTAGTTTTGTGGAATCGCTATATAGGAAAAGAAACCTCGCTGATTACTGACTTTAATTTTTATGAACTTTTTTTCATTACTAAATGTCGTTGTCAAGTTAGCAATTTATTGTATGACCGTTTCTTTAAATGTTATGAGAGAAATAAGAGAGAAGACGAGGAGATGACCTTTTCCCTCCCCTCCTTCTCATGTAGTAATTTAGGAAAGGACGAACGAGATGATCTTGCCTTGATAATGGCCCGTGTATCTTTAATAATTCTGTTGAAGTCGTGCTCTGAAAAACGTTGGCGGTGGAATACGAGGTGTGATCAGAAAATGACGGGAATTTTTTCATTTTGCGGGTTTGGAGAGAACGATTGTCAATTTTTTTTTATTATGGTGCCATACATTCCCCGGAATTATGATAACAAATTCAGATGTGTTCATTGTTTACGTTGTCTATGGCAGCCGCTAAGGTTAAACGCGTTTTTATGAGTTCCGTGATTTTCGTTTGTTAAAAGAAAAACGGTTCCAAAAATGATGGTAGAAACATAGAAATAAAAGTAAGTAAAGTGTAGAGAAGTGTGCAAAATGTAAAAAAAAGTCTACGGTGAGTCTGCTGAAAATAAACAGGAATTTATAGTTAGTGTTAAATATGTTTCCAAGATGGCCGTAAAGACGTTGAATATGACGAACGCCTCAGCGCATTAAAAACAGATGAAAACGGGGAAAAAGTGAAATAAATGGTTACGAATAACTAATTTAATGATTGAAACTATTTTGAAAGCGGCAATGTTAATGTGGACGAATAAATACTTTTTCTTCAAAAAACCAATTCCAGTTATTTTCTGAGCACACCTCGTACGCAAAGCGAATTTCCTTTTCCTCCTTCGCCTCATGCTGTATATTCTCGCTCTGCGTATCGAGCACCCTCCCCTCCCCCTGTGGAGAGGGGAACAAAGGAAGGGGGCGGTCGCGCATCCCTCCGCCTTGATAGTTAGTTGGTGGGATTGGCCGCGGCGAGGCGCTACCAACAAGGCCGCCGCGGCTCTTCTTCTCCCTCCCCTCCTCAGCATCCCCCTCCCGTGGAGCTCTTTTCGTCTGTATCCGTCTCTCTCTCTCTCTTTCGCTGCCCGCGTAGGCGGGAGGGTGAATCGAGGGGGCGTGGCAGTGGAGTTGAATCCCATTGGTCGCCGCCGCAAGCTCCGCCCACCGCTCCTCCGACGCCCTCCCCCTCTCTCACTCTCACCTGGAGACTCCCCCACCCTCTCTCCCTCTTTTCAACCATCTCCACCTGGTCTTCCCCTCTTGTCATCCACTCATCTGATTGTGAGTACCCCCATAGAGTAAGTTTATGTAGAGGGCTCACCAAACGTACAAAAATCGTATACGTTTTTGGTGTAGTTCTGGAACAATTAACCAGATGGGTAGGAACAATTTTTTGCGATTTTTTGAATATGCTCGCTCCACAAGTCTAAAAATATATTCTGAAGCAGCAAGGGTTGCTACGTTTAGCGGAGACATTAATTATTCGATTTTGTTTATAACAATTGTTTAAAAAAATATTTTCTCGAATTTCGGCTAGTTACTTGACTTTTCCGAGTTTATATTCCTAATCCATTTTCCGGCAGACTGTTCATAGTATAAATTTGAAACTTGCAGGAAATGTTTATTGCACATTTTTTCCATACTGGTAAACTTTAATTTGTTCATAACTCAGTTTCAACGTTGTTATTGTGTGTTTATATATCTTTCGGAAGAAAAATCTGGAATTTTGCTGGGTAAAAATCAATCGCCTGATAACTTTCGTATCTGACGATATAGGTCCATATATGCTGCGTAGGAAATTTGGACAAAACTATAAATTTATTTTTGGTGAAAGAATTGTAACTTTATCTCGATTGCAGGGGGAGTTATGAATTTTTAATGGCCGCACCTCGTCAGGCATTCCTTACTGGCCTGAGTCTGCGCTGAAAGCTCCCGCCTCCCTAGGAGATCGTTTTGCCATCAGATAGGTTGGCGAGGTGAGGCTGTTGTTTTGACGAGGAAGAGATTTTCCGTGAGGGAAGATTTTTTCGCTTCAAGAGAATATCCTCACTCTGTGGTACCCCTCAGCAAGGGGCACTGGAACGAGTGCCCCTTTCTGGAGTGGAAGAAGTCGCTGCTGGCAATCACTGTATCCCTTTTAGTGGGCGATGCGGCACTTGTGCCAATGAAGACGCTCTTGAAGAAAGAATAGACCTGTGCAGTCACTGCGAGGCATTATTCATTGTAATGTTGACGTTGTGGAAAACGGACAATCGTTTTCGTTCTTAAACAATTTGTGTGCAATTTTTTCACAAGAAGGTAATAGAAAAAAACATTGCCTAATAGAAGGGATTTTTGGAATACGTCGATGACTAAGTTCTAACAACGCGTATCTCAAAAATATTAACTTTTCAGGAGAGCAAAGAAATGATTTAATTTTTCTAATTGTAGGTACGCTAAAATTGAAAACAAAAAATTCGTGAACCTAAAAAGAAGCATACATATGCCAACAAGAGTTGTTTTTTGCTTGAATTTTATTGTTTAATGCTATAACACTTTGTTTAAGATACCCACCTGCGTCAAACCGACCAAATTTTAAGACATGTGGTGTT
The DNA here is from genome assembly GCF_921293095.1 of Ischnura elegans. Classification (NCBI taxonomy): domain Eukaryota; kingdom Metazoa; phylum Arthropoda; class Insecta; order Odonata; family Coenagrionidae; genus Ischnura; species Ischnura elegans. The sequence goes on from NC_060248.1 coordinate 124,103,109, forward strand.
AGAACTTATCCATCGATATGCGAATGCATTGTCAATGTTTATTTTTCTGAGTTACTATATGCATATTGTTCATTTTTTTGAATATAAGTTTCAATTTTGTGAATCTTTCAACTGACAATACATGTGCTTTTAATGTTCAAGTTATTGATTAATTTCCATCCTTGAAAACCAACCCAGGACAACAAGGATCAGTCTTTTTAATTTTTATCTCTTCGTAAGCGATATTGCATGAATGGATATAAAGCTACAGCATGATATATCCGACGCATGATCGTATATTTTTCAAAAAAGCGCCCACGGAATCAGCGGAAAATCTTAGCGTTTTAATTCGTACATTCCCCGTTGTAATTTTATGTTCGTAAAGACAGCATTGCAGTCTGTTTTCACGCAGAGGTGAGAGGCCAAACGCATCTATCGATTTTCGCCTTCCGCCCCCTCCCCCCCCCTAGGTAGGGAACACCCTTGAAATGTAAACCATCCCCCGCCCCACCTGCCCCTTCACACTAGGCTCTCATTAGAGCCGACAATCGACCCATCTGTCTTCTTCCTTCCTTCTCGTCCTTTTTGCAGCCATCCGCCCTTGAATTGGATCGACTTCTCTTCCCTTACTTTATGTTTATAATCACTAAGCCTTTCTTCGCGTCTGGTGATATCTGTCGTGATACTACCTGGGGTGGGATTGTTTGGAAGTTTAGACAGCCTTATTTAACATATAAAATTCGAAGATTCAAGCGTTATGGAGTGGAAGTTTTCGTATTTGAATGAATACTTTCAGTTTTCCAAGATTACATTTTGGAAGTCGTGGAAAATTTCAAGCATTTATTCCAATAAATTCACTTAATTCCCTCATAGTATTGAAATCCTAAGAATGCCCCATCTCCCATGCCAATTCTTTTCCCTGCCTGAGGCTCTTCTTCGCCGTATCCTTCCTCATCTCCTCCAGTGATTTTCTTTTGATACTCATTCGGGGATCACTTCTTTGATTTTTCCTGCGTCGTGTTTAACACGTAATTCATTGCTCCCTTTCATTACGTAGCCGACCCACCGTCTATTTTCGCGTCTGGCTCCATATCTCGCTATCTTTTGCTATTCTTCGGTACACCTTTTTTCTCGTAGATTCGATGGAAAGGGGAAGGTTAAGGAAGGTGAGACGTTTCATTCGGTAGTGCGCACAAATATAAATATATGCATGTAAATATGTGTGTACTACCCAATGGCATGTCTTCCCATTTCCTCAACCTTCCCCTGGGACTCCCCATTCATCCGAACTGTATAATTACAGCTCCTGATTCCAACAATTTTACATAGTTCTTGAGGATGACCTGACGGTCGAAACGCGTCGTGCATTATTAAATAAATTTTGTGGAAGAATAGCCATCTCTCTTTTTCATGAAATCGGGATGTCATTCCACTACATCTCGCCTGCTTCAGTTGCTAATAGAAAATTCAATATTTGCACAGCTAAAGCAGGTTTAGCTTAAAATACCTATTCTCGATGGTGTCAATAGCATTTCCATCTCTCTTAAATTTTCGCATAATAGGTAATTTTGAAAATGTGAAGGAAAAGTTTAGTTCCATTTTAATTGAAACCAAGGTCGTGTATTTCGGTCTAGTTTGTTCATTAGATTTAGGGATCAATTTCCTCTGCAAAAATCGGATACTAGTTTCATCCGTTGCCTATTCATTATTATGAAAGATATTCTACCGGTTAATGGGGTTAACACGGAGCATTTTACAAATCATTCCGCTCTTTCGCTATTTGAACTTTCCTCTTCGTTCCCAGTGAGGACTCTTCTCTTTCACCGCAAGAATCTCTATAAATCTTTTTCTGTTCCTCACCCTACTCGCCCACGTAGCATTTCTCCCTCTAATACTAATATGCAGGTCCGGAATTATAGGGGGAGGGCAGAAGGAGTACATGTAATTATTTTCGAGAAGTACTGCTGATATACTCGGTCCACAGGCAAAGACAATCGCCAACTCTGCAATACCTTCGTGAATAGGCGAAACGTGATCTAGAAATTTTTTTAAAATTACAAATTATTGGAATACAAGCAAAGAGCAAGGACAAAACACGTATGACCATAATCGTCCATTATTATCGGATTAAATGTCATGCTTGAAACTCCGTTGACGCAACAAAACTTTTAGGATGGGAAGGGAGGCGATGGAGGAGATACACGTGGATATTGACTCACTGCCTCAAGGACAGAAGAAGGGCACTGGAAGTGATTGGAGACACACTTCAGTGAGATTAATATAGTTTTTTTTTAACGTTTATTTAGCTACTCCAAAGCAATGATCTCACGTTTATAGCCATTAAATGAAAAGCAAAATATCTATCGTTTGATTTGGTTTCAGTGACATATTGTAGAATAAAATAGAAAACAAATTTGAAGTCCGAAGAGGAGATTAACGTCGCCACGTTCCAAGCGTGTGCTGTTCAACTTTATCAATCTGAAGTGAATCAGTAGCAATGCAGAGTCTAATCAGTTCCACAGCCTTTTATACATTAGTCTTCCTTCCAAAATGAGTTTTCATCATGACGTTTAGTTTTATTTTTTAAATGCAAATTAGGATTTTTAATCGTGATCGAAGATCGGCTTAAACTTTTTAACTCATAAAGAACAGTTTCAATAAAAAAGATAGTGTGACCAGGTGAAAGTGGAATGTAAGCCCCTCATTAAATGAAACTATCTGTGGTGGATTGGTTGAGATAACTGATAAATGAGCAATTTTAAATTACGCCTAGCTTTGAAAATTTCGGAGAAAAAACTGAATATCTGTGACAAAAATTGAAGGCCGATAGATGTAAAGGTCTTGAATAGTCCAAAATGCAGTGCAAGACGGGAAAGTAAAGGTTATGTCACAAAAAAAACATTTTCACAACACGGGTGATATAAAAGTTACTCTGAAAGTGAACAGTAGTCATGTGAAATAAATCTAATCATTGAATCGCACCCTTCGCTCAAATGATGAAAACTCTCCGACCACTTCCGTTTATCCTAGAGATTAGGTGACACCCGTTACACCCCTCCTCCCCCCTGTAGCACTGTTCCCCACCCCCTCCTCTCGCGTCATTGCCGGCCGTGTCCGCGTGCTCCACTCCAATAGGGTAGTTTCCTTCATCAAAGAAAACGAAAGGCATTGTTTGCGATTCGTTACCCACCATTAGTGTATTCATAATATACAAATTATTTGGTTTTAGAAACCCCAGTTTAGACGAATGGCAACGGTCAATTTTAACCTCATTTGAAAAAGGCCAGATTGGCGCCCATGCGATGCCACTCCACGTGACGTCACAGGGATCTAGTTTCTATACGAGTAGAGAGGAGTTTTACATCGTCTGAGATTACCAATGCATGCTTGAGTCACAGAGCTCAGGGAAACATGTATTAATAATCACCTATTAAAACTGCCTTGGGTCGGAAAGTTTCCTTCGTTTGATAGGGCATTAATAATCCTTATTTAAGCCTAGCATTACCAGCTAGCAGAGTACTCTGCTACCTGCTAGCAACCTGCATTGAAGCGGCGCTCATTGCCTCGCACCAAGGTGGCCTCACGCGGCGGCAGCCGGAACCAGAATGGCGTCACACGGGGTTTTCCCAGCATTCATGCTTAGCCGTCGCGTTTTCGCGAGCTTGAAAATTTTCACTTTTTATTTAATCGCGAAAAATAGATATCGTCATTTAAAAATCTAAAAGCGTGAAATACGTACTCAAGGAGTACTCTTTCGATTCAAAAATAATAGGAAACCACCCTATTGCTGCCTGCACCATCTAGGCGCTACACAATACGATCCTTTAGATATTTCACCATTTCTTCTTCTCTTTGATGCCGTACACTATTCTGTACATTGGCTGCTAAGGCATCGCTGTCTTACCCATTGAAATACTCGTAGATCCTCTGTATCTCTGACTGCTGTCCAATCTTTGACGTTTTCTGCCCACGAACATTTTCTTCTCCCTCTCGGGCGCTTTCCTTCAACTCTCCCTTCCAAGACAAAGACTGCGGATTTCTTAATTTTTCCCTCACAGAAAGAGGCCAAGGCATGAGATTTTCCTCTTCTCAATTAACTTCCTTTGAGAGCGATCGAGGCTTGCTGCTCGCAAAACATCTTTGTTTGAAACACTCTCGATCCATGAAATTTTAAGAAGCCGTCTCAAGAACCACATTTCAGTTGCTTCCAGTCCATCCATTGGTGTTTTCTTAATCGTCCAAGTTTCCACTCCACACAATGAGATTGGTACCTGTTTTGTAGCACTGCACCACTTTTTTCTGAGAGTCAAGGGAGAGTCTTTATGGATGAATATATTATTTAACTGCCGAATATCATTTTACCCATGCCACATTGAATGTTAATTTCCTTCCCACATTCAAGAGATGAATAAATCACTGAGCCAAGGCACTTAAATACTGAAACCTTTTTTTTAGCCATTCAGATCACTATGGAGTCTTTCCTACTACCCTGAACCTTTGCCTGCCTCAAATGGATTTATTTCACTGTATTATTACCAATAGTATTATTTTAAGACTTAAAAAAATGGTTCAATTTATAATTTATTCTAATAGTATTTTCAGTTCTGCTGATGTCCCAGTAAATTATATGTTCGCCTACCTAAACAGCTAAGACTTTATACACTTTCCGAGGATCGTCCGAGAGGTGAATGAAATTTCTAAACATCCTCATAATTTCAATCGAGAGGATAGCTACCAACTCCACAGTACGTGGAAGAGAGTGTTCGTACCATACTCCCATGCTATTGGCCGCAAAGCGACCTATCAGGGATAACATACACCACTGGGCATATTACGGCGGCCAAAACACGGCATAAGCACTTCGGCCTGAAGACGCCTGCTGGAATGCAGGAGAAACTGTTGTCTCCAACACAACCACGACGCGGTGAAACCCGGAAAATGCCGCCTACATGACTCAATGGATTTATTTTTTTCAACACTCATCAAAACTGTGGGCTCAAAATGTCGTTGAGACAAAGAGCGGCGCCACGTGGACTTGGTCATCCTGACCTCATCACGGAGCTCTCGTTGACAAGACACTTTGGTTCGCGGGACGATTAGTATGTACATTACACAGGTGAAGGCCCCCGCAGGGCCGGAGGGCATCCTCGAACGCCATGTCCAGGCCGCCCCTGCTCTCCTCTCAGGAATCGAATACAGGGAGCAGCGGAGACGAAGCATGCCTGGAAATTTGGGGACTGAAGACACCGAAGAGCATTTAAAAAGATACAAAAAGATATCCTACTGTCTACTTATTTTAAAACACGACAACACGAGTTTCAATTGGCTCGCAGTCATCATCAGCTAGAGGAATATTTCATTTAGGGACAGATCTGGATAGCTCATTACTTCGAATGCTTTATCTTCACACAAAGAAGAGGAGATGAAAGTACCTCTCCTTCGACTCCCTTAGTTCTCTTGCTTTTCTGCTGTCCAAAGCGCGTTAACACTCATGAGACACTTTTATGTTGGTAAAAGCAACTGGGTATCGGTATTTTGCATCTGCATACTGCTACTTCGTAAGCCTACTTAATGGGCGTATAGCGGGGGAGGGGTATTGTTAGACTTCAAAGAAAAGAAGAGAAAAAATGAAAAGGATATTCGCGTACCTAGATCCGCCTCGCATTTATTGAAGTCCTTTATTGTTCCAGGGAAAAATGACCTCCCGTATACTATCCGTAAGAAAAAATATATCTATTCATTTATCCTTTTAGTCGGCCCTGGAAATGTAATAAGGCTCTTACATAATGTTTTCGATGTCTCACTGAACAATTCGTAATTGCTTAAGAAATGTTCGGCTTACTAGCGCGTAGCCTCTGTGCCTCTAGCTGTTCCCTGCCTAATTCGTTTCACATCTGTTTAACGTTTTATGTTCGTTCGTGGCAGTTTTTTACGAATCGCGCAACTTTCCTTTGTATTTCGTTATGTTCACGCATTAAGTTTTTCCGTGTCGGATCCCGTACACTCTCTGCGTATTCAAGGCATGGTCTGAAGAGTGCGAAATAGCGTCTTTCTTTAACTTCTGCATCCTAAATTCTTCCCTCTACATGCTTTTCGAATCCTAACTTCTTGTTCTTTTGCTGCTTCATTCCACTCCCACTTGTAAAGCAGACTTTAAGAGCACTTTCGCAAAGGTAAGTGGATGATGGATGAGTGGGCATAATGTTGAAGCAGAGCGGCGTTGTAATGTTCGTTGGGGCCTCGTGGAATGTGCGCGCATGAGTTTCTCACGCGTGTAGCACGCTCTCAGCAAACGTGCCTATCTGCGAATGGCTCCTGCGTGTTTGTTGTCCTCCCGCGAGAGGGCACGCGTCCGCCTCTGAGAGATGACATCGGCTCCCGCTCCCACGCCCACCACCACTCCCCCTTATCTCTCTCTCTTTCTCACTCCTAAGTCTTCCGTTTCTGCACCCCTCCACCTCCCCACTCGCACTGCAAACAACCACGCGTGCGTACGTTGTGATCTCGCTTTCCTATTCGTAACAGCCTCGGCCTCCCAATCAGGGCCACGGTTTTTCACTCACAGAAATCAGGTGATCGTCTGTGAAAGAGCATGCTCAGAAAATGAAAAGGAGACTTAGTTGATTTCCACTAATTTATTTTGTCCGTACGACATGTTTCGAACCATAAAGGTCATTATCAAGTACTTTAGAAATAAATTAGTGGAAAACAACGAAGTCTCCTTTTCATTTTCGAGTATTAACTTCCACATAGTTGAGCCTAATACAATTGAACGAAGCATGCTCAGAGTCTGCGTTTCAGATAAAGATGTTCTGTACTTCTACGCTTGTAGACCTTGCTGTCAGTCTGTATATTCATTCCTCTTTTTATTGAATCCCCTTTTCGCTTCGGATATTCCACTGATTCCTTCGGCGTATCTTCTTTTTTTCTCTTTCTTTGTTTTCTCCTCCTCTTTTGTCGGCCTTTATTTCTTTCTATTTTTTGTTTATTCAGAACCGTAAGCCAGTACCTCGGAAATTCTTATTTTAAGAATTCCCACGGTAGTTTTATAACTGGCCAGGATGTGTGATTATTTAGATAGTTCCTTCTTACAGTTGTGATTTGGGATTTTTAGTAACAAATTTTTTCCTGAGATATTTCGATTCATTTGAAACATACGCACTTTTCCATAATTTCTTCACAATTGGTTACCCGTCATGGAGATGTCATCACCTGTAATATTGATGAACACCGGCAGGATAATCGCAGAATACCGTTTTGGGAAATGAAACACCGATCGGAGAAGGGATGCCGTTCGTAACATTGTGCGCGAAAAATCTAGCCGCGGAGTTTATTTTCTTCTATTTAAGATGTTTTGTTGCAATTACTGTAGAACTTATGTAATATTTTCTTTATTTCCAGGTGAGTCAGGGGTCGAATATGGAATCCGTCCTGATCGCATTATGCTGCCTTGCATGTGAGTGGTACATTTTTGTATGGTATTCTACCAATTCATATACACTTTATTGTACGGTGGGTGTGAATACGTTTTGATGGAATGGTTCCTTGCTCTATATGAATCCCAAATAGGACTCATGCAGCGATGATATAATAATAATTATTATTATTGTTATTTCTCCACTTCATTTACAAACAAAGACATAGACTAATTATTAGGAGCTTTTGGTAACCTAGCAGGCAGACCTGTGTCTATGTTACCATCATTATATAATAATCTTCCATGCATCTGTTTAAATTTCGGAGAAAAGAACATGTACCAACGTTAAAAAAAAAATCTGTACCAAAAGAATTAACTGATTTCAGTTTTGGTTCAGAATATTACATTAAAAGTTTCGTAGAATTTTCGGGAAATACTTTCAGTACATTTTGTATTATATATAGGTGACTTTTTTCTCGTAATATTTCTTGAAAGAAGCATGGAGGGAATCAAGTAGAACGGGGGAAGAGATACTCTACTCCTACATATTTTCCATTAAGTTTGTTTATGTGAAATGTTTGGAGAAGAGGTCATCTGAAGACAATACAAAGGGCCGCATTGTCAGTCGCTCCTTAAGTTTAGAAACTGTGGCTTTCTCCCTGCTCCAAGGCGACTAACAATAATAAAAGTTAGTCTGTACTTTCCACGCTGGTTTAATAGCTCGGCAGCCGGTTTCATCATTATCAAGCGCGGCTGCGTCTCCATAGAAGCCAGAGCTCTTTTTATAACATGGGAGAAGAGGGGGAGTAGGTGATATGGGCAAGAGAGGAGGTTGGTGTTTGGAGTGGTGAAGGTCAAGAGCCTATTGGGATCCGGGGGTGGAATTCCAGGGTGCTAAGTACCTTTTATTATTACTATGCAGAACTTCCACCAAGTGAATTCACCTAGGTACTATCAACGTCCAAGACGAATAATTTGTGATTGAGAGTCGCGAGGAGGTGGAGGTCGACTCCAATTAGGAGAGAGTCGAATCTTAAGCGAAGGTATCCAACGATCGACCATAGAGTTACGTATACATGTTCGTAATACCCTGCGAGCCACCTTTTGGGTGTTTGAAAGGAGATGATCAATCACCAGCATGCTGCACACAAAGACAATCCCATCATGTAGAGTATATGGTCATAAAAATATTACGCATAATGAGAAAATATAATTACGCATTCATGCAGAGGCAAAACTTGACAGGGATTATTAATTCCTATAGCAAATACATGCAAGGTTACGACAAAGGAAATATAAAAGCATGCAATGAGTCGTCCTAGCGAGTGACGACATTTATTTAATTGTTCGAGACACCGTTGCTATTCTTTATGTTATGAGGAAAGAATGACATTTTAAATCTCTCTCTTTTGCTGTCTATTTCCTGTACTTTTTATCGTTATTACATATACCACAGTACGACGGTAAACAAAAGATATTTTTCTCGTCGTCGGAGACAAAAATCTTCTCTGAATTGAATAAGTAAATTCAGCCTATACTTTTCCGACCGCTCTTGTAAGATTCCCATCCCAAGAAGATACAAATAGTTCAGCGCTCGTCCCGACAGTGCAAATTCATAAGCGAGCGTTAGGTCACGTGACTACTATTTCATGGCAGCACATTATTATTACTCCGTTCGGGATAATACACGGATTAGTTTACATTCGGAATGGTATTATCAGTTAAGGTGGCGTTGTTGTTATGAAGATATAATGACAAAAAGAAGAAAATACGAGGCTACATAGAATTTTCGAGAAGAAAAAAATATAGAATGCCAAGAATTTAGATGCCAAGCAATTGTTTTCCTAATCTTGAATTTCTATACCCATTGCATAGCATATGAAGTTAAAAATAACCATCATACTGCGTTACCTTCGTTGGTAGCTATTGAAACTTTTCTAAAGCCATTAAAAGTCGGCTGCCTCCTCAAATCAGCTTAAAAATTCCTTTCAACGTGTTTTTGCCCAGGGAATCTAATAAAGAATGCTTTTAAGTTTCAAATTTATTTAAAATTCCTTCTTAAATCAAAGTTGGAAAATATTGTGCAAATTTGTAAAAAAAACAGATTTTGTAGAAAAAAAGGACATAAAACCGCTGGAATGGTGCAATAAGATGAACAGGAATGAATCTTGGAGTGTAAATACGTTGTCGGCTGACCGATAAAATTATTGAAAAATATTTTGATTTGTCAGTTATAATAATGCGTCCAACGTAAAATGCAATTTTTTTTCTGGGATGAAAAAAGCACGATTACTCTCCAATATGTTGTGATTTATTGATGGTGCATGCTTATTTTGTGTTTCCACTCTAGACCCAAAATCCCTATCTTAATCAACTCCACTATTAACCCCTCTTCATATGAAAAATGCCCCCCCCCCCAAGATTTTCCACCTCAGTCTTGCCAATTAATGATATTGATCGGGCTGCTGAGAATTACTGACTATCCTCAATCATATGCTTTATCTCCACCTCCGTTAAGAATTTCATTTCCATTGCATTAAAATTACTCTAGTAAAATCCGTTTATATCGCGGGTCCGCGGAGGACAGAGTTTTTATCCGCGTTATTACGGGAAACATCTTGAGAAACAAGACCTCATTAACTTAATTTTCCCGCAAATTTCTTTAAATAATACAATTTGAAAATTTTGTGTAATGGTTTGAGCTATCATTCGCGCTGTACTGTATCGGGATTAACTTTATCTGTTATGTTTTTTCTTGTATATTTTTCGCATAAATATCGCGGAAGTAGCTTACCATTTCATTGGTTGATTTATTTAATTTTAAAACAGAGTTTTCAACTGAAAACCCTCGAAGCTGGAATAAAAATAAACTTAACGCGGTGTTGGGGACGTGCATATTGCTGGGGGCTACTCACTCTTGTGATTTTTTTTCTGCTCTAATTCAAAAGAAATTATGACCGATTTCTTTAACTGTATGTTCCGCTTAAAGCTATGTTCTCTTAAACGCTGTCGCTGGGTACTCCCATATCAAGTTACGTATTCGAAGTCTCCAACTGTGATTATGATTACATCTTTGACGATTTGAGTATATCTTACGCAGTGGTTAGCTCGCTTGAGGTGGCGCCGTTGCCTAAATATCGAGAGCCCCAATAATCCAGTCGGTTTGTCATGCTTACAGTCGACTTGGGCGAAATTATTGAGGATTAAAATAGTTTTCATTGAATGTCTACTTATTTTTTGATGCTAAGTAAAGAAATACTTATAGAAAAAATATTCATACTTTTACAAATGAAAACAATGTTTACTTGAGAATTATAATTTTTGGAGTGAAAATTAAAGCATGAGAAAGTACAAGATAATGTAACAACAATAAAAAAGTGAAAATTAGAGACGTGCTTTTTATACTTAAGATAGCTATGGCAACGTTGTACATATATTGGTAATGCGTACCGTATCCTCCCTACGTTCGAAGACATAAGAATTAGTTTGAACGAATTCACACCTTATCTTTTGTAAATTTTTTCACACACTCCGTGTTTCCAATGCGTTCTTTGTATGGTACATTATGATCTTATGTCAATAATTCAAAGATAGGTTTCATGAGCTGTCGGTTCAATTTCTCAATCAGCTGGTCTTTTTACACGTTCTTAACAAATCACAGCCCAATTTCCCCATTTGGGAACAGATTTATTAAAAAACTTCATGAAAATTATATTTCGTGTCTGTGGTTACTTTAGCAGCTTCTTTATATTAGTAGAGTGCAGAAGTGTTTTTTCAAGTGAATCGTATGACTTGTGCATACTTTGGTCATTCATTATACCTTTTCAAAATTGGTTATTTACATCACCTCTGTGGTGAGTATGCGGTTTATTCGATATTTTCCCATATAGCCGCTCTCCAGTACAAAATGCTCACTTATTCAAAATATCAGTATATATTACGTTGTAAATGTTAGATTTATGGTCAAGGGTATATTTATTTTCTCAAGCAATATTAAAATTTTGTGGCGTTTTCCCATTTGGGAACATGATTGAAAACGCATTTAAAGATTTTTGTTCGGGTTGTCTTTTATAATATCTTTTAATAGTGTGGTTTCCTATCATTTTTTATTGCCTAAAACGAAATATTATTACTCCTGGAGTACGTATTTCACGCTTTTAGATTTTTTGAACGACGATATGTATTTTTCGCGGTTAAATGAAAAGTGAAAATTTTAAAGCGCGCGAATACGCGACGGCTAAGTATGAATGCTGGGAAAACCCCGTGTGACGTCATTCTGGTACCCGCTGTCGCCGTGTGAGGTGACCTTGGGGCGAGGCTTTGAGCGCTGATACGATGCAGGCTGCTTGCAGGTAGCGCTTGGCTTAAATAAGGATTTTTAATACCATATCGAACGAAGAAAACTTTCCGACCTTAGGCAGTTTTAATAGGTGATTATTAAGAGATGTTCCCCTGAGCTCTGTGCCTCATGCATGCATTGGTAAATTCAGACGATGTAAAACTCCTATCTACTAGAAACTGGGTCCCTGTGACGTCACGAGGAGTCGCATCGCATGGGCGCCAATCTAGCCTTTTTCAAATGAGGATAAAATTGACCATTGCCATTCGTCTAAACTGGGATTTCTAAAACCAAATAATTTGTACATTATGAATACGCTAATGGTGGGTAACGAATCGCAATCAATGCCTTTCGTCATCTTTGATGAAGGAAACTACCGTATTAGTTTAAAATTAATGGGATGTGCAAAAAAAAGATAAAAATCAGTTGTTAGGTTAGTTCGGTCTTTAAAGGGCCAATTATTTCGCTTCGTCAGCTGCATCTCATCGGAGGCCTTCCTACGCCTTGCTTCTTCTTTTGACTGTTCTTCAACGATTGACTCCATCGCACCTTCACGACTCATCGTGCGAGCGATTACGTTATCTCATCTTCTTTTCAAGATCTTAGGAGCATCTATTTATAACGTGAGCCGTTTTGGGGGAGAGGAGGGGGTTGACCCGATTCTCATCCAATCTCATGTGCGGGAGAATAGAATAGAAAATGAAATTTATTATTCCGGGACAAGTTTGTCCCTTAGGAACATATATGATGTAACTTTTTAAAAATCTTCGCTGCTTTATAAACAAATAATCCCAATATAATTCGAAACAAACTCTATATTTTGAAACTTAGAGCATAAAACCAACATCAAAAGCCACCATGATATCACAATTCCATTTATATCTACCACCACCACTCACTGAACCACCGCCATGAACTGCACCCGCGAGGATCCTGAGTTCCGCCGTATTCCCCTCCTCCCGCTCTCTTCTCCTCTCGTGGGCGCCTCCCCTTCTCTGCTTTCTCTTCCTTTCTCTGCTACACCGCCACCTTTCTTAGTCCCTCTCCCGATCCTTCCTTTAAACACGTCTGCCTCCTTCGACTCTCCATACACAACTCCCCGTTTTCCTTCACAACAATCCCCCCGTCCCTCACTACCATTGTCAGTTTTAAATTATATAAAAACAATATGGTGGCTTGTTTATGTTATGTTACAATAAGTATAAATATAATAGAGTCAGAAATATTACAAGAATAAGTAGATTTACATTATACATCGATGTCACAGAATACGACTAAATATATGATAGAGTGGAACAAAAAATACATTGTGTATATAATTATCGGAAATACAAAAGTATGAATTCATAAATACATCTGATTTGATTGACTTTAGCATCAGCACAATAATCAGTTAACTTTGGCATTAGGGGAGAGAGGTTTACTTGCATGCATCAAGTAATATTTTCCCGCAAGAAAACAGTGTAAAATATAATTCTAGACTACCGTAATATTAGCAATCTTATGTACTAGTCTTGAGTGATCTTAAATGAAAATAATTAAATTAATTGTTTTTTTGTAATCCAACGCAATTGATTCACGAATTTACGCTGAAAATACGCATTTTGAACCCTCTCACGTGAGATTAGAGGTAGGGGGTCGAACCAAACCTCACGATATCTCACCAAAGGGGGAGGAGGGGTCCAAAAATCACCAAAATCACTTCACGCAAATAACGGAGGCGCACTTACCTCTTCTAATGCATCTCCATATTACTCACACGATCGATCTATTTCGCATTGATCATTCTTTTGTTTCACCCCATATCAAATGCTACCAACTTCGAAATCAACGTCCACGCCTCTGTACCGTAAATGATGATGCTCCAGATGAAAGTTCTATCGCAAATTACTACGTACTTTGTGAAGAGTTCTCGGGATCGCCACCGGGTCAGGAACTCCATAGCTGCCGACGTTTCGATGTCCGACTCGGTCATCGTCCTTAGGGCTGGGAGTAATAAAGAAAGTGAGTGACTCACAGCTCTGAGGACGATGACCGAGTCGGACATCGAAACGTCGGCAGCTATGGAGTTCCTGACCCGGTGGAGATCCCGAGAACTCTTCACTAAGTCCATTCGCCGGGAAAGCACGAAATCTTTCTTTACTACGTACTGTAAGATATCTTGGACTCACGCTCACCTGCTATGTATCATGGGATCAGCATGTGCTTGAAGTATGTAATAAAGGGAATAAGGCTCTTTATTTATTGAAACTACAAAAGAAAAATCTCCCTATTTCCACGAGAATTATGCTTGTCACATGTGTTATCTTCCCCATTATTGATTATTGTATACTAGTCTATAATGACTTACCTATTGTACTTGAAATGTGTTTGCAACGGTTAATTAACTCCTGTGTTAGATTTATATTTGATTTACGTAGAGATGAAAATTTGTCCAAATTCTGGACTGATCTGAATCGGTTACCTCTTCACAGCCGAAGGGATTATATCCTGGGATCTTTTCTGTTCTCCTTATTCCAAAAACTGACTCCTGTATACCTGTACGAATTATTCATCCCCCGCAAAAAAGTTACTGGAATTTCCACCCGCCGTGTTTCTGACCTTCAAATTCCCCAAGCCCGCACCAATATATATTTCAAATCTTTTCATCCAACTGCGTCTAGATTCTGGAACTCTCTTCCGCCAAATATAAAGTCGTCACAATCACTTCAGTCGTTTAAAAGAAGGCTGTACTCGTATTTGAAGTCTGGGAAGTTCAGTCTCCTAAACTCATTAGAGTTATTATCTTAAAGTTGTAATGTTAACAAAAATTTCTACATAAATATGCATATGTATGTGTGTGTTCATTACTGTCTTAGTTAAAACATATTCTTCTGTGTTATTAGTATTGAATATTTTACATCTTTTGTATCAATATCAACTACTTGTCAAAATGCCTTTGTTAAGATTTAGAACATTTCCTGTATTTTCCATTTTTTTTGCTCCTATAGGTTTTACCTAGAGCATAATAAAAATATTCTATTCTATTCTATTCTACTTTATCGCAGTGTAAAATTAATCCATTCCCAAGGTGTTTTTTTTAATTTATCACCTCCACGAAAGAATAGTTGTGATACGCTACAAGATCAACCTCGAATATTATATGTATGAGATATATACTAATGTTGTGCTGGATTAGCCCTTTTCGTATTATCCAACTCACTTGCCTTTTGAAGGGTGAAAATGGAGCATTATCCTATGACTAGTAATCTTCCCACGATGCGTTGATTGGGTCGTTTTCCACGTGACTCCGTGGAATACCCTTGTCATTGTTTTCACTTGACGTGGGGCACTTCATTTCCTGTTATCTGCGTAAAAGTGCGCTGTCGTAAATATTTTGATACTTTCGCGACAAGTGAATGCGTAACGAAGCGGAATTTTCTATTTTTAAAATTCTCGCGAACGATTTAATGGCAGCCGAGAACCGATTTAATTTCTTCCTCAAAGTGTGGATAATCTCTTTTAAAACAAATGGTTTTATGTCATAATTGTTATTCAGCACTGTTAGTTATGGCTTCTTTTCAATTAAAGAATAAATACTTTTCAGAAAATAAATACTTTTTTTTAATAAATACTTTTTCAGAGAATAAATACATGCTTTCGAGGAAATTGCTGTGACGAAATCTCTCCTATCCCGACTGACCAGCACGTTTCCATTATTAAATGTCATGCATTTCCGACTCCTTGTGCTTCCTGTATTATTCTTAGAAATTTCCATTTGCCTGTTGACGAATTCCTAACATTTTTTCTCTTTGGAGGAATCATGGCGTTTTCCGATAGATTTACCTACGCATTACCAATATGTGTACTATTTACGTTACCATCTTGCAATTTTCAGATTAAGTACACATGACCCTGGTCAACGTACACCTGTTTCTCAAATATGAAAATTATACTTAAATGTTTCCTGTGAAGATCTCAAGGTGATATCATAATTTTTAACAAGGAATACGTCAGGAAAGAGACAAATTTGGACCGATTGATCAGGAGTGATGCTACTGCTTATTCCTGATTGTCTCCATCATTTTTTCTCACCCAGGGGGTGTATTTGTTTACTCCCCAAGGTTCAATGTGTTTTTTTCCGAATCTGGGCTCAAAATCGGAATGACGTCAAAGAATTAGCCAATTACTGCCCTTGTCTCTAAGTTCAATAGGTGACAGCCTATGGCTCCCGATTTTCGGCTCACTTAAAGGGCTTACAAGGGAACGGTTAATTTCATCGATCAATGAATGATTCATCGAACGATTCGTTTGAAGACCCAAAAAAACTCCGAATGTGGTCATTTTCATTCGGAATTATAGAATACCTCCCCAGATCGGTTTTCATCGCGAATGGTTATTTGGGGTGTACGAATTTTGTTGTGTTCGATTGTTGACTTTACGACGACGAGACGATTCCTCGTATTTAGCGGTCATAATGAAAACTTCCAAGATAGAAGAAATTCTGATCGCATCGCCATCCACTCGTAATCACCAGCTACTCGTCGTGAAACTGATCGAAATAGTTTTGATGTGCCAAGCACGCTGCCCCTGGAATCATTTCAGGTGCAATTTTTGGCGATGGGAAATATTATGGCCAACGGGAATCTGTGTGTTATCTACATGTGTAAGAGAGGATGTCTGTTTGTTTGTCTACTATGCGTTTCCATGGGGCTAAATGGATTGCGACCAAAGTTAGTGCACTGGTGCATCTCCTGCTATCGAATCCCGTAGTGCTGCATTCTGTTGCATTCGAAGCGTCATTTTCTCATTACCGTTTGTTGCGGCACGTCGTACAACTTCTACGATTTGACATCCTGATGGCTAGGCACACCTTTCGACGCGCTCAAAGAGAAAACATAAAAATCCTCCCTTATGACCATGAATTCCAAATTCCAGGTCATCCACTTCTCTGGGTACTATCCTTCCCGTGCAACGCCGCGCCGGGTGTCCTGCTAGTATCATGTAAGTAAGTATATGGCAGAGCTCCTTGGTCTATTTAGAACGTTCTAGCTCTTCAAGTGGGAATCCGTTGGCTCGCTGGATTCGTCGGGCGTGAGACACAAGGGAGAGGGCATCGCAGTGCTCGCACATTTTTCCTTTAAAATGAGTTCCCTCGAGGAGGGCTGCTGGTCGCGTCGTGGGAAACGGAGCGCAAGGAATGAACGGTGGGGCCTGCAATACGTGACTTCTCGTTTGAAACGCCTTTCTCCGACTGACGCCCTCCCCTCGTCTCCGTGTTTACATTTACAACTACCCATGCTCCTTTACAATCTAATAAGAAAAGGAATCCGTATTACTCGTGACTTCCGGTGACTTTGATTACAAAACCTGGAGAGAGAATTGATTTATTGTAAATGTTAGTATATCATGAAATGAAAATCCATAATTTTCACATCTTCGCTGTTTTTCCTACCAGAGATCTTAATCTTATTTGTAACTCTACCTCGGTTGTTTCCCGAGTTAATTCACTGACGTCGCCTGTAGTCGATTTCCTCGTAAATAGGTCAGAGTATAAGTAAACATTATCGAAAGAAATTGGAATTTTCTTTGGGTAGATGATGAAATGGTTGATGATTTCGTTAATAGCATATTGACTTGTGGCGGTTATTTTATCGTCGTTTTGTGTATTTCAATTCGAAATATTATTTACAGAGAAGGAAAGGTTTCGGTATTTTAGTAAAATCTTTTTTTTATGTTTCAATTTACTAGCGTTGTCCAATTCCCTCACTTACACACAAGACGAAAGTTTCAATGTTCTCCACATCGCAACCACACCAATCACTGTGTTTACATTTAATTGTATCGGCTTAGTAACATAACAGAGATTGCATTTGGTTAATTTTCTCGCAAGAATGTTCACAAAGCCATTGCTAAACATTAAGTAAACATAAGTCACCAGTATACATATTTGGGAGAACATGATGTAAGCATTTGTCACGAGAAAACTGGCGACTTCCCTTCGATACCAGCGATGAATCACTGAGATGTAATATTCTCCGGAACTGGGATTGGCTATTGTTCACGTGACCCCCGTGACGTCATTTGAAGGAAGCAGTATCGTTTCCACGCGAATGAATGAATGAATCGTCTCCTCGTGTGCTTTCGTCTGAAAATCGCTTCCGTTTGAAAAAGCACTCCTTGCCCCCCTTATCAGTCGAAACGCCTTCGCACCCCCTGCCCCACTTCAAGCGTGCCTAATTGCCTCCTCCTCCCCCCCCTCTCACCCCCTCCTACCGTGGTGAGGTCACCCACAGCAGCGGCCGAACAATAAACAAACGCGTTCCCCCAAAGCACTGCCGTTCCGCGGACGCGGTTGAATTAACATAAGTGTGCGGCCGGCACGGAGAAGGCACTCTTTCGCGTGAGGAAGCTGTCCCTGCTCATTAGTGGTCTGCACACTCTGTGGTCCGTCCTCTACAGTCTTTCTTCAACAGCTGTCGTGTCGTGCAGTATTCCCGGTGCAGTCTCATAGAGCCTATAGGAGATCAGTTTGTTCGTACTTATATTTATATCGATCCCATTGCTTTGCCTTTTTGTTACTCCTGCTAAGCAAAGTCTAGCTATTTCGGATTTGTTGGCACCTCGGCTGATTTGTGTTTTGTTTGCGAGTGAGTTGGACAAACGTTCTCGCCTGTAATTCTCCGGATGTGACTCATTGTGTGTGGTGAACTCCTCCGAGTTTGGATCAGCTTGTCCCCGTGTCGACTGCACAGCCACCGCCCCAAAATGACGATGCTGCCGTGGGAGATACGGGACCTGTTCCACAAGCGCTATAAGGTGAGGGAAGTGACAGATTACTCCCTTCTTGTCCTCGTGGGCTGCTTTCTTCACTCCTCCCATTTCATAACACTTCGTCACCCCCCGCTTCAATATTACCGAGTGGGCGTGTCTTTACCATCTAAGGATCTCTGAGTTTCCCGGCGAATTCACAGCAGGCAGAGTTATCGAGTGTCCCTTTGTGTCCGAGGGTCCAATTTCTTCCGACGCTTCGAGAGTGTACTCTGCCATCATCTTCGGGGTGATACGAGCAGCTAGAAAGACGTCTGGCGGTTCATCTCTATGGAAACCGTAGAATTTTCTAGCTCATACATGACTATAAGGAAGCAGAGCACGCCCTAGGAAGATATCTGCCCTTGGACCCGGTGAAAAGCCCGTGAAATCTTCTTCCTAAGCATGTCTCGTTACTTAATGGCTGTGTTGTGCAGTGATAAGGGAATCGTATTTTGGGTTGTGGGTTTGGATTCGGATATGAGGTTGAGTGTTCAAATCTGTGCGCATGCGGGGAAGAGAATCCGAACATACCCGAACAAACATTCTCGCAAACATAGGTATCGCAGGGAAAGGAACTGACCCCAGCCACCCATCGAGTGTGAAGTTCGAGCGCCCAGATTTCACGGGAGGTGATTTAATTATGGCAGATGTATTTCATTGGTGAAAACGAATGGGACTGCGCGTGAAAATAAAGGATAATTATAAATGGATTCATCAACATATGAATCGCTAACTGCAGAAAGGCATTACTTATTTCCAAATTGGACGATTGTTCTTTTTTTCTTCTTTAAGTTGTTGCTATGTGCAGGACTCAACTTTTCCTACTAAAACGAAACATGTTATGGAAACATACGCTCGATTTTATTAGCATGACAAGTTTCCTTTTAGTAGCAAACGTTTAGTCATGCACCTAGCAACAACTAAAAAAAATCTAACGAAGCTCCGCCTAGCATTTATTAAAATCCTTTGTTTTTTTAGTGGTAAAACGTTCTCAATATCCATCGGCAAAGTACCTCTCTTAATTTATCGCTTCTGTCGGACCTGGAAATATAGTGAAGTTCTAATATGATGTTCTCCGTTTCGCTCTGAACGATATCCATTCTCAATTGCTCAATCAATCTAAACTTAGCGCGCAGCCTCCCTGTCCCTAGCGGCTCCCAGCCTAATTCGCTTGACGTCCTTGTAACGATTTCTGTACGGCCGTATCAATTTTTGACGAATTGTGCACACCTTTATTTCAGTTGTACATATTATATATTGTTCCCGGTTTAAGTTTCTCTGCGTTATTTGCGCGTTGCGTATTCAAGGTGTGACAGGACGAGTGTGAAATGGCACCTCTCATTTACTTTTTCGAATTACCGCGAGTTAACATTTTAGTGCCCTGTGCTTTGGTTTATAAATGAATCATGAATTCTTCTCGTTTGCTGAGCGGATATTTAATATTTTTCACTCGCGGGAAAGGGAGAGATATGTTTGTTTTGTTCTTCTGCAGTCCTTTGCATTGGCTGAGACGTGTGTACTTTTTGAACTAAACACATGGAAGTAAAACGAGTGTGATTAGTAAGACAATGTAGACAAGTGCCAGAAAAATATTACACGAATATAAAAATGGGGAGAGTTGTTACTTAGTTGGTGGATATGTGGGCTATCGGTGTCACGTTCAATAGGGTAGTTTCCTTCATCAAAGAAAACGAAAGGCATTGATCGCGATTCGTTACCCACCATTAGTGTATTCATAATATACAAATTATTTGGTTTTAGAAAACCTAGTTAAGACGAATGGCAATGGCCAATTTTAACTGCATTTGAAAAAGGCCAGATTGGCGCCCATGCGATGCCACTCCACGCGACGTCACAGGGACCTAGATGCTATACGAGTAGATAGGAGTTTTACATCGTCTGAGATTACCAATTCATGCATGAGGCACAGAGCTCAGGGAAACATGTCTTAATAATAACATATAATAATTGCCTAAGGTCGGAAAGTTTCCTTGATTTGATAGGGCATTAATAATCCTTATTTAAGCCAAGCGCTACCTGCTAGTAGGGTACTCTGATACCTGCTAGCATCCTGCGTCGTATCAGCGCCCAAAGCCTTGCCCCAAGGTCACCTCACAGGGCAACAGCTTAAACCAGATATACGTCACACGGACTTTTCCCAGCATTCCTACTTAGCCGTCGCGATTTCGCGTACTTGAAAATTTTCACTTTTCGTTTAATCGCGAAAAATAGATATCGTCATTCGAAAATCTAAGAAAGTGAAATACGTACTCTAGGAGTAATAATCTTTTGATTTAGGGAATAAAAAAACAATAGGAAACCCCCCTATTCCGACTGAAGCCTAGTGATATCTCCGTGCTAATCGCCTCACGAGGTTCGAGGCAGCCTCGGGCTAAGGAGTCCCTTTCCGATTACCTTTGCCACCCCCTCTATAGCCTGAAAGTGCGTAACCTTAACGCATAATTTAGGATGACTTTATCCATCATCACCTAACTTAACCAACAATCAGCTTGAATCGAGGAATCGCAGGCGATCCTGAGATTTGAGAGGACTGCACATCTTATAGAGGTCACCCCCTTCGCAAATAACACGCTATTTGAACGCATGACTTCCAATACGCTTCTAACTATCGCATTCGAAGACAAATTATTTTACTATTCATTTGGAATCTCTTTCGAAGAATCTGTGAAATACGAGCAGGTGCTGTACCATCGCCCATTTTATGTTGATATTCCTTCTGCTAAAACATTCCCTTAATCGAGACAATTCTAACAATTAAAATAAACATACTAGCTATGCATTTAAATTAATTATTAGAATAAAAGTAATAACTCATTATCTTTGCTGACTCATTTAACAGGTCCTTGGTACCGATAATCGTAATACGCAATCGTTCTCAGTGTTACCATCTTAGTATTGGTGAAATTTAGGCCTGGATATTCCTCTGTTTTGTTTTCTCTGACAATTTTTTTCATCCACTTTTGTTCTGACAATTATTTTCACCCATAACCGTCGAAATGTGATGCTTTCGATCTGCAATGTGATGCTTTCCTATCTTCTTCGCGTACGACCGCGCGGCAAGTACTCCATGCTCCTGAGGCTGACTGTGTAAGATATGCAAAGAGGTCATCGGGGACATCGCCACCTCATAGTATCTCTCAATTGTCTTCATCAGCTGCTTTCGTATCTCTGTTCCCAAACTTCTGCTACGCGAGCGATTCTATGCTTTGCGGCCCACTATCCTCGCGCGCAGCTGATAATTTCTATCTCCTCATAGCAAGATGCGCTACCATCAGCCCATCAATGGCTGGCCTCCTATTTGCTTTTCACGATGTTATCACCCCCAGTGTGCCCATTCTCACCATCAAAACTTACTTAAGGCAGTGCTGCTTGGCAGTCTTGAGTGAACTTTAAGAGAAAATAAATTTGTCATCTAGACAGTTGACTGTATCACGGTATCCTTTTTATGCCAGTTCCATCAAAACAGCATTATTTAAATGACCATGTTAGTATCGGAAAATTTAATGATTAAATTTTTTAAATTAAATCTTTAAAATGATTTTTTGGTTATGTGCGATGATATTTTTTCTATACAGTGTAAGTATTGAAATAATTACAAGTAAAAAAAACCGCTTCATTCAACCAAACGTTTTGATGCATTACCGTGGAAATAAATGGTTTTAATTCAATTGTAGTATTGGGAAGGATCCATAAATATGACATTTGACAATCCTATTTCTCTATGGGGATAAATCTTCATACTACTCCGGATACTGTGTCAACAGGTGTATGGTAGGGGGTGTTAGGTCATCATCTGTTAACATGTGCACGTTCTATGTCCTGCCTAGCACTTATTAAAGACCATTATTATTCAGGAGAAACCGAATTCCTATATTTATCCGTTTTGCAAAATATAACTCTTAATTTTTCATTTTTGTCGGAGTCACAAATATAGTGAAGCTTATGGATGATGTCCTCCATGGGGCTTTGAAAGATTTTTACTGATGAAACAATCCAGGCCCAGCGCAAAGCATTCGTGTTTTTAGCGGCTCCCAATCTAATTCGTCCACAAATTGTACAACGCTTTCTGTATGCTCGTAACGTTTTTTCACGGATCGTACATATTTCCTTGGTAATTTATTAAGTTCAGGGATTAAGTATTTCTGCGACGGATCCCATATGCTCGCTGGATACTCAAGGTGGGGCCGGAGGAGCGTGAAATAGTACCTCTCTTTTACAATCTCTTTATAAAATCTTCCCACTACACGCTTGACGAAGCTGGTCTTATAACCCAAGATTATTCAGGCCTCTGCTTCAAATGTTTCTTATATGTGTTTCTTACGATAGGTTTTTAGTTATTGCAATTCGCAGATACTTCACATCATCTGTTGCCTTCATCTTAAAACCACCCACAGCATATGCAAGTGAATAATTGAACGAAGTACGCAACAAAATCATCGCCGTGAATTAGCTCGGATTAAGTTCTATTCCCCCGCCCATGGTCTCACCCATCTAATCCGATGATAGAATTTCAAAGCCAGATTGATCAATTATTTCGCTTTCGCGATATATGACACCGTCGTCAGCGCATGAAGAAATTTTACTGCTTTTTCGGGAGCATAGGTCATTTAATACCCTTCCAGCAAACGTGGTGATATCAATGTGGGAAGTTACGATTGTCTAGGAAAGTCATAATATTGCTGATAACGATCTGTTCGGGAATCTGAACTATAATCGATGTGATACTGCTCGTCGGTCTTATCTGATTCCCTTTCTGAATATCGGTGTAGCGTTTGTTAATTTCCAGTCCTTAGGCATCTTTCGCTCAGACAATGACTTCTTGAATGTTATCTCGAAGAACGGTGCAATCTCGTTTCGTCTATCGACGCGAGAAAGTGTGCAAACGAAAATGTTGGCCCAAACCAGAGGAAGAGGGATGAAAATTTTTTAGCGAAGCAGGGATGCCGACTTACAAAAAATATTGGAGGGGCCCAAACCGGGGATCTTTCCCCGGAAAATTTTGTAAGTAATGAGTTTTAAGGTTTTTAAGCAGTTAAGAAGAATCATATCATCAACATTAGAACCTTCATAACTCGAATCTCGATATCTGGACACGCCGGAGAAAATCGACAAGCCTGACACATTTTTTCCTCACACCCATAACGAATTTTTGAGGGGGTTTGGGCCCCCTCAAGCCCCATAGAGTCGACGCCACTGAAGCGAAGGGAGCAAAGCTTTTGCTTTCATGAAATAATTCGTAGATTCAAGACCCTGGTATACAGATTGAGAGCTGTGAGAATTTCTTAAAAAGTTGCATCAAACCCGAGGAGCAATCAGTTTTCTTCCCCGAAATTATGACCGGATTTATTTTATCAATATGCATTTAAAACTCGATTCATGCAAAGAATGAAATGAATTTTTGAGACCTTAACCTTGTAGAATTTCATTTTGTGTCAGGAAAAATGACAAACTTTGCTTTTTACAACTTACCTTTTGATCGTCGTCTATTGTCGATACTAGTCTACTTTCACTTGAAAATGATACTGAATATCGAAACAAGTCGACGATTCAAAGTTAAGTTATAGAAAGCAAAGTTTCTTATTTTTCCTGACTTAATTTAAAGAATGTTAAGGCCGTTTTACACGGAGCACGGAATTGCGCAGGTTATAACTGCAATCATTTCTTAAATGGCGTGGAATTGCGCGAATGCACGAACGAAATAAGAACAGGGGCTATTTTGCCATCTCACGTCCGCGCATTCTCGCATGTGTTCTAGCGATTCACCGCTTTACACGACGCAATTTTGACTGCGCCTTCGTACACGCGTCAGATTGTGCAAGTACGCGCCCCGTGTAAAACGGCCTTTAAACTTTGCCTAGTCTGAGCACGTCTTGTTCAAAGCTACCGTGGACGGGGTGCATTGATTTCGAAGTCCACTCTGATTCGGCGACATCCGATATGGGTCGACCACTGATCGATGATCGATAGATGGCCGAATTTTCGAACGCCAAAGGGTCGGATGCCGCTGCTGCACCCACGCCACACTACCCACTTCCTGCTTGAACACCCACACCACCCCGCTCCCGAATATCTGCTCCCCTCTTAATACTCTGCGCGCCCGCACTTCAATCTCTCTCTTTTTCGCGAAACGCGATACTCGGCGAGGCGATAAGGGGGTTGATGGGGGTCATGGAAGGGTTTGTGTCACACCAAACTCCCCTACCCCCCGAAAAAGACAATGATGGATTCATCTATCCACGACCTCGCGGGGTTTCACTTTTTTGCTAGTGAAAAAAAAATCAATTTTTGATCTGTGGACTTTTCACCGCAGCATCGAAAGCTGGTTGGTTCGGTTCCAAAATGATCGGGTCTGAGTGGTGAGTAGGAAAGTTGGCTTCACTCCCTTTAAGCCGGAGTTCAATACCCAGCCGTGATAAAATCTTTTTTGGGGTTTGGCCGATCCCTTACTTGAGGCATGGATAGTGGAGGGCACTTCGAATACTGCACTCCGTCCGTCGTATGGGACGTTCGGTCGTGATCCCCTTGGCACCTTTCGTTACGAGTGGGCTAATGTCTACGCCGATAAACACTTATTGCGCCAATGGCCTTGGTCGCCTACTTCAAACACCGTCGGTCCTTATAAAATTCGACGACGGGCTATGCCTCTCATTATTATTATTGTCATTGGTATTTCAGGGAAATCAATGCATTTTGTATTATCTTCACCGTGAAGGGATATTGAATTATTTTGAAAATTTGCCTGAAGCTTTTTAAGTGCTTCTACGTGCCGATTTTCTCATCAGTTCTTTCCTATTCATCAACGCTTAAAAACTTTGAAAATGGCCGTGAGATCACAAATGGCGAATGGAACGAGACTCCAGGGCGGGCTCTCAAGGATACACTCCTGGGGCAGGGCCTATAAGCGCTAGCTTTTCACCTCTACACCGCAGAGGACTGGAAGGAAAAAAGGAAGGAGGCGCCGCCGCGATAGGAGCCTGACGACGCCTTCTGGTGGGGGATAGGGAAGGAAGGGAAGGGACGAGGAATCCCGCACCGTCACAAAGGCGGGCGGGTCCTACCATCAGCGAAACCAGGCAAAGCCATTAATGTGCCAGCGATTCTAGTGGATTTTCCTATGAGGAAGAAAAATCCATCGATCAAATCGCTAGAATGACAATTGGCAGTGTCCATTCAGTTAGAGTCCATCTTCAGATGGGGTTTGGGGGGCGAATCGAGGCTCTACCCCCCGCCCCACCCTAATTTTCTCCTCCGCCGAGGCGCGGCTCAAAAAGGGGCTCCGTTTAATTCCTTTTTCTTTTCGCATTCCTTTGTGTCGCCGCTCGTGTCTTTAGCTCCCCGAGAAAGAAATAAAGACGCCCTCGCCTCGAGTGGACGGACGCGCTCTCGGATTTCTAATCTTCTTCCTACCCCTGCTGGAATTACCACTCCCGACGCCACCAGACTTAAATCCACTCGCTTCATTTCTTTTTAAAAATTCCCTTCTTTTTATTTCACTACGTTCATTGAGGTCGCGAGCGGATTATTCATCCATCTTTGTGGCGCTGAGGATGCTGGGAAATCCCCCGCTGAGAACCAATCCCCCTCTTACTACAGACCACTTTTTCAGTTTGCCCCGAAGGATAACAGCGTTGCGATCTCCACGTCCATTCATCCTTCCATCTTGATGCTTCTCTTGAGAACCGGGCGCAAATCTTCGGGCCGTTCTTATATTGGACCAGCGAAAGGCACCGGTTGAATTACAACGGGAAGCGAAGACTTAAACATGACGTTACGATTATTAAAGCTGTGATGTATTACAGTTTATGGTAGATTAAGGTAAAAAGTAGGCTCAACCCATGTATGTGCTTTAAACCCGTAATGAATGAAAATTGTACTTTGTTTTTCCACATAAATATTTATTTTATCACAACCATCCTCTCGCATCCCCTTGGCTTTTACAACCAGGGAAAGACCTAAACCCTCCCCCTCCCCTCCCCTCTCCCAACCTCCCCCAACCTCTTGATTCCCCCCACTACTTCTGGTTTATATAGTCAGGTATTTAAGACGATCTTTCATTGTACTCCTCGCCTGAGGATGACGCAGTGCGTCGAAACCACAGTTCAATTTTCATTCATTATGAGTAAATTCCACTAAGTGACGCCTCAAACTATCAACTTTGAACCCGTGTTTACGGCTGGTTGCCATTAGATAATTCCTATAAATTAAATGCGAGAAAAATGAATAACTTTGGATCTAAAAATGCCATTATTAAAAAGACTAAGCGGATCATCATATTTATAGTTCTATTATATTAATTATCATTATATTTTATTCTATTAATATATCAAATCATATCTAAATATCATTATCATAAGACTAAGCGGATAGCACATTTGAACATGATTATTAAATTCTGTATTATTTTTTTTCACGCAATGATATAAATTTCCTCGAAATATCTCGTGTGTAAAGGCCGTTTTACACGGGGCAAGTACTTACACAACCTGACGTGTATACGGAGGCGCAGTCGAAATTGCGTCGTGGACAGCGGTGAATTGCTAGAACACATGCGAGAATGCGTGGACATGAGATGGCAAAATAGCCCCTGTTCTAATTTCGTTCAAGCATTCGCTGAATTACACGGCATTTTGGAAATTAATGCAGTTTTAACCTGCGCAATTCTGTGCTCCATGTAAAACGACCTTAAGTAATTCAAGTAAGCGAAGAAAAAAAAGGTCTTCACTGAATTGAATGCTGAGTCAAAAATTTAATATGCATGGAGTAAATATAACCTCATAGATTTTTGATCGCAAAAATGCTTTCTTAGGACGCCTGTACTTGACAGGAAGATTATTCTACATTCTGGAAATTTCGTGGCCGCAGCATCTTGAGTACCTTGGCCTGAGCGCTAATTAGTGAGTGTATCTTTCTGTCAGTTAGGACACGTTGTTTATTCGAGAGATTTTCATCTGTTTATCTGGGAATATTAAACCTCGGGTCTCGTTAGTGGGAGCTCACGTCGCCTCAATGAGGACTCCTCCCTTCCCTTATCCTTCCATATCTATCTTAGGCCGTGCCAGGGGTGTGGTGATGCTCACCTTGCCGCACAGTGGTTCCCAGACGATGCATTTGTTGGACAAAAGTCTAGAAATGATTGGCATTTCATGTCTGATTGTTTATAGAGGATTTTCTATGCTGAGGAACCCAATTTTATCAGTTTCGGATCCTTCAGAAGTCGATTTTAAGCATTTTTTTAATTGTGCTTGTTTTGATTTTGAATAAATTATAGAGAAGTTTTGCACATGAGCGAGTTTCCTCCGATCATTTTCTGGTAAATTTGTGAAATGGGTTTTGTAGCATTAATATTTTTGAAAAAAACTTGGATTTTATGATTTCTATATTTGAAATGCTCAATTTTTTTATGAAGACATAATGATCAAAGCTCCGTTTATATCATTATCATAAATTGATTTCAAAAGTTACACCGGGAAATTACTTCACTTTGAAAGCAGTAAAATCTTTAGGTAGTTGCTAATAGTATGAATTTACAAGTAGTTAATACATATATAAAAACTAATGTTTATAAAATTTTAATATGTATTATAAGTGTTATCTAAATTATTCCTTCGTCATCATCATTATTTATTTCATTTTGCATTTCAAACACCTCCGAGTCATCTGCAGGAGGCTGTAGTAGCATACCTCCTTAGGTATGCTCCCAGTTTTCCTTCTAGGTGTTTCGTGTAAGCTGGATAATGATCGGATGATAATAGAAGCATATGCAGTAAGTCTTCGTTGCATGCTTTCTAGATATTTTGCGTGTGTTTCAATTCTCTGTATCGTCTACAGTCCTTGTGTCGAGCCTCTATTGGTTCTTCAGAAAATTGTCCGATGGGGAGGGGTGCGACTTTAATAATGTCCGATCCGTGAATGAGAATTTTGTGAAGAGACGCAGGCATGCTATACCATTTGTATAAGGAACAAAAAACATTGCCCACTTCTCAAGTGTACTCTCCGAACGATTTTATTTCATAGGGACTTGAGAGAGCCCTCAAAATGACGGACAGACGAAAAATCAGATCTGCATCAATACCGGTAATGCTGGACGCTAGTTTTGGATTTTCAAAAAAAAAAACGACGGTTCTCGTTGCTTATCTGGAGCAGCCAGTTTGCTCAAGTATTGAAACGTTTCAGTTTTGCATAAGGATAGGTTTAAACATTGACTCAAATTCTAATTTTATTTGAAGGAGTTTAACATTATATTTCATTATAGTATAGAAATGAAAAAAATAGTATTTCTATCAGAATATCGGACGCAAAAGTTCTTACCTCGATTAATGCCTCTTTCTTACCTTGAAATCCTAATTATCAATTACAACATTTTTGGAAACTGTGCTAAACACCGTGTACTGAGGCTTAAGAGGTCGAAGAGCCTATGCTGAAATAAAAATGCGGTACTCACTTTCAGTGAAAGTAATTATCACTATGTTTTTGTTTCTATGCATGAGCTTGTGTTTTGAATTTTCCACTGAGATTGAATTTCCTGATTCTCCGGAGAGAAAATTATAGCTATATACACCCACCATACGCAATATCAGCTGTAATCCTTTCTCACAGCAGTGATTCAGTTAAACTGATTTTTACAGCAGAATAACATTTGCTTTGAACTCATTGTTACCATCTCTTATTGTGTATGGATGATAAGTTTCCCTCATATCAGACACTCTTTTATTTGTCCAGGATAATCCCACGGTCCTGAGGTAATCGTACCGATAATACTTAGTGGTCCGCGAGGCCATTTGGAGTTCCAAAGTTCTTTTCATCCCTTTATCCAATTCCCTTTTTTCCATCCTCTTTCTGGGCGCAAAGACACTCGAACTGCCATCATTTATCGGGTGATGTTTTGTAGGATCGGATGTGGGCGAATTCCTTTTGAATGGACAGTTTCCCTATTTTCCTTTTATTCGTATTCACATTCAATGGATTGCATTTTTCTTTTCTCAGCTTGGCGTGCATAGATTTTTTCAAAATCCTCGCACATCTTATTTCTTGCTCAAATCATATCCAGAATGTTTGTCCTTATTCCACTGTTCAAATTTTAAAGAGATCATGACTTATTTTTTCATGCACAGACCCTACTTGATATGGTTTTTCGATCACTTGTCCTCAAATAATTATTTAAGGTTTTGAAATAAATATTTTCAATTTTCCACGGTTATAAAATTTATTACGTCCTAGTTTGCAATGTTACTGCATTTTCGAGTGATAGTCAAGTGAAACTTCAGTTTTCATTTCTCTTCGCTGGGATTTTTAAAAGTTGTTGATGCTGTTTGATAATTTATGGAACGGCGAAGCTTCACTGAGATAATCCATTCCACTCATCAATCAATCATGCAATGAATGTCATAGTAAGTAAATTTTATCACAGTGGTAATAGGCAGACGGGTGGATGATCTGTTAATTGAGGACGTGACTCTTAGGAGGTGATTCAACTTTGAAGACAATATTGTAAAATTGAAAACCTAGGTCGTAATAAATTTTATATCTGCAAATCTTTAAATAGCAAGTATTTATTTCCAAATGGAAAAATTCCACCCAATCCGCTTGAATCTTTGGGTTTTATTTATAAAAGACCTCAGAAGGAATATGATCCACGGCGTGATGTAAAATTTCGCTGCAAACTTACTAAGTTAATCTTAAAAGAATTTGTGCCAAAAAGGGCCGTAATTTATTTCCTTTCACCATATTGAAAAAGTTAAATTTTAACTTGAGACACCCTCATATTAAGCGCCGTTCAAGCTAGCCTGTGAAAGATGAAACGCAGAAGTGTGAACGTAATTCACCCTGCCGTATGTTTAGAAAGTTTCGCAAGTGCTGTCTATGTTGTTCCTTCCACAGAAGAGATGGAATACTTTAAATTTATGTTTGATAACCGTACTTTCTAGTAGTATAAACATTTTCGGGTGATAGTCAAGTGAAACTTCAGTTTTCATTTCTCTTCGCTGGGATTTTTTTGTAGTAGTTGATGCTGTTTAATAATTTATGGAACTGCGAATCTTCACTGAGATAATCCATTCCACTTATCAATCAATCATGCAATGAATGTCATAGTAAATAATTTTTATCACAGTGGTAATAGGCAGACGGGTGGATGGTCTGTTAATTGAGGGCGTGAAGGAGGGTTGCTGGCGTGAAGACAATATTTAGTTCGGCGTCGTCCACATGCGCCTGTCACTCGCGCCCCCTCCCCTTCTGCTGTCTGCGGCAAATATCCGCATCCGACGGAAGACGGCGCTCGGAGCGGCTCCCCCTTCCACCTGTGCGGAGCGGGGAAAATGCCCCTAAAACCTATAAATATGATACAAGAAATTAAGCTCAAAACAGAAGTTGCTAAGAAATTGAAATCACTGTCTCCCGGCGGACGAAACTGATGCGAACGAAAACAATGACGTGGTTGTAAGCCCGAGAGTTATTTTCATCCATATTTTCTAGATCGCGCGCCAATGGAAACAGACTTTTTGAGCGGCTCGACATTATATTTTCAAATCCTTTTAAGGTTTAAATAGCTATATAGCTTTATACCTACAGCCAATGGTGCTGGTTTGATGTTGTAGCAGTGTGCGATGCGATACACGTTGTCGGGGATATTGACTCTTCTGTATGGTATCTGCCACCACCCCAGCAACTTGCAGTTTTTCGAACTTTAAATCAATAAATTGATTATATGTCTTCGTGTCTTTTGAGATCTATTTAAGATATTTTAACGCATCATCACTGTATTATCCACGATTATGAAGGTCTCATCGTTGTGCTCTTGCATGTGGAATTTTTCTTGTCGTGAATGACCCACCGGTTTCCAAGATAACATTGTTATGCTAACTTTTTTTAATTCCTAATATTGTTTTGAAAATATTTAACTGTATTAAAAGATACTGCAGCCCTTATTATTTGAAAAGGTCGATGTATTGTCTCATAGATTAAGGAACGTGATCTGTCTGAATCATTCACTCTCTCAACAACGCTCTCGCCAAACGACTGAAGATACTGCAGACACGAAATTTCCTCGATATGTATTTCTCATTTCACGTTTTCGCGCACTGAGAAAGTATTTTTGCCAGTAGCTATTTATTTATTTGGTTGTTTTTTTATCCATAAAACATTAATTTTTTTACTCACATAAGTAAAAGATTCGAATTCTACACTGGTCTTTTTATTTCGCTAAGTCAATTACTCACTCTCGAGATATTTGGTGGAAACTCATATCATTGCATAGAAAAGAGAAATAATCTGTTTAACTCTGAAGCTCAAATTACAATGCGACTCGTTTCCCTCTGATCATTGTATTTTTAGATCCAAATTAGTTCATCTGTCTCTCGTTATAGCAATAGAAATTACCATAGCAACCAGGCGTAAACACGCGTTCGAAACAAATAGTAATGCCAAACCTACTTTTCTCTAAACATACCATAAACAGTAATTCACAGCTTTAATAATCGTGAAGTCATATTAAACGTGTTCACAACCCGTCGAAATCCGCTGGGGCACTTTCACTGGTTCTGAGATATAAAGTAGAAGGATAGAATGTCATGTAGAGGTGGCGAGGTGTACTTATGCAGAGTGTTTGAGAGCATAGTAAAAGGTATTTGAGTGTCCTTAGTGAGTGATCTCCTTCGGAGGCGAGGCAATGTGGGTGGCATTCGCTTGTTTTTTCCCCTTTTTCTCCAGATGGAAGGGTTGGCGGGATCATTAATTACCCATCATGCCGCGCGGGCGCCTCTCCGTTGATTGGGAGTCGTCCGCAGAGCCCCAGGGCGAGAAGTAGAGGCCCCTGAAGGAGTCGAGTGGGAGGGGGCGATGATGGGGGGACGGGGAGAATGAAAGCGACTCGATTTTTCGGCGTTTTTGTACTTATAAGAAATAGCTACACGTCAGCACAACTGTACTTGACGAAAATTAATTAGTGTTGATTTTATTTATTTATTTATTTCCATACCACCAGAAACGGCTCTATACGGCCTTTTACATCGGGATTATTAACATGTTAAAAGTTTAAGGTCCACAAATAACCGTACCCTGGATAGGGGTAACTTAACCAGGCGGGATTCGAACCCGCGAGATAACATAATAGTTATACGTGAACATAATTGTGTCATCTTACCGTAAAATTGTAGATTGGAGATTTGACCCATTAAAACCCAATGTTGCTTCTAAGCAACATCAAATAGGTATAAATTTTCTGCTCTATTTAGGAAACATCTAACTAAGCATTATTTTGTGGTGTAAATTGTAATGACGAAATATATAGATGCCACAAATATTATGATCGAGTGAAAAATTTTCAAGTTTTCGAAATGAAAAATCTTGAAATTTGATTAATCCCAGAAACAACTCTGGGTTAGAAAGGGTTCAGCTACTTTAATTTCTGAGCAGTGCCACAGTATTCGAGAGTAATTATTGTTGATTTTCATTCTATAGATGATTACATGGGTGCATGGTAGCCTAGTAGGCAGAGCACTTAGCTGAGTAATCGAAGGTCCCGGGTTCACATCCCGAGTGAAGCCGTCTGACATCCCCAAATCAAATGCATCAATGTGTGAGGTGTCCTAGGCAAAGGAATTGTCCCTCCTACAGTCCTACCACGAATGTGTGAAGTTCCCATGCCCGTGTCCTAGTCTGGGTTGAGCTATGCCCTCATCTAATGAAACCAACCTTCAAGTTGAATCACTGAGCGAAGTAATTTTGACGCTGGTAATAATCTAAACAAATTACCAAAAACATCCGATTTTTTCTTTCAATATTTATTTTCATGTATTTGTTGAATGTTATAAACCTACACACTTCCATGGAGGAAGAGGTCTCGAGTTTCCAGCCGGGTCCAAGGGTTTTTCTGCACTAACGTTTCGAAGGCTAAGCCTGCCATCGTCTTCAGGGTGAGTTCATTCCCCCTGCCATTCACCCTGAAGACGATGGCAGACTTAGCCTTCGAAACTTCGGTGCAGAAAAACCCTTGGACCCGGCTGGAAACCCGAGAACTCTTCCTCCTGTCTATTCGCCGGGAAAACTTTAGATCCTTCATTACACTATTCCATTCTTAAAAAAGCAATCCTTCCTTAGTTCTCCCCGGAATCCGCTCCCATGAGTAATTGCCGCGAGATGCATATCTCTAGCCCGGCCACACCCCCGCCACCTCGCCCATTTTCCCCTCTCAAGCGAACGCGCAAGTGTCGTGGCTGGCATCGGACGCGTCTGCGATTGCGCACCAACGGAATCATGGCATAGGTGTGGGGGAGGCGTCTCTTTTTGGCACGCACCTCCAGTCAGCCCCACTTCGAAATGAATCCCACGGACGCAGCCATGTCTCCCGCGAATGTTATCGCCTTGGAAGACGAACGAACGAAAGCGGTGAGTTTCCCTCAAGCGATAAAAGTACTCAAATGAATGATAAGCCGCACTCAATTCTCCAAACATACGCACGCCTTAATTTTTTAGTACATACTATATGCAACTAGACGGATGGATATTGTCGCAACGCCTTCTGTCACAATTCCATCGAGTTGTTCTGAGAGGTAGTATGCAGGGATGCCGACTTACAAAAAATATTGTGGGGGCCCAAACCGGGGATCTTGTCTCGGGAAATTTTTTAAGTAGTGAGTTTTAAGTTTTTGCTTAAGATTGTGCAAGCACCTCCAGTCAGCTTCTTCCCCCCACTTCGAAATGGATCCCACGGACGCAGCCATGTCTCCCGCGAATGTTATCGCCTTGGAAGACGAAAAAGAGAGCGATGAGTTTCCCTCAAGCGATAAAAGGACTCAAATGAATGATAAGCCGCAGTCGATTCTCCAAACATACGCACACCTTAATTTTTTAGTACATACTGTACAACTAGACGGACGGATGCTGTCACAAAGCCTTTTGTCGCAATAGGGTAGATTCCTTCATCCATGAAAACGAAAGGCATTGATTGCGATTCGTTACCCACCATTAGTGTATTCATAATATACAAATTATTTGGTTTTAGAAATCCTAGTTCAGACGAATGGCAATGGTCAATTTTAACCTCATTTGAAAAAGGCCAGATTGGCGCCCATGCGATGCCACTCCACGTGACATCACTGGGACCTAGTTTCTATACGAGTAGATAGGAGTTTTACATCGTCTGAGAATACCAATGCATGCATGAGGCACAGAGCTCAGGGAAACATCTCTTAATAATCTCCCATTAAAATTTCCTAAGTTCAGAAAGTTTCCTTTGTCTGATAGGGTAATGATAATCCTTATTTAAGGCAAGCGCTACCTGCTAGCAGGGTACTCTGATACCTGCTAGCATCCTGCGTCTTATAAGCGCTCAAAGACTCGCCCTAAGGTCACCTCACTTGCGGCAGCGGGAAACAGAACGACATCACACGGGGTTTTCCCAGCATTCATACTTACCCGTCGCGTTTTCGCGCGCTTGAAAATTTTCACTTTTCATTTTATCGCGAAAAATAGATATCGTCATTTAAAAATGTAAAAGCGTGAAATACGTACTCCAGGGGTAATAATCTTTCGATTTAGGGAATAAAAAAATATTAGGAAACCACCCTATTCTTGAGTTGTTAATCGCGTCCTGTGTGTAGATGGCAGGGCGCGCGGCTTCACTCAGAAGCCGAGACACGGATCTTGTTGTTAATGGACTCTTGCTTCCTTCCCCGGGGCCCTCTCTTCCTCTTTAATGAGGTACTTCTTCCCCCTTCCACACTTCCCCTCGCTAACGAATCTCCATCGCCTTCTTTATCATCTTCTCTCTCATTCGATCTTCAACCTTACTTACTCTCCCCCGACTCCTGTCGGTTGCGATGAGAATTTTTTTTTTTGCTTACTGCGGAATATCTCGTCGAGATGGGCGTAAAAGCACTGAGGATACTGTTCGCGCAAGCCCACAAGCGTTTATCACGGCTGTAGCGGGGAAAACAAATTCGGAGAGGGTTAACTGATGAACCCTGTGACCACCCCACTCGCTTAGGCCTTAGTGTAAATCGCCTTTCTTAATTTCCTGCGCTAGCTCTAGGTAGCGAAATATATCAGCCACTCTCGCTATGATCGTTCATTCTAATTTCTTAGCGCCATGTATAAAATAAGATGATGGCGGGTGACTTCACTACCTTGGTTGTAACAGATCTCGAGCGTCTCCATGGTTACGTGGTATTGTGTCACGTGACTTGCACATATCGACTTGCTCACTATTTCTGTGAATTCAGAAAAACCATTCAGTGAACTTTCATTGGTGAGTCGAGCGAAAAATATTTTATTATGTCACATATCATTTCTATATGTGCCTAATTTTTCTTTCCGGGTCAATGTTTTGATATTCCACGTCACGTGATTCATGTGATGGGTGCGCACGTGTACAGATGAGTGTAATTCGTCACCCACCCGCAAACATATGTGCTAAAATCCTTAAGCTCAGCGGTTGGCCAATGTTATCCTTGGGTAAGGCTTTCAAATACACTCACCACTGAGAGCATGTTTTTTTAAATGTTCCCTCCATTATCCTTTCCACGTTATCACTGTTTCTGTGAAAGAGTCCTGGGGTGGGGGAAGAGTCCTCACTTATCTCACGTAAAATACAAACTAGCAAATAAAATTACACGGCCAATCCGCCTCTTTTGTCTTCCGAGTGCGTCTGCACTGCCCATTCTTCTCTTTGGTGTTCGACTCCTCGCTTCTCACCCCATTCGTACATTTATTTGCTATTCAGTGTCCAGCACCAAGCCTCGAATGCTTCTGTTATTTTCTGATCCCTTTTTTTCTCGTGTTCCATGTTTCTGATTGCTAATGCCGCTGTCCACGCAAATTTTTCCTCATGGCCTATCTTAATATTCTTTGTGCTCATTTAGAAATATAAATCTACACACTACCCCGATGCAAGCCGTCTCAATAGGCGTGTGGCGGGGGATGTTAGGTCACCAGCTGTTACCCAATTAAAAAGGAAATGCTATTTCGAAGTATCGCCTAGCCTTCATTAGAGTCCTTTGTGGTTCGGGCGAAAAACGAATTCCCACATCTATCCATTCGGCAAAATATCTCTGGTAATTTATCGTTCCTGTCGCAACTGCAAATATAGTGAGGTTCTAATAATATGTTCTCCGACTCGCTTTGAAAGATATCTTTTCTCTATTACGCAAGCAATCGAATAATTGTAATCCTAGAACGCAGCCTCCGAGTCTCTAGCGGCTCCCAGACTATTCCGTTTAACATATGTGTAACGCAGTGAAATTCTCTGAAATTCGGAATTTCCAATTCTATCACCTTTTTTTGTGGACTAGGGGCGATCCTCACCCTTCAGACTGCCGTGGGTTCACCCTTTCCTGAGCCTACTCCAACCCTCTCCCGCCCTACTCCACCCTTCCAGCCCTATCCACCCTTTTCGGGGGTACCCGTGACCGTATTTCACATTTTCCCCAAAAAACGCGAAAAACCCCTTCTCCGAAAGAGGTTACACAAGGCACGGTGTCTTTTTTTTTTACTGCTGTAAAGTGGGCATTTCTGGGATAGGGACCCCTCCCCTCCCCCCGTCCTAAGTTGGCGTTGATGAATGGCGCTCGGATTGGTCCGCAGGATCACCCCTCCCTCCCTCCCGCCCCTTTAACCTCCCCCCCTACTCCACCCCCCGACAGCCGAAAGGCCGACTGCGAAGGCCCCCTTGCTCTCCGTCCGTCTTCCTCACTCGACCGCCGGCAGGCCCACGAGCAGCACTGCCGAGCCCAACACACACACGCTCAAGTCGGAACACCACCACAGCCAACCTGCCTGCCCCTCACCCGTGTATTCTAAATTGTGCCGTTTCCAACGCTGGAGCGTGTGTTGTGTCCATCTCTCTGAATTATTCGCCTGAATTTCCCCTCGTGTCGCAGTGGTGTCTCCGCGTCTCCTCCTCTTCGGCGGTCGCCTCGCGAATTGCAGCCTCCCCGCCGAACACAACACCACCGTGCAACAGTTGCCGGATGCCTTTTGATGGACTGCTCTTTTGCACTCCCATCCGACTGCTCGTTTCTCCGCAACTTCTCCAAGTTCTGCTCGCATCGCTCTTTCCACGGCCGCATCACCGACGACCGGATGATGATGAACACTCTTCTGGACTGAAACGAAACGCAATTGGTCTCAGCACAGAGCGACGGGAGCGCTGAAGCAGAGCGGAGTATTTGGTGCCTAATTTTCACCTGAATTTGTCCCTTGTGCGTTTGTCATCGAGCTACTCCTGTTATTCACCAACGGATCCAATTATTGCGTCTCCCTTCCTGCGGCCAGCTCAATAGTGTCGCCCGGACAAGGGGTGAGAACCGCTCTGTTGAGTGACCCTGCTTCCAGTGATCAGCAGGGACAATGAGTTGAGTCACGGAACTGAATGAGCAGAGTTCAGTGGGAGCTTGACCACCCGTTGCTCTCATCCGTCTCCTCTTATCGCTGAGCGACTCCCGTTCTTTCGTCAGTGATCCTTTGATTCGCTCAATCTGCGCTCATTTCGCGGCTGCCTGATTCCGTCCAGATAGTGTCGGACATCGCCTGTTCCTCAAAGTGATTCTGTCCCATATTACTCCTGAAAGCAGCCGCAACATCGAGCAACCTGAACGCTGGAACGGCAAGAATCATTGCTCGGTGAGTATCAGACTGCTCTTTCTTCCCTACCCGATTGCTCTTTCCAACTAAGACATCATTCTCTCATAACTGCTTACTATAAATATCGATTTCCAATTTCGGTACCCCCGAACTCACTCGCTTGTTACTCCGCCCTGGATATGGCTGAATATGGACCGTGTTAGCCTAGCAGGAAGAGATGTATGATATTAGGTTTTCCCGGCATATCAGGTGCAGAAATGTTTCTCGGGTTTTCCACAGGTTGATGTTGTCCATGTCTCCCGACGTTTCGATCAGCGACTTGCTGATCATCCTCAGGGGATCTTCCGAATGCCGTTCTTCGAAATTTGTCCAGTAGGTATATTTACACTCCATCCGAGGTCAGGTGTAACCTGATTGGTTCACTCGTGTTGTGCTTTTACCGCCATTTTTGTTGTATATAAGGGACTTCATAATTACCCGAGAAACTAGTAGGAAGAGAGCTTGGCTGCTGATATAAGGGTACTGGATTCACATCCCGAGGAAGTCCTCGGGCGGCTCTGTTTAAGATCTTCAGAGTGCGAGTTGCCACCCAACACCCGGAATGTTTCATATTCAAACATCTTCGGCCAAGCCTGAGGAAGGTAGGCTCTACCATCACCAATCCAAACCTTTGGGTTGAATCACAAAGTGAGTGAGTTGGGGATGGACAGTCATCTTGTCTGTTTTTGAACCCACACTTCTTCCGGTTATCCGGTTATATCTCGCAGTGGTGATCGCCTGCCACTACCACGAGCAACAGTGGTCGACCGGAGTCGACTGTTCCTGTCCATCCTCTCCCAACAAACCACTGTCCATCCCTCCACACTCGGCGTCCCCCCCCCCACCCCTCACCCACTACCACGTATCGATGTATAATCTGAGGTTTCAGGCGAGATGGAGTGGAAGCGGAAGCTAATGTAGAAGCAGGAGCAATTTCCACAATTTTAAATTTATTGGTACTACCGGTTTCGCTTACAGCATCATCAGGTACAAATCGTACCTGATGGTGCTGTAAAGCACTCCACTGTACCATAGGTAAAGCACTCCGGCCGTCGAATGGGCCGTTAAGCCGTAATCACTTTTAGCGCCTTTCCTAAAGAGCATCGCATCACTCTCGGTGAGCCGATCGTATTTTGTCTTTCTTCATGACTTGTTTAAAACTTTTTAATCACGTTTAAATTTCCCAAGTTTATGGAGTGCACTCTCAGGTATCAAATATTAAAGATATGCCTCATGGAAAACATGAGATAAATGCTTAATATACAGACTGATGATGACAATTGTCTACTCTGCGTAATGTGGCAACGTCTCAATGAAATTTTCAACATGATATCGTAATTATTAAAACAAGTGATGCGTTTGGAAATGGACTGGTGGAGAGGGAGGGCAGGCCAGCGCCGGCACCGGGTTTTTCTCCACGCCTCGTTTCCTTCCTCTCTTCTGACGAAATACCGCAGCTGTTGTTTTCCTCCTCCAAACATCCCACTGTTTTCCTGGAGTCCTTATGCAGTGCATGCAGTTAATGTGTTTTGTTTGCCAGGCATTTTTATCGCCGATTATCACATTGCTCATCGCTAAGTAGAGGCCAACAGAGAGTTCGTTGTTTACACCACCGTGGTGAACTCCACTTAGAGCGAATATAATCAAGAGTGAATTTTAGAATCTGTGCATGCGACTTAGTTTTCAATGGAAAAATCCCAGGTTATTCCTACCTCTCTCATAATTCTACGACTGATTCTATCGCGGATTGGCTGATTCCGACAATGGCATAGTTTGATTTGAATTGCGAAGCTAATTTTAAATTTACGAAATTTACGATTTTTATCTGTTTACGTGTTTTGTATTTCGTTGAAATTGTTTTTCATTAAATTTGATCTTCACGAAGTAGGTGAGATGACAAGATAGTAATAATGTAATAGAAAGTATTTAGAAGTATTTGATTTTCAAACTTTATCTTGTTTCCATAATAATATTGAATGTAGAGCTTTCATCGTTACCCACATCGTTATGGTTACCACACATCAACCTTGCACGGCATATTTATAATTACAAGAGTATAAGTGCAGTTACCTGAGTTTAATCACGATAAACATGCCATGAATTACGAGATAAAGTGATCGTGCTTGTAGTATGAAATAAAATCGTAGTATTCCTTTTTTTCTCATGAAGATCCTTTGCAAGCTCCACCTTAAAACGTAATTGATGATTAATGGTTTATTGTCGATAATTAATTTAACTTCGTCGAATCGCATCATGTGTCTGATATACGAGATACTTATGTAATCTTTTGAAATCGTCTTCTTAATGGAACTCTCCCAAGATGTATCTCAACTGCTTCTGCAAGCATCTCCATTGTGTGCAATCCCTTTTCATAGTCTCATGTCATGGTGATAGCCAATATTATTCCGCCAATTTTTCCTTTCCCTGCTGTGTTTCCTTGTGATCTTCCTTCAAGGCAAGGCATACAATTTCTTCTGATTGTATCCATGCCATATATATTCATTTCTACCACTACTCCTCTCCAAAGCCATCTCTGTTCCTCAATTTCGATGTACATTTCTTCATCTTCTGACTGCGTCACTGATTTTTATCTTTTTCGTAATCACAATCGCCGATTATCACATTGATTATCGCTAAGAAGAGGGCATCAGAGAGTTCGCTGAGATTCTCTAAAAAAAATTTGAATTTTGAATCTCTAAAAAAATTTATTCCTCATATAGAGGGTATTTTCAGGGTTAATTCGGTGAAATTCTAGCATACTGGTAAATTGAACGGTGATGTATATATATTACAATGGTAAAATTAACTTTAATTTGCTAAGGTGCTCATCCATGCTTCATCCCTGTACATAACCATATTCAACAGAAGGCAATTAGCGTAAAGTTTCGTCAATTTTTTTCATCTCAGTCCCAGAATCGGTGTGCTTCACATTCAGCAATCTCACCAGATTTAGCCATTGTTAATAATTAATTTATGGATTAAAATAGATGCATACTGAAGTCTCTTTTTTGTGGAAGGGCGGGACTCACGGCGACCGCGTCGTCGGCATCTCCTCACTCGCAAGGTGTCTTCCGCATTCATATCTTTGGAAATTCCCAAATTTCAAATTTTTCGATAATATACTGGTGCACTTTTTTCAAATACATGTAGAATGTCAGAGTGACAATCAGATAATTGGGGTTGCGGGTATAAAAACATTTTGCAAACATGGATTTCACATCATAATTTAGAAAAGATGTCTTACACTCCTTCCATGTTTAAATAAAATTTACTCCCTGGTGTTCCAAGTTAATAAAGAATTTGCAGTAAGTGATGTTACATTCTAGAATTTTATAACGCCCTGGCTTCAAAATATCCTATCGTCCATACTAAACCTCCTTTCCCATCGTTTTGTAATCCTTCCTTAAACGCCACCCCCAAAAAATTCACCGATTTTTAACCTCCCTTAAGGCCGTTTTACACGGGGCACGGAATTGCGCAGGTTAGAGCTGCATTAATTTCTAAAATGGCGTGGAATTGCGCGAATGCATGAACGAAATTAGAATAGGGGCTATTTTGTCGTCTCACATCCACGCATTCTCGCATGTGTTCTAGCAACTCGCCGCTTTACACGACGCAATTTTGATTGCGCCTTCGCAGGTACGTCAGATTGCGCAATTCCGTGTACCGTGTAAAACGGCCTTATAATCACTCTCATCGTTTTTCCTTGATTTTGTTCTATTTTTATCGTTGTATCAAATTTTTTTACACATTGGTCCACCAATTTTTGGCCTTTTTCGGTGGTGAGAAATGATTCATGTCACTTTACCCGTTTGCCTTCATATTCCCTTTATATCCTTAGGTTTTTCCCGCGTTTGTTTACATCTTTTTGCACTTGGTGAATGATTCACGTTGCACTTTTACTAAAGCATATTCCTACGTCCCTTTTGTTACAATTTGACTTTGTTTAATTTCAAGTGTAACTTGACAATGTATTTCTCCACCAATACTTAATGTATGACGAGGGGTTAGATGGAAGATGGGATTTTCTTCTCCCAATATCGCCCAATAAAGACGAATAGGGTAGTTCCTTCATCAAAGAAAACGAGATGCATTGATTGCGATTCGTTACCCACCATTAGTGTATTCATAATATAGAAATTATTTAGTTTTAGAAATACCAGTTTAGACGAATGGCAATGGTCAATTTTAACCTCATTTGAAAAAGGCCAGATTGGCGCCCATGCGATGCCACTCCACGTGACGTCACAGGGACCTAGTTTCTATACGAGTAGATAGGAGTTTTACATCGTCTGAAATTAGCAATGCATGCATGAGGCACAGAGCTCAGGGAAACATGTCTTAATAATCACCTATTAAAACTGGCCAAGGTCGGAAAGTTTCCTTCGTTTCCTACTCTGCTGCCTGCTAGCATCCTGCGTCGTATCAGCGCTAAAAGCCTCGCCCCAAGGTCACCTCACTTGCGGCAGCGGGAAACAGAACGACATCACACGGGGTTTTCACAGCATTCATACTTAGCCGTCGCGTTTTCGCGCGCTTGAAAATTTTCACTTTTCATTTAATCGCGAAAAATAGATATCGTCATTTAAAAATCTAAAAGCGTTAAATGCGTACTCCAGGAGTAATAATCTTTCGATCTAAGAAATAAAAATATAATAGGAAACCACCCTATTATTATAATATTATTATTTGCCTTAGGTAGACGCCATGGTGTTCGGCAGTCACGTTACCAGCCGGAAGCATCTCGCAATTCCATTGTCGACTTCATTTTATTCTATCGAGGCGTGCGATTAGGTTGATTTGGTGGGACGTTATGTGGGGGTTCGTCACTGCAAGGGAGGTCGCCTCGGGCAGTGAGGTCGGGCCTGGCTGAAGAAGTGGTCAGAGGCACACGGCCTCCCTTGGCGCACGACACTTGAGCTGCCCGCTCCAAAGGAGACGCCGACGTCATTCCCTCGACATCAGTTTCTAAGCGTGTTCGTGCATTCGTTCCATCCTCAGTGCCTTCACCATGGAGCTTGCTCACTCTGTGTGTCAACGTAACGTAGAGACAAATAAGTTAGTCATTGAAATTCTGAAGTTGCACTGGAATTGCGTTTTTTTTGGTGTTTCATGATATTTCATTTTCCCCCGTTAAGTTGTTAATTCGCCAATAGTGCGTAAAAAGCATAAATCAGTAAAACTCTCGGATCAGGGACATTTTCTCATCCATTGGGTAGATATAGCGTAGAAACCAATAAGCTTTTCTTTAAAATTCTGAAGTTGCATAGGAATTATGTTTTTTTTGTTGTGTCATGACATGTCATTTTCGCGTGATAAATTGTTTATTCGCCTATAGTGCGCAAATAGTATAAATAAATAAAACAGTGGGATCAGGATATTTTCTCATCCATTGGGTAGATATAGCGTAGAAACCAATTAGTTAGTCGTTGAAATTCTGCAGTTGCAAAGGAATTGTGTTTTTTTTGTGTTTCATGATATGTCATTTTCCCCCGTTAAGTTGTTAATTCGCCTACAGTGTGTAAAAAGTATAAATTAATAAAACTGTGGACTCAGGGATATTTTCTCATTGATTGGTTACACATATCGTAGAAACCAATGGGTAAGTCATTGAAATTCTAAAGTTGCATAGGAATTGTTTTATTTTTGGTGTTTCATGATATGTCATTTTCCCTTGTTTAAATGTTAACTCGCCTATAGTGCGTAATGAGTATAAATCAATAAAACTGTCAGTCAGGGATCGGAAGTCAATAAAAGTCAATCAGGGATCGGAAGTTGGTTGGGTTAGATCAGGGCCGGAACTAGGAGTTTTGTCAGAGGGGGGCGATGATCAGTTTGCCACCTCCCTTCCCCAAAATTGAAATGTAGTACATCCGTAAGCAATTATTTTGAGACGCTGTAGTTGAAATTACGCACCCTATGTTTGCTTTCTTAGTTTCATCAATATTATTGTTTCATAATTTATCAAATATTAATTATTGTTTAGTAATTGAAGTATAAAAATTAAACATCTTTTTT
The DNA here is from genome assembly GCF_921293095.1 of Ischnura elegans. Lineage (NCBI taxonomy): Eukaryota > Metazoa > Arthropoda > Insecta > Odonata > Coenagrionidae > Ischnura > Ischnura elegans. The sequence continues at coordinate 124,147,289 of NC_060248.1, forward strand.
CAATAGACTTTTATAAATTGTCGCCCCATGAAATCCGCCGCCCGGGGCACGTGCCCCCTCTCCCCCGACTCATTTCTGGGCCTGGGTTCGATTAGGGCGGAGCTCACCCGAGAAAACTCTGAGATGGTCAACAAAACACCATTAACCACTCGAAATTTAATGGTCGTACGCAGCATAATCACTGGTCAACATGATTAGTTTGAATAAAAGATATACAGTGTCCGGCGTGATACGGTGGAAATCTTTGATATTCAGTTTATATATAATATTTGATATTCTCCTTTACAAACCGCGCTCTTTCCTCCCCTATATAGAAACACATAAGGTCAATAAGTTTACTTCATTGTATTGTTATTTGTTTAAATTCATTACGTTTGATTGTGTTTGTGCTTATTATGTTTGTTATAACGTGCCACTATAAAATGGCAAACTATGCTGTATGTGGACAATTTGATAAATAACTTATTAAAACCACTTGTCTGTTTCCACACACTTTTATTTACACCGACCATGGTTTCGGCAACTTGTGCCATTATCAAGGTATTAATGATGATGGCACAGGTTGCCGAAACCATGGTCGGTGTAAATAAAAGTGTGTGGAAACAGACAAGTGGTTTTAATAAGTTGAATGATTAGTTTGATTTTCACTCAGCTTTCATGTGAGCTAACGTCATCCACTTTTAGCCTTGTCTTATAAGTGCTGCGGCAAGAAAGTTGGTTGGGATAGGTTAGGATAGAGATTACCACAGAAGTGTGAATATCACACATTCAGGAAGGGCGGTAGTTCCTCTCCCTGGGCTACCTCGAACTTTCACTTTGGAGTGTAGGAATGCGGCTCCCGGGATTTGAACCCGCGGCTCTTCGGTCAGACCCCTAGCGCTATACTCGCTTGGTTACCACAATAGGGTAGTTTCCTTCACCAAAGAAAACGAAAGGCATTGATTTGCGATTCGTTACCCACCATTACTGTATTCATAATATACAAATTATTTTGTTTTATAAATTCCAGTTTAGACGAATGTTAATGTTCAATTTTAACCTCATTTGAAAAGGGCCAGATTGGCGCCTATGCGATTCCACTCCACGTGACGTCACAGGGACCTAGTTTCTACACGAGAGGATAGGAGTTTTACATCGTCTGAGATTACCAATGCATGCATGAGGCACAGACTTCAGGGAAACATCTCTTAATAATCAACTATTAAAACTGCCTAAGGTCAGAAAGTGTCCTTCGTTTGATAAGGTATTGATAATCCATTATTAAACCAAGCGCTACCTACTAGCAGGGTACTCTGCCACCTGCTATCATCCTGCGTCACAGTGGCGCACATATCGTCTCCCAAGGTCACCTCACTTGCGGCTGCGAGAACCAGAACGACGTCACACGGGGTTTTTCCCAGCATTCATACTTAGCCGTCGCGTTTTCGCGCGCTTGAAAATTTTCACTTTTCATTCAATCGCGAAAAATAGATATCTTCATTTAAAAATCTAAAAGCGTGAAATGCGTACTCTAGGAGTAATAATCTTTCAATGTAGGTAATATAAAAATAATAGGATACCACCCTATTCATTCGGGGCAGTCCCTTGCCCTTCTTCCCTTCCACCTGTCCTTCTACGATAGTCTTCATCAGGCCATCGTGCCTCAAAATGTTGCTAACTAAGTTGTTCCCTCTTTTCCTTAAAGTTTGTAGGAGGCTTCTAACTTCTCCCACTCTTCTTAGTACTCCCTCGTTATTTACACGGTCGATCCATTTTATCTTCATCATTCTTTGGTAGCACCACATGCTTCCGCTGCTAATGCCTCCACTTTTGACTTCTCTGCTGCTGTCAACGTCCAAGCCTCGCTTCCTTAGAGATACTTGCTCCTTATATACCATCTGATTGTTTCCTTACTTCTATACATGTATTTTGTGCTTTAAAAAAGTAGAGTAAGTGCTCTAATTTTAGGTTGGATTTCATCTTCGCTAGTTCTATTCTGCTGACTATTACTTTCTTGTTTCGTCGTCCATCGCTGGTTAATTTTCTCGTGAATACCCCAGCGTTTACCCTCTATAACCCTGTGTTGCTTCTAAGCAACATCAAAAATGTTTAAACTCTCAGCTCTATTTAGGATATATCTGCACTAAATATTATTTTGTAGTGTAAATTTTGATGGCGAAATATTTAGCTGCCACGATAATTATCATTTAGTGTAAAATTTTCAAGTTTTCAAAATGAAAAATCTTGAAGTTTGATTTCTCCCAGAAGCAGCTCTGGGTTAGAAAGGGTTAAAGAAAATATTCTGCATTCACCTTAGCCTACCCTTCTCTTTTTCCATCCCTCAAGCGCTCTTCACCATCCCCTCGTCGTCTTGTCTCCCCTCTCCATGGAAACCCGCTCCCTCGTCTTTATCCCTTCCATCAGTGTCATATCCTCATCCACTTCCTTCCTCGTTCCTATTCCTCCCCGCCCATATTTCATTCCTCCTTTCCTCTCCATTCTCATTTCCCAAATGCCTCTCCTCATCCTCCTTCCTCCGCGTCCATTTTTCCGTGCCATCAAGTGCTACGCTGCATAAAAGAGCTACGACACATTACTCTTTGCGAGGTGTTCATTCACACCCCAACGCAGAAATCCTCTCATAAGCTCTCTCGTGGTCATTAACACATCCCTCGTGGACGCAATTCTTGTTTTGCTGTGTCCATATCCCTCCAGAGTCCTTCCCTAATAGTGTAAATATTGCATCTTGATAAGCTTGCGACCACTTATTTTCCTGCTCATCTTCATGTACCCATGCTGTATAATCCCGAGGAAATCCGCATCAATTTGGTCTTTCACATGAATCTCTAAGCATGTAATTTCCCAAGCCCAATTAAAATTTACTGGTATATAATGTGTTGTCAAAATTAATCGTCTATATATCTATTATTTTTTATTTAACGTATACCTGTGAAGAATTACACTCATGTCAGCCTTCTCCAAAAAAGTTGGTAGTTTAGTCGAACATCTACGTAATACTGTGCGAGCCACCTAGGGTGTTTGGCCACCTATCATGAACATGCAGCATGCAAGAGTACCGCTACATGCACACCGCACGGTCATAGAAATATTACGCATGCTAGCAAAATATACATGCTTATCCATAAAAAAAACTTGCTAATGGTTAGTAATTCCTAGAGGAAATACATGCAAGGTTCGAACTATGGAAAAAACATGCAATGAGTCATCCTAGCGAGCGACGCCATTAATCCTATCAATTGAAACAACGTTGCTATCCTTAATAGTACGAGGGAAGAATGACATTTTTACAACGTATCTATAACTGGCTGATTTTTTAAGTTTTTTCCTTATGAGGGAACGTCTGAAGACTAAATGTATTTTAATTTTCTCTCGGATTAGCAGATATTAAAAGATATCTCTTTCGCCTCATGGATTTCTTTTTCCATATCTGTCGTCAGGAAGCGTAATCTCACTCTTGGACGCTTCTGCATTAACATTAGTAGCGAGGGTTCGCTTTCTTAGCCTTTGTCATTGCCGTCAACTTCGACGTTTAAGCCCTGATTTAGTTATAAACAAAGAATGTGTGAGTCAGGAATTCGAGGAATACGTGTCCGTCCATCCATCTGTCCAGTGTGTGTATCTTAAGCTACGTGTCTCAGCCAAATGGTTGTCTCCTGTGAATTTCCATTTGGTTTCAAAACTATTTAAATCACCTCATTACGTCATTAAGCAATGTCGGAGGGTATGGCTGAAGGTGGGGGCTAATAAGGGTTTGGGATGTGGAAAGGATTGAAGGGACATTTTGGTTGTTTGTTCCTGCGTTTTTTTTAAATACTTGACCGGTGCGTCGTCTTATCTTCCTCTCGTGCTCCGCAAAGGGACCCTTTCCCTCTATGTAATAAATAATGAATTTAAAAAATTGTTTTATTACTCCAAAAAAAATAATAAAAAGTACAGAGTAGAATTAATTACATAAAAAAGGAGTAACTTTAGGTAGCAGCCGACCCCCCTATTGGGGCCGACGGCCCTCACCCCCGGGGGGGGCACCGTGATGTTGATGCCTCCCCCCCTTTGCCCCGCGGTCCTCCGGACGATCGCTTGCGTGTGTGTGTGAGAGTTGCGTGGCCGCTGCCATGGCGACCAGAGGTGGGTGGAGTGGGGGGTCTGCCGTGAGTTTCTTCCCGCGGACATGTCGCAGAGCATGATGGGAAAGAGAAGAAGAAAGTGGAGCGAGGAGGAGGGGAGGGGGTTGCGGTGTGTGTCCGTCTCCGGTGGCAATTCCATCTCCACCCCCCCCCTTTTCTTTTCTTCTCCCCCACCCCCGCCATAAAATGGCCTCGAAGAGTGACGCGCGGATGGAGACCGCAGAAGCAGCAGCAGCAGTTGTGGTGGTGGGGGGGATGGGGTTCGAGCCCCGTGTCCCGCAAGGACGCCAATTGGCACGGATAATAGACGCGGGCGGCGCACTGCCCCTACGTCCTTCCTTTCTGTATCTATCTTTCTTTTTTTTTCTTTTTCCGTCGCTGCGGTTCTGTCATGGGGGCCACGATCCCTTGCTGCAATGATTTTTCACTTCGATGAGATCATTATTCCCCCAATTGCGAACGCAGATTGCTTAAACCTCTTGGTGCCGTGATTATGCTTCTCAGCCGTGTAAAGTGCCACGACCCGAAATATGTCACCGTTGAGGTTGTTAGTTGTAAAAATAAATAATCATGCAGCAAAAAAAACTCTTGAATCCAAATTCAGGACTGTAACTATACTATTTTAGTAGTATAGTTACAGTAGTATAGTTAAATAAATATACTATTTAAAATTGATATAACAAGAGTAAAATTTAAAAAATAGCATGTTCACATATCAAAAAATGAGCTGATAGAATTTTTTTCTCGAGGGTATTACATTTTATTCGAATAAATTTGGCATTACAGTGACTTTCCTAGTAGTTATCACTGAGAGGGCTTAAATACCAACCACTGGCATGTAAAAAACTTGTTTTCGAAATTTCTTCAATTTTTCCCCTTTCATCAATAAAAATGTCCATAGTCTACTTCGACTCGTCACAGAGGTATAGGGTTCGAGCCTCGTTAGCCAAAAGGACCCCCCCTTCCATCATCTCAATCGCTAATTCACTCGATTTTTTATGTACTCTTTTTTTTAATTGCTGCGGATCACGATCGCATTGAAGTGGGAAGGAGGTGATATTTCATTTCTCTTTCAGATCTCTTTGCGTATAAATGTTTCAAAATCAGTGATGCATTTATTTCGACTGCATGTGAATGGATCGTAGAGGTCTGAGTCTTTCGTTAGGAATTCTTGTATGAAGGAGACCAAATGGTTTGGTTCACTGGAGCGTAATGGCGATTGTCATGGTGGTACAGGCGACTTTTACTCTTTGTAGAATAAAATAATAAAATATTTTCTCTGTAAATATTGGTCCGAGCATTGAAACTTTTTCATGAGGAGCTTGCCACTGCTTCACAACCCTCATGAGCAAGCCTAACGCACGCGCAATACGAAATAACTCGTCGAAAACCATGTCATTGAATGTCGTGGTCCGCTGTTGATAATATTAAGAGATTAAATAAATCAAGGCGAAAACTTTTCTATCCCTCATAAAATTTATTTGCGGCCGTTTTCGACTTCTTAAGGTCATCCTCGTGCACAACTCAAGAGCAACCAGACCGGTTCCGCCTGACAGTGCGATCAAGCGAATAGAGTCCGTGATGAATGAAGATCGCGTTGATTTTGGGACCGTCTGCTCCAATGGTGAAGTGTATAAAGGGGCATATCTGTTTACGCTTAAGTGGGGTGTGAAGGCTAAACGAATTATAAAATGCAATAGTTAAAAATAATGGTCGAATCTTGCACATTGTATTCGATCACTTGATTTCAAAATCGAATGAAACAGACTATTTATGCTGTATATATGAAATCATGGTTAATTTTCTAATCTAAAACAATGTTAATAATCTAAGCGTCCTGGTAGCGCAACTGGTAGAGCACCTGGCCGGCACCCAGAAGGTTCTGGGTTCGAGTCCCAGTCAGGCCGCATTTTTACCCTCTGATTTCTTGCTTTTTTCCATCTACCACAGCACCGTTGTCCTCGTCCTTTTTCCATTATATGTTCCTATCCCTTTCTTTCCTTATCCACCACACACGTTTTTCACACAAGTCGCCACAGGCGAATATACAATCATAATAACAGATAGAAATTGAAACAAAGAGACAGAAACATAAATACAGAACGATGACACAGTGTGGCGTGGAGATGGAATGAAGACCGAAAACACATGGAAAAAAGTTCACCTGAACCGGGAATCGAACCACATATATATATAAAATTATGTTATGGTGAAAAGTTGAATGTTTCTTTCTTATTGTTACTTTTTTATTATAATCGCATGGCCTCGGCGACCTTAATTATTGTGGCCGTCGATCTGATTGTGGTGTGCGTTGTGAATGTGTGTCGACATTTTCTCCTTGGTAGCACGCGAGAGAGGGGTGGGGGGTGGTGCGGTGGTGGTGTCTCTGGCCGGGTGCGGCTCCGCTCTGCTCCGTTTCCCGCTGCCACTCTCTGCGGCGGCATGCAAGATAACCCGAGTACGGTGGGAGCAACACAGACACGGGAGTCGTCCGAGGCTGAAAATCTTTCTCCCCCCCCAGGCACAGAGATCTCTCCTCTCCACCCCCCCCCTCCCTCCCCCGTCTGCCCCCGGGGGCTGTCGCTCTACACACACCGCAGACCTCCTTCCACGCCCCCCACCACCCCACCCCCTGGCCCCCCCTCGCGACACGGAGGCCACGGCCTGCGGCGGAGAGACAGTCGACAGCTAATCTTCACCCGCGCGACGCTCACTCCGACCAACCACACACTTCGCGAGTGGCTCTGCAAAGGTCCACTTGGACTGGACTAGGATGTGTGGGATTGTACTGTGGAACCACCCGATGTAATTAAGTTGCTCTGGACGACTGGACACCCGCGAAAATTGGACGTGGCGACGGATTATCAAAATATTTGTGAATGCGACGTCTTAAAGTCTTGATAACATCACGTTTTTTAATAGTGTTTGATGATTTTTTCGCGGAACAGATGTCAGTAGTACGTCTCCGTCGAGGATCGAAATTGTCAAAGTGCTACTGAAGGCAAAGTGCATTTGAAAGATCCGAAAAATAATCCCGAGGCATATTTGTGATTACACCTGCTGGTTGGACAAGTCGATGTTGAACGACATATTTTCGAATGCAATTCTCCTGCTAGCGTGAGGAAGGGTTTACTTGCAAGTGCCACTGAGAAAGGATTTACGGACGGATACTTCATCGTCCATCTGCCCGCATTGGATGTTGCTCGCATCGGATGTTGATGTTGCCGCTGATTGTGAGTGAGTGCGGCCACCCCTGAGTGGCTGTCAGTGTGAGTGTGGCCGGCCCTATCATAAGTAACGCGTCGTCTCCGTGGGATGGGTGCTTCGGGATGCTGGCCACCGAGCACCACCAGCAGCAGCACCCGGACCCCTGCTCACTGGATGCGACCACGCTTCCGCACCACCAGGTGGGTCACCCCGACAATTCAATCGCTGCTGCCATGGTTTCCGCCTTTCCATTGAGCTGTTTGATGTCTGATGACGACAGTTTCCCTGGTAATCCCGACAGTATGTTCGGGTCAGGAGTGCAGTTCGATGCCAGATTGGTCTGGATTTACTCACCGTATTGATGGTAGCAGTGGCGCAGCGAGGGGGATTTTGGGGGATAAACCCCCCCCCCCAGAGCTCAGACATTTTTTAAAGTTTTATCTATTTTATTTTATTTGATTAATATTACGTATAGGATAGTGTAAGGATTAATAAAAGATCCCTCAGAAGGCCGTAAAACTCACAATTTTTAACCATTTATCTTAATTTGTTTCTCTGGTAGGACCCTCGTATCTCCCGCTTACCCTGGCAGGTATGCCATACCCCCAGACCCCCCAGTATTAGTTGCCTGAAAACTCCCCTAGCCTTATTTCCTAGCTGCGCCCCTGAATGGTAGAATCGGTCTTTATTTACTCGAGTTTGCCCTGATTAGCCAAAGTCGTCTTTGTGGTTTGGGAGTGGGGTCCGTGAAGAAGTCTCATCCAATCGTTGGCGGTAGCTGTCCTCTCTATTGATGTTTATCGGCGCTTTGACCATTTCTATTGCCTCTCGAATCAACTTTGGGAAGTATCTCTTTTCCTTGTCGATCACTTAACGCTGTAGAAACCCGGAAACCTCGACAGCATCTACTACTCATCTCGAAAGCCTTCGCAAGAATAAATATGCTTTAGTCTCGTCCACGTCTCCAATGTGCCTTTGCGCGAATGGATTACGGCGTTGTCAGCTCTATGTCCTTACTTTACCCTCTTGAGGAAAATTACTTCACCCTAATATAATTCAATTTTAATAATTTTTATAACTTTTGTTGCTGCTCAGTAAATACGAAAGAGTTTATTCCGAGTGATGGAAATATCGTATCTTTTAGTGTAAATTCCAAATATAGGTTTTGTCATATTTGGCAATGCTGTGCTCCATTCGCACTATGAAGAGCCGATATGAGAGAGACACATATGAGCCATTATTTAAATGGAAACATGGAACGCACTGTGTCTTTACTTAGCCTGAGAGTTAGTTACTAACTATTATATAAGATTAAACTTGTATAGATCTATTTTATTGCTATACGTATGCTACCACTTACCAAGTCTTTCTTTTTCACATCTTTTTTTTACCTGTCCCTAATATTTTACTCTAAGTATTCTACTGCCGTTCTTGTCGTTGTCGTTACTTGTCGTTACATCAGACCATCATGCCTCACAATTTGGCCAATTCAGAGGGCACATTTACGTATATGTATGTATGTATGTATTTCTTCGAGGCATTTGCTTTATCCTCAGGAGCTGAAGTGAGGAATCGTCATCGCGTTATCTTCTCGTACTGGTTTTTGAATAATGCAAAATATATATTGACTTTAGCGTAGTCCTCCATTACTCTACAAAAAGTGCGAAATTCCGGGGAGGAAAACTTTTGTCTTAAATTTGACTTAGGCGGGGATTTTAATCCGGATATTCCAAAGTGCGCCGAATGCTAAGCGTCGAAAGTATTGAGGTGCCATTTTAAATTGCAAAAGACGAATTTATACACGCATTATCGTCACTATTATTGGTATGGTCCACTTCATATCGCCTTCAACGTCTCCATTTTTTCGTGAGTTGGAAACGCTTGCCATCAGTGATGACCTGGTCTGAAGTCCTACAAGCTGTTTTACGCAGCACTCTCGCTCAGTTCTCTTAGGATCTCATATTTTCATACCTAAAAATTTCTTAAATCACATATGATTCATCACCAGTTCCGTATATTTCATTTAAGCATGTCGTCCTTACCTCATACTCGCGCTGTACGATTTTTCTCAACAGATCATCGTGTCTAAAAATTTTGAATATTAAGGCGACGCATCACTCTCGCTCTGGTTAAAATGAAGTCAGTGCAGTGTGTACACTCTAGCACACTGTTATATTCAACTTAAATATAAATATTTTACCTCTTATAAAATACCGAAGTATTAATTTCATTTTAGAATACACATAAACGTTGAATAGGTTGTATTTAATATGCCCTTAAAATTTGAAAGATCGTCGCTAAAAATTCAAGGAACCAGGAACGCTTAGGTGGAATGGATAGGAAAGATAGATTGTGCGGGTTTGACGATTCCAATTGTTCTCTCGTCTCTCTTCTGGTGTTCAGAATACACCTCTCTTTCTCTTGTGAACGCATCGAGTGTCATGATTATCATTTGTCAATAGTCCGAAGATCGGTTTGACGCAGCTCTCCATTCCTCTCTCCCATCCACTAGCCTTTTCATTGCGACGTACTCCTCCTCTTTTACATCCTTTATAACCTTTTGTCCTATGTAAGTCATTCGGGGCCGTCCCTTGCCCTTCCTCTCTTCCACCTGTCCTTTTGCGATTGTTTTCATCAGGCTATCATATCCCATAATGTGGCCAGCTAAGTCTTCTGCTAAAGGTTTTTAGAAGACTTCTCTTTTCTCCCACTTTTCTGAGCACTTCTTCATAATTTACTCGGTCGATCCATCTTACGATCTTCATCTTTTTCGGTTGCTCCACATTTCGAATGCTTCCACTCTTGATTTATCTGCTACTCTCAACGTATACATTGGGTGTATGTATCATGTAAATCGGAAGTACATCAGCATCGCTTAGGGTTTATTGTGGGAGGTCTGTTGATGTTTTCCGCCATATGTTGGCGATTCGCTTCGGCGGTTGGAGGAGCTCTCCCTCGGGGGCCGAGTCGGATTTAATAAGAAATGTTAGTACGACAGTAGAAGACTTAGAGTAAAATATTAGGGACAGGTAAAAGAAAGATGTGAAAAAGGACTTGGTAAGTGGTAGCATGCGTAAAGAAATAAAATAGATCAATACTAGTTTAATCTTATATAATAGTAAGTGACTAACTCTCAGGCTAAGTAAAGACACAGCGCGTTCCTTGTTTTCATTTAAATAATGGCTCATATAATGATACGATATTTCCATCACTCGGAATAAACTCTTTCGTATTAACTGAGCTGCTACAAAAGCTATTAAAAATTATTCAAATTGAATTGTATTAGGGTGAGTAATTTTCCTCAAGAAGGTGGATGGAAGGAAAATTAATTTAAAAAATTATTGTCATTTCATATTGAGCAGCCACTAAATTTAAATCACTTGACCTGATTCTTTTAATCATATATATTGCATCTGCTGCTCATCGCATATTTAAAAGGGTAGAAATCGGGTAATGAATCCGCGCGCCGCAGGGCTGACTCTGCGGGCGTGGCGCTCTGGATCTCCCCCTTGTCCACTCCGACGCCGCGCCGCCGGGAGGAAGCGATGCTCTCAACGCCCAAGCCCAGTGTCTAAAGGCCGTTTTACACGGGGCACGGAATTGCACTATCTGACATGTTTACGAAGGCGCAGTCAAAAATGCGTCGTGTAAAGCGGTGAATTGCTAGAAAACATGCGAGAATGCGTGGACTTGAGATGGCAAAATAGCCCCTGTTGTGATTTCGTGCATGCATTCGCGCAATTCTTCGCCATTTTAGAAATGATTGCAGTTCTAACCTGCGCAATTCCGTGCTCCGTGTAAAACGGCCTTAACATTTTTTACTTTAAGTTAGGAAAAATAAGAATCTTTGCTTTCTATGACTTTACTTTTAATCGTCGACCTGTTTCGATATTCAGTATCATTTTCAAGTGAAAGTAGACAAGCATCAACAATAGTCGACGATCAAAAGTTAAGTTTTAAAAAGCAAAATTTTATCATTTTTCCTGACGTAAAATGAAATTCTACAAGGTTGCATTACAAGGTCGAGAATGCATGGATGCGAGACGGAAAAATAGCCCCTGCTGTAATTCCAATCTACTGTTCTCGTAATTGCAAAAATGTTTACATTGCTAACCTGTGAAATGACATGCCCCGTGGATAGTATTCATCCTCAAATGTCCCTCACGTTCTAACCGGGACTAATTTCTTTTGACACCGGTGTCGTCCTGAAGGTTTCTATGTAGAAAATTTAAAAAAAATGAAACTATTGGGAATGGTTCATATATTTGTGAACATTTAATCGTATATGTAAGAGTTAAACCTTTTAACCTTGACGTCATTGCCTTTAGGTGTCGTAATGAGTTTTCTAAAAATGACCGCTCCTTACAACGTTTCGCATTTCACTCAAACGCATACTTTTACGCACGTGAATGTAAGCCACAGATGTGTGAGTTTAGCGCGCACTTGCGTTAAATTCACGCATTTGTGGCATACTCCGAACCGATTTGGTGTGATGACTAAAATGTTTGCTTCGCATCCCGCGTGTCCGGCTTCAAATTAAGAAGATGGTGAAGATATGTCGGAGATAGTCCGATTCCTGCTTGAGAACTCAAGGAAGTATCCACCCAAACGCTGCACTCCGTCCGTCGGATGGGACGTTAAACCGTGGTCCCCTTGGCGAATTGAGTTGAGAGCAGAATGATGCCGACGCCGAGTTTCTCTCCACCCATCCTTCTGATATACTTCCAATTTGGCGCAAGCGACCTCGGCAGTTTGTCGCCTCCTATGAATTCCTACCTGTCCACCAATATGCCGGTTGAACCACTGAATGATAATAATAATAAAAAATCGTCTTTTTTTGGGCGAGATTGGGAACAGAAATTCTCATCTTCCATCTAACCCTATGTCATACATTAAATATATATGCAGCGCATTGCATCGTCAGGTTATTCTTAAAATTACATGCAGTCAAATTATAACAATAGAGACAAATCGACGGCTATGTTCTTACAACACGTATCTCAAATTCGGCCGGTTTGATATAGGTATCTTAAACAAAGTGTAACAACATTAAAAATTAAAATACAAGCAAGCAATACCAGCCCTTAGTTTGCAAATGAATGCTTCTTTTTCAGTCTTATGAATTTTGGTTTTTAATTTCAGTGTAGAAGTAAAAGAAATTAATAGTTTTTTAGGTCTCCTGAAAAGTTGCTATTTTTGAGATACGTGTTGTTAAAACTTAGCCATCGATATGCATGATTTAAAAAAAAAACAAAAAAACGCAAAGTGAACAAAGTTACGTTAAGTTAACAAGATGTGAGCAAACTTGGGAATAATCTAAGGATATCAACTTTCGTCCTTATTGGAAAAAAAACCCACTCGATGAATATCTCGATGAATATCTTTTGGTCTCTACCCTTGACCAGTGACGTGCAATTCTCGTCACACTATCAGTGACGTGCGATTTGGGAGACCGCAATAAAACAAAAATTCATAAAACGTTGCAGAGTCATTTTTATTGCTTAGTTTAATGTTTCTTTGACTTCTCAACTATTATAAAATTTAATATTATGCATTCTCAATACGAACTAACTTTTTCAGTAAAAATTGTTATTTGAAACGGGATGAAAAACTGATATAAAAGCACTTGAGTTGTTATTATTATCCTAATTTTTTAATTGAGTACTTAATTATCCACGTTATGCAACTAAAGATGCTACCTTACAAATTATTAATTACTATTCTTGAAAAATCACTAGGAATTTTTTTTGACAACTTTTTGAATAATTTCCACCAGAATTACGTCTATTGGTTCTTCCAATTTAGTGACGTGAGGTCTCAAAGACCGCTACTAAAATTCAGTTTCAAATGTTCAGAAATAAATAATAAGTACGTTAAATTTTAAGAGTTCTATGTCCTTGATATACAAAATTATGGCGCTCACGAGGAGTATAGATATTTCGAAATAGCAATTTTGAAAACATTCATAATTTTAGAAACGCAGCGGTCTCTCAGACCGCACGTCACCGGTTTAGGGTCAAATTTGGCGACTCTTTCTTGCATTTCTTCTCAATTTCCTCCTTGACTTCATTCCTGAATGCTTCGGACGTGCTCTCGTCCCGTGGGTAACCTAGGAAAAAGCGTCATTAATTTTAGCGTGCGCTCTCGTCAGCCGGTCGTGTCCTGCGTATAAGAGGAGCGGGGAAGCCGCTCCCCGCTGCACCCCTTTTCCCGCTGCATCCCTTCCTTCCGCACCTCTGCGGTCGCCGTGACGCTCTCGCTTTATTTCACGCTCCCGTCCGACGCAGACGGGCCGCGATGCTCTTGTGTTTTTTTTCCTTTCGCGGGAGAGAGAGAGAGAGTTCTGGTTGACCGCAGATCGTTCCTTTCTCCGTCTTCCTTTGTTGTCGAGGGAGGGCGCCATTTCCTATCCCTCGAAATATCCAACTCCCCTTTTCACCCCCTTCACTCGAGAAACTTGATCGCTCATCCCTTTGCGAGAGTGATATGTGCTCTCTCTATCTCCCTGAAAGCAGCCTCTGGCCCTTGTACAGCGGGTGGCTCGTCAAAAATCTCCCCTTTTTCCGCCACACGAGGCGGGAGACGGTAGCCGATTGCGGAAAAATTATGTGACCCACGGAAGCAGCGAATAAAATATGATCTCTGAACTCTGAAATTCGAGAAGATTCCAAAATTGCTCTATGCCGTCCCTTTTTCGTTGATGCTCCGCCCTCACCAGATGTTCACATGGATTCGTTTGGCTCGAGATCTTCATCATCCCAGGGGATGTTCGGAAAATCATCGCAACGTGAAGCGAGTTTTGGGAAATGTATGCTATCCTGAATCCGAATTTACCAATTTTTCGAGAGAAAATCCCCGTGTCTCTCTGATCTCAATATGTTTTCCAGTTTGAACTGAATGAAAATTCTTTCGATAAAACAAAATTTGATTTATATTTCTTCCCTAAGAGTCTCCTTTTTTATTGTTTTGAAGCATTTATTTTCTTGCTCTCTCAGAGAATTTTACCTTCTTTCATCCTTCTTTATTCCTTCCTAAAACAAAAGTTTCAATAAAAATTGCCTTATCCAATCTAGACAGCGGATAGCCGGTTCTCCATATAACACGACTTATCCCGCAAATGCGTGCGAGGTTTGCGAAAGGGTAGAGCGGAGAAAAAGCAGTCGGACAAAAAATTACGTGATCGATTGCGGGACCAAATAAAATATGACCTCTAGTCTGAAATACGAGATGGGGCCTATACAACTGGGGATATCCTGACTTTTTTTCGTGGAAGCCAAGCCGACCATCTCCAGATGGTCGTGGCTTCAATTGCCCTGATGATACCCTGAATTACCCTTGAGGAGAATAATTATGAAAGTAAAAACAAATATAAACGAGATATGGGATTAATACAGTGTGCTGACCCTGGAGTTTCATATTTTTAGGAAGAAAATTTTCACTCGTTCTTTCGTGCAGCTATTCTTGGTCAACCAATGCCCTTTAAAAGCATTGACAATCGCGATATCGCCATGGTTACAGTTTTAAGTGCTCGAAGTTGCTCTTGCTAATTTATGTGTAGCTGCAACAAATTTTCGCGAATTTCAAAATCCTTGACTTCAGTTAAAAAAATTTTCTCGATATGATTGAGATAAATACTAAATGGAAGTGTATGCAGTGCATTCAATGTAGACATAGTTTTTAAGTTTTGTAACAACTATGGATGCGATTACTGCCGAAATAAACTGTAGGTACTTAAAATAGCTATTTGCGAAATTCGATGCCTCTATTTGTAATTCATAGATTTGGTTGTAGGAATCAAATATTTTTAAACCGAGCAAGCATTCGAAAAATATTTATATTGTTCCAGTTGTTTAAATATAACAGAAGCATTTAATTTACGGGGTAATATTTTTCTGGCTATAACAGATTTTCATACACTTTATACAGATATTTTGAATCGTTTCTTGAGGATTGTGGTGTGGAGGTGTGGCCTGTTTTATTTATTTTTTATTCGTTTTTGGGGGGGGGGGGGGCAGCTACCTGCTTACGCAAACACTTCTCCTTCTCAACCCCTGCCACCCACTTTAACCGTCGTCGTCTCGTGACGGACCGCTGCGGATTTCTTCTTTCATCTCTTTCGCGGTCACACCCCCTCCCGTATTCCTTCCCACCCCCCATCGGACAAGGAGATCACGCAGAGGCAACCAAGCAGTAGTCTCTTGGGAGGGGGGGGGGGTCGGGGGGAGCTCGTGAAATCATCAACCTCCCTCAGTCCACTCACTCCGCGTCCTCCAATCCCGAACTTAATCTGAGCAAATGCATGACGGTACTTTTCTTGCGGTATTCGTCCAACTATTTTATTTATTTATTTATTGAATCATTCTAAAACAGCCAAAACGCGTAACTAAATCCTTCACAATAATCGCCTCTAGAGTATGGAACTCCCTACCATCCAAAATTAGAAATATTAAATCCATACATGCCTTCAAAACCCAGGTGTACGATATCTTAATAAATAACCCTAATATGCTGTCAGTTTAAAATTGATTGAAGTAAGTCGGTGTTAAATCGAATGGCTCAAACATATGGTTGCAAAAAATTGAGTTTAAAATTGTGTTAAATTAGAGTGTTATACTAATTTGTTATTTATTTATTTATTTTTTGAAAAATACAGTTTGTTTGACACTAGTGGCACCTGAACGCTGAACCTGTATAAGTTGTAAAATAATCTTCCCAAACATATTCTTGGCTCAAACATATTGTTGTAGAAAATTGAGTTTAAAATTGTGTTAAATTATAGTGTTATATCAATCTGTCATTTATTTTTTTGAAAATATTGTTTGTGTGACACTATTGTCATAATAAATTGTCGCCTTAATTTCTTGTAATAATTAGTCAGTTATATCGCAGTATGATATTTTTCCTTTCGTTAATATTGTTTTGCCGAATTGTCTGTAAGTTAACGGCGGTCTGCAACGAGTGAATCTTTTGTATTTCTTTTCATTTTTTCTTTTCTTTTATAAATTTAATGTCATTCTGAACTTGTAAAAGTTTTACAATAATTTTCTCATGGGCCACAAGGCCCACGAAATAAACGAATTTATTATTATTATTATTAGGAAGAGAATAGGAATTTTAGATAGAACGAAAGGGGTAGGCCTTACTGTGAATGTAAGAGAGCAGTGTGTGAAGTGCGGGGATACTATTAGTAAGTACACTCTGTAATCACTCCATGCAAACTTACATTGATTGGTTGAATGCTTCAACAATGATGATAAAATGTAATATTATTATTAATCTAAAACTTGTTATCCTGGGATTCTTCAAATCATTCTGTGGGGCTGCGGGGTGCCCCCCGCCAAATACCTTCCTCCGCCCGCGCGTGAGTACATATCTTGGAGCGGCCATTTTCTCTTTCCCTCCCATCATCCCCTGTGTCATCTGGAGCGCGACACCCCTCTCCCCCTTCCCCTTCTCCATTCTGCCACCCCTCCCGTTTCTGCAATAATTCTACTCCATTCCCATTCCTGCTTCCACTGCACTCATGGCGACAGTGAACAATCTACTGGTGAGGAATCAGCCCCCGATTCCACATATCTTAAACCACGACCTGTTTCGTAAATAGGAGTGGACAGTGCGCATATGATGAAAAGTTAAAAAATAATCCCATCAATAGAATAAAATCTTTCCTTCCGGGAATTTCGTTCGGGGGTAGTCCAAAACCAGGGGAGGAATTTTTTAATAACAGAGGTTTTTAAACTAATTTTAACCCTTTTCATGATCAAAAAAGCTTCATTTGTTAAAGAAATATTTTGTGAATTCATGATTTTTCAATATTTTGTTTTCTTTTATGAAGGATAATAATTGTGTGTTTATATTTAGGGGGGGTCGGACCCCCCGGACCTCCCCCTGGCTACGCCACTGTTTACTGAAACGGATTTTTTTCAATGCTCATTTATATCTCGATATGCCTGAAAATTACGTTTCTTTCATTAGGCCGCAACTATAGCATAATTATTCTGTTTTATTTTCTCAAAAAGAAAAGGGGAGAATAATTGATATTAATGTGAACTTCATCGACGTCTGCCTGTATAAAAACATAGCTTAAAAATGAAATTATTTCACTGTTTTGTGAAATAACCATTGCATAATTATAAATTATCTTTTTTTCCAAAATAAAAAGTGAAAATGAATCTTGTATTGCTTTTTTCCTATATTTTAGCCCAGTGCGGCACAGAGCCGTTTGAAGAAAATATATTATTTTTCCATGAAGGGAGATTACTGCGTGTATCTCACATTTTAGACGTTGCGGATGCTGATGCAGTGGGCTGAATAGCCCTCGGACCAAGATTCTCAATGCGGCCGTGGCCACTCTCTAGTTGTCGTTTATTTCGAAGCCTGAATGTCGGGGAAATTCACATTAATTGCCATGATGAAAAATTACCCTGGATGGGATTTGGCTTTCCAGGCCTCTGCGCTGACCACTACACTATCCAGGCTGTTTACTCTATAGTTAAAAATAATAATATTTACTTGTCAAATATCAGTAAGATGAATGAATATTTACGTGTATCTTGCACCGCCTCTCTTTGATATCATTCAGCAAATGCCCCGCAAACGTGCGCCACCCACTTGACACCACTGAGATCACGTAACCAACGCCCTCAAAAAATGTTTCCCTCGAACGAAATTTTCCTGTGGAATTAAATAAATGCAATGTGAAAATAATATGTTTGTCGATTTCTGTCGGCACAGAATTAATTATCAATTATGGAACTAATTCTTACGCTACATTTATTTAGGATTTATTCTCGGGCTCCTTACCAAGTTATTGCCTTCGTTAACGCTAATGTTTCGAAAACGACTCGCTTCACATTTTTTGAGGAGTTATTAAATCTAACAGTGTCGTATTTCTTAATCAGATTTCAGTCTTGATGCGGCTAGATAAACACGCCTTGCAAATTGGAAGCGAGTCGTTTTCGTATTAGGCGGGAATGAAGCCAATAACCCAGGGCAGAGCCCTAGAAAAACTCTTAAATATTATAAATATTAAATTAAATATGTATAATAAAATATTAAATTAAATATAATTCGTTTATCATGATTAATCATTATCAATCCTTGGACTGTTTTGTACAGCTTTCAGATCAATTCTATTACGTGCTAATTGTTACGCCCTCACGTACTTCTCTTTGACATCCGTTATTCCATGTTCCGCGCATTTTATTCGAGGCCTAATTTATTCGTCCTTTCCATCCTTGGTCGATTCTCTTCTTCACTCTACCCTGTCTGATGATTTAGTTGTTCCATTTTCTTCTTATGGTGTTCAGCAGACCTCTATTTTTCTCCCTCTCTTCCCAAGACTTCAACATTTAATACGCGTCCCATCTTTGCGATATTCATCTTTTTTCTGTGGCACCACATCGACAATGCTTCCAGTCTTGATTTCTCAGATGCCATTTCGCTCAATCCTTTTGCCTTGATGAAATATTCTTAAGATGTGTCCTTGCATAGTAGTTAGGAAATGTGGAGGGATGGCCAATGGTTAAAATTATTAAAAGCTGATGCAATTTTTAAGATTCGTGAAAATTGCTTAGTTTTATCATCCAGTTCATCAATTTTCGGGAAAGGGTATAAAGGGTAGGGGGCTTGGCTTCTGACCAAAAGGAGCTGCTTTCAAATCCCGGTGAGTCATTGGATAACGCACTTCAAATTCCACGTCGTTGGAGGTGGCCCTTGGGAAGGAACTCGCCTCCCTTCCCTGAATGTGTGATATTCACCCGACTAAGTCGGGGCTGAGCTCTACCTTCACATATCCGAATCAAAACACAGGCTGAAACACTGGTGAGCGAGTGAGTTTGAAAATGCAGTGTGCAGAGTTTTTTTTGGGTCTGAAATTAATATTATCCAGTCAAGGGCGGTCTGGCCAGGTCGGCTGGTCAGCAATCGCCGAGGGCCCCTACCTTAGGGGACTCCTACAACGCTCCCGTCTATCGAGAAGCGTGTGTTACAGGTGTATTAAAAAAAGACTCGGATTACCAAAGGTTTTTTTGTAATTTTAACATTCAGATTTTTTATTAGTTGCTTTTTTTACAACATACTCAGAGTAAAAAAGTATATAAAAATAAAATAAAGGTGTTAGACGATAGAAGAGAACCTGATTGTTTTTTAATGCAATTCGGAAACGTTATTTTAGAGGGTTTTTTTTAGGTTTTTGTGCAGGATTATATTCCGTAAATTAATTATAGAACCATAATATATTCTTGAATTTTATAAGCTATGAAATTTTCACTTTTCATTGTATTGCTTCTTGCAAAATTGCTATTTTTTTATTAAATTCTATAAAGTTTTTAAGAGCCATTAGATTAGCGTCAATTTCCATATTTGGGCATGCAATTTCCTAAAATTTTGAGGGGGAGGGCCCCCTAATATGTAATAATGTAAGTCAGTAAGGCCCCGAAAAAGTGAGATGGGCCCATCATGAGCTCCATGAGGGGGGGCCCTGATCGCCCCACACCCCCCCTGTATCTGGTTCATTTAGAAAACGCGTGATGTTGTCGCGAAAGTAGTTAGTCCGCCACCCGCCTCGTTTGACAGTGTCGCCCATGTGAGCGCGAAATGAGGCGACAAACCTCCCCTTCTCCCCACTCCACTCTTCGGATGGGGAGGGGTGGG
Source organism: Ischnura elegans (assembly GCF_921293095.1). Lineage (NCBI taxonomy): Eukaryota > Metazoa > Arthropoda > Insecta > Odonata > Coenagrionidae > Ischnura > Ischnura elegans. The sequence goes on from NC_060248.1 coordinate 124,167,274, forward strand.
GATTGGTAGGGAACGATTTCGAGGCAGATATATTCGTCTGTTTTACGGCGGTAGGGTTGAGTGATGACCAAAATAGCGGCTGTAACGAACCTCTCGAGTTCACACGTCATTTCCTCAGCCCTCATAGTAGTGAACACACGGTGACTTTGGGAGAAGATTTAGGTCCTCTTTTGTCGTTGAAACTATGAAAATTCTAGTTATGAGGTATGCATTTGGAGTGAAAGGCCACAAAAAAACAATTGCAGCAACCAGATACGGCCGACAGTTTATTGAATATACTTATTAAAATAGTGTTCCCTTTTTAGGTACGAATATAAACCCCGTTCTTTACTCAGAATTGTTTATAACTGTTCAATGTTGTCGCAATTTAATTCAATGCACACTAAAAATCATACACATTAGGATTTTGATTACATATAATAGTAAATATTTCTATCTTTTCCCAATTCCCAGAAAAATATCGAAGTTTCAGGGTTGGCTTTGGTTTTTGCGCAGCCATGTTTGTGCGATCATGTTTACATTTATTTCGAGTCCATAGCAACAATGGTCCCTCCGCCATATTGCAGAGGGTCGTGCTTTGAACTTGCAGCGTCAACTTCAATTTTCACGGAGTTCCTACCGTCGCGTCGTGGAAATGTAGCTGAATGGTTGGTGAGATTGCTTAAGTGTTGGTTTCTCACCCTGTGGGTCGAGGTTCATATCCCATTTAGCAATAAGACGGAGATGTTTTCGCAGACTGCCAAATCCCCACTTGAGTGTTTTGTGGAGGGCACATCGATCACAGTACTCCGTCCGACGTTGAGCCGTGGCTCCTTGTTGCCTTCCGTGAAGAGTAATAGGATAGTTTCCTTCATCAAAGAAAACGAAAGGCATTGATTGCGATTCGTTACCCACCAGTATTGTATTCATAATATACTAATTATTTGGTTTTAGAAATCCTAGTTTAACGAATATTAATGGTCAATTTTAACCTCTTTTAAAAACGGCCAGATTGGCGCCCATGCGATTCCACTCCACGTGACGTCGCAGGGACCTAGTTTCTATACGAGTAGATAGGAGTTTTACATCGTCAGAGATTACCGATTGAGGCAGAGAGCTCAGGGAAGCATGTCTTAATAATCACCTATTAAAACTGCATAAGGTCGGAAAGTTTTCTTCGTTTGATAGCGGAATAATAATCCTTATTTAAGCCAAGCGCTACCTCCTAGCAGGGTACTCTGCTACCTGATAGCAGCCAGCATCGCAGTGGCGCACAATATCCTCGCCCCAAGGTCACCTCACACGGGGACAGCGGGAACCAGAATGACGTCACATGGGATTTTCCCATCATTCATACGTAGCCGTCGCGTTTTCGCGCGCTTGAAAATTTCCACTTTTCATTTAATCGCGAAAAATACATATCGTGATTTAAAAATCTAACAGCTTGAAATACGTACTTCATGAGCAATAATCTTTCGATTTAGGCAATAAAAAATAATAGGAAACCACCCTATTCCAACGCCGGGTTTCTCTCCACCCTTACTTCCCTTCCCTTTCCTCGTGGAGCAGGTGACTCTCAGCCCTTCCAAATACCATTCACCGAGTATCATGTGAGTGGGTGTCTCTTGAGCAAAGATTGGTGTTGGGGATGAAGGCGTCCAGTCTCATTAATCCTCCTTCCCCCCCCCCCCCCCTCGCTAAGGAGGGAGGAGGAGGAGATTTACGTCCTTTGGAGTGGAGCCAACCCTCCCCTGCTCCATTTTGTCTCGTAATTGATTGCACTCCGAAATGAGGCGATTAACTGCGCCGCGTCCCCGCTTTCACGCCCCCGCGTCGTCCTCCCAACATGGCGGACTCTCCCTCATTGTTACACCAAAATTTGAGAGGGAGGAGGACAAGATGGCCGACTCCCGCACGTAACGAGGCTCAAATTTTAAAATTTTCAACGCTATAATAAACTTCTTTTTCCAGTTTTCCTACCTAAATATCGAAATTTTTGCCCACTCTTAAGTTGGCTTACCGTCATGCTCCACTGTAAATGTGGTTTAAGATATTTCTGATTGTTTGATTGATTCTTTTTATTCTGTATGCTAGAGGCTGAATTGCTCATTTCGAGTTTAAGAAAAATTAATTTCCGATTGATGCCAAAATCTTGGTTAGCGTATATCCGCATTCTCACTACACCGTTTTTTTTCAGATTTTGATCGGTGAGCATTTTGAATCATTTTTTTAAATCGAAATATAGGCGTTGTATTCCGATGTCTGGTGGTTTCGGAGTTGGTATCGGCTTTCGGCTCCCGTGCAGCCTCGGCGAGCGCCTCTCTCCCTTCTTTTGTTTGGTTTTTCCGCGGTGCGAAGAAGGGAAGGCCGGTTTTTCGCGAGCAAGTAGGGAGGGCGAGGAGGGGGGGGTTCTTTCTCAATTCCCGCGCTCATCTCGATTACCATGGCGACGCGAAAATAGCCCCAGGGAAATGAATGGCGTCTGTGGAAAGGGGGGGGAGTGGGAGGGAAGGGGGGGTCTCTCTCCGTTGAGGTATCGGATGACGATGTCACGGCGGCAGAGAGACACGCGGCCATTTAAATTGATACTCGCCCTGATTTTCGGAAATGAGTCTGTCCGCTTATTTCTCTTCATTTGTCTTTCTCTTCTCAAAAAGAGATCGGATGGTGATGAGTGCGCGAGTTAATCGAATCGACGAAAGAGTCGACGTGGATCGATTGCGTCGTTTGTTATCGACTCTATTCATAGACCTCTCCTGCCGAGGCCTGCGATGATGATTCAGCTCATTATACGAGTCTCTCTTTGCCGTCGCGTCGTCGAAAACACACACTATACTCTTCGCATTTCCGTCAGCGACGGAATTTGGTTAAAGGAGTGAAGTGCATTCCTTTGCAACAGCGAGATTAAAGAGCGGTGAGCTCTTATCAGTGTCTTCCCTCTCACGAGGCTTTGTGGCCTGAGCCAACGCTTTATAAATACTCTTTGGCTATGGACCCTATGGAGATCATGGCTTCTGCTGTGGACATCCTCAGTGTCATCAATTGGCGCACCTCAAAAGTATTTTCCAAGAAAATTAATTGGTCCAATTGTATTAGGCTCAACTATGTGGAAGTTAATAGTCGAAAATGAAAAGGAGACTTCGTTGATTTCCACTAATTGATTTTTGTCCGTACGACATGTTTCGAACCATAGAGGTCATTATCAAGTCTTGATTATGACCTCTATGGTTCGAAACGAAGTCTCCTTTTCATTTTAGAAAATTAATTGGGATTGCCTTTATTCCCCTAGGTTTACTTTTTCTTTGCGTGCGGAAGGAAAAACATCTGGTGATATAGCCACGGCGTTTTAAGAATGCTTCCCCGATTCGACGCATATGCAAAATGTTTTCACCGGCCTAAATTTTTTTATTTACTACGCGCCGTTTGTTTGTGTCTATGATACATTTAGCATTTAAAATTAGTTATCGATAAGCTACTCTTATAAACTATATAATATGATAAATATTTAAAATACAATCATATAAAGATGCCCTAAAGCCTAGATATGTTTATAGAAAATTATCACTCGTCGTAATAAAAAAGTTTTTTTTAAGAATCACTCTGAAGGGACTCAAGAGCTCGGCAACGGAATGTTTGAGAGTGGAAAGACATCTTCCTAACTTGGCGTGCTGCGTAATTTGGATTATAAACGCAGACCCTGAGAAGTGAAGTTGAGGATAGCCAACAGATGATCAACATTTGGGTCTACAGGGTGGGATTTGTAAGTTATGGCAAGTAGAAGAGGAAAGGCGAAGGAAGATTTCGCACTCGAAATAGTGTTCAAGAAGAGAACTCTTAAGAAACAAGTAGACCAAACTTCTAAACGTCTCGGTTTGCTGCCAATGGCTTAATTTCACCTTATTCCATCGGCTTCATTCGTGGCAAAACCCATTTCATTTACAAGTTTATTTCTCATAGGCAGTTTTTGGTCGTCCTCCCTGGTTTTAGCAAGTATGTTTTCTTCCAAAGTATTCGGTATGAATATTTCGCGCCGAAATAATTCTATAATCGGTTTTCATTTTCTGGCTAAAGTCCTTTCAATATTTCTATTTATCTTGGATCTATAGAACCTTAATTTCTTGTTATTTATTCCTTATTAAAGCTTTATTTCAGAGTCAAATGGGTGAGCGCGTGAACCATTTTGTAGGACCGGAACGGAACATATGCGACTGCGTGAAACATCTTAGAATATCCTTTATTTTTTATCCTTTAAGCCTTTATTGTTTTAATCGTCTTTATTAATATACCTTTGTTAATAATTCCTGCGAATTGGGTGCATTTTCGCGTGCATCTTTGCCTCCTTACATTTATTTATACGCACATTAATATTTAACTATTAATCTTACGTAATTCCATTACTTCGGGCTTGCTCACTATTTTTTTTATTTCGACACATCTAGTTTTCGTAATATCCTTCGCAAGGTATTCGCTTCGGCGCCTATTATCGATTTTGCCTCGTTCACATTACGATTGTCCGAGCGATCGTCCCAACGATAGTTGGCCGAACTAGCCGTTGGTGAATGCATGTCCTGACAATAGTTCACGTAGTTCCGAACGTTGCCACTTTACGATGGTTAGGCGCTGGGAGACCGGAAACGGAAACGACAAGAGAAAGACGAAAAGCACGTGAAGCTCTATTTTTTTCATAGATTTGTCCTAGGAAAGAAGAATATGGGCGGAAGAATAATTATTCGGTAAATACACGTTGAGCACAGTAATATCTTGTCCCTGCATACCTCAACAGCTTTGCTAACCGTTAATTTCCCGTTCGCATTAGATGTCAGTACTAGAGGGCAGCACAGGTTTTAACAATCGTCGTGTTAATGCACGATAGTTCCGACAATCGCTGGAACAATCGTAATGTGAATGAGGCATTTCTACTCGTAGAAATCGATCGGATCAAATGAAAATACTGTCTTAAGTGCGCGGCGTGCCCGCAAAGTGAGATGTCTCGACTCCACTCCATATCGGCGTAAATCTCCGCTCCTCAATCTGTGGTCCGTGGGTTGACCTTAAATGATGCGTGCTTGCGTGCTTGCGTGGGATGGGATGGAAGGGGGCGTGGTCGTTCGGAGGGGCTGAAACAAAAGCATATCGGGAGGGCGCATCAGTTTCCCTCCGCCGTCGCCGTGACGATGCATTTCTTCCTCCTGGACATTACGTATTCATTGAGAGGCTGTAATTGTAAATAAATAAACGATAAGGGATGGGACGTAGGTGGGGTGGGTGAGGAAGAGGTTTTTTAACATGCTGCTAATGAACTGAGGGCGACCGTTGACCTCTCGGGGGACGCCAAAGGCTCACCGCAGAAGGCTCATTAGGAGTGGCCCTCTTCGACTCCCGAGTGGTGATCGCCTTAGAGAGAGTAAAAAAAGGCCTCGCGTCCCATACCATTCCTTCCTTTAAGGCCTTTCCTCTGGCTCGTTTCGCTCCCGTGAGCTGCGGCCGAAACCTCCGACGAAGAGATTGATTGGGATCGAGGCCCTATGCGGTGAGGAAAAGCGGACGCTCAAGACAAGAGACGGAGGTGAGGTTGAAACGTCGGAGGGGTTAATTTGGAGGAGATTGGATGGAGGACGAAACGAACTAGGATGCGATAGACTTGGATATCAAACGCGATGGTTGGCGAAGAAACTTGGTGGAATATAGGAATTTGAAGTAATCATAATAGGGTAGTTTCCTTCATCAAAGAAAACGAAAGACATTGATTGCGATTCGTTACCCACCATTAGTGTATTCATAATATACAAATTATTTGGTTTTAGATATCCCATTTTAGACGAATGGTAATGGTCAATTTTAACCTCATTTGAAAAAGGCCAGATAGGCGCCCATGCGATGCACTCCACGTGACGTCACAGGGAACTAGTTCCTATACGAGAGGATAGGAGTTTTACACCGTCTGAGATTACCAATGCATGATGCATGAGGCACAGAGCTCAGGCAAACATGTCTTAATAATCACCTATTAAAACTGCCTATGGTCGGAAAGTTTCCTTCGTTTGATAGCGGAATAATAATCCTTATTTAAGCCCAGCGCTACCAGCTAGCAGGGTACTCCACTACCTGCTATCATCCTGCGTCGTATCAGCCTCTATGCCTCGCTCCAAGGTCACCTCACTTGCGGCAGCGAAAACCAGAACGACGTCACTAGGAGTTTTCCCGGCATTTATACGTAGCCGTCGCGTTTTCACGCGCTTGAAAATTTTCAGTTTTCATTCAATCGCGAAAAATTGATATCGTCATTTAAAAATCTAAAAGCTTGAAATATGTACTCCAGGAGTAATAATCTTTCGATTTAGGAAATAAAAAAATAATTGGAAATCACCCTATTGATTAATTCCACAGTTACTTTGTCATATTGGCTCTTGGGGGAGTCGACCAAAAGCATACGTTAATTGCGCCAAGGTTGGGGAAGCGATGGACGGGTGGAGATGTGTAGGGGAGGGTGGTGTACCTAGGCAACGCTACCTAAAGACCAGACTACGTCTCGAAACTCTTAGCCACCTTTGAGATTTTAACCTAGGCCCACGTGGTTGGAAGCGAAAGCTATAGTCGTCTCACAAACCATCATTTTATTCTAATCCTAAGATTGATATATTTATTGCAGCCCTCCATTTATCCCTATCTATTCTTTCTCGATAGTTCTTTTTACCTACCCGTCTCTTCTCTTCTTCCCCGTATCTTTCTTGATCGCATGCCCACCCAATAGAGTAGTTTCCTTCATCAGAGAAAACGAAAGGCATTGATTGCAATTCGCTACCCACCATTAGTGTATTCATAACATACAAATTATTTGGTTTTAGAAATACCGGTTTAGACGAATGTTAATGATCCATTTTAACCTCATTTGAAAAAGTGAGATTACTAATGCATGCATTAGGCACAGAGCTGAGGAAATTATTAAAATTGCCTAGTAAGGTCGGAAAGCCTTCGTTTGACAAGGTATTAATAACCCTTATTTAAGCCAAGCCATGATCAGAGGCGCAGCGGGGAATTAAGGCTAGGGGGTATTTTAGGTGCAAATAATACTGGGGAGTTATAGGGGGTATGGAGTACCCGCCAGGGTAAGCAGGAGGTGCGGGAGCCCTCCCCCAGAAAATTTTTAAGATAAATGGTTCAAAATGTTGAGTTTTACGGCTTTCTGAGGGATATTATATTGCTCCTTAAACTATTCTATAAGTCATATTAATCCAATTACGTAAAATAGATTAAACTTAAACATTTCTCTGAGCTCTGGGGGGCGGGGGGTGGGTTTATCCCCCAAAACCTCCCTCTCGCTGAGAGGGGTATTCTACGCAACCGCCATGCTCGGCATGAAGCAGCCTGCATCGTAGCGGCGATCATAGCCCTATTGCTATGTCTCATTAAGTGGCATATGTACTGTGTTCCACTTTGACGTTCAGTGAGCCATAATGCCCTTTCTTCTCCTAATCTTCCATATTAGAACTCATATATATACCTACATTTTATCTTCAGCATCCTCCTCCAGCTGCAGGTCTCGAAGGCCTCCATTATTTTCCGATAACTTTTACCGATGGCCCAAGCTTCTGGACCTCAGGAGTGCCGCTGCCTACGCCAATGTTTACACGTGCTGCTCCGTGAACACATTCGTCCACCTCACCCACTTGGAATCTCATTCACTTTCCCGCCTGTAGCGATACCATTATGACGCAGCAATCCATCTCCGCTTTGTCTCCGCTCTTTTTTTTTCGCCCTCTTCCCTCCACGGAGCGCGCGTGAGTGTGTGTGTGTGTTTGAGGACGCGTTTTATGAAATGGGAAGGTCGAGACCACCCCTCAGGGGCGGCGCCACCGTCTCTCTACTGCAGTAATGAATGAACTATTGGGGCACTCCCCTCCTTCTGGCTGCTATGATTGATGGCCTCCCTCTCTCTCCTTACGATCCCGCTGTGCTTCGTCACCCTCTTAATAGATGCCGCCGCCGTCCATGCTCAAAAACCTATCCTCCCATCGTTCAAGTTCGGACGTCGCTCAAATACCAGCCACTACGACGGTTAACCCTCTATCTCTCCCGCTACACCTGTGAAATAATAGGGTAGTTTCCCTCAGCAAAGGAAACGAAAGGCATTGATTGCGATTCGTTACCCACCATTACTGTACTCATAATATATAAATTATTTGGTTTCAAAAATCCCAGTTTAGGCAATGGTCAATTTTAACTGCATTTGAAAAAGGCCAGATTGGCGCCCATGCGATTCCACTCCTCGTGACGTCACAGGGACCTAGTTTCTTTACGAGTAGATAGGAGTTTTACATCGTCTGAGATTACCAATGCATGCATGAGATACAGACTTCAGGGAAACGCCTCTTAATAATCACCTATTAAAACTGCCGATGGTCGGAAAGTTTCCTTCATTTGATAGGGCATCAATAATCCTTATTTAAGCCAAGAATTACCAGCTAGCAGAGTACTCTGCTACCTGCTAGCAACCTGCATCGTAGCGGCGCTCGTAGCCTCGCACCAAGGTGGCCTCACACAGCGGCAGCCGGAACCAGAATGACGTCACATTGACTTTTCCCAGTACTCATACTTAGCAGTCGCGTTCTCGCGTGATTGAAAATTTTCAGTTTTCATTCAATCGCGAAAATTAGATATCGTCATTTAAAAATCTAAAAGCGTGAAATTCGTACTCCAGGAGTAATAATCTTTCGATTCAGGCAATAAAAAATAATAGGAAACCACCCTATAGGGGTGATAAATTTAAGAAGACGAAATGTGAAAATTTAGGGAAATAATGAAGTAAGATTTATATTTTTATTTTGCATATACTTCTTAATTATTAGGTAATTTCTTATCACATTATTATTTTTATTTCTTCATTCTTATTATGTATTTTTACATTTCACGATCTTTAATTTAGTTGCTACGTTTTGGCAGCTTGCAATTTCATTGCTTGTCACTTATAAGTTGGGTACTCCTTTACCTATTCCATCTCCGAATTCAGGAAAAGAATTACTCGATCTTGGCCACGAAGTTATCTATTGCTGACCGAGATCCTTCCATTCACGTAATAACCATCACAAAATGAACCTTTCAGAGCAGCGGCGTAACTAGGAATTTGCTTTGGGGGCAAGGCCGATCTTTCCCCCCCGTTTGGGAAAATGTTTTAAAAATGACATGCCTGCAAATACATTTTAAATAATTTTGGCACTTAAAACTTGTGTTTCGTTAAAAGGTTACGTTAAAATTTACTATATGTTCAAATCAGACAATAGTTTTGAATATTATTTTTATTTCTCTGAGGCTTTGGGGGAGGATCTATCCCTCTTATCCCCCCCATAGTTACGCCACTGCTACAGTGTGTTTTAGTTTTATGAGTTTCAATTTCATGTACAAAAATTTGTCTATCCAATCAATTTATAGATATGATTATGTGAGTATTCTCTTAAGTTGTGGTATATATTTTGTCGATGCTTCCATAATCAGCCCTTCCTTTTTCTAATAGATTGATCGATGCTCCGCATGTGATCACTATTATCTCCAAACAGTAAGCTAAAATTGACTTTTGTTTTTCCATAGGATGTCACAAGATTTTGATGCGAATCGTAATCACCCGATGATGGCACGTCTTAAAATGGGCAGACGACGTAGAAAACTTTCATAGGGTGTAAATTTAAAATTCTATAAATTATGTTTAGATATCGCCAAAATTTAGCTTTATTCTTGCATCTTTCGATGTTCTCAATGCAAATTTCTGTTAATCGTAACCTTCTGGCCAAAGTTCTTACTTATATGATTAGAGTGAAATCTTTTTTTTTCTTTGAACATGATTACGCAGTCAGCCACTGTACAAACTGCGTGGTTATCTGCATATTCCATTCACATGCGAGGAAATCAAATGCTGTGTGCGCTGATCACGGTAGTGGCGCCGCAGTCATCTAGCGACTTAATTACCTCATTAACCGTCGTGTGGCAGCGCCACCGAGGCTCCATCGGGGAACAGTTGAACCCTTTGACGGGAAGTGACGTCAATCGTCGCGTTCTCAACCGCTATGAACCCGCAGGAAAGATTGAGTGTTTCGCAATAACAATTTTGATTTCTTTATTTTTGTTAACGCAACTTTTGCTATCGCATGTAGTGGTTTGTAACCTAGGCTTCATGACACGATTGCGGAAGTTTCATTTTTATCTTATATAAGAGGAAATATCTTTAGCATACTTTTCTAAATTTTTAGCATGCGGATTAACCTCAGGCTGTTCATGTTTAATATAGTACTCTTTTGTAGTAGGTAATCATTTCCTTTATTACACAGAATTTTTCTCTAATTTAAGAGTTAAGTGCTTGTAAACGTTATTGCTCGAAAGAATCCGTTGGTAATAGTAAGGAAATCACAGTGCTTTTGCCATTATTTCATAACGAATTTCTGTTTTAGAGAACAACTTTTCATTTACTACGATTTGAATGCTTTTTTTGTTGCAAGTCTCTTCAGTATAGTACCATTATTACTCTTATCTGGTTATTTCGCCTACAGCCTTCGAAATGCACAGTACGAAAACGAGCATAAAAACTTAAAAGTTCCTAAGAATGAAGAAAATATTAATAGTATATAATCGCGTCAAGTTGGTAGCTGATCTATGTCATTCCTTAAATCATTGGTTCTCAAAGTTCACAATGCCAAAACCTTTCGGACCTGACCCTCATGATATGGTGATCCTCGCCAGTGTCAATATTGAAAAAGTATGTTTTTTCCGATTTTCTCAGTCAAAACCTGTGAAATGATCCTTCTACCCCCAAAAGGGTTCATATTATGAATAAAAATGTTACTTAAAAAGACTTATTATGAATAAAAATGTTGGTTAATACGTAAAAGAGAAGAAATACATCTCTATGAAAGGACTAGCGGATAGGAGAGAGGAATGCTGAGCTGCGTCCAACCAATCTTAGGATTGTTGACTAATGATGATGATTGCCAATACTACCCGACCACTTCTTCATCCCAGAAGCGATAAACTTTTGCGTGCATATTCGGAGGATTCCCAGGCAAAAAGAAGTAGCTGGGATTCATTGATCACCTTGGTGTGATGTTTTAATTGACATCTCGTATTGGCCCCAGTGACGAAGGCATTGGGAAATATTGTCGGAGATATTTTTTTAAACAATTAATAAGAGACATGGTTTATGTTGGTGAAAACAATTGATTTATTGGCCTCATTATGTCAATTTCTGCAACATCCAACGGGTGAAAACGAAACAAAACATCTGAATCACAATTTAAGCAAATAGTAATGACGAGTTAAGAGAGACGAAGGAGCCTGCGAAGGCGGACATCATTAAAGGATTCAAACACTCTGCAGAAGCTGTTAGAAAACACAAGTTACATTTTTTTTGTTTTTGGAAATTTGCTTCGGCGGATTTTTCTCCATGGCCGTGCCAAAACCCGGCACTTCTGAACTTCCTTTCGAAAAGGCGTTAATAGCGCTTCCATACCGGTTCCGTAGTGCAGTAAGCGATTCTGTTGGTCCACCGCCTCCGGTGACGTTCCGTTTCCTTTGCGAGCCAAATAGCAGTCTCTGGAAGCAGTCGGCTTTGCGTTGATGTAGCCGCGGTCGGCCATGCATACTTTTGTCCGTGAAATCTGATCCGTTTGGGATCCTCGACTTCCATCGTGTTAGGTATCTGGAACTTAAGAGCGGGGACCTGGAACGTTTCCTTGCCATCGGATCGGATCAGGAACATAGGTGGTGGGGATGTAATTTTGCGAGATAATTCGTCATATAACATTCTGCGAAAGGAAATTGCAAATTTTATTGTTGGACAGGATAATTCTGAATACCTGAGAGTGAATGGTTGGTGTAACAATGCAACTGTTTGAATAGCCCGTGAGAGAAAACGGACAGAGGGCTTAAGGGAGGGAATAACGTTAGCAAATCAGTCATTTAAGTGTGTCATTGTGCAAGATTGTAAATAAAAGGTTCACAGAAAGCTTGTTAAGGGGTTTAATGAGCGTAAATAATTGATTTCTAAATTCAATAAAGCTACATAAATAAGTGTTAAAATGGATTTTCATAGAAACATGTTCTTTGTTAAATCTACATGCGATAGAATGGGGTTGGCTTTGGCGGATAACTTCGTTCTTACTGCAATGCGTAAACATCTACCCTGCGCATTCGGGTTTGCTTTATTGAGTCAAGCACCTTCCGATATATGTCAGCTTTTGTCTTGTTATCAGTCGCAAAAACAAATAAAGCGGATGATTTACCAACTCGTCACCATATCACATATAAATGACCATGAGATAAACAAGAGTTTTCATGAGCACATCAGCACAAACACCACAAACTTTCAACGATTTACCTTGTGCTTTATCAATCGGCATCGCGAATGCCACACGAATTAGAAATTCAATTTCTTTAAACTCAAAGTAGATATCATTTGGGATCATGGGTATCCTTGGAATGAGAAATTCCTCATCATTAAATTTTCTCTTGAGTATAGTCGCAAGGGCGTACCCAGGATCAAAACTTGGGGGTAAGGGGAGGGCAAGTCATGGTTGTTCAAGATTGAAGCATGGAAAGGTGAATGAAATCAAAATTTTAAGGAAATTTTAACAGCTCTTTATTAGTTTTTAGAATTATTTGCTTGAAAAATTATTATTTTCCTCAAAGACATTCGCGAATTTTGCTACCCCCTTCTGCCCCTTGCTGGGTACGCCCATATATAGTCGCGTGGATCACATTGATTATCAGTTTTTTTAATCACCAAACGCGTTCCACTGCGTAGTGTTGGTTGATTTAGGTTTCGAAGCGTCATAACCACCGAGCTGACCTTCAGCTGTAAATTGTGTGGTGGTAAGTAAGTAAGCAAAATCCAAGAAGTTTAAAAATTCAGCTGGATAGTCGGTGACTTCGTCTTCGTTTGTTACGCAGTCAACAGATTTGAGTGAATGTGGTGTACAAATGATTTGATGCTGAATTACATTTTTTAGAAGTTTAATTTATCCACATCTTCGTCCTTTGCTGTCAAAAGTGCTCGCCCACTCAACCATTTGTGATTATCAGTCATACTCTGGAACACTTTGTTGATGAGCTCATCTTTCAATGAAAAGAAGTCGTAAAAATTCCGAGGAAATTAAATCAATCTGCTCGATTCGTCGACAGGAACACAGCCATTACCGATAATAAACAATTGCTCCGAGATTTGTTTACAAACACGGCAGTGAAGTGTCAACTGGAGCTTGGCTTAGCTCGAATTAATTTTTTAAATATTATTTTAATATTTTTAATATGTTTAAACTATTAAAATTCTTTTAATAAAGTTACAAAGCTTAGTCATTGAATTGGTAAGAACAAAGCAAATTATCTAGTTTTGTGTGATTAAACGGGTTTTACAGTATTACCAACTCCTACAAGAGTACCCTTAAGATCAATATTAACTTTTTTCGTGAAATTTTACCATATTTTAATGTTTAATCTGTTACCCGGGGCTGGGGCGAATTCAAAAAACCAAATATCATCCAATTGGTAAAGCCGTTCTCGAGTAATGAATGGTGTAACTAACACGGATTTCGATTTTTTTGTCCATATAAAGAAGATATCTTCCGTGCTCTGCAATTTTGAGTAAAATTACGACTTACACACTGATTTCTGCCAAAGAATTTTCGCATTTCCTTCATTTTTTAATGAATGTATTCGCCATTAATTCCTGTTATTTTTTCAAATTCACTCCATATTCAAGATCTCACTTCCGTAATTCTCTTGGACATAGAAAAAAAGTCCTGTGAAGAAAGCCGTTTTTGAACGAAAATTGTCTACCCTTGCCAACACGCCCTCACATCTACCATGTAAAATTATATTGCAAAATGAGCGAATTGTTGCGAGTGAGCGTTATTCAGTTGTGTGAGTCGGGATGGATTTGAGGGCTTACGTGAATCCTTAGCGTGGAGATGACAATGGAGAAGATGATGAAGGTGATGCACAGGGTGATGGCGCAGCATTCAACGATGGATCTTAAATTGACTCGCCGCGTCGACGACTGCGATATGTTCTGCGTGAGGGCAGCAGAAACAGACTCCATGACTACCACTCCCGCACTGCGCGTGACACCCATTGCTTAGCAACCTCCCGTTTGTTGACATAACAAACGCGAGCTAGGACTTTTCATCGGTCATCTCAACAATTGTATCGATCAATTTTATATAATTTTTCTCCTATTTTTAACACTCCGGTGGTCATTATAGCTATCTCATTCATTATATTTTTTTATATTTATGTATCACTCATAAAATAAATTCATAATGCTAAATTACTTACAAAATATTTAATACTGGAAAATGGCCGGCCGACTTCTTAAAGATTGTGATGATACCAATTCCAAAAAAGACTGGAACAAAAAAATATACTGAGTATAGTTGCACATGCTGCTAATATTCTGTTAAGAGTGTTAAATCGAAGGTTAATAAGTATAATGGAAGAAAATGCTGGTGAGGAGCAAGCAAGTGAAATTGTCCTTTAAAGTGAAAGGGTATTTTTTTAATACTTGTTTTTCAGCACTGAATCGAACAATGTCTAAAATTGCCTGTGCCATCCTTTTTGTGAAGTGTAGGAGATATTTGAGTGCAGCAACGCCATCTGTAAGCTACAATCGTGGAGGCTGTGATGGTTGATTAGGAGCACTTCCCGTGAAGCCGAAGGTGAACCTGCTCGAAACAAGCGACAGGGTTTATACCACGCAGGGATATACAAATCGCATTTGATTTGATGTGATTTTACGTTAGAAGAGCATAACAGTGATAAAGAAGGCGTGATAAAGAAGTGAGAAAGAATAAGGTTATACGAGATGCAATATTCGGCTCGCCACACTTACCTCTTTGTTGACTCCATGCTTGCCACTTGACTTTATTTCGCAGCATCCCGCACAATCTCCACGCACGACTGCATTCCCATTCATGTGCTTGATATGAATGATAGTATGTTGTTTTGAGGAATGGGGATACGTAATTTTGTATGAATGTGGGTATTTCATTAAGTGTGAATGTAGTTTGTGTAATTTAGGTTGTGTGTGAGGGTATTATTTTGGCATGAATAAGAGTTTGTTTTTTCAATGAATGATAATATGTAATTTTGTGTGAATGAGTGTATGAAATTTAATGTGAATAAGATTACGTTAAGCGCGAATGAGGGTACGAAATTAAGTGTTAATGAGAGTGCGCCATTTAGAGTGTGTGATGGTATTATTTTCGTATGAATGATAGTATGTTGTTTTGAGTGAATGGGGATACGTTATTTTGTGTTAATGTGGGTATTTAATGAAGTGTTAATGAGGAGATAATATTTTGCGTGAATATGAGTGCGTTATTTAATTATTTATTTATTTATTTATTTATTTGTTATCATTTTTTTGTAGCTATATTCTTGTATTGTTCGCCCTATAATTATGTTTATGTTGGGTGAACATTCATCATCATCATCATCACTGGTCAACAATCCTAGGATTGGTTTGACGCAGCTCTCCACTCAGTTCTCCTATCAGCTAATCTTTTCACACCTACGTATTTCTTCTCTTTCACATCTCTCTTTACTTGTTCCATATATTTTGTTCGGGGTCTTCCTTTTCCATTCTTGCTTTCCACTTGTCCTTCGACGATTGTCTTCATCAGGCCATCATGTCTCAAGATGTGGCCTATAAGGTTGTTCCGTCTTCTTATTAAGGTTTTCATGAGGCTTCTCTTCTCTCCTACCCTTCTTAGGACTTCCTCGTTACTAACTCGGTCGATCCATTTGATTTTCATCATTCTTCTGTAGCACCACATTTCAAAGGCCTCTATCCTTGCTTTCTCCCCTGCGGTTCTTGTCCATGCCTCACTTCCGTATAGAAGCATACTCCAGATGTAGGTTCTTATAAAAACATAATAAATAAATAAATGTGTGTTCAGGTTTTTTTCTTTTAAGTTCAGGCTGGGAATCAGGGGAAAGTCGTGGAAATTTAAAGTTCGTGTGCGATCTTGAATGTAGGCGTTGGCTGTTCTTTTGGTGGAGGCGCGAGTGATACGTTTGGTGAGTAGCGGAGGAAGTCGCCTGCAATGGACCGCTACGGAGATAGACCCACCCCCTTCTAAGTATAAGGATCTGCTTCGGTCCGCTCACTTGCCAAACATTTAGCCGCGACACTCTGCTGGCTACTGCATAGAATGAATCCTTTACAGAAGGAACCATTGAGTGTCAGTGTGCTCGTGTGGCCCTATCTGGACCATTGCCTTGGGCCGCGTGTCTGGAGGGGGCTTTTTACGAACGATTTGACTTCGTGGCTGCGGTAGAGATGCTAGAAATGTAATGACCCGGGCACGATATGATTAATGGAAGTTGGTCCATCCCCACAGAAAAAAATTTAACTGGGTTACTTCCAGCCAAACTGGGCATTGCCCGAAGGCAAAGCCTCTGCGATGCAGCAAAAAAAAACTATTAAAATTTTGACCCTCAGCAGACCGTAGGTTTTAGGTGTGTGCTTTTAATTCCAAACTGCATAGTGTTTGGTAGAGGATATCTCGCTAAGCCAAAGGCTCTCGTAAACTAATGCGAGGAGTGAAACTCGAAAGGAAAGTCTATCTTGATAGTTTTAACATTAGAGGCTAGCATTTCTTTTATAGAAAGTATATTCAGGCTTAATATGGGGGAATTCTAACATCTAAACTAAACTTTTCTAGCGATTTTCCACCTTCATTCGCACGAGCGATTTCAATACATTTTGTAATATAAATTGGTATGCATATTGTATTGCTGGTCGTTATACGAGATGTGTTAAACAAAATCCAGACGATAAGGGGGCGAAGGGGCACAAGGGGTCCAATTGGCACTCCTTCACTCCATTTATACTACTTGACTTTATTTTTTTACGGTACATGCCTTGCTGCAATTTTCCATGAAATTGCTTTGCACGCCTGCTTTGCCCCTGATATTATTAAATCGAGGAGATGTTTAAAAAAATTAGGAGTCGGGATCAGGGAAAAGTCAGGAGATATGGAAAAGTCAGGAATATCGGCCTGGATGGCGGTGGGAATAAGTCCTCGCCTACCACACCGAAGGTCGCGGGATCGAGTCCCGCCTGGATAGGTTGTGTGACGTCGGAATCCCTCAAATAATATAACGATGGCTAAGTTCTAAGAACACGTATCTCGAAAATAGCAACTTTTCAGGAGAGCAAAAGAAACGATTTAGATTTTCAATTGTACACTGAAATTTAAAACCAAAAATTCATTAAACTGAAAAAGAAGCATACATTTGCAAACAAAAAGTAGATTTTTGCTTGATTTTTTTATGTCATTACATTTTGTTTAAGATGCCTGTCTCAAACCGGCCAAATTTTGAGATACGTGTCGTTAGAACTTAGCCATCGATAAGCTTTCTTGAAATCTCAATTTGGTATTGCCTCTCTTTATTACATGTCTTCACTCTCAAACTTTCTTTTTAGCAATCCCATTATTTTTAACTACAGCACACGATAACGTTCCTTTAAGCAATCATCAACCTAGCAAAGCATACATTAACGTATAAATTTATACAATCAAAACCCAAATAATGAACGAAATTAAATAAATAAAGTTAAATAAAATAAATAAAAGTGGAGTTAGACAATGCACGGCGTTACAGTTGCTCTTATTCAAGACATGGATGTGTCTGATCGACAATTTTTAGTTACTGAAACACCCGATGTGTCTTATGCCCCGTTCACATTACGATTGTCCGAGCCATCGTCCTAACGATAGTAGGCCGAACTAGCCGTATGAACGCATGTCCTGACAATAGTTGACGTAGTTCCGAACGTTGCCACTTTACGATGGTTAGGCGCTGGGAGACCGGAAACGGAAGCGACAAGAGAAAGACGAAAAGCTCGTGAAGCTCTATTTTTTTCATGGATTTGTCCTAGGAAGGAAGAATATGGGCGGAAGAAAAATTATTCGGTAAATACACGTTGAACACAGTAATATCTTGACCCTGCATACCTCAACAGCTTTGCTAACCGTCAATTACAGCACAGGTTTTAACCATCGTTGTGTGAATGCACGATAGTTCCGACAATCGCTGGAACAATCGTAATGTGAATGAGGCATTATTGTGCTGTTTTCGAGGGTAATTGAGGTGAATAAAAAAGGAAGGTTGGTGTGAATGGAGGGAGAGAGTGTGAAAAGCAGATGCCTCAACGCATTGCACTCCCAAGGGTCGCATGTGACAATGCAGAGGGCGCTGGTGCACTTGTCTCTGGGTTTAAGGGAAGCAAATGGGAGTGACCCCTTTGTCTTCCCTTCCCCGCCCCTTGCTCCCTGCTGGGGAGGAGGCACTTGCAAGGGAGCGGTGCCCTTTCACAGGGACCGGAAGGAGATAGGGTTTTTCGAGGAACTGCCCAGGCAACCATCTCCAGGGTTCCGTGACCCCTTTCATTTCCGACTGCAGGAGGAGGGTGCGAAGCTGGGAGTGACTGTGATGCATTGCCCACCCACCCTCTCGCTCTGTGCCTGTGGTCACCACGTGGTCCTCCACTGGTCAAGGGGTGAGGAATGGGTGTGCCGAAGAGTGGCCATCGGAGCGAGTACAAAGAGATGGAATGACGTGCAGGTCACATCGCTCGGACACTTTCTAAAGTAGCTGAGGAGATCCCGACTATACATATTGTTAGTGCAAGCGAAGCAGTGCTTGAGGTGTTTTCGAAAGCACTAGTAATCAAGTGAAGTAGATAACGAGTTCACTCGGTGACGAAGGGCAATCATTTCACATGACGGTTTACCAAGGTCCTTAAAGTATATTTAACTTATGTGTCATAATATTTAAACTTATTCGTGACAAGTTATGAATGAAAGAACATTTTAACGCAATACATTTTCGAAAAGTGATCTTTTTCATGTATAATGAATGAGCCGTACCGCCAAGAGAGCATCGGCCCAGGGAAATTCTAGGAGCGCGGGTCTGTTCATCTCAGATGCGCGACTCTGATGGTCGTCGGTGACGTCAAGCCAATTGGGAGCCCGATTCGTGAGTGAGACAACCTTTATTTATCACGAAATGTTAAGGATTTTAAGGACCTTGACGGTTTAACAACAACCCCCAACGGAGGAGGCATCTAGCGGTCGTTGCCACATTTTAAAAAAATGAGCATCGAATTTCCCATAATGCCCTGAGGGCAAATAGTCTTTAACGCGGCGAATGTCTCTTTCGTTACGTAGTAATTCGTAAATTTTCATTCATGAGATCGTTGTCCATGGTCATCAAGTGGACATAAAATCGACTTCACTTGATTATTGGAGCTTTCAGACAAAATAAACTCTTACCACGTCATTGCTTTAGGCTAAAGGAAAGGAACTGGCCTTACTACCCTATGTATGTGTGAAATTCACATACCAGTGGCTTAGTTCCGGATGAGCTCTACTCTCACCTACGTACACCAACCTTCGGGTTGAATCACTGAGAGAGCAATACAATGTTTTCGGGCGACAAGATTCGTCTGGAAATTTTGAGCGCATTATACATTTTTTAAAATTATTTTTCCTCCTCCCACGAAAGGACCTTCAGAAGGTTAACCACCTCTATGCAAGGTCGAATGGGGTGGGATGGTTTTAATTTCATCTACCCCACTAGCCGCCTAAAAGGCGTGTGGCACGGGGTGTTAGGACACCAGCCGTCCACGCATAAAAAATGAAGTGCTCTACGAAGTTGGGACTAGCATTTATTAAAGTCCTTTGCGGTTCGGGGGAAAAACGAATTCCCATATCTATCCGTTCGGAAAATCATCTCTCTTAATTAATCGCTTCTATCGGACGTGGAAATATAGTGTGGCTCTAATATTATGTTCTCCGTGTCGCTCTTGAAGATATAAATTTCTGCGTCATTCCGTGCCCAATATGCGATTTCGAGGGTGCTCTTTGAAATATCATCATATTTTGGTTATCTTTAGTAAAAACAAATCAATAATGAAGCCGACGGTATATCTGTCAGTTGCATAACTGTCCAAATATAAAAATTGTGCACTTTAATGTCTGAAAATTGTAACTTTGTGTTCATATGAAAATTTTATTAATATATTTTAGTTGTGATAGTCAATAAATTTGGGGTAAATTATCGTAAATTTTAATTTTATATTCTCCTATATGATGCTAATTACTGATATTTGATTTTTTGTACAAAATTTTCCTTTGAGTATACTTTGTAATGCAAATGATATAAATTTATTGCTAACCGTGTGCTATTCTCTTCTTTTACAGGTCAAACGACCTAGGCCTGACATTGCGGACACTGAAGCCGCTGCAGAAAGGATAAGGTAATTTATTTAACTTATTGTCATAAAATTTAAACTTATTTGTCACAAGTTATGAATGAAAGAATATTTAAACGCAATACACCTATTTCTGTGCCTATTCGTGCCTGTTACTGTTGACCTAAACTCCAGGAAATATTTTAACATGTATTAAACGAGGTCAAGATAAGAAGAAAAAAAAGATAAGGTAATTACCATCTCCTACTAATTAATGCTCTTCATGTGTATGTATGTACACACTTCGCCACGATGTTTGAAGCGGGGCTTGAAGCGTGGGAATATTCGGCAGTCCTGTTCTTCTGAATAGCTTTCCAGTCCTCTTCAAGGCGAGGCCCATTCATGGCGGAATTAATGATGACTGTCGCCTTATCTTCCGACCCGCGATTCCTGCAACTCATCGATTGCCAATCGAGGCGCTCGATCTGTCGTCTTATCGCTCGCTCTATTGATGTCCACTCACCGTGACTAGCTCACAGCGGCGATTCAAAACTGCATGCATGTAAATGTAAAGTGACGTCATCACGTCTGGATCCCTGGCTGTTTGCATAACAAGACTCGCTCACGTGTAGGTTTTCGAGTTGATCCGTCAATCGATAGCAGATCAGCTCGTAATGGTGCTCCTGCGGAGACTACAAATGAGTGGGTTGGAATCCAAGAGGTACAAGTGATTTTCTCTCAGAGTTTGGTACAGAAAATGAGAAAAGAAATGCACAAAAACTTGTTATGTAAGACTTTACACTTTCCCGGCGAACAACATGTAAAAACTCTTCTCTGGATACCGCGCGGGTAAGATTATATGATTATTATATTTATAAAAAATACGGTGGGATGACACCAGAGTTTTATGGCGATCAAATCAATTCTGGGATCGTTTAACCAAAGAGGCTAATATTGGAATAAGACTTGAGAATAAGAATGTAAACAGAGATACCGGATATTCGATCAGCAGCTCTTGGAATTGAACTATTAAAAGAGTTATGCTTGCCAGAGCTAAGTCTACGCTGGTCCACGGTCCTCCGCGACAACAATCGGGACTCGACCAATCCGGCCCCTCCTAATGCTGAGCTTCAATGGTCACTTCGAATTTTCTGTCTGTAGCCGTGAGAATGGGTAGCGAGTCGGTACCTGAAACGTCGGCGCTCTCATATAATCTTACCCGCGCGATATCCCGAGAAGAGTTTTTGCACAAAAACTTGGTTTCCATGGCTTACGAGTGAGTCTCAGTTCTGTGCTGACATCGACTGAAAAATCAAATGCACTACTAAGTACATATCTAATTGATCTCGTTTTTTTCTATACCTAATTTCTTTTCCTAAGAGTTTTTAGAAAAAAGAAATCACTTGCATACCCCTTGGCTTCCTAACCACTCAAATGAGATGGTGCATTATATGGGTGATTGATTCATTGGCGATGTGGATCGCTTCTCATTCATGCGATTCCGGAACTTGTTGACCGTCCTCTCATGCTTCTCCGTAGTTCTTTGAATGGACGTAATAAATCCGCCGCGAAAACAATCATTATACTTTACACGCGTGCGTGCGTGCGATCCTAATTCCTAATGTGCTGCGTGCGCATCACGGCGTCCGGCGCGCCGCACCGTTTCGAATCGAACTGGGAACTCGAAGGCTGACCGCGACGCGACTCGCGAGGGAATATTTGAGTTTATTCTCGTGGAAAATTTTTTTTCAAATATTTTCACGTATGTTGTCGACTTTCTGTGAATTTTGCCTGAAAAAAGGGTGAACGGTTCCACCTTATAGCCTAAAAATATAGAGAAAAATTTTTGAAACTTGTACCAAGTATTATTATTTCGAAACGTAATATTTTTAATTAATGAAAATTATTACATTACTCCTTTTACATTAGCAAAACTTCAAATATTTTCGAAGATAAATAGAGCGACCGTTATGTTTGAAAATGTATTCGTGTTTGAGACTCTTTGCCTGAGGAACGGGTGAAACCTATTATGAGGAATGAATTACCAGCTCATATAATTGCTATTTATTTGTGCGTATTTCTGCATATATTCAAGAGGCTATCTAAAAAATAGAGCATTCAACTGTGCGCCGTTCTGAATCGAACTGGGAACTCGAATAAGCGCACACTTTTAATGAAATTGAATTGACGAATTGTTCCTTAGCCACCATAGATAATTTTTCCGTCGCGTTTTTCTTATTCTTCCGTGGTACTTTTCACCGCGAGATGGATTCTTCCATGATTCAAACTTTGAGTTATTAAAACACGGAGGATGAAACGAATCAGTACGGCATTGCGCACTCTGGATATTTCACGCTAATTCAAAATCGGTCCTGCCTTACGCTCCTTTTCTCTTTTAATTCATTTTTCGCTTTTTTTCCTATTTTTCTAGGGAGGCCTTACCTAAGGCCACCGTAATCCCAAGCGTAGTCCAGCATACACTCAATAAATTCATCGTTATTATTTTCTCTGAACCGGCCTTTAGACGATCCCATGTATCTATCATGTTCATAGATATCGCCTGCGTTCCTCCGTGAGTCGCTTTTTGCCAAGCTAGAAGGTATTTGTATGGATGGGGCGACCGGCATCTTTGGACATTCGGGTCTTATTGAAGATGGGGGAAGAGAGGAGAGAATCCCGGCGTAAGGATTGAACCGCTCTCGAAGAAAGGCGACCACGGCTCAACGTCCCATCCGACGGACGGAGTGTTTTTCTGGTAGTGCTCTGATCGAAGCAATCAAGCAGAAGAAGTCGTTGAAAAATATTTCTTGAACTCACATTTCGCGATCAATTACGGATTCTTACATAATTGGTCGTGACTTGCTAGTTCGCATTTATTTTCTACGAAATTATGAAATAATGTACTGTGAATTTGGATTCTCGGATGAAACTGCCTACTATTGAATCTTACAACGGCAAGCTCTCTAAGTAGTTATTTCTGATTCGGGCGAAATTCTCAACACTCGTCATTGGCGAAAGAAACGAAGTTGGATATATATGTATATTATATATATATCTACGAGTGGAGCAGGATGAGCCTTTCACATTGAATTCATGAGGGTGAATATAACAGTAGCTCGATTAGCTTCTCTGACTAATCTCCGCCACCACCGGGATTTGAACCCATGCCCTCCGGGTGGGAAGACGCCACACCCACCCGATCAGTCCCCCTTTTTTTTAAGCAATGTTCTGTGCAGGGAGCAGTTCTCCCCCCCCCTCCCCCCCCGTGCCCCACTGTGGTGGCCTTCCGGTGGTCGTTAGAGGCCGATTTGGCTGCCTCCATCTCTGAGCATGTCTGCGGGCGGTAAATCTCCTCGGAGGATGAGGAGTGTGTGTGTCTGCCTTGGAGCGATGGACCACATGGCCACACAACAAAGAGATAAACGCGAAGCTCCATAGTGACGCATTCAAAAGGCAAGCCATCTCCTCGCTCCACCGCTATACAATCCAACTACACTAATCGTCACCCTCCTCAGTGCCCACCATATGAATGTCCCGATCTGTTCTACGTGTATATCCAACTCCGTTTCTTTCACCTGTGCTGCCTTTTGAGAATCTCACCTGAATCAGAAGTAATCCCCCTTTTCCCCTTTTGTTAATTGTGCACGTTAATGATCACTGCTCCCGCATTAGCAGTAAAATACGTTTATTTGCTGACGACTCTGTCATCTATCGCGAAATTACTGATCAGTCTGACTATGAACTTCTATCATCGGATTTAAACAACGTTCGTCTGTGGAGCCAAGAGTGGGGGCTCGAACTTAATCTGAGCGAATGCATATCGGTACATTTCTTGCGGAATTCGTCCAACTATAACCATATTTATGCTGTGAATGGTATTAAAATAAAGGCAACAGACGAAGTGAAGTACCTACCTGCGAGTTACCATAACCTCGAACCTATCGTGGGGAACACATATAAGGAATATTTGCGGCATAGCCCTGAAGAAATTAGGATTCGTCAAGCGTACCTATTGTGGCAAGATTTTCGGATGAGAAAGTAAAAGAAAGGTGCTATTTCGCACTCGTCCGTCCGCAACTTGAATATGCAGCGAGCGTATGGGATCCGGTGCAGAAAGACTTAATCCGCGAACTCAATAAAATACAAAGGAAGGCTGCGCGTTTCGTCAAAAACTGCTACGCGCGTACAGGCAGCGTTACCCAGATGTTAAGCGAATTAGGGTGGGAGCCGCTGGAGACTCGGAGGCTGCGCGCTAGGCTTAGATTGCTTGAACGATTGAGAATGGATATCTTTAAGAGCGACACGGAGAACATAATATTAGAGCCCCACTTTATTTCCAGGTCCGATAGAAGAGATAAATTAAGAGGAATGTTTGGCCGAACGGATAGATATGGGAATTCGTTTTTCCCCCTAATCATAAAAGACTTCAATAAACCCTAGTCCCAACTTCGTTAGAGCACTTCATTTTTATGTGTAAACGGCTGGTGTCCTAACACTCCCTGCCACACGCCTTTTAGGTGGCTTGCGGGGTATTATGTAGATGTATATGTAGATGAATCTCTAAAGGTCGTTTTACACGAGGCACGTAATTGCACAGGTTAGAACTGCATTAATATCTCTCTGAGGTGAGGAATTGCGCGGATGCACGGACGAAATTAGAACTGTCTATTTTGCTATCTCACGTCCATGTGGTCTCGCAATTCTTCGCTTCACAAGACGCAATTTTGACTGCGCCTTCGTATACACGTCAGATAGTGCAAGAGTGTTACCCGTGTGAAACGGTGAACTCAACTTTGCATTCTTTGGTTGCATGTAATGTCATGAAAGAACCCAAATTCACTCAATGTATATTGAGAATTGTTTCAGGCTTGGTCTAGTGGAATCTTTACCAGTAGTCAAGGCAGTTTTCACAAATACTTTAATTTCATTTCTCAATCGGTTTCGATGCATTTCGCTCATTTTCTTATTTCTTTTCGTAAAATTAAAGACAATAAGGAATGTAATAAAACCAGTCGTGAAGTTAAATTTAATTAACTATGGAAAATTTCCGATAACTTTAAACTTACTGAACACTATATATTCTTTCGCTATTTTATCGAAAATGACTGCGGACTAGTCAGCCGTGAACATTTGTGAACACGTAGTCGCTCGCGAAAAGTGAGTCAATTCAAAGAGAATTTTCACCCAGCGAACGCATTTTATGTTAGTATGTACCTTATGCTTTTGCTATGGGACTGTGGCTCTAATCTCGCGAACTTGTTTCCTACTAATGTAAATGCGTGACAGATATTCTGTCTTGTCCATGAAAGCAAGCAAAAGTTCATTAAAAAAATCAAGGCGCATAACACAGGGAATGGTGGGTACATTTCTGGGTTGGTTGATTTAAGGGGTATTCTTGCTCGAGATTGTTTCTCCTTAGCAATCGGAGCTCCTCCAATTTGACCTCCCCACTCGCCTACGGCCTTGCCAAAAATGTAGTCCTTAGCAGCTTAATGGTGGTTAATCCATTCATAGAAAATGAGGAGTGGATTGTGATTCTGTTATAGAAGAATGATTTTTCCTCGGTTAAAATTTCGTTCTCCCTTCAAATATTTCCGTCAAAGTAAAGCCTGAATCACGCGATCATTTTCTTCCGTCGCGAAAAGTGATCACTAGAGCGATAGCTTTTCGCGACGGGAATTTAAGTGATCGCTCTAGTGATCATTTTTCTGAATCACACGGTCGCTCCCGCCGTCGCCTTTCGCATCACTTTCGATATCGCAGCTCGTTGTCATAGGACCCGCATTTAACGAAAATATATAGCGTGTTTGTTTATCTATGTCGTTCCCACGATTGTCAAACGTTGCGCTGCAATCGCTCCATACGGGCATGCGTTCTGATTGGCTGATATGGGGTTTCAGTGACGGTTTCAGCGACGTAATAAGCGACCGGACGAGTGATGAAAAATAGTGATGGGAATCCTCATCATTGGAGTGATCGCGAAAAACAATTGCCGGCGACGATCATTTGCGAGTGATCACTCTATTGATCGCGATAGTGATCACTCGGAAATGACGGATAAAATGATCGTGTGGCTTAAGAATCGCCATTTTATTAACCCAAGAGATGTTTGCCCGCTGCTATTAGTCTACCGGAACTGACTTCTGCGACCCTAATGTAGTGCATTTTTTATTTTCATTGTGTTGGCAATGGCACCGGTCTTAACCTAGAAAGATTTCCAAAAACATCCGAATATGTTGTGCTCACTGATTATTTTTTTTAATTTCTGGATTTAATGAACCTAAACTATTCTATTTTATCTTGCGGACTATTAATGGCTTCACCAAAAAGTCACGTGGTTTCAATTTTTGCCTCGGGAATCAACGTCTTATTCATCCCAGTTATATTTCTTTTTTCCTAATATCAATAAAATCCGAAGATTTAAGCGTGATGGAGTGGAATTTCTGTCCATATTGAAATAAATATTTTTTTTTAATTTTCCACGATTATAAAATTTAACACGACCTAATTTTCAGTATCACTAAATCATCCACAAGATAATCTAGTAACACTGAAACGTTGATCGCAATAAATTTTATAGTCGTGGAAAATTGCGAGTGTTTACTTCAATAACTTTTAATATCAGTTTTGACGTCATCTCCAAGGATCTACATCTACATAATACCCTACGAGCTACCTCTAGGGTGTTTGGCAGGGGGTGATCAATCACCAGCATGCAATTGGACTCCCACATGCACACCACACGGTCCAAAAAACGTCACGTATACTAACAAACATAACTACTATATATATGCTGCTAGAAATAATAATAAAATTAAGAAACATGCATTAAGTTAGTAGGCTATACTAAAAGTCATGCAATCTATTTATGAGTTCTATCGCTGCCGTTATAATCTCTTATTGATCGTGGAAAAAATGGCATTCTGAATCTGTCTGCTCTACAGTCTATTTCTCTTATTTTATTTATATGATCTGATCTTCCGTAGTATGATGGCGTCCGTAAGATATGGTTAACTTCGTTAGAAATGAGGATGAGTGCTTGTACGTATTTCGGGGTCGGTTGGCCATCTCAGTTTGGAGTGCGACACGACGCAATCGTGAGTCTGGCATGGATCTTCAGGCTTTTGAGTCGTCCGTGAATGACGTGAAGGTTGCATTAATTACTCCTTCGGGGAGGCGCCCAGTCATGCTCTCTTAATTTTCGTCCAATCCGAATCCCCTTTTCTAATCAGACCCATCAATCTGCTTCATTTACTCGTCTGCACTGACTCGTCTTCCCGAGGCCACCGCCAGGGGGTTCTGGCGTCGCGACATCCCTCCCCCCTCTGCAGATTGGAGGACGCCTCCGACCAAGACCGATCGTGTAAATCACGGTTCACCAAAAATGTTCTCCCCCCCCCAATGTCTCATTTACTATCGAACAGTAGCTCGGGAACCGAAAGCACTCTCGAGGTCCATATTCTGAAGCCTGAAATCTTTAATGTTGTATTCAATTATTTCTCAGTATTTTTTATGTGCTGTGATGCCGGGATCCCTCAAATAACATAAAATTCCTTGAAATTATTCAATTTGGCATTGCCCCTCTTCATCACACGTCTCTCTCATGAGCTTTCTTTTGGTAATCCCCTTATTTATATCAACAATGTATAGCAACGTTCTTTTAGACAAACAATGAACAATCTAAAGCATCAAGCAACGAAAACATAAATTAACAAGTAAATTATTACAATAAAATACCTAATAGAGACGAAATGAAACAGATAAAGTTGAATAAAAAAATCATAATGGAGTTGGACCAGTTATGATGTTATAGCATTTAACGTCGACGTAAACAGCGTCTGATCTTGGCTGGATCGCGTTAATTTCGGTTCGTAAAATGGTCCCCTCGTGCTGGTTTAGAGGGCTTCGTGTGTCGTATCACTCCCACGGGCCGTACTAACTTAGACCAAAATCACTGAAACTATGTTAAAATAAAGAAAAATATATTTTGGATATGTCCAACAGTTTTTTTTAATCTCCTAGAAATATTCTATCCGGCAACTGTGGATGCTTAGTTTCTAAGATCTTCCAAGAAAACTGCAAAACTCCGTTCCAGGGAAAGTTTTGTCACGCTTACGTTACAACGACAGATTTAGATGACAATTTATCTCCGTTTCATTCATTGCAAACCATTTTTTAGTAAAGATGAAAATTTTCCTGTTCCTACCGGGAAAAAGTTTTTTTTTCTAATTTTATCCTCTTTTTTTTTAATTCAACGCGCCCTGTGGGCTGAAAGCCTAGTTCGGAGAACGCTGATGTGATCAGAGGATGGGTTTGCTAGGGCGTATTATTTTTCCCACTATCAATACTTTTTTAATGGGTTGCTCTGGACCGTTACTGCCTTACGAGTCGATATGCGCATGCGCTAGTTCAAAACAACGAAATAAAAAATATTTTACGCGACCTACCGTCTCAATCTGCATGTATAAAAGGGCGTACAAGTTACGAACTTGTCCAACTTATGCATCCAAGATTATATTAAATATTGCATTTTAGGAAATCCTGCGGGAAAGTTTCTTATTTGATAAACTGGTACTTAGTGTCCATTCATCACGAAATGTTCACCCTGCATAGCTGATGCCAGTGAGAACCAAAATTGCTTATGATATTTATGTCGAAAACGCAAAATTTTTAAACTGTACAGAAACTTTGAGCAAAGTGCTCCGATTGGCCGCGAGTTTGCCCTGTTGCCGGAGGCCTTGAATTCGTCGCGATCTCCGACAGGCAAAGCATTGGAAGTCAGGAGTTGTCCAGAGCATCCGGCAACAGGGCAAACTCGCGGCAAGACTCAAATTTTCGGTAGTTTAAAAATGGTGCGTTATCGACATAAATATCACTAGTAATTTTGGTTTCCACTGTCATCAGCTATCAGGGGCGGATCCAGGATTTCTTTCTGGGGGGGGGGGGGCACAACCAATGCCGTAGCCAGGATTTTGTTCTGGGGGGGGGGGGGGGGGCACAAGGATACCCCGTACTACAAAACGAACGCAATGATAACGGGGCCGTATTAAAAATCTTGCATTTTTTTTAGGGTCGGGGGGGGGGGGGGTGGCACGTACCCCCGTGCTCCCCCCCCCCCCCTCCTAGATCCGCCTAAGTCAGCTAAAAATTAAGGAGCCACCAAGTTTTAACCAAAATGCAAGTGTTGACAGAGTCCACTCAATATTTCCCGAAAATTTCAATATGATATCTTAAGTTTCAAAGGAGCATGCATGTGTTGCGTTGAGCAGACGGGTTGGGATGATTCTCCTTTTGAAGAGCAGACTTGGCATTGGGCATCACGCCCGCTTTCAACACTGACACTGAGACTGTCCCTTTTTTTTCGACCGCGTGCTTTCTTGCGCATCGTCCACGTCGTGTGTCCGCACTTTTTGCGCGACTCCCTCGCGCGTCGCACGAGACCTCTGCCGTCGCGACACTCAATGAGCGATCTCCGTCGGCTGATATCACCCGCCAGATAGCGTCCCAAACGTGCATCTGCTAGCCATTCGCCCTTTGACGCAATCCAGACGGACTGACAGTCGGAGAATGGAGGGGCGGTGGTCTACAACACACCCTCTCCTCCCCCAAAGACCTCCTTATCTCCCTGGATTCCCACCACCCACCCCCCTGGATCTTTCTCTCCTATCCTCTCCAGCTAAGTAATTTCACACTCATTATGACAGTATTGTCGATGGCCTATTAGCATCATTACTATTTTCATTTCTCAGAACGAGACATTCCTTCACGAAGCACCTTCTTCGTCTCTTAACCGCGATGAGACAACGAAGGAAATCAATTATATATTTAGTTTGAATACATGTCATAACGATTTTCTTGGAGCAAATTAGATTTCTCCTCCAGTAAATCTCATATTTATTTATTGAGAAAGCGGAAAATTTACAATTTTCCAATATTACTCTTGTTGGATCACCCACACAATTATACGGCGAAGCCGGCCCTTAAAATCATAAATTTATAACACTAGTTAAGACCGTCGAAGGCCCCGCTCCGCGGTATCATAAAACGACCGTTTTCGCAGTAGAATCCTGTGGGTCAGGGATCGAAGAGTAAAGAAGGTATAAGAGTCTCGGCTGGTGTCTATCTGGTAGGTCTTTTTGTATGAGTCCCAGGAAAACAACTCACTTTTTCGAGGTGTGAACGCTTTTAATAGCAGTATGGTCTTCGATCGTATCCAAAGAAAACGAAATGAACTTCAATGAAACGTGCACTTACCTCGGCTGAAAATCCTCCACTGTCTTCACCATATGCCACCTGAGAATCGGTGTCTTGAAGCAAAACATAAAAACGGTGAATGCTGAGCGTTAAAACCCATGCAGTTTCAATAGCCTTCCCGCGTCGCGGCTAATCCAACTCCCGACGCGCGGAGACAAACCCTGCCGCGCGATCGAAAAATTCATGTAATTTCCGGCGTCGCAAACTTATGTCAAAGGTAACTGATAAAACACCTCAAGCAATCTTTAAAGAATGCTCTCTTACAAGTTACTTCGCGTGACTTTGCCGAAAACCCAATTGAAACTCTACCTAAATGTAAAACTTTGTCGAAAAACAGTATCCGCCATTTTGTAACTGCATGGTAAGAATTTATCGATGATATTCTTTAAGATTACGGATAATTAAAGAAAAAACACCATGGCATCATATTATGTGGTTTTTTATTCCGCAAGAATCCACCTATAACTTCACCATCCACTTATTTTGGAAGATTTTCAGAGAAAATTGAAGGCAGGCGTTTTTATGGAAATTTGCACACGTTTGAGCCTCTGTATCTCAGTAACGGGTGGGATCAATGTCAAATGAAGTACATATCCATAAATTTCAATCTTTTTTGAGTATATTTGCGAAGTTTCAAGTTTGTAACTAAAAAAAAGTCGTTTTGTAAGTTTGTCCGGCTTTTTCCGATTTCCGCCCACTGTGCGGCGTGGGGGAATTCTTATATATCCTACCCGGCTTTGGAGTTCATTAATCTATATGTTCTGACCATAAATATTGCATAATATATATTTAGATTTTTTATAGTGATGTAAACTCTATGGTTCTGTCCTATGGATATGATTTCATAATGACCGCGCACATGCAAGTTAAGAAGTTGCTCCCGGGAGATGTTTACAAAATTGCCGCAAGATGGTGTGGAGTCGGCCGAGTATCTCTTACTCACACTTTCCTATCGTACCAACCAAACGAAAGGAGCGCTTTGACTTAGGAAATAATCTCCATGGGCAGCCTGCGAGCAGGGACTTGAAGTCTGTCGGTTTTACTAGTCTACAATCAACCGTTTCTTTTAGCTCATGAGGATGGATTATTGAGAATTCGTCTTTTAATTACATTGAAAAAAAAACGCTTGCAATTTTCCACAATCATATCATTTATTCCGTTCTAGGTTTCCATATTACGCTACCATCTTCAAGATGGTAACATCGAAACCGAAGTCGGAATAAATTTTATAATCGGGGAAAATCGCTAGTGTTCATTTCAAAAATGGAAAAATTCCACTCCGTCACGCTTGGATCTCCGGATTTGAGTCTTTTGATTTTAATCGATCGTCAGTTTTGACCACCAACGGGGATGAAAGCTTCTCGGGTTTCCAACCGGGTCGGCTTTCATCCATGCTATTCACCGGGAAAAGCTCAGATTCTTCATAGACCACCAACGCCTCACTCTTTTACTCAAGCTTCATCAGGTTCTAAGTTTTCGCTGCAATTGGTTTTCGAACGATTGTATGAACAAGTGACGAATAAATATGATTTAAAGGCGAAAACTCAATAAGTACCTAACTCATCCTCATCATTTACAAAATAAAGAAGGAGTCTAGAGAACAACATGGTAGTTCCTATGGAGATCTAGAGCCTTGGCTGATTTTGCTAAACATTAAGTAGGCCAGCAATACAGGTGTAAAAGTAGTGAAACGATCAGGAGAGGAGTATGGGGCTCGTTGTGTTACATGACTGCCATCGAAGAAAAAATGAATTTCATTGCGAGGCTAACGCTACTGCCGAGGACATGATGTTTTCCAAGATTCAGAAGTGATGGGTATCTCATTGTAGGACAGGACACTTGCGGGCGTTCCTTCGCGTTGTAGTATCTTTTTAGTCAATGTAATTTCTCAATAGGGCACCCTGCTGAGGTCCGAACCTCTCATCTCGAGAAAAACAGCACGCTGCTGGCTGGTCAAGCTATCTAAGCAAGCTAGAATTTCAGAGTGATCATTAATTTCACGATATATGGCAACTTCGTCTGCAAATATGCGTGTTTTACTGCTAATTCGGGAGCAGAGGTCATTAATGTATGCATATAATGAATAAAAGGGGGCTGATCACGCTTCCTTGTGGAACACCTGATGTCACTTGAACTACATCAGAGCTAATTCTGTCAGGAACTACTTTTTGTTTACGACCATTCAGAAAGTCGCGTATCCAGTTTACAACTGTTTCGTTTAATCCGCATGACCGTCAATTGTATGAAAGTTTGCTGTGAGGTACCGTATCCAAAGCTGTCTTAAAATCTATAAATAATAAGTCAACTTGTCTTTTCGATCCACCAGATTTGAGAACGTCGAGAAGAAAGAGCGCGAGCTGTGTTTCGCATGATATACCTTTTCGAAAGTATGTGTGGTAGTTGGAGGGCCACGCCCCCTGCACACCAAAATGAGAAAAAAACGCATTTCGTCTTTTGAATGCCTGTTTAATGAATCATGTACGGGAACATTGCCGCTGTGACATTGCGTCTTTTTTCATGTTTTTATGTATTTAAGTATTAAATATGATTTATTGTCCTTATTTCAAATGAGATAGCTTAAACGTACATTGAACATGGCCCACGCCAGGATACAATCTATGCATGCAAATGGGCTCCCTATTTAATAATGTGGATGGCGACGTGTGGCGACCAACTGTCTCCACGGTTTCTTTCTACGGCGGGCGGGGGTAAAGGGGGGTGGCAAATCGAGGGGAGGGGTGGGTTACGGCGGCACGAGGAAAGGCATTCATGGCATCGGTATCTTGTCTGATTCACTTCTTACGTGCATAGTTAATTCAGGTATTCTACCGCGAAGATAGGTTTAAATGGAGCATTTTGTGGATGGAGACTGGCCAGTCCTCCTTACCAAAGTGAACTTTCTCAGATCGGTTGTTGACGAGTTCATTTTTTTGGAAATTCATTTGAACAAGCCACAAACAGCTTTAGTAATTTTCCCCATTGTTTCATTCGCGCAACCGGTTCCAATGTTTGTGCGTCCTTATCAAGTGCTGTCTGAATAATTTTTCATGCAGATATAATTATTCAAATAATCACGGGTGAACGTTGATACTAGTTGAGCGAATAATGAGGCGTGGAAAATTATTACTGCTGTTTGTGTCTTAGTGAACTTCTGTCTTCAGTTCATACAATAAGGCTTTCATTCCATCAGCATGTATCCCATTCTCCATCACTCTCTTCACAAAACGTTCTTCCTTCTTTACGCGGTTTTTTAAACTTCCCCATCCTACAACCATCACCACCACTCTTCCGCATCTCCCCTAGAAGCTTCTTCTCCACTCCCACCATTTACAGCAGTTTGATCTGTCTCACACATCTCGGGCTATTATGTAATTTGATGAGGTCACGAGCTCAAATCGAGCGCGTCACCGCCTCTCATCTGCTCCTTTGCCTTGTGCATTGGACTCGCGTGGTTCACGCTCTTCCCAGCGATTCCTCCTCCCCCCCATTGATCAAGTAAATGAACCAGAATACTTCAGAAGTCACCAATTCATGGCAACTTCCGCGTTTTTATTCTTTTAAAATTTTACGGGAGCGGCGAACTTGATAAGGGTTTTTTCGTCGTCACTTTCATCTTTCCAAATTCTTATTTTAATATTTAATTGCGATTTGGGGTGTGAGTGAGCGAGGCACACTTAAAAAGTACGTGATATGAAGCCGGGAATAGACGGATGTACCCAATACAAAGTCACCGTGAATTTTAAAATGAGGGAGAAATGATGGCGGTGGTCGATGCGGAGCAGGGGCGCAGCTAGGAATAGAGGCTAGGGGGGGTTTTAGGCCCAATATATATATATATATATATATTTTATACCTACCGGCACGGGCGCCGACTTATAAAAAATATTGGGGGGGCCCATATCCAAGGTCTTGCCCCGGGAAAAGGTTAAATTCAAAGTGTGTCGCAGCACCGAAACACTACCATGATTCACACCACCTGATTCAGTCAACCTGCTTCACCTTATAATTATTTGTTTTAACACATTGTTGAATTTATTTTAAAAGGTAACTATCGTCAAACATGGGAAATAAAACTTACCAATATATTTTTGTGATTTCACAAAGCATAATATAACTTAATTATTTTCTTGAAATATTGAGGGGGCTCCGCCCCCCCAAACGAATCTTTGAGGGGGCTCGGGCCCCCTCAGGCCCCATGGAGTCGGCGCCACTGCCTACCAGGGTAAGCAGGAGTTGCGGGGGCCCTCCTCCAGAAAAAAATTAAGAATAATGGTTCAAAATGGCGAGTTTTACTGCTTTCTGAAGGATATTTGATTAATCCTAACACTGCTCTATAAGTAATACTGATCCAAATAAGTAAAATGGATTAAACTTAAAAATTTCTCTGAGCTCTGGGAAGGGGGGGTATCCCTCAAACCCCCCCCCTCGCTGCGCCACTGATGCGGAGTTACTCTTCCCTCATTTTTATGTGAATTTAAATATCGCATTTTTCCCATTAGCGTGGCAGTCATTTTCAAATGTCGCCAAACGCAAAGAAATAAAAGATGAGTGAGGACGACGGATTGAAGTGAGTTGGTTTAGGATGTGGAGAGTTTTCTCAGGGGTCTTGGCGAGTGTTATTTCGGTCGCAACTCATGAAGGGAGGAAAAAAAAGAAGAAGGAGGAGGAGCGTGTCTCGGATGTGCAGCGCACGCGTCCATTTCACTCACCCGTCTTCTCCTCCTCCCCTCCCCCCCCTCTGCCTCCACGAGAGGGGGTGGGGCGTTGATGGGAGTAGGAGAGGGATAATTTGGATGAGGTGTGTTCAGAAAATAACGGGGAGTTTTAGTTCTTTGAAAAAAAATATTTATTTCTCCGTCTACATTAATAGTGTCGCTGTCAAAATAGTCCCCACTAGATATTATGTACTGGCGCCAGTACTTCTTACAATCCTCGAAACAATTCTCATACTCGATCTTTGGGTTAGCCTTTAGATCTGTCAGCGATTACTTTTAATGCCATCTACGCTTGAAAACCGACAGCCCTCTATGGCTCTCTTTATTTTTCGAAATAGGAAGAAGTCACACGAATTCTGGCGAATAAGGAGGCTGGGTATTAAGCTCATGTGTTAAGGCTTTTTTGGCATTGATCCTAAATTCCATACGTCTCCCGCATTCACAACAATTGTTATATTATTTTTATGAAACAATATTTTCTAAGCAACGTTTGCCCATATGAGGTGGATTTTGACGCTGTTGTCATTACTCCGTATCTTTGTACCTACGTTGTCAATTGTTCACAAATATGCGTTGATTTATACCTTGATGTATTATATGTGACATTAGGGAAATTCAGGCTCTTCCCCAAAGCCGAGGAAAAGGCAGGGCGTTCAACAAGTACTATTGTTGCTGGCTTTTTTCCGACTGGCGCTAATCACCTCGCATGGAAAATAAAAACTTTTAAAATGCATTTATAAGTAGAAACTATTAGATATCTTGCGGGAAAAAGTATGCATCTCTAGTTTCTCTGAATTTTTAACTCTGAAATAAATAATGACTCCATAGCGGTGTATGCGTATACGTATAAAAATCTGTGAATTACATAAATTTTAATTATGAATCCTTCGGTGTTTTTTTTTTCAATTTAAATCGGAAATGAGTTTTAACGACCCTATTTGTCGGTTTACAAATGAGTCCGATTGCAATGAAATATAAGGCGACGAAATGGCATTCATAATCAAATGAATGATACAGTGGCGTGATTTTATACTTTCATATTTCACTGTTTTCAGCGTCATTCGACGGGGCAGATTTAATTGTTTTTATTGCATTGCCTTTATGTGGAACTGAGTTAGCGGATGTGAGAGGTGGGCGTCATGGAATGGGAGTCACGTCAGAAATATATGAAAAGGCAGGGAAGAGATGGCAATTTGGCGAAGGAATCGAATGGTTGAGGTAAATAATCGGTGTCAGGAGCATTCAGGCCCGTCTCTGCTTTTGTTCTTCTTTTCTGAGGCGTAGAATTTCGTTTGGGGTCCAGCCGATCACTAACAACCGCCGAGCATTCGAGCAACTGTCGTCTCGTTAACCGTTTTTACTTTCGAAAATATTTAAAAATATGATTTTTTTTCAACACGCTCGACCGATTTCCGTTAAAAAATTGCACTCTTCACAGAACCATTTTGGCTTTTAAAAAATTGTAAAATTTTCTATTTAATCTTACTGCCGGGCTTGTCTGTGCTCTGTAAATAATGTATATTACACCCCTGCTGCATGTAATACATACGTTGATGCATGGATAGCGTTTTTGCAAATACTTTTACAAGGCGCATATTGTAATGGTAATGGCGTTATATTTGGCTTGAGCCGCCGTAAATACTTTTAAAGCAATTTGGTTCAATATTCGTCGACTAATCTCTGTAAGAGGGCAGGCTGTATGGTACTTTGAAGTGGGCAGTCCATGATTGGAGTAAAGACGCCAGAGAGATTCTCAATTGCTCCATACTCACTTACCTTCAGTGGCGTAACTATGGGGGGGGGGGGGATGATTGGGATATATCCCCCCCCCTAAAGCCTCAGAGAAATAAAAAAAATTATTTGCAACTATTGTCTAGTTTTGACATTTAATAACTGCGTCTGCTTAAAGTTAACTTTTATTGTGATAATCATGTGAAATGTATTTCCAGGCATGTTATTTTTCAAAACTTTTACCCAACGGGGGTGGGGAATCGCCACCCTAGGCTATCCTATCTCCTCCCCCCAAAAGCATAGTCCTAGTTACGCCGCCTTGAATGATAGAATACTTAAATAATCTGCATGCATTGCTAGGCTTTTGGGTAAATCGTTAGATGTAGCTAGAGAGAGAGAGAGAGTAGAATGTTTGGAACAATATTCACGGAAATTTGGAAAAACAATATACATTACGACTCAATTTTAAGGCATCCTTATATCTCGTCGGAACTTTCACACGTTTCACGAGGTTTTGGGACCACATCATGACCATTACAACATTACGTCTGTTTGAGGCCAGAAAGCATATCGTCGTAAAAGATCGTATCGTTCCATATTCTCGTGAGTCTTTACTCCCATTGAATGATAATTTTATGTTATAGAATTGCAATAAAGAAAACAATATGTCACTGCTGGGATATTTTCCCCATTCTATGAAGAAACACTTATTCAAGAAGGCGAAAAACACCTCGCATAAATGGAAACCGTTCGTAAATAGTAAGCATAGTGCTGTCCTCGTGAAAAGTCGAGATACCCGAGTTTGAAATGTTGTAAATTGGCAAAAAATATTTTGGTTGCAATTGAATGAAACTGGTAATGAATGGACATTTACTTCCACATTTCCTCAATATTGTCCGAAAATCATCCTTACTTTGACAATTTTTTTATTCAGCTTTGTATGAAAAAAGTAACGAATTTAAACCCTCGGAAAACGGTAGCTCCAATTCTATCGCTATTTTCTCAATGACTCCTCCATTAATTGACATGAGGTTTCATTCAGTGAAGGTTTGGACTCATTTCATTAATGTGTTCTGCAGAGAGGAACTTTATATCAATGGTAGTGACGATAGAAATTGTTGTTAGAGAGAGCACCGCTATATTTCGTTATTTCTATAAAATTCAAAAGCTCAATCGGCGCTACGCGCATGTCCTAGAATCAAACTCATGTTGGCCCAACTACGGTGATGAACGCGAATGTCTGTTACACGTACATGGTCGGAAGAACCTTGAAAATTTCGATCATGGTTACCCCAAAGTGTTTCGCTATCTCTCTCTCTTACTTATGACTCCCGCTTGATGACGGCGGCGTCCGCCGACTTTGAGATGAGTGCGTGGGAGGGAAGTGTGGCAGCGGGTGCTAATTTGAAGCGAAGTGCTCCCTGAAATTCACTCGCGGTGAGGACCACGTCAACTCGTCGACACATCAAAAGGAACAGAAGAAGAGCGCTCTTCGCACGCCGTCTTCTCTCGGAATTTGATTGGCCCGCGGCCATTAGGCGATGCTTCCGTTTCCTAGACGACGTTGACAAATAAGCGAAGTCCCAGCCGCCCATGTGCACTTTTCGCGGCTATTTGAGTCCTCGCCTTTCCCAACTCTTCCTTTCTTGGCTTTCGCCGTGAAAATGCTCCTGATGCAGCGGAAAATGTAACTCTACTCTTTCGTGTTGCCTCTTTGGGGGGTAAAGGGGGGTTTGTGGCCGGGAATAGGTGCGTAGTCGTGTTGAAATAGAGGCAGGGAAATTGGGTGTGAAGCACCTATTTAAGTGCGATACTCCTCTTTTTGATTTTGCTCTCCGCCATGAAAATACCTCCTCCGAAAGCAGATGAACACGCAGCAGCGCAATTCTTTTGTTTTATTGTGTGATGAGATGGAAGGGGAGAGCTACGAAAGAAGATGGATGCCGGGGGGGGGGGGGGGGCGGAAATAAGGTGGACCCGGCAGCGGAGAATATCCGTGGAGATGTAGTGTAATGCTGAAAGCAAATTCTACTGTTCTTTCGAATATTTTTGCGTAGGCTCAGCTTGTAGTTAGCACCGTTGGGCAAGAATTTGAAGAATTCTTTCTCCGTGGAGTCTTTGTGGAGATTCGTTCCTTTGTTTACACGATATTCGATTGTTTATTCGATGCAACAGAGAAATGAAATGTTGTTTTCATTTTGTGCACGTTGTCTCGTAGATGTTTTTTTTAGTGTTTCCTGGAGACATCAAGCTAATGTATTTTTTATTTCTATTGTTATATTTATTCTACTAACTATAAGTGTAGGAGGATTCACGCAAATACGAAGTAGCAATTGTAATTTAACATTTAACAAATTCTAAGGTTATCCCAAATAAATATCAATTAAAATTGAATCAATTTCGTTAAATAAACTGCGAAATGCAGGTGATGTACCCTATGTGATTTTTTCCTTGAAGATGGAATTCATTAAATTCCAAAACTTTGGCAAAGAATGATTTGTCAGTCAGCCAGACTGCCGACCCACACTCAGTGCAGTATGCAGTGTGTGATGTAGATTTAAACCACGGGAGGCCAAGCGCCAGGGCGAGGAGTAGCAAAAAAGTTATCTATTAACAGCTCATGACATCATCAAATTACCAGCAACAGGGTTAACTCCACCAATTTTCCGAATAGCTCGAGAAGTGGATATATTAAAATCAAGAGGTTGAGAAGGAAGATACGATAAATAAATTGCCATTGGGTGTACTCGAACCGGAGTCTCCCCAATTAGGGCAGACTTCCTAGATATCGCAAACCAAAAGGGTTAGCCTACGACTGAAGAGGTCAGTCTAAACTCCCGCGACTTTCGTCTTCCCCGTTTCAAACCAAGGCAAATGATTTTCCCTCGGAAAAAAATTCACATTTCAAGGGATGAAAGTTGAGTAGCTTATACGAAGCAGTTTGTCGATGCCGTGGCAGCAACCTACATCAGGTAGGATCTTAGAAGCCACTGCTCCTGTAATTTTGAAAGTTACAATTTGAATACATCATATTCGGCGCATCTACGGAATCGCTTTCTCTGTAAATAAAACAGAGCTTTTCCCTTATAAATTAATAACATCAGTCCTTACTTGTTGGTTGAAAATCACCATCTTGAAGCTCCGTAGAATAAATGAAAATAGTTTCTACATTTAATTGTGTAATGCATTGTTTTCATTATCCTATAGAACTTCATCGCTCTCTGCTGTATCTTTGAATCTGTATTAAAAGAACATCTATGTATATTTTGGGGTCTCAAAAGTATCCATTTCCTTGGTCCATTTTGTGAGTATCTCGGTGGAATCGTAGAAATAATGGCGTATCTCACAATGGTCCCACAATCTTACATTGATTTGAATATGCCGTATAGATGTTGAATTGCATAATTATTGGAATTGTTTTAAATCATGTTTTTGTCTAGTATCTTTTACATTGCGTTGTTGAT
This sequence comes from Ischnura elegans, assembly GCF_921293095.1. Lineage (NCBI taxonomy): Eukaryota > Metazoa > Arthropoda > Insecta > Odonata > Coenagrionidae > Ischnura > Ischnura elegans. Next base: position 124,207,656 of record NC_060248.1, read on the forward strand.
GGAAATAAATATTAGCGGCGGTTTGTGTGGCTGTCTTTGGTGCACGTTTAAGTAACAGATCCTTTTCTAACCATATTAACCCCGTCGTTAAAAAATCTGCTCCAAAGATAGGATCTCACGATGAAACTGAGTTAATGAAAAATTATTTTTTATATCCGGGTTGTAAGAAATACTTGCAACTTAAGAATTACTGGTTATCCAATGATAAATATCAAGACTTACTCGCTATGTTACACTCTGAGTGCCGGCCACTAATTTTAAAGCCCTACTGAAAAATCCAGCCATTTTTACTAAATTCGCAAATATTTTTAAAGCATTAGTAACAAAAATATATTTATAACGATGTGTATTTCAATAAAAATGGACTTTGCTCTTCTTTATGTATGAGTTGAATAACATTTATTGCTAACTTTTAAATATATATTTTTATAATGAAAACCTAATGTTTTTGAAAAAATAAAAAAGTTGCAACAAATGACGTACCGCCATAAAATGCATAATATTTTTTATTACGCTCAATTTGAACTATTTAATCCATGGAAATCATACAAAAGCATTGTTCCAAGCAGATCATTCAAAATCCTGGATGACAAAAAGGGTCACTGCACCTTCAACGAGCGGTTCTTTCCTCCAAAGAATTTTCACACAAAGTAGGCTGAGATAAGGGTGCCGGTAGCTACAGAGGACTTTTCGTCCTCAATACATTAAAAGAACTCTTTTTCCATCGAGGAGTTGATTTTTGAAATAACAGAACCACTAAGCAGTAAACTGGAAAAGTACCATGGGCGAAATATTACAGCTTCACGCAAAAAAAGTCAATAAAACAGATAGACGTAATATTACGCCCATGGCACGCAAAGTGTTAAATGACACTGGATCTGTAAAATGTGTTCCTTTGTTGTACTTTTGGTGTATCAAACCTGATTCTCTTGCATGATGTTGGGCACGATATGGTGGAAGTTCTTAATATTATTAAAATAAGACTTAGCTATATTTCTCAGTGGAAATATTGCAATGTCTTATTTTAATAAAACCTGATTCTGTTGATGCATTAAATGCTTCGAATTTCTTAAAAGTATCTGTTAAATACAAAGTGTCTTATGCAATTGATATTGTGTTTGGTGGAAGGAGTTTAGAAATACGTCTTTAAATTTCAGGACTTGGCTTTTATTTATCCCGCTTTTCTCTAAGATCATGTGAAATGTCCTCTATCTTAGGGCATATTACATCTATGTCTACACCCCGCAACTCGCCTCATTAGGCATGTCGCGGGCTATGCTAGGGCACCAGCCGTGAAGAAATAACTAGGACATGCTGAAACAAATTTCCGCCTATAATTTATTGATTTACCAGCCTTTTATTGATTTGAAGTGAGACAATTTGAATCTTATGTAACCGCAATAGTTTGGCCATTTATTAATGTAATTTTCCCATAAAACATTTGTATAATAATATATTCTTACTCAGCTTAATATTGCGCAAATTAATAGTGCATTATATCTTTATTATCGCTCGTACGAAATCATGAACAGAAAAGAGAACCTGTTCTAATTTGGGTCATCCTATTTCCGTTCCGGTCCACCAAAATCATTCATGCAATCAGTCATTTACTCGAACGGGCTAATGTTTCGTGCAGACAGGCCTTCGTAAAGACTTTGACGCAAGTGGTCCACGTTGATTTCGGGCCACCAAAGGAAAGTCAATCTGTTTACGACGTGCGTATCTAAGGTGTGCGTGAAGATTTGTGATCGGAGACCTCCCCCTGTTGTGCTTTCGGCGTCTGCCGCTGCCGGTGGTCGGGCGCTGTGGTGCGTTAATGAGGCACTAATTACTGGGAGGCGACCAGCTGATTAATATTTGAGTGCTGTGATGGCCCCCCAATACATATATATCACCACTCCCTCCAACCCCACCCCCCCGCCCCCCCCCCCAATCCCCCAGTAGATATCATCTTTTTCCGTCCGCTTTCGTCGCCCATTAATCTCCCCCTTCGCAGCGTCCCGTCGTTACTCTTTTTTTTCTTCCTTTGGCCCCCTGCCAGACACATCTTCCCTTCGCAACCCTCTTGATAGCATTATCACTCACTCTCCACCAATTGAAATGTTTTTCCGTAGACCTCACGCGGCGCAATTATATACCGGGAACAAATTTCGCTTCTCGATCATTGAGTGCACTGTTTTACGTTTAATGCATTATTTTTAAATAATTTTTAAAGATTACGCTTAGTTCCCCTTACGACCGGCCGTATATTTTCTTGACTTCTTGACGCATTGATTCTTTTAATGCTCTAAATAACAAAAAGTCAATAAAAGAAATACATTAACAGATTTCTTGTTCACGATACCTCCGATTGCTGTGTATCATGCGAAAAATATTTAATATTTTAAACTCCTCCGGAACCAGATGTGCGCGGAATAACAGAAAAAGCGAAATACAAAGTTCTGTCGTACCTTCAATTCCCTTTATATGAAGTGAAAAGTTTTTTTTTGTAGCTGCAATAGTCTGGCCGATTTCGCGCATATTTTTGTACAGAAATATTTATGCAGCAATAATTTATTACTTAGCTTAATTTATGACAAATAAATCGTGGAAAGTTTCTTTATTTTCCACGAAATACCTTAGCAGTTTGGAATTTTTAAAACTGTCAACGTCTCGGGGCAGGTAGCTGCACGGGGTGAAACAATCCGATTTCCCAATTATATCTATCAGGCGAATGAAAATTTGTTGACTGGGAAAGTGCATCTTAGTTTCATCATATCACGTCATCGTCCAATTCGTCCAAGCAATTTTATCGTCCAATTTCATTAACACGTTTATAGGCAAGACACTTGAGCATATCGTCGTTAGCAATATCATGACTTTCTTGGACATTCGTAACTTCCTCCAAGGCTATCAGAACGGATTCCGAAAAGGTGGATCATGCGAAACAGCGCTCGCGCTCTTTTTTCACGACGTTCTCAAATCTGGTGTATCGAAAACAAGTTGACGCATTATTTCTAGATTTTAAGACAGCTTTCGACACGGTACCTCACAACAAACTTTTATACAAATCACAGTCATGCGGATGAAACGAAACAGTGGTAAAATGGATACGCGACTTTCAGAATGGTCGTAAAAAAAGTAGTTCCTGATGGAATTAGTTCTGATGAAGTTAAAGTGACATCACGTGTTCCACAAAGAAGCGTAGTCGGCCCCCTTTTGTTCATTATATACATTAAATACCTTTGCTCCCATATTAGCAGTAAAATACGTTTATTTGCAGACGACGCTGTCATATATCGCGAAATTACTGATCACTCTGACTATAAAATTCTATCATCTGATTTAAATAACGTTCATCTGTGGATCCAAGAGTGGGGACTCGAACTTATTCTGAGGAAATGCATGTCGGAGCATTCTTTGCAGAGTTCGTCCAATGATAACCATGTTAATGCTGAGGATGGTATTAAAATAAAGGTAACAGAAGAAGTAATTAGGAGTTACGATAACCTCGAACCTCTCGTGGGGAAACATATAAGAAATATTTGCGGCATAGTCCTGAAGAATTTAGGATTCGTCAAGCGTATTGTGAGAAGATTTGGGGGTCCTCTGAGGGTTACAACACACCGGGGCCGCGACCCAGTAACTTAACTGATACGCCCGCACTCCCAAGGATGGGTTTGGAAAGGAAGGAAAAAGGATATAGGCGGCGCACAGTAGTGGGCTGAAATCGAAAAAAGCTGGAAAAATCTCAAAAACGATTTTTTTAAATGCGGAATTGGAAACTTTGCACAGTTGTTGTCAATACATTAGTGCGTTTTTGACGCAAACCGTTTTTCATAGGTTACTCTTTTAAACAAATTATTTGACCTCAAAGTTGATCAAATTTCGCAAAAATTGCCCGCATTGAATTTTTTTCGAAATTCAGAATGTTGAAACTAATGCCACATCTTTTGAAGTGATTCAATGGAAACAAAAATTTACACTATTATTATGCGGTTTATCATTATTAATACTTGGCAACTTTCACGACTCAGTTATATTATTTGTGGCCGATACGATACAAAATGGCGGACCCTGTTTTTCGTCGATATTTTGTGTTCATGTAGGATTATAAAAAAAGGATCATCGAGTTACCTCGAAATATTTACACCACATATACAGCAAAACCTGTAGAGTATGATACCAAAACGATAATTGCGACCACCTGCGACGCCGAAATTAAGATCGATTTTTCGAACGTGCGGCACAGTTCGCACCTCGCTGTTGGCCACGGGGAATATCGTGCTCGACATATGTTGGACTTTAAATCTTTTAAAGCGAATTAATGGCATAAAAGCTATTATATGTTAGTGCCACATTTAATTTCCGTTTCATAAAACCTAGTTTCTTCACTTTCTTGCGATATTTATCGTCGATACGATACAAAATTGTAGACCCTGTTTTCTGGCGAAATTTAGTGTTCATGTACGATTATAAAAAAAGGATCACCGGGTTACTTCGAGATATTTACTCCACATATACAACAAAACCTATAGAGTATAATACCAGAAGGACAATTGCGACCACCGGCGACGCCGAAATTAAGATCGATTTTTCGAACGTGCGGCACAGTTCGCTGCTTGCTGCTGGCCTTGGGGTATACCGTGCTCGATGCACGTTGGAAAGTGAATCGTTTAGCGAGTGAATTGTGCAGAAGATATAATTTAATTAGTGCAAAATTTATTTTACATTTCATAATACCTAATTTCTTCGCTGTCCTGCGATATTTATCGTCGATACGATACAAATTAGAGGACTGTTTTTCGTCGAAATTTTGTGTTTATTTGGGATTTTAAGAAAAGGATCACCGAGTTACCTCGAGACATTTACGTTAATATTACATAAAACGTTTTAGAGTCTGTATCCAAAGAAATCAGACGCGGCGTACTTTGCAACCACGCGCGAGGATGACGCGCAGTGTCGGAGGTGAGCCTTGACCTACTCGGCGGAAGTTTGTGACCTCATCAACTTATCCGCGAAAGGGTCCAGGCCGTCCATATTTCGGCGTAAACACCTCAAAAAGAACGCGACAAAGAGGGGAACGGAATATTATTTGTCTCTTTGTATTTTTTTTAATTCTCACCAAGTAAAAAGACTAGGCAGCTGAAAGGTAAAGCAGCTGATTTCGACTTCGGACCGGAATGAACGACCACAAGTATTAGTGCCTTGAAAGTGTACCTTTTGGATACTTAGCGGTGTCGAGCAGGGGCGCAGGTAGAAATTAAGGCTAAAGGGGGGTTTTAGGCGCAACTATTACTTATGGGTGTGGGGGTATTGCATACCTACCAGGGTAAGCAGGAGTTGCGGGGGCCCTCCCCCAGAAAATGTTTAAGATAAATGGTTCAAAATGTTGAGTTTTACGGCTTTCTGAGGGATATTATATTACTCCTTAAACTATTCTATAAGTCATATTAATCCAATTACGTAAAATGGGTTAAACTTAAACATTTCTCTGAGCTCTTGGGGAGGGGGGGGTTTATCCCCCCAAACCTCCCTCTGGCTGCGCCACTGAGAGGGGTATTCTACGCAACCGCCATGCTCGGCAGCAAGCATCCTGCATCGTAGCGGCGTTCATAGCCTCGCACCCAGGTGGCCTCACACAGCAGCAGCACACAGTGGCGTCACACGGGCTTTTCCCAGCATTAATTCTTAGCCGTAGCTTTTTGCGCGCTTGAAAATTTTCACTTTTCATTTAATCAATCGCTAAAAATAGATATCGTCATTTAGAAAATCTAAATGCGTGAAATTTGTACTCCAGGTATCCCCCAAAACACCGCCCCCCCCCCACTGGTGCCGAGGGCGTTGTAAAATCCAGTGCGTTCAAAACTTGGTGATACGTGCGCGATCTTCGGTTTTGGAGATGGGCGAGTCTATTTTGATGATTAGGTGTCGCACGGGGGTGCAGGCTGTTCGGGACTCGACTCCACTCAAGGTCCACGCCGTCGTCGCCCTCCCCTCTCAACTTCCCCCACCACTGCCACTTTCCCCTCCACCCGCACGAATTATGCGCATTCAGGGGCCACCAAGTTTTGACCCGAATGTGTATAACCTTGGATGGATGTGAACGACGCGAGGCATGATGGGTAAGGTGTTGGGGGCGCGGAATCCCCTCCAACCCCATCACAATTACCATTCGCCACTCACACTCTTTTATTTATGCCCTTGATGCTTTCATTAGACAGTATTATGTACAACAATCCGCAATTAGCGTTAACGTGAAGTATTTTTTATCAACTCTGATTTCAATTACTCTGCTTAGAGGATGTTTCTCTTTGGAATAACGGGCGTACTACAGAGAGGGGTAGCAAAATCCTGTTGGCCGCCCTCAAATTAACTTATGGATGTGCTCCTGAATTTGAGGGGAAAATATTTACTGAAAACGGTTACTTAGACCATCACCGGAAGCGGAAAAAAGTGTTAACCTCTCTACTTAATCATACTCTTCATTTCGTCGTAATCAGGTCTTCATTAGCTGCATCAGTGCTTCAGTCGTTATTGACGACGCCTTATTGAATTATAAACAAAAGCAATGTAAATGAGTTTATATTGGGAATTGAACATAATTTTGACGTCCACTCTAGATAGAGATGAGTCCTCGCTCTTGGTTAACATAAATCAGACATTGATTGTATCTCCTTTGTGCGCGATGTCTGCATCTGATGAATTGTTACCTTACTTCCATGCTTCTATTCTCAGCTGTGAGACGATTCTTCTTTTTTGTGGAAAGCACTCTGTGCCTGGGCTATTCTACTAGTAACTATTTCTTTCTTTCTTCGTCCATCGTTGGTACCTAATTCGGCTTCCCTGGTAAGAAATCTCTTCACCTCTTCAAGCTTATGCTTTCCTAGGTTAATCAGGCATTGATTTTATCCTCGTTGTACGCGAGATGACTTGGGGACGAACCGGTCGAGGCGTCCATACCAAATAAAGTGTGTGTAATAGACAAAGTGACGTAGGTACTTATTTAATTAACCAGATATTGATTCAGTGGCGTAGCCAGGAATTTCGTTCAGGGGGGTCCAAAAGCAGGGGGGGGGGGGTATTTTTGAAAAACAGAGTACTAACAATAAGTAGAGAGTTTTAAACTAATTTTAACACTCTTCACATTCGAAAAAACTTCATTTGTCAAAGAAACCTTTTGTAAATTCATGGTTTTTCATTATTTTGTCTTCTAGTATGAAGGAAAATAATTGTGTTTTTATATTTCGAATTTATAGTCGGGGGGGTGTCCGGACCCCCCCGACCCCACCTGGCTACGCCGCTGCATTGATTGATTGGTAATGACAAATATTAACATTAAAAATAGGCACATTTTTAAAATAAGATATTAATTATATTTACCCGTAGATATTTAAACATTTTTCATTTTTTTCGGAAAAGCATTCCATGCAACGCTAGATCTGACATTGAATTATTTTTCGAACATTGTTCCTTCGTGGGCAGGTAGTGGGAATATTAGACGAGTCAGTCCGCGTAAAAATGTTTCTAATTGCCGGTGTGTTCCAAAGCTCAAATGCATATTTACATTTTTATTTTAAAATACGGAGAATAATTTTTATGTAGCAGTCTCTTTACTCAGTGTAAATAGCGTTATTGGAATTGACATAAAAGTTCTGTCCTCCGTGCTAGTGTCCTCAATCGCTTCATAATATGTACAGATTGCAGCAACTCGAGAATCCCCGCTCCCATGGCAACAGGGTCGTGGTCCCATTCGAATGGCACCTGTTGCCGGCGGCCGAGGGTGCATTAGACTCGACCGCTCGTAGCTTCCTTTCCCCCTCCACTGTCCATCTTCCCCCATACCACCCACCCCCAGATCACCCAGGCGATCTACCTTGCCGTAGACAAAGTTGCGAGGTATTTCGTCACCGTGTAAAAGGATCTGGGCTGTCATTGGCCGATGATGTCCCACGAGAGGGGGTTCAGACAGGATAGGGGAAATAACTCCAGACAGGAGTGTGTGACGTCCGGCCCCGAGGAGGTGACTTGTGTTGTCGCAGGGAGTGCTTTGGCGAGAAGTGTTGTTCGCCTCGATATTATCCTTATTTAGCTCCCGGATTTCCCTTCTAAAAAGGGAAGCAATGCATCACCATCCTTCGGGTCGAAGTTCGAAGCGCCTGCCCGCGGAATGGATGGCGAACGACGACGCCGTCGACTGTACCATTCGTTCTGTGCCGCCTTGCGACGAGGCGGAAGATTCGATTCCGGAGATTGCGCCTGTAAGAGGTAGCAGAGCGGAGGGAGCATCATCGCCGTCTCTTTGGTCCTCGGAGGTTTTGCCTCAGTCGGAGGGGGATCATGACATGTCTGCCGACCTCTCTGACGACTCTTCGAATTGCCTCGTCATCGACATGTCTCCGCCGGAATTCGCCAGCACGCCTCTCGGCTGCGACGAAGACTCCAGCGAGCGGACGACGCGGCCCCCAGACGGCGGGGCGCCCTCCTGCGCCGCTCCGGAGGAATCCTCCCCCGTCTTCGCGGAACTGCAGGTCGTCTTCCGAGAGCCGAGGACTGACATACCTCCGCAGCCCGATGCAACTTGCGGGGACCCTTCAGACGGGCTTCAGCCCTTCCACCGCCGCAGCTTCGAATCGGAGGACCGCTGCGGGCCACTCTTCGGGGCCTACGACCCCCTCTTTTGCTGCCCCTGCTACCCCTCCCCCATCGCCCCGGCCCCCCAAATTCCCTCATGGTGGTACGGTGTCCGCGACTACGGCGATGTGGGGCGGAGAGGACACGAAGAGGAGGCCTCCGCGGCTGGAGGACAGCCGGACATCGAACTGCTGACTTCCGGAGATATGTCGGTTCACTCAGACGGCTACGACGGAGGATCTGAGCGGCGAGTACTTAATGGCTCTGAGCCGCGTTCACTTCGAGTGTGCTTGGTGGTTGGATTATTAAATTGAAATTGAATGCAATGAATTTGTCAGGTCAGGAAACAGCTTTTTCGGTTGTCAACGCTACACATTTTTACACAATCATCGTCTGGGAGGAGAGAGTGCGTGTTAATCCGTAATTGGTCTAGAAGATATTTTCTCCATGCAGCCTTGATTTTCATTTTGATTGATCGTCTTCGGGCATTTTTTTTTACTTTGATCAATTAATAGATTATACTGCATTATTGCCTTAAAATTAATATCATCTCGACAGAAAATCAAATCGCGAACCTTCTGCTTCGTGCGGCACTGCGCAAGCCTTCACGCAATCCGAGATCGTAAATTTACTCGGTACTAGTGTCTAATTACTAATTAATTTTTCAATATAATTACTAATTTAATTACTATTTCTAATTAATAATTAATTTACTAATGTCATAGTGTTACCACTGGAAGAAATTGGAGGGTGCAAATGGAAGGGAGTGTGATAGGGAGAGGGGGAGAAGGTGGAGTGGGGAGGAACGAAGGGAATTCCTTATCGGATGGCGTCGGTGATCTGTGAAAATGAAAGGCCCGCGGTTAGCCTCTGGGAGATATCACTTCACTTTGAATTTCATGTGAATATACATACATCGGCGATAAGTAGGTACGTCCGAAATTTACACATTATACAGCATCTACTCACGACTGAGGCGTTGGCATTACTTTCTTCTCTGCCTGAGCAAGGGCGTACCCAGGATCATAACTGGGGGGGGGGGGGCAAGCCATGGTCTTGTGGGGGGCATGCCGTGGTCTAGGGGGGCAAGCCAAGTTGTGACATTTTAGCATGGAAAAAGTGAACGAAACTACATTTTAAGAAAATTATAACAGCGCTTTATTAGTTTATGAGATTATTGCCTTGAAAAAAGTTCTATTTTTGTTTCATAGCTTATACTAATACATTTCATTTTTCGTGGGTTTCAAGAAAATGTGTTGAATACTTTCGTTTCAATTCATCACGATGATTTTGCTTAAAGGTTTTTGCGATTTTTGCCTCTGGAGGGGCAGCTGCCCCCCTTCCTTGCCCCCTGAGGTTTCTTTGAAGGACTGTGTCTTTCACGTTTTCACTCTTCGATTGATTGGTACGATGAACGTTCATAGATATTGCCATAACCTGGAGATTGTTCCGGATAGTGTGAGGTCTGCGGTTCAATTCCCCTTTCCAGTGGCACGTTCTTTTGAGTCATTGCTTGTCGACCGTTAAGCTACTCAGGTTATCTGTGCGAATATTATGTCATTAACACTGTCTCGATTTTCGCGCATTTCATTGCTTGCTCATTTTGTTACAGAATGGGGTGACTCTCACGTCTCCCACGCCTTGAGTTATCGTTGGCTTAATGTTGTGGTTTTGTTCCTTTCGTTAAAACTGGCAGAAAAAAATGTTTTTGTGGAAAAGGCGATGAATTTAATCTGGGGAAGGGAATGCTGGAAACCGTGTTGAAGGTATGGATGTTACGGATGGAGGCTAGGGGGAGCGAAAGAGAGGTGAGGATAGGTTTAAGAAAATATGCGTTACTTTACACGAAAGAACAGGTGTCAACCAGTCCGATTTTTGGCGAAATACTTGTTTAAGATAATGCTGTCGTCTTGAAAATATCAGGGTATACAGTGCTACTTTTCAATCATAAAATGAATCTTAATCGTGAGAATTTTATCACAGTATTATCTACGGAATAAATTTTTCATGCTACAGGTGCGGAAAAATGTTTGCAGTGTGTACTCTGTATACCTACCATGAACACTTCAAAATTATAGTGTAACTTTTTGTCTAGTGATTCGTCGAAAATCAGACGGATTGATTTGGGATTAATGCACTCCCTTTGCATGCTTAATGCGTCATTTATTATCATACGTGAAAGTGCATTAGTTAAAAATTTGACGTATCAATCAAATACGTCAAAGTGCATTATAGGTATATGTGACAGCATCGCATGCATCATGCCGTAACCTTAATGCTTTTCTAGGGGTGGAAAGGTTGATTTTTATAGAGGGTAAATTCCCTGGAGAGGTATACATGAATTGGCAAGAGAATAAATTCCCCAGGACTGGGAATCGAACCGCGGACCTTTTGCTATCCATGCCTCTGCGCAGACCACTACGCTATCCAGGTTCCGTAATTCCAATGGCAATTGTACCGAGGCTCATGGTACTAGCTGGTGGGCCCTCGCAGTACTAGATGTCCCATCAAGGATGGCAACGCGAGGTAGAAAGCCAAAGGTTCATGGTTCCATTTTCCGTTTAGGGGAATATTTTCTCATGGCAATTCATGTATATTTCACCGACGCTCACTCATTACTCGAAATATTACACATTCGGGGGGGAAAGGTTCATTCAGTGGGGGTACACTGAAGTCCGTGCAACCAAATGAACCTCCAGACCCCTCTGCTGGGGCCTCGGTTTGCATCATTATCATTATAGTATTCTACCGATTAAAGTAGGTTTCCATGGAGTGTTCAAGAAGTGATCTGGAAGCCTCCCTTTCCTTCCAGCACTGCCTTCTTTAATTCACTGTAACGCCTACTCCCTTTCATTCTATCTAAAAATCCTATTATTTTCCTTCCTCTCCCTCGTTTCCCTAACATTCTTCCATCTAACACCATTTTCAACATCCCCTCCCCGCTAAGCACTAACTCCATCCATACCTTCTGTATCCTCCGTATCTCATCTAAAAGCTGCCTCTCCTCACCCACCATGTCCAGCACTTCGTCGTTCCATTTCCTCTCCGTCCATTTCACCCTCTCCATACTTTTTACATCATCATCACTGGTCAACAATCCTAGGATTGGTTTGACGCAAATCTCCACTCAATTCTCCTATCAGCTAATCTTTTCACACCTACGTATTTCTTCTCTTTCACATCTCTCTTTACTTGCTCCATATATTTTGCTCGAGGTCTTCCTTTTCCGTTCTTGCCTTCCACTTGTCCCTCGACGATTGTCTTCATCAGGCCATCATGTCTCAAGATGTGGCCTATAAGGTTGTTCCGTCTTCTTATTATGGATTTCACTTTTTACATAAATCGTTCTTATGTCTTTTTGCTCTCTCTTTGTCTTGCAGACCTTCGGAGCAGAGCGGGGGCAGTGGGAACGCGTCCAGCTGCAGCCCTGCAAGCCACTCGGACAGCACGTGCGGTTCCCCGGGGGCTTCTGCTGCCTCCGGAGGCGCCGTGGCCATAGTGCCCCCCAATGCCTCACCCTCTTCCTCCTCCTCCTCTACCCACCACCCCCAACAGCCCCCGCTGACCGCCCTCCGCCCCCAGGCGGCACCGGAGGCGGCCTCCTCCATGACGGCCGCCGCCACGGCCGCCACCCCCGGGGGGCCCCCCGCCTCACCCCCCTCCTACAACTCGGCCGCCGCCACGGCGCTAGCCAATAACAGCTCCTCATCATCGTCGTCGGGAGTGCCCTGGGGCCTAGCCGCCGCCAGCGACTCCAACGGTGAGTCCTCCCAACTAAGTAACCTCTTCCGCTGCAATCTTCTCATTTTTTTATTTTATATGCAGCAGTTAAAGCAGTCCATATTACACTTAACAGGGATGCCGACTCACGAAAAATATTGGGGGGGCCCAAACCGGGGGTCTTGCCCCGGGAAATTTTATAAGTTGTGAGTTTTAAGTTTTTTAAGCATTTTAGAATAGTCATATGATCAACATTAGAACCCTGATAACTTTAATCTCGATATCTCCACACTCCGGGGAAAATCAATAGGTCTGACACATTTTTTCCTCACACCCATAACGAATTTTTGAGGGGGCTCAGGCCCCTTAGAGTCGGCGCCACTGACACTTAACACATTAAATGCTGGCGTCTTTAATTCGAGGCAGCATTTCCAAGTGTTTCTTGGCCAACAATCTCCATCGGTAGTCTCTGTTAGATCTGTTGATTTTTTACATTGAGTGTAACAAATAAATTATTGAAGCAGGTCAAAATTTCCTTTGAATTTTTATCCCTTGTGGTCCGTATGTGGCTAATCAGAAGGCTCTCTGCCTTTGCTGCCTAAATATGTCTACTGCATGAATAATGTAAAGTAGTTGTAATTTCTGTGAGGCAAATTTTTACTGATCTCATTTGCAGTACACTCCCGATTATCCGAGCTAATGGGGATGGGGAGATACGCACGAATAATCGGATACACGGATAATCCAAACTTTCACATAAATGTCTTGGAATGTTCATAATTTACCTAAAACAAACAATTTATGCAATTATTCTGTTATTTAAGAGTGCTTCCCGGACTCATTGAGAGCTTTCTTCGCCAGTTCGCGATCTTTTTTTGCTGCGATAACATGGTTGTACTCGTATTATCAATGCTCCGTGTTAGAACTGTTTTCGAAAACCACACATCCGTGGCTGTATGATCACGGATATATATATATATATATATATATACTCCCTCCCACCTCTGCCTCATTATCTCAAATCATTATAAAAGGCAAAATTATTCATTTTTTGCTGAAATAAGTACTGTGTACGGAACAGATTTTCGACGAGTAGAACACCTTTCTCACGAAAACGATATTTTCCTGAAGACGCAGTCATATGGGAACCTATAGCGTTATGTCTTCGTAAATAATATTCCGTGCCTAATCAATCCAAAATTAATCTATTTCCCAAGTCCATCTAAATTTCTTAGAATCTTTCATGATTCGTTAAGTATAGCCGTTTTATTCGCGAACAATTTCCTTAGGCACAAATACCTGCATGCAACAGGTGAGTGCATACGCAATGATGCTCACGGATGCCCTCCTAGGGTGTAATTGAAATTAAGCTAAATAGGGTGGTTTCCTATTATTTTTTTATTGCCTAAATCGAAAGATTATTACTCCTGGAGTACGTATTTCACGCTTTTAGATTTTTAAATGACGATATCTATTTTTCGCGATCAAATGAAAAGTGAAAAATTTCAAGCGCGCGAAAACGCGACGCGTAAGTAGGAATGAAGGGAAAAAGTCCGTACGACGCATTTCTGGTTCCCCCTCCCGCCTGGTAGGTGACCTTGATCGAGGCTCTGAGCGCTGATAGGACGCAGGATGCTAACGGGTAGCTGAGTACCTTCCTGTCTGGTAGCGCATGGCTTAAAAAAGGTTTATTAATACCTTATCAAGCGAAGAAAACTTTCCGACCTTAGCCAGTTTTAATAGGTGATTATTAAGACATGTTTCCCTGAGCTCTGTGCCTCATGCATGCATTGGTAGCCTCTGACGATGCATAACTCCTATCCTCTCGTGTAGAAACTAGGTCCGTGTGACGTCACGTGGAGTGGAATCGCATGGGCGCCAATCTGGCCTTTTTCAAATGAGGATAAAATTTGACCCTTGCCATTCGTCTAAACCGGTGTTTCAAAAACCAAATAATTTGTGTATTATGAATACACTAATGGTGGGTAACGAATCGCCATCAATGCCTTTTGTTTTCTTTGATGAAGGAAACTACCCTATTAATAATTTAGATTCAAATGAACTCCAATTATTAAAGCATTCATTAGGTTTAGCCGGGACTCGAACCCAGATCTCCTGACTTAGGCTCAGTCCTTCTCCTGTGCCGCTTGAGACTTCAACGCTTTAATCGGTAAGCCCACCATGAATTTCGCCTTTGTAGAAAAAAATGGATTGATTGGTGGTGTAACTGGTTGTATACCCGACCGTAAATCAGGAGATCCAAGTCTGAATGCCGGCTAAGACTGATGATATTTTTTCTCTTCGAAAAATTCACTCTTGGGGTGTATTTCCTTCGATCTTCGGGTGGTTTTGATTCGTTGCGGAGTGATCATGGTGTGATTCTCCTGTGGCTGCTGGCTTGATCGTATTTTTTGTTATTGTTTGTCGGCAGGTGGCGACTCCACGTCAGAGTACCAGCAATCGAACAGCACCTCTGCCGCGGCGGCCGCTTATGCATCACAGTATTACAACAGGTGAGATCACACGAATGAGGAAAATGCCCTCATGCATTCACTTTGGCTTTTTGAAGTTAATTTTTATCGATTAAATTCACGTCTCATTATCATTTGGCAAGCGTGCACTATCTGAGACCGTCCGGGGACATCAGCAACAAAAATGTACGCGAATTGCCATGAGATAAAATTCCTCTGGACCGGAAATCGAACCACGGACCTTTTTGACTTTCCGGGCCACTGTGCAGACCAGTTCGCTATCCAGGTTAATGATTTCCAATGGCAATTGTACCGATCAAGTTCATGGTACTGGAAGTTATCATACCTTCACTAATCATCACTGTATATCATATACATCTCGTACCATAAGCCTCAGTGCAATTGCCATGGGAATATGGATCCTGAATATCGCAGTGGCCCAGTAAGCCAAAGGTCGGTAGTTCGATTCCTGGTGCAGGGAATTTTTTTCTCATGGAAATATCACATGATTAACTTGTTGACAGTATTGTTACAAACAAGGCCGACTGTAGTACCGGACAGGGACGCCGTCCTTAAATCTTTATCACGCGATCACTTTCCCAAAGCTTCGATTTAATGCCTCTGAACACTTTTATGCTTGACCTCCTGTGTGTGGGCGCAGCCCTAACTCTGTTATCTCGTTGCCATGGCAGCATGCAGGTGGCGGCAGCGGCGGCTGCTGCGGCCGCGGCGTCCGGCTACGGCTCCTCCGTGCACCACGGTGGCTCGTCTTCGTCCACCACGCCATCGTCTGCGTACTCGTCCTCGTCCACCACGGCCCCCTCCTCGTCCTTCTACAGCACCGCGCACCACGGATCAACGCCATCCTCGCAGCACCAAGCCTCGTCACAGCACCACCCTCAGCAGCAGCAGCAGGGGCACTTCCAGCACCAACAGCACCAGCAAACGCACCACCACCACCATCAGCATCAGCACCAACAACAGCAGCAGCAGCACGTGTCCGGGTACTCGTCCGCCTCCACTGCGTCTGCATCTGCCGCCGCATACGGCGCCGAATACCTCGCGCACGGTGAGTCCATACATAATACCCTGCGAGACACCCCACAGGGTGTTTGGCACGAGGTTATCAATCTCCAGCATGCAAGACAATCCCCAAATTTTTTTTGTAACCCTAATGAAAGAATGGAGAGAGTGAAATGGATGGAGAGGAAAAGGAACGACGAAGTGCTGGACATGGTGGGTGAGGAGAGGCAGCTTTTAGATGAGATACGGAGGAGACAGAAGGTATGGATGGAGTTAGCGGTTAGCGGGGAGGGGATGTTGAAAATGGTGTTAGAGGGTTGAATGTTTGGGAAACGAGGGAGGGGAAGGAAAATAATAGGATTTTTAGATAGATTGAAAGGGATTAGGCCTTACAGTGAATTAAAGAAGGCAGTGCTGGAAGGAAAGAGAGGCTTCCAGATCACTTCTTGAACACTCCATGGAAACCTACCTTAATCGGTAGAATACTATAATAATAATGACTATTTTATTGAAGTGAAAACTTGTAATGGCACGTTGAGTAATTTTGTAGATGGGTAAAAGACATTGGACTCGCGTCAGCGTCACCGCTACTGCATATATGTATAATTATGTATATTCTGTGTATACACAGTATACTCGCTGTACTTGTGGAAACAATTGGACTCGCATCACCGTCACCGCTACTAAATATTTGTGTAATTGCATATTCTGTGCATACACTTTTGTGGATGGGTAAAAGTGAAAACTTCTTATGACGCGTTGAGCACTTTTGTACATTGGTAAAAGCCATTGGACTCGCGTCCACCGTCACCGCTACTGCGTATAGGTATATTAATTGTGAATATTCAACATATACACAGTATACTCGCTATATACACAGTACTTGTGGAGGGATACAAACCATTAGATTCGCATCACCGTCACCGTTACCGCTAATACATATATGTATAATTGTGTATATTCTACATATACTCAGTATACTCGCTATATACACAGTATTTGTGGAGGGGTACAAACCATTAGACTCGCATCACCGTCACCTGTTCATACTCGTGCAGGAGAGTGTACTCGATACAAGAATAGTGAAGGTTAGTACAATATAACTCAATTTCTTTTTCTACGTTCAATTTGAGTAGCTTGTTCGAATGTTCTGCCATAAAATTAATTTATAAATGTGAAGTGTTTACAATTATATATTGTGGAAATATAAAAAAGGAAACACGTGGAGAAAAATTTTTGAAGTGAAAACTTCTAATGGCACGTTAGGCACTTTTTTCAGATTGGTAAAAAACTCTGAACTCGCATGACCATCACCTCAAATTCGTCACCGCCTCGCTGTTAACGAAGGAGAGGGAAATAAAGAGAGAAAGAGTTTTGAATGTGCTCGTTCCTCATGCATGAAAATATATTCTGAAGCAGAAAGGATCGCTACGTTCAGTGTTGACAGTAGTCAGTCGATTTTGTTCATAGCAATTATTATTACAGTATTCTACCGATTAAGGTAGGTTTCCATGGAGTACTAAAGAAGTGATCTGGGAGCCTCCCTTTCCTTCCAGCGCTACCTTCTTCAATTCACTGTAAGGCCTAATCCCTTTCAATCTATCTAAAAATATTAAATGTGGTGCAATATTGCAACTGGTTTTTGACAACCCTTCCGTATGTAAATAATTATAAAAAATATTTTCTTGAGTTTCGGCTAGTAACTTGGCTTTTCCGAGTATATGTGCATAATCTTGTTAGTAGCATAGGCTTCTCGTACATTTTTTAACGTCAATCAACGTCCAAAATTTAAAAAAAAAAAGTCTTCACTTCCAACGGCAGTCCCACGACTGCCATGTTATTTTTATATGTTAGATGTTTTTGAGTGTTATTGAGTCAGGTCTTTGTTGAAATGAAAGAGGCTCTTCTTGTTTTGCTTCATCTGATCAAATCATTGATGTCTTGGGCAGTGGCGGCTCGTGAGTCAAATGCTGGGAGGGGCACACTCCACCGGGGGGGTCAAAATGTTTGAATATTTTCTGTATTTTAGATAGTTTTTAAGGCAATATAGAGGCCATTATG
The DNA here is from genome assembly GCF_921293095.1 of Ischnura elegans. Classification (NCBI taxonomy): domain Eukaryota; kingdom Metazoa; phylum Arthropoda; class Insecta; order Odonata; family Coenagrionidae; genus Ischnura; species Ischnura elegans. The sequence continues at coordinate 124,225,544 of NC_060248.1, forward strand.
ACTCACCATATAGTACACTAAGCAATCACTAACGCTAAAACATTAAAAATCACTAACTCGATTAACTCAACTACAACTAGGCCTATTTACATTAAAATTATTTACACTAAAGAAGTCAACTGGTCACCAAAACAAGGTATTCTGCAACACTGCAACGCCAAGATTATACGGCTGCCGCGCCGGCCGGCGCTGTGCTGATAGCTCTGCGCATGCTCGGACGGCGTCTCAAGACTTTCATAAGGCACAAGCTTAGACGCGTCATAGCACCAGCAGCCCCCACCACTACTACTCTTCATATAACTGCACGGTGATGGATAAGGACGTTCTGGCCAGCGCCCCGCGGCTACAAATGCGAACTTCTCGCGCTATTTTTGCGTGATTTTGCTACATTTTCGATGTATGCGATTGACAAAAACACTTTGGTTAATTAGATGCATTGTTATAATTGAATGGGTATTTAATTTTTTTTCGTTTTCAAATCTTTGGGAGGGGCGGCGTCCGAGAGTCCTTATGGGCAAGCCGCCACTTGTCTTGGGTTGTATCCACCTGTGTCTACACATCAGCCGCTGTTTTTCCTCCTGATAATATTACTCCTTGTTGGTTCACAAACGTTTCATGCAAGTGTCCTTCTCCTTCGCTCACAGCTGGAGGTCGCGGCGGGTCGGTTGGTGCTGGCAGTTCGGGTGGTGCCATGGCTCCGGCGCACCAGCAGTGCAAGGCGTCCAACTTGGGCCACCAGCTGGCCGCATATCTCAACCCCTGGGCCGCACAGTCCTCGCACCACGCCACCCAATCAGCAGCCGCCACGCAGCAGAGCGCCTACCCTTACAGCGGCTATGGCGCCGGCGCCTCGTCTTCCACGACCTTCTCCTCAGCCTCACAACAGGTAACGCCTTTCAACGCCACGTTCAACATGAATTCTCTTGAATTATATCTTATACTTGTCTTTTTGTATTTTTTGCTTCGTAAATCTAAATTCTAAGTCTTAATTTTTTATTTCGCACGTCAAAATTTTTCTCCCCAGGGAACACTCTTATTTTATCTGAATCAATACAATACCTGCGTACATGAGAAAAAAAATCAAAAAAATTAAATCATCACAAGGGATGACAAGGGCGTACCCAGGATCAAAACTAGAGGGTGGCAAGCCGTGGTCGTTCAATTTTTTACACAGAAAAGGTTGAGAAAACCAAAATTTAAAAAAATATATGTATAACAGCGCTTTATTAGTTTTTTTAAATTATTCGCTCGAAAAAAATATTTTTTGTTGCACAAAATCTTTTTATACTTACATCACTTTTCTTGGATGTAAAAAAATACTTTCGTTTTGAACTAAATTTACTTTTGTTTCTAGGGGGGGCAGCCGTCCCCTGCTGCCCCTCGCTGGGTACGCCCATGAGGGATGATTTTGTGAGGAAAGGCCAAATAGCCTTAGGTAACCTATATTTTTAGCACGATGTGGCTATGCCTGGGTTGAGCTTTATCCTCACCTATCCATACCAACCTCTTGGTTGAATCACCGTATGGAGCGAGGGGTTCTGATTTCTACTACAGTTCAGGGATGCCGACTTACAAAAAATATTGGGGGGGCCTAACCGGGGATCTTGCCCCGGGAAATTTTATAAGTCAGGGGCGAAACCAGGATTTTATTCTTGGGGGGGCACAAGCAAGGCTGTATCCAGGATTTTGTTCTGGAGGGGGGGGGGGGGAAGGACACCTCGTAATACAAAACGAACGTAATGATAATGGGACCGTATTAAAAGTTTTGCAAATTTTTTAAGGGTCTGGGGGGGCACGTGCCCCTCCCCCTAGATCCGCCTATGTTATAAGTAGTAAATTTTAAGTTTTCTTAAAGCATTTTAGAAGAGTCATAGTGATCAGCATTAGAACCCTGATAACTCGAATCTCGATATCTGGACACTCCGGGGAAAATCGACAAGCCTGACACATTTTTTCCTCTCAGCCATAAGGAATTTTTGAGGGGGCTCGGGCCCCCTCAGGCCCCATGGAGTGGGCGCCACTGCTACAGTTTCGATGTCTAATGTAATTGGTCCGTATTGTCTTCAGGGGTTGGACTATGCGTCCGCGGCGGCGTATGGGTCGTACGGCCACCAGAGCAGCAACCCTTATGCATCGTACTACGCGGCCCAGAGCTGCTACTACCCCTCGTCTGCCTCGGCGGCCGCCCCTTCAACGGCATCCACGGCTTCGCCTTCCTCCGCATCCGCCGCTGCGGGGACCCAGGGCCTCTCCATGGCAACCAACGCAACACTCGGACCAACTGCCTACCAACTGCCACCGTCACTCTCCGCTTCCTCAGGTATGCACTCCCAGAATGTGTGGTGTGTTTCACCTTTTGGAAAGGACAAAAATCACCTTTCGGGAACTATGAGATGTTGGATTCTAATTCCTGTGATGAATTGGGAATGATTTCATGTACAGTGCTTACTCTCTCCGTAAACCAAGCAAAATTTCACTCCCAATTTCCCGTCGAAATCCCTATTGTAACTTTTTCATTCGATTCTTCACGGGTTGACGAGATACTTTTTGGATAAAATTTCGTATTCGAGTCTATGCTACCGAAAGGAAAACATAAGGGTCGGTGAGAGCTAGAATTTTCGCGAAAAATTTAATTTTTTCCCCCGAATGAGGGACACCCTAATGTGGATATGTACATTAGGGCGGATCGGAAAAATCGATTTTTTTCAAATCCATCTGGCCCAATGAAAAAAAGTTGTGGGACCGATCAAAAATAAGGCCTGAAAAATTTGAGACCTCTAGGTGAACCCCTGACCCTCGCTCAAATGCGATTTAGGGGGGGAGGGTCGAAATTCTAAAAATTTAATATTTTATGGTCATTTCCCATAGAATTTATTGAGTTACTGCCCTTTAGGACAATAATTTCGTGCATTTTGACGTATCTGCCACCGTTTAGCCACAAAATGCCTAATTTGAGTCCGCGCCCGCGAAGAAAATATTCCAACGCCCACGCAGCGTCGCGGATACAAGAGCCGCAGGCCGATCCCCTCCCCTCCCCGCTCGCTTCTACCCCTCCCACGCCTCCAATACAGCAAAATTCATCCCGCGTATGCTGCTAGGAGGTCGTTTATCATTGTTAATATAAATCGGAAGATGGTAGAAGGTAATAAAGGAAGCTTAGTGAGACGACTTGTCCCTTATTAGGCGCCTCGTCGGGGTTAAACAAATCGATGTTACCAACTTTTAGTGAAGTGATGAAATATTTTTAGATCCGACAACGCAGGAAAGAAGCCTACGGTCCATGAAAAGGCCTCTGGAGTGGCTATAAAGGTGTGCGAACTATGGTGACGCTTCCCTTCCATTATGTGTGTGACTAAATGGATTTAGCGGTACAGCAGGAAGTACTAAAACTTACGGAAAATGCGAATAGGCCAAAAGTAGGGTTTTTGCTTAAGTACAAACCTGGAGCACTTTTGAAAGAACATTTGAAATTATGCGATATTTTTGCGTGCAAGAAGGAGCATAATGTTCCCCCAAATCAAGAAGTATGTTGAGAGACCAGCGGACGAAACTAAAGATGATGGCTGCTGGATTGAGTCCTAAAGAAACTCGACAACTGAGGAAAAAAGAGAATCGTCGGAGAGTGTTGAGTCGACATCGTCAATTCTTGTATGGGAAAATAGTATCAAAAATTTTCTTCATCAATTCATCCGAAGAAAATTAAACTGAAGAGAAATCATCCGATTTTTATCTCTACGTTCCTCATCAAATAAAAATTCAGGACTAAACTCAAACTGGAACTTCTGCGTCGAAAATGCATCTGCCAAATGTGATAGAGGTATATGCAAGAACCAAGAAACAGCAATGATCGTCCCCGCAACTTTAGTTGACGCAAAAATCATAACTTCGTAAGAAACATCCAAGGTAGTTTGCAAGATTACTTACGTAGACAGAAAAAGATGCTAATTATTGTGAAGACGAAAAGAGAGGTATCAAAGGGTGTCATCAAAGGAATACATTTTTATGGAGTGAAACACTATACTTTTGTCTGATGAAAAAAGGCAAGAGTACTTATCAATCCAAGTTTAGAGGGGAATGTGTGATGTTAGTTGAAGAAGCAGGGTCCCACTTTTGGGTTTGCCTCCCCCGTTGGAGGAATAGCAAAAGTTATAAAATCTGCGATTCTCGATTCCTTTCCGAGTGAAAATTAGATACACAAAAATAAAAAGGATTTGAATGCGATGGTGAATACCGCCCAAAAAGGAGGCATCATCCCTATGCTACAAGCATAATTCCAACATCCCTTGCTATGTGAGTAAACTCTTCTCGGGATTCCCACCGGGTTAATTTTTCCATAATGGCAAACGTTTCAAGCTCCGACTTGGGGCTCATCATCAGGGATAAATTTCGTTGAATCCCTAGAAGAGTTTATCCACACCATTCGCCGGGAAAGCATCAAATCATATTTCATCCCTTACAGAGGTCTATTTGCTAATTGCACTAAGTTGACTTAGATTTGCGGCATAAACATTGGGAGGGCAATCTAAGGACCGAATTTGCGTTGTTGCAAGTATGCGTTTGGCGGCCGATCCGAGATTTTTTAAAGTGCTGGATTTTAATATCAACTTTAAGGACTACTCGCTGATGACATATTGGAGAGAGACCACAGTACCTCCGGCTACATCTGACCTTAGTGCTGTGGATTTTCAAAAATCTATTGATGAACTTTCAAATTTGAAGTTAAATATTTCTTTTTATTATAGATACGGACGAGAGATTCATGAAGAAATTCACCAAAACTTTGTTGACAACAGCGAAAGACGAGGAATGACACTGACATTAGAAATACAGATTGGAAAGCAGGTAATTGAAAAATTCTTTTGTGATAGTTCCTCCACAGACGATATTGAAACATTAAATATTTAGACTAACGAAGTAAGACGCACTTGGTCTGAATTTTGGTGCATTTGGCGCGTGGGAGAAGCTTGCGGGAAGGGGACGCGAGCGGCTTTCGCCCAAAATCCATTTAATCACATCTGTCGGACAAAGCCGAAATTGGAGCGCATATCCGAAGTTAGCACACTCGCATAGCCACTCGAGAGGCTTTTTCATGGACCGTAGGCTCCTTTCCTGCGTTCTCGGATCTAAAAATATTTCATCACTTCTCTAAAAGTTGGTAACATCGATTTTTTAACCCGACGAGGCGCCTAATAAGGCACAAGTCGTCTCACTAAGCTTCCTTTATTACCTTCTACCATCTTCCGATTTATATTAACAAAGATAAACGACCTCCTAGCAGCATACGCGGGATGAATTTTGCTGTACTGGAGGCGTGGGAGGGGTAGAAGCGAGCGGGGAGGGGAGGGGATCGGCCTGCGGCTCTTGTATCCGCGACGCTGCGTGGGCGTTGGAATATTTTCTTCGCGGGCGCGGACTCAAATTAGGCATTTTGTGGCTAAACGGTGGCAGATACGTCAAAATGCACGAAATTATTGTTCTAAAGGGCAGTAACTCGGCAAAATCTATAGGAAATGACCATAAAATATTAAATTTTTAGAATTTCGACCCTCCCCTCCTAAATCGCATTTGAGCGAGGGTCAGGGGTTCACCTAGAGGTCTCAAATTTTTCAGGCCTTATTTTTGATCGGTCCCACAACTTTTTTTCATTGGGCCAGATGGATTTGAAAAAAATCGATTTTTCCGATCCGCCCTAATGTACATGTCTGTAAGACGAAGGAAATCCTCGTCTCTGTTGGTGAAGTGACGATTCTTCTTTTTTTTTTTGATGATAGAGTCCCCGGAGTACATCTTGCCGGACAACGAGCACGCATCCCCCGCCATCAAGCAGGAGTCCAACGGCGGAGGGAGCGCCCACACAACCCCCAGGAGAGGAACCACCCCCGCCTCCACCGCCCCCGAAGGTAACCACGCCCTCCAAGCACCCTGTTTCAATCGATGCGTCTGCATCAGTAGGTCCATCAGTAAATCCACGTGATATGTAGTAGAGGTTTCCTTTTTATGGACGAATGGAAAAAAACCATGGGTCAACCCAGTTGAAATTTTATTGTGACTGTTTATAATAATCATAATAAAACACAATTGTAAACTTTAATGTCAACTTGCTGAGGTTTCGACACTGCTCAGTGCCAATTTCCACGTACATCATAGACAGGGTGTCCCATTTATCTTGACCACCCGAAATAACTTTTTTCCAGATGTAAATTCAAAAATGTGTCAAGCAAATGTCCAGTAGCCGTCAGGGCGACATTAATCAGCATGACTGTCTTTATTGTAGCTTTGTTATTTACAAAGATATGAACAGCGGTATTTTTTTTTTAATGGCCCCCTATATTTTTTGTTGCATAGTGATGGGTGAGAAAATATGGGTAAAAATGTGGATGGGGTAGTTAATGAGTTAGTAGAGTGAATGATAGCATTCTAGCTTTGGTATAAATGGATTTGAAAGGTGGCTTATTAAGAAGTTTTTTATTGTGGAATAGGTACTACGAGAAACTAGGATATGAGGGGGGTACTTTATAAACTGTATATAATTCCGAGTATTCTCCATTGTATTTGCAGGCCCTGGTTTGCGCACGGGCCGCGGCAGGGGTCGCCGCGCGGGCCATAACAATCCCGCGTCGCCCAACCCGGAGTACAACCTGGAGCGCGTGTTCATTTGGGATCTGGACGAGACCATCATCATCTTCCACTCTCTGCTCACGGGATCGTACGCCACGCGATACGGAAAGGTGAGTGAGTCCGTCGTCTTATTCTTATTCTTCTTCTGGAGAGAGAGAGTGTGTGTGTGTTGTCTGTTTGGAGGACTCGAACGTCACAATCCATTTAGGGTTAATATCAAAGTTAAAGATCATTTTTGTTCTTTGGCAAAGCAACCAATAATGGAAGACAACATGGAAATCGCGATAATTCTCAATAATTTTAATATTGATGATATGTGAGACCCACATCGGCATAATTTTCCAGCTGATACTCATGAATGATGGAATCCAAAATAAACTTCGTTATATTCCACATAGTATTTATTTAAAAAACTACCGGTTACGACTTTTCCAGGTCATAATGACCTAAAACAATGTTAACATTGATAATGACCTGAAAAGGTCGAAACCGGAAGAGTTTTTAAATAAATACTGTGTGTAATAATAACAAGGTTTATTTTTGATTCTACCATCTCACCATTGCACGTAGTGGACTCGAGAACCACATTCAATAACCATAAATATTCGCTTTTATAATTTGCATAGTTGTAGTTTATTTGCCATATTGACTCGGCCCTCGGGTTGCTTTCGTGCTGATTTCCTTGTCTATTTCTTCTTCTCCTCCGTCAATAGGGTGATTTCCTATTATTTTTTTTATTGCCTAAATCGAAAGATTATTACTCCTGGAGTACGCATTTCACGCTTTTAGATTTTTAAATGACGATAGCTATTTTTCGCGATTTAATTAAAAGTGAAAATTTTCAAGCGCGCGAAAACGCGGCGGCTAAGTATGAATGCTGGGAAAAGCCCGTGTGAGGTCCGGCTGCTGCTGTGTGAGGCCACCCGGGTGCGAGGCTATGAACGCCGCTGCGATGTAGGCTGCTTGCTGTCGAGCACGGCGGTAGCGTAGAGTACCCTGCTAGCAGGTAGCGCTTCGCTTAAATAAGGATTATTATTAATGCCCTTTCAAACCAAGAAAACTTTCCGACCGTAGGCACTTTTAATAGGTGATTATTAAGAAATGTATCCCCAAGCTCTGTGCCTCATGCGTTAAACTTTCGGAGAAAACTTCGTGCAGTGTAGTTTTCTCGGAAATGATCGGTCAGAGAAACTTGTGCGTTGTACCGCTGCCTTCCTCCTGACTTTTTCAGTGCGATATTGTTGCGCTCTTTGTGTGTTTTTTTTTTTAATTTTAGCATGCCGAAGTAAGCGACAAGGGAAACGCGTCGACGAAAGAAAAGAACGAATATTCTCGAAGGTGGCCAGATGTTCGCAGTTGGATTGTGAGGCCATCTCAACTCAGTTTACGAAAGCGAATACGTCCACGCGGCGACAAACCGATCAAATTCGCCACGGAGAAATGGAAGTGTCAGCAGGCGTTCCAGCAGTGGGAAAATCGTGCCTTTGCGACACTCGGTGCGACCATCTTGAAAATGCATTCATTCTGCCGTCAATGCGGGCGATATTGGAAACGTGAAGAAACGACGGAGTTGAGGAGACGGTGGTCGAGGACAGAACTGAGCGATGGAGAGGAATTGGGCAGTTTCCTTCATCAAATAAACGAAAGGATTTGCGATTCATTACCCACCATTAGTGTATCCATAATATACAAATTATTTGGTTTTACAAATCCCTGTTTAGACGAATTTTAATGGTCAATTTTAACCTCATTGGAAAAAGGCCAGATTGGCGCCCATGCGATGCCACTCCACGTGACGTCACAGGGACCTAGATGCTATACGAGTACATAAGAGTTTTACATCATCTGAGATTACCAATGCATGCATGAGGCACAGAGCTCAGGCAAACATGTCTTAATAATCACCTATTAAAAGTGCCTACGGTCGGAAAGTTTCCTTCGTTTGATAAGGTATGAATAATCCTTATTTAAGCCAAGCGCTACCTGCTAGCAGGGTACTCTGCTACCTGCTAGCAGCCTCCATCTGCAGCCTGCGCCTAGCGGCGCACCTGTCCTCGCCCCAAGGTCACCTCACTTTGCGACAGCGGGAAGCAGAATGACGTCAGACGGGATTTTCCCGGCATTCATACTTAGCCGTCGCGTTTTCGCACGCTTGAAATTTTTCATTTAAAAACTCTACCGGTTTTTACTCTTCCTGGTCATTATGACCTGAAACAATGTTAACATTGATAACGACCAGAAAAGGTCGAAACCGTAAGAGTTTTTAATAAATACTGTGTGTAATAATAACAATGTTTATTTTTGATTCTACCATCTCAACATTCCACGTAGTGGACTCGAGAACCATATTCAATAACGGAGGAGAAGACGAAAGAGACAAGGAAATCAGCAAGAATTTAATCGTGAAAAATGGATATCGCCATTTAAAAGTCTAAAAGCGTGAAATGCGTACTCCAGGAGTAATAATCTTTCGATTTGGGCAATAGAAAAATAATAGGAAACCACCTTATTACGCCAAGGACGTCTTTTCCTTAGACTGAGAGTATAAGAGAGTATGATTTACGTCCTAAACAGATGCAGTGCACCATTTTTTTAGTGAACCGGAAAGAGGACGTTGCTAGGAGTCCGCGCATTTGATGCGACGACACAATCACGGCGAAACTTCGATATTTCGCGGCCGACAACTCAGGGAAACGGTTGGAAGGATCAAAGGAGTGAAAAATAGGACGTGTGTCTTGAGGGGGGTGTGGGGCGAAGGAGGTCACCTGATACGTTTCAGCGACGTCGGCCCCTTTTTCGCCGGTCTAAATTAGAGGGTGGGGATTAATGATATTTATAAAGGGCCGCGTGTTTTGACGTCTGAGGAAGGAAGGGAAGGAAGAGAGGGAGTCAGGTGGCGATGTGTTGACGGGTCACAAGGGGTCCTGGAAGAGGGCCAGGGGGGGGGACCGACCCCTCTCTCTCCGTCCAAGGAATCTGGGAGAGAGACACATAGTCGCTGCAAGAGACATCCCACCCCACACTTACTAGGAAAGGTGATGACGGCCTTGCTCTGCCCCCTGTATTTGCTGTTGTTGATCAAACATTTATTCAGAAATTTATTTAAGTGAGGATCGGGTCGTTGTGGTGGCTAGTGCCTTGGCTTCCTACCCTGAGGGATCAGGTTCAAATCCTGGTGGTGGCAGGGAATGTTCAAGGACTTGACGATCCCTGCTTGAATGTTGTGTGGAGGACACTTCTAGCAGTGGCGCAGCGAGGGAGGGGTTTAGGGGGATAAACCCCCCCCCCCCCCCAGAGCTCACAGAAATTTTTAAGTTACTTAATTGGATTAATATTGTTTATAGAATAGTGTGAGGATTAATAAATAAAATATCCCTCAGAATCACCATTATGAACCATTTATCTTAATTTTTTTCTGGCGGAAGCTCTCCGCACCTCCTCCTTACCCTGGTGGGTATACAATACCCCCAAGCCTCCCAGTATTAGTTGCGCTTGAAACCCCCCCTAGCCTTAATTCCTGCGCCCCTGACTTCTAGTACAACACTCTATCTGCCAGATGGGACTTTCAACTGTGGTCCCCTCGGCGCCTTTCGTTAAGAGCAGGCAAAAGCAGACGCCAGGTTTCTCTCCACTCTTCCTTCCAAACCCTTCACTCATGGCGCAAATGACCTCAGCTGTCATTCTATTCCTCCAAATACCATACCATTTAATGCAAGTAATTATCCACATGAGTCTTTTGAAATGTCATTTGATGGTCTTCAGCAGTTTAAAAATGTTTGGGTTGCTATTGGGCTGTATTATTTTTGGGGGGTTCATTTGGAAGGGGTGCCGTCATAGGCGGATCTGGGGGGGGCACGTGACCCTTAGAAATGTGCAAGATTTTTAATATGAACCTATTATCCTTGCGTTTGTTTTGTATTATGAGGTATCCTTGTGCCCCCCCCCCAACACTAAATCTTGGATACAGCCTTGCTTGTGTCCCCCCCAGAAGAAATCCTGGATCTGCCCATGGGTACCGTGCTTCTCAAACATTTCTTGATGAGCTCCTTCACCCATGGCCTCTGTTGCCATATGTTTTCAATGTGCTATTTTTTATCAAAATTTCATTTAAAAAATTAGAAAAGGATCAAATGGCATTTTAAGTTTAATTAACTTCAATTTATTAATGTTTCAACAGTATACAAATTTCTAATGTCCAACTGTCAAGTTGTCAGAGCTGAGTTTTCCTTTTTCATACAAACCACGCAGACAATGTCAACAAATGTGCAAAATACAATTGTTTATGTAAACTGACTGTTTGGCATACTGGTCAATGCTAATGCTTAACCGATACGCTATTGGCGAGGTCATGGATTCGCGAGTGATTACTAATTGGCGATATTTTGGTTTTTTTGAGCTCACGGAATTTTTGCTGAATCTCATTCAGAGTTGACTCCCAATTGATTGGTCCTTTTTCCCCACGTATTTAAACTTAAGAATATTGTCTTGAAATTTTCAAAGTATTCATCATCAATCGTCACCAATATTTTTCTCTCTATAAAATATAAAAATGTTATCTTTCTCTGATGGCATATTCCTATCTCCTCATGAGATATGCTGAAGTTTGTTTTTCCTCACTACGAAGGTTGCTCATTTCAGAAACAATCTCTCTTCCGCACAGGATGCCCACAGTGTGGTTCAGCTTGGCTTCAGGATGGAGGAAATGGTGTTCAACCTGGCAGACACGCATTTCTTTTTTAATGATGTTGAAGTAAGTGCTCCAGGCATTTCAATTAGTGTACTTCTGTGATTTTTTCCTGCCTGTTTGACGCTAATCCTAGGAGTATGGTAGCCCAATGGGTTGAGCATGTGGCTGCTGATCAGAGAATTCTGGGTTTAAATCTTCAGACACCCTCAAATGAGTGTGAGGCATTTCAGGGGAATAGTTTGAATTGTAAACAAAATAAAAAAAATTCAAAGGTGATTAATTATCATTTTATGACTTGAAATGAATGAGCAAGGGCTCACCAGTCTTGGATTAGGGTCAATCGGACGCTGTGCATGAATCCTTTAAAATGATAACAGTTGCATTCTCAGATCAATTTTTCTGTTTGCTTTTGTATTAATGAATTATATGAGTGTGCAGTGGTAGACAAGTGCTTGTTTTACAGGAACGATGCCTGCTTCTCTAGTGTTTAGTAAATGTGCAATGATGTTGTCTTCTCCTAAGCAAAAATATTTAGCCTTACAGATCACCTATTCATTCTATTCATCTATGTACTCTCAGTCAATGTCACAATCTTATTTTAGGAAAAGTTTGTGTCCCTTAAATATTGTAATATGTATTTACTATGGTCGAAGAATGCAGCTGAGGAGAATTTTTAGTGTCTTTGATGATTATCTCGGCAACGGACAGGTTCATATTTATTTAACATTATTTAAATCATCTAAATTCTCAATGTAGTTTACTATTATATACGTTATGTGCAAAAATTGTATCAGGTCCTTAAGGACAGGTAATTTAAGTTGCTTTTTTGTGAAATAAATGTTAATACCTATTGGGTTCAATGGATGAAGAGGTTGCTCAAGGAGGATTTCTTTTATGCAGATTTTTCCTTTAGGCATGTCCAATTTGTTACCTTGCATAATATTTGTGTCATTGTTTTCCATTGTTTCTTAATCTGACCCATTTGGAAGAAACTTTTATATGAATAGGATGAAATTAGTTCAGATGTGCTCATCCCATGGTGTACTTTATTTATTGCAGGATTGCGATCAGGTGCACATAGACGACGTGTCATCAGATGACAATGGTCAGGATCTTAGGTGAGTAATTTAGTGTTACTTTAGTACGATCATGGTTAATTATTTTCTTAATATGAGACTTCACCATTACTGTGATCAGGAATACATGCAAAAACAATTTTATTCTACATAGTGTAATAGTAATTATGATTTTATATTAATTCGGAAATACCATATAAATATAGACTAGCTAGAAAAATTGTGTATGTTTATGGTCAATGCATCCTTTTTCAGTTGGACAGTTTGCATGATCAAATTTCTCATCTTATACATTTTTTTCCACTTGAAGTTGGCATTGGGTTTCATAAAATTGTGATGAAAGTGTGGGGTCTAGAAAGTTTAGATTTTGTACTTGTGATTGAGAGCACATTCTTTTGATGGTGAAATTTCTCATTTTTTCATGACAACTATTCTCTAATTACTCTGGGCACTTGCTCACATAAATATGAAGTTGTATGAATCAATTAATCTCTAAGTAGTATGTAGACTTGCTCTTGTTCAACTTCAGCTATCATTTTGACATCAGCGCAAACAGTGGATATCTTCTATTGGCCTAATTCTTCTGCATAGATTGTTTTCTCTGTTTTTTCTTTCAGAACTTTTCTTGCCATTCAAAATTTTTGATTCAATGCTTTATAGATCTTAATGCCTTGGAACAGTCCTGAAATACCAGTTTTACAGGTTTCATTGTTAAATTTTTTAAAACCTTGTGCTTGAATTTCAATTGAGATAGTAAACTTTCTTTTTAGGACTTGTTACTTAACACTTGTGTTTGAACTGGTATAATTAAGACACTTGATGCACCTTGACCTTTTACTCTGTATTTCGCAATTGCTTCATGAGTCTGTGTAAAAATGTGTGTTTGTGATTTATGTTTAATTGAGCTTCTTTTTTCTCTGTTTCAGTGCCTACAACTTTGCCACGGATGGGTTCCACGCAGCGGCCACCAATGGCAACTTGTGTCTCGCCACTGGCGTCCGGGGAGGCGTGGATTGGATGAGGAAATTGGCATTCCGGTATCGCAAAATCAAAGAAACGTACAATAATTACCGGAATAGTGTTGGAGGTGAGATCGGTGTTAAAATGCAGATTTTGAGCATTCACATTCTCAAATTGCCTACTTTAGAGGCTGTGGAACACGGTTTAAAGCACCAAAGATTGCATTCTTTTTGGATGCTTTTGTATTAAGTTTGTGGAAATGTAATAAATCTCTCTTGATAGAAGTTTCTTAACCCTTTTAGTGCGGCGCGTCGATATATCGGCTTTTACCGCTCGGCTGAAAAGTGTGGTGCGCCGATATATCGGCTTTTACGTTATTGTTGTTAAATTTGAGGACATTGACATAAAAAAAACTTGTATATCAGTAAACGTATAAAATTGTTGTGATTATTGTCCAATTTCATTAATTCATTAATTAAAAAAACCGCTTAAAGATATCTAAAAATTACATAAGTGTATAATGTTTATTTTTTCCTAGTTGCTACATTTTATTAAAATGCCCTCTGCATTTTTCGACTGGAAGAAGGACAGCGCTAAAAGGATTAATGCTTGTAGAATATTACCGATTAATGTAATCATTTTTTTAAATATTCAACTATGTATTTGATTGGGCTCAATGCAAATTCTCACGTCTAACAATCTTTGAATGGACATATGTTTAACCCCAGCTAGCACATTATAAGTCATTGAGATAAGGTGGAAAGAAGAAATAAGGAAGGCACTTATCAAGTGAGCTTGTTATGGGTTTCATACAGCCAGGCGGACAAACATCCAGAGTAATGACAAAACAGATGCCAAACTTTCAGCACTTCCATAGATGCTGTTATTATCCCATTGTTTCAGAGTATTTATTAAGACATTTATGTATAAGAATAATGTTTTTATTCTTGGCACTTCTATATTATGAGGAGAAATAATATCATACAGCCATAATTTGAAAATCAATCACATTTATGAAATGACTGCGAAACGACAGTCGTAAGAAAAACATATAATTTCACAAGAATAGCAACATAGAATAATATAAAAATAACCGGAAGGAATCTCTAATATATATTGTATTCATCAGGTTATCAGATCATAAATTAAAATTCATAAATGTTATATTGTGAGGACCTTGAATAATTTCAGTTTTTTCATTCACGTACCAGCTAAGTTTTTCTATATCGTTGGAATTTAAAATGGTAACCACACCTTGTTTCCTCATCGGTTACCGTGGTCTAGTAGCTGCAGATACTGAGGTCATACATTCGGTTCTCCCTGTTGTTTTTTTTTCTTTCCGCCACAAGGATAAAGTACTTGTATTATGCCTTATATCTTCACCTGCCAGTCCCTTGCTGTTATTAATTTTTTTCTATTTATGTAAAAATCTGTTATCAGTCATTAAGCTCTTATTAAGTCTCGCTGAATTTCACCGGTAGGCTTTAAATTCATGTCGGGATGAGCAGCGTAGCATATGTAGTACGCTGTTCTGCCGCCTTTGGCACTCCAACGGAAGCAACTTACGTTGCCTGAGGATATTTGACGGCATTCCTTACCTATTCTTTCCTAAATCTTACCCTTGCCTTGTATAAGCCCCTTAGCTTACGATAAGTTGCTTATCAATTTTTTCCGTAAGAAATCCGTAAGAAACGGATAACTCTTACTTTGTATTATCTGGGATGTTCTTGAAGGAGATCAACATTTTGAAAAGCATTCCTAATTTCTTTGGGTGCTAGAAGGCTATATCGAATTTAATATTCCTATGATTTATCCTCGTATTTACTCAGCATTTTCCTAATATTTTGTGTAGTTTTCTTTGTAACTGAAAAGATCAAGCCATTTATTATGTACGTATTAATTTACATCTGTTTGCAGGTTTACTTGGAGCTGGCAAACGAGAAGCGTGGTTGCAACTAC
The DNA here is from genome assembly GCF_921293095.1 of Ischnura elegans. NCBI lineage: Eukaryota > Metazoa > Arthropoda > Insecta > Odonata > Coenagrionidae > Ischnura > Ischnura elegans. Next base: position 124,240,844 of record NC_060248.1, read on the forward strand.
GTGCAGAAATCGAAGCAACCACCGACAATTGGCTGACCCTAGCCATAAAATGCCTGGCACTCATTAACTCAAGGTGAATTTCTTTGTGAAAATATTTTTTCCTCCTTTTCTCAGGTGCATTTAATGAATAATGGGCTTGATAATTTCATTTAAATTTGCATTGCATTTCAATTTTCTGGAAATAATTCATGGTATTCTCAGACTCCATGGTGTTCTAAGACATGGTATTCTGCATCCTTGAATTGAATCCTCTGCTCTGTAGTAATACTTTTGTCATGTGGGTAAATTTAATATGGCTCAAAAAAAAACTGGTGGCAAAACAGTCTGTTGAATTGAAAATGGAGCTTCTATCCTTTTGAGCATTTTATTCTTGTTGTGATGGCAGAAATTTAACTAAATTACGCGTGTGAATTTTACTGGGGTGGCTTTTAAATAGTGTAATTCACTGGCTAACCAAAATTTAAGTAAGATGAAACAATTATTATTTTGCACCAAAATGTTCTCTCCAGCTCACTCACGACGTTTCCACAAAAGGGTTTTGATGTGTCTCTTCTTCTTGTAGGGTAGCTTTGTCACAAGCGTATTTGCTGGCATTTCACTCGGAGAATAGTGTGCAAAAAGTGTGCATGTTCATCGAATTTTGTTTATTCACTCACCTCTCCTTGAGTGGTGGATGTTGCAAACCACATTTGTGATCTTATGACATTCGTTCGATGAAATGAAATGTCAATCTTCACTAGCATGTCCTTGGTGTCACCTACAGCAGTGAAATATTGTCAAAGAGCATTTGTGGGACTGCTACATTTGTTGGGATATTTGTTTGACTCATGGTATTTACATATATGCACTCAGGTTGTTGAGTGACCAGTGAAACCTGGAATACTCTGGGAAATTTTAGGCGACTGAGGATGAGGAAAAAATCAGGGAATCCTTTTTTTTTACTGAAAAAAAATCTGTAAATTTTCGTTGGGTCCAATTTATTCTTGGGCTCAGAGTGCCCTTGCCATTGATCTGCTTCACATTAAATGCTGTTGACATTAAAATTCCCCTGGACTGGGAATCAAAGCAAGGACATTTGGCATTCTGGGCCTCTATGCTATCCAGGTCCCTTGATTCCCAAGTTTATTTCCCGAGGTCTGTGGTCTTATGGCCTAACATTTGCCACCATAAACAGAAGTGTATTGCTATGGGAATCCAAGAACCTGGATAGTTATACCAAAGGTCCTTGGTTTGATTCCCGATCCAGGGTAAACTTTTTCCCATGGCTAATAATGTTGATTTCTACACTGTTCATGTCGCTCAGTGTAACCCTGGGTTCAACATTAATATGTAATGAGTTACTCAACTTGTTTATCATTTATTTTATGTACTCTTCCCTCTGGACAAAGTTTGGCTGATCAGGACCATCACTATCGGAAGAGTTAACAGTGGAATGCAATCCAAAGGTGTCACAAAGAAATTGGAATTAAACTGTGAAAAATCCACGTACTTATTCCAAAATTTGGAAAGCTCAGGGGAACATTTTATGCGTTGAGAATTTGTGGATACTGTGTTGCTCCTTGTGTTTTGTTCATCTTAATAATATTCATTGTTTCCTCCTTTTTCGTAGGTCCAATTGTGTGAATGTGTTGGTGACTACTACTCAGCTTGTTCCCGCTTTAGCAAAAGTACTCCTGTTTGGATTGGGAGGACTCTTTCCAATAGAAAACATTTACTCTGCTACAAAAATAGGTAACGCTTGCCAAATTGTCAACACACACTCATATTGTGAATTATTGGCTACGTAAAAGTACACATATAGCGTTTCAAGAGAATTGTGAAGGCATTCATTTCATAATTTGGCTATTTCAGGCAAAGAGAGCTGCTTTGAGAGGATTGTGTCTAGGTTTGGCAGAAAGTGCACGTATGTGGTGGTGGGTGACGGACAGGATGAGGAAGCCGCCGCCAAACAGGTCAGCTCTCTCTTATTCCCACTTTTATCCTTTTCTCTCTAGTGGTACCCTTGAGTTGTTTAATAATGGATTGTTCAAGGACTCCTTTTCAAGTAATTTTCTATCCATGTATGTATTTTTGTGCTCAAATTAAGGCAAGAATGTCTCAAAATGTGGCAATGAACTCTGTAAATATTGAAAGAAAAAGAATGTAGAAATAAGGGAAACTCAATGGTGGATACAAAGGTTAACTATCAAGGCTAATGTGATGTCTACATACCTTCAGCAATGAAATGAAAGTGTGTTACTCCTCAACAGTGGTGCAGCGAGGGGGGGGGGTTTGAGGGATAAACCCCCAGAGCATTGATTTCAATTGATGGTCAATTGTAATAATAATAATAAATTTATTTCACCATTGGCAAATTATACATCTGCAAGGCTAAAGTAAATATGAGATTTACAAATAGTTACATACCAACATACATACATGATTGAAAATTTTCCAGGTTCTTGGGAATTCTCAAAATAATCGTTTCACTATATGTACAAACATTAGAAACAGAGCCGAAAGGGTTATAAAAATACTAACAGAAAGTATGGAAAAATATAGGCATTCAAGTTGCCATCTAGAAAATTTCCTTTATAATGCATCCTCCAGATATTCATTAATACTGTAATAGCATTTTTCAGCTAGGAGGATGTTTAGTCTCTTTTTAAATTCGGAAGGTGATTTGCTATTTCTTATTTCATCGGGCATATTTATGTAATTACCCTTACTTTATCGTAATGAATAATATAAAATATCTTAATACAAAAGTTTTGAAAATTATAGTAAAACACTTTATTAAAATCTGAAATTGTTGGCATATGGTCACTTAGGTTTTTGTTTATATCTTCCTGATAAATCATTTATTTAAAAGAATAAACAAATTAGAGACCCAAGTCACACGCATGGACTGCATACTGGGATCTAACATGATTTTCTGGGGGTGTCCCATGTCACCCTATATTATGAGGTGTGACTTGGGACAGTTATAATTAGTTAATAAATCTGCAAATAATTACCCAATAAAGTTTATTTTTTTTATTATTCCTGACACATTGTCTTGCACTTCGATATTAATTTCAAAAAAGTTAGCTGAAGTTGGAGAGACAATTTGAGTTTTGAATACCAAAACTGTCCCAAGTCATCCACTTTGACGGTATACATATTGTGAAGATGGATTGAGTTTGAGAAGTACCTGAACCAAGTCATTTTTGGATATTTCTGTAAACATATTGTTGAGTCAACAAAAATTTTTAATACTTCTCTTTGTATGCTTCATAGGTGGATCAATTTTAAAAAAATATTTTTTGTTTTTTTTTAGTTGAAATTTTAAATTTAAATTAACATTTTTTATTTCGGTTAAACTTTAATGTAACTTCCTTCTTTCTGACTCTCAACAGCTCAACTTCCCATTCTGGAGGATCTCCGGACACAGCGACACTGCTGCCCTCTTGAATGCACTCGACATGGGCTTCTTGTGATCTCCCTCTCTCTCGTTGACCTGAGCTGAGAACTATTCTGTGAAACATCGACAATTCTATGACGTCAGTTTTTGTGCAAGGTGTTCAGACCCGCAAGGGAACTTGTTGTGTGCTCCAAGATTCAACTCTTTAATAATCCAACCGGGGAGTGATTTTTTTTTCGAGGGATCTGTGAATGTTTGATGTAAATCGGAATAGTGCCGGGAACGCATGCTTTGGGAAAGACAGTGCATACGTAATAAGTATTTATATATGCCCTAGTGCTTTTGATGGGACCAGGGTGTAGCAACTCATTGTGGAACTGTTTATTTATACATGAGTGTGCAGTCCTGGCCACAAAGTCTTATTGTGTAATGGTCAAGTGTTTTAATCAAAAGTCGTTTGGATTCTCGGCGAGAGATTTTGAAGGAGAAGGATAGCAAGCGAGCAGGCTTTGGAAGGTTTTGAGGGGCTTGTGAGAGGTTGAGACTCGGTTGAACTGGCTATTTGGATTCCAGTTGGTTTTAGCAATCATTTTCACCACTCGTTTTTTCAAAGTAGCTTGTACCTGTCCCCTCTAATATCTCTTCCACATGGTGATCCGGAAATATCTGCATTGTAAATAGTAAAACTCACTCATCATTCAACTTTCGAAAAAAACACTGTAACCTTTTTAATGACATTGGCATGTAATGTACTTTTATCTTTTGTCTGAAAGGTGGAAAACTTTTTTTTTTTATAGTTTCTTTTTTGAAAAATCGAGAGTTCTATTTCTGTTACCATTTAGTCTTGTCTTAAAAATTACCGGTAACTAAGGGTACAGTGATTAACATATCATTCCTTTATTCTGTTGAGTAAGTTGGAAGTACTGTTTTGAAAATAGTTTTGTTAGCATGCAATAAAATACACTCGCAGAAATCTACTCTTTTAATCCATCACCCTTGGCCGTATTTATGTTGTGTGAATACTCATTTCTCAATTATTTCTGTCTGCATTCCTTGTTGCCTATCTTGGGCTTTGACAAACTCCATCCACCTTTGTAAGTCCTTAACCTAAGTCCTTACCCCTCTCATGTACCCATTCTTCTTCATTCTAGCCTCTGTTCTTGTTTCTAGGTCAAACTCTCAGATCTCGGGTTCTTCTTCCATGTGGCTTGGCTTCCAAATATTTTGACGATGATTCGAGATCATCAATAACTCATTTTGTTGAAGTAACCTTGCACCAATGTATTAGCTAATTTCTTACTGTGCCCTGGGTGGAGATGAATTTTGTTACAAAATTTTAACCACCCTTTTTTCAAATCCATTTAAACCCATCTTTAATTGCTCTGCTTTAATTTGCGTATTTCCTGTGCCAGTGGATCATCCTCCTTCCCTTCGCAATGGCAAAGTTACTGTTTTTTTTTCTGTGCAGGTATCACTTTTTTTTCTTTACCAAGAAGGTGGCATTGTGATTTTGTATGGGAATAGAAAATAAGGAAGAAAAATGGAAATCTGGCAATCCGTTGATTGATTGGCATTATAAATTTTCTCTGAAAAGGATGTGCATTTCTTTAGGGCTTTAATATCCCGTTACATTCACCAATTAAATATTTCTCTGTCTCATGACAGATGAGTCATTCTTTTGAGCAATAATCAATTCAGATATCAATTCAATTCATATATCAAAGTATTTGGGTTTGGCTAATGAATAAGTATTTCCAATGCCTTGTCAAAGCTTAGATGTTTCACTGAGTCCAAAATAACCAATTTGCAAAGTAAATGTAATTGTTTAATCATTACCGTAAACTTAGAAAAATGCTTTGTACCTCACGATTCAGACTTGTTTACATGGTCAGCACAGCATTAAAAGTAAACATTAGCCCTAAATAACCAGTTTTCGACCACCTAGACCCAGTGGCGGTGGGTGTATGTACGCATGTTCACAAGTGCACACCCAAAGGTGAATGAATTATGAAAGAAAACTATGCATTCCTTTAATACGAGAAAGATAAAAACCCTGTCTACATATAGATAGGATATGAAGCTCCAAACGCTACCATTGCATGCATGCATGCATGCGAATTCACCACTTAACAAATGTCCCATGGCATCACGCCGAACGCATATTTAGTCTATGCTATCGCTTGTAGTTATTTGGGTGGGAGCACAGGTAGTGTAGCTGCCACCTGCGCTCAGGATCCTAGTCCGTCAATGCATTCAGTGCCATTTAACAGCCTTCATTTGAACTTCATGCTATTTTCATCATCGTATATCCCTAGTAGCACAAAAGGATTATATCTGTATATTTTTAAGATTTCGAAATACATCAGTATACAGATTTGCAAATCTGTATATTAAACATACTTTATACATGTCTGATGATCTATGGTCCTTGATGTATACCAGAGTCTTTAAAATATACAAATAATATCCTTACGGCGTAAGCAGGGATCATCAGACATGTATAAGATATCTATAATATACACATTTACGACGAGTTATATGTATTTAATCTATATAAAATCCATATTATGGAAGTAGATATAATACGTATAATATCTAGATATTATCTGTGTGGTAGAGGACATTTGCATGTATTTTATACAGATATAATACGTATACTATGATACATATAAAATCTAGATATAATCCTTATGGTGCTACTAGGGATCTTCCCTAATGCACACCCTGGATATGTTACCACCAGCCACCACTGCCTAGACCACCAAAATTAAAAAAAAAAAAGGGATTGATGGTGCCTGGATGGCAGGGCCGGCCCTAGCAGGTGCGGGGCTAGGGGCGAACCTTCAGTGCGGGGCCCTTCACTTAAAATATTAAACTCTATACCCCATCTACAAACTCGAGCATTTTGAATCCCTACAACTCTCTGGCTAAGTATGTGTTCCCCTCCCAAATTCAGACTTCGTAATAGGGTGGTTTCCTATTATTTTTTTATTGCCTTAATCGAAAGATTATTACTCCTGGAGTACATATTTCGCACTTTTAGATTTTTAAATGACAAAATCTATTTTTCGCGATTAAATGAAAAGTAAAAATTTTCAAGCGCGCGAAAACGCGACGCTTAAGTATGAATGTCGGGAAATATCTCCGTACGTCGTATTTCTGGTTCCCCCTCCCGCCCGGTGAGATGACCTTGAGGCGAGGCTTAGCTCTGATACGTCGCAGGATGCTAGCGGATAGCTGAGTACCTTGCTGAGCGGTAGCGCTTGGCTTAAAAAAGGTTTATTAATACCTTATCAAACGAAGAAAACTTTCCGACCATAGGCAGTTTTAATAGGTGATTATTAAGACATGTTTCCCTGAGCTCTGTGCCTCATGCTTGCATTGGTAACCTCAGACGATGCATAACTCCTATCCTCTCGTGTAGAAACTAGGTCCCTGTGACGTCATGCGGAGTGGAATCGCATGGGCGCCAATCTGGCCTTTTTCAAATGAGGATAAAATTTGACCCTTGCCATTCGTCTAAACCGGTATTTCAAAACCCAAATAATTTGTGTATTATGAATACACTAATGGTGGGTAACGAATCGCAATCAATGCCTTTCGTTTTCTTTGATGAAGGAAACTACCCTATTACGCCGTTATGATACCATCACGCAGTTGAGGTTCAAAATAGTATGATACAAATAATTACTTTTTCATAATATTATTTTTGTCTATCACCGACTTAACAATACAGTAATAGTTGAAATTGCATTTTCAAAACTATCGTATATTTTAATTATTTTTTTCACGAACGCGGGGCCCCCCAAAGCGCGGGGCCCGGTGCGGTCGCCCCGCCCTAAGGCTGGCCTTGCTGGATGGTGTTTCCAGGTGAGTCCATCTGGCACTGCGCTCTGTATAACTCTCAGGTTGTGGAAGTCCAGAAATTAGCTGTCCCTGGACATTGTTCGGAGGGCAGACCTCTAGCACAGTTCCCCGGGTGCAGTGGGCCCAAATGGTGGCTGCCTTACATTCGTCCACTTTCCCTCTACCCGCTCTCATTGGCTGAAGGCCCCCAACTGCAGTGCCAACTTTAGGCAGTGGCTATAAGATGAACCTGCAGGTGACCCACTGGGTGTGTCCCACTTTGCCAAATTGCCATCAAGAACCGAAAGAAATGTCATTTTCATGAAACTTTATAAATATCATCCTCAGACAACACTTCTTAGAGTAACTTTTCATGCCATATATTCTGAAAATGCCTTTGAAAATCTGGGTAATTTGATATGGGGATGATCGTCTAAGTATATGAAAAATTCTGATTTCAACAGGATAATTTATGTCATTTTCACATAATATTGCTACAAGGTTTGTTACACCATAAGAATCACGATAAAATAAATTATTGGCATGTCACCCTCATATTTTTCATGTTATTAGCCAATAAATGCTGCGATTGATTTCAAATCACGTCTGTCTTCTGGGAATGGCACTGCGATTGGCTCATGAATTTCGAAGAGGCCAATAAATGACCACTTCCTATTTCCCAATTTATGTGTGACCTTATTTTTTTTTCATTATCATCAATTTATCTCATCTATTTAAACCAAATTTTATTTTTCTGCCAAATAGTGTTGTGTGTAATATACAAGAATATAAAATAGAGGGAAAAACATACACAAAGTGCCAGTTACTGACTAGGTATCTCAATGCATTCCACACAGCCTCAAAGTACCCCCAGCCCCTAAGTTCTTACAGTGTTACATATTTTCCACAGTGCCCATAAAATAATTAGTTACTTGTAGATCAAAATTATACTCAGAAATTGCCCACTATAACGTATGTGAAGCCTGAGCCACCATGTTAAACAAAAAGTTAATAACAGTTGGTTGGTTGTTAAACAAACAGCATATACCAACTGGATTTATTTTTAAGTTTACTTTGACAGTGTTTTTGGCCAGTTTTGATAGTATCTGCTATGATGTGAATATTTTAATGGAGGGGAGGCTTTAGGGTCCATGGTCTCAAAATGAAAGCATTCTACAGAATTTGTGAGGGAATGTGGCTTCAACTTAAAATGGTACCACCACGAATTGGCTTGATTAGTTTTGACACATCTCTCGCTGCATAATCATGGGTGTGTTGCACCCGCTTCATTTTATGCTCATGTTCTTCAGTATATTTTGTCTTCCCGTCCTCACTTTGTCAGCTTCACATCCGCTGACCCACATCCAGAATCAGCACCTTATGCCACTGGTGGCACTGCAGCTGCTAGTGCTGCAGCCGCCGATGCTAAAGCCCCTGGTGCTAGAGCCCCTGGTGATAGAGCCCCTGGTGCCAGAGCCCCTGGTGCCAGAGCCCCTGGTGCCAGAGCCCCTGCTGCTGCAGCAATCGGTGCTAGAGCTGCTGATGCTAAGTCCCCTGGTACTATAGCCCCTGGTGCTAGAGCCCCTGGTGCCAGAGCCCCTGGTGCTAGAGCCCCTGGTACCAGAGCCCCTGCTGCTAGAGCCCCCGGTGCTAGAGCTGCTGGTGCTAGAGCCCCTGGTGCTTGATGAGCCCCTGCTGCTGCAGCAATCGGTGCTAGAGCTGCTGATGCTAAACCCCCTGGTACTACAGCCCCTGGTGCTAGAGCCCCTGGTGCAAGAGCCCCTGGTGCTTGAGCCCCTGGTGCTACAGCCCTTGGTACCAGAGCCCCTGGTGCTTGAGCCGCTGGTGCTTCAGCCGCAGATGGCTTTGCAGCCGGTGGTGCCACTTTTGGTATTGCTGCAGCGGCTTGCCCATCATCGTTGTGACTTTCCCGTTGTTGTTGAGGAAAAGAGGACAGCAAGAGCTTGCTGGAATCCAACATCGGCACCTTGTGCATCATGCTATCAAACGTCTTAAGCTGTCAGGAAGAAAAACAGCATAATAATGCACTCTGTGCTTAACATTAAACCTTCACCAAAAGCCAGTGGTAAATATAGCTCATACCCACACAGAAAATTGACATTTATAGATAACTATATATTTTCTATTTTCAGCTATGAATAGAAATAAATCTATCAGATGCCTATTAAACATATATTAGATATATCTCTATCTGTTCGACATCTATTAGATGTGCAGGTGACAAGGGGCGATTTTGGATGCATCTCCGAAAGTGTGTTTTAAAACGAGATTCATGATCAATGAAAACGATTATTATTATTAGATATATCTTAGATAAGGGACAAATATTTTGGTTCTTTACTCAAGCGACGGCAGACTTGAAAAATTTGGTGACACGTCACCTGCCGACTGCCTGGCGGCTATGCCAACTGCATGACATCAGCAACCGCCCGTTTCCCCTAGTGGATTTACAGAGATTAGCACTGATTACAGTAATAATTTTAGTTACATAAGATGTTTGATTCCCCAAAGGTAAGAAAATTTAACTTATACACCAGACATTAGAATACCAATTTCTTACTTTTTTGCAATTAGGAATGTAAGACAGACTGGTCAACTCAGTGGTTTTAGTCATTTTGCATGCACTTGCGATCACTTCCAGGTTTGATCAGCTTTCTCTCTTCAAGCAGTAAAAGTGGATATCCAGCAACATCTCCGATAAGTAAGTATTCAATTATAAAAATACTTAATATCATAGGCATAGTTGCTATATAAACCTAAATTTATTTGAGGAACATGGTTAACGTAATTCTTCAAAAGCCGCTGTAACACACAAAATACTATGGTTAATGACTAATCTAAGGAAGATCATGTGCAACAGCGTAGGGTGCTAGTAGCGGATATAGAAAAAACTCAAGGGGGGGGGTCGCAAAATATTTCTTGAGAACTTTTATCGGAATGAAAACTAAAACGCAGGCAAAGTCTCAGGATGTTTCATTTAAGCTGATTCTACACATATACAAGATAATGCTATCTTATGATTTAAAAAAGTTACAATGACATGCCAGAAGATGTCTTCGTAAATGGTATCATTAGAATTTATTTACTTTTTTCCTCGCGTTTAGAACCTTTGGTTGTTGATGACTATTCATTGATCACCTCATCGTCCCTCCCTACAACGACTGGCTAGTCGTTATGCACCCACTGCACTCATCGTCTTCTCGCCAAGTACCTCGCTGAACAATACGAAAACAAAGCATTTAGAAGGAGGCTGAGTAGTCGTCCACCAACTGAAGCAGCTCAAGTCAAGTAGGGGAACTTACAGGTATACCTTCTCACTGGTTTTTCTCTCCGTTGGGACGCAAGCCGCAGATTTCAAAGATTTTTGCTCAGATGTCATTTTCGCCTTTAAAAAAAGGCATTTTGGAAGCCAGCTATTAGTGTCGTATGTCATCTCGGAAGGTATCTTCGTAAATGGTATCATTAGAATTTGTTATTTTTTACCTCAGTACCTTACCGGACAAGGGCAAACAAAGCTTTGAGAAGGAGGGTGAGTAGTCGTTCAGCAACGGCGAAAGCTCAAGTCAAGAAAAGCAACTCACAGCTATATTTTCTTACATGTTTTAGATAAAGTATAAACGTCTAATGGATATCTACGTATAGATAAACAGTTAGATAACTATATTTATCTATGTATAGATACGTATTATATATCTAATAGATGCTTATTTCCTGTGTGGATATCTTTTGGAGGTGACCAAGATCAACATAAGATTGTATTTCGTAATTTAAAATAGGAACACCCATTGATACACTTTAAATTTGAAATGAATGTTAAAAGATGGCAGAATATTACCAAATGCCACAGACATTCTTCCACGCATGGCTGTGGCATTGAGTCGTGTATAATTTATTAAAATAATTAAGATGACTGCCATTGAATTTTTTTATCATCCTCATTTTGCTGGGGTCTTGGTTCTCTCATTATACATATTTGTCTGAGGCTATAGTTGGCGGAGGTGGAGAAGAAGGGGCCTTACCATTTCTTTTGCCATGACTTCCATCTGCTCAAAAGAGTGGGTCGGGTCCAATGTTAATTGCGGGCGTGCTGTAGGGGAAAAATTGATACCAATTATAAGAATTATAAAGTACATTCTAAATCTCTGTGATTAATTCACTCGTATTTAACAAGTCAGCCTCATTACGCTCTTCTTCAGATCTCGTATTCTTGCCGATCTGTCGGTTGTTGCAACATTTGTACGGGCATTCGAAACTCTACTGGGAAATCGAAGGGATTGTCAGGGAAAGTCTTCGATCATGTGAACTGAAGATTCGTCATTTGGGTAAAATATTGATCCGCACATTTCCACTAGTGTTCATTTGAGTAAAAAAAAGTGCAATTTTGGAATTTCGTATCGCAACCCTTTCAAAAATTTTCCTTTCAGCAATGCAAGCTTATCTGTAAAACTTTACATTAATCGATTAATTTATATGCTAAAGTCAGGGTGCGTCGCCTACCCTCGCCTATTTCTCGCCGTCCGCAAATAGGGTAGTTTCCTTCATCAAAGAAAACGAAATGCATTGATGGCTATTCTTTGCCCACCATTAGGGTTTTCATAATATACAAATTACTTGGTTTTAGAAATCCCGGTTTAAACGAATGGCAATGGTGAATTTTAACCTCATTTGAAAAAGGCCACATTGGCGCCCATGCGATTCCACTCCACGTGACGTCACAGGGACCTAGTTTCTATACGAGTAGATAAGAGTTTTACATCGTCTGAGATTACCAATGCATGGCACATAAGGCACAGAGCTCAGGGAAACATCTCTTAATAATCAATTATTAAAATTGTCTAAGGTCGGAAAGGTTCCTTCGTTTGATAAGGTAGTAATAATCCATATTTAAGCCAAGCGTTACCAGCTAGCAGGGTACTCTGCTACCTGCTAGCAGCCTGCGTCGTATCAGCGCTCAAGCCTCGCCTCAAGGCCTCCTCACAGGGCGGCAGCGGGAACCAGAAATACGTCACACGGACTTTTCCCATCATTACTACTTACAATTAGCCGTCGCGTTTTCGCGCGATTGAAAATTTTCACTTTTCGTTTAATCGCGAAAAATAGATATCGTCATTCGAAAAAATAAGAGCGTGAAATGCGTACTCCAGGAGTAATAATCTTTCGATTTAGGCAATAAAAAATAATAGGGAACCACCCTCTTTCTCCCTCTCTTATCGACGATTTTTCCCTATTTATAATTATTAGATATAATTAAGATAAGTATAAGAGGACTAATGAAACAATGACTTGCAATTTTCCACAATAATAAAATTTACTTTGACTCGAGTTTCGATGTTACTGCATCATTTTCAAGGTACAACTGAGAGAGGAGAATGTACTCTCTCAGTTGTACTTACCTTGAAAATGATGTAGTAGCATCGAAACTCGAGTCGAAGTAAATTTTATTATTGTGGAAAATTGCTAGTCATTGTTTCATTATGAATCATTTCCACTCCATCTCGCTTGATTCCTCGAATTTTTTAAGAGGACTATTTAAAGAAAGTTTTTAGTTCAGCCGTAAATCATAATATTCTGCAATTCTGAGCACATTTCAGATCTGAGACCTTGATATCAGCCGGCAACATACTACAGTTGATAGAAAGTAATAGGGTAAGTAGTTTTCCCCTGGGCTATAGTTGTCTCCTCAGCAAATGTTTCGCGGGCAGTTGCCACACGGGGAAGAAATTTCAGGGGGGGCTAATGCTCCTTAACCGTGTCATCAAACGTGTGTGGGTAGATTTTCGTACGAATGAGTGAAAGATGGGTGCTATTTCGCACTCGTCCGACCGCACCTTGAATATACAGCGAGCGTATGGGATCTGGTGCAGAAAGACTTAATCCGCGAACTGAGTAAAATTCAAAGGAAGGCTGCCATCACAGACCACGTTTTTCATCAAAATTTGCTCGGCCGCCCTTTTAAAAATGGCTGCCAAAAAAAAGAGTATGGCTTGTAAATTTTTTTCGAATAGGTAGCGTTTTGTGATTGTCTTCTTGTAGGCAACAAATGATTTTTAAAAACTCAGGAAAATTAAAAAGTCGAGCGACAATTTTATCCACTGTATTCAATGTATTTTTAAATGCTAAATGAAAAATAGTATCCAAATGAAACGTTAAAATGAACGTTGATTATTTCTGTGTCATACTGCGATAAGAATTTCAATCCAATTCCAACTTTTCTAGGAGCGTGCTATGTCCAGCACATTTCCGCACCTAATAATTTCAAAATTAACAAATTTTTAGGAAATAATTCCTTCAAAATGATCATTGAGACACACAAAAATGTGTGAAATAGTTGTCAATTCACGGCAAATCAGCTTCCGAAAATCAAAATTTGAAGCGATGCCCCACACTCAGCCAGACTATTTAGGGTGGCACGCGGGTTGCATACACTCGAAATTTGTTGATCATTCTCATCCATCGTAACACATAGATACCCAGAGATGGGCAAAATACTTGTCAAATGTATTTAAGATACAAAATACAAATTACTTTTAAAATCTGTATTTCAAATACAAAATACAAATTACTTCTAAAAATTGTATTTTCGATACTAAATACAAATGTAATTTCAAAATACTCTATTAAAATACAAAATACATGCCTTCACCGAAGTTCTTACCTAATAAAAAATTAAAAAATCGATTCAAATATGAACTATTTTTAGAATGAGAGGATCAAACATTCTTACAACGTATTTATAGGAAACTGGCAATTAGACCATTATTCATGGCAAAATGTCTTAAATAAAATGGAGAAAAATCTGGGGGGGTGGGGTTTGGGGGATAACCCCCCCCCCCAGAGCTCTGAGAATATTTTAAGTTTAATCCATTTTACTTAATTGGATTGATATTCCTAACAGAATAGTTAACGGATTAATAAAATATCCCTCAGAATGCCGTAAAACTCACCATTTTGAACCATTAATCTTAAAATTCCGTAATTTATTAATCTCGCACCTACTGCTTATCCTGGTGGGTATTCCATACCCCCACACACCCTGGTATTAGTTGCACCTAAACCCCCCCACAGCCTTAATTCCTGCCCCTGCAATGCACAACTACATTTCGCAAACTACTCCACACGCGACTACGCTTTGCAAGTATACAAGCGCCTGCGGGTACTACAGAAGTAAATTAAGGGGCAATTTATTGTCCCATAGATGGCAGGCTAATACCGACTCATTTGGGATCCCTGCCTTCTCGTCGCACGCTCTTTCTACTTATGCACAAAAACATTACATGTATTTTGATTTTGAATGTATTTTAAAAATACAAACTACTCTTTAGATGTATTTTCGTTACAAAATACAAAATACTCTCAGAAAATGTATTTCCGATACAAATTACAAACTACAAAAGTATCGAAAATACGTATTTCAAATACAAGTATTTTCGATACTGCCTTGTATATACTTGTATTTGAAATACGTATTTTCGATACTGCCCATCTCTGTAGATACCGATTTGTCTTGTCTGCAGTGTGGCATTTTGGTATCTAAATTACTTTTGGAAATGCTTTAGATAAACTTTAAACTTCGACAGCATAACCTTTAATGTTATATTCATCATTGCTTATTTTGTTAAAAGTCTTAGTTGCAGTGATATTTTCTCCGTAGGTCTCGAAATTCAGAATTCTGAATGTGATCATTCTGAATTTTCGCAAAATGATAAACTTAAGGTCTCAAGCGGAATTGGTCGACAATATCCGATTTTGAAAAAAATTTTGGAACTGAGATCCTGATATAAGTTGGAAACTTTCCCCCACAGGGCAAATTTAATCCTCAAAAAAAAAAAAGTCGTTTTTCGGCTCCCCCTGCACTGTTTATGTTTAGACGGATCAATTGACGAGTACCACCAAATTGGCTCCATACATTTGACAGAGTGGAAGTTTCCAGGCATTAGCTTTTGTGATGCCGCAACATTTATTTCTTCTCAGACAATAATAATCACTTATAATCTTTAGGAATTTATTTAATCCCCTCCATCCAAAATGGCTCTCTCTCTTACAATCCCCTGTTTACTCCCCATCACCATAGCGCCCTCAACTCCAAAACACCAACATAAGCACAAATACGCATACAAATAACAAAAATACAATTCAAACATCGACGCATAATCAACCACGCCAAACATCCTGGACACAACGCGTCGCGTAAAAAGTGTAACGTCGCGACGTTACACTTTTTAAATATTAATTTAGTGCCTGGAAGCAACAACAGATAAACATGAAGAATACGCACCGTTTATTTTCAGTACTGCCACCGAGAGCAGCAGGAAAGCGTAGCACAGGATCATCGCTGGAAGGAGTAAAAACAAAAAAACATTAATTATTATCATCGCATTTCATTCCCCGACTCTTCATTAGCAGCAATCACGTTTCCCTTAGCGTCGAACATTCGCCTTGTTTTCCAGCCACTATATAGCGTTACTCTTGAAATACATCGCTTTAAATGTTGTTTTAAAATATATTTTGAGGAGAGCTGAGGTATAATTTAAAATAATTTAAGCTGTAGAATAATTTTAGTTTGTGTCTGTACTTCCTTTGTATTCTTATGTTTTAACTATATCGTTTCTTCTGTTCATTAATTTAAAAATCGTTAATGCAATAAAATGTATCTGTATCAATCGATGTCTACACTTTCTCTGTATAAAAAATGTGAAAAATTAAATTTTTATATCATTAACAGTTTCGTAATGCACGCAGTTTATTCTGAAAATGAGTTTTTTTTTCTTATTTTCCACATGGACATATTGCAGTGTGAGAGGTTAAAGAATACTGGGTAAGAATTTTTATTTAAATTATCGCATTTTGCTATGTAGACATTTTGCCGTTAGTTGTAATGAACATCTATTTAAATATCTAAGATTATTCAGGAAAAAAATTGGTGTTACGGAACTGTTTTGTTAATGTATTACTATGACACTGATAACTTCATGATCAATAATGACATGAAAATTTTTGTTAGACAGATAAAGTATGCAGTTTAGAATTAATCTGCTCAGTGATTAATTCCGATAAAACTAGTTTAGAAAATTTAGAAAAAAAAGATAATATCAATAAAAAAAACTGAGAATTAGATACCTTATATGATGAACGCATAAATTTGGCATTCAATAGTAGCATATTTAGCATGCGTTCATTCCGAAGATAAAAATAACAACATTTGGCAATTACACAACAGAATGAGAAGGAGTAAAATGTTAAATGGAAATGGATATCATATTCGCGCGGAAGGAAGTTTGAATACGGTTGTCGGCGCAAGTTACATATTGCATATTAATATTTATTTATTTTTTAATTCTAATTTTTTAACGCATTTTAAAATTCTGTATTGATTACCGAAAAAAAATATTGAAAAAATCTATAAGACTATCTTTAAAAATATATTCTTGAATTTCGAAAAATAATGGAGTTGAATGATATTTCGTCATAGTTGAAATTCGTTAAACTTTATATAACCGAGATAACTGAGTGCTAAGTCTGCGGAGTCAATTTTTCCAATTTTGCATAGTTTAGCGGACATTGTTTTGAAAAAAATCTTAAAATATTTTTTTTTCTAGAATGAAAATTTCAATGTAAATTCAAACGATGCACTTAAATGGTGTTTCAAACTTGGCTCAGTTTTTACTTGAATGAAAATTATCTGGTGCATTTTAATTGGGGTACAAAAATATTGGTGTTAATTTGTTGGAATCTATTCAAATGCAAAATAGATACCGATTTGTCTTGTCTGCAGTGTAGTATTTTGGTATCTAAATTACTTTTGGAAATTTATGTGTTGCTTGTGGAAAGAGGTGTTGAAATTCTAAGTTGTGGGATTAATTTGAATTAAAATATTCTTGCATATTTTGAGCGATGCTGCAATTAAATGCGACGACAATAATGCTGAAATTTGATTGCAATCCGTCAAATTTAATCAAGCGTACATATCTGTACTTTTTCAGTTGAACCCTAATTTGAATTTCTGTAATAGTTGGCAAACAAAAAGCAGAAAAATTACCGGGTCAACTTACTTAGGTCAACTTCCTATTTTGAATTTCTGTAATAGTTGGCAAACAAAAAGCAGAAAAAATACCGGGTCAACTTACTTAGAAGAGTTACCGGGTCAACTTGAATTAAAATTTTCCTCTTTATTTAAAACGAAAAATCCAAATGATGGCGAGAAATTGCTTGGAATCCTTGAAAATGTAAATATTGCGTTTTGTCTCTGCGTCCTAATCTCTCCACCTAGGTACTCAACGAGGCAGACACAAGTGCTCTGCAGAATGCCCAATTTCATCCAGTCCATCCATCTTCGCATTCGTCGGTTTAATCGAGAACTTAACGAAGGCATTCCGCCTGAGGTCGCTCGATTATCGTTAGGTTATTTGGTAAAAATATCCTGCGATTTCCCGGCATTTTTACCATAAATCACTTTCCGTATGCACCGCTTTTTGATGTGGTCCATTTCGTCCAAATATTCAGACGTGGACTCGGCGTTCGTCATGTGGGAGTCAGAATGATGACGGGCTGACTGAAGGTTTGTTGTAAATGGCCTATATCCACCGATGGAAGTCCGAACTGTCCGAGCTGGAAGGATTATCGACTGTCCAGACGTACCCAGATCTGTTTACTCGAGTCCTGTCTCAACTAGTGTTAGTCAATTAGTTGTGTATGCGGTATGGGTTTAAAAAGATTTCCAACAAATCTTTTGTATTTCGTCTGGTATGTGCGATTTAGAAATTATATATTGCTAAGTGAACTAAGTATGTCCCTTACGTTCTCTGATTATTTTTGTACGTTACTCAAAACACGCACTTTAAGATCAAAATAATTTTCCATACACACTAGCGATAATTTCTACACCAATTTAGCAATAACTATTGCTACAAATTAAGAAAAATAAGCGAGCTATAGCATTAATTATATCTGTAAATTCTTTTCTGCTCGGTGATGGTTCATGAAATGACCTATTCAACCAAATTTTATACCCTGATATAAGAGTAAATAGGTGAATTTGCTGTTAATGTCACATGCTTCACTTTTGTTGCCGTACATATAATAACATACAACAACAATAAAAAAAAGTCAAATTTCGTGCAAGAGGGGCCACTTTATTTTTTTGGGAAACTTCTTTGAGCCGTGGAACCCATGTGTTCTACCTCCTATCCACTTCTTTTGTTTTTGGTAGATGGGAATCTGAATTTAGTTTTGTTTTAGTACAGTAAATTCTGGTTAATTGGGACACGGGACTTGTGCATTTTACCCCAATTAAGCGGCTGCCCCAATTAGGCGAGCTATCCTGTATATGGGCATAAACAAACGTTGAAATGATAGAAGGAAGAATAAAGAATGTTTACAATGCAACACAAATTTATTAAACTATTAATTTGACTAATAAATCAGCGAGTTTAGTTAATTCATTATCATTTTTAAGAATTATAAAAATGTAGTTAAAAATATTTTTCACAGCCTCGGGCGACGCTGAATGAATGTCTTTTACAAAGTCCTATTAAAGAAAAGTCCTATCCTCTTGCGGATAGTAAAACAACAAGAGCTTTCAAAATAGGGTAAGAATAGGAACATTTGTGAAAAATAAGAGTAAATAAAAGGAGGAAAATATAAAAAATAGTATTCTGAAAACAAAAAAATTTAATTTCGTCGCGAGTATAGAGACTATGTCGCCGACTCATGGCCCATTAAAGCGGCATGCTGTCCCAATTAAGCGGAGAATACACTGGGATATTCCTCTATTGGGTTATGTTCTTCTAGATCTGCCCCAATTAAGTGGCTGCCCCAAGTAACCAGTGGAGCCATTAAACGGAATCTACTTACCTACTCATATTCCCGATCATATGGCTCACTCGAGTGCTGTTTACTTGAAATGGTGTCGGGTAGCGAGGCAGGTTCGCGATCAGTAACTCACCTTCACGTATTGTTAATCTTCCGAAGAATTCCGTCGAAAAGCACCCGCTACAACGGTACGTGTGGCTTAATATATATAGGTATGTACATCGACGCAGAGATGCAAAAGAACTGCTTCGAGCATCCTGCGTCCGTTGGAGATTGTTTCAACCGGTCACGTCCCGAGTAGAAGAGGGCCAGATAAGGCACGCGTGTCAATCCGTCACGCGCTCCTTCGCATCTTCCAAGGGTGAAGAAGAACACGCACATCTCCTTGCGTGATGCAAAACTGAAGAAAAAAAACGCGATCGTTTTCTTTCTGTACGATGTGTACGACATTGATGCATTGCCTGGCTCAAGCTGCTCTTTGACGATGTCATGAAAGGAAAATTCCTCCAGGCTAAAATTAAGAACGTTCGTTTTGAACGAGTCATTCATCGCTAAAAATATAAAATAATCAATTATTATTTTATATATTTTAGCGATTTGATTAATACATTAATTACTATTCGTTTATCTGTTAATTCGGTTAAACAACGTTAATCTGCTGATTGATTGCTCGAGATTGTATTGACTGCCGACCCCGTGTGAGAGAGTGTTGGAATTACACCTCATCGACATCATTACTTTAATTAATTTAATCGATCAGATTCCAAAGTTCACACGTCTGAATCTCCAAACACTTCACGTGCTATGGGCGTAATATATAAGCAACGTGAAATCCACGTGAAAAATCGTAGTTTGTCATTTTTTAGCATAATCGTACTAAACTCTAAATAAACAAAAGAAAAAACAACGGCATAATTCATTCTTTAAAATGATACCAAACACCGATTTCTCCCTCCAAAGGTTGGTTGTTAAGAAATACCACAAAAGTATTGAAAATGGCCATCCCTAGGGTACTAATATCAGCATAGTAATTGTTAATTTTGCTGAAAATTGATTTGTATGAACGAGAAAAAAAGTCCAAAGTGCCATAAAATTGAATAGAAAGGTGCGTAATCAAGTCTCAGAATCATAAATGTTTGATTTTCAATTACCATAGTTGTCTCGTGTTTGTTCAGCATTACCGTGGTTGCCCGCACTGATCAGTTAAAATTCCCCTATATCATATTAACTCGTTTTTTTGTCAGCTTCCACGAATCATTGAATGGCTTTTCATCTACGTCTACATAATACCCTGCGAGCCCCCTCTAGGGTGCTTGGGAGGGGGTGATCAATCACCAGCATGCAGCATGCAATTGGACTCTCGCATGCGCACCACACAGTCCAAAAAACGTCACGCATACTAACAAATTATACTATCATATCCTGTTAGAAATAATAATAAAATTAAGAAACATTCATTAAGTTTTACATAGGTTAGTAGGCTACACTAAAAGTCATCTAATCTATTTATGTGGTACTATCGCTGACGTTATAATCTCTTACTGATCGAGGAAAAAAAGACATTTATCTGTTGGACAATCTATCTCTCTTTTTATTTACATGATCTGATCCTCTAAAGTATGTTGGCGTCCGTAAGATTTGGCTAACTTCGTTAGAAAGACACTGCTCTTGAATTTATCTAAAAGGTTTAGTCTATTTTTCAATCTACGGTGCGACAGAGATTCCCATCCGAGTTTATCTAAGAGGTCAGTTACACTAACAAGACTATCGTAACGACCTTTCACATACCTGGCAGCTCTTCTTTGCACGCGTTCTAACTCTGTTATTAAGCCTTTTTCATGAGGGTCCCAAACACTGGCAGCGTATTCCAAATGTGGTCTAACGAGGGAAAAGTAGCTAATTTCTCTCACTTTGTCGTCGCACTTTCCTAATATTCTCCTAACAAAACCCATTTTACGATTAGCTTGACCGGTCATTTCTCGAATATGTTTATTCCACGATAGATCATTTTTTAGTCTAACTCCTAGATATTTCACGGATTCAACAGTCTCTAATTGGGTACCCCGAATTATATAGCTACGTTGTAGGGAGTTATTCTTCTTCCAGAAATTCATTACGATGCATTTTTTTTCAAATTTAATTCTAACTGCCATGCATCGCACCACGCTTGGATAGCATCAAGGTCATTCGTTAGTTCATCTATATCTTTGCTGGAACGGATTTCTCTGTAAACTGCAGCGTCTTATGCAAATAATCGTAACTTACTGTGTACTACTTCGCCAATGTCGTTTATATAAAGAAGGAATAGGAGTGGGCCAATGACACTACCCTGAGGGACGCCAGAAGTGACTAACCTAAAGGGGATTAGAAGCCAACGGGTACAAGTGGTTTTTGATCTGATCTTCCATAGTAATTTGGCGTCCGCAAGATATGGTTAACTTCGTTAGATAAGACATTGCTCTTGAATTTTTATAAAAGGTCTAGTCTATTTTTCAATCTACGGCGCGACAGAGTTTATCTAAGAGGTCAGTTACACTAACAAGACTATCGTAACGACCTTTCACATACCTGGCAACCCTTCTTTGCACGCGTTCTAACTCTGCTATTAAGCCTTTTTCATGAGGGTCCCAAACGCTGGCTTCTATTTCCTCTCAACGGAAGGGGTCACCACTTGCCCGAGTTCTCTAAGCTCGAAATGGTGTCGGATAGCGAGATAGATTTATGGAGCAAGGAAATGTTGAACATATCGCCTCGCGACAGCTGACTCCCTCGATAGCTAATTGCCCTCCAACCAAACAGTACCCAGCGTGAGTGGCGGAAACGTCCAGCAATGCATTGTGTTCGGATAACTCCTCAACAAAATCACGGTAGGACTAGGATAGAATTAAAATCAATAGTTTTAAACATTGAGAAAGCTACTTTTTTCTCCGCTCCTGATTTAAAAAAAATACGATTAGCCAAGATTAATTGAGATTCTCTTAAAAACCGATCAGCGTCATTCGGGATCAGCCGAAGAGTAACTTGAAGAATTATACCAAAAGTCTTCAACAATAATAATATTAAATGTTAAATAAATTTCTGTTTTTGTTTCCACCGCATTTTGGAGTAGTATCTTGCACCTTGGAAAATCAGACACAACCATCAATATGAAATATTTTGTCGTTTGCAGTGAGGAAATGTATATTGTCCTGTGGATTCCGAAAATCCCATTCATCTCCCCTGCACATTGCGCTATTATAAAGGAAAAATATGAGCTCGCTGCCTCTGGATGTCACATTATTGTCAAATATTTAACATTATACATCTGAATAATTAGTAACTGGTTTTATTTCTCAATATTTTGTTTGCGAGTTCTCCTGGTGTCCTAATTCCATGGAAGAATATTTACAAAATATAGTTACAAAATAATAGATAAAATTAGTTGACGAAAAAATTAATCGCTATTTTTATGGTAGGAATTACGGCTTACTAATTAAAGGAGCTATAATTTATCAACATGATATTTTTTTTAAAACCTTATCTCAATCAAATTTTATGGCTAAATTAACTTATATATGACAGAAAAACATCTTTTGAAGAAGAAAAACATCTACATCGAGTGGTTAGAGTATTCGGCACGAACTCTGGGGGTTCTCTGGGCAAACTCTCACCCCCCCCTCCCTTTTACCCTGGCTGTCCCTTAAGGCCTGGTTACACGGTACATTAACACGTACAAGTTAATGTATTTTTGCGTGAATGATATTGATAGACCGGAACGGAACATGTACGAATGCATGAAACAAATTAGAACAGGTTCTATTTTCCGTTCATGGATTCGCACAAGTTGGTTGTTGGCTACACGGTGCATTTTCGTGTTTGTTCACGCGTTCATACATTTAGACGTTATCCCGTACGTGTTGATGTATCGTGTAACCAGGCCTTTATGCACAGCGATTGCATAACCCATTCACATGCAATGCGTGTCTTCGTCCATAGGGTGGTTTCCTGTTATTTTTTATTGCCTAAATCGAAATATTATTACTCCTGGAGTACGCATTTCACGCTTTTAGATTTTTAAATTACGATAATTATTTTTCGCGATTAAATGAAAAGTGAAAAATTTCAAGCGCGCTAAAAACGCCACGGCTAAATATGAATGCTCGGAAAAGCCCGTGTGACGTCATTCTGGTTCCCGCTGTCCCCGTGTGAGGTGACCTTGGGGCGAGGATATCGTGCGCCGCTGAGATGCAGGCTGCTGGCAGGTAGCAGAGTACCCTGCTAGCAGGTAGCGCTTGGCTTAAATAAGGATTATTAATACTTTATCAAACGAAGAAAACTTTCAGATGTTAACAGATGTTTCCCTCAAGCCTGTACCTCATGCATTTGTAATCTCAGTCGATGTAAAACTCCTATCCACTCGTATAGAAACTAGGTCCCTGTGACGTCACGTGGAGTGGCATCGCATGGTCGCCAATCTGGCCTTTTTCAAATGCAGTTAAAATTGACCATTGTCATTCGTCTAAACTGGGAATTCTAAAACCAAATAATTTGTATGTTATGAATACAGTAATGGTGGGTAACGAATCGCAATCAATGCCCTTCTCGTTTTCTTTGATGAAGGAAACTACCCTATTATAAATATCGTCGATTGCGAAGCAGTCTCAGAAATAAAGAAGCAAGTGCTTCTTGCGTTTCTTTTTCTCTCTGTCGACAACTTATTCGCCGATTCTCAGCGATAAATCTTCCAAAGAAAATTGAGTTGGCAATTTCAAAACAAATAGTCAGAATCTAGATTTCAGTACATTTGTCGAATTAGTCGAATATTTTTTTGTAGCAAAAACTACCAGAATCCACACGACGTCATTCGTTAGATATTCTCGCGTTTTACAAATGTTACTGCGTTACTGTTTTTTTTTTCACTGATAAATACACGCATTTGAAACTGACAAATTTATAATGAAGATACCCAATGGACATTGTGCATCTAAAAAATTATGCTGAAAAGTAATATTTTCATGATCAATGGTTTCAATTTCGGAACACCTCACGATTTCTTGATTACGGAGTGATTGCAGTGGTGCAAATAAGGTGGAATGAGTTTTTCTGTGTCCTTTTTCGTCATACTCTTCTGATAATCCAAAATCGGTGGTACATATATTCTTCCTTGGAAGTCGCATATATTTCGTGGAAATTTCTGTTCTTTCCCCGAAACCTGCCATGTGATAAGTGCAGGAACGGCGCAAGCAGGTGCGGGGCTAGGGGCGAACCTTCAGTGCGGGCACCTTCACTTAAAATATTAAACTCTATACCCCATCTACATACTCGAGCATTTTGAATCCCTACCACTCTCTGGCTAAGTATGTGTTCCCCTCCCAAACTCAGACTTCGTAATTACGCCGTTATGATACCATCACGCAGTTGAGTTCAAAATAGTATAATACAAATAAAATTTATAATTATATTTATTCATAAAATTATAACGTAAAATAAACGTAAAAAG
This sequence comes from Ischnura elegans, assembly GCF_921293095.1. Lineage (NCBI taxonomy): Eukaryota > Metazoa > Arthropoda > Insecta > Odonata > Coenagrionidae > Ischnura > Ischnura elegans. Next base: position 124,265,380 of record NC_060248.1, read on the forward strand.
CGCGCTTAAAATTACTACATTATTATTCATTTTTCATAATATTATTTTTTGTCTAGCACGGACTTAACAATACAGTAATAGTTGAAATTGCGTTTTCAAACTATCGTATATTATAATTTTTTTCACGAATGCGGGGCCCCCCAAAGCGCAGGGCCCGGGACAGTCGCCCCGGTCGCCCCGCCCTAAGGCCGGCTCTGGATAAGTGTTCCTAAGTTGATTCACAAACTAGGAAAATAGCCACTTGGTGACACGGCCGAAAGAAAAAACATCGCGACATAAAAAATTCTCAAGTCTAACCGTCCAATGGCGGACAAATAAATATTCAAAAATAGTGTCCTACTTTTTTTTAGATGGAGATTTAAAAATTACAATTAACATGTTTTTTATTGAAATAAAATACGGATACTTTCCGTTCAATTAGATTTTCGTTCGATTTTTATTTTAGCATTCGAGGTTTTCTGAGCTTGAATGTAACTCAAATGTACAGTCGGATTCAAAAGTATTGCAACAAATGGAGCGGCGCCACTTTCGCCCCAGTTTTGAAATCGAGTTTCGGTATTTTCTATTGCACCAGTGGGAGGGAAATTTGAACAATATGTGGCTCCGTAGCCGAGTGGGTCTATACTGTGCGCTGTAACTTCATGAAAATCTTGCGAGGGATCAAGTCCGAAGTAATGAATTTTTTCTCTATCTCTCTCTCTCATATCTCTCTCAATTTGTCGTTTCTGTCGGACCCGGAAATGTAGTGGCATTCTAATATCATGTTCTTCATCCAACATCTATTGAGTGTAAGATAAGGGTATACCCTTCCTTGGGACTCCTTCCCCTGCCATCTGACTACCCTTCCTCTACACTCAATCAACGGTAAGGCAAGTTTAGGACTATCCTTCGTCCATCCTTCCTTGGAACCTCTTCTCTGTAAAAGAACATAAGCAGCCTTTGATAGCAAAGCTAGACGGGATGCACAACAAATATTTAAAAGTCCTCTAAGGAAAAGTAGTAGCTATAATTGTGTGAAAAGGACCTAATGTTTCTATGTGGCTGTCAAGGAGACATGGCGAGAGTGATGTTCGGGATTTGAATGCCGATGTTATTTTCTGAAACAAATAAATAAATATATAATAGGCAAGGTTACCTTGGTAGCCGTGGGTCTCACGGTGTGTGGGTCCCGGATTCAAGTCCACATGAAGGGTAATTTTTTTCTGTCTTCTAATTTTAGAAATCACTGTTACAACTCATCCCCATTCGTTTAATTTAGTTGCGATTGTAATAGCTTAGTTGCGATAATTATGTTGCGATTTTTTTATTTTCATATTATTTTATGGATTTTTTGTTTTCATATTAGTCCTACCCTTCCTTTGCCCTTTATTGAGTATGGCCCAACCCTTCATCTGCCTTTACCCTACACTCCAGGAAGGATAGGGCCTACCCGCCAATGTTCTAAAATACGCTCCGTCTATCCTTGCTTAAGGGTATAGGAAGGGTAGTTTTAAGAATCAGAAATAAAAAGATAACTGAGAGAGATTTATATGTAGTGAGCCAGATATAATTGCAACAATAAAAAGCAATTTTTTAAGATGGATATCATCATCATCTGGAGTTTTGCCTGTTGGTAGGTCCCTTGCGCCAACGCTGTCTCCATTATTTCCTGTTTCTGGCCATTTCTTTTTAGTCGCTATATTTTCCCATCTTTAAATTGTCAACTAACAGCCGGTATGATAAAACAGCATGTTAACTGTAGACCAATTGATAAGACAAGTGATTGAGCAAGACTGCGTTTGAGAGACAAGTGCCAAAGGATGTAAAGAGATGTGGACTGGAAATAGAAATGACAGAAGAGTGAATGCGAGGCCAAAAACCATCATGGGTTCACATGGCCACACGAGTGAGTAAGTTAGGTGGAAATGCATAGGCTCCTCAGGCCAGCAATGGGAGGGAGAGATGGAACAAGAAAGAAAAATAACAATTACATATATACTTGTCAAAAGCAAGAAAAGCTTACTTTTTTGTTTTGTCTATTTACTGCATCTTACACTCCCAACAGGTATGAGGCCAGCAATTTTCTCCTGGGGAGCTTAGCAATTCCTACACTAGCAAATCGTAAACATCATTAAACCAGCTACACATATTTTTCATTGGAATCTTGCTGAAAGTTAAATTCGAAGTTTTTTTTTTGCAGACATTAGATATGGAATATAACTAATGAGGCGATGGCAAAACTACACATAGGCCTAAAGTCTACCGATTGTGACAAACGGCATAATGACTGAGTTTATGCCTAATAGCAAGTAGGCCAAAGTATCAGAATTCTATATAGAGTTTAATTTCACTCATTTAATTTTATTTATTTCGCTTGTTCTAAATTAATGACTTTAAATACTGTACAGTTATTGACTTTAAATAAAATATTGAATATTGTATGGATTTTGTTGTTTTATTGTGTACTATACTTTAATATGTGCACATGAAAGAATTATTATACTGTGCTTAGCACCTAAATATTAAAGAAAATAACTATACCGTAAATAGAAAAGTCAATTTCTTCGAAAATATTTTGTCTTAGAGCTGTTTGCATTAAGCAGATGTTTGGGTTGCATGTGTCTGTATTAGCTGGACTCCAATGTATTTGGAAAAATGGAGTATTTGAGGATGGATTGCCCTGGGCTAGTGGTCTCCTCAACAGATGTATCAACGGCAGTTGCCGTAAAGGAAAAGATTTTGGTGGAGAGTGAAACCTCCAATGCTCTTCCCTCGCCTGACATTCAGTTGCAAGAGTTAAGGCTACTCCATCTTCATCGCAAACTTCTCCAAAAAAATCAGCTCATGTTCGAGAGCTCATGTTCATTTCCTATGGGGTCTTTCAGTTGGACCCAATATTACAATTCTACCAGGCAATTCTGCAAGTGGATGGAAAAGATAAGTTATGACAAAAAAGGTTTTTCTCATTCAGTTATTTTCTCATAACTTCTAATATAAGTGAAAAAATGTAAAATTTACCCCCTTTTTTTCATGAGTTAGTGATGTTGTTAAGTTCTGGTTCATTAATTCATTTAGATAAAGAGGTAGATTTCACTGTTCATTTTCATCCTTTTCAGTAAAATGAGCAATTCTTGATGAACATTCCCAGCATATTACAGTTGAGGACCTCAAATCCGGAATCAAGAAATCCAGAACATTTGAAAATTCCTCTGCGTAGTGTTTTGACTTGCCACTCCAAGTGGCTTCACTTTATGACCATCAAATGATTTTAATATTAATAACGTGGGTTTCAGTTCCACCTTCATCAAATTATCACTTTTACAATGTGTCAGTATTCTGTATTCTGTAAGGCAGAACATTCAATTGAGCTCCGGTATCTAGTTTAAATTTGACGTTTACACCATTAACATTAATAATCTCAGACCAGACGTTCGAATCATCTGTATACTCAAACTGCTCACAACACTTTCAATTACAAAATCATTAAGATCGTGTTCAACACTTACGTCTTGGGCAGATAAGTCAACTGATTTTACTTTAGTATTATTATTCAATTTTCTAACTTTAAATGCATTTGCAAAATGATTTTGCTTTCCACAATTATTGAAAATTTTACCAAATGCTAGACATTCTCCTTTTCTATGCTTATAATTGCACGTTTTACACAAATTCACTACTGCCTTAGGTAGGTACTTATCAGTATGCCTCACTGAATCCTTCAATGCTTTAGCTCTCGTTCTTTTCCTGCTGACTGCATCCACGGGTTTGGTTCCTTGCAGGGTCTCAGCCTGATGTTTCCCCATCTCAGCTGCCTTGCAGATCTCTTTTATGCACCCTGAAAATTCCAAGTTGGTGCATGAGTTTTAAGCTAGTAATCCGTCACAAAAAAGACCGATTGAGTTCGAGGTATGCGTCCTCTTAAAAACTAACACTAAATATCAGCGCTGATGTTGGGCACTACGTGATAGTTTTTGCAGATAGCACAATTTTTTCGCATGATAAATCGAAGCGGTTAACTAGGGCTGGCAACTGATAAGCAACGAAGCTGTGGCAAGGCGACGTCACTGAAAATGAGTTCTAAGAGGTGTGTAAGGAGTTGTAGAAGACCGTAGCTGCTTTGCGAGAGTTAGGCAATGAAAACAAACCTGTCTAGAGACAAAATAAAAACCAAAGCTTAAAATATAGGAGTTATTCGAAGATAAGATCCTAGCTTAGGCTGAGAAGTTCAATCCTTGTCCTGGTTGGTTTGCGCAGGCCGAAGCAAGGACAAGAGGCGGGGGCTTAAAGGTTAGCAGGTGGAATGGTATGTATTGTTATATGGGCACTTTACTCGAGCAGAGAGGTTCAGATCCAGTTGAGTCTACAGGCCTTGACTCGCCCCAAAAAGAGGTAATGCGAAGTTGGGCCTAACCGGTCATATCCACGCGTGGAAAATAGTTGGAGACTAATTTTGAGTGGTAAATAGGTCTAACGCCTCAACAGATGAAATTTAATAGGAAATAAGTTACATTTATGCAAACCGAAGGTTTTTATTGAAGAAAATTGGCCACACCATTCCCTGCAGTTAATTTCATGCCCTAGAGAAATATTTCCGCCCCTCAGCATTTACGGAAATGGCAATTAATATACCATGAATTTTTCTCGGACTTCCGACATACTGTTAGTGAGACGCGTCCATCGAAACGTCGGCAGAAATTGGGGAGCCTAACCCGGACGGAAACCCAGAGAGAAAAAGCCATCGCTGCAGCTCAACGGGAAAGCAGCAGCAGAAAAAAATACTTCTCAGGCACTATAAATTTCATCGTTTTGCCCAACTTGTTGAAATCATTGCGGTCTCGAAAATATTAACGCAAATGGCAGAAAATAATCATCAAGATGGACAAAGAATTTTGAATGATTTTTGTAATGTTATGTGAATTGGCATAGAAAATAGAGTAATTCGATACTTGAATAAACACTTGAAGATGCATCGCATTGGTGTTAGCCATGTGTGAGAGAGTTACTATATTACCTTTACCGTTATTCAAATCAAGGCCGCAGTCGTAATGTAGTGGGGATAGAACCACCCACGTAATTTCTGGGAAAATTGAAAATATTGCAATTGCTTTTAGGCGTATCTTGTATGATGTTAGGCATGTATGCTTTTAGGCGGCTTACCAATGAAATTTTTCGTTTGAACAGATGAATGAACAATGTTTAACAATAATTCAAGAAAACCACAAAGGCACTCGTCAACATATATCAGGCTTCATACGTAATATCACTGACAAGTATTGTACAACAAGGCGGTATGGAAGTTTATGAACCCTTTAAACAACGATGCACAACGACTGCTCCTGCCATACACATAAAATGTCCGGGTAGGAGGGGTTCATTATCAGGGATTTCGCATATGATTATTCTCTCTAGAATTTCGATAGGAAGAGGAATTGAGATCGCCCTGACTCTCCCACCGCTACCACGCCAATGACCTCAAGCTATTACCATTATTACATTGAAAAAACAACACGAAAATAAATGCTCGCAAATGCGGATGACTTGATCTTTACCATTAAGTTCTTAATGTACTATGTGGAACTACCGAAACCGTAAATATATGGAAAGTGATAAGCAACACAAAAACAGCAATCCGATTGAATCTTAACGTACAACTCAACCACCCACTTAAAAGTGCAGCAAATTATTTCATTTAAAAAATAATAATTTTAATGCTTTCAACAGTGTCATGGAGATCAGTTAGCGACCGATTTTTGCGTCCTTTAATTACACTGCTATTTTGACGAAAAAATCACATCTCAAATAGCGAGATTTTACAAATGTCTATTACTTTTTTTTCGATTCTTCCCACCCTCCAGATACAACCAGTAAAATAATTACGAACATTATCGTAAAAAGCCCGCATTACTTTTTCAAAGTAAGTTTATCCTATGAATTGTTCTACCGCCAGTAAAACATTTTCGTACTCACGTAAATGGCCATCCGAAGAGTTTTTATGTTTCTTTCGTAGTCTCCTTCGCACTGTCTTCTTTCCGTAACTGCTGAGGAAGAGGGTGATCTTGACGAAGAGGGTTGGCTGGTTTATCAGCTGTCTAATCAAGAATAAGTTGCTTGAAATGACACCATGGTTCTTGACGATTAGACTAGAGGGGGGTTAGACTTGATAGGAGGCGGGGTAGGGCAGTTACTGAGGCCGTCGAATTAAGGCAGGCTCGACATCAAATAGCCATGACTACTGCCCAATTTTACGTCGCGGAACAGACTGTTACGAGAGGCAATGGAATAATGCAATACTTTCGTGAAATGATGATAATCTTGCGGATGACGTCTTTGAATGACCTTTGAAGCAGATTTTCCCCCTCCCACAGGATGATTTTTCTGGAAGGTCTATGCGCGAAAAAGGTTGGAAAAATTGCATCGTGACCCTCGCGTAAGGATACTGTTTTCCGCTAAAGTTATTCCGCGAAGACTTTAAATTCGTTCTTCCGCGTAACGAATCAATTTTCTAATCGCACCTAAACGTATCATTAAATTAATAAGCAACATCAAATATTAAAATAAATAGATTTAAATATTTTGAAAGTTATTTATGCTATGCTGTCGCTTGCTTTTTACTGTTTTTTAAATTTATCGGAACTATTTATTGTGGTGGCTAGTTGTCACGTGACACTCGAAGAGGCCCACAATGATTCTCCTGAAAATCTTTCATCAGTCTGGCGGCAACTTGCATTGAGTTAAGAGGTGAGTACGGGAGTGTTCCCAAAAAGTTAACAGTTTCCATATTCTACATTCCTCTCCGGTGTTGATGGTGTGTGATTTCGACTTTAGGCATGTGAAATAATTCTTGTAGCGAGTGACTATGGAACCCGTAAAGTAAATTAATTTTACGGAAAATGGTGTTCAACGAAGTGCTGAGAACCAGTGACCCCGTATAGTCTTCAAGCTTATCAAGAGAAATCCTCATATTTTATTCGATGTTTGAGGCTACGTAATGTAATCGTTATCGATATGATGGTCGTGAATATATTTTTCGGAGGGAAGTTTCCATCGTTCGTTTACATGAACCGTTCTCGTTTTTTTCATGTTTTGGGACTTGCAAAATACTTGCAACGTATGAAATATCCATTTTTGTGTGTGGTGAATTTCTCTTGCCTCTCAAATTTTAAATTCACTATTTCTCGGCAAGCGTGAACCAAGGTCGTAAGACGTGCTCGAGAAATTTTTTGACCGGGGTTTCAATGTAGGCTTTTGAATCGGCGATTCTCGGGACCGTACATTGCTCTATACCGTCATACTCAGTTGGTACTGACATTGTCTTTTCAAGTTTTCACCGGTGTGTTGTATTGGTTGCGTCAAAAATTGTTAATCAAAGTATTCGTATATTCCATAACTATGTAGTGATGTGAATCAGAATCTGTAACATCATATCTTTTGCCAATCTTCGTTGGTATATTCCACGGATTGGTCTAGGAAATGAGTACATTGATACATAATATGAAACGCTTCTTTGAAACTACGGTTGGGCCATAATTCTGAGGAAGTTGGAAATAAGAATTAGAAATTAGACGACAAGAAGTTATAAATTCTTTCCCTGTATGATTTGTTTCACCTGAACGGTTAAATTAACCGGAGCTGTAATGACGTCATCAAATCGTGAAATGTGGGCGTGAAAGTTATGAAGATTATTTTCCTCGTAACTTAATAATCTTCGGACTTTCCTCGTAACTAATACAATGTCCCCACTTCCATCTACCGAATATGTATAATGAATTGTGGTTTCGGGTCTGAAAAATCTACCCTACTGTGGCATTTTGCCTCCTAAGCACTCTAGCGTGGGTGACTACTAGTAGCGCTTGGTTCACTATTAGGCGCGAAATTTTAAAAATTCTCAATCGGTAGGGATCGAATTCCAATAACTTTCTTTAATTTCGTTTATTTCTACTTGAGAAATGTATCAAAATAGCTCACTCAGATATTCTCGCATATTTTAATTCTTTCTAGTTACAATATTTATATTATGACTTGAGGTTTACAAAGGATAGTAATCGTTTGAATCGAGCACTAAGTTGAGGCGAAATTTAATTTGTTATTTTTCTTTCTTTACAGCAATGCAAATTCGTTGTCGCTGTCGATTGCGTGAAGTGAAATCAGATTTTGCGGGAAATCCTTAGTAGGTCACATGGGAGAGGTGTGCTGATTAAGATATGGTAAGTCAGTCAAATTTTCGTTCATTTTAATTTTATATATCCTTGTTGGTTCATTCGCTTCCTTTAGCATTTGCTTCACTTATATTTTGTTTTTACTTGACATTGTCTCAATACACTCGCAAAGCAGAACTATTTAATGACGTAGTGACCATTCATTTGGTGATTCACGGGCATTGTAAACTTTTTCTCGACGTAGATTTCTCTGCCTGCTTTGTTCCTCCGTGAGGGAGGCTCTTAGGAAAAAATATCCAAAATATACTCAAAAATTTTATGCAATGAGGTGGCATTAGGCAGGGTCATGTATCATGAGAACATTCAAGAAACCTTTTCTGAATTTTGTTTCAATCATCAACGAATGAAACGCATGTTTCAGCTTCACAGTGATAAGTTGACAGTCGTCATGTTAATTCATTGCGAGGATTTACAGTTTTGTTCAGCTTCATTAAGATAAATAGGTTTACCTATAACCATGAGTAATCATCATTAAAGCTTAATTTGAATGACTTGCGCACTACGATTTGCCCAGCTTTCTTGTCTCCTTTGCCTCCTATGCACCATTCTTACTTCGATCTATTTCTCAGCTCGAGTGATACGTCTTTATTTGAGCTTATACTTGTTTTTGACACAATAGACCAGTTCAGGACTTCCTTTTATCGTCAATTTTGATAACAGCACTGACATATTTTTCCGTTTACAACCCGTCGTCCACTTATCGAGCAATTCTCGGTGAAAAATCGAAGGTATCGAGACTTGGCAGAAAATTTGATACAGTCACAAATTAATGCGGAGCGAGTCACCGCCCCTAGAACTCCCAAGCATCTCTCGCGTAACAAGCGAAGTTCATTGCCGCTTGGTTTATTTATTTGTTCCGACGATAACACTTTTATTACTAGAATGAAAACAGTAGAAATATAGTAAGATGCGGATCAGCAGTGGCGGATCCAGAATAGGGAAAATGGGGGAGGCTAAGTGGGGGTTAGCCGACCAGCAGTAGTGGGGGTCCGAAATAAATTAATATTCTATCTAAAGTGAATTGGACACCCAAGGGGGGGGGGCTATGGTCCCCTTAGCCCCCGCATAGATTCGCCACTGTGCGTACAGTTAAAAAATAACTGCTTACAAAATAAATACAACAATTATTAGCCCAGGAAGGTTAGGCTATTATTATACGAGATCAACTAGACGGTTCTCTAGTTGGAAATGCTTTCCCTCTCTGATCGGTTCTGATTTATCAGAGATGCAATGGCATCACCAACTCATGATATGTGGGGGTACCTTCTCGTATATTTTCATTTTAAACAGAGAATGGCTGAATGAAGAAGATCAGTTTTCCTCGTAAGTAATCTTCCCACTTCATCAACCGAATTCTAATAATGAATTGCGGTTTCTTGTCTGAGTAATCGACCCTATTGTGAAATGTTGCCTTCTAAGGGCTGCAGCGAAATACTTAGCGGCGTGGGTCTCTAGTGCTTGGTTCACTGTTGGGCAGTCCAGACTCTCCTTTCACTTCGTGATAAATTTTACAATTTCTCAATCGGTAGGCATTTAAGTCAAATAACCGTCTCAAGAGCCGTTTATTTTTACTTGCCCAATGCATGATTTTAGCTTACTTCGACTGACTTGCGCACTACGACCCGGCCTGTTCTCGTATTTCTCATCATGGCTAAAACTTACTTCCTTGTTATCATACACATGAGTAGGGTTCCTTTCCCCCAAAGTAGGCGTGAAAATGCTTAAGACCTCTCATCTCTGCTGCCTAAGGAAATAGGAGGCAATCTATAAGGATATCTGTAAGAAAAAGAAATTCTTGATACTGATATAAATTCATTGATCTAGGACACGTCACAAAATACCAAGTACACTTCTTCCACATTTATGCAAGGATGCACAATAGTTTCCACTAATTATTCGCATGTTTCAATAAATTACAGGTCAACATTGACTAATGATAATGACTCGTCATTTTCATTTGTTACAAAATATGATTTTGTTTAATTTTTGATTTCTTTTCTCTCGAATGTCTGAAATTATAAATATGCCGAACCAACCGTAACTCAAATTTCGTTCTTTCAATAAATGCTCGCATAACTTTAGTTTTGAAAGACATATCAAATGAATGTCGTTTCAAAATCTTGAAGGGGAATTTCCATGACTTAAGGGATGTAATACGGAATGTGAGCTGAGGGTTGGTGGTGTGATGACAGGGGAGACCTTAGAGGTCTGGATTTGATCCTGTGAAACTAATCAGGAGTTTTCCTGTGAAAACATTTGTGGTGGTAGATCGGTTACTTTGCGATTTTTTTTATTGCCCTACCACATAGGGTCTAGACTAGGAGCAGACTTTTATGTACAATATATTAGGCGCAGCTTCCCCCTTTTACTTTTTCTCAGAACCTACTCTTCTACATCTGTATACTACGCAGCAAGCCGCGTCAATAAGCGCGTGGCAGGGGGTGTTAGGACACCAGCCGTTAACGAATAAAAAGGAAAGGCTCTAACGAAGTTCTACCGATAATTTATTAAATTATTTTATCGTGCGGGAGGAAAACTAATTTAATTATTCATCCATTCGAAAAAATATCTCTTATTATCGTTTCTGAGGGACCTGGAAATACAGTGTTGTTCTAATATGATTTTCTCCGAGTCTTCCTCTTCTTGTCGTGCCTGTTTTCCAAAGCGGAAAAAATGTCAAGCGAATTATGCCTACTATCTGTGGCTTGTCGCAACTAGACATTTACTTTTGAAGCCCATTGTACAATAGCGAGTCGATTATTCAGTCATCTTTTTCTCCTACGGTTTTATTCATTCCTGTCACCATATTAATGCAAGCGTATAAAACCCAAATTTAATAAAACGTGTTTATCGTTTTAAGTTTCCCGTTGATTTTAACCATTGGCTTTGACTTGCAATGGTGAAATGCCTTCCTTTTATTTTTATCATTAGTCCTCCATAATAGTTACATGTATTTCTCCTTAAACAATTTAAAAAGTTAAATACCATACATACATAAATAATTTTGGAGCTATAGTTGACCTCAATCTATTGTCTGTTGGAGGGATCACCTACAGAAATACAATCGTAATTCTGTGCATATTGCTGCGAAACAAGAAATGCCTTCCAGATGAACTTTTGATACATTAGAAACACACAATAAATATGAACTAAAAAATGGAATCAACAATAAAAAAGGAATATGGTTTGAAAATATTTCTATTAGATATCCCGTATAATATTTTTTAGTATACAGCCAGGTTCACTTGCTTAAGGATGGTATATATGTGGTTACTCTCGTAGTCGTATACATATTGTTACTCTCTTTGGTTGTTCTTCGCGAACTGGTGCAAATTTTTGGTCCCAAGAAAAGAAAGCTGCCTTTAAAAAAATAACATTTGGTTTGGGCAATACACATGAAGTATTTGTTCGTAGATAGTATTATTGGGGCTTGTCCGAGACTTTTGGACTACCTCCATCCACCACGAAGGTAGAAAACATTAGCATCTAATAGATTTATCAGTGTCTCAGGGGTAGTAAGTACCTGCAGTTTAACAATTATAGGAAAAGAGAGTGAAAGGCCATCTGCTCCGGCTGCAGGGGCAAGTGTAATTGCTCTTAGAGCTGTATGTGGACGCTTGAGCGAATTTTTAAATGCACTAGCCTAGCTCAACATACCATAATTTACCCTCGAATATACGAAAGCATAATAAATATTTTAAATTACAGTTAAAGAACACTTATTACGAATCGAGTAGTGTTTCATTCTACAATTTTTCAAACTATTTGCAATATTATTTGTATAATGCTTCCATTTTAGATGCGCATCAATTGCTAAACCATGGTATTCGTATTCCTCAACTCGAAACAGTGTGAAACTGTCAGCATGTCATTTAGTACGCTTGGAAGAACGTTACACAACATTAGTCAATGGGGAAGCTGCTGTATAAATTTAAACATAATTTGTGTTTTATCGCTTAATTTAAGTGTGTTCGATGCAAACCATTTGTTGATATCGTTTATTTCACATTTTATGCATTGCTGTACATCAATCCAGTTCACACTTTTGTAAGACAGGACTAGGTTATCCGCAAAGGCGGTTAGTTTACCTCTGAAATTTAGATTACACTGATGATTGATTTATAATAAAAATCATATTGGACCTAACGCTGATCCTTGAACCACTCCAGAACAAATATTTTCGGAACTTCTATGGTTGTTGTAGTACCTTAAAAACTTTAAGCGCGCAGTCAGGAAACTCGAAATTACTTTATGGAAATGCTACGAATTTCTGCAAGATGTTGTTTATCCAAAAACATCTTGTATTTTATTGTATCCAAAGCTTTTTTATAAATATGCATGCAGCAGTGGTTTATTTATTACATGTAATGGACTGGAATCTCGGGGTGATAAAGTTTTTCAAGCGTCCTGTGTACTTTTACCTATCCTAATACAAGGTTCGTTCTATAAGTCCTTAGAATTTCCGAAAAATTGCTCTCTTAGTATCCAAAATTAATGTTATTCAGAAATTAGCACTTGTGACTTGTCAGCAGTTGAAGTTGACTTGTCAGCAGTATCCATCCCATAGTTTCTTTGTTGTTACCGATTGTAGAGAACAACTTTTGCTAACAAAAAATTATAGAGCTGAAAGGAGACTAAAATCAAACATATATAATAATTTGTCCAATACAATTTGTTTTTATACCTTTTTCTAAAGACCTTTTGAACGACCCACGTACTATATTGACTGTCACATAACTACTTCCTTTTCCAGAAAATTTACCAGTACTCTTTTTACAAGTTTTTCAAGTACGTTAGAATAAGTTCAGAGCAAAGAAATCGGACGGTAATAGTGAATATTACGTAGTTCGACTATTTTGTGAACGTGAAAAATAATTTCTTGCTTTAAGGATGCAGGGAACCTTACATTTGGCAAGCTTTGATTGAAGAAATGGCAGAGTACATCTGCATCGTCTTATATGATAATTTTATCATACCAGCATTTAGTTGATCCGGACGGGCAGCTTTTTTAAAGATTGGCTATTGGCAATTTTTAATACATCAGGCGTCGTGACTGGTTCCAAAAAGGAGATTAGGCTTCGATGATTTTTACTATTTGATGAATTATCAATCATTGAATTATTTTTTACAAATGGATACAATTTAGGAGACTCAAATGTGCTTATGAACTCCTTCTTGAAGTCAATATCAATAATAGCTGGGTCATTTAAGGTCCGATTTCCTTGTATTAGTTCATGCATACGAAGTTTGTTTCGCTCTCGTTAATTCCTTGAAGATGCTCCACTGTTTCTTTTTATTTCGATTTACTTTGTCCAATTGTTTCATGTAATAGGAGTTAGCCGCATTACGGACACATATACAGTTTATTTCTTATCTTTAGGTACTCTTTTCTCAAGCCGTTACTGTGCGGGTGATGACGTAGTTTTTGAAAAAGATTTTTTTTACGCGCAACTTTGCTCATCGAGGAGTCAGTCATCCAGGGCTTTAATTTTACGGCACGTTCATTCCTGACCATACTTAAGACTCATTTACACATGTCAACAGTATGTTTGAAAATGTAGTAAAAATTTAGGAAATTTCATGTTCTTCATACAATACTTCCCGAGAAAACAGTCGAACATTTTCATTTAATGATTTACGGCAGCAATACTATAGCGAAGAGACATTAGATGGTGTATTTTCGTTTTCTTCGCGAGCAGAAAGATTGGATATTGGGTTGGACTCGAGAGTAATGCGTTATACCTAAATGCATAACCTTGGCTTGGAGGTCTACATCAATTGTGTTAAACCACCGAGTGATTACCTGATTTGAACAGGTAGCTCATTGTAAAGTAATTCTGGTTGCTTCAGTCATTAAGGTAGTCAAGCCACATGAACTCATGAGATTTGTAAACTGCTTGGAATCGCAGCTGGACATTAGTAACTGAACATTCATATCACCGATCATTACTAATTTTTTAGATATGCCCCTTGATTAGGGTTCAAAATCTAAAACAAATTGATCAATAGAAATTTTTTGTCCCTGTAGACGACAAAGAGATCAAATGTACAAAACTTGCATGAAACATTGATCAACAAGCAATCAGTTGGGCTTATATGACAAGGCCTCAGTACGGTTGTTATGTCATGTCTTATAAAAGCTAACACACCTCTTGCTCTTCCAGAAGTATTACAACTTCCATAAGAATAGTACCTACCCACTCACTGTATATACATTAATTTAATCAGATTGTATTCCTATTTCATTCAAAGCTATAATATCGGGTAATTGTGACATGCTATTTAAATGTGAAAGTAGTAAATTAAAGTTGCGTCTAACACTTAGGATATTTTGATGGAAGATCAATAGGGAATTCATTCCATTAAAGGCATTTACAGTAATATTTATATCCATATAATTGACTTATAGTCTAGGTATACCTTCTATATCATTGAATTATGAATCACAAAAGCAATGATCAAAGATGTTTTACGTCATCCATAATGCTAACTACAATTGCTGGCTCCTTTTCTACTTTTCTCAAATAAATTTTACCTCCACGAATCCAAATATGCTTACAGTGCTTATCATTCTGCGCCACCCCACCTTTCTACCAGCACAAAGGGTCTCATTAATGTAAACAAGTATTATTGTTTTCAATAATATGCAGACATCCACCAGTCCCATTTTATTGATGGGGCCGTGTCGGTGACCACTTACAGGGTTGGCACTCAATGCGAGCTGCTTCCTTTGCTTTACGTCGCCGACGAGGTCGGACGCGGATGCAGCCCGGCTAGCGAAATGGGAGTCGAACTCCCGGGGCAAAAACCCTAGCAGTTACAATGCACTGAGGAAACTCTCGCACACGTTGGGCCGTCTGAGTTTTTTCTTTCGGGCTCAGCGGCAAGTACAAACTATGATGTGACTCACTTGAGGGGGTGTATATCGGCCACACCGGGAGGAACTTCTTTACTCGTGTGTTCGAACGCAATATGTGCTTGGAGAACCGTTACCCAGCTGTTCAAAACGCCCAATGGCACAAAAACATACATCAAATTTTCGATATTAAAATTATTCGGTTCCAAGAAAAGGGCTTATTTTAGGTGCGGCCGAAAAGTGGGAAATGGTGAAAAAGAAAAGGAAGAAATTTGACTTACTGAACGGAAATGAGTTTTTTAGTCACTCCCCCATCTTATATGTACTCCCCTGACTGTTACCTAACCCCACTTCCTTCCCCAAAACCTTTTTTACCTCGTGACATGACGCAAGTCCGGAATTTAGGTTGCCTGTATGATCAACTCTTCTTGACTTACCGTCTGTGCGTCCTCCTACAACCCCTCCACCTACTTCTGTCTGAAACTTCCCCCTCACTATTTTTCAGTAACGGATATGAAAAATAACTCAAGGGGGAGCGCAAAAGATATTTTGAGCCTCCTGTACTTTACTCGTAATGAAGAATAATCAAGTCACATGCAAAATTTAATATAGTGTTATTCTACATTACGATTATACGCATATACAAGATAATGCTATCTTATGATATAAAAAAGTTACAATTTAGGTTCTGAAATATTAGGCGATGCGGGCGGTCCCGCAAGGGGGAGGGGCATATGTATTCGCCACTGCTACTTTTGAAGATATATATTTCTGTGCGGAATAGTAATTTGTTTGTACCCGATTATGACTATATAGGAATCGAAACACGTGCTGTGAGGAGTGGAATGAAATTAGTGGGCAGTACGATATCTTTGCATCAATTCGATATTTTGTTCCGCGATATCTCCCCGGAAAAAGGTTGACTTCGCGGCATGGTATATCCTCTTTTCATTTTCATACGTGACTCGCCGTTTCTGACTTACGAATTTGTGGCTCTATAGCTTGCATGTGCGCTCTATATATTTCATGTGCTGTTGTTGCGGTGAAATGTGGGAGGGTTTAAAATCGAATTAATTATTCTCTTTTACATTTTATAAAATAATAGAGTATACAAGAGTCAATACTACATTTATAAAAATAATGCCTCTATCTACCTTAACACATTTCTTTCTAAACAGATTAAATCACTGAGATAAAATAAGTCGAGGAGGTGGCAGTGGTTTGTTTATCTTAATTTCCTTGCGGCTAATCACTGTCAAATATCCATTGAGTAAAATACCAACTTATAGTATCGGCAATACTCGATAACTAACCAGCTACATCCGTAGTTGAAATCATTTTATAGCCCTAGGGTATGAAAATTATTTTAACTCACTAAAATGGGACACGTGGATGTCTATGATATTATTGAAAACGATTGTACATCACTAGGAGGTAGGATTACAAGGCCAAGAGTCGAATAGAAAAAAAATTTTACTTGGCACTTAGCTAACAGCTTATCATTTACGTGCTGATTCAGAATTCGGAGTTGAATTCCTCCTGTTTCCCAACTAGATTTCGTCTTAACCGGGTAGTAGTGGACAATTAGGCTACTATTTATTTCTGCATCTAATGCAGCACAAACTGTATTCACTACTACTTCCATATTTTCATTACATTGGCTGGGGATCCCATGAAATTTCGTCTCAATACCTAACATCCGTTTCGCAAGGCCATCAGAACGGTTTAGTGCGTCAGAAAGTAGCGTCTTTAGCACCACATTTTCACTTTGCAATTTGGATATTTGATCTAAAATTTTCTCTAATATTTTACCCTGCGATTCAATTAACTTTAACCTGTCTCCCAATTTATCTTATGGCTTATGAATAGTGTTTTTTTGATCCGTTATATTTAGTTATTTTATAACCTCTATGAACAAATAAAATATTTCCTGGAGGGATTTACCTTCCGATTTACTTCTGTCCATACGGCATGTCTTTCGTAAATTTTGGCAGTACACACATTTCCAGGATTGTCCTCTTGATTCAATCCCTTCGATGTCAGCGACTCCTGAAGAGAAAATCCATGGAAGGTTTTACGGCAGGTATGGCTATTGATGGAAGTTGTATTCCGTGTAGATGTGTTACACTTTGCACACGATAATGCCAGAAAGATGTTGTAGGCATGGCGGATATCACTCCTGTAAGCTCGATTTAGCACACTTTTCTTTACACAAATAAGGCTTCCACTCAATGAAGGCAACTATTTTCACACATTTAGCCGGAAACTAAATGGCTCGCAACCGGCGATGCATTCCACAACGTTGGACGTTGAGTCAACCACACGGAGTGCGAACACATCCATACCCGACGGGAGCGGAACACGAACTGAATGTAGCCAATCTTAGCACCGGACCTCGTTGCACTCACTGCCCTTTAGTTTACATCTACATACTACCCCGCAAGCCGCCTAAAAAGGCGTGCGGCAGGGGGTGTTAGGACAGAAGCCGTTTACATATGAAAGAAAATGCTCTAACGAAATAACGCCTAGCATTTTTTTAAAGTCCTTTATGGTTCGGGGGAAAAACGAATTCACACATCTATCCGTTCGCCAAAATATCTCTCTTAATTTATTGCTTCTGTCGGACCTGGAAATATAGAGGGGCTCTAATATTATGTTCTCTATGTCACTCTTAAAGATATCTATTCTCAATTGTTCAAACAATCTTAGCCTATCGCGCAGCCACCGAGTCTCCGGTGGCTAATTCGCTGGGTAACGCTGTCTGTACGCCCGTAGCAGCTCTATTACGAATCGCGCAGCTTTTATTTGTACTTTGTTCTGCTCGCGGATTATGTCTTTCTGCACCGCATCCCATATACTTGCTGCATATTCAAGGTGTGGACAGAAAGAGCGTAAAATAGCACCTCTTTCAGTTTTTCATCCGAAAATCTTCCCACAATACGCTTCACGAATCTTAACTTCTTTAGGGCTATGCCAGAAATACTCCTTATATGTGTTCCCCACGATTGATTGTAAGTTATCATAACTCCCAGGTACTTCACTTCGTCCGTTGCTTTAATTTTAATACCACAGTTTAATCAAGCGAAGGGGCACCGCGAAGTTTTCAGACACGGAAATGAACCTTTGATTACCGGAGTAACTAAAACAGTCGAACGTAATTAATTCCGTTACACAGAATGAAGGGAGTCATATCAATATTAATTCGAGGCTGTAGAATCTCACCTGGTTAAGAAGCTCGGCTGCACAAATCTAGTGGTACCAAAATGACAATCAGCGAAATGGAAAATGAAGGCAGGTCTCACCAGATGTCAAATATTTCATATTGCTCCTCGGTAATCAATCACCTTCTCGGATGCCAGTGAAATTAACCCTCCACCACTTGCCCGTTATCGTATATTTATCCAATTAGCAGTGTTTGTAAAAGTGCTGAGAAAAAGAAACTCGGCTATATTGCAGTTACTTTTTAAAAGGTAATCATTTACGGGTATAAATTACTGATTTTAAAAGTAATCAGTAAAATTATATTAACTTCTTCTAAATTGTCCACTCTAAAGACCACTTGGCAATTAATGTCGAATATTGGAGTAAAAATATGGAAAACTAGAGTCAGAAATAGCTAAAGTTGCACTTTAACTCGCGATATTTACAATGATAACTATTGTAACACCACTAGTGTCGTATTTTGTACCCATTTGTGTTGGTGCTTACAACAGAAGAGTGGCTGAACCTAAGCAAGGAAATTATGGCACTCAAGGATTAGAAGTTATACATAGGCCTAGGCAAATCAGTAAAATCTATAATGCTAGCGTCGATTAGGAGCAATTAACGATTACATCGATAGTACCGATTCCTCTTCCAACGTAAGTAGTAAATTACAAATAAAACTTGCATTTCGTAAAAGTAATTGTTACAAATACAAATGACTGCAAAAGTAATCGTTTTAAGAAATCCGATGCGTTTTACTCGATAACCAACCAAAAACTCCGATGAGGTACCTTTACGGTAATTATTCCATGTTGGGTTATTCTCTGCATAGAGGAGGCATCAAATGAGATGAGACACGTTTTGCTCTGCCGTTCCAAGCACTCCAATACACAAAATTCTAGCGGTGAAACACAACAAAGTACTCTCTCAACATATAGATTAGCTTAAAGCCAGAGGTAGCACGCTGAATTATTTTTGAAGGCGGACGTGGAGATTCGCACACGACATACCTCTCGCACGCAACGGGCTGATAATGATTTTTATTGGTCGGATGAAGAGACATTCACACTGCGAATTGTCAAGTAGAAGAATGCTAGTGACTTCATCCGTAAGGGCCCACAAATATTTACAGAATATTAAATGCAATCTCTAGAAATGCAGATATTTTCCAGAAATCCACTTTTTTTTAACAAAGTTTCGTGAAAGGCTATAAAAAAATGATTTTTTTCACATATAAGATATTTCAATTTTCTCTATTGCAAAGGTATTAATTCTTTATGTAAAAACAACCGTTCGTTATGTTATAAAAACATGTTATCCGAAATGTCACATTCGGGGACTTTCCTTGCCCTTCTTTCCTTCCACCTGTCCTTCTAAGATAAGATTTTCGTCAGATTATCATGGCTCATATTATTGCCAACTCAATTTTCCCGTCTTATCCTAAGGATTTTAGAATATTTCTCTTTTCTCCCTTTTTTCTTGGCACTTCGTCATTATGCTTACTCAGTCGATTCATTTCATATTCATCATTCGTCTATAGCACCTATTCGCTTCAACTATATCTTTATCATTCTCCGGTAGCACCACATTTCGAATGCTTCCACTCTTGACTTCTCTGCTGCTGTCAGCGTTCAAGTCTCACAACACGCCATAACGACACGAATTTGAAATATTTCACGATTATTATCAATCAGCGATTGATAAATAGAATAGGTATTTACATCAGCATCGTCATGTGGGTAGAAAGGCTACACCATTTTGAATTCAATTTCGAAAAATAGATATCACGACTTACAACGCATATTAATATATTGTTAATAAAATGAACGCTACAGTGAGAGTAATTTACGGTTTTTATTGATAATAGGAATTTCTATCAGCGCCGTCATATACGTAGCCAAGCCACAAAATTTCCAATACACTCGCGAATAATCGTTAGAGGTGGTTTACATTAGGATTCATTTGGATATAATAATAATAACAGAAAATGTTAGAGGTGGTTTACATTAGGATTCATTTGGTTATCGCGCGATTACTTCTCGAAAGTTATCCATACGTAGAATGTAAGTGCCTACTAACGTTTTCCAAAGTATGTAGACACTCAGTATTCCTACTTAACTGATGGGGCCGGGTCGGTGAAAACTTGAGAGGTTGGCACATAGAGCGACCTGCATCCCTCACTCGTAAGCCTCGTAAGCAACTAAGAGCCGACGAGGATGGAGGTGGACGCGACCTAGCCACCGAATCTGGAGTCAAACTTCATTAGCATAAGCCCAATCAGCATTAAGATTAGCGGATGGAATGTACCTAGGTAACCCACGTCCACACTCACGTTGGGCTGTCGCAGTGTTTTCTTTCGGGCTCCTTGGCGAGGTTCTGCCTATCTTTAGATTCACATTTGGACTCACCGTTTGTCTCTTACTACTACGTGGCTCCGTCGCCGAGTACGTCTATACTGTGCGCGGTTGTCGAGGAAAAGTTCCGGGGTTATAACTGAGATCATCAGAGGCTTAGAAGTCTTGTACTGCAAAATGTTTTCGGACTTTTCGTCGCGTTGAGAACTCGGAGCTGACAGCTGTTGTTGAGTCCTAGTTAATAACCGATTATTTATGCGGATATCAGTACTCCTTTTTAAAACCTAATTTAGGCTTTATATGACAGTTGTTACAGTTTTTATAAGGTGTTCAAGTGGCCGTTGAATGCTGATACGCTGTAGTGAATACATTGTTGATGACTAAATGTAAGTAATACTATCGTAATATGGACGGGCTCTAGGAACCCTTCAACTATAAATGAAATACGGGAAGGACAGACAGGGGTATACGTCATAAGAAAACATATGAAGCGAAAATAAAATGTTTGTGAGAAATATTATAATTGTCGTAACTAGATTATTAAAGAGGCTTCAATAAACTTGAGGAGCCACCTGCCAAAAATTTGCCCTGAATCCCTTCACGGAGGGATTTCGATTTAATCTATCCTTTTACCTTATTACTGAGAACATGTTTTATATATACACGGCTTCCGGAAACACAGCTCGCGCTCTTTCTTCACGATGTCCTTCAATCTGTCGAATCGAAAAGACATGAATACACTTTATTCTTAGATTTTAAGAAAGCATTTGACACGGTACCTCACAATAGGGAACTTGCATATATTTCAGATATAATCAAGAGCCCCAAAATTATATAAAAACATATGCTTGCATACCACGGTGAAAGTTTTATTTTATTTTATGACGTGGTTTGCGATATTTAATTCATCAAATTTCACGAGAATTTTCAAATACAAGTGAGAATCGAAAATGCCCGATGATTGGCTGGTAGATAAGTGACGTCATTATTCAGTACGAGGAGGCACGGCCATGGTAGAGGTTGCATACTTGAATACAAGCGACGGCGTGGTTATGATTCATTTATTGAAGTGCAGATGTATCGGAGTTGTTTATTGTGACTACAGGGCTATTATTTGATCTATTTTTCTTTTATTGAAAGCGATAGATTGCATGAAGGTGAAGGAATATGGTTATTCTTTGGCTGATCCTAGCAAGCTTCCTGTTACTGATTCCATCATGATACCAGGGTATTTTTGTGAAACTGTAGACTTCGTCGGCGCCGAATGTCGATGCCGAGAAATGGAAAGGTAGCTGATGTGCATCTGAAATGTTTTATAGTTAACAACAACGTGAGACTTGAATGAATCATTGGCGAAAGCGTATGTGAAATGTGTATTCTCTTGGCAGTCCGGTAGAGTCTTATGGTGAACTTATTTTCCATCTCGAGGCAGTCAATGATGCTTTCAACTTAAAAATAGTTTGCCTGGAAGGCGACAGGAAGCTCTTTGAGATTAGAATCTGAGCAAGCCAGACTAATAATTGTTTCAATTTAGTAGCGATAATATGCACGAATTTACCACACAATCTACCAGCTTGTGACTCAAAAACTCAGAAGCCACTTCCTATTTTGCAGAAAGAATCAGTCAATCGCACTTCGCTCAATATAATAAACACAACGTCTTCAGGTGTTAATAAGTTAATTTTGTAATTAAGGCCTTCCTAATGTAACATTAAAATATGAACATTTTCCAAAGAGCGTCCATTTTGGGAGCTTTTCTCGCGATATATCTGGAACCTACTCTCAATATGAGCTCATCGTCATTGCGAGCGTTGCCACTTAAAAATTCCGTATCGGAAATCCTAGAGGGATAACCTTCACCTGCACTCTCACCATTTTCCCTGTGGTGCAGATCAGTCCTACTTTATACGATGGCCTGACAACCTTTAAATGGATCCTTGGTTTTTCCTGACAACCAAAATAAAATGCTGAATGGAAATTGCTGATCCACACATGTATTCTGCTTCTTCCTCCACATTGTCCAAATCAAGGGCCGCGGAGCATTCCTCTTTTGATTCAACTTTTTCTGAAAAGCAAGCAACGGCGTAGAATAACATCAAAGAATGCTACGATTCATTTTTTTGTGACCACCTCTGTATTCCATTCTTTTTCCATCTACAACTTACTTTATCATACGTCTCCGATCCATTCTCGCAACAGTTCCCTAGGTTCCGCCGCGGCCCCGTATGGCAACATGGCATTAATAGAGTTGATTAACATTCATAAATATCAATATTTTTATAGATTATGGTTCATAGAAAAATTACAAATAAAATAAAAGGTGTTTCTATCAGTTTTATTTTTTCTTTCAGGGTAAACTACAGGACAAGATACTGATTAAATATTTTCATTAATTTATAACAAAATATGCGCTTTAAAAATACCAAAAAGCCATTTTTAATCTACACTGATGTTTGTAAATAATTATGGAAGAAGAGCGCTGTTGACGCAGTAGTTTACCCTAGGTTGAGTTTCAAAGTTCATTAAGTTGACAAAACGGCTACTTATACGGTGCGCGGAGTCATTAATTGCACTGGTGTGTCTACATTTTTTAATTTTAAAAAATCGGAATTTAGAATAAAATTTTCTTTAAAATGACGTATAATTCATTATTCTAAATAATCAACCCATTCCCTCTGTCTTATCCCACTCCGATTTAGGCGTCACTTTTGACCAAAAGTTAACCTTTTACGAGCATATAAAAACCGTTGTTAACAAGGCTATGGCAGTGGTTGGGACCCTATATCGTCTGAGCGAGATATCCGAACCGAGTGCCTTAAAATCAGTCTTCATTGGATGTGTGCAACCCATCCTTGAATATTGCTCCCCCATTTTGTCAACTGCTTCTCCCGCCACACTAAAATTAATCAACCGTCCACTCAATTTCTTTTTAGCAATAGTTCGACATCGCATACCTCACCTCAGATTCTCTTCACGTGCCGAAATACTTCATTCACTTGGATTATTACACCCCAACCACCGCAGATTGACAATAGACATCAAACTTCTTTACAGCATCTTAAATGGGTCCTTCAGATCCAGTGATCTCCTATCCTTCTTTTCACTTCGCATTCCTGCTCGCAAAACCCGCAATACTGAACTTCTACACCAGCCCAATTTCCGTCTGGCAATATCCCAAAGATCCCTCTTTTCCGCCTACCTTCTATTTTCAATTCAGTCTCCAATACTTCTTCCTCTCTTGACATCTTCGCCTCCCGCTCTAATTTTAATAACAAAGTGAAAAGTCTATCTTTCTGACCTTTTGTATTTGTTGTATAAGCTGAAAATGATTGTTATTTAGGATATTATTTTTTGTACATGTTCATTATTATATTTATCTTGTTTATAACCCCAATGTAAAGGCCTTAGTGCTGTTTTTGGTGTGACATAAATAAATAAATAAACTTATAGCATGCACTGAAGCCAAGATATAAAGTTGCGAAGTACAGCGTCTCATCATTTTGACGCCGACAGCAGAAGAAAACGATGTCTTCTTGGCTGGCACTCGAATGTATGAGGATAAACGCTGCTCTTTATTTTCATGTTTCCTTCCTTGATTTTAAACATCATGGAATTTTCTATGTCCTCCCGTAACTGAAATTGAACAAGTGCCATAAGTAATTCGAGCCCATCGTATCCATCGAGAAACAAGTATCTCGAAGTTTTTATTATAAGGCGGCCGAATTATAGAAAAATCTCAGGTTCAAGTCATTCAGTCGATGAAATATCGAAATATTATTTATATTAAAGTTATCTTCGCACACATAGCACACGGGTTTATCATTCCGTTTATTATACTCTTATTTTTCCGCAACGCTCATTCCGACGAACGGCATGTATCGCGGCTTATCTTCTAATTTCCTCCGTGGGAATGCAAACGACAATTTTTTTTCTGGGGTGTTATTGCACAGAGGAGCAATGCACCACATGTAATTTTTCCTTATTCCAGCCATGTTCTCCTTTAAACGCAAATTGGCTCTTCCAAACCTGCAGCTACGACGTTACTGGGCTTGGATCTTGGACTCCTACTGAATTATGACGTCACGGCGTAAGATTAGTGGGGGCGGTATTTTTTATCCCGCGAAACTCGGGAGACTTTTGGGAGTCATTTTCTAGGGTATAAACTGAATTTTAAGCGGAAAAAGTATATTGCGGTACTAAGTATTTACTGTAGTATATCAGCATACTGTCCATAAAAAGTATGCAATTTCCCTATTAACTCATATACTATTTATAGACATGCGGATTAGATGAAACAGTGGTAAACTGGATACGCGACTTTCTGAGTAATCGTAAGTAACAATTAGGCCCAGCGCACACGGAGCGACTCTTTTGTGACCACAGTTGGGAATCAGTTGCGTCTGCAACCAGTTTGCAACTGAAACAAAACTTCTGTCCGCACACGGGTGTAATGACAAAGGGCTGGTTGTAAATCAGTTTCGTCCATTGTGCAATCAGTGAAGTGTTTATTTAGTGCGGTCCGTGTTGTTTTAATTGTTTGTTACTATTATCAATACCAAAGACGTTATATAATTTGCATTTGTTCGGGACTTCATGCTTCTCTACTGCTCCAACGAGCTTCATGTTGACTTCTTGATCATTCAATTTGAGATCGACACTATACGGCCGTCAAAATGCCACCAAAACACCACGTGGTCTCGTGCAACTGAAGTCTGCAACGCAACTGCAACCGCGGGCCCACGGTTGCATGTGACTGGTTTCAGACTGGTTTGAGATCGTCAAAAACCAGTCGCGTCGTGTGCGCCTCCCCACTCAAATACATTGTCGATGTCACAAAACAGTTGCGCGCGCAACTGGTTTGCAACGGTAGTTGTAAAACAGTCACACCGTGTGCGCTGGGCCTTAGTTCAATGCGGAATTAGCTCTGATGTAGTTGAAGTGACATAAGGTGTCCCACAAGGAAGCGTATCGGGCCCCCTTTTGTTCATTAGGCATATACATAAATGACCTTTGCCCTAGCATTAACAGTAGAATACCTACGCTTATTTGCTAACGACGCCGTCATCTATCGCGAAATTAGTGGCCACTCTGACAATGAAATTCTATAATCGAATTTAAACAACCTTCATTTGTGAAGCCAAGAGTGGGGACTTGAACTTAATTTGAGCAAATTCATGTCGGTGCAATTTTTGCAGAGTTCGTCCAACCATAACCATGCTAATTCTGTGGATGGTATTAACATAAAGGCTACAGAGGAAGTGAAGATGGCAACGTCGCGACGTTGCCATCCATCCCGCCGTATTAGTGATCACTCAGGCTTTCAAATTCCATCTACGAACTTAAACAACGTCCATGTGTGGAGCCAAGAGTGGGGACTCGAACTTAATCTGATCAAATGCAGAATGACGATGAAATTATTTTGCTCGGGTCGCCCTACTATCTCCATGTATTTTCTGTGGATGTTTTTAATATTATGGTGACAGATGAAGTAAGGTATCTGGGAGTTACCATAACCTCGACCCTATCTTGGGGAACGCATATAATGGCCTGTTTACACGATACATTAACACGTGCGAGTTAATGTCTGTTTCCATGAATGATTTTTGTGGATCGGAACGGAACACGTATGAATGCATGAACCAAATTAGAACAGGTTCTATTTTCTGTGCATGCATTCGCATAAGTTGGTTGGTTACACGATGCGTTTTGGCGTTTATTCTCGCGTTCATACATTTAGACCCGTACGTGTTAATGTACCGTGTAAACAGGCCTTAAGAAATATTTTTGTAAGAGCCCTGAAGAAGCTGGAAATCGTCAAGCGTTTAGTGGGTGGATTTTCGGATGAGAAAGTAAAAGAGAGGTGCTATTTCGCGCTCGCCAGGCCACACCTTGAATATGCAGCGAGCGTATGGGATCCGGTGCAGGAAGATTTGGTTCGTGAAATTAATAAAATACAAAGGAAAGCTGCACGATTCGTAATATAACCGCTTCGGGCGTACAGAAAGTGTTACACAGATGTTAAACGAATTAGGTTGGGAACCGCTGCAGATTCGGAGGCTGCGCGTTAGACTTGGAATGCTTGAGCAATTGACAATGAAAATCTTTCGAAGCGAAAACGGAGAACATCATATCAGAGCCCCGCCACATTTCCAGGTCTTACAGAAACGATAAATTGAGAGAGATATTTTGCCGAACGGATAGGTATGGGAATTATTTTTTCCCCCGTCGACAATAAAGCTGCTGGGCGTAATTTTGTTAGAGCATATCCTTCTCATTTGTCAACGGCAGGTGACCTAACACTCCCCGCCACACGCCTATTGAGGCGGCTTGCTGGTTAGTCTGTAGATTAGATTTAGATAATCAAAACAATTTTTAAATAATTTAAATTATGTTGTGGATTAGTTCTGTAAAAGGTTAACGCACCGTCTAAATAACGCCCAGATGACGAGTAACGATTAATTAATGATAAATTTCGTTAGTGTATAAATTTTTACAAATGCGCTCATAAATATATTGTGTGCTTGCGAGTTAATACTTTTCTTTGCGCTGACAAGAACGCATGTAATCTTCCTTCTTCATTCCGTTAGAATTTTTCACCTGCCCTCTTGTCGAGAGTCAGAAATATTGAAACTTTTACTTTGCGGTGTCCGAAGTAGATGATATTAGTTCTAAAGAATTTCACGATACAGAGAATAATAATGGTTGCCGAAGAGAAGAAATTTGAGTAAAAGAACGTCATATGTTATGCACTTAGAGCAGTAATAGGAAAACTACATAATAGTAGTGATCCTGTGTGATTAAAATTAGCTTTTCAATCATTATTTGTCCGTAGAAAACTGAAATATCAGTTAGTGCTGGTTTTTATGGAAAAAATGAAAAGGGGCTCCTTAGTTTAAAGCTGATACAATAATATAAATCTCTATCATTCGAATAATTTCATTGGGATTCGGGAAGTACTAACCATTGCCTAGGAAAATTATTGAAATATTTGTTGGAAAATTGCCATATGACAAAATTGATTCGAGTTCTTTGTATGCCGCCAATGAATAAATTCAGATTAATTTTATAGTGTCCGTGAGCGATAAATCTTGCGAAGAAAGGAAGTTAGGACCCAAGGAACGCAGTAAATTACATTTTCAACGATAGTTTCATTTGAAATCACGGACCAAACTCCTCTTACATTAATATCATGTTTCGTAAACATTTATGGAAGGTAGCTTACATGCTTGTGATAAGCCAACCCTGCCAAACACTTTTTCAGTTTGCTGGCTGGATAAGTGTTTCTTTTTTTATAAGTTTACCGGGACTAGCCACGGCGGTAAATTTGCGAGGGTCACCCACAATGCACAAATTGTGCTAAAATCCACTGAGGAAAAAAAATCATTCGGGGGGATCCGGATTCGAATCCTGGCGAATGATATTTTTCATCGTGGATTTTTCGCACAATGCTGGCTGGATATTATGCTGAGTTAGCATTTGACATCGGGATACATGTCTCACTCTCGTTGGCGCTAATCTAACTAAACCTTCAAAGGGCATCGGAAAAAATGTCACATGAAGCATAAATAAGCGAAGAAGCTGATTAAGTGCAGAAATAGTCTCTCGCGTACAGAAAGCTAGTACGTGATTCGATTCAGTGAATGAGGCTAATCATTTATGAAATGAGTTTTAGGATAAGACCGTGCTTTTATTATTTTTTAATCATATCCTTCACTATTGAAGTTGAAACGTTTGAAAAATTATAATATTTAGCATTTCTTACTTTTAATATCATAATTTTTTCGCAGATGGAGTTTTCACGCTTATCTTTTACGTGTCCGTACTCGATACTAAAGCCTTTATACAGGTGAAAAATAAGAAACCGAGTATTATTATCATATTATTCTCAAAGTTCCTCTTAGTATAAATTGATAGACCCTCCACTTTCCCCTTGACTTGTAGGCACAACAGAGCCACATTTTTCGGACGTTAATGTCAAATAATGCTACGTTGGTTTACTATTCCACCTTCCTTATTTCCTGAAAGGATTTTATTTTCTTATTTTTTTCAACATCCAAGCAAAATATACCACTTTCGTCTGTCAACTATATATTTACTTTGTATCATACAAGCCAATTCTTACGAATATTACATCTTTGGGGGTATCCATTAACCCTTTCGACACAGTGGTGTTGTTTCCTTAGCATGACTGAGCCCCAAGGGTCTCTTCCGTCCCCTCTGTACGGACCATTTTTGCAGGACATTGGTTTAGAAGGGTCTCACGGATAATCACACTCTCTCAGCGCCAACCTTATTCGACTTTTCCTGGCGGGGACTCCGCATTATCTCTGACTCAAAGTATAGTTGGTCTTCCTCCTTTCCGGGTTGATAGCCCTCGCAGCGGAATTGGTTCCGGGTCAACTCATGGTTAGTTTTTTTGAATTAGCTACATGGATAATTGTTGTTTGCCCGTATGTTGCAGATTTCGAATTCAATTCCTCGGTTTTTTTCTTTGCATTGTCAACTTTTGAACGGAGCTATACCGTCCTAATTAACGAATTTAATGCATCAACAATTTCTATGTTGATTTTTATATCGAAATCGAGATATAAATTAATATTATGGTAAAATTTCATTTAAAATTTTTAAATGCTCCTTAAAAGGCAAATAATTCACTTATTATTTTATATTTTTTTGAGAAAGGAACAAATGCTTATTTCAAAAACTGACTGAATGATCACTATACCTTACCACAAAAAGGGGTAGTAGAAGACGAGGTGTCCGGGTACCTGCTCCCGGATTTCGAGGGTACGGCCCATGTCCCCGCTTTGTTGGGTCCCGATAGGACTTCGCGTAGCTGCGACCGGCATAAAAGGGCAACGAAACGGATATTCGTTCGTCTGCGTAGGAAAATATGAGACGAAAATTTGCTGCTTTCGTCTTCCGTGTCATAAACCGTCCGAGCGAATATTTACATTGTTAGTAGCGAAAGGGTTAGTTAGATGGTTACGGTGTTTAGGAGGGGCGAGGGGGTCAAGCCGATTCTCACCAAATCTCACGTGGGGGACCAGGGGCCGTATTCTTTAACTCCAAACCGATCGGTGCGGCACCGATTCGTCGGGTGCGACGTCACACCGACTCCCGGTAAGAAGTCGTGCGATTCTGTACGAACCCGGTCGGTGCGGCACCGACGAGAGGACGGGAGATCGTCGGTAGCCGTACCGACAGCAAAGAGGTGTCGGTACGGCCACCGACTAGTGGGTTTCATGAATTCCCCGGTGCGCATTGTACGTTTTATTTTGTTTTTACCTCATCACCGAGTAAATAATGAGGTTTTCTCCAATGTTATCTTTTTCTGCCCCTTCGAATACGCCTCTATAATTCACTGTGTCATCATCTATATTAATTACCTTGACAGAAATATAAGATAATGGTTAATAAAAATGAGGTTTGCTAACATATAATGACTTTCTCTCATTTATGTTACCGCACTTTCACTCGCTTGTAATAGGCTTTATTTCTCTCTATCATCATTTATTTGCTCCTTTGACATAAAAAAGATATTTTTGATTAAATATGAGTTTTGCCGCAATGTTATCACTTTATATCACTCTGAATAGGCGACTGTTATTTCACTCAATCATCAATTTGGCGTTTCTCTCGGCATAGAAATAAGATCTTATTATTTAAGTATGAAGTTTGCCACAACGGTATCAGTTTCTTTCATTTGTAACGGGTAACTATATTTCATTTCATCGTCAGCCATTGATTCCCTTGACGATAAAAGAAGATATTTGTTAATAAGTATGAGGTTTACCGCAATATTATCATTTTCTCTCACTTGGAATGCGCAACTTATACATATGTATTTCACCCAATCACAATTTATTTACTTCCTCGTCATTACACTTCTTTTAATTGCACCCAGCTCCATATTTTTATAACAATTTCCTAACTTGTTCCTCTAATATTACATTTGCATTTGAATCCTACGTTCACGTTCCATGGTATGCCATTTTCGTCTGCTACGGTGCCAATGGCATAACCTTCCGTTGATAACATTTATACGGAACTTACTTAATGACAACTATATTACCAAATCATGAATAAATAGCATTATACGGAACCAATATTTAAAAAAAGAAACTACGATCTCAAGGATAGTTTCAATAATTCATTCCAGCAACAACAATCTCCATCACATACAAACTTTATTGTGATGTTGTAATATTGTTTCCTTCGATTCTGTAGGTACAGCATTACTACCACACATTATATAAGCATTGTTAACAACTTATCCAATATCGTTTATCTTAATCTAGCAATAAGTCGTAATTTCCGCAAATAAAAAGATTGAGAATGACGACAACAAACTGTGCCAATGAGTCTTCACTTGTTTTTACCCTTCTTTCATTGGTGGAGACACGTGAAACTTCGGATATATTCGGATTTTCCCTGTTTGGGAAGGAAGGGGAACCGTACCGACTGGTTGTAAACCGACGACCTTATAGAATCGCTGAAAGTGTCGTCGTCGGTGCGGAATCCGTTGTCGGTACGGTTTGATGTCCAGTCGGTGGGCTTGAAAGGGAAACCGACCGGTGCGGCACCGACGAAATACAGAATACGGCCCCAGGTGGTCTTTGCAAGTGTCTCGTGATTTTTTTCATAAAAAACGATAAAATATTGTTTTTTAATAAATCTAACGAATGAAGGTTAGATTAACGTGTTTACACTGAAAATACGCATTCAATTCTGTCGCGATAATAACGCATGGTTATGGGCCATGGTTTTAAGGTATTGATTTTTCATTTTACCACTAAGATAATCCGTGAAACATAGAAATAAGGTTCACTTGACTGCCTCCTTTGTCTCCAGTATCAATTCAACGATTTATGTGAAGAGAGAAGGAAATTTTTATATAAATATTGACTCTGATCATTGATTAAAAATGAGCTTCCGTACTAATTTATCCAAAATAAACGTATCCAAAATAAACTAGATAGTTAAATCGTGATCTCGGTGGAACAAAGCAACTTTGAATTCCTATTTTTTCAAATCCAATATAGATAAAGAATCTTGCTCAACTTATATAACTCAATATACTAACATTGTGCGGTCAATAACTTCAATTTTTTGAGTTATATATTTAACTTTTGCTGTCTGCCTATTTTTAAAAACAAAATAGTTAATGCGATGTAATATTTCCCAAAATGTTTGTTTGGTATGTATTTCTTTGGTACTGCTTATTCTACGAATTCCCTAGTGCTGCTATTAGAATAATTTAAGTTATATATTTCTAAGTCATTTTACATATTTATACAAATCTTTCACTGCTAAAATGAAGTGGATAAAAGAGCTCCACATTAAAGTACAATAATTTAATCTGTTTACGAGAGATTTTAATATACCTACCCTATTCAATATCACTGTATTAAGCTCCCTAAAAAATAGCCTGTTGTTTAAAAGTCATTGAACAAATATGTGAATTTCTAGAGAATTTTTTGGGTGTCCTTCTTTTTAAATAAACAGCCTTTGTTTTAGCATCCATTTCCACGATTTTTAAAGACAGACGGGTATAATAGTTTGAGTCATTCCACCTCAATTCCAAAAAAAGCTTGTCCCGTAGGGTCTCAGATTTTGATGAATTCATGGTTGATATTTTATAGTTGACGCTGTAGGTCATACTAGTATGATATAGATTACCAGTCTACGAGTACACGTTCATAGAATGCTATTAAAAGTAATCGGAAAGCCGCACGGGAGAAAAAGTAAACGTTTAAATATTTTCAAAAATATCATTCAGGAGGTGATTTAAATTTAATTTTTGTAATTCTAAGGTAATTAATGAGCCTACATTCTAAATAATAAATGCTTGGGCCAATTCTGAGATGGGTTTTTTTTTTAGAAAAGTTGATTAACAATGTTTTAAACATATAAATATAACAATAATAGGGAAGTGCACTCTATAAATATTTTACTCAGAGTGACTTCCGAAAGGACTTAGCTGTAAAAAAGCAGTAAATAATGGCCATACGACAATTTGATAGTTAAATTGTGGGGTTTATATGATTTAAGGCAATTTCTTTGGGGAAAAAAATCGATAACGTATTAAAACCACATTAAAAAAAGATCTCATGGTATTTGGTTTGAGGTTGATGTAGACCCATGCAGATATCAAAATCTGAGACTCTTAGGGACAAACGCTTGTTGAATTTAGGTGGAGTGACCCGTATTTAATAATCTAACCCCCGAATTTAATTAAATTTATTGGTCTCTCCTTAGGTGCAGGCCATCCCCGGACGTGATGGGAAGAATAAAGGGTGGAGCAGGGAGAATGAAGAAAAGAAGAAGACGATGGCCTCTCGGGATCCAATGCTAATTCCTTTTATGTTATTCGGAGAGATATGACTCGAATTTTAATCCACATTTTTGATTTTTCAATTTCAGAATGAATATTGAAGAATTAGAACACCATTCATCTACTTACGTTGAAGGCTGGGAAGAGTGCAGTTTTCCTCGGACGCTGGTCATTGCCGTATCAGCTTTTCATCAGGTTATCTTGAACATGAAATGGTAAATTAGGGCCGACCTGAACCACACACCTGGAGTTATGAGAGACTCCTGGTGGAAAGTGAATTCACACTCTATTATCAAAGCACGACCTCTAGGTAACAACAGTACACGAAAAGTAACGGCTCAAAGGAGCAAGTTCAAAAAGGTTTCGAAACACCGCTGAAACTAAGGTAGCAGAAAGTGCACTTTAAAGTTATTTACTACGAATGAGACCGGTCCTGGTAGACAAAGAATGCATTCTAGGCAGGAAATAAATGTGGGTATTTTTGTGTGTGTAGTTTTTTAAGGTATTTGGGTGGGTTTTGTACTAACACCATTTATTGTAGGAATGAAGAATGAAGAAACAAGACGTAGCTGAGGCCCCGAAGATTGAAGACATCGCTGGGGGCCTCGAAGAATGAAGAGTGAAGATAATGTATGTGTGTTTGGGGAATGAGTGGACATTGAAAATCCCTCGCCTGAACTGAGTGTTTTTTTTGTACTTAATTGTAACATGTCTGTAACCCTTTCCCTTCCAGCCATGAAGACTGAAGACATCAAATTGAGCTCGAAGAACGGCAAGAATCCGATTTCGTGTGTTTTTTAATCTATCGTGTGATTTCGTGTGATATTTTTCTGCGTGTGATTATTTATATTTTCGTGTGCTGCGAGTATTTTTCCGTTGTGTTGCGTTAGGGCTTGCATGTTAGTGTTATTTATTTATTTGTTTGTGCATGCACTAATCTTACCTCTTCACAGATTCAAGCCATCCCTGGACTTCGAGGAAGGAAGAGTGAAGACTGCACGAAGAAGAGAAGATAGAAGACGCAAGTATTCACAGAAGAAAGAAGAGGAGCATCGCAAGAAGACGTGTGCGATATTTGCGGCTTAGTTTTGGGCCCTTCTGGCCAATGAATAAAAATTTGCGTAAGGCTAGGCGTTTTTTCCGTGCGTTAGTTTTAGTTTTTTGTGCCGTGGTTTTGCATTACGGATTCCATTGCGTCATGCAGGAATGTGGCTGTGGCTAGGTAGGAAATTTATGATTTCCTATCGATGCCATTGTCACGTTCTTGTGTGCCGCTTTGGAGTGGTGCAAATCCTCGGAAGGGTTATTTATTTGTGTGTGCACTAACCCGCTCTCTCCCTAGGCCCGCAAGCCATCGCTGGATGTGAAGAGAAGAATGAAGATTCATCGGAAGAAGAGAAGACAGAAGAGGATGGCATCGCGGGACCAGAAGAAGACGACATCTTAGCTTTGGGCCCTTCTGGCCAGTGAATAAAATTATGCGTAAGGCTAGGCGTTTTTTTGCGCGCGTTAGTTGTAGTTTTTTGCGCCGTGGTTTTGCATTACGGATTCCATCGCGTCATGCAGGAATGTGGCTGTGGCTAGGTAGGAAATTTATGATTTCCTATCGATGCCATTGTCACGTTCTTGTGTGCTGCTTTGGAGTGGTGCAAATCCTCGGAAGGGTTATTTATTTGTGTATGCACTAACCCGCTCTCTCCCTAGGCCCGCAAGCAATCACTGGATGTGAAGAGAAGAATGAAGATTCATCGGAAGAAGAGAAGACAGAAGAGGATGGCATCGCGGGACCAGAGGAAGACGACATCTTAGCTTTGGGCCCTTCTGGCTAGTGAACATAAATTTGCGTAAGGCTAGGCGTTTTTTTGCGCGCATTAGTTGTAGTTTTTTGTGCCGTGGTTTTGCATTACGGATTCCATCGCGTCATGCAGGAATGTGGCTGTGGCTAGGTAGGAAATGTGTGGTTTCCTATCGATGCCATTGTCACGTTCTTGTGTGCTGCTTTGGAGTGGTGCAAATCCTCGGAAGGGTTATTTATTTGTGTGTGCACTAACCCGCTCTCTCCCTAGGCCCGCAAGCCATCGCTGGATGTGAAGAGAAGAATGAAGATTCATCGGAAGAAGAGAAGACAGAAGAGGATGGCATCGCGGGACCAGAAGAAGACGACATCTTAGCTTTGGGCCCTTCTGGCCAGTGAATAAAATTATGCGTAAGGCTAGGCGTTTTTTTGCGCGCGTTAGTTGTAGTTTTTTGTGCCGTGGTTTTGCATTACGGATTCCATCGCGTCATGCAGGAATGTGGCTGTGGCTAAGTAGGAAATTTATGATTTCCTATCGATGCCATTGTCACGTTCTTGTGTGCTGCTTTGGAGTGGTGCAAATCCTCGGAAGGGTTATTTATTTGTGTATGCACTAACCCGCTCTCTCCCTAGGCCCGCAAGCAATCACTGGATGTGAAGAGAAGAATGAAGATTCATCGGAAGAAGAGAAGACAGAAGAGGATGGCATCGCGGGACCAGAGGAAGACGACATCTTAGCTTTGGGCCCTTCTGGCTAGTGAACATAAATTTGCGTAAGGCTAGGCGTTTTTTTGCGCGCATTAGTTGTAGTTTTTTGTGCCGTGGTTTTGCATTACGGATTCCATCGCGTCATGCAGGAATGTGGCTGTGGCTAGGTAGGAAATGTGTGGTTTCCTATCGATGCCATTGTCACGTTCTTGTGTGCTGCTTTGGAGTGGTGCAAATCCTCGGAAGGGTTATTTATTTGTGTATGCACTAACCCGCTCTCTCCCTAGGCCCGCAAGCCATCACTGGATGTGAAGAGAAGAATGAAGATTCATCGGAAGAAGAGAAGACAGAAGAGGATGGCATCGCGGGACCAGAGGAAGACGACATCTTAGCTTTGGGCCCTTCTGGCTAGTGAACATAAATTTGCGTAAGGCTAGGCGTTTTTTTGCGCGCGTTAGTTGTAGTTTTTTGTGCCGTGGTTTTGCATTACGGATTCCATCGCGTCATGCAGGAATGTGGCTGTGGCTAGGTAGGAAATGTGTGGTTTCCTATCGATGCCATTGTCACGTTCTTGTGTGCTGCTTTGGAGTGGTGCAAATCCTCGGAAGGGTTATTTATTTGTGTATGCACTAACCCGCTCTCTCCCTAGGCCCGCAAGCCATCGCTGGACATTATGATAAGGAGAAAGAAGACACTTGGAAGAAGATTGGATGGTGCACATTACCGAGCCGGCTTCTTGCGGCTCTACATGAGTTGCAGCAGATAAGGAGCGGTATGATCTCATAATATTCATTCAAATTTGGTTCATTTTTCCAACACAATTTTTTAAATTAAGGAGTTGCTTGAGAATGCTCAATTTTGCATTCCTTAACGGAACTCAATTGTGCTCATGCTTATACTGAACTTCTTATTTGCCCATAATGCAATCAAAATAACCAAATAAACTTAATATCCTCCTCAATTTAGTCATTGACTACTTAGTTTGAAAATTGTACTTGGTACTTAGTAACTGGAAGTGATATTTCATTGACCTATTAACTTCGAATTGAATTGAAAACTTATGAAATGTATTGCAATGGGCAAAATATTTTTTTGTGCCAACATTTTTCTGAATGACTCATAATCACCTATTAACATATTTTCTTTACAAGTGTTTTCAAGTCAAAATATCACCTCCCGTCACAGTTTCCGCAAAATATTTTCGCATTATAGAGCAGTGCGAATAACATTTATTTGTAATTAGTTTCTAATTATTTGTTTATTCATTACAAATTTTATTTTGATTTTTCATTCTGAATCAGAATTATTTAACTATTTTTATCCTGTGAATGGTTACCCACTTCAACATCAATCCTTAATTTTTCCTATTTAAACAAATATATAACTCCATTTAATTGTAATTAATTTTTTATTTTAATAATTATTATTAATTAATTGAATATTATTTTAATTTCCGCTGCAATATGGGAAATGTTATTTTTCACTCGAAGTTTTTTTAATCTAATTAAAAGGTGAGCCTATCCACTCTCTAACGTCTGTGCGCCATAAGAAAATTTATTGAATGATTCGGCCATGAAGCCGGTTTTCTAGGACATTGATTTGTCTCTTCATGAGTGTTCGTTTTTTTCCATTGCAGAGTTCGTTGGAACGTCTTGTGTGAGTTGACTACTCGAGGCCTCGATGAAAGCACGTGCAAAAAGATGGAAAGAATGCAGCTCGTTGACGCAGGCAGACGGTAAGATTTCATTCATTCCTCTTCCAAGTTTTGAGTTCAGTTCAGAACCATTATTTAGTGATCACAGGGGTACACTATAATTTTTATATTCAGGAACCTCGATGATAAAAGTAATGAATGTGTGATAAAATAAATAAATCTTTTCACTTTTGCAACGCGAAAATATTTAATTAAACCGCACCAAAAATTAAGATCTCGTGATTTTCTTGAAACACTCACAATACTTAAATCCCGCGCTGAATATCAAGGCATTGATTGGTTGACGACGACGATAGCGTTTGCTTTCATATATTTCGGTTTGTTACTTCATTTCCATTAAATTTAATAATTCGAATGAATGACAATTATGGGGATTTTCGTGAATCTATCATAAGTATTTACTTTTCTCTTTAATTTTCTCATTGAAATGTAGAGGTCGAGGTTTCCATATTAGCCTTGCTTTTGATAACCCAGCAACCGTCATGCGCGCTCAAGTAATTACTTCCTCGGAGACCCTACCTGAGGGAAACATGAGATTCCGGTAATATTTTCTACCTTACTGAATTTTTCCGTGAATTTAATGAGTATAAGTGACATATTTCAAAAAAAAGTCGCAACAATAATGTCACAATGATTGATACTCTTTTGTGTTTAATTTTGGGTACTTAATTTCTGGTGACGCGTTTTTCCTTGCTATTAAATATTTATTAATCCAATGGTGTCGGAAAAATCAGTATATATTTTTCATTTTTTTCGGCTGTTTTTTTTCTGAAGAGACACTTTGACCTCTGGCTCTTTGCATGATCTTGAGAATTAACTTATATTATTTCTTTCGTATCAGAAGACTTATTTATAAAATTACATCCTACAAGAAATTATTAAAATACATCCTCCTGGATAGGTGTGGTGTCCTTAATATGGATGCCATATTTGTAACTTCTGGTTTCGTCTTTTTAAATAATTTCAACGTATTGATTTTTGTAATTTCATTGTTGTTTTCTAATTCACATAATAGTACATATATTACATGCAGAATGGTATATATTTGCTATCAATGTTTAGTAATACCCATGAAGTCCAAGTAAGTCGTAAAAAAAGTATATATATAACAGACTCAGCTCACCGTAATGATTTTCGGGAAAATTTTTAATATTGCCCGATCATATCTTTAAAATGTTTAAAGAATAATGAAAATACATTGAAATATCGCCGATGAGATAAGCGTCAAATAATTTAGAATTACCCGCTCTTGCATTTTTTTAATTTTAAAAATTTCTTGACCATTACAAAGTTAATATTTTCTCAACGTCTTCCTCGAAATGATATTTCTGAGCTGAAAGTTAACTTTTTAGGTCTCCCCTTCGTTGGATTTTGAGAATTTTTTGTTATATTACCACAGGTCATGCTTGTGGACAACGACAGCGATTGCTTTTGGAGACAACTTTGGAGGTCCATGAAATGGACATCTGAAGGTTACTGCGCCGACCACTAGAGACTTGAGGATTTATCGTGAGGAAAGGAAGAATGAAGATAGGAAGAAAGAAGACACCACGCCTGAAGATAGTTGTTTTTTTGCATTTTTTGTTGCAATTATTGTACAGGGTGTTTGTATATTTTTTATTTATGCATGTATTTTTTCCAGCTATAGTTAGGATTTGCGGCAGGAGAGTAGGGATTTTATATTGCGTCATACCTTCGAGTAGAAATAACTAAGATTAGGCAGGTCTTCG
Source organism: Ischnura elegans (assembly GCF_921293095.1). Lineage (NCBI taxonomy): Eukaryota > Metazoa > Arthropoda > Insecta > Odonata > Coenagrionidae > Ischnura > Ischnura elegans. Next base: position 124,304,273 of record NC_060248.1, read on the forward strand.
TATATCGTGGCCACGATTCCGTATATAGGCGTTTAATTAATTCAGGCGTATAAAGAAGTATTTAGGTAGGCAGGGCTGTATGAATGGATGAATGTGATTTAATGAATGAGTGAATGGAATGTGATTTTATGAATGAGAGGGTGGAATGTGATTTGATGAATGAGTGAATGGAATGTGGTTTATGAATGAATGAATGATATTAGTAGTAGTAGTGCTTGATTTTTATGAATTGCTAATTCTTTTTTGTGTAGTTTTTTTAATTCTTATTAATTTTGGTCGTAGTGTAGTGCATGCCCCCCTCAAATCCAAACTGTTCCCTCATCGTGGGGAGGGGGTGTAACAGGGATAAGTCATTAATTTACGCCAAATGCTTACAATATTGCACCCTTATTGGGAATGTGATAGAATATTTTTTCTTCAAAGTTTATGGTTTTTCCGCATGAGTTGCAAATTGTAAATGTTATTTGATAACATGCAAATATGACTTATCCCTGGCTAAAACAGTTGGTGCATTTGTGATTTGTATTTAAATATGTGAAATCATTGAATATAATATATTATATGTTGCTGTGTTCTTTATTCCAGTGCTAAGTACTATTTGCATTACTGTTTTTGTGGTTTTTCGATAATATTGTACAGAGCCTTCTTTTATTTTTGTAACTATTGCTTGTATTTTTGCCAGCTATAGTTTAGACTTGGGGCAGGAGAGTAGGGATTTAATATTGCATCTGACAGTTGTTAAGAAATGACTCAGAATAGGCAGGTCTTCGTATTTGCGACCATGAAAATATAATTAAGTAACACCTTGACCAGAATAAATTGTACCCAATGCTAAGGTCGATTTGTATTATTGTTGTTGATATTTTTTCTCGATTTTTTTTAATAGCAGTTGAAATTATTAATTTAATAATTTTAAATGCTATTAAATGGTGTGCATGTAATTTCTCCCTACTACTTTGTACTGGTAAAGACAATAAAATTATTTTCTATATACCTTTGACTATGTTACGAAGGAGATGTTGTAAAAATAAAATATTTTAGTATCTTTGTGATTGGTGACATAAAATAAAACATTTTAAATGTAATTTTTGTGAAAATTAAAGTGCTGGTACAAATCCAGTAAAATGGAATGTCGTTAAGGTATTGACAAAATTTTACATTCGTCAGTTGACAATTAACCTAAATAAAGTGAACATTTTCAGAAAGCATCCATCAAGGGGCAATTACATTGGGCATATATTGGGTATATAACTATATTTTAATTCATTCAAGTGTATGCAAATAGGCGATTTGTCAGCATTGTTAATCAATTTTTTGTAATGATAATAGGACATTGTTACACAAAAAAGATTAAGAACATGTATTTTTTCGGCTACAGTTTAGATTTGGAGCAGGAGAATAAGGGTTATATATGAATTATATAATGCTGTCGATTATAAATAACTCAGACTAGGCAGGCCTTTGGTCATCGTGACAATGAGTCCATATTATGGCGTGAGATTAATTCAGGCGTGCATCTTGAGGTATTTAGTTAGGTAGGGATTTAACAATGGATGAATGTAATTTTGTGAATAACTGTAATAGTACTGGTAATGCTTAATCAGTATGAATTGATTTTAATAATGTATGTTTTAATTTTTTATAACCATAGGGGTGTTTTGGGGGCATAAACATCCCCAATTATTCTCCCCTATAGGTGACTACCTGCAATGCATCTACTGAGAAGACCACAAGCCCTCCAGCACTCCAATTTTCAAATTATGTTGTTACATTTCATTATGTATTCCAGTAATCAATTAATTGTTATAATGCTGTAAGATTATTTCATCGCTAAGTAGCTGAAAAGTTTGTAACGAGTGTATCGTTGTCTGATACCTCCAAAGCGACGACAAAAGAGTATCAGTGCTGGCAAGCCACATAACACCCAAACACTTCATACCTTTCTGGCAATGTGGCTGGCTGAGAACTAAGCAGCGATCTGCCAGATCAGTTCAACCATGAAAATTAGATCCTAATTTGCATAGCTAATTTGCATTGTGTTTTTTTTAATATATGAAACTGTTATACAGTAAGATGGAGGGGAAGGGGCTTTGGGATATCGGCCTCGAATATTTATACATATAAGATGAAAATATTCCAGGTTGGGCACACACAGTACAACACAATGTAATAAAAATCTTTCCTAAATCTGAAGGTGGTAGGTGTCCCTGAAAATTTATTTATTTTCATCTTTAAGTGTGTATTTTACTGTGTGCGCCCAACCTGGGACATTTTTGTGTTATACACTTCATAGAAGAATTTCCTGAATTATTTATACATATAATGGTAAGCAGGGGCGGATCTAGGAATTTCTTTCTGGGGGGGGCACAAGCGCGTCCGTTCCAGGATTTTGTTCTGGGGGGGACAAGGATACTTCGTAATACAAAGCAAACGCATTGATAATGAGACCGTATTAAAAATATTGCATTTTTTTTAGGGTCTGGGGGTGCACGAGCCCCCGTGCCCCCCTCTAGATCCACCATTGATGAACCGCCATTATTTATTAAGTTATTAGTTATATTTATATATTGTCACTCCTTGGTAGGGTAAGGTAGCTACCTCAAAAAACCGGATGCAGTAAGATCCAGTATTATATGCATAATATATTTTAGTGCAGCAAGAGCAATCTCACATGGTCACTAAGTGTAATACATCGCCGGCGAGAGGGGCGAGACAATTCCCGCAGCCGCTCCCGTGCGAACTCCCGTCCCCCATCCAGCGGCGGGCTATGCTGCTATCACGCGAGGTTTGCGGAGAAGGCTCATCGCTGTGAGTCCCCATGTAACTTCGCGGAAAACATGTAGGGCAATTGGTATACGCGGCAAGCGCCCTGCAGTCAGCCGCCTTTTCATCACTGACGCCACCTCTGAACTGCAGCATCTCATCGACACTGGATGGGACTTGTAGAATCCTGGAGGGAAAACTTCGCTGTCGCTTATATCCTTCATAAGTCAACTCTCTGTTCCTATGACCATGCCTACGTCCTGGAATTTACACCCGATTTTAGCACTCTTGTTTATAACGCTATGAAAATTAATTGCGACAAAGTTAATGTCATATTTTTTTTAGATTACCTTTCGGTCGGTTCTTTTCTTCGCTGTTTATAAGATGAGTGTATCACTATGAAAGTGCTAATCAATTTAGATATAGTAGCTTTCCCTGGAGTAAGCGTTTTGGATATTTGTTATTTCCCTGCATTACTGCTCCTAAATTTAATTCAGGTGATGTGAGGATTTACGCATGTGTGGATCACCTCGGAGTCTAAATTTAGAAAATTTTACTCCTTAAAAAATTCAGTATTGAATTTTTCTTAGTCGCCACCATTATTATGTTGATAAAATAAATAACATTCATTTCATATATTATGTTTAAAAAATGAAAAAAAAAGATTGATTTCTTCGGACTTGATCCCTCGCAGGATTCTCATGAAGTTACAGCGCACCGTATGGATCCACTCGGCTACGATTATATATGCCTACGGAACTACGTATTGGTAAGAGGTAAAAGGTGAGTCCAAATATGAATCCAAAGATAGGAAATGATATCTGCGGAAAGTAAAAAGATAACTTTCTTCATTAAAAATTTTACAACGACAGAAGAGTTTAATTAAGTTATTATGCGTTAAAGTGGATTTAAAAAATTGTTACTGCCATAACATGTAACAAAAAAATTATTGCAGAGAGGTTCGAAGCACCTACTTCGGATTACTACCGTAGTGAGTCTTCTCCTTAACCACTAGTCCATCTTTTTTTTAAATTTTCCCACCATCGCATTTTTCAATTTCTCCCAATTGTTTTCCACAGATCTAACTATATTTCTTTCCCACTGAATCCCCATTATTTTCACTGATTCCTTGTTTTCCCACAAATCCGTTTTAAAATTATCTTTACTGATTAAGTTCAGATAGCAGGTTTTTTTTCCTATTAACAGACATGCCGCTGATGTCGGAGAACGATGTCAGAATACTGTGGACCAGATTGTGTTCTTTTTCGTCTTTTAGGATGATCGTCACATCATCCGCATAAGCTATGCATGGGATCTTAAAGGTGTCCATTTCTAGTCCAACATTCCTGTCCTCTACCGTATCTAGGAGGGGGTTCAGTTGTATACAGAAAAGAATCATTGAGAAGGGACATCCCTGTCTTAAGGACTTACCCAATGGTATCCATTCGGTGTACTCATTTTTACACAATTCTATTTTTACATATGGGTCATTATATAAAGTGTTTATTACATCTATTGTCCTTTTGGGGAATCCCATCTTCTCCATTACTGAGTTTAAAAAACAAAGGTTGACTTTGTCGAAAGCCTTCTCAAAGTCCACTGCCAAGAGTTGTAAGTTTGGCACACCTAGACTGTCTTTTGCAGCTATTATATCTCTTATTACCCTAGTAGCCGTGTTTATATTCTTTCCTTTCTTACTAATTGCATACTGCAATGGGTGTATTAACTCTTCGGCTACATTCATTAGTTTATTCTTTATAATTTTCGCGAAAATTTTATAGTCCGTGTTTAGAATAGTTATTGGACGGTAGTCCGTTATTTGTTTTGGCACTGAAATTTTGGGAATGAGGATAACTTTTCCCTCCCTTTGCGAACTTGTAAGCTTCCCCTGTGACAAACAAAACAAAAAACAGTCAAACGACTCCGGAGAAATCAAATCGCTGAAGCCTAAGTAAAATTCTGAACCCAGATCATCGTTTCCCGCAGCCTTCCCTTTCTTTAGTTCCCTGATTGCTCTACTCATTTCCTCAAACCCAAAGTTTTCACTTACTTTTTCTTTCCCTTCCTCTGTTAATTGCAATTTAGTTTTAAAGTTCCCTTGATTGACCGTCTGTGCCGGTTCCAGATTTTCTTTAAAGTATTTGCAAATAAACTGTTTTATTTCATTCCCCTCTGTCAATGCCCGATTTCCGTCTTCGCTTTCGATACATTCTATCTTGGTTTCCTTTGCTTTCTTTTTCCCAATTACCAGGTGCAAAAGCGAAGACAATTCCCCTTCCACATAGTCGTTACAATTTTTGAATGTCTTAAAATCCGTTTTCTCTTTTTCTAAATTTTGGATCTTTTGTTTTATTTTGAATATTTCGCCAGTGTCAGTGGAGGACATCAGAACATCCTGTAATGCCTCCCTATAGAATTTTATCTTTGTATTTAAATCCCATAATATCTTTTTTCCTTGGCTATGAAATATTCTTTTGCCTTAATTTTTAATACTTCCCATTTATTTTCGGGATTGAAATTTTTATATCTATTCCTCCACTCAGTCCATTTTTGATTAAATTCAAGCCCTATTTCCTCATTGCTAAAAAGATTTACATTGACTCTAGCTTTATGTTTCCCCTTTATGTTGTTCGTTCTATCATTACTGCTCAAGGACAATATTAAAATATTGTGATCACTACATGCGACAGGGAATGACTCTTGACCTGTTATTTTGATGTTTGAATTATTTTTTATATAAAAACGATCTATTCTTGTCGCGTAGTTGTTAGTTATTAGTGTTTACTTGACTCTATATTCCTCTAAAACTAGGTCATTTACATCTAGAGCATCGAAGACGGTTAACAATTTTTTCAAGTCCGTATTCACTGGGTAGATAACTCCATCCAGGTTGTTCAGGCTATCTTTAACATCTACTATAGCATTGAAGTCACCACCTAGTATACACTTTTCCTGAAAATGATACATATAATGACATAATATTTCACTATAGAATACTCTCCTTTCTGCCGCCAGCTTACTCCCAGATGGGGCATACACATTTATAATCTTAAACATGTAAAAGTCATCTATTAGAATGCGGCCATCAGGGCTATAAAAATCATTTTTTAAGCACAGATTTTTTTTAAACATAAGGCCTGTGCCGCGTTTACCTTGCGAGTTTATTAGCACCTTAATGTCCTTTCTCAACCAATATTCTGATGGTATCACCTCCTGTAACAATAGGACATCGATATTGTTTTGTTGAAAACATAGAAAAACTTGTTCGATTTTTCTTTTCGAGGTTATTCCGCATGCATTTAGAGTTGCTATTTTACATGTCATTTTTAAGTTTTTATTTATTTAGTAGTGATGTTTTCTTCACTCCCGTGACTTCTGCGCTGTAGTCTTTCCTAAAATATTCTTTCGTAAAAGACGTAGAAGCATTGTCCCTCCCCTTCCGCCTAGCCCTCTTCTTTGTTCCCGTTACCTTACCCCGATCGTCCTCGCTTTTACTTTCCTCCCCTATTTCCTCACTCATACTTTCGGGTCGCTCTCCTTGATTGAAATCGACCGTCCTTGGCTTATCCGCCGGGTCATCGGCTGCGGGCGGCCCAGCAAGGACTTCCGCATCCATTCCCTTGTTGTTTCCCTCACTCAACCCCCAGTCTATTTTTTTGGGCCTTTCTTCCGCTTCACTCAACACTATTAACTCCTCCCCCTCACTTTGTTTATCTGCCACGCGGTTTACAGGGACCTGCTTTTCACTGTTGTTCGATTTGAGTATTATTTGCTTATTCTCCGCTTTGAATTTTTTCACAGATTGGGCTTTTTCACTATCCCGCACACGTTCATCGTCTGAGCTCTCAGCTGATTCACTGTTGCCCGTGGACGACCTTTCCCTTCCTTCCCTCGCACCGCGCACACCTCGTCTATTATTCTTTTTTCTTTCACTCCCTCCCTTATTTCCACTTTCTTCATCAGTCCTCCCCTCCCTTGACCCAGTTTCAGCCACTACCGAGTCATTCGTCTCTAGGTCGTCACCTTCCTTTTCCCCTTATTCCTTCAACTGCGCGTGACTCCCCTCTATGTCCATTAAATCCTGTTCTGTTATCGCTTTAACTGCTTCACTATATCCCCGTTTTATCGGAGTAATTAGGTTGGGACAGTTAACCCTAAGGTGATCTGTACCCCCGCACCTGGAACAGGTAATTATCTGCCCTTCGTAGTGGATAATCGCCCGCTCACCTGCTATGTTGAGGTAGCTGGGAATATTTTTTTCCACTATCATCTTAACGGTTCGATTGCCGTTTTTTAATTTAAACTTGTGTTCCCCCCCCATTTCGCCTCTAAATACGATAAGATTTTCCCGTAATCCTTCATCACCTCACACACCTCGCGCTCTGTAACTTCAAAGGGGAGCATGCATACCCGAACATACGCTGCACTCTTGGCTGCAGGCTCCATCGTTGCCACTCCTCTTTTCTGCCTCTTCGAGGGGAAGGGCAGCTCTCCCGGGTTGTCCATCAGGATCCTCTGCAAAATCTCCTCACTTCGGACTTTCAGGAAGGCTGTCCTCCTGAATGGGCCAAATTTAAGACCTATGAGGTCTTCCTCCTGTACCTGTAACTCTTCGGACATGAACGTCATCACCTCGTAACTGGTGATGTCCGTTGTCGCGTTAAAGTTTATCTTAATAGTATTAATTCTTTCCTTCGGCATCGTGATAAGTTGTCGATCGCGTTTCCGCGCTCGTACAGATGCTTTCACTTCGAAAACTTAGCGCTTTTCAGCGCTTCGCGAACGCGAGGATAAAAAAACAGAACACAATCGGTTCCTCCCAAGATCGAGCCCGGGCGAATGCCGAGGCAAACGCCGTGCAGGAAAACTCTCGCCTTCGGTAAACTCGGCCGAAATAGAATTCAACGGAGCGATCCGCACACACGGCTATCTCACTCGTTGACTCCGACGGGGATTCATTACGAGCTTTGTCAGCAAAGGGAATGAACCAGTCTTCTGGTGTCACTAAATCAAACTGAATTTTAACACTCAGTGGCATTATTTGCTGTGATATTGCGGCGGATATTTCATGTGTATGTTTTGCTCGCTATCGCTAATCGAAAAGCTTCAGCGTTAATTGTAAGACAACATACTTCGACGGATCGGCCAACTTAAAGAAGTAAAGTGTCGCTCTGGACGTAGATTTATTATTTGGCATGAGCCGCACAATTTATGTGGTATTAAACGCTGCAAATATCCCGCATGCATTTCCCTTTAATGATGTTGTTATAAACATATTGCGGGAGGTGGGCATGTTTTTCAAATTTCCCTCCCACTGGTGCAATAGAAAATACCGAAACTCGATTTCAAAACTGCGGCGAAAGTGGCGCCGCTCCATTTGTTGCAATACTTTTAAATCCGACTGTACGTAAACGAAAACGCATGACCAAAAAACAGATTTAAGAGGAGTCGTAAACTCTTTGTAGACTTATAACACACATAAAACACGTTCACCTCGAAACTTTCGTGCACTTTACCGGTAAAATATACTAGTTCAATATTTGTTGATACGCGGATGTTAACTAAAATTTATCGTGTGTAATATGTATTACATAAATTACGGATTTCCAATGGAAGTGAGTGCGTACAAATTTTAGTCATTTAGTGTGCATCTGAAAAGTTTTTAATATAGTTTTAACAATGTGATTTGATTTCTGTGTCCAAATTTAATGAAAATATGTGGTATGAATCTATCATAGCTAACATTTGTCGGGTAAACAATGGGATATATGGTGACTATATTGTGAATTATTTAATATGGATCAGTAAATGTTGAGAATGATTTTGGACTAGTTATCTTACTGTCCAAAATTCAAGATCATGCGGGGAATAGATCTATCTTTACTTAAATTTATCGTGCGCGATTATATCCAAAATACCAACGGAAAAGAGTGGTGTGAATAACTTTTAAGTTGTTAAATCACCGAAATTTGGAATAAGAATTTTACTACATAATTTATAATAAGTGTCGAAATTGCATGCTCTTAACTGGGATGCTTCCATGTCAACTCAAATTTATCGTTTGTGAAAATACATAAAACACCATCGGAAAAGAGAGTGAATAACTTTTAATTTAATTACAATGCAGTACTGCAATTTCGAGTATAAATTTTACTACATAATTAAAATAAGTTTACAAATTTCATTTCTTAACTGGGAAGCATCAATGTTAATTCACACTTGATTCATTCATTTCAGAAACAGAAATATGGTTTTAACTTCTAATGAAAATAATCGAAAAATACTTTTATTAATTTCCGTGGAATACATTGGTAAAATCCATATCCTTAATATTATATAGATACCACGCATCTATACATTCTATGATGTATCGATACATCACGGTTAAGTTGTTTAGGGTTATGTATCAAAGTTTCTAAGTCAGTGATAGTACTTGTATGAATATAATAAGCATCTAACATGCAGCGCTTTTAATATTAAAATTAGGGAATTTTTACTGTTTCCGCCATTTTATTTTAGAGAGGCCCCTGATTATTCTAGAGCAAAAATAACATTAGAATCGGATTAAGGAGGTAAAATTTATTAGAAATCGAAAAAATCGTGGATCTACGTTGAATAATAACGGAGATATTAGTTTTGTCAAGCTTTTTTCGATTTCCGCCCACTGTGCGACGGAAAGGAGAGTGAATAATTTTTGAGTTTTTTACTATACATTATTGAGCATGAATGTAACTACATAATTTATAAATGGTGTCTTAATTTCATGTATATAGGTGGGATAGATCTATCTCACCTAAAGTAGTAATACCTAAAATACTAACGAGAATGAGAGTGCTAATTATACTCTTGTATTTCTGTGCCACACATTAAATAACTTCTGAGTTATTTAATGTGTAGCACAGAAATTTCGAATATGAATTTTACTACACAATTTTTATTAGTGTCGAAATTTCAGGTTCTTAACTGGTATGCTTCTAATTACAATCGTTATGGGTTTGAGCGTTAGTTAGAGGATTAAATATGTGGAATATAGTATAAAACGGGTGTTATGGGGGCACAGGTGATGGAAAAAACAGCAAAACAAAATGGCCAAAATCGCATATTTTATTTTTTTCGCGGTTTTCCACCACCTAAACATTCTTTTTTCATTGCATTAGCCGAAAGGTATTTAAATACTCCTTCGAAACACATTTTTTCTTTGAGGCCCTCTCAAAAATATTTGGTGAAAATTAGCGTTTGAAATTTACAAATCGACGCCATTTCTCCATATGCCACTAAAAAGTTATCAAAAAAAATTGAGTTTTTGCTCCATTAAGACAGCATTCAAATGCCGCAGACTGTTTTGAAAAATATACTTTCTATCCCGAGATATTAAAAAAACAGTGGAAGTCGAATTTTCGAGCCAGCCGGCCCTGGTGGGCCTCTAGCGGGCTGGAAGTGTGGGGAGGTTAGTCCTTTTTGGTCCCAAATCCTATGCCCCAAGTCCGGGAAACATCCCGGAGGGGGGACTTTTCACCCTTTTATTCGGCTATGCCCTTTCATGATCTTACGTGGGATGGATTAATCATACCTAAAATTTATCATAAGTAGAGATACGTGAAAATCGCACTTTCATTTTTATTTTATCGCATTTTCAACAACAGATTATCGCATTTTGTAGCGTCTATTTTTTCTTTTCTTTTCGAGGTACATGACGATAAAAAGTAGTGAAACACAGTTATATGACAAAATACTGAATATTTTAAATGATTATATTGTAGAACAAAAATAAATTAAGGAATAAGACATATAAGTGGCGGAGGTGTAGCTTGCCCGCGCCCACTTGTAGTTCGCGACCACGTAGAATCCCATCCAACTAGCAGCTGGCCATACGCTCACATGCTCGTTCACAGTCCAATGTTCCCTTATGGGAAGACATTAATGAAAATTCATGAAAATTATATTTCTTATCAGTGGTTACTTTTATAGTTTTTATTGTGTAAATAAAGTATGGAAGTATTTTTAAATCGAATCGCATGAATTGTGTATGCATTGGTCGTTGATTATACCTTTTTAAAATTCGTTATTTTCAAAACCTCTGTATTGAGTGTGCGGTTTATTCGACATTTTTCCCTACACTTGCTCTCCTGAGACAAATGCTCATTTATTCAAAAGATTAATATATACTTATTTCAAACTTAGTTTTTCGGTCAAGTTAATCTATTAATTTTTCAAGCAAAAGCATAATTTTGTGGCGTGTTCCCATCAGGGAATACGCTTCAAAACGCATTTAAAACTTTTTTTTGGGTTTTCTTACATAATATCTCTTAAGTAGTTGTAAAATAAATAGGGTAAGCAAAAGAATTTTTTTCTAAATCAGTCAATAAGTTAGTTCGGTCTTTTAAGGGTTAAGCGGTGAGTGTCGGCGGAGCATTTAAACTGCACTCGGCACAAAATGTACGAATTTTGCCGTCGAAAGGGCAAACTTGCGTAAAAATATCATAAAAGTCCAGTCATCGCATCTATGTCGCATTTATTTGCGCACATCGCATCTATATCGCATTTATCGCATTTGCGATTTTCACGCATCTCTAACCATAAGTAATAATATCTAAAATACCTACCAACGAGAAAGAGAGTTTATTACTTTTGAGTAAGTTACTGTGCAGCACTGAAATTTTTTGTATGAATTTTACTACATAAATTTTAATGAGTGACGAAATTTCATGTTCTTAACTGGGATGCTTCTATGGTAACAAAGATATATCATGAGTGAAAATATCTAAAATACCAACGGAATTGGGAGTGAATAACTTTTTAAACATTTCCTGTATGGCACTGAAATTTCGAATATTAATTTTACTACATTATTTATAATTCGTGTCCAAATTTCATGATATTATGTGGGATGGATCTATCTTAACTAAATTTTATCGTGTGTGACTATATCTGAAATACCAACGCAAAAAAGAGTGAGTTACTTTTGAGCACTGAAATATCGACTATGAATTTTACTACGTCATTTTGAATTTGTGTCCATATTTCATTACCTTAAGTGGGATGGATCTATCTTAACGAAAATTCGACGTTTGTGTTTCTGAATTAATAACTGATTATAATTACCAATGGAAGATAATGTCAATAAAATTTTGGATATTTATTATAGATCTCCGACATTTCGAATGTTATTTTCCTATAATAATTTAAAATTATCGTTTAAATGACATAATATTGAGTGGAAACGATTTATACTAGCCAATATTTAGAGTGTGTGATATTGTCTAAATTACAGATTCCCAATTCAAGATAATGTGATTACATTTTGAGTTTATTTGTGAATATCGTTAAATTTTCGTGTGTAATTTTAACTTAAAATTAGTGACCTGATTTTTGTGTCCAGATTTCATGACCCTACTTGGGATGGATCAATCGTAACCACAGTTTATCGTTTTTTGTAATGTCTAAATTACGGATTTCCAATTGGACGAGTGTGTGAATTACTTTTGAGTTTTTTACTGCACACTGCTAAAATTTCGAATATAATTTTCTGTTAATAAATTATAATTAGGTCCAAAATTTAATGATCATGCGTGAGACGGATCTATCTCAGAAAAAACCTGTCGTGTAAGATAATATTGTCTAAAAGACACATTTCCTATGTGGTTTGAATTGACTAGATTACGAATTTCCACTGAAATAGAATGTGAATAACTTAATATTCATTTGGCGTATGATATGATCGCGTATTATTAAAACCTTTGAGATTTTTCATTTTCGTATACATCTTATGATCCTATGGGCGATGTAAGTGACTTGATAGTTAACGTGCGAATCGATCAACGGGTACTCATCACAGACCAAGCGGGCCTGACGTGCGTATCACGTAACTCGCAGGATACAACATTTTTGAACTGATACAACTCAATTTATCAGTGGTTTCACACCAATTATACTTTATTGAACAAGTGGAACGAGACAGTAGGGCGGGCTCGCGAGGATACACTCCCGGGGCAGGGTCTGTAAGCGCAAGCTTTTCACCTCTGCACCCTAAGAGGAAGAATAATCCAACGATCAAATCGTTAGATAGACTTTATTGAACAGTAAATATACATGAAATTTTTTACATAATACAGTAAATATGCACGGAACGAGCCAAAATTGCTCATAATGTCCATGATACTATTTTCCCATGTAGGGAAACAGTTGCCTGCTTTTAACCTATGACCTCATATGAACTCAAGAGAAGTTGTCACAGGCGGCCCTCCTGGGGGGTCTGAGGGTGTGGAATACCCGCCAGGGTAAGCGGGAGGTGCGGCTACTCCCCTGGAAAATGTTTCAGAAAAATGGCTCAAAATGGTGAGTTTTACGGCTTTCTGTGGGATATTTTATGTATACTTACACTATTCTATAAGTAATATTAATCCAATTAAGTGAAAAGGATTAAACTAAAAATTTCTATGAGCTCTGGGGGGGGGGGTTTTATCCCCCAAAAGCCCCCCTCGCTGCGCCAATGGCTTGGCCTGTGCTTTGTTGGTCGAGTGGTTCAGTCAGTCAGTCAGTCAGGACACGTTGCTTTATATTTATACACGTTTTACACGTTGCTTTATATAAGAGATTACCGAAGGCCTTAGATGAAAATAAGTCGTTTTTGAACGCACGCGTAGGCGCACCCCCGGCCAAGGTCACTTTGTGTAAATTGAAGCTCTCTTCGATTCGCGCGATAAGAATTCCTGAAGAGGAGCGGAGTTTGAGAGGCTATACATTCCAATGTGTATATTGCTCTAGAAGTATTTGTGGATTATTTGCCGAGTCTATCCGCTTCAAATTTGAGACACTTCCTCCCCTCTAATCAATTATTTTCTCCACAAATGTTCGTGTTATTGGCATTTCTGTGTCACGCTAAGATCAGTTTTTTCGGAATCTTCTGACGAAAAAGGGATAAAGTTTGCTTGACCGCTTGGAAAATGAGAGATATAATTTCGATCATTATTTTCTAAAGTATTCTTCCGGTTAAATTTTGCTTATAATTATCATTTTCGAATCATTCTGGTGGACTAAACTGACCTTTCCTTTGCCGCACATGATGAGGCCTATTCCCTTTCATTCCCATCCATAAATCCTCTCATCTTCCAGGGGATCGGGTTGGTGTGGTGGCTAGAGTGTAGGATTCCCACCGTGTGGACTCGAGCCCGAATCCCGGCAGTGGCAAAGATTTTTCAGGGACTCCTCGATCCTTCTAGCGCAACGGTCCGACCGTCGGATGGGACGTTAGACTGTTACCCTTGGCGCCTTTCGATGAGAGTAGGCTAATGCCGATGCCGGGTTTCTCTCCATCCATCCTTATCGCTATTATTGCCATCAATCACGGCGCAAATGGCTTTATAGCTTTCGGTCACCTACTCCAAGTACCATACCACAAAACAGAAAATAATATCCAATGGACGTAACGTAGGGACTACGTCACCGGTGCAAAAACGAATACTGTGTTGGTGTGCTGCAACGGAAGTATTCGCAATAGTGACCAACTCCAGCCTCCCAACCGGAAACACTTTCTTAAGGCATGTTTATACGGTACATTAACACGAACGGGTTAATGTCTAAATGTATGGACGCGAGAATGAACGCCAAAATGCACTGAGTTACCACCCAACTTGTGCGAATGCATGAACAGAAACTAGAACCTGATCTACTTTGGTTCATGCATTCGTACATGTTCCGTTCCTGTCCACATTAATCATTCATGCAAACAGACATTAACTCGTACGTGGTTGTATCGCGTAAAAAGGCATTTAAGCACTGTCTCAACTCGGATGAAAACTTAGCGAGGGCTGAATGGAAGCATCCGGGCATTGATGTTTAAATCACTGAGGTTCACGGATTTCGAGGCCAGTGGCGCAGTGAGGGGGGGTTTTGGAGGATAAACCTGAGAGAAATTTTTAAGTTTAATCCATTTTACTTAATTCGATTAATATACTTATAGATGAGTGTAAGGATTAATAAAATATCCCTCAAAAAGCCATAAAACTCACCATTTTCAACCATTTATCTTAAAAAAAATTTTGGGGAGGGCCCCCGCACCTCCCGCTTACCCTGGCGGGTATACCACGTGTCACGTTGCGGTGGCGCAGCTAAGAATTAAGGCTGGGGGGGAGGTTTAGGTGCAACTAATACCGGGGTGTGTTGGGGTATGGTATACCCACCAGGATAAGCGGAACGTGCGAGATTAATAATTGCGGAATTTTAGGATAAATGGTTGAAAATGGTGAGTTTTACGGCTTCCTGAGGAACGGATATAGGATTGCAAGCACTATTGATGAATCTTTTCGGTACCCGAAACGTCGGCGCTCTCATATAATCTTACCCGCGCGGTACCCCGAGAAGAGGGAAAGTGTGAAATCATATATACTGTTGATGAGTAAACGGTGCGAGGAATATGGCAAGTGGCGTAGCCTGGAATTTTGTTCGGGGGAGGAGGGGGTCCAAAGCCAAAAGGGGATTTTTTTTTAAAAAACAGGGTACATAGCATGGGCGTACCCTGCGAGGTCTGACGAATCCAAACGTCGCATATTTTCTTAAGAATGCCATTAACTTTACCATGCACACTCTGTGAATTGCTTTCTCAAAATCCATACACGTCCTGGTTACGCTCCAGTTTTCTCTCCATTAGGGTCATCATTACCGATATTACAGCACAAATTGGCTTTCCTTTGATGTAAAAAAACTGAACCTAGCCCAAATATACGTTTGCCCTCGTCTCCATTTTCTCCGTTTAAAATCCTCAGCATCACCTTCGCCTTATGCGTTATTAGGATAAAAGTCCAATAGTTTCCGCATTCTACAGCCTTCTTTTCCGTCGGTGGCATTATTACTATCTCGATGATATCCTCACTTTCTTATCTATGCTCATTTTTTCTGGTCTATTCCGGATCTCTTGCGGATTATCCACGTGTTCATGAAATGGGTTAAGCCCGCTATTGCCGCTCTAAAGTTCACAGAAACCCTCTCCACCACGGCAGGATTGTAGCCCAATGCTTTGGAGCGGATTGTCTTGTACAGTCGACTGTAGCTATCCCTGATGTTCATTATGCATTAATTTACCTACACGTAGAGCTTGACACGTTCCACTTCGTTCGCTCGGAAGTATGGACATCGCGCGGTTCGAGCCACTTGACCTGGTGACGTGCGCGGCTAATGTCTTTCTAGAGAAAAATCCAAGTAGGGATATATTCTGTGATTCGTTGAGAGGTCTTACTAAGAAGACTAGTAACTTAGCCTAACTCCTTGTTTATCCTATCCTTGTTTAGTTATTATATCTATCAACTTGATTATATGTTGATGTAAACTCTACTAAACATTATTATAATTTAGTACGCAGGTATATTTTGTGACCCAGGTGCGCTAAAATGTTGGTAGAAGTCGAAAAGAGAAAGGAAGGGGAATGAAATCTTGTCCATGCCCAATGCAATCCTCCAAACTGAACGAGAGGAATCGTCTGCTGCAAGAATTGAAAACATGTATTTTACCCCAGCGGAGAAAACTGTCACAATTATATGTGTCAAACGTTCACTAATTCCTCAAAAATAAAAACCTTAGGTGCAACCCAAGTTTCGCTTGTAACAGCATTGTCAAATGTTGATGCTAAAATCCACCACATAGAAGAGAACGTAAGCAAATGAGACGCTTCAGAACTGATGATAGAAAAATTATCCAGCGATCCAAAAACGATCCCCCGACAGGAATTCCCCTCTCTTATTGAATGAGTGATCGAGAATTGGCAATAACGAAGTACTGTTCCATAAAGAATTTTACGCTCCTACTGGTTTTAACAGCTATTTGTCTTGATGATAACGCTAAGACATTGAAACTTTAATTATTTGTGGAAGAGCGCTTTTTCCTACCATGAATAGGTATTACTTCATTCCACCGAAACAATAAGTTAAGATTGACATTTTGCTGACCAGATTAGTGTAGGAAATCGCTTTTTCTCCCTAACAATAAAGACTTTAATAAATGCCAGGTGAACACCCCCGCCAGCAGGCAGCTTTCGAGGTAGTATATATACGTATGAGTGGTCAGGTTGGATCTGTATGACACTCTAAGGCATTCCATTCAGGAAGGATAGAGTTGTAAAATGTTTTCTTTCCAGTTTGCAGTTGCTAAGGACCACAGCTGAGCTCCTAAATCTCTCCCTTTCCCCTCTTCTGCCTTCGACGGCAGGATGAAGCGGGCTGTTGGGAGCAGGGGCGCAGCTGGGAATTAAGGCTAAGGAAGGTTTTAGGCGCAACTAATACTAGAGGGCATGGGGGTTATGGAATACCCGCCAGGGTAAGTAGGAGGTGCGGGGGCCCTCCCCCAGAATTTTTTTAAGATAAATCGTACAAAATGGTAAGTTTAACGGCTTTCTGAGGGATATTTCTATTAATCCTTACACTATGCCATAAGTAATATTAATACAATTAAATAAAATGGATTCAACTTAAAAATTTATCTGAGCTTTGGGGGGGGGGTTATCTCCCAAAAACCCCTCCCCTCGCTGCGCCACTGGTTGTAAGTAATCTTTGGCCCTGCGTTAACAACGGCATTAGAGTATGATCAGTGATGTATGGTAGCGAAGTAAAAGTACTCGAATTAATTTTAACGATCGCATCTTTGGTAATTTTTTACTATCAGTCGATGCATTTTCAAAAGAGTAATAATTACTTGTAATCTACTTCAAAGCTCGTGCGAGTAATCGTTACATTTGAGTAATTTATTTATTTATTTATTTATTTCCATCGCCCCGAAAACAGCTCACAAGGCCTTTTACGTCGGAGGTTATAACATGAAACAACAACTATCACACACAACCATGCCCTGGATAGGGGCAACCTACCCAGGCGGGACTCGAACCCGCAACCTTCGGTTTGGCAGGCGAGGACTTTACCCCGCCGCCACCGAGGTCGGCGGGGTAAAGTGAGAATTTTAATTCCGCGCGCGCTGATCGAAAAGCAGTTCCAGCTACATTAACCTCATCCGTGGATTTAAAATTTTTGGTAGAACATATTTATTCGTGCCTAAATTTTCTAAATTAAAATATCAATAGCTATTTTCGGCAATAGCATTAAATAATAATTAAGATGATGATTAGCACGTTAGTGCTCCCTGAGAAATTCTGACGGCGATAATATCATGTACGGAAGCATCATGGAAAGTAATTTCAATATTTATTGCATTTCTATTGGTTACTTCTTCAAAGACTAGTTTTTAATAGCAATTAATTACAAATTTGACTGCTTAATTATAATTGAGGCCGATTTCATTTTTTTTTTCAATACTTTTTCCCATCATTATTCATATCTCAGAAATACGCTGCTGAAAAGCATTTGAAAACAACTTGCGGTATCAACCCGCACATGTAGCTTGAAATGATAAAAATATCTATCTTTTAGAAAATAGGGTGGTTTCCTATTATTTTTTATTGCCTAAATCGAAAGATTATTACTCCTGGAGTACGTATTTCACGCGTTTAGATTTTTAAATGACGATATCTATTTTTCGCAATTAAATGAAAAGTGAAATTTTTCAAGCCCGCGAAAACGCGACGGCTAAGTATAAATACTGGGAAAACCCCGTGTGACGTCATTCTGGTTCCCGATGTCGGCGTGTGAAGTGACCTTGGGGCAAGTATTTGAGCGCTGATACGATGTTGGCTGCTAGCAGGTGGTAGAGTACCCTGCTAGCATGTAGCGCTTGGCTTAAACGCCTTGGCCCTATCAAACGAAGGAAACTCCGACCTTAGGCAGTTTTAATAGGTGATTACTAAGACATGTTTCCCTGACCTCTGTGCCTCATGCATTGGTAATCTCAGACGATGTAAAACTCCTATGTACTCGTATAGAAACTAGGTCCTTGTGACGTCACGTGGAGTGGCATCGCATGGGCGCCAATCTGGCCTTTTTCAAATGCGGTTAAAATTTACCATTGCCATTTGTCCGAACTGGGATTTCTAAAACCAAATAATTTGTATGTTATGAATACAGTAATGGTGGGTAACGAATCGCAATCAATGCCTTTCGTTTTCTTTGATGAAGGAAACTACCCAATTGGCGATATTAGGAATATGTACCATGTCGATGCATCGCGATGATGAAATTTGCCTCTCAGCACTGCGTAGTTTGTTTTTCTCGTCTCTTTAGAGAAGAATTATGGAATTATTCCTTCCTGAATTCATTAGTATTATTTCGAAATGTGCATTTCGATAGCAGGCATTTAATTACTTTGATAGAACTTTGAAATTTTCCTTCCAGTCTCAGCGATTACCGATGGCGGATACAGAAAAAACTGAAGTTAAAGGCATCTTGAGATACCTTTACTTTCATCGTAATAAAAATAATCACATCATATGCGTGAAGGAGAGAGCTTCAGGGAAAACATTGAAATGTGGATTCGTTATTTGATAAAGATGGTAAACTTGTTACCGAAAATATTGACAAAGCTAACACTTTCAATTCCCACTTTGAAAGTGTATACACTACTGACGATACTCAATTCAATTTAGACATCCCAAGTACTGAGGAATCGATGGAAGAAATATCTATACAACGTAATGGGATAACTAAACAATTGCAGTCGATTAAGAATAGTAAATCTCCAGGTCCGGAGGGAATACCCGCGCGTGTCCTCAAGGAGATAGCTCCACAGATTGCGCCTTACTTAGAGATCATATTCAAGAAGTCACTCTCCGAAGGGAAGTTACCGCCAGACTGGAAAATTGCAAGCGTTACACGCATATTCAAAAAGGGAAACAGGCATGGCCCAGGCAACTACCGTTCAATTTCATTAACATCGATTATAGCCAAGATACATGAGCATGTCGTCGTTAGCAATATCATGACTTTCATGGACATTCGTAACTTCCTCCATGATTGTCAGCACGGATTCCGAAAAGGTAGATCATGCGAAACACAGCTGGCGCTCTTTCTTCACGTCGTTATAAAATCTGCTGAATTGAAAAGACAAGTTGACGCACTATTTCTAGATTTTAGGAAAGCTTTCGACACTGTACCTCACAATAAAATTTTATATAAATTACAGTCAAGCGAATTAAAAGAAACAGTTGTTAACTGGATACGCGACTTTCTCAGATATCGTAAACAAAAAGTAGTTCTTGACGGAATTAGCTCTGATGTTGTAAAGGTTACATTAGGTGTTCCACAAGGAAGGATAATCGGCCCTCTGTTGTTCATTAAATATACATTAATGATCTCTGCTCCCGCATTAACAGTAAAATACGTTTATTTGCTGACGACGCTGTCATCTATCGCGAAATTACTGATCACTCTGACTATGAAATTCTATTATCGGACTTAAACAACGTTCATTTGTGGAGCTAAGAGTGGGGACTCGAACTTAATCTGAGCAAATGCATGGCGGTACATTTCTTGCGGTATTCGTCCAACTCTAACCATGTTTATGCAGTGGATGGCATTAACATAAAGGCAACAGACGAAGTGAAGTACCTGGGAGTTACCATAACCTCGAACGTTACATGGGGAACACCTATAAAGAATATTTGCGGCATATCCCTGAAGAAATTAGGATTCGTCGAGCGTATTGTGGGAAGATTTTCGGATGAGAAAGTAAAAGAAAGGTGCTATTTCGCACTATTCCGACCGCACCTTGAATATGCAGCGAGCGTATGGGATCCGAAGCAGAAAGACATAATCCGCGAACTGAATAAAATACAAACGAAGGCTGCGCGTTTCGTCAAAAACTGCTATGGGCGTACAGACAGTGTTACCCAGATGTTAAGCGAATTAGGCTGGGAGCCGTTGGAGACTCGGAGGCTGCGCGCTAGGCCTAGATTGCTTGAACAATTGAGAATGGATATCTTTAAGAGCGACACAGAGAACATAATATTAGAGCCACACTATATTTCCAGGTCCGATAGAAGCGATAAATTAAGAGAGATTTTTTGCCGAACGGATAGATATGGGAATTCGTTTTTTCCCCCGAACCATACAGGACTTTAATAAACGCTAGTCCGAACTTCGTTAGAGCACTTCATTTTTTATGCGTGGACGGTTGGTGTCCTAACACCCCCTGCCACACGCCTTTTAGGCGGCTTGCGGGGTATTATGTAGATTTAGATATGCAAAGTTTAAGAAAGTTTTATTGAAACTGATTATGCAAGAAAATGCCATTTCATGATATAAAAAAGTTGCTGTTTTTTTTCTCTTCCGAAAATGATGAATTCTGTCGCGGGCGGTCCCGCATGGGGGTTGGGGGGGCTCATTTGAATCCGCAACTGGACCAGTGACTCTTCATATCACTGTCTATACAGTTGTGTCATCCCATTCAATTATCTCTCTGTCGACTTGCAGTGCGCCGAGCCCAGCGCCTCTAGTGGTGAGCGTGTGCAACTAAAGTAAGGCATTGCATCATGTATCGCATGCCACTTCGGTATATTTCAATTCAAACATTTTGAACCTTTCCAAAGCTATATATTTCCTGTCTCTGGCTTTTTGTCACCCCATAGTTACCCTCTTTAAATTTTAAAGATCTCGAGTGGATCACCAAGGAAACGCTAGAGGATTGATACGTTTTTTAATTGGCTCTTGACTTTCTAACTGCAATCTCTCGATGTCCTTTTAATGCGTCCCTCTTCCTCGCGTTGAGTTCAGAAGACGGTCATGGATGGAAAATTCTCCTTTGATTACACGCAACACTCCATACAATGGCATAGTGGTTGCATAAGTGTCAGGATACAAAATTGACTAAACTACTTACAGCGCATACGCGAAAAACGCGTAATTTAGCTGATATGTGCGTTCACAGTCCAGAATAAATTCAAGGGAATAAACCACGGACCTTTGAAATTGCGGGCCGCTGCGGAGAACTGTCGCTGGACGCAAGGGGACTGCATAGAGAAGGCCCAATTCCATCCCATAGAAGACTGATTTCCGTTGCCACTTCGGCCGCATTTTAATCGGTTTTCAAAAATGTCCGCAGTCACGGTGATGAGTGCAATGCGATCCAATAGTTTTCCTTTATTTTGCGGTGTGATCTTATCAAATGCGAATAATAGCATTGGAGCGTTATGAATTTGATAAATCGCATCATCATGAGCGTAAATTCAGTGTTGACACCCCTAATAGGCAAATTGAATACTTTTTATAGACAGTATGCTAATATACTACTGTAAACACTTAGTACCGCAACATACTTTTTTCCGCTTAAAATTCAGTTTATACACTACAAAATGCCTCCCAAAAGTCTCCCGAGTTTCGCGGGATAAAAAATACCGCCCCCACTAATCTTACGCCGTGACGTCATAATTCAGTATGAGTCCAAGATCCAAGCCCAGTAACTGCAGGTTTGGAAGAGCCACGTTGCGTTTAAAAGAGATCATGGCTGAAATAAGGAAAAACTACACGTGGTGCATAGCTCCTCTGTGCAATAACACCCCAAAAAAAATTTTCGTCAGCATTCCCACGGAGGAAATGAGAAGAAAAGCCTCGACGCACGCCGTCTGTCGGGATAAGCGTTACGGAAAATAAGAGTATAATAAACAGAATGATAAACCTGTGTGCTATGTGTGCGAAGATAACTCTCATATAAATAATATTTCGATATTTCATCGACTGAATAACTTGAACATGAGATTTTTCGATAATTCGGCCGCCTTATAATAAAAACATCAAGATACTTGTTTCCCGGTGGGTACGACGGACTCAAATTACTTATGGCACTTGTTCAATTTCAGTTACGGAAGGACATAGAAAATTGCATGATGTTTAAAATCAAGGGAGGAAATATGAAAATAAAGAGCAACGTTGTTCCTCATACATTCGAGTGCCAGCCAAGAAGACAGCGTTTTCTCCTACTATCGGCGTCAAAATAATAATGTGCCACTGTACTTTGCAAATTTATATCTTGGCTTCAGGGATAAAGGAAGGACCCATTTAAAGGTTGTCAGGCCATCGTATAAAGTAGGACTGATGTGCACCACGGGGGAAATGGGGTGTTTGAGGGAAAGTCAAACCCAAAGTTGCCCAAAGAATGTGCAGTTCTCTCATATGTTGCTCCTTCCCCAGTTAAAACCAAATAGAAATTGGATTGGGATGATATTTTCAGCACGGATTCCAGTGATAGTGAGAATGCAGGTGAAGCTTATCCCCCTAGGATTTCCGATTCGGGATTTTTAAGTGACAACGATCGCAATGACGATGAGCTCGTATTGAGAGTATGTTCCAGGATTGTTTTGGAAATTCGTGCATATCATCGCTACTAAATTGAAAATTAGTAGTCTGACTCGCTCAGATTCCAGTGTTAAATAGCTTTCTATCGCCTTCCAGGCAAGGTATTTTTAAGTTGAAAGCATCATTGACCGCTTCGAGGTGGAAAATAAGTTCACCATAACACTCTCGACCGGACTGCCAAAAGAATACACATTTTACATGAGTATACGCTTTCGCCAATATTACTTGCAAGTCTCACTTTGTTATGAACTAAAAAACATTTCAGATGCACATCAGCTCCCTTTCCATTTCTCGGCATCGACTTTCGGCGCCGACGAAGTCTATAGTTTCGCTAAAAATACCCTGCTGTATCGTGATGGAATCAGTAACAGGAAGCTTGCTAGGATCAGCCTAAGAATAACCATATCCCTTCATCTTTACGCAATCCATCTCTTTCAATGAAGTAGAAATTGATCAATTAATAGCCCTGCAGTCACAATGAACAACTCCGATACGTCTGCACCTCAAGAAATGAATCATAACCACGCTGTCACTTGTATTCAAGTATGCAACCACTACCATGGCCGTGCCTCCTCGTACTGAATAATGACGTCACTTTTCTACCAGCCAATCATCGGGCGTTTTCGATTCTCACTTGTATTTGAAAATTCTCGTGAAATTTGAAGAATTAAATATCGCAAACCACGTCATAAAAAATAAAACTTTCACCGTGGTATGCAAGCATATGTTTTTATATAATTTTGGGGCTCTTGATTATATCTGAAATATATGCAAGTTCCCTATTATACCTTATTTCCCCGTGAAACTCGGATCAATTTATCCGTCAGTGACGCGATTGGCGACTTTTAATAAAACCCATTTAAATGCGCGATGGGTGACAACACATTTAGAGGTCGACTTAAGGATCCTGTTTTGTATTAACCGTGGCTGGTCCCTGATTTCCCATGGCAATTGTACCAAGGTTCATGTAGGGCCTTGCGGTCCATCCAAAATGGCAACGCGAGGGAAGCCGCAACCGGTTGAGAATTTTTCGCTGAAAGTGTCGTCGTCGGTGCGGAATCCGTTGTCGGTACGGTTTGATGTCCAGTCGGTGGGCTTGAAAGGGAAACCGACCGGTGCGGCACCGACGAAATACAGAATACGGCCCCAGGTGGTCTTTGCAAGTGTCTCGTGATTTTTTTCATAAAAAACGATAAAATATTGTTTTTTAATAAATCTAACGAATGAAGGTTAGATTAACGTGTTTACACTGAAAATACGCATTCAATTCTGTCGCGATAATAACGCATGGTTATGGGCCATGGTTTTAAGGTATTGATTTTTCATTTTACCACTAAGATAATCCGTGAAACATAGAAATAAGGTTCACTTGACTGCCTCCTTTGTCTCCAGTATCAATTCAACGATTTATGTGAAGAGAGAAGGAAATTTTTATATAAATATTGACTCTGATCATTGATTAAAAATGAGCTTCCGTACTAATTTATCCAAAATAAACGTATCCAAAATAAACTAGATAGTTAAATCGTGATCTCGGTGGAACAAAGCAACTTTGAATTCCTATTTTTTCAAATCCAATATAGATAAAGAATCTTGCTCAACTTATATAACTCAATATACTAACATTGTGCGGTCAATAACTTCAATTTTTTGAGTTATATATTTAACTTTTGCTGTCTGCCTATTTTTAAAAACAAAATAGTTAATGCGATGTAATATTTCCCAAAATGTTTGTTTGGTATGTATTTCTTTGGTACTGCTTATTCTACGAATTCCCTAGTGCTGCTATTAGAATAATTTAAGTTATATATTTCTAAGTCATTTTACATATTTATACAAATCTTTCACTGCTAAAATGAAGTGGATAAAAGAGCTCCACATTAAAGTACAATAATTTAATCTGTTTACGAGAGATTTTAATATACCTACCCTATTCAATATCACTGTATTAAGCTCCCTAAAAAATAGCCTGTTGTTTAAAAGTCATTGAACAAATATGTGAATTTCTAGAGAATTTTTTGGGTGTCCTTCTTTTTAAATAAACAGCCTTTGTTTTAGCATCCATTTCCACGATTTTTAAAGACAGACGGGTATAATAGTTTGAGTCATTCCACCTCAATTCCAAAAAAAGCTTGTCCCGTAGGGTCTCAGATTTTGATGAATTCATGGTTGATATTTTATAGTTGACGCTGTAGGTCATACTAGTATGATATAGATTACCAGTCTACGAGTACACGTTCATAGAATGCTATTAAAAGTAATCGGAAAGCCGCACGGGAGAAAAAGTAAACGTTTAAATATTTTCAAAAATATCATTCAGGAGGTGATTTAAATTTAATTTTTGTAATTCTAAGGTAATTAATGAGCCTACATTCTAAATAATAAATGCTTGGGCCAATTCTGAGATGGGTTTTTTTTTTAGAAAAGTTGATTAACAATGTTTTAAACATATAAATATAACAATAATAGGGAAGTGCACTCTATAAATATTTTACTCAGAGTGACTTCCGAAAGGACTTAGCTGTAAAAAAGCAGTAAATAATGGCCATACGACAATTTGATAGTTAAATTGTGGGGTTTATATGATTTAAGGCAATTTCTTTGGGGAAAAAAATCGATAACGTATTAAAACCACATTAAAAAAAGATCTCATGGTATTTGGTTTGAGGTTGATGTAGACCCATGCAGATATCAAAATCTGAGACTCTTAGGGACAAACGCTTGTTGAATTTAGGTGGAGTGACCCGTATTTAATAATCTAACCCCCGAATTTAATTAAATTTATTGGTCTCTCCTTAGGTGCAGGCCATCCCCGGACGTGATGGGAAGAATGAAGGGTGGAGCAGGGAGAATGAAGAAAAGAAGAAGACGATGGCCTCTCGGGATCCAATGCTAATTCCTTTTATGTTATTCGGAGAGATATGACTCGAATTTTAATCCACATTTTTGATTTTTCAATTTCAGAATGAATATTGAAGAATTAGAACACCATTCATCTACTTACGTTGAAGGCTGGGAAGAGTGCAGTTTTCCTCGGACGCTGGTCATTGCCGTATCAGCTTTTCATCAGGTTATCTTGAACATGAAATGGTAAATTAGGGCCGACCTGAACCACACACCTGGAGTTATGAGAGACTCCTGGTGGAAAGTGAATTCACACTCTATTATCAAAGCACGACCTCTAGGTAACAACAGTACACGAAAAGTAACGGCTCAAAGGAGCAAGTTCAAAAAGGTTTCGAAACACCGCTGAAACTAAGGTAGCAGAAAGTGCACTTTAAAGTTATTTACTACGAATGAGACCGGTCCTGGTAGACAAAGAATGCATTCTAGGCAGGAAATAAATGTGGGTATTTTTGTGTGTGTAGTTTTTTAAGGTATTTGGGTGGGTTTTGTACTAACACCATTTATTGTAGGAATGAAGAGTGAAGAAACAAGACGTAGCTGAGGCCCCGAAGATTGAAGACATCGCTGGGGGCCTCGAAGAATGAAGAGTGAAGATAATGTATGTGTGTTTGGGGAATGAGTGGACATTGAAAATCCCTCGCCTGAACTGAGTGTTTTTTTTTGTACTTAATTGTAACATGTCTGTAACCCTTTCCCTTCCAGCCATGAAGACTGAAGACATCAAATTGAGCTCGAAGAACGGCAAGAATCCGATTTCGTGTGTTTTTTAATCTATCGTGTGATTTCGTGTGATATTTTTCTGCGTGTGATTATTTATATTTTCGTGTGCTGCGAGTATTTTTCCGTTGTGTTGCGTTAGGGCTTGCATGTTAGTGTTATTTATTTATTTGTTTGTGCATGCACTAATCTTACCTCTTCACAGATTCAAGCCATCCCTGGACTTCGAGGAAGGAAGAGTGAAGACTGCACGAAGAAGAGAAGATAGAAGACGCAAGTATTCACAGAAGAAAGAAGAGGAGCATCGCAAGAAGACGTGTGCGATATTTGCGGCTTAGTTTTGGGCCCTTCTGGCCAATGAATAAAAATTTGCGTAAGGCTAGGCGTTTTTTCCGTGCGTTAGTTTTAGTTTTTTGTGCCGTGGTTTTGCATTACGGATTCCATTGCGTCATGCAGGAATGTGGCTGTGGCTAGGTAGGAAATTTATGATTTCCTATCGATGCCATTGTCACGTTCTTGTGTGCCGCTTTGGAGTGGTGCAAATCCTCGGAAGGGTTATTTATTTGTGTGTGCACTAACCCGCTCTCTCCCTAGGCCCGCAAGCCATCGCTGGATGTGAAGAGAAGAATGAAGATTCATCGGAAGAAGAGAAGACAGAAGAGGATGGCATCGCGGGACCAGAAGAAGACGACATCTTAGCTTTGGGCCCTTCTGGCCAGTGAATAAAATTATGCGTAAGGCTAGGCGTTTTTTTGCGCGCGTTAGTTGTAGTTTTTTGTGCCGTGGTTTTGCATTACGGATTCCATCGCGTCATGCAGGAATGTGGCTGTGGCTAAGTAGGAAATTTATGATTTCCTATCGATGCCATTGTCACGTTCTTGTGTGCTGCTTTGGAGTGGTGCAAATCCTCGGAAGGGTTATTTATTTGTGTATGCACTAACCCGCTCTCTCCCTAGGCCCGCAAGCAATCACTGGATGTGAAGAGAAGAATGAAGATTCATCGGAAGAAGAGAAGACAGAAGAGGATGGCATCGCGGGACCAGAGGAAGACGACATCTTAGCTTTGGGCCCTTCTGGCTAGTGAACATAAATTTGCGTAAGGCTAGGCGTTTTTTTGCGCGCATTAGTTGTAGTTTTTTGTGCCGTGGTTTTGCATTACGGATTCCATCGCGTCATGCAGGAATGTGGCTGTGGCTAGGTAGGAAATGTGTGGTTTCCTATCGATGCCATTGTCACGTTCTTGTGTGCTGCTTTGGAGTGGTGCAAATCCTCGGAAGGGTTATTTATTTGTGTATGCACTAACCCGCTCTCTCCCTAGGCCCGCAAGCCATCACTGGATGTGAAGAGAAGAATGAAGATTCATCGGAAGAAGAGAAGACAGAAGAGGATGGCATCGCGGGACCAGAGGAAGACGACATCTTAGCTTTGGGCCCTTCTGGCTAGTGAACATAAATTTGCGTAAGGCTAGGCGTTTTTTTGCGCGCGTTAGTTGTAGTTTTTTGTGCCGTGGTTTTGCATTACGGATTCCATCGCGTCATGCAGGAATGTGGCTGTGGCTAGGTAGGAAATGTGTGGTTTCCTATCGATGCCATTGTCACGTTCTTGTGTGCTGCTTTGGAGTGGTGCAAATCCTCGGAAGGGTTATTTATTTGTGTATGCACTAACCCGCTCTCTCCCTAGGCCCGCAAGCCATCGCTGGACATTATGATAAGGAGAAAGAAGACACTTGGAAGAAGATTGGATGGTGCACATTACCGAGCCGGCTTCTTGCGGCTCTACATGAGTTGCAGCAGATAAGGAGCGGTATGATCTCATAATATTCATTCAAATTTGGTTCATTTTTCCAACACAATTTTTTAAATTAAGGAGTTGCTTGAGAATGCTCAATTTTGCATTCCTTAACGGAACTCAATTGTGCTCATGCTTATACTGAACTTCTTATTTGCCCATAATGCAATCAAAATAACCAAATAAACTTAATATCCTCCTCAATTTAGTCATTGACTACTTAGTTTGAAAATTGTACTTGGTACTTAGTAACTGGAAGTGATATTTCATTGACCTATTAACTTCGAATTGAATTGAAAACTTATGAAATGTATTGCAATGGGCAAAATATTTTTTTGTGCCAACATTTTTCTGAATGACTCATAATCACCTATTAACATATTTTCTTTACAAGTGTTTTCAAGTCAAAATATCACCTCCCGTCACAGTTTCCGCAAAATATTTTCGCATTATAGAGCAGTGCGAATAACATTTATTTGTAATTAGTTTCTAATTATTTGTTTATTCATTACAAATTTTATTTTGATTTTTCATTCTGAATCAGAATTATTTAACTATTTTTATCCTGTGAATGGTTACCCACTTCAACATCAATCCTTAATTTTTCCTATTTAAACAAATATATAACTCCATTTAATTGTAATTAATTTTTTATTTTAATAATTATTATTAATTAATTGAATATTATTTTAATTTCCGCTGCAATATGGGAAATGTTATTTTTCACTCGAAGTTTTTTTAATCTAATTAAAAGGTGAGCCTATCCACTCTCTAACGTCTGTGCGCCATAAGAAAATTTATTGAATGATTCGGCCATGAAGCCGGTTTTCTAGGACATTGATTTGTCTCTTCATGAGTGTTCGTTTTTTTCCATTGCAGAGTTCGTTGGAACGTCTTGTGTGAGTTGACTACTCGAGGCCTCGATGAAAGCACGTGCAAAAAGATGGAAAGAATGCAGCTCGTTGACGCAGGCAGACGGTAAGATTTCATTCATTCCTCTTCCAAGTTTTGAGTTCAGTTCAGAACCATTATTTAGTGATCACAGGGGTACACTATAATTTTTATATTCAGGAACCTCGATGATAAAAGTAATGAATGTGTGATAAAATAAATAAATCTTTTCACTTTTGCAACGCGAAAATATTTAATTAAACCGCACCAAAAATTAAGATCTCGTGATTTTCTTGAAACACTCACAATACTTAAATCCCGCGCTGAATATCAAGGCATTGATTGGTTGACGACGACGATAGCGTTTGCTTTCATATATTTCGGTTTGTTACTTCATTTCCATTAAATTTAATAATTCGAATGAATGACAATTATGGGGATTTTCGTGAATCTATCATAAGTATTTACTTTTCTCTTTAATTTTCTCATTGAAATGTAGAGGTCGAGGTTTCCATATTAGCCTTGCTTTTGATAACCCAGCAACCGTCATGCGCGCTCAAGTAATTACTTCCTCGGAGACCCTACCTGAGGGAAACATGAGATTCCGGTAATATTTTCTACCTTACTGAATTTTTCCGTGAATTTAATGAGTATAAGTGACATATTTCAAAAAAAAGTCGCAACAATAATGTCACAATGATTGATACTCTTTTGTGTTTAATTTTGGGTACTTAATTTCTGGTGACGCGTTTTTCCTTGCTATTAAATATTTATTAATCCAATGGTGTCGGAAAAATCAGTATATATTTTTCATTTTTTTCGGCTGTTTTTTTTCTGAAGAGACACTTTGACCTCTGGCTCTTTGCATGATCTTGAGAATTAACTTATATTATTTCTTTCGTATCAGAAGACTTATTTATAAAATTACATCCTACAAGAAATTATTAAAATACATCCTCCTGGATAGGTGTGGTGTCCTTAATATGGATGCCATATTTGTAACTTCTGGTTTCGTCTTTTTAAATAATTTCAACGTATTGATTTTTGTAATTTCATTGTTGTTTTCTAATTCACATAATAGTACATATATTACATGCAGAATGGTATATATTTGCTATCAATGTTTAGTAATACCCATGAAGTCCAAGTAAGTCGTAAAAAAAGTATATATATAACAGACTCAGCTCACCGTAATGATTTTCGGGAAAATTTTTAATATTGCCCGATCATATCTTTAAAATGTTTAAAGAATAATGAAAATACATTGAAATATCGCCGATGAGATAAGCGTCAAATAATTTAGAATTACCCGCTCTTGCATTTTTTTAATTTTAAAAATTTCTTGACCATTACAAAGTTAATATTTTCTCAACGTCTTCCTCGAAATGATATTTCTGAGCTGAAAGTTAACTTTTTAGGTCTCCCCTTCGTTGGATTTTGAGAATTTTTTGTTATATTACCACAGGTCATGCTTGTGGACAACGACAGCGATTGCTTTTGGAGACAACTTTGGAGGTCCATGAAATGGACATCTGAAGGTTACTGCGCCGACCACTAGAGACTTGAGGATTTATCGTGAGGAAAGGAAGAATGAAGATAGGAAGAAAGAAGACACCACGCCTGAAGATAGTTGTTTTTTTGCATTTTTTGTTGCAATTATTGTACAGGGTGTTTGTATATTTTTTATTTATGCATGTATTTTTTCCAGCTATAGTTAGGATTTGCGGCAGGAGAGTAGGGATTTTATATTGCGTCATACCTTCGAGTAGAAATAACTAAGATTAGGCAGGTCTTCGTATATCGTGGCCACGATTCCGTATATAGGCGTTTAATTAATTCAGGCGTATAAAGAAGTATTTAGGTAGGCAGGGCTGTATGAATGGATGAATGTGATTTAATGAATGAGTGAATGGAATGTGATTTTATGAATGAGAGGGTGGAATGTGATTTGATGAATGAGTGAATGGAATGTGGTTTATGAATGAATGAATGATATTAGTAGTAGTAGTGCTTGATTTTTATGAATTGCTAATTCTTTTTTGTGTAGTTTTTTTAATTCTTATTAATTTTGGTCGTAGTGTAGTGCATGCCCCCCTCAAATCCAAACTGTTCCCTCATCGTGGGGAGGGGGTGTAACAGGGATAAGTCATTAATTTACGCCAAATGCTTACAATATTGCACCCTTATTGGGAATGTGATAGAATATTTTTTCTTCAAAGTTTATGGTTTTTCCGCATGAGTTGCAAATTGTAAATGTTATTTGATAACATGCAAATATGACTTATCCCTGGCTAAAACAGTTGGTGCATTTGTGATTTGTATTTAAATATGTGAAATCATTGAATATAATATATTATATGTTGCTGTGTTCTTTATTCCAGTGCTAAGTACTATTTGCATTACTGTTTTTGTGGTTTTTCGATAATATTGTACAGAGCCTTCTTTTATTTTTGTAACTATTGCTTGTATTTTTGCCAGCTATAGTTTAGACTTGGGGCAGGAGAGTAGGGATTTAATATTGCATCTGACAGTTGTTAAGAAATGACTCAGAATAGGCAGGTCTTCGTATTTGCGACCATGAAAATATAATTAAGTAACACCTTGACCAGAATAAATTGTACCCAATGCTAAGGTCGATTTGTATTATTGTTGTTGATATTTTTTCTCGATTTTTTTTAATAGCAGTTGAAATTATTAATTTAATAATTTTAAATGCTATTAAATGGTGTGCATGTAATTTCTCCCTACTACTTTGTACTGGTAAAGACAATAAAATTATTTTCTATATACCTTTGACTATGTTACGAAGGAGATGTTGTAAAAATAAAATATTTTAGTATCTTTGTGATTGGTGACATAAAATAAAACATTTTAAATGTAATTTTTGTGAAAATTAAAGTGCTGGTACAAATCCAGTAAAATGGAATGTCGTTAAGGTATTGACAAAATTTTACATTCGTCAGTTGACAATTAACCTAAATAAAGTGAACATTTTCAGAAAGCATCCATCAAGGGGCAATTACATTGGGCATATATTGGGTATATAACTATATTTTAATTCATTCAAGTGTATGCAAATAGGCGATTTGTCAGCATTGTTAATCAATTTTTTGTAATGATAATAGGACATTGTTACACAAAAAAGATTAAGAACATGTATTTTTTCGGCTACAGTTTAGATTTGGAGCAGGAGAATAAGGGTTATATATGAATTATATAATGCTGTCGATTATAAATAACTCAGACTAGGCAGGCCTTTGGTCATCGTGACAATGAGTCCATATTATGGCGTGAGATTAATTCAGGCGTGCATCTTGAGGTATTTAGTTAGGTAGGGATTTAACAATGGATGAATGTAATTTTGTGAATAACTGTAATAGTACTGGTAATGCTTAATCAGTATGAATTGATTTTAATAATGTATGTTTTAATTTTTTATAACCATAGGGGTGTTTTGGGGGCATAAACATCCCCAATTATTCTCCCCTATAGGTGACTACCTGCAATGCATCTACTGAGAAGACCACAAGCCCTCCAGCACTCCAATTTTCAAATTATGTTGTTACATTTCATTATGTATTCCAGTAATCAATTAATTGTTATAATGCTGTAAGATTATTTCATCGCTAAGTAGCTGAAAAGTTTGTAACGAGTGTATCGTTGTCTGATACCTCCAAAGCGACGACAAAAGAGTATCAGTGCTGGCAAGCCACATAACACCCAAACACTTCATACCTTTCTGGCAATGTGGCTGGCTGAGAACTAAGCAGCGATCTGCCAGATCAGTTCAACCATGAAAATTAGATCCTAATTTGCATAGCTAATTTGCATTGTGTTTTTTTTAATATATGAAACTGTTATACAGTAAGATGGAGGGGAAGGGGCTTTGGGATATCGGCCTCGAATATTTATACATATAAGATGAAAATATTCCAGGTTGGGCACACACAGTACAACACAATGTAATAAAAATCTTTCCTAAATCTGAAGGTGGTAGGTGTCCCTGAAAATTTATTTATTTTCATCTTTAAGTGTGTATTTTACTGTGTGCGCCCAACCTGGGACATTTTTGTGTTATACACTTCATAGAAGAATTTCCTGAATTATTTATACATATAATGGTAAGCAGGGGCGGATCTAGGAATTTCTTTCTGGGGGGGGCACAAGCGCGTCCGTTCCAGGATTTTGTTCTGGGGGGGACAAGGATACTTCGTAATACAAAGCAAACGCATTGATAATGAGACCGTATTAAAAATATTGCATTTTTTTTAGGGTCTGGGGGTGCACGAGCCCCCGTGCCCCCCTCTAGATCCACCATTGATGAACCGCCATTATTTATTAAGTTATTAGTTATATTTATATATTGTCACTCCTTGGTAGGGTAAGGTAGCTACCTCAAAAAACCGGATGCAGTAAGATCCAGTATTATATGCATAATATATTTTAGTGCAGCAAGAGCAATCTCACATGGTCACTAAGTGTAATACATCGCCGGCGAGAGGGGCGAGACAATTCCCGCAGCCGCTCCCGTGCGAACTCCCGTCCCCCATCCAGCGACGGGCTATGCTGCTATCACGCGAGGTTTGCGGAGAAGGCTCATCGCTGTGAGTCCCCATGTAACTTCGCGGAAAACATGTAGGGCAATTGGTATACGCGGCAAGCGCCCTGCAGTCAGCCGCCTTTTCATCACTGACGCCACCTCTGAACTGCAGCATCTCATCGACACTGGATGGGACTTGTAGAATCCTGGAGGGAAAACTTCGCTGTCGCTTATATCCTTCATAAGTCAACTCTCTGTTCCTATGACCATGCCTACGTCCTGGAATTTACACCCGATTTTAGCACTCTTGTTTATAACGCTATGAAAATTAATTGCGACAAAGTTAATGTCATATTTTTTTTAGATTACCTTTCGGTCGGTTCTTTTCTTCGCTGTTTATAAGATGAGTGTATCACTATGAAAGTGCTAATCAATTTAGATATAGTAGCTTTCCCTGGAGTAAGCGTTTTGGATATTTGTTATTTCCCTGCATTACTGCTCCTAAATTTAATTCAGGTGATGTGAGGATTTACGCATGTGTGGATCACCTCGGAGTCTAAATTTAGAAAATTTTACTCCTTAAAAAATTCAGTATTGAATTTTTCTTAGTCGCCACCATTATTATGTTGATAAAATAAATAACATTCATTTCATATATTATGTTTAAAAAATGAAAAAAAAAGATTGATTTCTTCGGACTTGATCCCTCGCAGGATTCTCATGAAGTTACAGCGCACCGTATGGATCCACTCGGCTACGATTATATATGCCTACGGAACTACGTATTGGTAAGAGGTAAAAGGTGAGTCCAAATATGAATCCAAAGATAGGAAATGATATCTGCGGAAAGTAAAAAGATAACTTTCTTCATTAAAAATTTTACAACGACAGAAGAGTTTAATTAAGTTATTATGCGTTAAAGTGGATTTAAAAAATTGTTACTGCCATAACATGTAACAAAAAAATTATTGCAGAGAGGTTCGAAGCACCTACTTCGGATTACTACCGTAGTGAGTCTTCTCCTTAACCACTAGTCCATCTTTTTTTTAAATTTTCCCACCATCGCATTTTTCAATTTCTCCCAATTGTTTTCCACAGATCTAACTATATTTCTTTCCCACTGAATCCCCATTATTTTCACTGATTCCTTGTTTTCCCACAAATCCGTTTTAAAATTATCTTTACTGATTAAGTTCAGATAGCAGGTTTTTTTTCCTATTAACAGACATGCCGCTGATGTCGGAGAACGATGTCAGAATACTGTGGACCAGATTGTGTTCTTTTTCGTCTTTTAGGATGATCGTCACATCATCCGCATAAGCTATGCATGGGATCTTAAAGGTGTCCATTTCTAGTCCAACATTCCTGTCCTCTACCGTATCTAGGAGGGGGTTCAGTTGTATACAGAAAAGAATCATTGAGAAGGGACATCCCTGTCTTAAGGACTTACCCAATGGTATCCATTCGGTGTACTCATTTTTACACAATTCTATTTTTACATATGGGTCATTATATAAAGTGTTTATTACATCTATTGTCCTTTTGGGGAATCCCATCTTCTCCATTACTGAGTTTAAAAAACAAAGGTTGACTTTGTCGAAAGCCTTCTCAAAGTCCACTGCCAAGAGTTGTAAGTTTGGCACACCTAGACTGTCTTTTGCAGCTATTATATCTCTTATTACCCTAGTAGCCGTGTTTATATTCTTTCCTTTCTTACTAATTGCATACTGCAATGGGTGTATTAACTCTTCGGCTACATTCATTAGTTTATTCTTTATAATTTTCGCGAAAATTTTATAGTCTGTGTTTAGAATAGTTATTGGACGGTAGTCCGTTATTTGTTTTGGCACTGAAATTTTGGGAATGAGGATAACTTTTCCCTCCCTTTGCGAACTTGTAAGCTTCCCCTGTGACAAACAAAACAAAAAACAGTCAAACGACTCCGGAGAAATCAAATCGCTGAAGCCTAAGTAAAATTCTGAACCCAGATCATCGTTTCCCGCAGCCTTCCCTTTCTTTAGTTCCCTGATTGCTCTACTCATTTCCTCAAACCCAAAGTTTTCACTTACTTTTTCTTTCCCTTCCTCTGTTAATTGCAATTTAGTTTTAAAGTTCCCTTGATTGACCGTCTGTGCCGGTTCCAGATTTTCTTTAAAGTATTTGCAAATAAACTGTTTTATTTCATTCCCCTCTGTCAATGCCCGATTTCCGTCTTCGCTTTCGATACA
This sequence comes from Ischnura elegans, assembly GCF_921293095.1. Taxonomy (NCBI): domain Eukaryota; kingdom Metazoa; phylum Arthropoda; class Insecta; order Odonata; family Coenagrionidae; genus Ischnura; species Ischnura elegans. The sequence goes on from NC_060248.1 coordinate 124,340,326, forward strand.
TTCTATCTTGGTTTCCTTTGCTTTCTTTTTCCCAATTACCAGGTGCAAAAGCGAAGACAATTCCCCTTCCACATAGTCGTTACAATTTTTGAATGTCTTAAAATCCGTTTTCTCTTTTTCTAAATTTTGGATCTTTTGTTTTATTTTGAATATTTCGCCAGTGTCAGTGGAGGACATCAGAACATCCTGTAATGCCTCCCTATAGAATTTTATCTTTGTATTTAAATCCCATAATATCTTTTTTCCTTGGCTATGAAATATTCTTTTGCCTTAATTTTTAATACTTCCCATTTATTTTCGGGATTGAAATTTTTATATCTATTCCTCCACTCAGTCCATTTTTGATTAAATTCAAGCCCTATTTCCTCATTGCTAAAAAGATTTACATTGACTCTAGCTTTATGTTTCCCCTTTATGTTGTTCGTTCTATCATTACTGCTCAAGGACAATATTAAAATATTGTGATCACTACATGCGACAGGGAATGACTCTTGACCTGTTATTTTGATGTTTGAATTATTTTTTATATAAAAACGATCTATTCTTGTCGCGTAGTTGTTAGTTATTAGTGTTTACTTGACTCTATATTCCTCTAAAACTAGGTCATTTACATCTAGAGCATCGAAGACGGTTAACAATTTTTTCAAGTCCGTATTCACTGGGTAGATAACTCCATCCAGGTTGTTCAGGCTATCTTTAACATCTACTATAGCATTGAAGTCACCACCTAGTATACACTTTTCCTGAAAATGATACATATAATGACATAATATTTCACTATAGAATACTCTCCTTTCTGCCGCCAGCTTACTCCCAGATGGGGCATACACATTTATAATCTTAAACATGTAAAAGTCATCTATTAGAATGCGGCCATCAGGGCTATAAAAATCATTTTTTAAGCACAGATTTTTTTTAAACATAAGGCCTGTGCCGCGTTTACCTTGCGAGTTTATTAGCACCTTAATGTCCTTTCTCAACCAATATTCTGATGGTATCACCTCCTGTAACAATAGGACATCGATATTGTTTTGTTGAAAACATAGAAAAACTTGTTCGATTTTTCTTTTCGAGGTTATTCCGCATGCATTTAGAGTTGCTATTTTACATGTCATTTTTAAGTTTTTATTTATTTAGTAGTGATGTTTTCTTCACTCCCGTGACTTCTGCGCTGTAGTCTTTCCTAAAATATTCTTTCGTAAAAGACGTAGAAGCATTGTCCCTCCCCTTCCGCCTAGCCCTCTTCTTTGTTCCCGTTACCTTACCCCGATCGTCCTCGCTTTTACTTTCCTCCCCTATTTCCTCACTCATACTTTCGGGTCGCTCTCCTTGATTGAAATCGACCGTCCTTGGCTTATCCGCCGGGTCATCGGCTGCGGGCGGCCCAGCAAGGACTTCCGCATCCATTCCCTTGTTGTTTCCCTCACTCAACCCCCAGTCTATTTTTTTGGGCCTTTCTTCCGCTTCACTCAACACTATTAACTCCTCCCCCTCACTTTGTTTATCTGCCACGCGGTTTACAGGGACCTGCTTTTCACTGTTGTTCGATTTGAGTATTATTTGCTTATTCTCCGCTTTGAATTTTTTCACAGATTGGGCTTTTTCACTATCCCGCACACGTTCATCGTCTGAGCTCTCAGCTGATTCACTGTTGCCCGTGGACGACCTTTCCCTTCCTTCCCTCGCACCGCGCACACCTCGTCTATTATTCTTTTTTCTTTCACTCCCTCCCTTATTTCCACTTTCTTCATCAGTCCTCCCCTCCCTTGACCCAGTTTCAGCCACTACCGAGTCATTCGTCTCTAGGTCGTCACCTTCCTTTTCCCCTTATTCCTTCAACTGCGCGTGACTCCCCTCTATGTCCATTAAATCCTGTTCTGTTATCGCTTTAACTGCTTCACTATATCCCCGTTTTATCGGAGTAATTAGGTTGGGACAGTTAACCCTAAGGTGATCTGTACCCCCGCACCTGGAACAGGTAATTATCTGCCCTTCGTAGTGGATAATCGCCCGCTCACCTGCTATGTTGAGGTAGCTGGGAATATTTTTTTCCACTATCATCTTAACGGTTCGATTGCCGTTTTTTAATTTAAACTTGTGTTCCCCCCCCATTTCGCCTCTAAATACGATAAGATTTTCCCGTAATCCTTCATCACCTCACACACCTCGCGCTCTGTAACTTCAAAGGGGAGCATGCATACCCGAACATACGCTGCACTCTTGGCTGCAGGCTCCATCGTTGCCACTCCTCTTTTCTGCCTCTTCGAGGGGAAGGGCAGCTCTCCCGGGTTGTCCATCAGGATCCTCTGCAAAATCTCCTCACTTCGGACTTTCAGGAAGGCTGTCCTCCTGAATGGGCCAAATTTAAGACCTATGAGGTCTTCCTCCTGTACCTGTAACTCTTCGGACATGAACGTCATCACCTCGTAACTGGTGATGTCCGTTGTCGCGTTAAAGTTTATCTTAATAGTATTAATTCTTTCCTTCGGCATCGTGATAAGTTGTCGATCGCGTTTCCGCGCTCGTACAGATGCTTTCACTTCGAAAACTTAGCGCTTTTCAGCGCTTCGCGAACGCGAGGATAAAAAAACAGAACACAATCGGTTCCTCCCAAGATCGAGCCCGGGCGAATGCCGAGGCAAACGCCGTGCAGGAAAACTCTCGCCTTCGGTAAACTCGGCCGAAATAGAATTCAACGGAGCGATCCGCACACACGGCTATCTCACTCGTTGACTCCGACGGGGATTCATTACGAGCTTTGTCAGCAAAGGGAATGAACCAGTCTTCTGGTGTCACTAAATCAAACTGAATTTTAACACTCAGTGGCATTATTTGCTGTGATATTGCGGCGGATATTTCATGTGTATGTTTTGCTCGCTATCGCTAATCGAAAAGCTTCAGCGTTAATTGTAAGACAACATACTTCGACGGATCGGCCAACTTAAAGAAGTAAAGTGTCGCTCTGGACGTAGATTTATTATTTGGCATGAGCCGCACAATTTATGTGGTATTAAACGCTGCAAATATCCCGCATGCATTTCCCTTTAATGATGTTGTTATAAACATATTGCGGGAGGTGGGCATGTTTTTCAAATTTCCCTCCCACTGGTGCAATAGAAAATACCGAAACTCGATTTCAAAACTGCGGCGAAAGTGGCGCCGCTCCATTTGTTGCAATACTTTTAAATCCGACTGTACGTAAACGAAAACGCATGACCAAAAAACAGATTTAAGAGGAGTCGTAAACTCTTTGTAGACTTATAACACACATAAAACACGTTCACCTCGAAACTTTCGTGCACTTTACCGGTAAAATATACTAGTTCAATATTTGTTGATACGCGGATGTTAACTAAAATTTATCGTGTGTAATATGTATTACATAAATTACGGATTTCCAATGGAAGTGAGTGCGTACAAATTTTAGTCATTTAGTGTGCATCTGAAAAGTTTTTAATATAGTTTTAACAATGTGATTTGATTTCTGTGTCCAAATTTAATGAAAATATGTGGTATGAATCTATCATAGCTAACATTTGTCGGGTAAACAATGGGATATATGGTGACTATATTGTGAATTATTTAATATGGATCAGTAAATGTTGAGAATGATTTTGGACTAGTTATCTTACTGTCCAAAATTCAAGATCATGCGGGGAATAGATCTATCTTTACTTAAATTTATCGTGCGCGATTATATCCAAAATACCAACGGAAAAGAGTGGTGTGAATAACTTTTAAGTTGTTAAATCACCGAAATTTGGAATAAGAATTTTACTACATAATTTATAATAAGTGTCGAAATTGCATGCTCTTAACTGGGATGCTTCCATGTCAACTCAAATTTATCGTTTGTGAAAATACATAAAACACCATCGGAAAAGAGAGTGAATAACTTTTAATTTAATTACAATGCAGTACTGCAATTTCGAGTATAAATTTTACTACATAATTAAAATAAGTTTACAAATTTCATTTCTTAACTGGGAAGCATCAATGTTAATTCACACTTGATTCATTCATTTCAGAAACAGAAATATGGTTTTAACTTCTAATGAAAATAATCGAAAAATACTTTTATTAATTTCCGTGGAATACATTGGTAAAATCCATATCCTTAATATTATATAGATACCACGCATCTATACATTCTATGATGTATCGATACATCACGGTTAAGTTGTTTAGGGTTATGTATCAAAGTTTCTAAGTCAGTGATAGTACTTGTATGAATATAATAAGCATCTAACATGCAGCGCTTTTAATATTAAAATTAGGGAATTTTTACTGTTTCCGCCATTTTATTTTAGAGAGGCCCCTGATTATTCTAGAGCAAAAATAACATTAGAATCGGATTAAGGAGGTAAAATTTATTAGAAATCGAAAAAATCGTGGATCTACGTTGAATAATAACGGAGATATTAGTTTTGTCAAGCTTTTTTCGATTTCCGCCCACTGTGCGACGGAAAGGAGAGTGAATAATTTTTGAGTTTTTTACTATACATTATTGAGCATGAATGTAACTACATAATTTATAAATGGTGTCTTAATTTCATGTATATAGGTGGGATAGATCTATCTCACCTAAAGTAGTAATACCTAAAATACTAACGAGAATGAGAGTGCTAATTATACTCTTGTATTTCTGTGCCACACATTAAATAACTTCTGAGTTATTTAATGTGTAGCACAGAAATTTCGAATATGAATTTTACTACACAATTTTTATTAGTGTCGAAATTTCAGGTTCTTAACTGGTATGCTTCTAATTACAATCGTTATGGGTTTGAGCGTTAGTTAGAGGATTAAATATGTGGAATATAGTATAAAACGGGTGTTATGGGGGCACAGGTGATGGAAAAAACAGCAAAACAAAATGGCCAAAATCGCATATTTTATTTTTTTCGCGGTTTTCCACCACCTAAACATTCTTTTTTCATTGCATTAGCCGAAAGGTATTTAAATACTCCTTCGAAACACATTTTTTCTTTGAGGCCCTCTCAAAAATATTTGGTGAAAATTAGCGTTTGAAATTTACAAATCGACGCCATTTCTCCATATGCCACTAAAAAGTTATCAAAAAAAATTGAGTTTTTGCTCCATTAAGACAGCATTCAAATGCCGCAGACTGTTTTGAAAAATATACTTTCTATCCCGAGATATTAAAAAAACAGTGGAAGTCGAATTTTCGAGCCAGCCGGCCCTGGTGGGCCTCTAGCGGGCTGGAAGTGTGGGGAGGTTAGTCCTTTTTGGTCCCAAATCCTATGCCCCAAGTCCGGGAAACATCCCGGAGGGGGGACTTTTCACCCTTTTATTCGGCTATGCCCTTTCATGATCTTACGTGGGATGGATTAATCATACCTAAAATTTATCATAAGTAGAGATACGTGAAAATCGCACTTTCATTTTTATTTTATCGCATTTTCAACAACAGATTATCGCATTTTGTAGCGTCTATTTTTTCTTTTCTTTTCGAGGTACATGACGATAAAAAGTAGTGAAACACAGTTATATGACAAAATACTGAATATTTTAAATGATTATATTGTAGAACAAAAATAAATTAAGGAATAAGACATATAAGTGGCGGAGGTGTAGCTTGCCCGCGCCCACTTGTAGTTCGCGACCACGTAGAATCCCATCCAACTAGCAGCTGGCCATACGCTCACATGCTCGTTCACAGTCCAATGTTCCCTTATGGGAAGACATTAATGAAAATTCATGAAAATTATATTTCTTATCAGTGGTTACTTTTATAGTTTTTATTGTGTAAATAAAGTATGGAAGTATTTTTAAATCGAATCGCATGAATTGTGTATGCATTGGTCGTTGATTATACCTTTTTAAAATTCGTTATTTTCAAAACCTCTGTATTGAGTGTGCGGTTTATTCGACATTTTTCCCTACACTTGCTCTCCTGAGACAAATGCTCATTTATTCAAAAGATTAATATATACTTATTTCAAACTTAGTTTTTCGGTCAAGTTAATCTATTAATTTTTCAAGCAAAAGCATAATTTTGTGGCGTGTTCCCATCAGGGAATACGCTTCAAAACGCATTTAAAACTTTTTTTTGGGTTTTCTTACATAATATCTCTTAAGTAGTTGTAAAATAAATAGGGTAAGCAAAAGAATTTTTTTCTAAATCAGTCAATAAGTTAGTTCGGTCTTTTAAGGGTTAAGCGGTGAGTGTCGGCGGAGCATTTAAACTGCACTCGGCACAAAATGTACGAATTTTGCCGTCGAAAGGGCAAACTTGCGTAAAAATATCATAAAAGTCCAGTCATCGCATCTATGTCGCATTTATTTGCGCACATCGCATCTATATCGCATTTATCGCATTTGCGATTTTCACGCATCTCTAACCATAAGTAATAATATCTAAAATACCTACCAACGAGAAAGAGAGTTTATTACTTTTGAGTAAGTTACTGTGCAGCACTGAAATTTTTTGTATGAATTTTACTACATAAATTTTAATGAGTGACGAAATTTCATGTTCTTAACTGGGATGCTTCTATGGTAACAAAGATATATCATGAGTGAAAATATCTAAAATACCAACGGAATTGGGAGTGAATAACTTTTTAAACATTTCCTGTATGGCACTGAAATTTCGAATATTAATTTTACTACATTATTTATAATTCGTGTCCAAATTTCATGATATTATGTGGGATGGATCTATCTTAACTAAATTTTATCGTGTGTGACTATATCTGAAATACCAACGCAAAAAAGAGTGAGTTACTTTTGAGCACTGAAATATCGACTATGAATTTTACTACGTCATTTTGAATTTGTGTCCATATTTCATTACCTTAAGTGGGATGGATCTATCTTAACGAAAATTCGACGTTTGTGTTTCTGAATTAATAACTGATTATAATTACCAATGGAAGATAATGTCAATAAAATTTTGGATATTTATTATAGATCTCCGACATTTCGAATGTTATTTTCCTATAATAATTTAAAATTATCGTTTAAATGACATAATATTGAGTGGAAACGATTTATACTAGCCAATATTTAGAGTGTGTGATATTGTCGAAATTACAGATTCCCAATTCAAGATAATGTGATTACATTTTGAGTTTATTTGTGAATATCGTTAAATTTTCGTGTGTAATTTTAACTTAAAATTAGTGACCTGATTTTTGTGTCCAGATTTCATGACCCTACTTGGGATGGATCAATCGTAACCACAGTTTATCGTTTTTTGTAATGTCTAAATTACGGATTTCCAATTGGACGAGTGTGTGAATTACTTTTGAGTTTTTTACTGCACACTGCTAAAATTTCGAATATAATTTTCTGTTAATAAATTATAATTAGGTCCAAAATTTAATGATCATGCGTGAGACGGATCTATCTCAGAAAAAACCTGTCGTGTAAGATAATATTGTCTAAAAGACACATTTCCTATGTGGTTTGAATTGACTAGATTACGAATTTCCACTGAAATAGAATGTGAATAACTTAATATTCATTTGGCGTATGATATGATCGCGTATTATTAAAACCTTTGAGATTTTTCATTTTCGTATACATCTTATGATCCTATGGGCGATGTAAGTGACTTGATAGTTAACGTGCGAATCGATCAACGGGTACTCATCACAGACCAAGCGGGCCTGACGTGCGTATCACGTAACTCGCAGGATACAACATTTTTGAACTGATACAACTCAATTTATCAGTGGTTTCACACCAATTATACTTTATTGAACAAGTGGAACGAGACAGTAGGGCGGGCTCGCGAGGATACACTCCCGGGGCAGGGTCTGTAAGCGCAAGCTTTTCACCTCTGCACCCTAAGAGGAAGAATAATCCAACGATCAAATCGTTAGATAGACTTTATTGAACAGTAAATATACATGAAATTTTTTACATAATACAGTAAATATGCACGGAACGAGCCAAAATTGCTCATAATGTCCATGATACTATTTTCCCATGTAGGGAAACAGTTGCCTGCTTTTAACCTATGACCTCATATGAACTCAAGAGAAGTTGTCACAGGCGGCCCTCCTGGGGGGTCTGAGGGTGTGGAATACCCGCCAGGGTAAGCGGGAGGTGCGGCTACTCCCCTGGAAAATGTTTCAGAAAAATGGCTCAAAATGGTGAGTTTTACGGCTTTCTGTGGGATATTTTATGTATACTTACACTATTCTATAAGTAATATTAATCCAATTAAGTGAAAAGGATTAAACTAAAAATTTCTATGAGCTCTGGGGGGGGGGGGTTTTATCCCCCAAAAGCCCCCCTCGCTGCGCCAATGGCTTGGCCTGTGCTTTGTTGGTCGAGTGGTTCAGTCAGTCAGTCAGTCAGGACACGTTGCTTTATATTTATACACGTTTTACACGTTGCTTTATATAAGAGATTACCGAAGGCCTTAGATGAAAATAAGTCGTTTTTGAACGCACGCGTAGGCGCACCCCCGGCCAAGGTCACTTTGTGTAAATTGAAGCTCTCTTCGATTCGCGCGATAAGAATTCCTGAAGAGGAGCGGAGTTTGAGAGGCTATACATTCCAATGTGTATATTGCTCTAGAAGTATTTGTGGATTATTTGCCGAGTCTATCCGCTTCAAATTTGAGACACTTCCTCCCCTCTAATCAATTATTTTCTCCACAAATGTTCGTGTTATTGGCATTTCTGTGTCACGCTAAGATCAGTTTTTTCGGAATCTTCTGACGAAAAAGGGATAAAGTTTGCTTGACCGCTTGGAAAATGAGAGATATAATTTCGATCATTATTTTCTAAAGTATTCTTCCGGTTAAATTTTGCTTATAATTATCATTTTCGAATCATTCTGGTGGACTAAACTGACCTTTCCTTTGCCGCACATGATGAGGCCTATTCCCTTTCATTCCCATCCATAAATCCTCTCATCTTCCAGGGGATCGGGTTGGTGTGGTGGCTAGAGTGTAGGATTCCCACCGTGTGGACTCGAGCCCGAATCCCGGCAGTGGCAAAGATTTTTCAGGGACTCCTCGATCCTTCTAGCGCAACGGTCCGACCGTCGGATGGGACGTTAGACTGTTACCCTTGGCGCCTTTCGATGAGAGTAGGCTAATGCCGATGCCGGGTTTCTCTCCATCCATCCTTATCGCTATTATTGCCATCAATCACGGCGCAAATGGCTTTATAGCTTTCGGTCACCTACTCCAAGTACCATACCACAAAACAGAAAATAATATCCAATGGACGTAACGTAGGGACTACGTCACCGGTGCAAAAACGAATACTGTGTTGGTGTGCTGCAACGGAAGTATTCGCAATAGTGACCAACTCCAGCCTCCCAACCGGAAACACTTTCTTAAGGCATGTTTATACGGTACATTAACACGAACGGGTTAATGTCTAAATGTATGGACGCGAGAATGAACGCCAAAATGCACTGAGTTACCACCCAACTTGTGCGAATGCATGAACAGAAACTAGAACCTGATCTACTTTGGTTCATGCATTCGTACATGTTCCGTTCCTGTCCACATTAATCATTCATGCAAACAGACATTAACTCGTACGTGGTTGTATCGCGTAAAAAGGCATTTAAGCACTGTCTCAACTCGGATGAAAACTTAGCGAGGGCTGAATGGAAGCATCCGGGCATTGATGTTTAAATCACTGAGGTTCACGGATTTCGAGGCCAGTGGCGCAGTGAGGGGGGGTTTTGGAGGATAAACCTGAGAGAAATTTTTAAGTTTAATCCATTTTACTTAATTCGATTAATATACTTATAGATGAGTGTAAGGATTAATAAAATATCCCTCAAAAAGCCATAAAACTCACCATTTTCAACCATTTATCTTAAAAAAAATTTTGGGGAGGGCCCCCGCACCTCCCGCTTACCCTGGCGGGTATACCACGTGTCACGTTGCGGTGGCGCAGCTAAGAATTAAGGCTGGGGGGGAGGTTTAGGTGCAACTAATACCGGGGTGTGTTGGGGTATGGTATACCCACCAGGATAAGCGGAACGTGCGAGATTAATAATTGCGGAATTTTAGGATAAATGGTTGAAAATGGTGAGTTTTACGGCTTCCTGAGGAACGGATATAGGATTGCAAGCACTATTGATGAATCTTTTCGGTACCCGAAACGTCGGCGCTCTCATATAATCTTACCCGCGCGGTACCCCGAGAAGAGGGAAAGTGTGAAATCATATATACTGTTGATGAGTAAACGGTGCGAGGAATATGGCAAGTGGCGTAGCCTGGAATTTTGTTCGGGGGAGGAGGGGGTCCAAAGCCAAAAGGGGATTTTTTTTTAAAAAACAGGGTACATAGCATGGGCGTACCCTGCGAGGTCTGACGAATCCAAACGTCGCATATTTTCTTAAGAATGCCATTAACTTTACCATGCACACTCTGTGAATTGCTTTCTCAAAATCCATACACGTCCTGGTTACGCTCCAGTTTTCTCTCCATTAGGGTCATCATTACCGATATTACAGCACAAATTGGCTTTCCTTTGATGTAAAAAAACTGAACCTAGCCCAAATATACGTTTGCCCTCGTCTCCATTTTCTCCGTTTAAAATCCTCAGCATCACCTTCGCCTTATGCGTTATTAGGATAAAAGTCCAATAGTTTCCGCATTCTACAGCCTTCTTTTCCGTCGGTGGCATTATTACTATCTCGATGATATCCTCACTTTCTTATCTATGCTCATTTTTTCTGGTCTATTCCGGATCTCTTGCGGATTATCCACGTGTTCATGAAATGGGTTAAGCCCGCTATTGCCGCTCTAAAGTTCACAGAAACCCTCTCCACCACGGCAGGATTGTAGCCCAATGCTTTGGAGCGGATTGTCTTGTACAGTCGACTGTAGCTATCCCTGATGTTCATTATGCATTAATTTACCTACACGTAGAGCTTGACACGTTCCACTTCGTTCGCTCGGAAGTATGGACATCGCGCGGTTCGAGCCACTTGACCTGGTGACGTGCGCGGCTAATGTCTTTCTAGAGAAAAATCCAAGTAGGGATATATTCTGTGATTCGTTGAGAGGTCTTACTAAGAAGACTAGTAACTTAGCCTAACTCCTTGTTTATCCTATCCTTGTTTAGTTATTATATCTATCAACTTGATTATATGTTGATGTAAACTCTACTAAACATTATTATAATTTAGTACGCAGGTATATTTTGTGACCCAGGTGCGCTAAAATGTTGGTAGAAGTCGAAAAGAGAAAGGAAGGGGAATGAAATCTTGTCCATGCCCAATGCAATCCTCCAAACTGAACGAGAGGAATCGTCTGCTGCAAGAATTGAAAACATGTATTTTACCCCAGCGGAGAAAACTGTCACAATTATATGTGTCAAACGTTCACTAATTCCTCAAAAATAAAAACCTTAGGTGCAACCCAAGTTTCGCTTGTAACAGCATTGTCAAATGTTGATGCTAAAATCCACCACATAGAAGAGAACGTAAGCAAATGAGACGCTTCAGAACTGATGATAGAAAAATTATCCAGCGATCCAAAAACGATCCCCCGACAGGAATTCCCCTCTCTTATTGAATGAGTGATCGAGAATTGGCAATAACGAAGTACTGTTCCATAAAGAATTTTACGCTCCTACTGGTTTTAACAGCTATTTGTCTTGATGATAACGCTAAGACATTGAAACTTTAATTATTTGTGGAAGAGCGCTTTTTCCTACCATGAATAGGTATTACTTCATTCCACCGAAACAATAAGTTAAGATTGACATTTTGCTGACCAGATTAGTGTAGGAAATCGCTTTTTCTCCCTAACAATAAAGACTTTAATAAATGCCAGGTGAACACCCCCGCCAGCAGGCAGCTTTCGAGGTAGTATATATACGTATGAGTGGTCAGGTTGGATCTGTATGACACTCTAAGGCATTCCATTCAGGAAGGATAGAGTTGTAAAATGTTTTCTTTCCAGTTTGCAGTTGCTAAGGACCACAGCTGAGCTCCTAAATCTCTCCCTTTCCCCTCTTCTGCCTTCGACGGCAGGATGAAGCGGGCTGTTGGGAGCAGGGGCGCAGCTGGGAATTAAGGCTAAGGAAGGTTTTAGGCGCAACTAATACTAGAGGGCATGGGGGTTATGGAATACCCGCCAGGGTAAGTAGGAGGTGCGGGGGCCCTCCCCCAGAATTTTTTTAAGATAAATCGTACAAAATGGTAAGTTTAACGGCTTTCTGAGGGATATTTCTATTAATCCTTACACTATGCCATAAGTAATATTAATACAATTAAATAAAATGGATTCAACTTAAAAATTTATCTGAGCTTTGGGGGGGGGGTTATCTCCCAAAAACCCCTCCCCTCGCTGCGCCACTGGTTGTAAGTAATCTTTGGCCCTGCGTTAACAACGGCATTAGAGTATGATCAGTGATGTATGGTAGCGAAGTAAAAGTACTCGAATTAATTTTAACGATCGCATCTTTGGTAATTTTTTACTATCAGTCGATGCATTTTCAAAAGAGTAATAATTACTTGTAATCTACTTCAAAGCTCGTGCGAGTAATCGTTACATTTGAGTAATTTATTTATTTATTTATTTATTTCCATCGCCCCGAAAACAGCTCACAAGGCCTTTTACGTCGGAGGTTATAACATGAAACAACAACTATCACACACAACCATGCCCTGGATAGGGGCAACCTACCCAGGCGGGACTCGAACCCGCAACCTTCGGTTTGGCAGGCGAGGACTTTACCCCGCCGCCACCGAGGCCGGCGGGGTAAAGTGAGAATTTTAATTCCGCGCGCGCTGATCGAAAAGCAGTTCCAGCTACATTAACCTCATCCGTGGATTTAAAATTTTTGGTAGAACATATTTATTCGTGCCTAAATTTTCTAAATTAAAATATCAATAGCTATTTTCGGCAATAGCATTAAATAATAATTAAGATGATGATTAGCACGTTAGTGCTCCCTGAGAAATTCTGACGGCGATAATATCATGTACGGAAGCATCATGGAAAGTAATTTCAATATTTATTGCATTTCTATTGGTTACTTCTTCAAAGACTAGTTTTTAATAGCAATTAATTACAAATTTGACTGCTTAATTATAATTGAGGCCGATTTCATTTTTTTTTTCAATACTTTTTCCCATCATTATTCATATCTCAGAAATACGCTGCTGAAAAGCATTTGAAAACAACTTGCGGTATCAACCCGCACATGTAGCTTGAAATGATAAAAATATCTATCTTTTAGAAAATAGGGTGGTTTCCTATTATTTTTTATTGCCTAAATCGAAAGATTATTACTCCTGGAGTACGTATTTCACGCGTTTAGATATTTAAATGACGATATCTATTTTTCGCAATTAAATGAAAAGTGAAATTTTTCAAGCCCGCGAAAACGCGACGGCTAAGTATAAATACTGGGAAAACCCCGTGTGACGTCATTCTGGTTCCCGATGTCGGCGTGTGAAGTGACCTTGGGGCAAGTATTTGAGCGCTGATACGATGTTGGCTGCTAGCAGGTGGTAGAGTACCCTGCTAGCATGTAGCGCTTGGCTTAAACGCCTTGGCCCTATCAAACGAAGGAAACTCCGACCTTAGGCAGTTTTAATAGGTGATTACTAAGACATGTTTCCCTGACCTCTGTGCCTCATGCATTGGTAATCTCAGACGATGTAAAACTCCTATGTACTCGTATAGAAACTAGGTCCTTGTGACGTCACGTGGAGTGGCATCGCATGGGCGCCAATCTGGCCTTTTTCAAATGCGGTTAAAATTTACCATTGCCATTTGTCCGAACTGGGATTTCTAAAACCAAATAATTTGTATGTTATGAATACAGTAATGGTGGGTAACGAATCGCAATCAATGCCTTTCGTTTTCTTTGATGAAGGAAACTACCCAATTGGCGATATTAGGAATATGTACCATGTCGATGCATCGCGATGATGAAATTTGCCTCTCAGCACTGCGTAGTTTGTTTTTCTCGTCTCTTTAGAGAAGAATTATGGAATTATTCCTTCCTGAATTCATTAGTATTATTTCGAAATGTGCATTTCGATAGCAGGCATTTAATTACTTTGATAGAACTTTGAAATTTTCCTTCCAGTCTCAGCGATTACCGATGGCGGATACAGAAAAAACTGAAGTTAAAGGCATCTTGAGATACCTTTACTTTCATCGTAATAAAAATAATCACATCATATGCGTGAAGGAGAGAGCTTCAGGGAAAACATTGAAATGTGGATTCGTTATTTGATAAAGATGGTAAACTTGTTACCGAAAATATTGACAAAGCTAACACTTTCAATTCCCACTTTGAAAGTGTATACACTACTGACGATACTCAATTCAATTTAGACATCCCAAGTACTGAGGAATCGATGGAAGAAATATCTATACAACGTAATGGGATAACTAAACAATTGCAGTCGATTAAGAATAGTAAATCTCCAGGTCCGGAGGGAATACCCGCGCGTGTCCTCAAGGAGATAGCTCCACAGATTGCGCCTTACTTAGAGATCATATTCAAGAAGTCACTCTCCGAAGGGAAGTTACCGCCAGACTGGAAAATTGCAAGCGTTACACGCATATTCAAAAAGGGAAACAGGCATGGCCCAGGCAACTACCGTTCAATTTCATTAACATCGATTATAGCCAAGATACATGAGCATGTCGTCGTTAGCAATATCATGACTTTCATGGACATTCGTAACTTCCTCCATGATTGTCAGCACGGATTCCGAAAAGGTAGATCATGCGAAACACAGCTGGCGCTCTTTCTTCACGTCGTTATAAAATCTGCTGAATTGAAAAGACAAGTTGACGCACTATTTCTAGATTTTAGGAAAGCTTTCGACACTGTACCTCACAATAAAATTTTATATAAATTACAGTCAAGCGAATTAAAAGAAACAGTTGTTAACTGGATACGCGACTTTCTCAGATATCGTAAACAAAAAGTAGTTCTTGACGGAATTAGCTCTGATGTTGTAAAGGTTACATTAGGTGTTCCACAAGGAAGGATAATCGGCCCTCTGTTGTTCATTAAATATACATTAATGATCTCTGCTCCCGCATTAACAGTAAAATACGTTTATTTGCTGACGACGCTGTCATCTATCGCGAAATTACTGATCACTCTGACTATGAAATTCTATTATCGGACTTAAACAACGTTCATTTGTGGAGCTAAGAGTGGGGACTCGAACTTAATCTGAGCAAATGCATGGCGGTACATTTCTTGCGGTATTCGTCCAACTCTAACCATGTTTATGCAGTGGATGGCATTAACATAAAGGCAACAGACGAAGTGAAGTACCTGGGAGTTACCATAACCTCGAACGTTACATGGGGAACACCTATAAAGAATATTTGCGGCATATCCCTGAAGAAATTAGGATTCGTCGAGCGTATTGTGGGAAGATTTTCGGATGAGAAAGTAAAAGAAAGGTGCTATTTCGCACTATTCCGACCGCACCTTGAATATGCAGCGAGCGTATGGGATCCGAAGCAGAAAGACATAATCCGCGAACTGAATAAAATACAAACGAAGGCTGCGCGTTTCGTCAAAAACTGCTATGGGCGTACAGACAGTGTTACCCAGATGTTAAGCGAATTAGGCTGGGAGCCGTTGGAGACTCGGAGGCTGCGCGCTAGGCCTAGATTGCTTGAACAATTGAGAATGGATATCTTTAAGAGCGACACAGAGAACATAATATTAGAGCCACACTATATTTCCAGGTCCGATAGAAGCGATAAATTAAGAGAGATTTTTTGCCGAACGGATAGATATGGGAATTCGTTTTTTCCCCCGAACCATACAGGACTTTAATAAACGCTAGTCCGAACTTCGTTAGAGCACTTCATTTTTTATGCGTGGACGGTTGGTGTCCTAACACCCCCTGCCACACGCCTTTTAGGCGGCTTGCGGGGTATTATGTAGATTTAGATATGCAAAGTTTAAGAAAGTTTTATTGAAACTGATTATGCAAGAAAATGCCATTTCATGATATAAAAAAGTTGCTGTTTTTTTTCTCTTCCGAAAATGATGAATTCTGTCGCGGGCGGTCCCGCATGGGGGTTGGGGGGGCTCATTTGAATCCGCAACTGGACCAGTGACTCTTCATATCACTGTCTATACAGTTGTGTCATCCCATTCAATTATCTCTCTGTCGACTTGCAGTGCGCCGAGCCCAGCGCCTCTAGTGGTGAGCGTGTGCAACTAAAGTAAGGCATTGCATCATGTATCGCATGCCACTTCGGTATATTTCAATTCAAACATTTTGAACCTTTCCAAAGCTATATATTTCCTGTCTCTGGCTTTTTGTCACCCCATAGTTACCCTCTTTAAATTTTAAAGATCTCGAGTGGATCACCAAGGAAACGCTAGAGGATTGATACGTTTTTTAATTGGCTCTTGACTTTCTAACTGCAATCTCTCGATGTCCTTTTAATGCGTCCCTCTTCCTCGCGTTGAGTTCAGAAGACGGTCATGGATGGAAAATTCTCCTTTGATTACACGCAACACTCCATACAATGGCATAGTGGTTGCATAAGTGTCAGGATACAAAATTGACTAAACTACTTACAGCGCATACGCGAAAAACGCGTAATTTAGCTGATATGTGCGTTCACAGTCCAGAATAAATTCAAGGGAATAAACCACGGACCTTTGAAATTGCGGGCCGCTGCGGAGAACTGTCGCTGGACGCAAGGGGACTGCATAGAGAAGGCCCAATTCCATCCCATAGAAGACTGATTTCCGTTGCCACTTCGGCCGCATTTTAATCGGTTTTCAAAAATGTCCGCAGTCACGGTGATGAGTGCAATGCGATCCAATAGTTTTCCTTTATTTTGCGGTGTGATCTTATCAAATGCGAATAATAGCATTGGAGCGTTATGAATTTGATAAATCGCATCATCATGAGCGTAAATTCAGTGTTGACACCCCTAATAGGCAAATTGAATACTTTTTATAGACAGTATGCTAATATACTACTGTAAACACTTAGTACCGCAACATACTTTTTTCCGCTTAAAATTCAGTTTATACACTACAAAATGCCTCCCAAAAGTCTCCCGAGTTTCGCGGGATAAAAAATACCGCCCCCACTAATCTTACGCCGTGACGTCATAATTCAGTATGAGTCCAAGATCCAAGCCCAGTAACTGCAGGTTTGGAAGAGCCACGTTGCGTTTAAAAGAGATCATGGCTGAAATAAGGAAAAACTACACGTGGTGCATAGCTCCTCTGTGCAATAACACCCCAAAAAAAATTTTCGTCAGCATTCCCACGGAGGAAATGAGAAGAAAAGCCTCGACGCACGCCGTCTGTCGGGATAAGCGTTACGGAAAATAAGAGTATAATAAACAGAATGATAAACCTGTGTGCTATGTGTGCGAAGATAACTCTCATATAAATAATATTTCGATATTTCATCGACTGAATAACTTGAACATGAGATTTTTCGATAATTCGGCCGCCTTATAATAAAAACATCAAGATACTTGTTTCCCGGTGGGTACGACGGACTCAAATTACTTATGGCACTTGTTCAATTTCAGTTACGGAAGGACATAGAAAATTGCATGATGTTTAAAATCAAGGGAGGAAATATGAAAATAAAGAGCAACGTTGTTCCTCATACATTCGAGTGCCAGCCAAGAAGACAGCGTTTTCTCCTACTATCGGCGTCAAAATAATAATGTGCCACTGTACTTTGCAAATTTATATCTTGGCTTCAGGGATAAAGGAAGGACCCATTTAAAGGTTGTCAGGCCATCGTATAAAGTAGGACTGATGTGCACCACGGGGGAAATGGGGTGTTTGAGGGAAAGTCAAACCCAAAGTTGCCCAAAGAATGTGCAGTTCTCTCATATGTTGCTCCTTCCCCAGTTAAAACCAAATAGAAATTGGATTGGGATGATATTTTCAGCACGGATTCCAGTGATAGTGAGAATGCAGGTGAAGCTTATCCCCCTAGGATTTCCGATTCGGGATTTTTAAGTGACAACGATCGCAATGACGATGAGCTCGTATTGAGAGTATGTTCCAGGATTGTTTTGGAAATTCGTGCATATCATCGCTACTAAATTGAAAATTAGTAGTCTGACTCGCTCAGATTCCAGTGTTAAATAGCTTTCTATCGCCTTCCAGGCAAGGTATTTTTAAGTTGAAAGCATCATTGACCGCTTCGAGGTGGAAAATAAGTTCACCATAACACTCTCGACCGGACTGCCAAAAGAATACACATTTTACATGAGTATACGCTTTCGCCAATATTACTTGCAAGTCTCACTTTGTTATGAACTAAAAAACATTTCAGATGCACATCAGCTCCCTTTCCATTTCTCGGCATCGACTTTCGGCGCCGACGAAGTCTATAGTTTCGCTAAAAATACCCTGCTGTATCGTGATGGAATCAGTAACAGGAAGCTTGCTAGGATCAGCCTAAGAATAACCATATCCCTTCATCTTTACGCAATCCATCTCTTTCAATGAAGTAGAAATTGATCAATTAATAGCCCTGCAGTCACAATGAACAACTCCGATACGTCTGCACCTCAAGAAATGAATCATAACCACGCTGTCACTTGTATTCAAGTATGCAACCACTACCATGGCCGTGCCTCCTCGTACTGAATAATGACGTCACTTTTCTACCAGCCAATCATCGGGCGTTTTCGATTCTCACTTGTATTTGAAAATTCTCGTGAAATTTGAAGAATTAAATATCGCAAACCACGTCATAAAAAATAAAACTTTCACCGTGGTATGCAAGCATATGTTTTTATATAATTTTGGGGCTCTTGATTATATCTGAAATATATGCAAGTTCCCTATTATACCTTATTTCCCCGTGAAACTCGGATCAATTTATCCGTCAGTGACGCGATTGGCGACTTTTAATAAAACCCATTTAAATGCGCGATGGGTGACAACACATTTAGAGGTCGACTTAAGGATCCTGTTTTGTATTAACCGTGGCTGGTCCCTGATTTCCCATGGCAATTGTACCAAGGTTCATGTAGGGCCTTGCGGTCCATCCAAAATGGCAACGCGAGGGAAGCCGCAACCGGTTGAGAGCCTGAAAGATTTTATGCCTTCAGTCAATGGCTGCTGGCCAACATTTATGTATTTAGACGAGCTAAAATATTTATTTTATCGAGACAATCGCTTAATTTTAATTAAGGAACACTAGTCGTCAGTACATAAAGCATTTTGCCCCGTTTGCAACCGATTATCTCTCCTCCGACGCTGATGCTACCACCATTGGACATTGGATTCGCGAATACACTCTCGTGGGCAGTTCCTATGGATCATCACCGCGTTCCCCAAATCTATCGTTTTTTTTGTTCTCTCATAAAGCCTTCTTTCGGTTTTGGATACAGATTGAAACGGGCTGTTGGGAGTTGAGCTTGACCCTCCGATAACGATATCAGAGCATTTTTTTACAAATACACATAAAAAATCAGGAGCAGAGGGCATTTTAAAATAACGTGATCCATCAGCCACAGATGAATGTGTTGCCATGGAATAGCTGTAATTTGCGATTTAATATAGGTATTTTATTTATTTTGAACACATGGCGAATAATGAATTTTGCCCGCTTTTTAAATATATTTAGCCTGGTCTATTTGTTACCTTACAATAACATTAGAAGTAAAAATGTCTACCCGTAATGGTTAATAAATATTTGAGAAATTTTTATGAGTGACATTTTATCAATTCGATTTTGTTTTGAAGCCTTCATCCTGAAACGATTGTAAAGGATTGTACACCAGAGTTGGCACGGGCAGGTGAAGGTAGAGCTCACCCGATAATAAGTGTTTACATAATAATAATAAATTATGTTTAAATAATAATAAGTATTTGGATAATAAATTATGCGTGTATAATACTAACGTAGGGTAAACGGATACTTCGACTACGATACATATATGCCATATACTTATGTATGTATATAAATGCAAAGGAGAGACCAAGAGAGGCCACAAAAACGAAGGCACACAAATAAAATGAACACTCGCGTAGTTTCAAAATTTCGGCCACTTCTCGGTATTCTTTCTTCGGAAAGGAGACAAGTGGTGAGTGAAATGATGACAGGAGGAGATTAGGATAAGAAAGTGGGAGGGAGAGGGTGGGGAGAGAAGGGGAGGGTCTTAGAAGTTAGTAAGACCTAATAAGACTAGGAGGATTGAACGCTTGGTGTAGCCATATGCGCGATCGCTTCAAGGTTTTCAATTGTAGTGCTGAGGGAGGTAAGTATTCCTAATCACAAGAATCAAGTAATCAAGTATTCCTAGGAATTATCACAATCTAAATTGCGGGAAAAAACATGGGTGGGGACAGGAAGCGAGGCAAATGGATTAAGGGCTCAAGGGGAGTCCTTCAGGAATACAACACACCGGGGCCGGGAACCAAGTCAGAGACGGCCGATCAACCGGGGAGGGGGCGGAGAGGAAGGAAAAAGGAAAGAGGCGCCGCCGCGATAGGAGCCCGTCGACGCCTCTGGGGTAGGATAGGTTCGGAAGGGATGGGACGGGGAAAAACACCTTAACGCTATAGAAGCGAAGAGGGCCCTACTATTAGCGAAACCAGGCAAAGCCATTACTATTCTAGCGATTTTGGAGGGTTATTCTATGAGGAAGAAAAATCCATCGATGAAATCGTTAGATAGGAAGCGAGGCAGATGGGGAGGAAGGATCGCAGAAGGAGCGATGGTTGTTTACCCAAAGGTTGAGTGAAGTGATTGTTCAACCGATGTAGAAGGCGAGCCAAGGAATTCAAAAATGATGTAGATTACATTATTAGTAGTGCTGGTGGGGGATGGAGTGAAAGGGAGCGGAAAAGTGAGATGTGTTTTGGAAGTGATTGGCATATGAGAATCACCCTTTTTTTGCAAAGGGGTCGTTGGCATGGGGTAGGTAAAGTGTTGGTTCGGGTTGTGGACCTTGAGAGCGCTTTGGTGGTTTTGAGGATGGAGGAGAGATTTGTTGGCCGTTGGAAGGCTGAGGATGGGCAATTAGTGAAGATGTTTTCAGTATAGAGGTTATTATAAAGAAGAGGAAAGAGGCTTGTAATAATTCTATTCGATGACTGCACCCAAGGGAAGCAGGTGGTGGAAAGTGAGAGGTTTGTGGGAATTTTGTTAGGGTGATTTTGGGTCCATAGGATTTGTGAAGGGTTTACTTATGCAGAATGTTGTCAGGATATCCTCGACGAAGGAGAGATTTGGGCAGGTTTTAAAGAAATTTGAGAAGGCTCAAAAAGGCCTCGGTGGCGGCGCGGATAAGTCCTCGCCTACCATACCTCGAAGGTCGCGGGTTAGAGTCCCGCCTGGATAGATGTCCCCATCCAGGACACGGGTGTGTGTTATCGTATTTTGTTGATTGTTTAAACTCCCAATGTGAAGGCCGCGTTTTCGGGGGTAATTGAGATAAATAAAAATTTAAAAAAATAATGCCAGTGAGTTAGGGTTTGCAGATTCTATCGCCTCGCATAGAAAGAGAGTAAGGAAGGGCTTATTTAGTGTGTGAAGGATTACAGCTGTTGCTGAATGAACGATTGCCTAAATGAACGATTTCGATGAGTGTGCTCGATGAGGCCAAAGATGAAAAATGTCGTCAATGAAGCGAAGCCAGACTAAGGGTCAAAGTGAATGGGACGATAGGAAAGATACTTCCAGAAGGCCAGGAAATAAATTTGAATGCGAAGGGCTGAATCTCCTTCCCATGACGCGGCCTTTGATCTGTAGTGGATAGTGTTTGTCATTGAAAGAGAAGGCGTTTTTTGTAAGGACGAGGCGAGAGAGATCGACTATGATGTCGGTGCTTGATGTATGAGGTGCAGGTCGATTGTCTAGAAAGTGCCGAAGGGAGGCGAGGCCTTTGTCGTTAGGTATGGAAATACGTAAGAATGTTTTATCGATGGTGGTCTTTATGAGATATTCGTCAACGGGAAGAGAGGTAGAAATAAGGCGATTGAGAAAATCATATTATATAATCTTATCTTAATGTAAGACGGAAGAGAGTGTACAAGAGGCTGAAAGTAATGATCGGCGAAGGATGAGATGCATTCTGTGGGAGAATTGAAAGAAGAGATGATTGGGCGACCAGGTCATTTGTCAGCCTTGGGTAGAATATAGAAGTGTGGAGTTCTTGGATGGGGTTAAGATAATTAGGAAAAGTCACCATTAGAATGCCCCCTTCAGGTGCTTTTTATTTGAAAAAAAAGGTCGGATGCCCCGGTGAAATGCAGGGTTGAGGTCACGTGAGTTAGGTGCGTATGAAGAAGTGTCAGCTAGCTGTTTTTGGACTTCGTGTTGATAGTCGTTGGAGTAGAGCACAACAGTAGTGCATCCTTTGGCAGGCAATGACAATGTCAGAATTTTGTCTCAGGTTGCTAGGCGCTCTCTTTTCTGCTGTGGAAAGGTTTGTTGAAGGATTTGGAGATCTAAGGAATGTGGGATCTGATACTTTTGAAATAAGTAGATTGGTGAGAGTTTTAATGGGAAGAGGCTTCGGTTCGTGAGGGAAAGGAGGTTTGATATTAGCTAAAGAGGGATGGGCACTCGGAGTTTGAAATTTTGCGGGAGCCGTAGTTCAGGACCGAGATTTCCAAAAGTTTTAAAAGAGGAACTTGGACCTGAGTGGAATACTGCTCACCAGTTTCTTCTACCGCCTGCCCCACTACCCTAAACTTGCTCAACCGCTCTGTCAACTTCTTTCTCGCTGTAGCCCGCCATCGAATCCCCACACTAAGATATTATGCCCGTAACTATATCCTATCCTCCCTCGGGATTTTTAGCATAACTAACCACCGTGTCTAATCTGCTCTGATGTTCCTGCATAGAATCTTCAGCGGTTCTCTCCGGACAAACGAAATTCTCCCTCTTTTCCGTTTTCATGTTCCTCCTCGACCCTCACATAGTAACTCTTTGCTTCGCATTCCGCGATTCCGTCTTTCCATCCCTCAACGCTCTCTTTTCTACCGAATCCCCACATTGTTTAACTCCGTGGCTTCAAAAATTCCTTCCATGGACCTCTTTTCCTTTTACACTATTTATACAAATCCTCTCCAAATTGCCCCCTGAACAATTCACCACCGTCCAACCCATACTCCCCCTTCTTATCTTCAAACGCTTTGCTTTCTGTTTGTTTTTTTTATCTATCGAGTTATCTTTAAGCTGTTATTTATTTATGGATAACAACCAATGTAAAAGCCTTTGTGCCGTTTTTGGTGGTGAAATAAATAATAAATGCATAAATCTCCATGATTTCACGAGATATTGAGCGTCAGTCAAGCATCGGTCTAGCGTTGCGTAAACTTGCGCCAAGAACGGGGCAAGACTTGGGAATGAACAATTTTTTACGGTTAAAATTGAAAATAGGCCAACCACTGAATGCATAAAATGTTGACTTTATTAACTGTTTTATAAAAACCACGACGTCTAAAATTTCCTAATTCAAGACATAAAAATTAGAAAATTCGTTGAAACAAATCCGCGTATGCGTACCCCGGTATATCCTATGTAGATCGAATAAAGAACTTTTTTTCTAACAAGCCACTGTAATACTCATTTTTGTAGTTTCATTGAATTTTTTTCTTAATTTATTATAATAAGTCAAAAATTATTATAATCAGTGCAGCATCTCTTGATTTATAAATAGTGAAACTAAAATGTTCATTGATAATTAGGCGGTACGACGTTCGCCGGGTCAGCTAATAATAAATAAAAAAGTATCGCCAGAGATTGATAGTTTCACTCACATCTTTCTTTCATGTTATTAACTTGGAAAGACAACACCTCCTCCAGTTCGGGCATTTCGTCTGATGTGAGGGTGTAGGAAGACAAGTTGACCACCGTTTTTTCCGGGGACTGATTATGTGGCCGGCAGAAGTTGGGGATGAAGGAGAGGGAGGGCAGCGGGGCATGGAATCCTCTGCGGAGGAGGCCGAGGGGTGCTGTTGCCGGAGGGGGTGGAGGAAGATTGAGGAGAAGTGCGAGGTCAGGTGGGTGTAGAGGAGGACTGGCAGATTTGCGATTATTATCGGAAAAGATAACCCTTTTTGCTAAAAAGAATAAGAGGAGGGAAGAGAGTTTTTTCAAGTCTTTTTGACGCCTCATGGTAAGAGACTTCTCATGGCAAGAAAGCACAAAATCCAACGATTTGATCGATTGATTTTTTTTTCTCTTTAATAGGAAAATCCACCAAAATCGTTGGCACATTAATGGCTGATGCCTGGTTTCGCTATTTAGTGGACCCTTTCCGTTTCTATAGCGGTGAGGTGTTTAACCCCGTCCCTTCCCTACCAACCCTATCCCTACCCCAGAGGCGTCTAGGGGCTACTTTACGGGCTCCTATCGCGGCGGCGCCTTTTTCCTCGTTCCTTCCCATCCAAACCCCTCCCCGGGAGCGCGGGCGTATGAGTCTCTGACTTGGATCCCGTGGCCCCGGTGCGTTGTAGCCCTCAGACGACCCACCTTGGTGTCCTAATCTCTCTTAAGAGCAGAAATACATATGTATGTGGTACTTGGTATATAAATTCAAATTCACACAGGTCGACTTAAGCAAATGTACATACATAAATACTAATAGAGGATGAAACAAAGGGATTGGAAGACATATATATATGACGCTGAAACTGCGATGGCGTGGAGATAGAATTATGGGTGAAGTCACATGGAAAGATCTCACCTCGATCGGGAATCGAACCACGGACCTTCTACTTTCCGGGCGGATGCTGGGCGGTGTCTTACTCCGTGATGAAATTATCTCTCTTGGCATATATTTGGTCGTGCTTAGTGGTCGCAGCAGTTGCCATATCGAGGAGAATCTTCACATGAACCCCTCGAGATATCTATTTTGAGCAGCTACAGACGAGACACGGATCAGGCGACTTTTTTTACAAATGAAAATCTATTACGAGAATTAAAATACTGAGAGTCGCTTTTCTGCTTTCTAGACTTCTGTTTGGTACTAAATATAATGTATGTTCCGATTTGAAATGCTCAGACCCAACGAGAAAATTTTTGGCTTAAAATTTCTTTTCTCTATATTTGTCATGAATCAATAGGGAAGTGCACTAGTGTTTCAAATGCACCAAACACATTTTTTAAATTAGAGTTCAGAATAACATAATGTCGTAAAACCACAGTTTAAATCCTAATAGTGAATACTTGATTCGAGATGACCGTCTGAAATATGGAAAAATTCAAAGGCCGCGAAAACGGGTGTCCATGTTGAATATTGGCCGTGACGTCACAAGGCAGTAGCAGAAGGCAGCTTCTACACCGTTTAGTTCTACCACTATTATTGCATAGAAAAATTACAGAATTTGAGGGTATCCGTTTTTTGCTGTCATAAAATATCTTCAGATTATATATGTGGCTGCTTCTCTTTTGAGTAAACGACTTCATCATTGCGTAATATATTAATATTCATTTACGTGTCAACTTCAAGTTTGGAAAGAGTAGTACGAATAGCACATTGAATATTTAATAAATGCACGATGGCATTTATTTTTCGCTGGGTATATTTTGGCACAATGCCGTTTATCATGCCAAAACTTTTTTTGTAAGAACCGAGTCAAACTAATAAACCTATTTCAGACGTTTGCTGCAAGACTTAGGTATTCGTTGCGTATGTATTCACGCCGGCCGGAACGTTCGCCCTTCGCTACTAGAATCATGGGATGCATGGAGAATACATTATATATATATATCCCCACGATGTGTAAAAAAGGCGATTAATTGCTAACCGGCCGACTTTAAAATATTTTATTCGGATATAAACAGCAAACATGCGTATTCTAAAAACTTTGGATCTAATTTTTCATAGGTCTTTAGCCAACTTGCATATAGCTGGCACTTCCCGCCATTGCTGGCGGGAAGTAGCAGCAGCACATTTTCCTCCCCAGTGCTCACTTTCCTCCCACGGCGAATGATAACCAATTGTTATCTCATCACAAGATATGTATATTAACGTCTAATAACAGAAAATTTAAAAAAATCGGCCAAAGTTGATCAATCCCTCTTACCAACTAAAATGGTACTCACCGTAGCCACACCATGCCATAGCCTTGGACCTGCTTTCTTCCAGATATCCACCGAAGTGTTCACTTTTTGCGTCTTCTTGTAAGCGATCGTGCATCCCCACACATAACAAGTTCGAGAATTGCAAATATTTTCCAAAGAAAATCTCACAAATTGATGAATTCCGGAGCTCTGCACACAAGCGTCCGTTGCCTTGCGTTGGAATGTAATGACTAAGCAACCCAGAGAATATTTTTGTCGCGACAAGTGGCAAAAGTGGGGAACTAATAGACGCGGGAGTCGGACCACAGCGCTTTCGGATTACAACGGGTAGCAAGACAACTAACCTGTGTAATGTATTAATCATGATGGGATGTTAGCCTTATTTCCGAGCTAGCTGGTTGTTGCAATGGTTCGCTGTCCAGGATGGGTTCAAGAAAAGATAATCTTGGTTGGGAGAAGGAAAATTCCAACGATTTATAAATGGTATACCAAACTTTGATGTATTTATGGTTACTGAATTTTTGAATAAGGAGGACAGGTTCAACGCTCCATGGAAATGCGAGACGTTAAGGCTAACAAGGGGAGACCGCGTACCTTGCTGCATCTTTTTCAATTAGGGCGTTAGTTACGCTGTAATTAATTAATTTTCATGCGTTACTTTTTACAAGTTATGTATATAAATTCAAAATATCCTCCATCTCCCAATGGGTCGGATGGTGTAGTGGTAGAGTGCACGAGTCAAAGGAAAGCTGTAACCCGAAGGACCGTGGTTCAAGTCTACGTTACGGCATAATTTTTTGTTGCCTTCATTGTGATCATACGGCGTCTAGTTTATCATTAATTATAATTGCAGCAATCATTGACATGAGACAATTTTTTTATCGTCATTATGGCGTTTAGGTATTTTAGCAGTGTCATTACAAACGCCGAGATACGATGACTACAAGGGTTGGTGTGCGCTAAAATATTAATTTTTTCTTTGCTTATACTGACCAACTTCCACATTAAAAATGAAAACCACTCTTGCAAGAGCACATACCATTAAAGGCTCGCGGCAAGCAACAATAGGCGTACAGGCATAATTAATAAGAACACAAAGCGAATATAAAATGCCATATACCTCGAACACTTGTAATTCACATTACTCCAAAGGGAGTTTACTTACTCAGTACATACCTCAGTACCTTGTACTCAGTACCTACCAGTTTACCTCAGTAGCAGTGCTAAAAGAACCATTCTGAAATATAATTTCAACTAACAAATAGGATGAAACAAAAGTTGATAACCCTGGACCGGGCTCGCTGGCGTATAAAATACGTCAATCTTTGAAAACCAAGGATTTCGACATTGTACGTACATTCTGGGCTATAATGGTCTCGTGTATTCTTACAATGTACTTTGACTGCCTATAATGCGAGTTTTCAAAGTTCGAGGTATTGTAGCTAATTTTTTAGATCAGCAAGATGAACCCGTCACCAGTGGAGTACAAATTACGCCGCGCGACCTGCCGTGTACCTTTATATCTGTATCACCTATAAATGTACTAATTTCAACAAATAAAGATTAATTTTAACAAAAATCGTTTGTTATCATATATGCACATATCATGGGCAAAGTACGCATTTTGCTCGGTCGTGTAAAAAAACAGTCGCGCCATAATTCTTTAACCAAACTACTTTCAGTTAATAAATTACGTAGGTCTACGGGGAAGATGCTATATTTTGACTCAACACACTTTCTGATGTGACTGAGGTACCTATTAATTAAATTATTATAATATAAATATCAATTTGATCTTACAATACCTTAAAATGATCTTCAAAACAGAATATCATCGATAGGTAAGAGTCAGGAGCAGCCTTGAACCATTTATTCCGTATAGCTTGTGCTTAAGGCACGCTTTTTTTTCTCCAGGCTTTTGTTTCGACGTCGAGATGAAATTTGGAACAAAAAATCATTTATAATTCTATTTTGAATTCATGTTTTCGGTACTAGACGACATTGTTAGGAAGCAAACTCCACCGATTCCCGGAAACTCTCGCCGCGCTAAAGAAGGCGACGGAATACAGCGATACTCCACTGGTGACTACTGCCTTGTGACGTCACATCTCAATCAAGATGGAGGCACTGTGTTTCAGCGCAACATGAAATTTTCCGACTTTCAAAACGTTTTAAAGTGCATACCCCAGATGCAGAAAATAAAAGTGACTATACTAATGTTTCTTTTTTAGGCTAAACTTTCAAATTCAGCAATAAAAAAAAATTAGTGCACTTCCCTATTTCAACAAAAATATTACAGCCAAATTACTTTAAACCATTCCCACCTCTTAAACAATGGCAATTTGTAATGAAGTTCTGTGCTTCGCTTTCGAATTGTGATTGATATGGACCATCATAAGGATGAGAAAAACTATCTTATGTATTTTTGATGCCTGAGATGACGTTATTAAAGCCAACTACCTTACAGAGTATATGCACATGTAGGGAGTTTTTCAACAGCAATATATAATAAGTGAATAGATAAAAAATTAACTTGGTATATACCACACACCATTTAATAGCCGACCCAGGTTTAATCTACAGCACAGGCATTACCAAGGTCTACACGAACTATTCGTGTGACCAGAATTGACATGCTGAGAATCGATTTTCTCGCGAGGAAGCTATTGTACACAACTGAATATAATATGTGCCACGATTTTAAATGCTTAGGCCCAGCGAGAAAATGTATGCCTTGAAAATTCTCTGATAATGCCGTAAATATCTCTGATGATCGCAAAATTCTCTGATAATAAAGGAAAGCTGGGTCGATTATTAAGGCCGTTTTACGCGGGGCACGACATTGCGCAATCTGACATATGCAAAAAGGCGCATCAAAATTGCATCGAGTAAAGCGGTGAATTGCTAGAAGACATGCAAGAATGCGTGGATTCGAGTCGGAAAAATAGCCCCTGCTCTAATCCGAAGCTCGCATTCTCGAATTTCAACACGTGTTCAGTGCTAACCTGCGAAATGACGTGCTCCCAGTAAACCGGCCTTTAAATATGCTGTGGAATATTCCTAGCCTACTAAGAATGTAGTTCCGCGGAGTCACAATTTCATAAATTCAGTTTAATATATATTAATTCAGATAAAATTTCATCGAATTCCAACTAAATTGACTTCTATATGTGTTTGGTTCGCAGTATAACTTTATAAACTTCAAAATTGCATATTATACATTATACATATTTTTTACACGTATATTATATACACGTGTGTAATGCACTGTCTATAGCCTACGTATTCGTGGAGTTTTATTTTCTTCACAATGAATTTTCAAATACATTCTACCACCAACATCTCAGTGACGATGGAATTAATGGTACAGGATAGTAATGTAAAAACCAAGGGAACAACGAATGTGTATTCGATATTCATCTTTTTAACTCGGCGATGACCGCTGGATGTGTCTTCCGATGGAGGTAGTTCGTAATTTGTCGTAAAAGATCGTTTCTCTTCGTCATCAAGTGATCTCTTGAACTTGATTATCGTTTCTTTCAAAAGCGCCCTAATCGGAGCCGGGTCGCGGTCGATTCTCTTCGGCAGTGCGATCTTTCAGTCTCCGTGTGCTTCCTTGGTGACGACGTCGCTATACACTCCAGCGAGTCTCTCTCTAACTACCAACTCAAGGGCTTCTTAACAAGCCATCGGTGGATGGTTTACGAGACGGAGCTACACACAATTTTGAGGTGATATTCTTAGTACATAACAGTATTGTGTTGTGGAGTACTTCGAAAGCGAAGGTAATTTTAGGACTCACTTTATCAGTTTTTAGGACACACAGTTTTATCTGAAAGAAATCAAGGATAATTAATGCACAGAAATATAGAAAAAATTTCCTACGATTTAACAAAATTGTAAAACTTTTATGAGTGAATCGATATACTTAGGGTTATCGCTAGTGAGGTGATGTAACGAAGTAAAAGTAGTCGAATTACTATTAACGATTTAAAATTGGTAATTTTTACTTGTAATTTTACATTTAAAAAAATACATTTCTTATTGTAATGCACTCCAAAGACCGTGCGATAAATCGTTCAAATTTAGTAATCAACAGTGAACATTTAACTGCAGGTGCGCTAATCGAAAGGCAGTTTCAGAAACATTAATACCTCATCCATAGGGGTAAATTTTTGGTGGAAAATATTTATGAATGCCTAAATTTTCTAAATAAAAAAATTAATTATTATTTTATTCAATGGCATGGAATAATAATAATAATAATGATTGTTTTCATGGTAACACTCCCTGTTTGAGAAAATATTGACAGCGATTGCATCGTGTACGCGGGAGCGAAATTGAAAGTAATTCTACTGATTACTTCTTCAACCAGTAATTTCTTATTGCGATATATTACAAATTTGACGGTGCAGTTGTAATTAAGCCCGATAGCATTTTTTCAGCACTTTTTCCCACCATTATAAATGATAAAGAAATACGCAGCTTAAAATCTGATGTACAAACCATCTGAAAACAACGCGGTATCAACCCGCAGGTGTAGCTTAAAATATAATAAAAATATTCGTCTTTTAGAAAATTGGCGATTATAGTATTATGTTGTATTTCCATGAATTGCGATGACAAAATTTGGCTGTCAGCAGCTATTTATTTATTAATGCCTAAATTGCCTTAATCAATCACTTTAATTATTAATTTATGCAATGACAAAGAATAATGCTGGGTTTCATGTTAGTATTCCCTTATTGAGAAAATAATGACAGGTATTGAAAGTTGTCGTTGTTATTTTTATTGATGTCCGATAAAATCTTAAGAAAGGATATTTACATATACTTTAATAACATTTGAGAGCCAAATAGCCCACGTTTTTCGGCGTATATCAGAAAGGGGTTACGCTTTAAGTTAGGTTTCTGAATAAAGTCCAATAAATCATGCTGCCAAACTGTAACAAAGACGCATTTCGTAATGTGCTTGCGACATTGGATACTGTTTTAATCGGCAAAACCCAAATTTAAAGGGAGCGTAAAACCTTGACGGAGAGCGTAACCCTCGGAAGATAATAATAGCGATTTATTTTGTACGTAAACTGCTTGTAACGCTGCATTTTCACAGATAAGGGTACAAAATGGAATTCGATGAGGCATATATGTACTGAATTATGCCGTTAACACTTAGTGATCATCAGTGATAGATCTCGAAAAATCCGCAGTCATTTTAAATAATCCAGCGCCTTTAATTCGTAAATGAAGTTTTGCGTGTTGTTTAAATTCGAGAATAAGGGACCAGTATTTGCAGCTAGTATGTATATCTTGATTTTTGGGATCGCAAATGCATAAATATAAGTTGTAAAACTGGGGATATCATTGGTTTGAAGCCTATTTTTCCTAAACTTCGCCGCTAATACGCCGCCGCTTCCAGCCGCTAAACGAGCAATTTTTCTTGATGAATTTCCTCCTTATTCATCCTTACCAAAATATATGGTGAAAAATATTTAAGTTCATTATGGCCAAGTTTCACAAACAAAACGGGAATTCGAGAAACAATGCGGTCTATTTTCAGTCGATATCCTGAGGAATTTCTAAGTTAAAACCTTGTCTTGTATCTAGAAATATTTTCGTTTATTTAAATTATACCACTGTCAGTAATCACCGGTATCTCGAACATTAGAATTTTTTCCAAATAGCTACTGAAGAAATTTTTTATATTGCTTTACCGAAGTAATATAAAAAATGCCGTTGTAG
Source organism: Ischnura elegans (assembly GCF_921293095.1). Lineage (NCBI taxonomy): Eukaryota > Metazoa > Arthropoda > Insecta > Odonata > Coenagrionidae > Ischnura > Ischnura elegans. The sequence goes on from NC_060248.1 coordinate 124,372,059, forward strand.
AGAAAAAGAAGAGATATTTGATGCGCAATTTCGCCTAAAATAATATACCTCAGCACCTATTTTTCGGGATATTACCTAGTGTCTGCATTTACTGCGGACTAAATTCGTTCGTTGGCTGAAGGTGGCGCTGCGGTCGGTTTTAGATCTGAAAACTGAAAACTGCAGATTTCGGTGGGTGCATGTTGTATTTATTTGACGTGAATAAGAGCAAACTGCGTATTCAAATATAATACGAATGCACACTCCGTTACGAAGCTCATCGAACACATTCCTTGCCAACGAGTGTAAGCACAGAAATGATGGCAGCGGAAGTTATTTCCTGCTGGATGTGCAGCCAAATCGGTTGGCGTCAAGGACGTTGTGAATATCTAGAGGCGCTGCTTCCGAGTTTTTGGCGTGGTCAAAGTTCCGCCATCTTGGTTTGACAATTTTTGGACTCGGTCTCCGACTGATATTTTGAGGTAGCTAAGTTTTGTTCTGAAAATGAACTAAATTAATTGGAAAATGCTACCATAATCATTAGTATTTCGCCGGTGATTGTCATAGGATTTTTCTCATCATTCGCGATAGTTCTATTAATGTATGAACTCCGTTTCTGTTAGTCACTTTACTGGTGGGGATATTCTTGAAAAAATACTAAATTAATGTATTTGTTAATATCCGTTGTCTATAATAAAATGCAATACCAGTACAAGTGCAGGTAAATGACAAGTATACTCTCATTAAATTTTATTTTCAGCCGAGCTGGTTGTAGAACGCAACCGTGGTGATTGATAATAATATTTCCCTGGGAAAAGGTGTTTTAGTCATAACTTCGCGAAGCCTACCAATGAAGTAAGAAAATAAAAGGTTTGCATTGTGCCTTTCATAGTTTATTTTAATGTATTAACGAGTTGTTACCAAAAATATCACCAAATAGTAAGCATTGACCTTTATGGGATTGTCAATGTTTTGGTCAAAGTGGGCGTGGCTTGTCCTACCCCAAGCACCCCCATTCCGGCCACACTTCGCTCGAAAACAGTGCTGCCCCCTCCAGATATTTACAACCTCCTTGATTAGCGTAAACATAATCTCATTGTAGAGGAGATATTAAAGAATTTTTCAATTAAATATTGTAAAATAATGTTGTAAGTAATGTTCTGATGTTCAAAATTTGTGAATTCATGGATTTTGTGAAAATATTTCTGAGACCTAAGTATGGAATAGGCTTTATTGTAGTGCCTACTAAAGTTTTCATGAAAACATGAAATTCTAACTTTCCTTCGCATTTCTTGCGATATCTATGATTTTCTACAATTTATGTTACATTTCTTGCTAAGTGAGGATAGCATTACAGGCATGTACTTGTATTTGCGAAGTGAGCTTGCATAGGCAACTTGACTCGAGCAGTCGCAAGTCAACTTCCTCAATTAACTTGAATGAAAAATATCAGCGAACAATATAACTTAAAATATTAGAGATGAGTCGATTCCAAATATCGATTCTCGATTTCACCGATTCTCGGGCACGGAATCGGAATCGAGAATCGATCGCCTAAAGTCGATTCCATTTCCATCGGTTCCATATTTTGAAAATAGACTATAAGTTTTGGGCATAAAGTTTACCACACACCTGAGGCATTGTGCACTGTACATAATTAAGTTAACAATTGTCTGAAACAGTGAAAGTATTTATAATATTATTAAAGCTGAGGATACATGGCAATAAAACTAATTCGCTATTTTTAAATGATATACTTTTTGAGCAACTTTATTGCCTTTGTTATTTCATTCCATTCAATTTTAAAATTTTGATGACAGAAATGCTACTCACAAACAACTATCCCCTCTGCTGGTATGAATAAGAGTAGATGGAATCGGAAAAAAAGTGGAATCGACTCATTCCCACTTAATATGTATCACAATGGGGAACATGCACAATTTTTTATAACCAGATGAATCGGAAGACCACTATCTAAAATGGATTTGGTAAAAATTTCACAGGTGACCTGCGGTTTTTTACTGAGATATCACTCTTTAAAAATAATTCTTTCTCGGCAGCCTGAAAACACTGTGTCATGGAGCAATGGACGCGTGACGTCACAGAACGATATCGCTAGAGACCATTGTTTATATTTTGACAAGAAAGTAAGTGGATCAATGATGGAACGGCATTTCGAGTAAATTATTGCTTTTACTTCTTAATTAGTGATTTTCACTAATCTTAATTGATTATTTCATTCAAGCATAACAAGCATAATGGATGTAAACGAGAAAAAAGAGAGAAAGTTTTACAAATCTTGTGTCGTGCCCTGTTGCTCAAATACCTCAAATTCCACGCCGAAGAAGGTTTTCATTAATGTCCCGAAAGATTCGAAGAAGAGATTTAAATGGTTTAGAGCCTGCATAAGAGACGTAAATTCTATCTCGAAATTATCAACAGCTTTCTGTTGTGAGGATCATTTCAGCGTACGTGCCAGTAAGGTTGCAAATATTATTTTTGTGAGTTAAAAAAGATTGAATTGAGCCAAAGGATGCTATTGCCACGTAATATAAATTGAAAAGTTACAAACAATCACATCAAAGGAAAAACTTAATAATGAACGGAAAAAGTGTTATTATATTTCAAGAAAAGTATTATTATAAGATTTTTCTACCGCGTTGATGGAGACTTTCGCGGGGTGGTGCAGCATGCGCAGCAAGGTTTTCGGGTTGACCATGCTGAGCATTTTTCTATCGATTTAAGTACGTGTGCATGGAGCTTTGATACTTGCATTTTTCAATTCATGTATATAAATAATTGAGCACAGGTTCCAGTGGCAATGAAACTGACAAACTATGTGAACTTGAAGCTGAGTCAGAGGATGACCGGCTGAGTAGTTCAGGTATTTCCTCTCAAGTGTCATCAAGTGTTGGGGTTCAAGTACGCACTAATTTCAGGAGCAAACAAACGCAAATAAAGACATGTGTTTCTGATAGGGCGACATCACCAAAAAAATAAAATATGTAAATACCCAGACACCCCCCATTCAAAGTTTGAAGAGAAGGAAAGTCAGTGAAACTTGTGAGGAGTCGAGCTCTGAGGAGGATGTGAGTGAAGAAGATGAGTACAGTTTTTCTGATAATTCATCTAATGACTCAGAAGCTGAATTTCTTAATGAAAATGACTCAGTTGAAAGAAAGGAAGTAGCAATTGCACGAAAAAATTTATTAATAGAAACCCTAAGCTATATATGGGTGTACCTGAAAACTGTTGCTTCATTCTGGGCACTCTTCAGAGAAACACAAATTTACATATGTCCATGATCATGCTAACTCTAAAAAAGATTAGACTTAATGAATGCTTATTCTCTCTGATGACTTTAGCATATCATTCAGCACAGCTAGTAGGGTGTTTCATGATGCTGTTCCAAAAATATCCCAATGTATGAAACAGCTCATTATATGGCCAGCCAAGAAAAAGATATTAGAGTTATTGCCCATACCATTTCGATCAAGGTATAGCCATGTACAATCAATTATTGATTGCTTAGAAGTAGAGATAGAAAAACCATCGGACACTGTAAAACAAGCTCTAACATGGTCGGAATACAAGTCTGCAAATACTCTGAAGTACTTGGTGTCTAGCACACCTGATGGATTAATAAATTACATATCTAAGGGCTTTGGAGGTCGGATATCTGATTCACTGCTTGTAGAGCAATGTGATTACTTTAAATACTTGCCTTCTCATTGTGCTGTGATGGCTGATCGGGGTTTCAAACACATTGATAGCTTTCTTCCCAGACAGCACACATGCTACTGTATACATTAAATATACGTATACGTAGTGTATAACATGCGTATACAGTAGAAGATACACGTATACTGTATACGTATAAAAACCTTCTACCCACCATCTACCAAATGTATATAACGCAGCAAATGTCCTCCTACCACGCATATACAGTATACGTATACAGTATACAAGACATATATATATACAGTATACAAGACGTATATATGTATGAAAGCAGAAAATTACTGCAGAATTCCAGGTTTTCTAGGGAAATTTTACTAAATTCCAGGTCAATCTTACGAGATAAAAGCTATGTATACGAATTTTACAACACTACATTTACTTAATACTTTTAATTAATTCTATAATTATGTATTGTCCTAATTAAAATTCTTACATTTTTAAAAGAAATTATTCACTTATTTTATGAATGCAACACTTGGAATATCAACAAATTTGTCAAAATTGTAAAAGTTATCTAAACAGTGTTTGCACTCATAAAGTGCAATTTAAAATGCAATCAATGCATTTTGAAGCATGCATGTAAGTATATAAAATAGGCCTGAAAATTGGCCTTGCACTGACAAATTTCATGTGAAACGAGTTTGAAATAAAAGATTTTAAATGCAAAGCAGGAGCAAAAATTCATGGATATTTTTAGTGACAAAAAATCATGCATATTTCCAGATTCCTAATCACTAAACACCCTGAGTATATTTTTCTTCATTGAGCAAAATCCTGAATGCAGCTGTTGACATACACTGCCGTATTAAAACTGAAATTAAAGTAGCAAAACGAAAACTAAATCTCTGTTCTGGTGCCAGTGTGAATTTAGTGCAAGCGTGGATAAGTACTAGTACATTCATTTTGTCATTTAGTGTGAGTGACATCTCCAGCATTTCAGAGTGTTTGCGTACATTTGAGAACATCCTGTCTAAGCAGCAGAGAGCGTTCATAAACATAATGTAACATGCTAGTGTGTTTTGCATTGTTCTGTGGGAACACTTACCAGTTTGTTTGAGACTTCTTGCTGACAATAAAGTGAATAGAGAAAAAAATCTGTGAGATTCAGGTCTTACAGGGTCTACAGAGGAAATGGAAAACACATGTGTGCTGTTAAAACAAAATAATTATATTTAACTAAATATTACACATTTTTACTAATATACCACACAATCTCAGAAATACATAAGATATTGAATTCATTAGACACAATAAAGGGGCCAAGCCCGGATGGTAAACCACATTTTGTGCTTAATTATCGTCAAGAGGTTTTAGTGGATCCTCTCACAGTATTATTTAATCAGTCTATTCATCCAATGTAAAAAAACATCTTATCGTATGAGTAAATTCACTAAGCATAGTAAGTTAAAAGTCAATTTAAGAAGTAGTAAGAATTTAGATGTCAAATATAACTAGACAAATATTTTCTGAATATTTTGATGAGTGTTGATAAATAACAAATACCGTTAGAAATGCCTTTATTCAATGTAAACGAAAATAAAGAACAATAGGATCAATATCAATGTTTTTGCCTGATTATCCTTCCTTAAGGTCACAAGAATCCATGAAGAACAAGCTCACTTTTCCTCGTATTTCTTCATCATTGGCAATTTGGAAAAGTCTTCCTTTCTACACCTGTAAATAATATCACATAAAATTTATTAGAATCTATTAGTGATACATCTAATTTGTCTAGTTAAAGTAAGTCATTTTGTTAAAAAGTAATCTCTATTGATGTGATTTTCCCTTAAGCTATATAAATACCAACTATCAACAAAGGATATTTCGAAAAAATTCCCCATCAGTTCTATATGTAAAAAACGATAAGTTATTCACCTTGAATAATCGAAGTACTAAATTGATTTGAGAATTTAATTCTTAATAATTTAAAACCGATTTGTCTAAACCTAAAGAGTGAAATACCCTCTGATCTCCAACAAATATGATTACATTTTAAAGGAAGCAACACTAATGGCACAACAGCCAATTAAAAAAATGTAAATAACTTTAAATGACTTAATAAATAGTAAAGTCGAGAAATGTTTGTTCACATTCCTCCCACACTACGGTGATTATATGCGTCAAGCACATAAATAAATTAAAGTTTACGCAAATGCAAAGTTTTTCAATCAATAGAAGATGGATCCCTCAGTCTCAGAAAGTGTGAGAAGGTTGAAAATATTAAGAATTTGCGTCATTTAAGAAAGAAAAATGTGGCAATGGCAACACTTCTACTTACCCAGATTGTGATGAAGGAAGCAAAAGTAGCACTTGAGCGGTTGATAAACTTTCATTGGACAAGTTTCGCAAACAGCAAACACAACACTACAAAAGTTAAGTTATAACGGTAATTGATTGCCTAGGTGCAGGTGAAACAAGTAAATGAAGAACTTAAGAGGCTGATAAACTTCGGCAGGATCAATTTCGCAAACGACGAACACAACACAGTGAACGCAACATTATTCGCGTGGTCTTTGATTGTGAAAGCGGTTATGGACGCATTTACGTTTTCATATGTTTATATCTGTGGAAATCGACAACTGGTGGAATCGACTATCGACGGAATCCACTATCGATAGGTCGAAATCACGGGCGGGAGTCCAAATCTTGGCATTCAAAAAAATTAAGTTTCGCGTTATGACTCGAGGAATAAATTCCACTGAAAAATATCTTTTTTGTTTCATCGCCTCAGTAGATAAAAAAGCACGATTGAAATCACATTTCGAAGAGCATTTTTCTTTATGAAAAGAGGGACTTTTCATGGCAGGATTTTTTACATCTTAAGGCAGTTCATTGATTTTTTAAATTAATCTGGATTTCTTAATAACCCAGGCGGACGGCGTTCTTGGGTGTTCCGAACAGAAATGATAAAACACTCTCCAGTACCGTTATCAGCCTCCTTCATTTTTGCCAGGGCTGCCTGAAGCCAACCGGGGAAAATAAATTCACTGATGAATCAGTTTAAAGATATTAAATGAGACGACGTCTTTATCCAATGAAACCAGAAGGAGAATAAGAAGAGAGTAGCGGCTCGAGCCGATACCTTTACAAAGAATGAAGATACATGTACAAACGTAATTATTTGCTTTGCCAACCTCGCTGCCGTGAATGACACCTGCCCTTTGCGAACAGGTCCCACTCCATGTTTTCAGGGAAGAGTTAGCTGGTAAGGTTTTCCAACTAAATTCCAACAGTGTTTTTCACGTGACACCATCACGTGGACTACCATTCGTCTGGCTCCTACCCTTCCACATAGTTGGCGTGAGTGGCCCTTCCTGAGGTAATTTAGATTTATTCCTGTCAGTGTAGCTCTTGGGGTCATAGGAGCACGCAAGTAACGGAAAGGTTTTAGCCCATTGGAAAGGACGCTGTGTATACTGAAGGCTACATATGGAAATAGTATACGGACAGAGTAACCTTTAAAGGACACTAATTTTTTACTAATGGCTACACAGTAGCGGATACAGAAAAAAACTCTAGAGGGGGGCGTAAAAGATATCTTGACCAACCTTTACTTTTATCCTAAAAAAATAATCAAGTCACATGCAAAGTTTAAGAAAGTGTTATTTGAACTGATTATACGCACATAAAATACAAAGCCATCTTATGACATAAAAAAGTTAAAATTGTAGTCCTGCAATGTTTGGTTATGCGGGCGGCCAGGAAAGGGTTGGGGGGCGCGCCTCCCATATGCATCCGCCACTGAGATTACATATGGAAACAGTATATGAAAGGTATACGTATACCTCTCAGATACTGTTTCCATATGTAGCACATACGTATACAGTATATTAAAGGTATACAGATACCTTTCGTATACTGTATACGTATACGCTTCAGGATACTGTTTATGTATACCTAGAATCTAAAACATGTATACAGATTCTCAAGGAAACAGTATACACCTGGTATACTTACGGTATACGTATACCGTTACCAGTGTGCTGTCTGGGCTTGGAACAAAAGGCTGCACATTAATTCCACCCCCCAGTGTTAAGTCTGAAGTTAAGAGCACCAAAAAGGAAGTAATGGAGACGAAAATATTGCCAGCTTGAGGATTCATGTTGAACGTATTATCAGACGCATTAGGGAATTTAAAATGTTAGTTCCTCATGCCTGTATAGATCACAATCTTATTACCTTGATGGATGATGTGATTATTATATCTTGTGGCTTAATTAATCTTCAGGCTCCATTAATAAAGTAGCATACTTGAAAAAATGCCGACAATGAAAGGGAGTGCAAAATAAATTTATTACAAAAATATAACAAGAAGCATATGGGGCCAGTTCTGGGGTACCTAAAAAAACTAATCATGTTTACAACTGTTGAAAAGAATAGAAAAAATATTTTTCTCCCAAAACCTTTTGGCGGCAGCCTCAACATTCGTTACAAAATCATGGTCATACTCAATCCATAGACAAGAAATATTCTTTGCCTTCTCAAAATCAGGAGCAGCAACACAAAGTGCCGCTCCTTTTTTCTTTTTTTCAGAGATAGTGTCATATTATGAGACACATTTAGTTTGCTATATGCCGAATCGTATTTTTGATGAGTGAAGATGTTGTAATAATTCAGAATTATTAGGCATTAATCATACCTGAAACATATTTGTACATTAGTCTATTATTTCATTACTTATATTCTAACAACTATGGAGCTGATATAAGAGAACTAGTTTATTTTATTTCAAAAAGTAGTATTTATAAACAGAATACAATGTTAAAACTTAAAATTTTTCCTATGCATTAAATAGCTTGCTTACCTGCTTGCTTTCACTCCACGCATCTCGGCGGCGACGAAAGAATCACTGTGTTTAAGGAAGGCGGCCACCATAAAGGAGTCAACCATAGGTAAATTGTCTGACTGCGCATTCTTAAATCCCACTTCAGTCATTTTGTCAATCAGTTTTCTTTTCACCTCATTCCTCCAACAATCCCCTTCTTTTTCCATCAACAACTCCCTAACGACATTAAAGGTCTTTATTCATTGAATAACAGCAGTATTTAGACATCGAATTTTACGGAGAACTGAGGCCACTGACAAGGGGAATACACGACCTTCGCATCGCCGATCGAGCTCAAATTTTGCGAATCGGTAGTTTATGGGTACAAATGTAATATGCCGAAGCGAGACGACGCACTTCTCGTAATATTCCGAGAAAAAAGCAATTAAAAATCGTTAAAAATTAATGTAAGCTATATAATCTGTTTTGAAAGCCCATGTTAAACAATAGGGCGGCAGCCCAGTGGATACGGTGTCCGACTGTGGAGGTGAAGGTAGCGAGTTCGATGCTCGCTCAGGGAACTTTTTTTCGTGTTAATTTTTAAGAATTTTATTGTTTGAATTTTTAAAGTTCGTTTTCTTATCTTCGTTACTACTATGGAATATATTTTTAAAAGAGTTTTTTAAAATATTTAAATCAGGAATGGATCAGCTTGGGATTAGGAACTGAGGATGAAGGGTGGATAGAAACCCGGCGTCGCCTGCTCTTAACGAAAGGCGCCAAGGGGACCACGGCTTAACGTCCCATCCGACGGACGGTGTTCTGCACAACTAGTGCAATCCACATTACACGCAGGGATTGAATTTAGGAATGCCCCTTAATTCTTTACCGAGATTTGGATGTGGAAGGCCAGTACACTGCCTCACCACTCCAGTTAATCCTTTATTTGCAATTTTCAGGATGGAACTCATCATAAAGACATGCAAAGCAAAGTAATTTGCGGCACCACGAACAAGTAGAAAAGGCGTTTTTTCCACAACTGCAACGACTGTCCATAATTTTTGAAGGAAAACACATGTCATTTACATTTACGAAAAATAGTCTCGTGCCAGCGATCTTCGAAGCAAAAATGCATGTTCAATAATTTTCCCGGAAACATATAATGTTATGTGGGTACTTGATTAACCTGTAATAGAAGAATCGAATAATTGGGGAAAGTTTTGCAAATTTTTTCCCTTTTTCGCGGCCGACGGGCATGAGCGGAAAGGGGTGATGTATGTGCATTTATGACCGGAATCACTTTTGTATGTGTTTGGTTTGTTTTCTGTTTTTGAGTTTATTTGTTGTGTTTTATTTGTCTGTGAGCATGTTTGTTTTTGTTTTGATTTTTTTTGCTGATTTGATACTATGGTGAGGAGAGATAAACAGTAGATTGTTAGGCAGAGAGCCATCTTGGAGTGAATGTACATAAGATACAGTGTGTTAAGTGATATTTTCCTTTGGTTTAATCGCTTTGATACGTTAGTGGTACACACTTCTTTTGAACATAGAGACTCTATCCTTGGATATTCCTACGGATGAGTTAACGTGTGCGTAGCAGTATTGCTGGGAACTGCTTATCGATAAAAATTATATTAGCTGCGAACCACGCGTTCAACATTCCGATAGATCAGCCTTTTCTGCTTGTTCGTGGTGCCGCAAATTACTTTGCTTTGCATGTCTTTATGATGAGTTCCATCCTGAAAATTGCAAATAAAGGATTAACTGGAGTGGTGAGGCAGTGTACTGGCCTTCCACATCCAAATCTCGGTAAAGAATTAAGGGGCATTCCTAAATTCAATCCCTGCGTGTAATGTGGATTGCACTAGTTGTGCAGAACACCGTCCGTCGGATGGGACGTTAAGCCGTGGTCCCCTTGGCGCCTTTCGTTAAGAGCAGGCGACGCCGGGTTTCTATCCACCCTTCATCCTCAGTTCCTAATCCCAAGCTGATCCATTCCTGATTTAAATATTTTAAAAAACTCTTTTAAAAATATATTCCATAGTAGTAACGAAGATAAGAAAACGAACTTTAAAAATTCAAACAATAAAATTCTTAAAAATTAACACGAAAAAAAGTTCCCTGAGCGAGCATCGATCTCGCTACCTTCACCTCCACAGTCGGACACCGTATCCACTGGGCTGCCGCCCTATTGTTTAACATGGGCTTTCAAAACAGATTATATAGCTTACTTTAATTTTTAACGATTTTTAATTGCTTTTTTCTCGGAATATTACGAGAAGTGCGTCGTCTCGATTCGGCATATTACATTTGTACCCATAAACTACCGATTCGCAAAATTTGAGCTCGATCGGCGATGCCCTTGTGAGACTGAATATTGTTCGGTGACGTCAAGCCAATGAGAAAGCGTTCCGGGTCACGTGACTTTCGTCGATTTTTTTTAGAATTTCATTAGCATTTTACAGCATTTGTGATTGACGTAGACAACTTTGGTATATATATTCGGATTGGTGAGAAAATTCTCTATAAGATAGGCTACAATAACGGGAGATACAAAGTTCATGCATGTTCCCCATTATGCCCTACCCCTCCTCCCTAAGCCATGCAAAGCGCTAACTCTCAAAATCTCCAAATTTCACTTTGCTGGCGGCGGAACCGAATGTGTCCACTCGAGTCCCCCGAGTCAACTGAGTGTGGCTGTGCTCGCCCACTTTCGAGTCGACGATCGACGGACGACAATGAACGGATTCGGACGACTTGGCAGCCTCTTGGGTGTTTGCTTAGCTCAAATCTGTAACACGTTGGAGGAGCTGCGAAATGTGACGAATGATTTCTCGAGTGAACATGACTGTTCTCGACAATAGGGAAGTTTCCTTCATCAAAGAAAACGAAAGACATTGATTGCGATTCGTTACCCACCATTAGAATATTCATAATATACAAATTATTTAGATTTAGAAATCCCAGTTTAGACGAATGGCAATGGTCCATTTTAACCGAATTTGAAAAAAGGCAAGATTGGCGCCCATGCGATGCCACTCCACGTGACGTCACAGGGACCTAGTATCTATACGAGTAGATAGGAGTTATACATCGTCTGAGATTACCAATGCATGCATGAGGCACAGAGCTCAGGAAAACATTCCTTAATAATCACCTATTAAAACTGCCTATGGTGGGAAAGTTTCCTGCGTTTGATAAGGTATTAATAATCCTTATTTAAGCCAAGCGCTACCTTCTAGCAGGGTACTCTGCTACCTGCTAGCAGCCTGCATCGCAGTGGCTCACATATCCTCGTCCCAAGGTCATCTCAATCGGCGGCAGGGGGAACCAGAATGTCGTCACACGGACTTTTCCCAGCATTCATACTTAGCCGTCGCGTTTTCGCGCTCTTGAAACTTTTCACTTTTCATTTAATCGCGAAAAATAGATATCGTCATTTTAAAATCTAAAAGCGTGAAATACGTACTCCAGGAGTAATAATCTTTCGATATCGGCAATTAAAAAATTATAGGAAACCATCCTATTCGTCGTTGAGCATAGCCGTATTCGGCCACAGATTTCCGATTTCTCCGCCAGATCGCGGGCTCTTCGCCCGTTTTTCCGTCAAAAGCGTGGAATGGAAAATGACTATCAGTAGCAGCCGATTGAGGTTGAGTACTGAAGCGGTTTTGAAGACATGATTGATTTCTTTTTTATTCCCACAGAGAGGATTTACTTTTGTTGGAGGGATCATTTAACGACCGACTGAAATTATCCAGGAGATGAATTTGCTTGTGGTGGCAGCTCTGGCTTGGGCTATCGGCCTACCCCAGTTCGGGACGCGCAGTACCATTTTGGCGGCCGCTGAGGATCCGAACAGTTTAACCGAAGACTACCCGATAAAACTGGACGCATCCTACAACACTGATTTTGGTATGATCTAATTATTATTCTTTCTGTCTAATTTGTTGATTGCATCATTTTATAATACTTTCTCTTGAAAAATTATGCTTGGTTTGTACAGTTTTTTCTCTTTCCTGATTCGTTATTGCTGGTAATTTTACTTTTATCCCCAAAGCGGCGATAGAACCAAACACTCGAATGATCACTGCTTTTAACTTGGCTTACCCTGACCCAGGTTTCGACGGGTTACCGTTATTTTTAAGGTGACTAACGCTAGCAAAGCACCCGCACATACATATTTGTCTCAATTAGGCTAAAGGAAATTTCTTGGTGTTATGAAAAAAGGACACTGAGGGATCTTGCTATGCTTCATCTGCGTCTAAATACTACCCCGAAAACGTATAGTCCTATCCTGCATGTCTTTGAAATTTTTAAAAGAGAAATAAGATTTTCTTTATCTAGTAAAGCTGCAAAGGAACAATTAACCTGTGTCGACAGGATTTATGCATGTTACCTACCTGTCTTCTCTTTCCAGTTTTTTATTATTGAGTATTTCTTTGCAGCGATTTAAATAATGTACTTCATAAGCGTGGTAGCCTATTGGGTTAGCCCTTTCGGCTGTTGATCGAGGGTTCCCGGGTTCAAATCCCAGGTGAAGCCTTCAGACACCCCCAAACGAAAATCCTCTAAAATGCGAGTTGGCTCAGGAAAAGGAACTGGCCTGTTTCGGCGTGAGCTCTACCCTAATCTATCCAAACCAACCTTTGGATCGAATCACTGAGTCAGGGGCGGTCTGGCCAGGTCGGCTGGTTGGCTATCTATCGTCGAGGGCTCGGAGCGCAAGGGGCCCCCCGCAACGCTCGCGTTTATGAAAAATGCAATTAATAAAGAATCACACTACTTGAGCCAAAGTGTTTTTTTGAAATTATAAAATTCCTTTTAGTTTTAAGTTTAAATTTAAAAAGTTTTAAATAAAAAACGCTAACTTTAATTTTTTTAACAAATTTGCTTTATTTACAACATAGTTTTAAAAGGTTATATAAAAGTGGTCAATAGAATGCAGAGAACCTGATTCTCTTTTGAAAAGATTATTCGAAAAAGCTTATGTTACAGGTTTTTTAGATTTGTACGAGGGTGGTTTGATAAGTTTTTAAGACTTTTTGAATCAAATATATTTTTTCGGCAAAAAAGTTTTGTACTCCTATACATAGACTCCTTTTAGCTAGATACATCTTGTTCAACGTATTTACATTTTTTAAATTTCTTCTTAATTATAGCATTTACCAAAGCCCTCAAAATAGGCGTTCCTTTCAGTGATAATCTTCGTCTAATGGTTCGACTCAAACCTCTTACCGCCTAGCATTTCTTCATATTAGGAAACAGGAAGTAGTCGCAGGGGCTTAAATCTGGAGAATATGCTGGGTGGATTTTCAGTTCGTAGCCTAATTTATGGATTTTTACCATGTCCACTAAACACGTGTGCACCCTTGCATCGTCTTGACGGCACAGTATTTTTTTCTCCTTCAAATGTGGTCGTTTTTCCTTCAAATCATTAAAGAATTCGTCCAAAAGCTCTGGATAATATTTGCAGGTGATCTTTGAATCTAAAATAATAATGAATGTGAATGACACCGCGTGCACCCCAAAAGCTGTGGTCATGACCTTTTTGGCCGAAAGACCCGCATTGGCCTTCTTCGGTGTATGTTCACCCGCTGAAACCGATTGCCTTGATTATTCTTTGGTCTCTGCTGTATCGCGATGGTTTATGTTTTGTCCAGTGTCCACGGCCACGAAACGGCGAAAACGTTTGTTCGGATTGCACCTGAACATCTCTAAGCACTCCTTTGAAGTGTACATACGGTTGTGCTTAGGCTCAATGTAGGCAATTGCGGCACCCTTCGCTAGGATAGCTTTTTTTACGTCCAAATATTCATGTAAAATGTGATGTAGGCACTCATTTTAGATGCCTACGGCATCGTTTATCTCTTTCACTATCATTCTGCGATCGTCCAGGATTATTCCATGGATTTTATCGACGATTTCTGGCGTCACGACCTATATCGGGCGTCCTGAACGTTCGACGTCACCTGTGCTGGTATGGGCAGAAAGAAATTCAATAAACCACTTCTTCATCATTTTAATTGATGGCGCAGAGTTTCCATTGTATTTATCAAGTCTTTTCTTGGTTTCGGCGACAATTTTTTTTACCAAAAAATAATGTTTAGTTAGTGCACAAAATTCACTTTTATCGATTATCTTTAAAATTCACAAGGTTGTATGCTTTAAATGGCTGTCAAGCGCAAACTAAACGACTGAACTAGCTCAAAATTTCGCAGCTGTGTACTAATAGATGGAAATTCACGGGAGTATTGCTGTATTTATAGTTACAAACCGGGAAATTCAAAAAGTCACGGACTGATCAAACGACCAACGTATTATAAAATTTCATAAGCTGTAAAATTTTCACGTTTTACAGTGTTTTTTTCTGACGAAATCCGGGGAAGGCCCCATCATGAGCCCCAGCCGAGGCCCCAATTCATCCCACATTGCCTCTGCACTAAGTATTAAGCGTTTACAGCATAATATAAACTGTTGTAATAGATTTATATTTGACTTACAAATAGATGAACATGTGTCAAAATATTTAGCTGACTTAATTTGTTACCTCTCGTTTCCCGAAGTAATACTTTCTTGGGTCTTTCCTTTTCACACTCTTCAATGATCGTTATCCTGCCTACGCCTATCATCTATTTACCCCCACGAAAAGACTTCCCGATCAGACCCTACCTTCCTACCCGTGTTAACATCTAATTCAATTCTTTCCCAACCGCTTCTTTTAAGTCTTGGAATTCGCTACCCACCCATATGATTCTCCTCCACCCTTCCAATGATTCTTCTTCCGTCCTCTCGAAACCAAATGATTTTGCTGCTTTGAACCCCAGAAATAAAGGTGCGTAACTTGGCTTTATGTTCAGCCATAAGTACACTTCTGTATTTATCATTATGATGTGAATTGACTTTGCTTTCTTGTGTGTGTATTCTTTTTGTTGAGCTAGACATGCCATTCATATAATATTTTACTCCGTTGTTCACCCCAGAGCACAAATAAAGGTTTAATTTACTCAAGCCGCCTAAATTAGAGAGTGGTGGGGGCTGTTAGGACCGCAGCCGTCAGTAAAAAAATAAGAACCACATGCATACGTTTACGTATCCCTCATTGCCCTTTCCTGGATGCCATTTATCTAATAATTATAATTTCGCGGTATAGAGCAGTTGGCCTTCCTCATTTCGATCCATTTTACTCCAATATTAATTAGCAACATTAAAGGATCGATGGCGGTTAAACTATCGAAAGGGCTTAATCGATGATTTGCGGCGTTCGTCTATTTTTAGTCTATAATTTCGATATAGATTATTGAGTCAGATCTTTGGGTAGAGGCAATTTTTACACAATGCAACTAAGTTTTCTATAAATTTTACAATATTTCCGAAGTAATAAAAAATATACCCGTGATATTTTCCGAGACCTCACCCATTGCAATGGGGGAGATTGGTTGAGACTCCACTCTACCTTACAAATGCCTTAAGTGATTAATGGTCCCCTCCACATCATGGGTAATTAACTCCCAGCACGTCGATCCATGAAAGGCGAAGCGTTCAGAAGTATTATGCATGACAGTTTCCATAGCGATTGATTATTTAATATTGTTCTTATTGTGTTTGTTAGGAAGGCATAAATCCACATAATCTCTATAGTCTCAGGCTCAACTTTGTGGAAGTTTATTCTAACAAATGAAAACTATGTATTTATCCACCAATTTATTCTCGCACTACAACTAGTTTCGACGCAGCGGCATCATCATCAGGTACAAGGGTTGCAAGCATAAAATACGTTCTTATATATATACGTTTCAAACTAGGAGGAGGGGAAGGATTATGGGTTGCTGGTTTTCCGTTGGTTACACGGTACATTAGAATGTACAAGAATCTGTACATTTTTCTGAATGGTTTTCTGAACAGATTCTTGTACATTCTCATGGACAAGATCCACGAGTAGGTGGTTACACGGTACATTTTTTCGGACATTTTTTCGTACATTTTTAAATGCGCAACAAATTATTTCAACTTCAAATATAAACCAATGATGAACATGCAAACATTTTTAAAAGTACTGGAATAATAAGATCCTTACCTCAAATGTACTTGCCGAAAATTTCGCGGATGAATAATGTTTTATAGCTGACAAGGAGACTTTGCCTAACCGATGTCAAGAAAGAAGATGAAACCTTTTTTATTTGAAAGTGGACACTTAGATAGGAATACAGTTGAAGGGTTTTGTCCAAATACGCCCGGGTTTGAGAGAAAAAATCATTTAAAAATTGAAAAATATGGTCACGCTGAATTTAATATTAAAAATTTCGCTTATTGCTTGAGAGCGATTTGGCCGAGTGGTAGCGTACCGCACTGCTGAAGTGAAAGTCCAGGGTTCGAGACTCGGTGAGAGTAAATTTTTTCCAGTCTGCCACCTCCTCCATTTTTTGTAATCCGTTCCATCCTCTTCTAATTTGTTCATTTAGGACGTTTAACATTTTTTTTTACTGTTGTTTGAGAATAAGCCCTAAACTGACATTTTTGTCGCTAGCTAACCCTTTCTTCGAAATATTCTTTCCGTGCCAAGATTCATGAAAGCAGGAGTGGTAAAACTGTGGTGCTGGCTTCGAAGTGAAGGGAACTCATTTCCAAAGCAAAAGATTTTAAACATATTGTCTCCGGAGAGTCTCCTAGGTTCCTGCTGTTGTAGTATTTAGAATATACAACAATTTTCACTCGTCTACCTGTATGATCAATTTGGAGTATTCCAAGTGCTAAACGTCGCTATTGCTCTTCTGACTGTTGTTGCTCTCCTGTAGTCTATTTTTTTACCTTGGTAATCGTCAGGAAATGCCCTTATAACTTAATTTATTTTGCTGAATAACTTTTGCCGCATGTATTTTGTTGCCGAGAACCTATTCAAGCGAATTCGATTTACCGGAGATATTGAGTTAAAAGTTAAAAGGCTAAAATGTTTGCGTATAATAGGATTTTGGAAAGGAAGAAAGAAATTTTGTCCTCAACACCTGAATAGTTGAAGGGCTGGTCGATTAGAACGAAGTTTTTTCAACACATAGTAACCTGGATAGGAGGTTGAAGTACCATCTATATTTTTCGTTGGAATAGTAAGCCATTTTTGGGCACCCTGCCGACCATTATTCCCTACTCCTCTTGCCCTAACCGATCGATGTGCGAGATATGCTTTCCTCCCACAAACTTACTCTCCTCTCAATGTCAGAGTCCTTATTTCCGCGTAGTTAGGTGCCTAGAGATTTTAAACAAGCTGTACAAGCTGGGGAAATTGTCGTTACATGTGAACTTTTAATTACCTGGAATATACTACTCGGCCAACTTAAAATTGGTTCATGGCCTGTACCTGTTGAGGTCGATGTCCATATGATAGTACTGTTTTTAGTTTGGCTTGTCGGCTCGTCCCTTCCCTTTTCTTTTTTCGTGGCCTCGCCAGACTCCCATTTTCCTACACTTCTTTTGCTTTTTCCCGTAGCACAATATTATTCGGTTTTCTCTTGCTTTCATTAGATCTTATGCTCACGAGAAATCTCTGTCGCGTAAAGGACCATGGGTTGGAGGAAATACCTCCATAATATAAAGCAAAAATATATAAAATTGAATAATTTGCAATGCCATTGCCTTCTCCAATTTTTCATTATTTATTTATTACTTCGCCTCTTTACAGTAATTTGGATGATAATTGTAATAAAACAAGAAAAGCAAGTAATTGAAAAGTACCATGCTCTTTCTATAAAACTGCTACCTGAGCATTTTCCATTGTGTTTCTTTATATCTTCAAGGAAACATAATCCCCTTAACATTTTTAAACAATTTAATTCTCTACTAGCTTCGAGGAATATCATGCATACCTTAGCATATCATTGAACGCTGGTTAGGACAACTGATGATGCACGATTGAATAGATTTTTATTCCATCCTCATGTGAGAATATCTCTCTTTTCCCTTGAAGGAGGAAGGTGCAGTTCTGGTTTCGTGCGATAAACTGCTTTACTTTCCTGTAAAAATAAACATAGCACGGTTGGCTTACGGATGTGCACTTCGGTGGTATAGTTTTTACGCTGTATATCGGTTCTCCTTCCTCGTCGATAAATAGTTCATCATAAATGGCACTATATTTTTGTCCCCCAAAAATAAATAAGCAATTAAAATGTATTGTTTTTAACACATGGCCGGAGAATATTTTTTTTTAATTTGAAATACAACCCAGTCGTAAGTTTTCCAGATTTAGAATACATAACAGAAACATTTAAAAATCACTCTCCAGTTTCTTCCCTCACTTGCGGACCAAAATCACCTCCAGGTTCTGATAAGCACAATAAAAACTTTAGGAAGCAGCTTTCCTGCGCTGTATATGAGTGTATTACTTTGATCACGCTCCCAAGAGCAACCTGAACAATATTCTCCCTTTCTTGATCGCGTTCTCTTTATATCCTCCTCTACGGACACCCGGTCTGATCTGTATTAATTACGAAATCCATTACATTTGGAGATTGGGCTTTTTGTTTGCTTCTGAAACGTCATTGCCGATTGCAATATTTCTTCAGCACACGCTTGCTCGCCCGCTGATACGTATTTTGTTAATTTACGTTGCACGATTGAGTTTCTCTTCTTAAAAGATGCAACCCATGAAGCACCAGCAGGGAATTCAAATCCGGGAGATATGTGCTGAAATCACGCATAAATAGCTATTCTTGTAAAGTGCGAGTCATCAGCGGCTCATTGCTGTTCCTGGGTTCGACAAAGTGATCGTATACCCATCTGTAGATCATTTCAAGCTTGTCGAATTTCGTTCCCCCTTTTTTATCTCTTTCTCCCGTATGTAACCGGGGAAACTCTCCGGAGACAATATGTTTAAAATCTTTTGCTTTGGAAATGAGTACCCTTCACTTCGAAGCCAGCACCACAGTTTTACCACTCCTGCTTTCATGAATCTTGGCACGGAAAGAATATTTCGAAGAAAGGGTTAGCTAGCGACAAAAATGTCAGTTTAGGGCTTATTCTCAAACAACAGTAAAAAAAATGTTAAACGTCCTAAATGAACAAATTAGAAGAGGATGGAACGGATTACAAAAAATGGAGGAGGTGGCAGACTGGAAAAAATTTACTCTCACCGAGTCTCGAACCCTTGACTTTCACTTCAGCAGTGCGGTACGCTACCACTCGGCCAAATCGCTCTCAAGCAATAAGCGAAATTTTTAATATTAAATTCAGCGTGACCATATTTTTCAATTTTTAAATGATTTTTTCTCTCAAACCCGGGCGTATTTGGACAAAACCCTTCAACTGTATTCCTATCTAAGTGTCCACTTTCAAATAAAAAAGGTTTCATCTTCTTTCTTGACATCGGTTAGGCAAAGTCTCCTTGTGAGATATGAGTCTTTAAAAATAATCTTCATCGACTGCTTGAAAACACGTGACGGAGCGTGCGCGCGTTACATCGCGGCCTGGAATCCACTGATGACAGACTGAGGAAGTGGATAGAAAAACTGTCTATGTAGGGACTCAAACGCAAATTTGGCGATTATAATTGCTGCTTTAACGTCAAACTTCGGATTGTGAATATATTGGGTTGCCAAGGCGTTGTTGAAATAAATAAAGGCGATTGTTTGGGGGGCTTTGGAAAGATTTAATTAAAATAAGTTGATTGCAGATTGTGATCTACGTTACACATCTACATCATTTGCTTAATGCAGTAAGTATATTTCAGCATGGACCTTCAAAAGAAAAACGTGTGAAAACCATATAAATCGTGTTTCCCATAAAACCATATAAAGTGCCCCGACGTCTAGTACCTCTATTTACTCGCCGGAGAAGTTTTTTGCTTGTGTTCGAAGGGAAAAATAGGAGGAATAAGTGGTTGATGATCCACAGAATGGAGTCAAATACATTATCTATATTGTCAACGGGATATCCTCAACGTAAGTACACTCTTAAATCAGGGTTACCGCAGGATATTATCAAGTTACTTATTTCACTTTGTAAACAACTCTATAAATGTACCTATCATTCTACCCATTGTAGGATCAAATTATAAGGAAAGTGGCTGTTTACGAGAATAAATACTGATTACGATTAAACCACGGTGAAAAATAAGGAATGTAATGGGCGGCCGGCCTCTCGTCACAAGGAGCCCCTAACAAGGAATATTCACGAAGTGTCTTTCGCCGATATCGTTAAAATTTTGTTGGACAGTAGTGTTCCATAATAAAAGCACATTTTCAAAATTTCTCGTGCCCTTAAGCCTTGTGATATAATAAACAGGACATAATAAAGGCAGTTGAATTTTAGACTTGAAAGCGAGTGTGTCGTGATTTCTCTCCATCCTTCTCCTGTGAATCGGCGCACGCTACAGGAATATACGAGAAATATGAGGCTTTTGGCAAGGTAAATTCAATATTTATTACTGCGATGCCCATAACGTTCGCTGCATGTCAACGCAACACCTAAAATTTCGACTCGTTTTGCAGTCGGCCTCGATTCAAAAACAGGAACTTGAGTAAATACAGCGTAAATAGTACTTGAATCTTATTTCTTTGCCTATCACACGCTTTTTTATGACCTTTATACGATCATTTGAATCTCAATCTTGGACAGTTCTCGCGGTTCATACATTCAGCGCCTTTCCATCTGATCCTTCCTTTTACCCATCCCCTTTTCTTGTGTTCCATTCTTTCGCTACCCATATCCAATCAGTGAGATATCCAAGTCAAGCAAGATCATTTCAAATCCAAATAACTATCGGGGCCGTACGTAAACAAAGAAGTCGCCTATACAAGCCAGATGAAATGAATGTGTCGCTTTCGTAGTCTGCCACCAGGTGACTCTGAGTTCAAATTGTATGATTGTCTGAGCGAAATTAGAGCAGGCGTTCAGAAATTCATACATTCTTACATTTTGCGTGGTTACACGGTGCATTTTCGCGATCATTCTGAGATTCAGACATTCTCACATTTTCTTGTACATTCTCATGTACCGTGTAACCAGGCCTTTATAAAAGGCAATCTTGAAAAGGTTTTTGGGAAACAGGTGGCTTACTTTCTGTGACAAAAAACCGTAGTAAGGTGATTTACACCACTTAAATTTATCGTCCTTTGATTCCATTGGACTGAAAAATATATTTTGTGCTCTCAGAGAGCGTTTTCTTATGAGCATTTTATCCACAAGTGTTCTGTTCTACCCATTCGCTAGTGCTTTAATCGTTTCCAATTCCTTATTAAAGTTTTCTTAGGAGAGGGGGAAATTCAGAAGTCTATTAAGCAAGAAGTGGAATGTCGATAACTTTTGGGAAATGTGATGGCGGGAGTCGGAGGGGATTAAATGTTCCGTGGTGGTGGTTATTCTAAAAATTGCAAATTCAAAACACTTAGTACTTTTGGAAACATTCACTTCAAGGAAATTCAATTTACCACTAGCTTCTTTTTCACATGTAGATGTGTGGTACCGCGAGAATAAATTGGTGGATAAATACATAGTTTTCTTTTCGTTCGTTAGTATAAATCCATATTTGATTATTTATCAGTATGCTAGATCCTTAACCGATGAATGAACGTAACATGTGCGACGTCTTACCTGCCAAATCTAATAATCTCGGGGCGCCAAGTCTCAAAGACCACCAAAAATTTGGATTAAGGCCGCCGACGAATGCCAGGATTCGAGATAGGTGACTTGGGACAAAAGAAAAAACAGGATCCCCACAAATACTTTGCTGCTCTTGGATCTCGGACTTTTTTATGTGCCAAACGCACTTTACGCCGTTACTCATGGTATCTTGTTTCTCTGAAAAGATAGTCATCAATTAATATTTTCGCTTCCTTTAATAATAAACACGACACAAGGGAAACGTCAATCGATGACAATATTTCATATTTTCACTAATTTGAGGATACTCCGGTATAATTTCAGGGGGGGAATGCGAGGGGCAATCGGTTTCCTTTCTCGCTCCAAACTTTTTTTTGGCACCAAAAATTTGAAGCAGTTTTCAATCGTTTTAGGATCTAAGGTCTAATTTTGCCTTAAATTTCATTTTAATCAATGATCTTAGGAAAAATAACTTATCTTCCGGCTATTTGTCGCCGTTATCATTTTATGGCGGTGAAAAAAAGTTCCTGTCGGAAAAAAATACCAACATGGTGGTATTATAGATAATTGGATGCGTGGATTTGCTTCTAATATTTAGACCTGACGTAGAAGCAGAAATTGGGAAGGTTTTTAGAGATTGGACGAAAAACATGACCTCCCAGATGAATAACGGAACATAGGGAAGATTGGCATGATGCCTACGATCGAATTGGAACTATCACATTCTTTTGCAACAAAAATAAGACGAGTAAAAGGTGAATGCCTATATAAAATTACAATTGCGTGGTGATGAATTTTTCTGATTGTTTTTTGTCGCTTTCACAAAGTAAATTTCCACTAGCAGTGAGTAGGTAGATTTCCGACTGCTTACAGTTGTAATCGAACCGTATGAAAAATCGTTATTTTTTATATTATAGATGATGAATTATTACAAATTATAGGTTATATACTCATACTATGTTTAATTCAATTCACAAGTAAAATGTTTTACTGGTCTTCTGGTCCTGGTCCTCCGCGAACTCAATCTCTGAAATCAGCATAAGTTATAAAAACTAACAAATCTCCCAGGCCGTTACGACGTCAACCAGCATACCGTCACGGAAAGAAATGAAATCCGCATATGGATAATTGACAATTGCTGAAGCTATCAGTGGTATTTATGCACAAAAGACTTATCTCATGACCGTTGGATTGACACTTCATTAAAAAATTTGCTACGGCAGTTTGAGGGAGCACATGGGACGCTATCAAATCACTTCCTTGAAACTTTAAGATTATAATCTTTTTCTCGAAAATATTGTCATGAACTGCCTGCAAATGATATTTAAATATCCCTAACCGAGTTACTCACATCTGCTGCAATGCGTCTGAACTGCAGTGATTCCATACATCTACATATATCTACATAATACCCTGCGAACCACCTCTAGGGTGTTTGGCAGGGGGTGATCAATCACCAGCATGCAGCATGCAATTGGACTCCAACATGCACACCACACGGTCCACAAAACGTCACGCATACTAACAAATTATACTACTATATGCTGTTAGAAATAATAATAAAATTAAGAAACATGCATTGAGTTTTACATAGGTTAGTTGGCTACACCACAAGTCATGCAATCTATTTATGCATTATCTATGAGGTCTATCGCTGCCGTTATAATCTCTTATTGATCGTGGAAAAAGTGACATTCTGAATCTGTCTGCAATCTGAATTCTGAATCTGCCTTCTGAATCTGTTCGATTCCATAACGTGACGCCAAAAAAGAGGAAGGTAGAGAGAAATGGAGCCGCTATTTTGGCAACATGGAGCGCTGTAAGAAGTCTAAGTAAGTCTATTCCGATAAACTTAATAAACGTGATTTTTACCTTAGTCGCTCGCTGAATGTCTTTTGGAGAATGTATTTTTTACCTAATATAATAAGGAAATGCAGTATTTCTATGTTAGATAGACTGATGCGGTACTTAGACGGTATAAGTGATCACAGAGTAATTTCTGCAGCCTTTAAAATTCAAGTAAAGTCAGCAGTAAAATCAAATTACTTATTTAATTGACGGGACAGTTTTAGTAATGATGGGACGCTTAATGATTCGTACACGAACTTTGTAGCTAAAAGAGAGGATGAAAGCACTGTTGGAAGGAGTGCTTAGAAATTCTGCGACTAGGAATCAACAAATATGTTCCTCAAAAACTGAAATTATATAGAAAAAAAGGAGTTGCTGTAGGAGAAACCTTAGGAAACAGAGAAATTGGTACAACTTGTACAGAAAGTCCATTCCGCTAGGTAAAAAATCGAAGGAACTTGAAGCAAGAGAAAGTTACGCTGCGCAACGCTCCAAAGCCATGAAATCCATTCGTACAGTACCACAAAATTTCAAGAAAAAATTGCTCGAAGAAAATCCGAAATCTTTTTAGCCCTATGCGATTTCAAGGAAAATATTCATCTCTACATTCGTTACGTGATAAATATATAGTCTTAAACTGAGTGCGTGATTAAACTTAAAATGTGATAAAACTTGTCATCAAAAATACAGAAAAGGCTAACAATTTCAACTCCCACTTCGAAAATACATGCACTAATGATGATACTGCGCGTTATTTAGACATTCCTTTCATTGAGTGATCGATGAAAGAGATCACTATTCAACGCGATGGAACAACTAAACAGCTTCAAATGATAAAAAATAGTAACTCTATTAAAAAGTATTTTGCCGAACGAAAAGGTATTGGAATTTCCCCCCGAATAAAAAGGGCTTTGATAACTGCTATAAGGCGGAATATAGGCGGAACGTGCTCGAGAATTTCCTTTTTATTTGTTAACTTCTGGTGTCCTAACACCTCCCGCCACACGCCTATTAGGGCGGCTAGGGGGGTGACATGTAGATGTAGATACGTTGGTTTTTTTATGCTTAAATCATCCTATGCCCTCCCACCTAAGGTGAGTAATACCATGGAGTAAGTATATTTTTACTCTATGGTAATATCTATTGCCTTTAACTATAATTTATTTTTATTTCCTTTTCTAGTCATGTATGTAGCTCTATGAGCTCCTGAAGGACTCTTTACACTTTGTAATTAAATCTCCTAAGACTTTCAATTCAATAAAGGCAAATCGAAAAGTAGTTCTATTCTTGACAGTTTTTGCCAATTATTCTCGCCTTAATGTCTAGCACGTTTTATTTTCACTACATGCATAACAATGTTAGTCCAAAAGATGACATGCTGGCTTATACTTGGCTAATATTACTCACTTTTATCGTTTTCTTCCCTACATAGTTTCTGTAGAGACTGGAGAAAATACTAGGGATATGAATGTCGAGAAACGGAACTTTCACAGGCTCGACTGTTATGAGAGTAAGTATTTATCAACTATGACTTTAGTAATTACTATCCGGAGTACAGCTGAGTTGGCATATGCCTCAGGCAGTAATACCGGATGATTAAAACTGATTTTCAATATTTGTAATATTTCGAAGTCTGCCACGGGAACGGCGGTGAAATATACATGGATTTATTTATCATTTATTTATTTTTTACATATTGTTACTACTGTCGGCGTCAAAAAGATGTTCCGCTGAACTTTGAAAATTTATATCTGAACTTCCGTAGATGCCATAATAATGAATAATACATCATTTTAAAGGAAGTTTTATTCTCGATTCTAATTTATTTTTTGTTTTATGAAAATTTCAAAAATCAAGACTCGCGAGTGCAATAAATGACTCCGTGCACCATAAAATTAGCCGTTTTGTCAACTTCATGAACTTTGTAATGCAACCTATAGAAAATTACTACGTTCACAGCATTCATCTTCCACAATAAGGTGCAAACATTAATTAATATTAATAAAATGGCTTTTGCGTATTTTTAGAACGCATATTTTGTTGTAAAATAACGAAAACGTTTAAATACTATCTAGTCCTACAGTTTACCCTAAAAGAAAAAAGAAAACTAATGTTGACGTTATACGTGTAATGAGGTGTTCTTTGTCCGGGCCTGCTCTCCGGCTGTGGCGCTGTGCGCACGATTTGGACTGCTTGTGGCATTGTATGCCCAGCAGTCCAGCAACACCTTGTCCGTTAGTGCCCACAAATATCCTTAGGGAAGAATTACGTCTCGGTAGCTTAACTGGCCAAAGCACTCGACCGTAATTCGGAGGATCCGGGTTCGAATCCCGGTCAAGGCGGAAGATTTTTTTCTCTGTGGATCGCACGATTGTGCATTGCGGGTGACTCCCGTATATGGTATCACCGTGGCTAGTCCCGGTATGCTTTAAACTACTATTTATGACATGTTGCCAAACGCGGCCGCACCGTGCCATCGTCGGTTACCAGGAAGCAAAGTAAAGTCGCGCGCAAGACGTGGCAACGCAGCATTCGTTCGCTCCGGCGGATTTTTTAAATATCCATATATAATCTATACTACATAAAAATCATCTACTTTCGGATCTAAGAACGATTGAAAGTAAATTGAGAAGTGTTTCTGTTAGTTTTATTTTTTTCTTTTAGGGTAGACTGTAGGACTAGATAGTATTTAAACATTTTCGTTACTTTACAACAAAATATGCGTTCTAAAAATACGCAAAAGCCATTTTATTAATATTAATTAATGTTTGCACCTTATTGTGGAAGATGAATGTTGTAGAAGTAGTAGTTTTCCCTGGGTTGAGTTACAAAGTTCATGAAGTTGACAAAACGGCTAATTTAATGGTGCACGGAGTCATTTATTGCACTCAAGAGTCTTGATTTTTGAAAATTTCATAAAACCAAAAATTAATTAGAAACAAAAATAAAATTTAATTTAAAATGACGTATTATTCATGGTTCGTGGTAGTTTGGTGGCGTCATGATCCAGCCAGGTATATTGGACCCCAGCCATGCTCGATCGCTGCCCTTTCCCGAACCCTTCCTCCGGCTCCCAGAGATAATCCGGGTCCTCGGGAAATGGCTGTCACAGCAGGAGCTCACCCCTACCGATATGACCTATCATAGTATATTTTTTACTTTGCTAATTTCAATACGTAGAGTTAAAAAATACATTAATCATATTCCTCGCGGTTGAGCTATTAAATGCGTCTTTTGATCGAGGTTCTACGATGAGAAATAAGGACTTTACGAAAAGTGACAAAATTTACGCCAGAGAATTTGTAACGCCGAAATTTTGTGAGGGGAGGGGTAAGGAGGAAACTCCCTTTTCTTCCCCCACTCCACTTTTTAGCTCGTCCACGTGTATGAGTATATCTGGAATTCTGTACATCTGCATTAACTCCATGCGAGCCACCTCTAGGGTGTACGGCAGGGGGTGACCAATGACGAGGATCCCCTCAAGCGCGCTCCCCAACGGAAGAATGGAAAAGTAAAATCATGCAATCTACATCTACATAATACCCTTTGAGCCACCTTCAGGGTGCTTAGCAAGGGGTGATCAACCTCCAATATTCAGCATATATGAGAGCCGCGATATGTACACCACACGGTCATAAATTGTTACAAATAATACTAACAAAATATACTATAGTACTAACAAAATATAATCGCACATTCATTTGTTTCAATATCTCAACACAATGCCAAAACATGTTTTTAATATCATAAATAGTTTATATTATATAATTGTAATAATAGCCAGTAGTAATACAGAATTTTTAATGCAATAAATTAGGATAAAAAGGTTACTTAAATTCTTCCATTTAAACGGAGATTGGGAAAACTTGCCTAAAATTTGCGAAAAACTTTTTTTATCAGGAAAAAATCTAACAACCGCTGATACGGTAGAATAAGCTAAAAAATAGAAATTAGATACTTCTCCCTCGTCACACTCCACCTAGAATACGCTGCCAGTGTTGGGATCCTCGTGAAATAGGCTTACAAACGGAGTTGGAACGCGTGCAGAGAAGAGCTGCCAGGTACGTGAAAAATAGTTATGATAGCCTTGTTAACGTCATTGATCTCTCAGATAAACTCGGATGACTACCCCCTGCCAAAAACCCTCGCGTGCAGAGAAGAGCTGCCAGATCAGTGGCGGCTGGTGGTAATTTATCTAGGGTGTGCATTAGAGCAGATATAGGATGATTTAATTATATTATGTTAATCCTTATCCATGAGCATCGTATTTCGTCGTAATAGAATACATAGCAAGCAAAACATTTCACTGGTACAGTCTACTCTTAAAATTGCATGAATAGAAACAATATTAGCATGCTAATGGAAATAATTATTCTAAAAACACCTTTACAAGTGACGGTAGGTGAAATTCATTCTCCTTTCCTTCTTCCGAGCGAACTTGTCTATCACTTTGTCATTGAAACCTTCGATACCATCCAGGAACTTTTTTTCAATTGACAACATCGTCAAAGCAGTGAGCCCGTCCTCGTCCATCGTGCTGCGTAAAAATGCTTTAACACGCTTAAGGGTTGAAAAACACTTCTCTGCTTCACTGGTTGTCATCGGAATTGTCACCAGAATTTTCAGTAGTTTATTTGTTTCACTGAATGTGTTTTGAATGTTATTTTCAACAAGAAATCTTAGTAGAGCAACGACACTAGAGACTTTCCAGAAGTCCTCGCGCATGAAAATTATTTCAAGTTTCAAAATGAGTTACACTCTATGAGGAAGTAGTGTAGAAAACGGCCACACAGATGACTCTGTTGCACACGGACTAGGAACAACTAGGATCCTGAGCGCAGGTAGTGTAGGTGGCGGCTACACCACTACACTACCTGCGAGTCAGTCACCAAAAATATGCGCGTACGCACTCGCATCGTTTTGAGTCTGCTCCCATCACCCATTTGAACAGTGCATACCCCCCCGCTTACTTCGTCCCGCCCGAGCACCCATATGCGATCGCATTGACCGAAAATGCGCCCGGCGCGATGCCACGGGTTCGCACACTTGTAGAGCGGTGAATTCGAAAAGGAGATAGCTGTAGCGTTCGGAGCTTCATGTTTCTTGCTTATGTAGACAGGATTTTTATCCTTCTCGTTGCAAAGGAATAGTTTTCTTTTAAAATTCATTCATCTTTGGGTGTGCACTTGGTAACATGCGTATACGCACGCGCCGCCACTGTGCCAGATACGTGAAAAGTCGTTACGATAGTCTTGTTAGTGTAACTGACCTCTTAGATAAACTCGGATGGCCACCCCCTTCTAAAAAAACCCTAGAGTTGGATCGCAGGGTATTATGTAGATGTAGATGAATAGGAGTAATGGCGTCACTCACTATGTCGACTAATTGAATATTTTATTTTTTCCATCGTTCTTATCTTGCATGGATTTTTAAGCAATAACTAACCGTTGGCTAGTTTTGTCTATTCAGGAAGGTGCACGTATATTTTGTCATCTTGCGTAATATTTTATGACCGCGTGGTGTACTGGTGTTGGAAGAACAGAGAGACGGCACTTTTCCGCCGGTGTATTATTGAAAGGACGACGCGTATCGACCGTCAGATCATTATCAAGTACAATTATGTTTTATTTGTACTTGATCAAGCACAATCATGTTCTACAGCACATTGCACTTATAATGCCCTGACGATAATGACGATTGCACGATAGTGACCTGTCGGTCGGAACGCTTCGTACTTTCCACAATAAACCTATGGAAAATAACCATCTCTCTGTTCTTTCAATATTATTAGGATGTCATACCAATATATCTAGTCTGCTTATGTTACTTTTATGGCGAGGTGTACATGTTGCGGTCCTATCGCATGCTGCATGTTGGTGACTGATCATCCTCTGCCAAACACCCTAGAGGTGGCTCGCAGGGTATTCTGTAGATGTAGCTTGCGTACTTTTATTTCTCCATTGTTCCGTTGGGAGCGTGCGTGTGGGTATTCTTTTGCATACTGGTGATTCCTCACCCCCAGCCAGGTACATTAGAGGTGGCTCGCATGGAGTAATGTAGATGCATATCCGCAAGTATAATTATAATAAAATAGTGGACGATGGTGATAACTCTCACTCTGCCAAACACTATTGTGGTCGTCACCGGAATTCCGAAAACACGTGGACGTGCAAAAAAGTCGAGGAAGCCTCATGAAAACCTTAATAAGAGGACGGAACAAAGTTCAAGGGCACATATTGAGACATGATGGCATGATGGAGATAATCGTCGAGGGGCAAGCAGATGGCAAGAACGGATAAGGAAGACCTCTAACAATATATATGAAACAGGTAAAGAAGGATGTGAAAGAGAAGAAATATGTAGGCGTGAAAAGATTAGCTGATAGAGGAATTGAGGGGTGAGCTGCTTCAAACCAATCTTCGGATTGTTAACCAGTGATAACAGGTGTTCAGGGACTCGACTCTTTGTTCTTCCATTTATTTGGACGATTGTTTCGCTGGGCTTGTGCTCAGCTTCTTTAGGCCACTGGATTTCTGATGCATATTTTTTTGCCACCTTGTATACCATAACGTCGGTTCAGGTTGCACGTGATTGGCTGTTGGTGTACCTATACCTTTTTCTGGAAAGGAAAAAAGTATGGATCAGAAACTCGGTGATCTGAAAAGGCCGAGTGCAATCCTGGCGAAAATGCCGTCCAAAGAAATGGATCAACGAGGAAGTAAGCTCAGAAGATATTTATCTTCACAAACAAACACCCGCGGAGACCTACTGAAGGATCAATGCATGTATGCTTATGCTAATTACACCCCAACCCTTAAAAACTTTGTTTTTTAGCCTTGCAGGGTATACTCTCTATATATTACGAATTTTTGATCACGCTTGCATTGAAATCGGACTCGTGGCTTAGGTTATGATATGCGAACACCCACCTGAAATCCCCTATTCTTAACCTGTGCCTTTATGAAAGAAGGTCATTTAGCTATAATCCTCCAACATTTCCTCGCTCATTCTCCTCTCATATTTCCTCTGCAGAGGTGGAGAAGCCCGATCGCCTCCACTCGAGACGGGACTGGGAGTGGGACGAGGACGAGTTGGCGTTGGAATCCCCGGTGGATGTCGTGGTTCTGAGGGACGGAGGCCGTAGCTTCTCTGGGAGGCTCGATTACCGAGCCATGGTGCGTTTAATGAAGGGCCCAAGGAAGGCCTGCGACCTGCGTGAAAACTTCTACGTCGGAGACGACGGAAATGTTTACGAGGGCCGCGGCTGGCATGTCGCCCCCTACGGGCACCTGCTCGGCCTCAGGCGCCACGCTATCACGGTGCGCTTCATCAGCTACACCGCCTCTCCTCCCGCACTGCAAGCCTACGCGATGCTGATCAAGTCCGGAGTCTGGAAGGGGCATTTGTCGCGTGACTACAAGGTGATCGCCATGGGGCGACTCTTGAACGACAGCAGGTTCTCAAGCGATGGACTTGTCAAGACCGTGGAGGGCTGGGAAAGACGCACGGATGTCGCTCGGTTGTCTACTCGGTGGGAGTTCGTGGTACCCCATCGTCTGACACTCATTTTCAGGGAGGAATGGAACGGATCAACTCCAAATGGGATCCAATCGCGGCCTCCGAAGAATGTCGAGCTCGTGATGATCAGCGAGAGCGGGGAGGGTTGCCGCAGCCGAGTGGAGTGCTCGGCTTGGATCAAAAGATATCAAGACGAGCAAATCCGAGCTGACGGAGACCTCGAGCACAACTTTTACATCACGGAGGAAGGCGAAGTCTTCGAAGGTCTTGGGTGGGATAGTGGGGCTTACAGTGAGTTGAGTGGCATTACAGAAGACTACGTGAGCATCCAGCTATGCGGCAAATTCACTAGCACCCCACCTTCCAAAAAGGCCATCAATTCACTGAAGCTTTTGGTTGCAAGTGGTGTGGGTCTGGGGATGATAAGGCGCGATTACAGACTGTTGCCCAGCTCTCTGGGGTCGGCCTTTCAGAAGTACGTAGAAGGTTGGTCCGTTAGGCCTGATCGTATCTGATACTATGTCTGCTTGAACTGAGGTGATGTCCGAAGGTTAGTCAACAATCGGCGCAAGGCTCATGTTTAACGTAGCAATTTGGATATTCACGGATTGTCATCTTCCAAAACATGAGGACACTGCAGAAAGAGTAATTTCAGACGATGGAGGTCCCAGATGTACCTATTACCCAAAAAGAACGTATTGCCGCAAGTTTAATTCTTGATGAATATGTACCATTTTCATAAAAAAAAACATTGATTGCTTCCTTACGGCGGGGATACGTTCTGGTCAATAGATAATTAAGAGCTTAATAAAAGGTGTATTACAAGCACATAAATATTTTTATAGCCCTGTGTGATTTCATATATCCGTGTTAGCTGTAAATCTATAACACCTCTGTAATTGCTAAGAAGGTATCCTAATATGCGGAAAACAGATAATTTTCTCCAATTTGCCAGGGTTGAGAGTCAAATAAT
Organism: Ischnura elegans; assembly: GCF_921293095.1. Classification (NCBI taxonomy): domain Eukaryota; kingdom Metazoa; phylum Arthropoda; class Insecta; order Odonata; family Coenagrionidae; genus Ischnura; species Ischnura elegans. Next base: position 124,404,470 of record NC_060248.1, read on the forward strand.
CGTCAAAAAGTATGTTAAAAGTATTTGGTAGATAGTGAAATAGGTTTCAAGCACTATTAACGCTTTACTTACTCGGATTCATTTTCTCGAACCGTGACTCACAGAAAAAATAGTCCAAAATTTAAAGATTTACTTTCAAATTCAGCAAACGTAATGGGCATAATAATAGCAAAGGATTATCTTAACCTTGCCTAAATCGCCGCAAATTTGCCTCATATTTTTCCTTTGCCTCATATTTTTCCACGTATTCCTCATTTTTCCTCCGCAGTTTAATCTTCATTATCCTTTAATTACGTAAATTAACACTTACAGCTAAATATTTTATATTTAATCCTTTAATGGGATGACTAATTGGTGCTGATATAAAAGTATACTCACGTTAAAATATTCCTCACAGTATTAGGCAATTGACAATTGTGGCAAAGAATTTCAATCCCTTCTGCAGGCCATCATCCACTTTCTTCTCTTATTCTTGAACACGGACTTAGAATAATCTCTTGTTCTTGACCTATGGAGCGTAAACACAGACCTTTGGAAATGCATTGAAAATTGAGGCACTTGAACAACGGTGCACTAAACGATTTATGTTGCTGTCGTTTAAGTTTTTCCCCTGAAGATCCATTGCTGCTTCGATGAATACTAAGAGTTGGATAAGTGTATCGCATTAAAAAATATATAATTTTGTTACGTATATAACAATAAACCTTCTCTGAAACTAATTTATTTACATTATTCAATTCAATCAACTTATTTGCAAAGAAGTCCTTCCCAATCTTCCCCAACAATCCCCATACTTCAAATAAACCGTTGGCAACCAAACATACACAAAATTTGCAGTCAGGCAAGGCAACTGTAATCATTTAATTAAGGAGGAACCTGCGCTTCGAAATACTGATTTCATTAGTTAGATAAACTAGACAATAACGAGTTATAATGGCTAAATTTGTCATTCATAAAAATTAAAAGTAATGTTAAATCAATCAAAATAGCTGTACAATGCATGAATTTGACTAAAAATGGAATAATACTGTGATATGAAGAATGGCTGCTATATTGACTCTTAGGTATTGGAAGAATTTAAAACCTTTCTTAGGAAATACAGTAAAGCTTAATAACTATATCTTTTGTGATGAATAAAAGGAACTTAACTAGTGAGAGATTTTGCTCTGTTAATTTCAACCTAATTTGAAAAAATGATTTATGTATAATTGCTGACCACCAACTCGACAACGCTGTCAATCACACCGGTTGAGCACCTTTGTTTGTTTACGCTACCTCGTTTAGTTACGTTGCATTGTGACAATATTACTCGTTTTATTATCCACTTTACTTAGCCTAAGTTATTAAATATACCTTTGGGCTGAAGTGATGGCTTCATTATGCCGATTTAAAGGCAAATTTGTGTCTGAAGGTGAAGGTAAGATCTTGGATAATTTGAGGAAACGAAATGTGGCCGAAAATGAATCCATCAATTCCATCGAAGTGTTCCAATGAGTGCATCTGTTGAAGGATGCCGAATCGTCGACGTGCATTTTTGGCAAAGCAGATGATTTGTACACATTGTTCTTCAAATTTATCATTATCAACTTCAGAGTCATTTAATTTTGATAATGTTATCTCCTATATTTGTCATGATTTAATTTGCTTAATCCCATATTAATCCAGGTTCATGAATATATTAATTTTTAGCACATGATAAAATTGAAGACAAAATTGAAAATTCAAATCCTTTCGTCAAACTATTTAAATTAGGTCTCATCATCATTGGTTTTTGAAGATGAAAACACGTCAATAGCAATAAAATTTCAAATCTTAAAAGATACAATAAGCTACTGATTTTTCATTTCTTAAGAAATTTTTGCAATATTTCCCAACATAAAGTGTCCATAATTGTTTTATTAATCAATGTTTATGTCTTAATTTAAGAAGATTAAATTCCCTTTCGAATGACTGGCACAAAGCTCTTTAATGTTTATTTCTTTGTAGATTTTCCATTTCATAGCCTCATCCATACTATTAATAAGGAGTTGATTAGTGAAAATTAGAAACTAATGTTTCATTTATAACCCAAATGCAATTCGAATCATTAGTATCAGTATAATTAAATAATCCTTTTTCCTAGTTCCGAAGTTTCACTAAATTTGGAAGGCTGGCATTGCAACTTCTACAGACTCACTTATGTTAGCTGTCACCGATTGTTCAAGAATGCATCCTAATTTTTATTTTCCTACAATGACTTCATGAATAGATGTATTTACAGTTATTTTTTTTCAAATTATGCTAATTGGACCTTTAGAAAACGTATTAAAGTAAATTGGTTGGACAGTGAAAAAAGAAGTACTCTTTTCTATTCTATTTTATACTTTCGAAGAATTACATGGGTGAATATTCGATTAATTAGTACGTTTGCCAAGTTGTGTCTCCAAACACTACATAGTCGGTACCCAACAGCAATATGCTTGTCTCGTGGTACATTCATTTACCTGTAGACCTTATTCTAGACTTTTAATGTAAATTAAATTGATGATTAAATACATAATACGCTAGATAATTAACTTCTATTTAAATAAGTATTTTCTGCAAGTTAAAACCAACGATGTATATATTTCGAAATAAACGTTTCAATTTGAAGTAGTATTCTGAAGAACAGATAAACTATCGCAAGTCTCAATAAATTCTATCATTTTCGCTTTTGAAGCGATACGCCTTCAATTTCAAGGGATGTATTATATTCGGCACCTTGGCATTTCGATGGTGCTTTGGCATAGAAATAGAAGTAAAGCATCGAACATCTAGACCGGTTGATATATATTATAATATTTCAGTTGACAAAATAATATGTACCTTCAAAAGAATACCGTTATGAACTCGCAAAAGCTATGAAAAATATGTAATTCACCGCGTAATAATGAGTCTGCATCAAATCACCGTATTAGCAACATAATTTGCAAATTACTATGAGTCCATGAGATTTTTTGGGGTTAGTTACCACAAAAATTACGATAAAAACAGCATATTTTTACAAAAATAGACCTCACATATCTGCTTATGATCCACTAGCAGATATATTGTATGCTTGTCATATCGATATATGTATTACAGATTAAATAAACGTAAAAGGAATCAGGGAATATAGAGTGCGAAAAAATAGATGATTTTTGCGAGTGTTCTATTAATATTAAGACTTGTTGCACACACACACCGATTTTGGACGACCGGTATAATATTGGCCGTCGAAAATCGTGAACCGAAATTGTGAACAATTGAAGGTCATGGAGGCTTGCACACTGACCGACCACGAACCCGTAGCGATCAAAAGTCGTTTATCATCATATAGGTGAAAAAATATTTAATCCATGAACTTAATAAAATACAAAGTAAAGCTGCACAATTCTTCAGAAACTGCTACGAGCTTACAGAAAGCGTTACATGAATGTTAAAACGAATTTGGCTAGCAGCCACTGGAGATTCGGAGGCAATTGAGCAATAAATTGAACATGAACAATTGATAATAGCATTCTTTAAAAGAGACTCTGAGAATATCACATACAAACTCCATATGCATAAAAGTTTCTCGGGTTTTCCTCCGGTTGATGTCGTCCATGTCTCCTGACGTTTCGAGCAGCGACTTGGTGATCATCCTCAGGGGATCTTCCGAATGATCCGATCCGATCGGTGGAAAACCCGATAAACTTTTCTGCACCTGATACGCCGTGAAAACCTAAGATCATACAAAAACTCCATCTATTTCTAAGTGCGACATAAACGATAAATTAAGATAGATATTTTGCCGAGCGGATAGGTATGGGAATTTGCTTTCCCCCCGAACAATAAGAGACTTTAATAAGTGCTAGGCGGACTGTCTTTAGAGCATATTCTTTCATTTGTTAATTTGGTTTCTTAACCCCCCCCCCCCCCCCCACAAGCCTATTGAGGCGGCTCACCGGGTGGTATATAGATGTAGACGATCAGAGCTGATCTTGGACAAGCTTTTTTAATTTTCAAATTCGCCGACAGTCGTAAAATATGTCATCGGTCAAGTAATTCTACGACATGTTCAATTGTATTTTATTTTTGAAAGTTAAAACTACCTCTTCAATGCAGTATTTTCTTTCTTTGTGCATTGGAAAATGGTACATGCAAGCTTAAGAGCGGGGTAGTAGTATTTTCGTAGTATTTTTTCTGAAAAGTTTTAATTTTTTAATTTTATTTTGTTTTTTAGACCGAGAATAACGTAAAAATCCATTTCCTGGCATGCGAAAGCCTAAAATTTTCCAAGGCGGGAGAAGGAATGGAGGCGAGTTCATCATCCGGTTAGGGGGGGGAGATCCAGCCGAGGGTCCCCAATCACCTCAGACAGCCCCTGGTTTTAAGATACGAGTTTATTCATTAAGTATAAACAAAATCAATAATTTTACAAGCATTAACGTTATTGGTGTCCACATCAATATAAATTTAAAATGTATATAAATGGCTTCCTTATTTCAAGGTACCGATTCAGCGATTAAGTACGCAAAGGAAACGGCATGTTAAGGTGCTAAATTTATTTTTGGGTACCGAAACGAGAGTCTCGTCCGAGACTCGAGACTGAGACAAGACTTGGGTTCAAGAAACGAGACGATATCCGAGGTCAGATAACGAGACTGAGACGAGACTGCCGCAAGTCTCATCTCGCCTCGTCTCGCGGCACCCCTGCAAATAATATGGTTTATCAATTTAGCTATTTATTTCAGCCGATTACATTGAAAGATAGCTATACCAGATTTTCTTTACCACATCCGTACCGCGTGTGAAATAATCTTTGCATCTTCCTTTACTTCTATAGTTGAAAGAAGATATCCAACTTGTAACCGTATAAATGCTTCGGAAGGTTCGTCAATAGACTCGAATTTTAAATACCCGTCGCGTAGAAAAAGAAGGTGAGATGGCCGGGGTGAAAAGAATCGGAAGTTGTTAACACGTAGGATGAGGAAACTGCTGAAGAGTACCTATAGCATTTGCTAATTTTTAGTCAATTTCAATGGGATGAGGAGAAAAGAATAAGCTTGAATTCAATGCCCAGATAGAATTTATTCAAGAATTGAAAGCGTAGGAATATTTGATTCCTCGCACATAAATTTCACATCCGCACGAAGCATTTCGCGAGAAGCAGACTCCAGGGAGAGGACTCCTTCCTCGCTGCGTATCCGTCCATTCGCTGTGTCGACGCTCATTTGTCCGTCACCCGGAGGAAAAGAGGCCGCTCAGCGGGTTCTCATTGGCTCCCTCTCCCCCTTGCTTCATTGCCGGCAGCTTGCCGAAGATATCCGTCAGCTTACCCATCATGTCGCCACCAGCGCCACCTCCCTCCTCCTCCTAGTGGTAGACACAAAATTCATAATCAGTCGTTATCATTCATTAGAAAACATCATTCAGTAAAAGTGAATCGATCATGCAAATAGCTCAGAGGAAATGTTTGCGGGAGTACCCGCTTTGGCGATTGAGGCCAGGATGTCACGTGATCACCCCTCTCTTATTGAAGAAGTTTTTTGAGTTATTCTTTAAAATTTCGTCCCCCCTACAATAATATCACCATCTAATTGGATTAAAATTCTATTGTACTTACTGGGTGAGGTGATGGCAGGCCACTAGCCTCCTGGAGAACTGAAATTGAATTGAGAAAACACTCTTGAAATATTGTATGTCAATCACATCTGAATATCGGTGCGATTGAAAGGTTATAAATAAATAGTGTTTAATGATAGTGGTTGCTAATGAAACTTTTAAAGAGTGACAGCATTTTTCAATAGATAAGCATTGCCTCAGGCACAGAGATTTTAAAACACTACACAATTCTTCATTGCATAGAGTCCTGAAAGAAAAATAACCGTTATAAAAAGAACAATCCCGTTACAAGAAAGGCCCCGTTACAATCCGCGATAGATGGACTCACTTACAGATCCAAGACATTCGCTATACTCATTCTATGCTATATTTGTAATCAACGGGACTACATGCCACCAGATGGCACCCTATTTCATGTTTCAGACGAGGAATACTCACCATTGAGAACGACGACAAATCCCAGCAACATAATCATGGTGTACTTGTGCATGGTGGCCATTATGTCCTCGACCTGCGAGAAATCAAAATCCATTACAACCCTCATCATTTGATTCCATGGCTCTAATGACGAATAAAACAAATATACTTGTAATATTGTAGGGCGAGACTGCCAATCCAAAGGTCGTTGGTTCGTATTCGACTTAGGCTGATTTCTGATTGGCTGAATTTACTGTTAAATACACGATGAAATAAACAAGGAAGGTTTCGCAAAAGTAAAATTCCGTAGCTCTAGTGAAAAATTAATTTCATTAACTCGCGATGTTAGAAGTGATCGCAGTCGATACCAGCGCCCTCTTCTGAAAGCTTTTTGTGCGGCGAATTCGAAAATCCGAGCTCTTGTCCGAGCACAAATTAAAGAGTTTTTTTCGCATAAGGCTCCAAGAACCACATAAGAACACTCAAGAACCACTTTTTCCCCCGAACAATATAGGTCTTCACTAAATGCAAGTTTTAATTCAGCACGTTCATTTGCTTTTACTTGTTATTTTTTTGGCGTAGCAACCTCTGCCATATACCGATTCAGACTACCTGACGGTAGATTGTATTTTTTTACGTCTGTTACTTACCGAGCGATGAAGGGCTGCGAGACTGATGCGTGGAGAGAACTTCTCGAAGTGGATACCGTCTGGGTGGAGAACGCGTCCTTTTATACGAAAGTAAAACAAGAGAAGCTATCATTGGCGCAATCAATCTTGGCTGTGTTCGCCGCTTACTTTATCTCGGCGAGTGCGAGAATAGACGGCAATTGCAAATTACGAATATTTCACCCGTCGCGTCACAATTAAGAACGCCCTGGCAACGCGTTTGTTTCCCTCGATTCGAGTCCGCGGGAAGACAGTTGAAGGTGCGACGCCGCTCTTCGCTAGGATAAGACAAATGACGAATGGCGTCCCAGGATACTACGCTACGCTGAATTTTCACGGCTTTATTCCTTGGACTTCAGTTCCCAGATTTATTAGCTGTCTACTGAGTGTTTCATTTCTTCTGGTGGTTTCAAAAGTTTAGTTCTCTTCTAGCGATGGCGTATCTGCGGCGTGCTTAGGTGGGGGAGGGGATGTGGGAGGGGATTAGGGCAGTTTTGGGGACATTGTGCTTTTCTTTCCCGGAAGGTGTGTAGTCCCAGAGGGATTGCAATAGTTCATTCTCTGTTGCTAGGAAGGATTTTTGGAAGCGTGGTAGGTAGGATTTTAGGATGGTGAGGAGAGGGGTAACCTTTAGGTCCTTTCTAATGTTTTTGTTTGATACGAACCAGGGCGTCCCACGATAGACTAATAGGGGAAACGATTACACAAGGCGCAGTAAAACCACTCCAACACGACGCATATATAAGCGAAGTACTATCGACATAAATGTAACCCTGGATAATATGTGCGGGAATATAATTATGCCTATCGCTGTGAAAATAGCAAAATTTCCCTCAAAAATGCATAAATTAGCGAAGAAGCGAATAAAAAAATTTAGTTGGGGTAGAGAAGCATGAGTATTTCCTTTTTCTTTAGTTTTTTCATTATTTCTTTTGTTTTATATACTCTCATAGTATAATTTTATTGGCATGACGCAGTGATTTTTTTACTAAATTCACGTCGACACGATTGGTCGCTCATCCAGCTACGTGAACATTATCGCCCTCATAGATTATATCATGTAAACACCTCATTTGTCGGTATATGCTCTAGCATACATTCAAGAGTGTTACCTTGGTTGATTTTTCCACTACTATATCTTTTTTCAAAAATTAAACTAATATGTTACCAGAGACTTGCGACGTCACTAGGATACCAAGTGCGTAGCAGAACTACAATGGAACCACCACCTCAATTCCGCATATAAAAAATCGACCGAATTTATTTTCGGATATGCTTAGCCTCCGGAGATTATTTTGAGAGGTCGAAATCTAAAATTCGAGGAAAACATGTCACTTTTCTAGTTAAGATAATTGAAACCATATTTGTATCCATCGGAAACAATGGGGTATGCAAATGTCAAAGGCACAGCAGTAAGGACATTTCAGTTGCAAGGGAAAATAATTGGGAAAGGCGTTAGTATCACAGTCATAAGAATAGGGAAAAAGAATAGCCATAGACATATGAGAGAGTCTAGTGTGGTAATGTAAATGAAAAGCCAGCAGAGAGTCTGAGGTCTGTCATTTCACGGAAGGCGAGATGGACGGAGAGGAAACTTGAAGTTGTTGACGTAGAGGGCGATGAAACGTCGATAGGGTATGAGAATGCCACAAGGGAAACGAGTGATACGAAATGATTAAAATGCTGGAAAGTCAGGGATAAAGGGAATTGGCTTCATTGGGGGAAATGTTCAAATATTTAAATGTTCAAATATTCGATGCTCCTACGTGGCCTCATTAACTAGATGGAACTCAGATGTGGGGAATTAAAGCATTATTCACTTTATTCACTCTGCACTGAACATTTATTGAACATGATTTGGATACTTATATTATTATCAAGGAACAAATTTTTCACAAGGCAATTCCTCTAATTCTCCGGAGTTTAAGGAATTGATTTTTGAACATTTTGTATATTGATGATAATATTATTGTCGAAACTATCATTAATAAATGATGTCTCCATGTTTCTGGGCTTCACCGCGAGGATTTTTCTTTATGACGACAGTTTCTCCGGAAGAAACTGTCGTCAAAAGAAAAATCCACGCGGTGAAGCCCAGAAACATGGAGACATCATCTAGACAACGCCACGGAAAACTACGCATCAATATCATCAATAAATATTCATTCTTGAGCGATAAAAGTGAATTTTATTTTCCTTTATCGGCTGGTATATTACCAGTGAGGAATATTATAGCCAAATACCCATGGAGGTCGTCTTTTTTTTAGCAAGCTCCCTTCATCGTTCTTTTCTACGAACTAGTTTTAGCTACGACTAGAATCGTCGAGAGTCATCCATTTAATCACCGTGTTCTCTGTTCTTGCACTAAAATCGAGAATTTCCCACGAAAGCTCCTTTTAATACTTAAGTGACGTATGAGATAATGAGCGACATCATTTGGATGTGAAAAAATTTGAAGATACAATATAGTCTGTAACACTAACAAAAGACGAAATCATGGGAATTAATTCTTTCGTACACTCATTATGCCTTTTTCGCGAAAGAAAGGTAAATTTCTCGGGTAATTGTTTTAAATATTGTTTTAAATTGTTTTAAAGGTAAATTTCTCAGTTCTCTGTGTTTCGCACTGAAGCAACGACGCACCCATACTTCACCCGAAATTCAGTTCAAAGTAAGGTAATAACGGTTTATTTTAGCGGCTATTCAGGATATGGTGTGACGTAAACGAGTGGATCTTAATTATACGCGCGTTACTGCCACCAACGAACCCATCACAATTGCTTCTCCTTGTCTTTTCCTCCAAGGGACATCTTCCGTCAGTAACTATTTTCCATCTTTCGTGGGGCCAATTCACACCTTTATTTCGGCGTGTGCATTGCTTTTCGCAACGAAGATTGGAATTGGGGAATGAAATGATTACTAAAACAAAGTGTAAAGCAGACACCAGCTTGTGAAAGCTGATTTACACTGTTTTAATTGGAAGTTAATTGCACGATTCCGATCCGCGTTTTTGTTTCAATCTGGTACATGTACAATAATAAATTAAGTTATCTCCATAGGAAGGCATACATAGGTTGCCGAGAAATATTTATTTAAATTGAATAGGTTAATATTTGGCCTGTGTATGTCTATATTTTTTAAATGAAAATGTAGTTATTGCTCCGTTTACACATATCCTGACTAATTTTGGTGATCAGTTTGAAGTAAATTAAAGCTCCGATGACGGTATAACTCCATACATGCAAAACTCTTACAATATTTGTTAGCTAAATTCTTTTATTACTATTAATACGGGTATTACAAATAATTAGTGTTGCCGCGATACTCGAGACTTTCTCGTCTCGTCTCGTTTTCGAGATCTAGAATTCGAGACGAGACCACTTTTTGACGAGACGAGACGATACCACATCCACGAGACTCTCGAAAGTCTCGAAATACATATATATGCCCTTAATTGTTACATACTTGGTATAGTTTTATCCCTAAAAATATGTCCTTCTGTTAAGACGAAGTAACGTTAACTTTTTTATTTAGCATTAAATTTAAAATACAATTCAACAACAACTTTTCGATAAATTACTTAACTATAAAAAAGAATTTTGCAGAATGATCAACTTCTTAATGCATGAGCGTTACTTCTGAGCCATGTTAGGGAGTGTTCATTGCTGAATATTTTTCCTTGTTTCCTTCGATAATAACCTTGCAAAATTTATCCTGCAAAAATTGAATTAATTACTAAAAAGGAAACTTTCAGAGCTTACTCCTACGACAAAAATATCTTGGATAATACTCGCATGCGTGTAAAGTATCGCTCAGCGGCACTTGCAATCCTTCGTATAGTTTGCTTGATAGGGGAAAATGATCGCCAATTTCAAATTGCGCAAGGCACATTACCTCGGCGGAAGGACGGATGATAATTGAAGTAACTGTAAATATAAAATATAAAATAACTGAAATGTACCACTTTCTGTATGATATATCTTCCGAGGTTTGTGAGGATATTTAGCATAATGTAGCAAAATTTTGTTAAACAAATAAATAATAATTGTCATTAATTTGCATATACAAACTTGGTCCTTCTAAGTCATATGGTCATTATATTATGGCTATATATATTGAGGATGTTACTTTTAAAAGGGATAACTACAATTGGATTTCCTTTGACTTATTTTGTTGACCAAAAGTCCATACTGGATCACCTGATCGGAATTTATTCATGCAGTCCATTCTAAAAGGGGCCAGAAACCTCTATAAAAAATCTATTTGCAGATTTGTGCGAAATTTCTGAGAGGAAACATCATTTCCCCTAACCGGGATTTGAACCTAGATAACTTGATTTGCGGCCAAGTTACTAATTACGCTGCTTTTTGAAGAAATATTTATTTATTTCCAATGAAATATTCATAGTGCTATTATGCCTTCAGATTTTTTTTAATGTTTCGATGATATTCCGTTTTAAACCAGCGAGTTGACGAATTTAGTCCCAAAAATCGACTTCTTTCTTCAACTGTACTATTTTGAAAACTGCTGCCCATTCTGCTTGTGAGACGACGAGAAGGGTCAGCCACTTTACTTGAGATATGATATCTTCCTTATAATCTGACAGCCTTATCTCCGTCTTCTTCTTGTGAGTCATCACCTCGAGCGCCAAGTGTGCTTGGTCCACCTGGCTAGTCCTAAACGAAGAGACCATGTGCTTCGCTATACATTTATTTTTTTATTTTTATTGTGGACAGTAATCAACGAAGATAAGATTCCTTCCAAACAGTCGGCGTATACCAGGACCCCTTCGAGATATTTTTTCGTCTCTTGATGGAGCTTCGAAACCACGCGCTTTAGTCCACCAAAAACGTTCATGCTGTGTGGTGTTCTTTCAGGGTGTGTGTTGAAATTCTCGTCGGGTGTACTTCCTGTGTGTGGTTATTTTTATTTCTAATTGAGGATCCTACGAAATGGGAATAGTATTGAAAGGCAAAAAGGAGACTCGGAAGTCTGTTTTGAGTGTTAGGCTATAATATATTCATATGTTGGGTGGATCTCAAGGACCTGTTATTGCATTCGTACCTAATGGAAAGAAAACGCGATAATAAGGGGTGCATGAAGCTGTTTAGGAGACTATTCTATTCCGCAGTCCTAAATTCATTTGTTATTCACTTGGAAACAAGAAAAAAGCTGGTTGACGTAATATTTTTTTAATATGCAACTACATACGGACAGTTTGGACATGGCCGTCACTCATTTGATAATTTAGTACCAAGACTCACCGAAAGACATTTCGTAAGGAGACTTCCTGCTGCTGTGAAGATAACCCCCAAAGGAGTTGAGTTTTCAAGGGGAAATAAATGACAGCGAGTTCTGGTGTGAACAAAATGCAATGAGCTTATGCACGAATTCCTTCCAATCATGTCGTACAAAGCAGAATTACTTAGGTAAAGTCATTCGAAAAGTTCCATATTGACTTTTGAAACAACAGAATATAAATGCCTATAGGAAATAGTCGGTAATAATAGAACAAAGTCAAAGAAATGGGCCAAGTTATGAATTTTCAAGTAGGCAAAGCGGGTAATCCTATCGGAAATATCCAATTGGTTATGAAATTTTCAACCCAAATGACTAAAATACATCATATAAAAAAGCATGGAATGTCAGAGATCTCGTAGCCAAATCTAAACTAAATTTAATTCTTTGAAAACTGAAAATTTATTAATTAGTTTAGACAACGAGATACATAAAACCACAAATATCTATTAAAATTGCATGAAAAATTATCATAGAGTAGCGCATTATATATATTATGGACAGTTGGGGAGGTTGACGAGAAAAGACTGGAGGCATTCGAGATGTGGGTGTGGCGAATAATCGAGAAGGTAAAGTGGACGGAGAGGAGGAGGAGCGATGATGTGCTGGACATGGTGGGTGCGGAAACGCAGATTGTAGATGAGATACGGAGGAGACAGAAGGTATGGATAGGGCGATTAATTAGCGAGGAGGGGATGTTGGAAACAGTGTTAGAGGGAAGAATGTTAGGTAAACAAGGGAGAGGAAGGGAAATAAAAGGATTTTAAGATAGAATGAAGGGGAGTCGGTCTTATTGTGAATTGAAGAGTGAAGCGGTCGATGGGGAGGGAGGAGTTCCCCATATAAACCTATCTTAATCGGTATAATACTTCATTAACAAGCGCACTTTATTACGAATGTTTACAAAAATTTTCAAAATACTGATCATGTGACACGAAAATTATAAACAATTGAATGATAGCATGCCAGAGAGGCGAAGTCGACTAAATGTCGTCCGGACGCTGGAATAGGATTAAATAAAATGCCCGCCTTGCTTAAGGGGTTAACATTATTTTTACGTTTATTGTCTTAAGCCACGTCCACTCTTCCCAAAATATTCTCTTTTTTCCCTAACATAGATCGCGAAATCCTCATGGATCCTTGGTAGTTCGTTGAATGCCAATGGTGAATGCTGTTTTGACAAGTGAGAGGGTTTCATGGCAATGGAAGTGTTATTATGGAACGTGTTCACAAAAGCGGTTCACAGAAAAGAAATGAGAAGAAGAATCGACTCTTTTGCGTTAATAATATCTCAAAAACGTCAGTGGTTGGCTGAACAGGAACAGTGGTTCCTGTATCGATTTAATACATGATGAGAGCTTTGATACAGATACAGGTACGTTGGCATATTCGTATTTTCATTTTAATAGTTTGATAAATACCGTCTGGTTACGCGTTTCGAGTCAACTTCTCGTGAAGGTCTTTCTTCTCTCATCAATTGTGTTCATTTTTTATTTCGTGTTTTACATGTATTTTAATTATTTGTGCGCTTAGTTTCTATTTTCTATAGGTATTTTCAACGGGTAGGTTTAAACGCAACCAAAGGAAAGAAACGATCTAGTATTGCAAAATCTGCCGTGATACACCTGATACCAGAGGCGAATCTAAGTTTGGACCAAAGGGTGGGGGGGGATCGGAGGTCTGCCGAAGGGGGATTCGGGGATATAGGATATATGGAATTTTCGAGACTCAATAACGGCGGGTTATGGCTAATTCTTTGACAAATAAAGATTACTATGCACACGCAGTAGGCCGATTCATTAGTAAAAATTTTATGGTGGTCATCTACATCTGCATACTACCCCTCAAGCTGCCTCAATAGGTGTGTGGCGTGGGATGTCAGGACGCACGCCGTATCTATCTATCTATCTATATATATAAAAGAAAGTCGAAAATCGTGTTAGTTAGAACACTTATAACTCGAGAACGGCTGCACCGATTTCAATGAGATTTGGTTCTTTGGATTCGTCTTAGGCGGGGTTAACATATAGGCCATTAAAAAAAGGATAATTTCTCAAAAAAAATTCATCTCTTTCCTATGGACATGCTTTTAGGAGTTATAGTAACACAACAATTGATAAGTCGGTCAAAACTACAAATTAAATAATTTGTTTTGTTTTTACCACTTTAATAAATGAATTTAGTAACAATATAACATTTTAATTACTAAATATATTCAAAATATTAATTAAATTGAAATAACATTTAAAAAATTTAATTCGAGCTGATTGTAAGCCCAGCCGTGGCCCAGCTCGAGTTGACACTTCACTACCGTGTTTGTAAACAAATCTCCAAGCAATTGTTGACAAACGGTAATGTCCGTGTTCCTGTCGAGGAATCGAGTAGTTTTAACTCATTTCCTTGGAATGATTACAAATCAGTTTCAGCGGGAGGTGAGCTCATCAACAAAGAGTTCCATAAATATGATTGATCACCAAAAGAATCAAAGATGGTTGATTTAGCGAGCAAGAACGAAGATGTGGATGACTAAAACGATGTAAATTCAAATAGTTCGTACTCTGCATGGATTCGAATCTTTTAAATGTGTGACAAACGAAGACGAAATCACCAACTATCTATCTGAATATTTTAAGTCCTTGGACGTACCTGGCTTACCAAGGCACGATTTACAGAAAAATGAAGTTTTTGTGCTCATGATCTTTCGAAGCCTAAACCAACCATAACTATCCAACGGAACGTGTTTGATCATTAAAAAAATTGGTGAGGAATGTGATTCACGCAACTTTACTCAAAGGAAAATTCAAAGGTTAGGAAGTCCTCATTCCGTAGATTCCATGATCTCAACTCATATGCCCTTTTGAGGTTAAACGTATTCAATTTACAATTCGTGTTGCATTAGTGATAACGATTAAAAAATCGCATGGTCATTCTTTCAGTTTTTGTGTTGTTTGTGCTCATGTGCTAATGAAAACCCATGATTTTCTCATGGTCGATTCAGCGTGCTATGTTCACGAGTCGATAATCCATCCTCTGTATTTCTTCCTTCGCTTCAAGTGCGTAGCTAGGATAGGGGGTTTTGGGCGCAGCTAATACCACGGGTCTGTAGGGTATAGAAAACTCGCTAAGGTAAGCGGGAAGTGTGGGGGCACTTCCCCCAGACATTTTTTAAGATAAATGGTTCAAAATAGTGGGTTTTGTGGCTGTGTGAATAGTTAAATATGTTTTGTTTGTTAGTCATCCGTCCCCCAAATATTAATAACAAAATCTTTCATAAAAAAATTCTCTAAGCTCTTGGGGGGGGGGTTTATCCCCCAAAACCTCCCCTCGCTGCGTCACTGTTTTTCTTCGCTATATTTATTTAGCTTCACCCGCTTCATCTTGCACCTGATAACAAAACAAAAACTGTTGTTTCTCAGAAGGTGCTTGACGCAAGACATTAAACCCGAATGTGTAGGGCTCACCGTGGTGCGTTTACGCATGCAGTACGTTTACGCAGTGCATTTTTTCCAAACAGAGATACTAAAACTGGCGCGCCATAAGTCATTTAATGCGAATGCTGCTTCAAAGGGGCTTTTCTTGCACGATTTTGAGCATCAGTCAAGCGTCGGTCTGGGGTCGTGTCAACTTGCCCCCTGAATGGGCCAAGTGTATGCAACAGACTTGGACCTAAAAACATTTTTTTACAGCTAATAACGCAAATAGCCAACAACTGAATGCGTATAATTTTTATTTCATGAACTGCTTTATTAAACCACAATGCCCAAAATTTCTTAAGCTAAAACGTAAGAAAATTTGTTGAAAAAAATCCGCGTAAACGTGCTCCGATTCACCCTATGTAGATTCAATAAAGAAAATGTCTTTCTGACAAGCAATTTTAGTCCTCATTTACGTAGTTTTATTGACTTTGTATCCTTATTTTATTATAATAAATTAAACATGATTAAAAACGATACAGCCGCTCTTGATTTATAAATGGTGTAAGTAAACTGTAAAGTTCATTAATTGTTAGGCGGTACGAAGTTCGCCGGGTCAGCTAGTATACTATAAAGCCCCTTAACGACCACTCATTCATTCATTCATTCATAAAAATATTCGGGGTGAACGAGATGAGATACGACAAAAAGTCTTATGAATACCCCTCTAAAATTGCCTGAAACCCCAGGAAAAATTATGAAAACAATGAATTTCCAATTATTTACCTGTGTATTCAATTAAAATTGAGTATGGGGATTATTTCAAAAATGGCCACCAAAACCAATGGCGGCGCGACGATCATAGAAACAAATAATCATAGGAACATCTTTGTTTATGCAAGCAAGAGAATCTAAATTGGAAAAGAAATTTAAGGAATGAAAACGAAAAACTGATAACGATAAGGTAGGAAATTTAGAAAGTAATTTTTGAAATGCCTATATTTCGTTACGTATTCTTTCAACTGTAAAACAAACATATGTTTGCTCATGTGGAAAGACTTCCATTGTGCGCATGCTATGCAAAAATTAATTAGACATAGTTAATATATAACAACCGAAGGTCTTTATGTGGCCCAAAAATGTCCTTTGTAATATTTTACATTTTTACTCCTACTGTTTGAAAGGATTACTCGATAAGGTTATTTTAGAGGCTCAATAAGTTCATGGCATTTTCAAGGAAAAAACTAAATACGTAAATAATAGAACTGTGGCTTTTTTTATTGTACCCCTCCCCAAATTTCTGGTACCCCCCCCCAGAAATTCCTCCGAATTCCTCCGACTTCCTTTGAACTTATCTGCAGAACTTAGCTCGAAAAGTACTTAGCCGGAAAGTTTTTTTCGCGCAGAGGCCCTTCGACCCCAAGGGTCGGAGACTCTTGTCTCCGAAACACTGCCTCCGAAATTCTGCCTCCGAAATTTAGCCACCGAAATCAGCCTCCGAACCAGCCATACCTGGAGAACAAACCTATATAGGAAGTACAGCGGAGGAATGCCTACTCCTTGGAATTCAAGGGGAAATGGATGCTGAGGCACAAGTATGCAGTATGGAGTGAGAAGTATTACAATAGTCCTATCACAACTCTCTCTCCCTCCAACACCTCACCCCACTATGTTTCTTCCCTCCATGAATTTGCAATGAATTTCCCATCGATTCGAGTGATATCTCCAACCCAGAAGATTGAGGGGAAAATTCAAGCCTGCACGCTGTTCCCCCCTCCTGCCTCGGTGGGATGACTGATGCTTGGCGGAGGTGCCATTCAGCAGGGGCGCTTCTTAGGGCAGATTCGCCGCTGATTGAACATCGCCCTTTTTTACCCCTCCACTCCTTTGCAAAAATCCCTCCCCTCCATTCTGACACATCTCGGAGTACGCAAGCCCTGTTTTTGCGCGGGCGCTCGTAGTAGACGGATGCCGTGACTGACATGGGTGATAATAGCAAAATTATATATCTTGTACTTAGTTTGATAATGTTTCTATGGGATCATTAGTTATCATCGTTGTTTTCTGTAATAATTCTGATTTTGAATACTTCTACTTCAAATAGATATTGATTGAAAATAACTCGTAATTTTTTTTGACAAATGTTTCTTGAGTGCTGGTTTCTGGTTTGTGGAGTCATTCCCTGAACCAGCTTGTGAGCGACGATTGGAGTTCCCTATGTCTGGGGCTTACGTGCACAATCCACCAAGATTTAACGACGTAACGCCACAGAACCATGATTCATAATTAAATTTTATGAGCTGTGAAGTTCCTACTTTTCGTATTATTTTTTCTGAAAAAAATTATTTTTTAAATTTTATTTCGTTTTTTAGACCGAAAATAGCGTCAAAATCAATTTCCGAGCATGCGATATCATAAAAGTTTCCAAGGGGAGGGAGTGGAGGCGAGTTAAAATCATCCGGCCAGGATGAGATCCAGCCGAGGGTCCCCAATCACCTCAGACAGCCCCTGGTTTTAGGTTACGAGTTGATTCATAAAGTATAAACAAAATGAATAATTTTACAAACATTAAGATGGTTGGTGTCCACATTAATATAAATTTAAAATGTATATAAATGGCTTCCTTATTTCAAGGTACCGATTCAGCGAATAAGTACACAAATTAAACGACTTGTTATGTTGCTATTTTTATTTTGGGGTACTGATATTACCGATACGAGACTTGGGTTCAAGAAACTAGACTCGAGATGATACCCAAGGTCAGAAAACGAGACTGAGACGAGACTGCCGCAAGTCTCATCTCGCGGCACGTCTCCAAATAATATGGTTTATCAATTTAGCTATTTATTTCAGCCGAATACATTGAAAAGAGCTAACCTCTAAGTAAGGTACCTCGAACCAAAGAAAGGTGGAACCTCGAAATATGGAAGCCATTCATATAAGTTTAAAATATATATTGATGTGGACACCAGTCACGTTTATGCTTGTAAAATTATTGATTTTGTTTATACTTGATGCATTAACTCGTTGCTTAATACCAGATTTTCTTTACCACATCCGTACCGCGTGTGAAATAATCTTTGCATCCTCTTTCATTTCTATAGTTGAAAGAAGATATCCAGCTAGTAACCGTATAAATGATTCGGAAGGTTTGTCAATAGACTCGAATTTTAAATACCCGTCGCGAAGAAAAAGAAGGTGAGGTGGCCGGGGTGAAAAGAATCGGAAGTTGTTCACACGGTGGATGAGGAAACTGCTGAAGAGTACCTATAGCATTTGCTAATCGTCAGTCAATTTCAATGGGATGAGGAGAAAAGAATAATCTTGAATTCAATGCCCATCTAGAATTTATTCAATAATTGAAAGCGTAGAAATATTTGATTCCTCGCACATAAATTTCACATCCGCACGAAGCATTTCGCGAGAAGCAGACTCCAGGGAGAGGACTCCTTCCTCGCCGCGTATCCGTCCATTCGCTGTGTCGACGCTCATTTGTCCTTCAGCCCGAGGACATGAGGCCGCTCAGCGGGTTCTCATTGGCTCCCTCTCCCCCTTGCATCATTGCCGGCAGCTTGCCGAAGATATCCGTCAGCTTACCCATCATGTCGCCACCAGCGCCACCTCCCTCCTCCTCCTGGTGATGGACACAAAATTCATATTCAGTCGTTATCATTCATTCATTAGAAAAAATCATTCAGTAAAAATCACTCGATCATGTAAATAGCTCAGAGGAATTGTTTGTGGGAGTGGCCCTATTTGGCGAATGAGGCCAAGATGTCACTTGATCACCCTTCTCTTATTAAGGAGGCTGATTGAGTGATTCTAATTGGATCACTAATGGATAAATATCACCATCTAATTGGATTAAAATTCTTTTTTACTTACTGGGTGAGGTGATGGCAGGCCACTAGCCTCCTGGAGAACTGAAATACAATTGAGAAAACTCTCTTGAAATACTGTATGTCAATCACTTTTGAATATTAGCATTCGGTGCGATTGAATGGTGGTTTTAAATAATTAATGTTTAATGATAGCGGTTGCTAATGAAACTTTTAAAGAGTGACAGCTTTGTAATAGATAAGTTATAATATATATATCGCCATGCCATTTACGTTAAAAAATTTAATCTTATAGGCCAGTTAGAATGTTCATGAAAATAGTAAACCGCACAGCTCGAAAACTTCTGCACAAAAAAAAACTTAACCTTGACCGAGGATCGAACCCATGACTTTACACATTGTTATCTGCGAGAATAAAAAACAATTGATCGATTTTGATCGAGTGGGCAATCGCCCATTGCTGTGAGCTATGTTTCATTTTACGGAATGCATCGACACGACCAAGGCCGTAGCCAGGGGATCAAGAGAGATCGTTCCCCCCCCCCCCCCCCCCCCCCCCCCCCCGAAATGAAAAAAATTAATTAGATATTTTATGCTCGCTTGGTGCTCACGCGACGATGTTATATAGCGGCGCAGGGACATCTAGTAGTCCAATGCGACTTAAGTCAATAATTATCTAAGCGAATTTTAGGTGCAATGTTTGTAGTTGTAGTTCAGTGTGTGAAATAATAGTGCTGTGAATTAGCAGAGAGGTGAGTGACTTATGAGCCTCCTGAGGGACCGCAGAATTGACGTCGACACCGAGGAGTTAATTGATTTCTTCGCTGCAAAGAAAGATAAATTCAATTTTATAATAATATTTTTATATTTTCCTTTAAGGGTTTATAATAAATACATATATTTAACCGTATACGCTATTTTATTTATCTTATAAAAATAATTTTATGTTTGTCTACTATTTCATAAACCTCCCCCCCCCCCTCCGAAAACATCTTCTATCTACGGCCTTGGACACGACGAATGGAAAGTTGGTCCCGATACAATCTGCGATAGATGCACCCAGTAACTGAACCATTTCTCCAAGATATTCGCAATAACTCATTCTGTGCTTTATTAGTAATCAGCAGGATCACATTCCTCCAGAAGGGACACAATTTCATATTTCATACGAGGAATACTCACCGTTGAGAACGACGACAAATCCCAGCAACATAATCATGGTGTACTTGTGCATAGTGGCAATTATGTCCTCGACCTGCGAGAAATCAAAATCCATTACAACCCTATAATTTGATACCACGGATCTAACGTGGAATAAAACAAAGCGGCTTGTATGATTATAGGGTGAAATTGCAAATCCAATAGTCGTTGGTTAGCATTCGACTTTGGCTGAGTTCTGATTAGCTGAATATATTGTTAAATACCCGTTGAAAGAAACAAGGAAGGTTTCCCAGGAGTCAAAGTCCTCACCTCTATTGAAAAATTAATTCTATCAACTCGCGGTGTTAGAAGTGATCGCAGTCGATACTTACGCCCTATTCTGAAAGCTTATTGTACAGCGAATTGGAAAATGCGAGGTCTTGTCCGAGCACAAGTTAAAGAATTTTTTCCCTGATAGCCTCCAAGAACCACAATGAAATTTCAAAAGCTACTGACGGATATTGTGAGTTGAGACCAGCCTAATTCGTGTAAAAGCTTTAGACAGCTTTTACACAAATTTTGCTGGTAGCCACCAGAGACGATTCGGATGCTTCATTCCTGGCTTTGGTTACTTGAAATTTTTTTAAATTTCAGAGAGACGCCGAGAACACAATCTTATAACCTCACAATATTACAGGCCCGACAAAAATGATAAATTAAGAGAGATATTTTTCCGAACGGGTAAGTATAGGAAATCGTTTTTCCGCCGAACGATAAAGGACATTACTAAGTGCAACTTTGAATTGAGCACGTTCATCGGCTTATATCTGTTATTTTTTGTTGGCGTAGCACCCTCTGCCATATGCCGATTGAGACTACTTGCGGGGTCGATTGTAGATGTTTACCTTTTCTACTTACCGAGAGTCGTAGGGCTTTGAGACTGATGAGTGGAGAGAACTTCTCAAAGTGGATACCGTCTGGGTGGAGAACGCGTCCTTTTATACGAAAGAAAAACAAGAGAAGCTATCATTGGCGCAATCAATCTTGGCTGTGTTCGTCGCTTACTTTATCTCGGCGAGTGCGAGAAGGGACAGCAATGCAGATGGCGAATATTTCACCTGTCGCGTCACAATTAACAACGCCCTGGCAACGCGATTGTTTCCCTCGATTCGAGTCCGCGGGAAGACAGTTGAAGGTGCGACGCCGCTCTTCGCAAGGATAAGACAAATGACGAATGGCGTCCCACCATAGACTAATAGGGTAAACGATTACACAAGGCGTAGTAAAACTACTCCGACACGACGTATTTATAAGCGAAGTGTTATCGACATAAATATAACCCTGGATAATATGTGGTGGAATATAATTATGCCTATCGCTGTGAAAATAGCAAAATTTCCCTCAACAATATTCAAAATAGCGAGAAGCGAATAAAAAAAATTAGTTGGGGCAGAGAAGCATGAAGATTTCCTTTTGCTTTACTGCATTCATAATTCCTTTCGTATCCTATACTATCGTAGCATAATTTTATTGGCATGACGCAGTGATTTTTTTTACTAAATTCACGTCGACACGATTGGTCGCTCATCCAGCTACGTGAACACAGTAGCCTTCATAGATTATATCATGTAAGCACATCATTTGTTGCTAAATGCGTTAGCCTACATTCAAGAACGTTACCTTGGTTGATATTTCCTCTGATATATTTTTTTCAAAATTTAAACATATATTTTACCAGAGACTCATGACATCAATAGGATACCGCGGGCGCAGCAGAACTACAATAGAACCTCAATTCCGCATTTAAAAAACCGACCGAATTTAGTTTCGGATACGCTAAGCCTCCGGAAAATATTTTGAGAGTTCGAAATCTGAAATTCGAGGAAAACTTGTCACCATTCTATTTAGGATAATTGTAACCACATTTGGCCCGATCGGAAACAATGGGGTAAACCAATCTCAAAGGGTCAGCAGTAATATTATTTCATTGCAAGGGAAAAAGGTTGGGAAAGGCGTTGGTATCACAGTAATAAGAATAGAGAAAAAGAAAAGCCATAGAAATATGAGAGAGTAGTGTGGTAGTGTAAATGAAAGGTCGGCAGAGAGTATGAGGTCTGTCTTAAAGTGATAAAGTGAATTGGCTTCATTGGAAGAAATGTTCGAATATTTTAATGTTCAAATATTCGATGCTCCTACGAGACTTCATTACCTTGATGGAACTCATTTATAGGGAATTAAAACATTATTCACTTTATTCACTCTGCGCTGAATATTTATTGAACATGATTTTGATATTTATATTATTATCAAGGAGCAACATTTTCACAAGGCAATTCTGCTGATTCTCCGGAGTTGTAAACATTTTGTGTGGTGATGATAATATTATTGTCGAAACTATCATTAATAAATATTCATTTTTGTGCGATAATTGTGAATTTTATTTTCCTTTATCGGCTGGTATGTTACCAGTGAGGAATATTATAGCAAATACCCATGGAGGTCGTCTTTTTTTAGCAATCTTCCTTCATCGCTCTTTTCTACGAACTAGTTTTAGCTACGACTAGTATCGCCGAGAGTCATCCATTTAATCACCGAGTTCTCTGTTTTGGCACTAAACTCGAGAATTTCCCACGAAAGCTCCTTTTAACACTTAAGTGACGTATGAGATAATGAGCGACATCATTTGGATGTGAAAAAATTTGAAGATACAATATAGTCTGTAACACTAACACAGGACGAAATCATGGGAATTAATTCTTTCGTATACTCATTATGCCTTTTTCGCGAAAGAAAGGTAAATTTCTCGGGTAATTGTTTTAAATATTGTTTTAAATTGTTTTAAAGGTAAATTTCTCAGTTCTCTGTGTTTCGCACTGAAGCAACGACGCACCCATACTTCACCCGAAATTCAGTTCAAAGTAAGGTAATAACGGTTTATTTTAGCGACTATTCAGGATATGGTGAGAAAGAAACTAGTGGATCTTAATAATACGTCCGTTACTGCCACCAACGAACCCATCACAATTGCTTCTCCTTCTCTTTTCCTCCAAGGAACATCTTCCGTCAGTCACTCTTTTCCTCCTTTCGCGAGGCCAATTCACACCTTTATTTCGGCGTGTGCATTGATTTTCGCAACGCAGATCGGAATTGGCCAATGAAATGATTACTGCAACAAAGTGTGAAACAGCCACCACAGGCTGCTCTAGCAAAAAAAAAAAGAGCAGCTTGTGAAGGCTGATTTAAACTCTTTTTAATTGGAAGTTAATTGCACGATGCCGATCTGCGTTTTGGTTTCAATCTGGTACATATACATTAATAAATAAAGTTATCTCCATAGGAAGGCATACATAGGTTGTCGAGAAATATTTATTTAATTTGAATAGGTTAATATTTGCCCTGTGTATTTCTATATATATTTTTTAAGTGAAAATGTAGTTATTGCTCCGTTTACACATATCCTGACTTATTTTGGTGATCAGTTTGAAGTAAATTATAGCTCCGATGACGGTATAACTCCATACATGCAAAACTCTTACAATATTTGCTAGCTAAATTCTTTTATTACTATTAATACGAGTATTACAAATAATTAGTGTTGCCGTGATACTCGAGACGTTCTCGTCTCGTCTCGTTTTCGAGACGAGACCGTTGGGTAGAATTCGATACGAGACTCAGGACGAGACCACTTTTTGACGTGACGAGACGATACCAAATCCACGGGACTCTCGAAAGTCTCGAAATACAGATATATATCCTTAATTGTTACATACTTGGCATAGCTTTATCCCTAAAACGATGTCCTTCTGTTAAGTCGAAGTAACGTTAACTTTTTTATTAAGCATTAAATTTGAAATACAATTCAACAACAACTTTTCGATAAATTACTTAACTATAAAAAAGAATTTTGCTGAAAAATCAATTTCTTGATGCATGACCATTACTTCTGAGCCATGTTAGGGAGTGTTAACGGCTGACTACTTTTCCTTATTTCCTGCGATAATAACCTTGCAAAATTTATCCTGCAAAAATTGAATTATTTTCTAAAAAGGAAACTTTCAAAGCTTACTCCTACGACAAAAATATCTTATCGCTCAAAGATATATATATATAATATATATATATATATATATATTCAAAAATACTCGCTCAGCGGCACTTGCAATCCTTCGTATAGTTTGCTTGATAGGGGAAAATGATCGCCAATTTCAAATTGCGCAAGGCACATTACCTCGGCGGAAGGACGGATGATAATTGAAGTAACTGTAAATATAAAATATAAAATAACTGAAATGTACCACTTTCTGTATGATATATCTTCCGAGGTTTGTGAGGATATTTAGCATAATGTAGCAAAATTTTGTTAAACAAATAAATAATAATTGTCATTAATTTGCATATACAAACTTGGTCCTTCTAAGTCATATGGTCATTATATTATGGCTATATATATTGAGGATGTTACTTTTAAAAGGGATAACTACAATTGGATTTCCTTTGACTTATTTTGTTGACCAAAAGTCCATACTGGATCACCTGATCGGAATTTATTCATGCAGTCCATTCTAAAAGGGGCCAGAAACCTCTATAAAAAATCTATTTGCAGATTTGTGCGAAATTTCTGAGAGGAAACATCATTTCCCCTAACCGGGATTTGAACCTAGATAACTTGATTTGCGGCCAAGTTACTAATTACGCTGCTTTTTGAAGAAATATTTATTTATTTCCAATGAAATATTCATAGTGCTATTATGCCTTCAGATTTTTTTTAATGTTTCGATGATATTCCGTTTTAAACGAGCGAGTTGACGAATTTAGTCCCAAAAATCGACTTCTTTCTTCAACTGTACTATTTTGAAAACTGCTGCCCATTCTGCTTGTGAGACGTCGAGAAGCGTCAGGTACCTACTTTACCTTGAGATATGATATCTTCCTTATAATCTCACAGCCTTATCTCCGTCTTCTTCTTGTGTGTCATCACCTCGAGCGGCAAGTGTGCTTGGTCCACCTGGTTAGTCCTAAACGAAGAGACCATGTGCTTCGCTATACATTTATTTTTTTATTTTTATTGTGGACAGTAATCAACGAAGATAAGATTCCATCCAAACAGTCGGCGTATACCAGGACCCCTTCGAGATATTTTTTCGTCTCTTGATGGAGCTTCGAAACCACGCGCTTTAGTCCACCAAAAACGTTCATGCTGTGTGGTGTTCTTTCAGGGTGTGTGTTGAAATTCTCGTCGGGTGTACTTCCTGTGTGTGGTTATTTTTATTTCTAATTGAGGATCCTACGAAATGGGAATAGTATTGAAAGGCAAAAAGGAGACTCGGAAGTCTGTTTTGAGTGTTAGGCTATAATATATTCATATGTTGGGTGGATCTCAAGGACCTGTTATTGCATTCGTACCTAATGGAAAGAAAACGCGATAATAAGGGGTGCATGAAGCTGTTTAGGAGACTATTCTATTCCGCAGTCCTAAATTCATTTGTTATTCACTTTGAAACAAGAAAAAAATGACCCTATTGTCACTTCGCGTGTAGCTGGTTGACGTAATATTTTTTTAATATGCAACTACATACGGACAGTTTGGACATGGCCGTCACTCATTTGATAATTTAGTACCAAGACTCACCGAAAGACATTTCGTAAGGAGACTTCCTGCTGCTGTGAAGATAACCCCCAAAGGAGTTGAGTTTTCAAGGGGAAATAAATGACAGCGAGTTCTGGTGTGAACAAAATGCAATGAGCTTATGCACGAATTCCTTCCAATCATGTCGTACAAAGCAGAATTACTTAGGTAAAGTCATTCGAAAAGTTCCATATTGACTTTTGAAACAACAGAATATAAATGCCTATAGGAAATAGTCGGTAATAATAGAACAAAGTCAAAGAAATGGGCCAAGTTATGAATTTTCAAGTAGGCAAAGCGGGTAATCCTATCGGAAATATCCAATTGGTTATGAAATTTTCAACCCAAATGACTAAAATACATCATATAAAAAAGCATGGAATGTCAGAGATCTCGTAGCCAAATCTAAACTAAATTTAATTCTTTGAAAACTGAAAATTTATTAATTAGTTTAGACAACGAGATACATAAAACCACAAATATCTATTAAAATTGCATGAAAAATTATCATAGAGTAGCGCATTATATATATTATGGACACTTGGGGAGGTTGACGAGAAAAGACTGGAGGCATTCGAGATGTGGGTGTGGCGAATAATCGAGAAGGTAAAGTGGACGGAGAGGAGGAGGAGCGATGAAGTGCTGGACATGGTGGGTGCGGAAACGCAGATTGTAGATGAGATACGGAGGAGACAGAAGGTATGGATAGGGCGATTAATTAGCGAGGAGGGGATGTTGGAAACAGTGTTAGAGGGAAGAATGTTAGGTAAACAAGGGAGAGGAAGGGAAATAAAAGGATTTTAAGATAGAATGAAGGGGAGTCGGTCTTATTGTGAATTGAAGAGTGAAGCGGTCGATGGGGAGGGAGGAGTTCCCCATATAAACCTATCTTAATCGGTATAATACTTCATTAACAAGCGCACTTTATTACGAATGTTTACAAAAATTTTCAAAATACTGATCATGTGTCACGAAAATTATAAACAATTGAATGATAGCATGCCAGAGAGGCGAAGTCGACTAAATGTCGTCCGGACGCTGGAATAGGATTAAATAAAATGCCCGCCTTGCTTAAGGGGTTAACATTATTTTTACGTTTATTGTCTTAAGCCAAGTCCACTCTTCCCAAAATATTCTCTTTTTTCCCTAACATAGATCGCGAAATCCTCATGGATCCTAGGTAGTCCGTTGAATGCCAATGGTGAATGCTGTTTTGACAAGTGAGAGGGTTTCATGGCAATGGAAGTGTTATTATGGAACGTGTTCACAAAAGCGGTTCACAGAAAAGAAATGAGAAGAAGAATCGACTCTTTTGCGTTAATAATATCTCAAAAACGTCAGTGGTTGGCTGAACAGGAACAGTGGTTCCTGTATCGATTTAATACATGATGAGAGCTTTGATACAGATACAGGTACGTTGGCATATTCGTATTTTCATTTTAATAGTTTGATAAATACCGTCTGGTTACGCGTTTCGAGTCAACTTCTCGTGAAGGTCTTTCTTCTCTCATCAATTGTGTTCATTTTTTATTTCGTGTTTTACATGTATTTTAATTATTTGTGCGCTTAGTTTCTATTTTCTATAGGTATTTTCAACGGGTAGGTTTAAACGCAACCAAAGGAAAGAAACGATCTAGTATTGCAAAATCTGCCGTGATACACCTGATACCAGAGGCGAATCTAAGTTTGGACCAAAGGGAGGGGGGGGACCGGAGGTCTGCCGAAGGGGGATTCGGGGATATAGGATATATGGAATTTTCGAGACTCAATAACGGCGGGTTATGGCTAATTCTTTGATAAATAAAGATTACTATGCACACGCAGTAGGCCGATTCATTAGTAAAAATTTTATGGTGGTCATCTACATCTGCATACTACCCCTCAAGCTGCCTCAATAGGTGTGCGGCGTGGGATGTCAGGACACCCGCCGTCTCTATGCATATACTATAAAGCCCCTTAACGACCACTCATTCATTCATTCACCCATAAAAATATTCGGGGTGAACGAGATGAGATACGACAAAAAGTCTTATGAATACCCCTCTAAAATTGCCTGAAACCCCAGGAAAAATTATGAAAACAATGAATTTCCAATTATTAACCTGTGTATTCAATTAAAATTGAGTATGGGGATTATTTCAAAAATGGCCACCAAAACCAATGGCGGCGCGACGATCATAGAAACAAATAATCATAGGAACATCTTTGTTTATGCAAGCAAGAGAATCTAAATTGGAAAAGAAATTTAAGGAATTAAAACGAAAAACTGAGAACGATAAGGTAGGAAATTTAGAAAGTAATTTTTGAAATGCCTATATTTCGTTACGTATTCTTTCCACATGAACAAACATATGTTTGTTCATGTGGAAACATGTAACGTATGTATGTACGTAGGCTACAATATGAAAATAAATATTTATAAAGAGAAACGTTTTTCTGAGGGGCTGAAAAAGTAAAATAAATGTCTACGAGTCTGGCAGAGTCTCTAAATTATTCAATGCAAATACAAGAAACGTTAGGATCATGATCTACTGTATCACCCAATTCCTACGTAATATCATAACATAACGACTTTTCGTATTATGATGAAAAACACGTCAATTATTATTTTTTACATAACTCAACCAAATTCTTGATATATGAATGAGATGTGACAGTACTCATTTCCTAGACAGTTTGACAGTTTGTGCTCATATGCTAATGAATACCGATAATTTCTCATGGTCAATTATAAATACAATTTTTACGAGTCGGTAAACCATCCGCTGTATTTCTTCCTTCGCTTCAAGGGCTCAGCTAGGAATTAAGGATCGGGGGGTTTTAGGCGCAGCTAATACTGGCTGTTCTATAGGGGACAGAAAACCCACCAAGGTAAGCGGGAGGTGTGGAGGCCCTCTCCCAGACATTTTTTAAGATAAATGGTGGGTTTTGCGGCTGTGTGAATAGTTAAACATGTTTTTTTTTGTGAATCATCCGTACCCCTAATATTAGTAACAACATTTTTTATAAAAAAAATTCTCTGAGCTCTTGGGGGGGTTTTACCCCCCAAAAACCCCCTCGCTGCGTCATTGCTTCGCTGCTCTATATTTATTTACCTTCATCCGCTTTATCCTTCGCCTGATAACAAAACAAAAACTGTGGTTTAACAGAAGGTGCTTGACGCAACGCATTAAACCAGACTATGTAGGGCACACCGTGGCACGTTTTCGCATGCAGCACGTTCACGCAGTGCATTTTTTCCCAACGGAGATAATATTAATGGCATGCCTAAAGCCATTTGATACGAATGCTACTTCATAGGGGCTTTTCTTACACAATTTTGAGCATCGGTCAAGCGTCGGTCTAGCGTTCATTAACATGCCCCGTAAACGGGCCAAGTTTACGCAACACACTTAGACCTAAAAACATTTTTTTACGGTTAATAACACAAAAAGCCAACAACTGAATGCGTATAATTTTTATGTCATTCACTGCTTTATAAAACCACAATACCCAAAATTTCTTAATTAAAAACGTAAGAAAATTCATTGATGAAATTCCGCGTAAACGTTCTCCTATCCACCCTATGTAGATTCATTAAAGAACATGGCTTTCTGACAAGCAAATTTGATACTCATTTACGTAGTTTTATAGAATTTTTATCCTTATTTTATTATAATAATCAAATATGATTAATAACAATACAGCCGCTCTTGATTCATAAATTGTATAACTAAACTGTAAGTTCATTGATTGTAAGACGGTACGAAGTTCGCCGGGTAAGCTAGTCCATTTATAAAAAATATATTCTAACGAAATTACGCCAAGCATGTATTTAAGTTCTTTGTCGTGCGGG
This sequence comes from Ischnura elegans, assembly GCF_921293095.1. NCBI lineage: Eukaryota > Metazoa > Arthropoda > Insecta > Odonata > Coenagrionidae > Ischnura > Ischnura elegans. The sequence continues at coordinate 124,434,310 of NC_060248.1, forward strand.
GGACATAACGAATTCCCACATCCATCCGTTCGCCTAATATCAATCTTATTTTATCGTTTTCGTCGTACCTGGAAATGTAGTGGGGTTCAAATACGATGATCTCCATGTCGCTCTAACAATTAAATATATCCATTCTCAATTTCTCAAGCAATCTAATCCTAGCACGCAGCCTCCGAGTCTCTAGCGGCTCCCAACTCAATTCGTTTAACATCAATGTAACGTATCTTTCTGTACGTCAGCGGAAGTTTTTCACGAGTCCCGAATCTTCATAGTGTGGAAGGAATGAGGCCTTGAAGAGGAAGGACCCCACGGATACCTCTGCCGCCTATTTTAAATCTATCTTTTAAATAAAATGATCCGAAAAAGTTAGAAAATTGATCTCCTGAACTATTCTTCTGGATTTTCTACTGACGTGTTGCTTCCCGTTTCTTTGACGTATGAATGTTCTCCGTGTTGATATTCCAAACCCTAACTCATCTACCTCTTGAAGGGAGTTTACGGATAGACTTTTGAATTCAAGTTCGGCATCGAGTCAAATATCAGCAATGTTTAAGGAATGTCAATAGTGTAGAATTGGCCTTAATTGCTATTTTTTTATTTCTTACCTTAAATGTGTAGAAGTTGGTTGTATTACTACAGTTCTAATTATTTTTTTTGGGAGTATTATTTGTGAGTCTCTGAACACATAATCACTTAGAAACGAAAGCACAAAAAATAATTGAATTTTTGATTGGATACTTTAATATTTGACAGTTACTGACAAAATACATTTTTTAAACAGCTTCTCTAATATAAAGATAAAAATTAATGAGAGTCTCAGATATTTTTGTTAATTGAGGCTTTAACTTATCTACGGAATTAGTACCTCAATTTTTGCACAAGATTTTATCTACACATTAAAACAATTAAAGCCAACGAGTATGGATAAAGGCTACGTACTTATGACTAATATATATTGCGTACTTAATCGCTCATCGGTATCTTGAAAAAAGAAAGCCATTAATACAAATTTTAAATATATATTGATCTAAACACCAATCACGTCAATGCTTGTAAAATTATCGATTTTTATTGATACTTAATGAATAACCTCATAGCTTCAAACTAGATATATAATATTTTAGATTACCATTGTGTATATGCTATGCAAAAATTAATTAGACATAGTTAATACATAACAGCCGAAAGTCTTCATGTGGCCCCAAAATGTCCTTTGTAATATTTTACATTTTTACTCCTACTGTTTGAAAGGATTGCTCGATAAGGTTATTTTAGTGGCTATATAATGTCAGGGCATTTTCATGGAAAAAACTAAATATGTAGATAAATGAACTGTGGCATTTTTTCGTGTACCCCTCCCAAAATTTCTGGTACCCCTCCCCCAGAAATTCCTCCGAGTTCCTCCGAACTTCCTTTGAACTTATCCGCAGAACTTAGCGCGAAAAGTACTTAGCGGGAGAGGTTTTTCGCGCAAAGGCCCTTCCACTCAAAGACTCGGAGACATGTCTCCGAAACACTGCCTCCGAAATTCTGCCTCCGAAATTCAGCCTCCGAACCAGCCATACCTGGAGAACAAGTCTTATATAGGAAGTACAGCGGAGGAATACCTACTCCTTGGCAATCAAGGGGAAATGGATGCTGAGGCACAAGTATGCAGTTTGGAGTGAGAAGTATTAACATAGTCCTAACACACTCTCTCTCCCTCCAACACCTCACCCCACTATGTCTCTCCCCTACATGAATTTGCAATGAATTTCCCATCGATTCGCGTGATGTCTCCAACCCAGAAGATTGAGGGGAAAATTCCAGCCTGCACGATGTTCCCCCCTCCTTCCCCGGTGGGATGACTGATGCTTGGCGGAGGTGTCAGTCAGGGGGGATTTTTAGGGCAGATTCGCCGCTGATTGAACATCACCCTTTTAACCCCTCCACTCCTTGCAAAAAATCCCTCCCCTCCACCCTGACACGTCTCGGAGTACGCAAGGCTTGTTTTTGATCTGGCGCTCGTAGTAGACGGATGCCGAGACTGACATGAGTGATTTTATCAAAATTATACAGCTTGTACTAAGTTTGGTTATGTTTACTATGGGATCATTAGTTATCATCGTTATTTTCTGTAATAACTCTGATTTTGAATACTTCTACTTCTAATAGATATTGATTGAAAATAACTGGTAAATTTTTTTTTACAATTGTTGCTTAAGTGCTGATTTCTGGCTTGTGGAGTCATTCCCTGAACCAGCTTGTGAGCGACGATTGGAGTTCCCTATGTCTGGGGCTTACGTGCACAATCGACCAAGATTTAACGACGTTACGCCAGAGAAACATGATACATAATTAAATTTTATGAGCTGTGAAGTTCCTACTTTTCGTACTATTTTTTCTGAAAAAAATTATTTTTTAAATTTTATTTTGTTTTTTAGACTGAGAATAACGTAAAAATCCATTACCGGGCATGCGAAATCCTAAAATTTTCAAAGGGGGGAGAAGGAATGGAGGCGAGTTAATCATCCGGTTAAGGGGGGAGCCCATCATGAGATCCAGCCGAGGGTCCCCAATCACCTCAGACAGCCCCTGGTTTTAAGCTACGAGTTTATTCATTAAGTATATACAAAATCAATAATTTTACAAACATTAACGTGATTGGTGTCCACATGAATATAAATTTAAAATGTATATAAATGGCTTCCTTATTTCGAGGTACCGATTCCGCGAATAAGTACACAAAGTAAACGACTGGTTATGGTGCTATTTTTATTTTGGGGTACCGAGACGAGACTGGGGTTCAAGAAACTAGACTCGAGATGATACCCAAGGTCAGAAAACGAGACTGAGACGAGACTGCCGCAAGTCTCATCTCGTCTCTTCTCGCGGCACGTCTACAAATAATATGGTTTATCAATTTAGCTATATATTTCAGCCTAATACATTGAAAAATAGCTAACCTATAAGTAAGGTACCTCGACCCTAAGAAAGGTACCTCGAAATATGGAAGCCATTCGTATAATTTTTAAATATATATTGTTGTGGACACCAATCACGTTAATGCTTGTAAAATTATTGATTTTGTTTATACTTGATGCATAAACTCGTAGCTTAATACCAGATTTTCTTTTCCACATCCGTACCGCGTGTGAAATAATCTTTGCATCTTCCTTTACTTCTATAGTTGAAAGAAGATACAGTAGGAACAAAACACTTGGGTCGGGTTCGCGGGACACACTCCTGGAGCAGGGACTATAAGCCATCAGCTTTTTTCCTCTGCCACCAGAAGGGGAAGGACGGGAAGGAACAAGGAAAGGAGGCGCCGCCGCGATGAGAGCCCGACGACGCCTCCAGGGGTAGGACGGGGAAGAAGGGGAGGGGATGAGGAATCCTGCACCGTCACAAAGGCGGGCAGGTCCTACTACTAACGAAACCAAGCTAACGCAATTAATATGCCACCAATTTTAGTAGATTTTCCTATTAGGAAGAAAAATCTATCGATCAAATCGGTAGATTGAAAGAAGATACACAGCTCGTAACTGTAAACGCTTCGGAAAGTTCGTCAATAGACTCGAATTTTAAATACCCGTCGCGTAGAAAAAGAAGGTGAGATGGCCGGGGTGAAAAGAATCGGAAGTTGTTCACACGGTGGATGAGGAAACTGCTGAAGAGTACCTATAGCATTTGCTAATCGTCAGTCAATTTCAATGGGATGAGGAGAAAAGAATAATCTTGAATTCAATGCCCAGCTAGAATTTATTCAATAATTGAAAGCGTAGAAATATTTTATTCCTCGCACATTAATTTCACATCCGCACGAAGCATTTCGCGAGAAGCAGACTCCAGGAGGAGGACTCCTTCCTCGCTGCGTATCCGTCCATTCGCTGTGTCGACGCTCATTTGTCCATCACCCGGAGGACATGAGGCCGCTCAGCGGGTTCTCATTGGCTCCCTCTCCCCCTTGCATCATTGCCGGCAGCTTGCCGAAGATATCCGTCAGCTTACCCATCATGTCGCCACCAGCGCCACCTCCCTCCTCCTCCTGGTGATGGACACAAAATTCATATTCAGTCGTTATCATTCATTCATTAGAAAACATCATTCAGTAAAAATCACTCGATCATGCAAATAGCTCAGAGGAAATGTTTACGGGAGTGGCCATCTTTGGCGATTGAGGCCAGGATGTCACGTGATCACCCCTCTCTTATTGAAGAAGTTTTTTGAGTTATTCTTTAAAATTTCGTCCCCCCTACAATAATATCACCATCTAATTGGATTAAAATTCTTTTGTACTTACTGGGTGAGGTGATGGCAGGCCACTAGCCTCCTGGAGAACTGAAATACAATTGAGAAAACCCTCTTGAAATGTCAATGTATGTCAATCACTTTTGAATATTAGCATTCGGTGCGATTTAAAAATTTTTAATGATAGTGGTTTTTAATGAAACTTTTAAGGAGTGACAGCATTTGTAATAGATAAGTAATAATATATATATCGCCATGCCATTTACGTTAAAAAATTTAATCGAATAGGCCAGTTAGAATGTTCATGAAAATAGTAAACCGCACTGCTCGAAAACTGCTGCACAAAAAAAAACTTAACCTTGACCGAGGATCGAACCCATGACTTTACACATTGTTATCTGCGTGAATCAAAAACAATTGATCGATTTTGATCGAGCGGGCAATCGCCGATTCCTATGAGCTATGTTTTATTTTAGGGAATGCGTCGACACGATGAATGGAAAGTTTGTCCCGACACAATCAGCGATAGATGCACCCAGTAACTGATCTATTACATTACTGATCTATTATTAGATATTGGCCATAACTCATTCTATGCTATATTTGTAATCAACAGGATCACATGCCACCAGAAGGCACCCTATTTCATGTTTCATACGAGGAATACTCACCGTTGAGAACGACGACAAATCCCAGCAACATAATCATGGTGTACTTGTGCATGGTGGCAATTATGTCCCCGACCTGCGAGAAATCGAAATCCATTACAACCCTCATCGTTTGATACGATGGATCTAACGACGAATAAAACAAAGCGGCTTGTATGATTATGGGGTGAAATTGCAAATCCAAAGTTTGTTGGTTGGTTCAAGTTCTGATTAGCTGAATTTATTGTTAAATACCCGATGAAAGACACAAGGAAGGTTTCTCAGAAGTCAAATTCCCTACTTCCATTGAAAAATTAATTCTATCAATTCGCGATGTTAGAAGTGATCACAGTCAATACTTAGCCCTATTCTGAAAGCTTACTGTACGGCGAATTGGAAAATCCGAGGTCTTGTCCAAGCACATGTTAAAGAATTTTTTTTCCCAGATAGCCTCCAAGAACCACAATGAACTTTTAAAAGCTTCTGACAGATATTGTGAGTTGAGACCAGCCTCATTCGTGTAAAACCTTTAGACAGCTTTTACACAAATTTTGCTGGTAGCCACCAGAGACGACTCGGATTTTTCAATGCTTTCGTTACTTGAATTTTTTTAAATTTCAGAGAGACGCGGAGAACACAATCTTATAACCTCACAATATTACAAGGCCCAACAAAAATGATAAATTAAGAGACATATTTTGCCGAACAGGTAGGTACAGGAGATCTTTTTTCCCCCGAACAGTAAAGGTCTTCACTAAATGCAAGTTTTAATTTAGCACGTTCATCTGCTTTTATTAATTATTTTTTGGCGTAGCAACCTCTGCCATATACCTATTCAGACTACCTGACGGTAGATTGTATTTTTTATGTCTGTTACTTACCGAGAGTCGTAGGGCTTTATGACTGATGAGTGTAGAGAACTTCTCGAAGTGAATACCGTCTGGGTGGAGAACGCGTCCCTTTATACGAAAGAAAATCAAGAGAAGCTATCATTGGCAAAATCAATCTAGGTTGTGTTCGCCGCTTACTTTATCTCGGCGAGTGCGAGAATACACAGCAATTGCAAATGGGGAATAATTCACCTGTCGCGTCACAATTAACAACGCCCTGACAACGCGTTTGTTTCCCTCGATTCGAATCCGCGGGATGACAGTTGAAGGTGCGACGCCGCTCATTGCTCGGATAAGACAACTGACCGAGGGCGTCCAACGATACACGAATAGGGGAAACGATTAAATAAGGCGTAGTAAAACCACTCCAACACGACGCATGTATAAGCGAAGTGCTATCGACATAAATGTAACCCTGGATAATATGTGCGGGAATATAATTATTCCTATCGCTTTGAAAATAGTAAAATTTCCCTCAACAATATATTATGTAACATGGAAGCGAATAAAAAAAATTTGGTTGGGGCAGAGAAGCATGAAGATTTCCTTTTGCTTTACTTCATTCATAATTTCTTTCGTATCCTATACTCTCATTGCATAATTTTATTGGCATGACGCAGTGATTTTTTTACTAAATTCACGTCGACACGATTGGCCGCTCATCCAGCTACGTGAACACTGTAGCCTTCATGGATTATATCATGTAAGCACCTCATTTGTTGGTAAATGCGTTGGCATGCATTCAAGAACGTTACCTTGGTTGATATTTCCACTAATATATTTTTTTCAATAATTAAACATATATTTTACGAGAGACTCGCGACACCAATAGGATACCACGGGCTTAGCCAAACAACGATAGAACCTCAATTCCGCATTTAAAAAATCGACCGGATTTTTTTCGGATATGCTAAGCCTCCGGAAAATATTTTGAGAGGTCGAAATCTGAAATTCGAGGAAAACATGTCACCTTTCTATTTAGGATAATTGTAACCATATTTGACCCGATCGGAATCAATAGGGTAAACCAATCTCAAAGGGTCAGCAGTAAGGACATTTCAGAGCAAGGAAAAAAGTTTGGAAAAGGCATTAGAATCACAGTCATAAGAATAGAGAAAAATTAAAGCCATAGAAATATGAGAGATTAGTGTGGTAGTGTAAATGAAAGGTCAGCATAGAGTCTGAGGTCTGTCTTAAAGTGATAAAGTGAATTGGCTTCATTGGGGGAAATGTTCGAATATTTAAATGTTCAAATATTCGATGCTCCTACGTGACTTCATTAACTTGATGGAACTCAGATATAGTGGATTAAAACATTATTCACTTTATTTACTCTGCACTGAATATTTATTGAACATGATTTGGATACTTATATTATTATCAAGGAACAACATTTTCACAAGGCAATTCTGCTGATTCTTCGGAGTTGTGAACATTTTGTGTGGTGATGGTAATGTTATTGTCGAAACTATCCTTAATTAATATTCATTCTTGTGGGATAATTGTGAATTTTATTTTCCTTTATCGGCTGTTACATAACCAGAGAGGAATATTATAGCCAAATACCCATGGAGGTCGTCTTTCATTAAAGAAATCTCCCTTCATCGTTCTTTTCTACGAGCTAGTTTTAGCTACGACTAGTATCGCCGAGAGTCATCCATTTAATCACCGAGTTCTCTGTTTTGGCACTAAACTCGAGAATTTCCCACCAAAGCTCCTTTTAACACTTAAGTGACGTATGAGATAATGAGCGACATCATTTCGATGTGAAAAAATTTGAAGATACAATATAGTCTATAACACTAACATAAGACGAAATCATGGGAATTAATTCTGTTGATTACTCATTTTGCCTTTTCCACGAAAGAAGGGTAAATTTCTCAGGTAATTCACTTGTGTTTCGCACTAAAGCAACGGCGTACCCATAATTCACCCGAAATTCAGTTTAAAGTAAGGGAATAATGGTTTATTTTAGCGGCTATTCAGGATACGGTGTGAAGGAAACTAGTGGATCTTATTAATACGTCCGTTACTGCCACCAACGAACCCATCACAATTGCTTTTCCTTCTCTTTTACTCCAAGGAACATTTTCTGTCATTAACTATTTTACTTCTTTCGCGGGGCCAATTCACACCTTTATTTCGGCGTGTGCATTGATTTTCGCAACGCAGATCGGAATTGGCCAATGAAATGATTACTGCAACAAAGTGTGAAACAGCCACCACAAGCTGCTCTAGCAAGAAAAAGAGCAGCTTCTGAAGGCTGATTTACACTCTTTTTAATTGGAAGTTAATTGCACGATTCCGATCCGCGTTTTTGTTTCAATCTGGTACATATACAATAATAACTTCGTTATCTCCATATAGCCGCATGCATAGGTTGTCGAGAAATATTTATTTAAATGAAAATGTAGTTATTGCTCCGTATATACATATCCTGACTTATTTTGGTGATCAGTTTGAAGTAAATTATAGCTCCGATGATGGTATTACTCCATACGTACAAAACTCTTACAATATTTGCTAGTTAAATTCTTTTATTCATATTAATACGAGTATTACAAATAATTAGTCTTGCCGCGATACTCGAGACTTTCTCGTCTCGTCTCGTTTTCGAGATCTAGAATTCGAGACGAGACTCGAGGGGAGACCACTTTTTGACGAGACGAGACGATACCACATGCACGAGACTCACGAAAGTCTCGAAATACAGATATATATCCTTAATTGTTACATACTTGGCATAGCTTTATCCCTAAAACGATGTCCTTCTGTTAAGACGAAGTAACGTTAACTTTTTTATTACGCATTAAATTTGAAATACAATTCAACAACAACTTTTCGATAAATTACTTAACTATAAAAAAGAATTTTGCCGAAAGATCAATTTCTGGATGCATGAGCGTTACTTCTGCGCCATGTTAGGGAGTGTTAATGGATGACTACTTTTCCTTATTTCCTGCGATAATAACCTTGCAAAATTTATCCTGCAAAAATTGAATTATTTTCTAAAAAGGAAACTTTCAGAGCTTACTCCTACGATAAATTATCTTATCGCTCAATGATATATATATTATCAAAAATACTCGCTCAGCGGCACTTGCAATCCTTCTTATAATTTGCTTGCTAGGAGAAAATGATCGCCAATTTCGAATTGCGCAGAACACATTACCTTGGCGGAAGGACGGATGATAATTGAAATAACTGTAAATATAAAATAACTGAAATGTACCACTTCCTGATATATCTTCCGAGGTTTGTGATGATATTCAGCATAATGTCGCTAAATTTTGTGAAATAAATAATTAATAATTACCTTTATTTTGCATATACAAACCTGGTCCTTCTAAGTCATATGGCTATTCTATTATGGGTATATATATTGAGGATGTTATTTTTAAAAGGTATAACTACAATTGGATTTCCTTTGACTTATTTTGCTGACCAAAAGTCCATTTAATCAAAAAGTCCAAACTGGATCATCTGATCGGAATTTAGTCATGCAGTCCATTTTAAAAGGGGCCAGAAACCTCTATAAAAAATCTATTTGCAGATTTGTGCGAAATTACTGAGAGGAAACATCATTTTCCCTAACCGGGATTCGAACCCAGATACTTTGATTTGCGGCCAAGTTACTAATTACTCTGCTTTTTGAAGAAATGTTTATTTATTTCCAATGAAATATTCATAGTGCCATTATGCCCTCAGATTTTTTTTTAATGTTTCGATGATATTCCGTTTTAAACCAGCGAGTTGACGAATTTAGTCCCAAAAATCGACTTCTTTCTTCAACTGTACTATTTTGATAAATGCTGCCCATTCTGCTTGTGATCCGTCGAGAAGCGTCAGGTACTTTACCTTGAGATATGATATCTTCCTTATAATCTCACAGCCTTCTCTCCGTCTTCTTCTTGTGTGTCATCACCTCGAGCGGCAAGTGTGTTTGGTCCACCTGGTTAGTCCTAAACGAAGAGACCATGTGCTTCGCTATACATTTATTTTTTTTATTTTTTTTTGTGGACAGTAATCAACGAAGATAAGATTCCTTCCAAACAGTCGGCGTATACCAGGACCCCTTCGAGATATTTCTTCGTCTCTTGATGGAGCTTCGAAACCACGCGCTTTAGTCCACCAAAAACGTTCATGCTGTGTGGTGTTCTTTCAGGGTGTGTGTTGAAATTCTCGTCGGGTGTACTTCTTGTGTGTGGTTATTTTCATTTATTTTTGGGGATGCTACGATATGGGAATAGTGTTGAAAGGCAAAAAAGAGGCTCGGAAGTCTGTTTGTATGTTAGGTTATAATACATTAATTTGGCAGGGTGGATCTCAAGGACCTGTTATTGCATTCGTACCTAATGGAAATATAACACCATAATAAGGGGCGCATGAAGCTATTTAGGAGACTATTCAATTCCGCAGTCCTAAATTCATAAGTTATTCACTTGGAAACACGAAAAAAATGGCCCTATTTTCACTTCGCGTGTAGCTGGTTAAGGTTATATTTTTAAAATATGCAATTCATACGGACAGTTTGGACCTGGCCATCACTCATTTGATAATTTAGTACCAAGACTCACCGAAAGACATTTCGTAAGGAGACTTCCTGCTGCTGTGAATATAACCCACAAAGGAGTTGCGTAGTTTTTGCCAATCATGGAAAAATAAGAGCAGCGAGTTCTGGTGTGAACAATATGCAATGAGCTTATGCACGAATTGCTTCCAATCATGTCCTGCAAAGCTTAATTACTTAGTTGAAGTCATGCGAAAATTTCCATATCGACGTTTGAAACAACGGAATGTAAATGTCTGTAGGAAATATTCGGTAATAATAGAAAAAAGTCAAGGAAATGGGCGAAGTTATGAATTATCAAGTAGGCAAATCGGGTAATCCTATCGGAAATATCCAACTGGTTATGAAATTTTCAACCCAAAATGACTAAAATAAATCATATAAAAAATGCATGGAATGTCAGAGATCTCGCAGCTAAATCTAAACTAAATTTAAATCTTTGAAAACAGAAAATTTATTAATTAGTTTAGACAACGAGATACATAAAACAATAAATATTTATTAAAATTGCTTGAAAATTTATTATACAGTAGCGCAATATATATATTATGGACACTTAGGAAGGATGACGAGAAAAGGCTGGAGGCATTCGATATGTTCGTGTGGCGTATAATGGAGAAGGTAAAGTGGACGGAGAGGAGGATGAGCAATGAAGTGCTGGACATGGTGGGTGCGGAGAGGGAGATTGTAGATGAGATACGGAGGAGACATAAGGTATGGATAGGGGGATTACTCAGCGAGGAGGGGATGTTGAAAACAGTGTTAGATGGAAAAATGTTAGGTAAACAAGGGAGAGGAAGGAAAAGAATAGGATTTTTGGTAGAATGAAGGGGAGTGGGTCGTATTGTGAATTGAAGAGGGTAGCGGTTGATGGGGAGGGAGGATAACTCCATATAAACCTACCTTAATCGGTATAATACTTCATTAACAAGCGCACTTTATTACGCATGTTTACAAAAATTTTCAAAATACTGATCATTTGTCACGAAAATTATAAACTATTGAATGATAGCATGCCAGAGAGGCGAAGTCACCTAAATGTCATCCGGCCGCTGCGATAGGATTAAATTAAATGTTCGCTGCGCTTGAGGGTTTAACATTATTTTTACGTTTATTTTCTTAAGCCTTTCGTTTTTTTTTCGTTTTAAGCAGGGGCGGTCTGACCAGGTCGGCTGGTCGGCGATCGCCGAGGGCCCCGAGCTCAAGGAGCCCCCAGAATCCTCTTGATTGTCGATAATATACTACGTAGTGCATAACAGTCATAACGCTGTGAGGGAGTTGTGTAGAGAACTGCCATTCAGAGGACATAGGTGGCCCCGAGCTGCGTGGGCCCTCACAACTCTCACGAATAACATGAAGCGGCCGGCATGCTCTGGGGCGCTTACGGCGTCTCTTCTCTCTCTTTCCTGTCCCGCGCTTAGGCCAAATTCGACGTCGAGTTCGTGTGATTATCCTTTGTGAGATGAGACGACAGTGGCAACCGAAAGTGTGACCTTGTATATTTCAGTATATATTGGGTACAATTACGGATCATGTGACACTCCATTTTTTTCCCTCGTCCACTCTTCCCTAAATCTCCAATTCCCTAGCGAAATACGATAACACCGAAGCCAGTGGCGCAGCGAGGGTGGGGGGGTTTTCGGGGATAACCCCTCCCCCAGAACTCGGACAATTTTTTAAGTTTAATCCATTTTACTTGATGGATTAGTATTACTTAAAGAATGGCGCTGAGATTAATCAAATATCCCTCAGAAAACTGTAAAACTCGCCATTTTGAACCATTAATCTTATAATTTTTCTGGGGTCGAGAAATCTCGAGACTTATCGACTCTAGTCAAGACTCTCGACCCAGGCGAGACTCTCGCCGCGCCGAGACTCTAGTCCCGACAAGGTCGAGAAATTAAATTCTCGTCTCGACTGACGAGACTCTCGCACAGCACTAATTTCAGGACACCCGCCGTATCTATCTATATACTATAAAGCCACTAAACGACCGATAATTCATTCATTCATTCACTCATACAAATGTTTGGGTGAACGAGACGAGATACGACAAAAAGTTTTGTGGAGACCCCCTCTAAAATTGTCTGAAACCCCAGGAAAAATTATGAAAACAATAAATTTCCAATTATTTATCTGTCTATTCAATAAAAATGTAGTATGCGGATTAGTTCAAAAATTGCCACCAAAATCCAATGGAGGCGCGGCAATCATACAAATAAACAATCGTAGCAACACCTTTGTTTATGCAAGCAAGAGAAACTACATTGGGAAATAAGATAAATGAATTAAAACGAAAACGGATAAAGATAAGGTAGGAAATTTAGAAAGTAATTTTTGAAATGTCTATTTCGTTATGTCTTCTTTCCACATGAACAAACATTTGTTCACATCAAAGCGTATTCAAAGGAAAAGCGGAGAAATATAAGGTAGGAAATTACTTATTGTTTTTGGTATATTACATCGAAAGTGTGGTTGTTATTAATTTCATTGTTAGCAAGTGCACATAATACCATTTTAAAAAGATGATTCCTGCTGTTGACTGTAGTTCGTGTCTTGTTGGCGATACACGATTGTAGTAGAAAGACTTCTAAACACGACTTCCATAAAATATAGGTAAGTAAAAATGATTTTATTTTCATTTTTTGTGATGGCGATAACTTTTCATTTTTGTTTACGTTCGTATTTCCGTTAATTTCCTTTTTAATGTGCAATGTTATCCGTTAGCTGATGCATCAAAGACAGTGAATAATACAATATGGAGGATAAATGCAATTAAAGGTATTTCTTATTCTAGGTCTTGCGAAAATCACATTTCCTTGAGTAACTAAGTTATTCAGCTGTAAACATTATCGAAATATTGACATGCACAATGTCTTGTTCACCAAAGGCTGTCATCTGCTACTCACCAGATGTATTGCGCATTGCGTTTGATATTAAAGCTGTATATTTGTGTATCCTGATTCATTTAAACTTAAATAGAGGTATTTCTAAAGTAAAATCATTCGCGATCATAATAAATAAAATTTCGATAAAATTCGTCATACTAGCTCCAATTCATGCTAAGGAACTGCATCTGGCTAATTTGCACTAGATATTGATATTCAGTTCCTACGTAATTCTATTGTGTACCATCTCTCTCTAAAGCTTACGAAGGGAAACATCTGTCACATCTTATTCATATAACAAGACTTTGGTTGAGTTATGTGAAAAATAATTAATTAACGTGTTTTTCATCATAATACGTAAAGTCGTCATGTGATGATATTACGTAGGAATTGGGTGTAGGAAACAGTGGAACATGGTCCTAACAATTTTTGTATTCGCATTGAATAATTTAGAAACTGTCATACTCGTAGAAATTTATTTTACATTTTCAGCCCCTCAGAAAAACGTTTCTCTTTATAAATATTTATTTTCGTATTGTAGCCTACGTACCATGCGAGCAAAGCGAGTCTTATTATATTTATAAAAGAAAGTCGAAAATCGTGTTAGTTAAAACACGTATAACTCGAGAACGGCAGCACCGAATTTAATGATATTAGGATCTTGATAGTCGTCTCAGCCCCGGATAACATAAAAAACATTAAAAAATGGGAAAAGTCCACAAAATATTCATCTTTTTCTTAGAGATATGTTTTTAGGAGTTAGTAACAACAACAATTGATAAGTTGGTAAAAACCACAAATTAAACAATTTGTCATGTTTTTACCAAATTAATAACCGAACCTGTAACAATATAACATTTTAATTACTAAATATATTCAAAATATTGAAATTGTATTTAAAAAATTTAATTCGAAATAATTGGTAGCCTAGCTCGAGTTGACACTTCACTACCTTGTCTGTAAACAAATCTCCAAGTAATTGTTGACAATCGGTAATGTCCGTGTTCCTGTCGACGAATCGAACAGTTTGATTTCACTTCCTCGGAATGTTTGCAAATTAGTTCCATCAGAAGGTGAGCACATCACCAAAGTGTTGCGGAAATGATTGATCACCACAAAAATCAAAAATGGTTGATTGAGCGAACAATTTTAACGGCCTGGAACGAAGATGTGAATGTCTCAAACTAGGTAAGTCAGGATCAAATTGTTGGTACTCTGCATGATTCAAATATTTTAACTGTGTAACAAACGAAGACGAAATCACCAGCTATCTATCTGAATATGTAAAGTCCTGTGACGTACTATCATTTGCAAAAGTCTTGCAACAAATCGAGCGGCGCCACTTTCGCTCCATTGTCGATTTCTGGCCACCATTAAATTTGAATGATCACTATCTGGGTATGAATCTTCATGGTAGCTCGGGAACGACTCACGAACGGGTCATCGTGACACGGGAGGGAGACGTAGGAAATAATTACGATGCTCAGTTGAGTAAACGAGCGTCGATGTTGTTGCGTCGTCGCGGCGTTTGAGATTATTTTTATACTCGTAGATTGACTGGAGTAAATAATTGAACATATTTACCCGTTAAAAGAGTGGGCACCTATGAGGACTGGCTTCCAATGGTAAACCCCATAAGGCCGGCTGGGGGGTCGATTTCGCCATTACGAACACGGAAATCAAATCGCTCGTAAATTTTTTTAGGGATTCAACGTCATTTAGGAGACCTTCATATTAAGTTGTTGAAATATTTGTTCGATATAGGAGAAATAATAAATGAAAAAAAATGAACTGGCAATTTTTCGGAAAAAAGCACGACTCTTTCGACTCCACCATCTTTACTTGACATTTTATTTATTTATTTATTTCCATTACCCCATTTACAGCACATTTTACGGCCTTTACAATGGGGCATTAATAATTAACAATGAAGGACTCACATACACCCATACCCTGGATAAGGGTAACTTCCCAGGCGGGACTCGAACCCGCGACCTTCGAGGTGGCAGGCGAGGACTTTACTCCGCCGCCACCGAGGCCGCGGCAATTAATATTAATAGCAATGATTGACATTAAATAGTTTTTGTAGAAGACTTTATGTAGGTTGAAGCTGATAAAGATAGCTTCATAAGCTTCCTTCTTCTTCGTTGATTATCAATTTTTGTTAATTGGATAAATAAATTTACACCAATGGAAATGTTTCCTCGGAAAAAAATTGAATTTTGATTGCCAAAAAAAATCGCTTGGCCTCATCGTTGGAATGTGTCTTTATTTTTACTGTTTATATATCTAGGAGAGGCTTAAATTTTTACGATAGCACTAACATATTTAGTTATCATATCGCATTAATCTTCGATTTTGTTATAATAAATTAGTTATTGTTTCGATTTTAATATTTAGGTCATTATTATATTATTAAGGACAGCCAACTTAAAGAGTGGCATAATAGTACGACTTTTCCCTATACATGTATGCCTCCATTGGTAAGGTTTCCCATAACAACGACGGGCAGAGACTAAATTGCAAGGCAAATTCAACCAATATTAGCCCTTTTTTAATTCCAGACTATCGATTATGGAGGTAAAATATTTTGCGCAGAATTCAGCCGCTCCCTCAGCTCTCAACGCTGAATCGGATGCTCCCGGGCTGTAGTTTTGGTTAGCTGATAGGTCCTGCACCTCATCATGCCCTACATCTTTATCTTAACTTTACCAGCTAATGACGAGGAAGCAATTTACCTGGATTAAAACTTGCAGGCCGTAAGTGATTCTCACAAACTTCCAAAATAGTGTAAATAGGGCCAATTTTTAGCGCTAACATATACATGTCGATGCCATAATTTGCTTGAAGAAAGTCCGCACTAGAGGAATAGCTGATAAATACCTCAAGATAAGCCTTTCCTATAATTAAAAATAAGCGCCGAGGTGCGTTCACAATTAAGGATTACCATTACCTAGGTTATTACTAGGATTGTACTTAGTAGATCAGCTGGACTCACATTGTCCCTTTCCATCAAAATTCCTGTATTTAAAAAAACACTGATTATAGAATATTGAGACCTAAAGTTTAAAAGTAAAATTCTTCACTTCATTTATATCTTTTTCTATCGAGGGATTTTTTCTAGAAATTTTTCAAAGAAAAGTTTCCGTCACTGCTCATTTACGAAACGGAAAAGGGTAAAATTATTCTGAAAAAATTTACTGGAAAAATTAATTTGGTGGGAAATGGCGACACGTTGATGACAATTAGGCAGCATACTACATAGACGGACAGCATAATCGCTGCGAAATTTACAAAATATCACTCATAATTTTCCTTTTAATCAGCTAAAATTGATCTATTTAAGAAATTACGTATATGGAACCTTAGATTACTACGATAGTTCTCATTCCAAAGGTTTTACGGTTTAAAGCTTAATAATGAGCAGTTACGGACCTGTAAAGGAAACCTTATAACACTGGGAATCACATTCACCAGTGATTCTCATTGGAGTTCCCTCAAGGGAAACGCAATGATTTGTCCTACCGCGCTAACAACGCAGGATTTTAGTCGCACGATAATTTGAATTACAAGTTGTTGTAAAAAAATGTTCAAATTCAAAATTTGGTACCCTATCAAGATACATTTAAAAAATACAAAATCTTTAGAATAAAATACGGCTGTGAGGAGGATAAAAAAGTTTCCGACATCGGAGGGATTTGAATTTCGACCCTCTCGTTACCAGCCAAGTCCACCGTTATCCACCGGATTCATCCACCGCTCTATTCACACTTTCCGCGATAATTTCAATCATTTATTGTAATTGTAACCCTGAGCTGCTTTCATGTGCTTCTCAAGTGAACGAAATTTGATCAAAATAATCACTTTCTCAGTATTTTAGTCTTTTATTCGTTTATATGATTATAACTTGAGCACGGAGGCTTTCGCATACTTTATGTTTCGGCTGGTTAGTAGATACTATAGGAATACTTATGTTGTTGCTCGAGTCGCCTGCGACTTCGGTATGGTATCGTCCTTATAAGTTATTATTATTTGTTATTATGTTCCTAACTCGGTATTTGTATTTCTAATGAAGCAAGCGTATACATTCATTTCAAACAGAAATTCTATTAGGATTTGCTTACGTCCTTCTTACTCGACTTGAAAGGTTTTATGAAATGAGCTGCAGTTCCACTGATTTCAATCTTGCCTTAAACATAAAACGCATTGCCAATAAACACATTTACGAATACCATGTAACCTAATTAATGCAAGTAGAGAAGTTAATTAATGATTCTAAGTAAGTATTCTACACTATACCGAATTCATCAGAGTATATGTAAATGATTGCAGCTAAATATGAAAACTGAATCATCAACGACATAGCAGCGTAGATTTATTATACGCATTCACACTTATTCAGCAGCGGAACATATTATTAAGGAATACCTGTTGAAATCCGAAAATAATTGAAAATGGGACTTTTAGCTGGAATTAAGTTTTCCTCGTCTTACTTTGAATACGTGGAAAGGAATACAACTTTACCGATTGACGGACGTCGGAGAACTCTGTTGTTACTTACTCAACGATTAATGCCCATCAGCTTAACTAATTTCATATTTTACGTGTTTGCTCAGATATTTTATTTATATTTATAGGATGAAACACTGGGAATATCAAAGCTGCCTCGTATCTTACGTCGTAAATATTGTATTAAAAACATCAACCAGAGTCGATAGATGTAAACAAAAGTCTGCCATGTTCACAGTGACTCGTGATTTCCAGCTCTCTGAAAAGAGCTAAGATCACTCAAAAAGAGCCAAGCTACAAACTTTTTAAAATCTCTCCGAGTAATTACCCCCGATCTTTCCTCCAGCATGAAATGCTACAATGTGTTTGGGGGAAT
This sequence comes from Ischnura elegans, assembly GCF_921293095.1. Classification (NCBI taxonomy): domain Eukaryota; kingdom Metazoa; phylum Arthropoda; class Insecta; order Odonata; family Coenagrionidae; genus Ischnura; species Ischnura elegans. Next base: position 124,452,420 of record NC_060248.1, read on the forward strand.
ATAATGAACATTAATTTCACCGAAATGGAAGCGATCAAATCCCGAGACTGAAAAGGATGAAAAAGTACCTCTCCCACCTAATGACCCGTTCTCCATATATTGAACCATGAAGACTAATGTTTGATTGCTGCATACACCCAAAAACCATGCATTTTCCGGGCACAATCTTTGTGGAGCGAAAGTGACGCCGCTCGATTTGTTGCAAGACTTTTGCATATGATAGTACCTGGCTTACTAAGGAACGATTTACAGCTAAAAGAAGCTCTGTTTCCTTGATCTTTGGATACCTAAACCAACCAAAACTATCCAAAGGAACGCGTTTGGTGATTGAAAAAAACTGATAATGAAAGTGAATCACGCGACTTTACTCAAAGGAAAATTCAAAGATGAGGGAGGATGTTCTCATTTCGAAGATTTCATGTTCCCAACTTATATACCCTTTTGAGCCTAAACGTATTCAATTTCCAATTTGTGTTGCATTCGTGAAAACGATTAATAAATCGCATGGTCAGTCTTTCAGTTTTTGTGATGTCTGTGCTCATGTGCATTGAAAACCCATGATGTTCTCATGGTCAATTATATGTGGAATGTTTACGAGTCGGTAAACCATCCGCTGTATTTCTTCCTTCGCTTCAAGGGCGCAGCTAGGAATTAAGGATCGGGGGGTTTCAGGCGCATCTAATACTGGCGGATCTATAGGGTATAGAAAACTCGCCACGGTAAGCGAGAGATGTGGAGGCCCTCTCCCAGACATTTCCCTCTCCGAGACATTTTTTTAAGATAAATGGTTGAAAATGGTGGGTTTTGCGGCTGTGTGAATAGTTAAACATGTTTTGTTTGTGACTTATCCGTCCCCCTAATATTAGTAACAAAATGTTTTATAAAAAAATTCTCTGAGCTCTTTGGGGGGTTTTATCCCCCAAAAACCCCCTCGCTGCGTCATTGCTTCGCTTCGCTATATTTATTTACATTCATCCGCTTTATCTTGCGCCTGATAAAAAACAAAAACTATTGTTTAACAGAAGCTTCTTCACGCAAGACATTAAACTCGAATGTGTAGGACACACCGTGGTGCGTTTACGCATGCAGAACGTTCACGCAGTGCATTTTTTCCCAACGGAGATACTATAGCTGGCGCGCCCAAAGTCATTTGATACGAATGCTACTACTGCTATTCATAAGGGCTTTTCTTACACGATTTTGAGCATCAGTCAAGCGTCGGTCTAGCGTTGCGTTAACCTGCCCCGTGAACGGGCCAAGTTTATGCAACAGAATTAGATCTAAAAACATTTTTTACGGTTAATCACACAAAAGCCAACAACTGAATGCGTATAATTTTTATGCCATTGACTGCTTCATTAAACCACAATACCCAAAATTTCTTAATTAAAAACGTAAGAAAATCCATTGCAAAAAAAATCCGCGTAAACGTTCTCCGATCCACCCTATGTAGATTCAATAAAGAACATGGCTTTCTGACAAGCAAATTTGATACTCATTTACGTAGTTTTATAGAATTTTTATCCTTATTTTATTATAATAAATCAAATATGATTGAAAACGATACAGCCGCTCTTGATTTATAAATGGTATAAATAAACTCTAAGTTCATTGATTGTTAGACGGTACGAAGTTCTCCGGGTAAGCTAGTCCATTTATAAAGGATATGTTCTAACGAAATTACGCCAAGCATGTATTTAAGTTCTTTGTCGTGCGGGGGACATAACGAATTCCCACATCCATCCGTTCGCCTAAATATCAATCTTATTTTATCGTTTTCGTCGTACCTGGAAATGTAGTGGGGTTCAAATACGATGATCTCCATGTCGCTCTAACAATTAAATATATCCATTCTCAATTTCTCAAGCAATCTAATCCTAGCACGCAGCCTCCGAGTCTCTAGCGGCTCCCAACTCCATTCGTTTAACATCCTTGTAACGTATCTTTCTGAACGCCAGCAGCAGTTTTTGACGAGTCCCGAATCTTCATAGTGTGGAAGGAATGAGGCCTTGAAGAGGAAGGACCCCACGGATACCTCTGCCGCCTATTTTAAATCTATCTTTTAAATAAAATGATCCGAAAAAGTTAGAAAATTGATCTCCTGAACTATTCTTCTGGATTTTCTACTGACGTGTTGCTTCCCGTTTCTTTGACGTATGAATGTTCTCCGTGTTGATATTCCAAACCCTAACTCATCTACCACTTGAAGGGAGTTTACGGATAGACTTTTGAATTCAAGTTCGGCATCGAGTCAAATATCAGCAATGTTTAAGGAATGTCAATAGTGTAGAATTGGCCTTAATTGCTATATTTTTATTTCTTACCTTAAATGTGTAGAAGTTGGTTGTATTACTACAGTTCTAATTATTTTTTTTGGGAGTATTATTTGTGAGTCTCTGAACTCATAATCACTTAGAAACGAAAGCACAAAAAATAATTGAATTTTTGATTGGATACTTTAATATTTGACAGTTACTGACAAAATACATTTTTTTTAACAGCTTCTCTAATATAAAGATAAAAATAAATGAGAGTCTCAGATATTTTTGTTAATTGAGGCTTTAACTTTTCTACGGAATAAGTACCTCAATTTTTGCACAAGATTTTATCTACGCATTAAAATAATTATAGCCAACGAGTATGGATAAAGGCTACGCACTTATGACTAATATAAATTGCGTACTTAATCGCTCATCGGTATCTTGAAAAAAGAAAGCCATTAATACAAATTTTAAATATATATTGATCTAGACACCAATCACATCAATGCTTGTAAAATTATCGATTTTTATTGATACTTAATGAAAAACCTCATAGCTTCAAACTAGATACATAATATTTTAGATTACATTTGTGTATATGCTATGCAAAAATTAATTAGACATAGTTAATACATAACAACCGAAAGTCTTCATGTGGCCCCAAAATGTCCTTTGTAATATTTTACATTTTTACTCCTACTGTTTGAAAGGATTGCTCGATAAGGTTATTTTAGGGGCTCAATAATTTCAGGGCATTTTCAAGGAAAAAACTAAATATGTAGATAAATGAACTATGGCATTTTTTCGTGTACCCCTCCCAAAATTTCTGGTACCCCCCCACCAGAAATTCCTCCGAGTTCCTCCGAACTTCCTTTGAACTTATCCGCAGAACTTAGCACTAAAAGTACTTAGCGGGAGAGGTTTTTCGCGCAAAGGCCCTTCCACTCAAAGACTCGGAGACTCTTGTCTCCGAAACACTGCCTCCGAAATTCTGCCTCCGAAATTCAGCCTCCGAACCAGCCATACCTGGAGAACAAGTCTTATATAGGAAGTACAGCGGAGGAATGCCTACTCCTTGGCAATCAAGGGGAAATGGATGCTGAGGCACAAGTATGCAGTTTGGAGTGAGAAGTATTACCATAGTCCTAACACACTCTCTCTCCCTCCAACACCTCACCCCACTATGTCTCTTCCCTCCATGAATTTGCAATGAATTTCCCATCGATTCGAGTGATGTCTCCAACCCAGAAGATTGAGGGGAAAATTCCAGCCTGCACGCTGTTCCCTCCTCCTGCCCCGGTGGGATGACTGATGCTTGGCGGAGGTGCCATTCAGCAGGGGCGCTTCTTAGGGCAGATTCGCCGCTGATTGAACATCGCCCTTTTTTACCCCTCCACTCCTTGGCAAAAATCCCTCCCCTCCACCCTGACACGTCTCGGAGTACGCAAGGCCTGTTTTTGCTCGGGCGCTCGTAGTAGACGGATTCCGTGACTGACATGGGTGATTTTAGCAAAATTATACAGCTTTTACTAAGTTTGGTAATGTTTCCTATGGGATCATTAGTTATCATCGTTGTTTTCTGTAATAATTCTGATTTTGAACACTTCTACTTCAAATAGATATTGATTGAAAATAACTCGTAAATTTTTTTGACAATAGGGTGGTTTCCTATTATTTTTTTATTGCCTTAATCGAAAGATTATTACTCCTGGAGTACGTATTTCACGCTTTTAGATTTTTAAATGATAATATCTATTTTTCGCGATTAAATGAAAAGTGAAAATTTTCAAGCGCGCGAAAACGCGACGCGTTAGTAGGAATGATGGGAAATCTCTCCGTACGTCGTATTTCTGGTTCCCCCTCCGCCCGGTGAGGTGACCTTGAGGCAAGGCTTAGCGCTGATACGTCGCAGGCTGCCAGCGGGTAGCCTAGTGCCCTGCCGCCTGGTAGCGCTTGGCTTAAATAAGGATTATTAATACCTTATCAAACGAGGAAAACTTTCCGACCTTAGCCAGTTTTAACAAGTGATTATTAAGACATGTTTCCCTGAGCTCTGCGCCTCATGCATGCATTGGTAACCTCAGACGATGTATAACTCCTATCTTCTCCTATAGAAACTAGGTCCCTGTGACGTCACGTGGAGTGGCATCGCATGGGCGCCAATCTGGCCCTTTTCAAATGAGGATAAAAATGGACCATTGCCATTCGTCCACACCGGCATTTATAAAACGAAATAATTTGTATATTATGAATACACTAATGGTGGGTAACGAATCGCAATTATTGCCTTTTGTTTTCTTTGATGAAGGAAACTACCCTATTGTTTCTTGAGTGCTGATTTCTTGTTTGTGGAGTCTTTCCCTGAATCAGCTTGTGACCGACGATTGGAGTTCCCTATGTCTGGGGCTTACGTGCACAATCCACCAAGATTTAACGACGTAACGCCAGAGAAACGTGATACATAATTAAATTTTATGAGCTGTGAAGTTCCTAATTTTCGTATTATTTTTTCTGAAAAAATTTATTTTTTAAATTTTATTTTGTTTTTTAGACCGAGAATAACGTAAAAATCCATTACCGGGCATGCGAAATCATAACATTTTCCAAGGGGGGGGGAAGGAATGGAGGCGAGCTAATCATCCGGTTAAGGGGGGATCATCATGAGATCCAGCCGAGGGTCCCCAATCACCTAAGACAGCCCCTGGTTCTAAGCTACGAGTTTATTCATTAAGTATACACAAAATCAATAATTTTACAAGCATTATCGTGATTGGTGTCCACCTCAATATAAATTTAAAATGTATATAAATGGCTTCCTTATTTCGAGGTACCGTTCAGCGAATAAGTACACAAAGGAAACGACTCGTTATAGTGCTATTTTTATTTTGGGGTACCGAGACGAGACTAGGGTTCACGAAACTTGACTCGAGACTATACCCAAGGTCAGAAAACGAGACTGAGACGAGACTGCCGCAAGTCTCATCTCGCGGCACGTCTACAAATAATATGGTTTATCAATTTAGCTATTTATTTCAGCCGAATACATTGAAAAGAGCTAACCTCTAAATAAGGTACCTCGAACCTAAGAAAGGTGGAACCTCGAAATATGAAAGCCATTCATATAAGTTTAAAATATATATTGATGTGGACACCAATCACGTTAATGCTTGTAAAATTATTGATTTTGTTTATACTTAATGCATAAACTCGTAGCTTAATACCAGATTTTCTTTACCACATCCGTACCGCGTGTGAAATAATCTTTGCATCCTCTTTCATTTCTATAGTTGAAAGAAGATATCCAGCTTGTAACCGTATAAATGCTTCGGAAGGTTTGTCAATAGATTCGAATTTGAATAACCCGTCGCGTAGAAAGAGATGGTGAGATGGCCGGGGTGAAAAGAATCGGAAGTTGTTAACACGGTGGATGAGGAAACTGCTGAAGAGTACCTATAGCATTTGCTAATTTTTAGTCAATTTCAATGGGATGAGGAGAAAAGAATAATCTTGAATTCAATGCCCAGATAGAATTTATTCAAGAATTGAAAGCGTAGGAATCTTTCATTCCTCGCACATTAATTTCACATCCGCACGAAGCATTTCGCGAGAATCAGACTCCAGGGAGAGGACTCCTTCCTCGCTGCGTATCCGTCCATTCGCTGTGTCGACGCTCATTTGTCCTTCACCCGGAGGACATGAGGCCGCTCAGCGGGTTCTCATTGGCTCCCTCTCCCCCTTGCATCATTGCCGGCAGCTTGCCGAAGATATCCGTCAGCTTACCCATCATGTCGCCACCAGCGCCACCTCCCTCCTCCTCCTGGTGATGGACACAAAATTCATATTCAGTCGTTATCATTCATTCATTAGAAAACATCATTCAGTAAAAATCACTCGATCATGTAAATAGCTCAGAGGAAATGTTTACGGGAGTGGCCCTATTTGGCGAATGAGGCCAAGATGTCACTTGATCACCCTTCTCTTACTAAGGAGGCTGATTGAGTGATTCTTTAAAATTTCGTCCCCCCTACAATAATATCACCATCTAATTGGATTAAAATTCTTTTGTACTTACTGGGTGAGGTGATGGCAGGCCACTAGCCTCCTGGAGAACTGAAATACAATTGAAAAAACTCTCTTGAAATACTGTATGTCAATCACATTTGAATATTACCATTCGGTGCGATTGAATGGTGGTTTTAAATAAATAATGTTTAATGATAGCGGTTGCTAATGAAAATTTTAAAGAGTGACAGCATTTGTAATAGATAAGTTATAATATATATATATATATATATATATATATATATATATATATATATATATATATATATTATATGGCATGGCGATATATATAATATATATATATCGCCATGCCATTTACGTTAAAAAATTTAATCTAATAAGCCAGTTAGAATGTTCATGAAAATAGTAAACCGCACTGCTCGAAAACTGCTGCACAAAAAAACTTAACCTTGACCGAAGATCGAACACATGACTTTACACATTTTTATGTGCGTGAATCAAAATCAATTGATCGATTTTGATCGAGCGGCCAATCGCCGATTGCTGTGAGCCATGTTTTATTTTAGGGAATGCATCGACACGACGAATGGAAAGTAAGTCCCGACACAATCTGCGATAGATGCACCCAGTAACTGATCTATTACATTACTGATCTATTATTAGATATTGGCCATAACTCATTCTATGCTATATTTGTAATCAACAGGATCACATGCCACCAGAAGGCACCCAATTTCATATTTTAGACGAGGAATACTCACCATTGAGAACGACGACAAATCCCAGCAACATAATCATGGTGTACTTGTGCATGGTGGCAATTATGTCCCCGACCTGCAAGAAATCAAAATCCAATACAACTCTCATCATTTGACACTACGGATCTAACGACGAATAAAACAAAGCGGCTTGTATGATTATGGGGTGAAATTACAAATCCATAGTTTGTTGGTTGGTTCAAGTTCTGATTAGCTGAATTTATTGTTAAATACCCGATGAAAGACACAAGGAAGGTTTCCCAGAAGTCAAATTCCCTACTTCTATTGAAAAATTAATTCTATCAATTCGCGATGTTAGAAGTGATCACAGTCGATACTTAGCTCTATTCTGAAAGCTTATTGTACGGCGAATTGGAAAATCCGAGGTCTTGTCCAAGCACATGTTAAAGAATTTTTTTTTAGACAGCTTTTACACAAATTAGGCTAGTATCCACCAGAGACGACTCGGATGTTTCAATGCTTTCGTTACTTGAAATTTTTTTTAAATTTCAGAGAGACGCGGAGAACACAATCTTATAACCTCACAATATTACGAGGCCCAACAAAAATGATAAATTAAGAGACATATTTTGCCGAACAGGTAGGTACAGGAGATCTTTTTTCCGCCGAACAGTAAAGGTCTTCACTAAATGCAAGTTTGAATTCAGCACGTTCATCTGCTTTTATTTGTTATTTTTTGGCGTAGCAACCTCTGCCATGTAACTATTCAGACTACCTGACGGTAGATTGTATTTTTTTACATCTGTTACTTACCGAGCGATGAAGGGCTGTGAGACTGATGAGTGGAGAGAACTTCTCGAAGTGGATACCGTCTGGGTGGAGAACGCGTCCTTTTATACTAAAGTAAAACAAGAGAAGCTACCATTGGCGCAATCAATCTTGGCTGTGTTCGTCGCTTACTTTATCTCGGCGAGTGCGAGAATAGACTGCAATTGCAAATTGCGAATATTTCACCTGTCGCGTCACAATTAACAACGCCCTGGCAGCGTGTTTGTTTCCCTCGATTCGAGTCCGCGGGAAGATAGTTGAAGGTGCGACGTCGCTCTCCGCTAGGATAAGACAAATGACGAATGGCGTCCCACGATAGACTAATAGGGGAAACGATTACACAAGGCGTAGTAAAACCACTCCAACACGACGCATATATAAGCGAAGTACTATCGACATAAATGTAACCCTGGATAATATGTGTGGGAATATAATTATACCTATCGCTGTGAAAATAGCAAAATTTCCCTCAAAAATGCATAAATTAGCGAAGAAGGGAATAAAAAAATTTAGTTGGGGTAGAGAAGCATGAGTTTATCCTTTTTGTCTAGTTTTTTCATTATTTCTTTTGTTTTCTATACTCTCATCGCATAATTTTATTGGCATGACGCAGCGATTCTTTTACTAAATTCACGTCGACACGATTGGTCGCTCATCCAGCTACGTGAATATATTCGCCTTCATAGATTGTATCGTGAAAACACCTCATTTGTTGGTAAATGCGTTAGTATGCATTCAAAAACGTCACTTTGCTTTATATTTTCACTAATATTTTTTTTTTTCAAAAATTAAACATATATCTTAACATAAACTCGCGACGTAACTAGGATACCACGTAGCAGAACTAAAATGGAACCTCCACATCAATGCCGCATTTAAAAAATCGATCGGATATATTTTCGGATATGCTAAGCCTCCGGAGAATATTTTGAGAGGTCGAAATCTAAAATTCGAGGAAAACATATCACTTTTCTATTTAACATAATTGAAACCATATTTGGTCCCATCGGCAACAATGGGGTAGTCAAATCTCAAAGGCACAGCAGCAAGGACATTTCAGTGCAATGGAAAAGAATTGGGAAAGGCGTTAGTATTACAGTTATAAGATTAGAGAAAAAGAAAAGCCATAGAAATATGAGAGAGTTTAGTGTGGTCGTGTAAATGAAAGGCCAGCAGAGAGTCTGAGGTCTGTCATTTTACGGAAGGCGAGATGGACGGAGAGGAAACTTGAAGTTGTTGAGGTGGAGGGCGATGAAACTTTTATAGGGTATGCGAAGATCACAAGAAACGTGTGCTAGGAAATCTTTAAAATGCAGGAAAGTCAGGGATAAAGGGAATGCGCTTCCTTGGGAGGAAAGTTTAAATGTTCAAATATTCGATGCATCTACGTGGCTTCGTTAACTTCATGGAACCCCGATATGGGGAATTGAAACTCACTTTATTCGCACTGCACTGAATATTTATTAAAACCTCCTGAACCTTATTTCGATACTTTTATTATTATCAAGGCACAAAATTTTCACATGCCAATTCCGCTGATTCTCCGGAGTTAAAGGCATTGATTTGTGAACATTTTGTGTCCTGATGATAATATTACTGTCGAAACTGTCATTAATAAATATTCATTCTTGAGCGATAATAGCGAATTTTATTTTCTTTTTTCGGCTGGTAGATTGCCAGTGAGGAATATTATAGCCAAATACCCATGGAGGTTGTCTTTCTTTTTGATAATTTTTCTTCTTCGTTCTTTTCTACGAACTAGTTTGATCTACCGCTAGGTTCAGCGTGATTCATCCAATTAATCCCCGTGTTCTCTGTTTTAGCACTAAACTCGATATATCCCAGAAAGCTCCTTTTAACCCTTAAGGTGACGCATAAGACAATGACCGACATCAATTGGGTTACAAAAAATTGAAGATACGATATAATCTGTAACACTAACCTAAGACGAAATCATGGGAAATAATGCTTTCGATTACTCAATATGCCTTTTTCGCGAAAGAAGGGTAAATTTCTCAGGTAATTCACTTGTACTTCGCACTAAAGCACCGGCGTCCCTATACATTCACCCGAAATTTCAAAATTAAGAGAGTAATGGTTTATTTGACCGGTGAAATGGAATACGTTGTGACCCAAACTACTGGATCTTACTCATACGTCCGTCGCTGCCACCCACGAACCTATCCTAATTGCTTCTTTCTCTTTTCCTCCAATTCACAACTTCCGTCAGAGTTTCTTTTCCCTCTTCCGCGAGGCCAATTCGCAACTGTCATTTTCTCTAATTCTCTGAATATTTCCAGTTTTAATATCTTGTGTTTTACTCAAGGCATTCTAGGATCGTATTTCGTATAAAAAGTGACTGACGGGACGAGGTGCATGAAAATGCAAGAATACGGTTCCTTGAGGGAGAATCTATATGCGTAATAATGCGTTTCTCTCTCATATTGCCTAGCGACAGAGAGCGCAAATGTCAACAACGTTTTTGATTGGTTAATTGCATCGAGAAATAACAACACAAAATTTCACATTTGCTTCAATTTATTGTTGCATCATCAAACAGTGAGTACACGTGTGTCAACATGGCGCGCGCCCGCAAGTGCATACTAGGAAGGAATGAGGAGGTCGAGGCGGTCATTTGAGGTGTTTCCGGGTGCCGTGGTGGGAGCGGCAGGTGCTGCTCCTATCCGGACCGCATCCCCGTGGCCTGGGCGTCTCCTGCAGCCGGGAGGTGAGAGGCCAATGGCGAGTTGGCCACCGCGCTCTGCACGGCACTGCGGATCTGGTCGGCGGCCTCCGCCATTTGCTGATGGGATAAACACAACCACAATTCACGAGAGGGAAGCATAGACAGTTTACAATATGCTAAGTGCCGAATATGCTACCTTTGCGGCGTAAACAATGACAGAATTCTGTGATTAAGGAGACTCATCACTTCCAATCTTCCAGCCATTATTCGCGACTAATTGTTTGTTTGAAACCCGCGTTACTAATTTGAAATTATAGGGACACCGTGGAATTGGCCGATGCCAATATTTGCTTGAATCGAAAGTTTTACAATTAAACCTCATTATATTCACAGATGTATATAATTTATACATTAAAGATAAATACGGTAAATGTAGAAAAGAGTTTATTTTAAACACCGTGAAATTTTCCATATCATGGCGTAAGTTTTAAACGATAAATAAGAAAAGAAAAAAACAAAACACGATAGGTCGAAAGGAAGTGATGTGTCCTCTTAAATAATTAATGATGCCGAAGTTTCGCCCGCTGAGCTCAATGCAATTGAATGGCGATGATTGCAAGAGAAGCCGAGAAATTACGCAGCTGGCCATCTTGTGAAGGACCTATGAGCACTGCGCTTCATTGGATGTTCAAGTAACATTGAAATTTATTTCTCAGCTCATTTAGTTCTACTATAACTGTAATTTTAATCATAAATACTCGGGTCCTAATCGCTTAAGTTGTAGAATATAATCTCATGATAATGATAGCAGAACAAACACACACTTTAATAATTTTCCACATTTAAATCCATCGTGCACCAATCTAAGTATCAACGGATAACCGTCATTTTCAACGCCTCATTCCAGGATGGCTGTGCGATGGAACCTAAGTCGGTGTGAGTTGGTTTTAAGTGTGGAAATCACAAAAGTGTTCTACGATATGCGATATAAAAGTGCATGTGTGTTCTTACACCCACCGACTGAAAATGTTCACCTAATTAAACCTTGAGTCTATTGCTCATTATTTCATTTCAGAGCTAACAAATTCGCAGAGTTTCTACTTTATTACCGGTTTCGGCTGTTACACCATTTTCAAATACTATTTGTATTAGTATTTGAAAATGGTGTAATAGCCGAAACCGGTAATAAAATAGTTCAAACTCGGTGAATTTTGTGGAAGTAACAAAGTGTTTTTCATTATTAATATGGAGCTCTTCCACCACGTAAAAGCTTCAAGTTTCGATTTAATTTCATTTCAGAGAGTGGAATTCACTTAAAAGCAGGTGCATTGGAACCTATCTAAATAAGTTTACGGTTCTTCGCGTCGCTGAAAGAAATAGAACCCCGAATCAGATTTAAGGAGAAATAGTGGAGAACGTGTGGTGTGCAGTCAGATCAGAGTATGCCACCAAATTAAACTCCTATTCAAAACAGCGTACAGGCAGCGGAAGTCCATGTCAAAAGCATAACCAACTCAATTTTTTCAAAACCATTTGATAAATTATTTGATCAACTAATACCTACCATTCTCTAAGAAATTATGTGCCTTCGTCACATTCGACTTCACCAAAATAGTTTCAGCGGCCTTTAAACTTGATTGCAAAAAATACCTAACTTTGCGAAAGTAAGGTAATTCTTGCAAGAAGCTGGTCACTTAAGAGCCGTCGCCACGTTGTGTTGACATATAGCGATTTTCACAAAAAGTAGGTAAATAATAAGAAAATCGGAAAACTACAGTGATATTCATGATTCCATGAGTGTAGTGGCGATGAAATTTTTCGAGTAGCATAAAGGATAAAATACAAAATACAGCAGTTTTACATTATACAAGAAGTAGAGGAAATTATCTTCTATCCTTCATTGTTGCTCTTAAAATAAGAAAACTTCCTTAGTAGTGGTGCCACGGGAAAGATATGAAGGTATGAAATTGTAAAAAAATACAACGTATTAGCTTCTGACGCTAGTATGCTAGGCATAATTCAATTAAAGTTTATTACGCATGGAATATTGTTTGAACAAAATCTCAAACAGGAGGGCCAAAAAGTCGATGTGGAGAATATTCCAAATCTTTCCAAAAGCCAACGATTAAAAAACACGATATTCCTTTGAAAAAAACTTGTTGAAACAAAGCGAACCCAAAAATTAACTTCTATTTTCAACAGCACACAGACTAGTACAGACAGCGAAATTCCACATCATGAGCATAAACAACTCAAACTTTTCAACGTCATTTAATAATTAATAATATGATTAACCAATTCCGACTCGGTCTCCTACGGACTGAAATGGTATCAACGAACGCAACTTACTTGTGACTGCGCCACGGCATTGGCTTCGGGAATACCATCATGGAGACCATGCGAATTCGCCATTGTTGCGGGCAGAAGCATTTGCAGGGAGGAAAAAAAATATTGTTAAAAAAACACTAATTATAAATTGTCCCCTAATCACATTCTCTACTGTGAACTTCACATTCACAAATATATTCCATACAAGGTCGTCTTAACAGAAATACAAGCCCTTGCACAGAAATTTATAAACAAAACTGTCACATAATTAACATAAATTACACGATAAATGATGTAAAAAGGTAATTTATAACAGAGGCGAATCTTGAGCTGAATTTCCATAATTTTTCTCTGATTAGAAAATATCGCTGAAAAGTGGAAAACGAAATATGTAAATAAGCAAATATATATAAATATCTGTCGCGAAAATACTATGGATGATTGAAATGCATATTAGGTTTTAATCGTTAGTAACGTGCTAAAAATGTACGTAAAATCCCAAAGGTAAACATTTTTTACAGAATAGACCAGTATTAATATAATTTAAAATTTACAAAAAATCCATCTTGATGCCTCGCGTTTGCTCAAAGCATAAATTTGAAAATTTGTATTTCATGATATAATTTCGTCGCGGTCATTAAAATGTAAAACAATTGAATTTATAATTTTTTGAGCCTGATATTTCATACTCACCATATGCCAGGAATACTACACCAACGAGAAAGAATACAGCGTACTTATACATGGTTTTACTTATTGCTTGCACCTGGGAAAAGAGAATACCTTTAGTGCCTCAGACATTTTAAAATTTGCATTGGGCTTTTTTCATTTTTATTCTGTGGTCAAAATAAATATTTCTCTAAAAATAAATGCTGTCGATGAAAAGTTTTGACCTAAACAACGTTCATTAGTGGAGCCTAAAGTGGGGACTAGGACTTAATATGAGCAAACGCACGGCTGAACATTTCTTGCGTAGGCCGTCCAACTATCCTCATGTATGTGTTGTGGAAGGTGTCAGCATAAAAGCGAAAAATGAAGTGAATCACTTTTGAGTTATGATTACTTTGAACCTATCGTGAGGAACACACAAAAACAATATTTGTAGCTGAGCCCTGAAGAAGTTAGGATTTGTTAAGCATGATTTGGGAAGATTTTAGGATCAAAAATTAAAACAGAGGAGGTATTTCGTACTCGTCCGGCCACGCCTTGAATATGCAGCGAGCATATGATATCCGGTGTAGAAAGACTTAGTCCATGAACTTAATGAAGTACGAAGTAAAACTTCGCGATGTGTCAAAAACTCCAAGGCGCGTACAGAAAGAGTCACACAGATGTTAAACGAATTAGGCTGGGAGCCGCTAGAGACTCGAAGGCTGCGTGCTAAGCTTAGATTGCGTGAGATATTGACACTAGATATCTTTCACAACGATACACTAGCATCAAATTAGAACCCCACTACATTTCCAGTTACTCAGAAATTGACAAAGTCGAAATTGCACAATACATTTTACTCTGCCACAATTAAGTTTAAATGTCGACATATTTTATAACTAGATATAGGTTCTTTCCTGATAATGACGGTGCCTTGTTGGGACTCATCTCTGTTAAATTTATATAATAATCTCAAATAAACTTAATTTCAGCGCAGGGAAATATCATCTTATTCCTCATTAATTCTCTCAAAAAAATTCACTCGCTACAATTGAACTAACGCAAAAACGACATTATATTATCATTAGAGGTTTCTCTTAGAAAATAATAGCAGTATTATATGTATTACTCGTTTTATTATCAATAATATAAATTTGATCAACCAAATAATGCACGTATCATGTTATTTTAAATGTTACTTCTAGGCAACCTAGGTATTTCTTTCTATTGTGATTATTAAATTTGTTATTTTATATTTACTGGCAATGGGTTTAGCCTTTTTCGGTGCTATTTTCAAATTAGGTAATATCCGTGATTATACCATATAGCATAAAAATGCGAAACGCTTGAGTGCATCTCATAATCAAGATCCTTGTTTTTTGAAACGGAAGCTTCCATAGCGAGATGAAAGACGGCGAAATACAATAGAAAATCAACGACTGACGACTTGGCTAATAAAACATTTCTAAGGGCAGAAATATGAAATCGGAAGAAGCAAAGTCTGTTCACTTTCAGGATCTGGTCTACTCACCTTTTTGCGACCGAAGGATAGTGGCACACTACTGATGAAAATCCTTTTACAATACGGCTTTTATAGGAAGCCACAACTATTTATCGATCCGAAAATTGTAATCATTGCATTGCAACTCAACTCAGTGCAATCGGTACACGATTGCATTTTAGTTCCAACCGGTGGCGGTGGATGAAAGATATCATCGGCTGTATTCCTCGATCGAAAGAATCCTTCCGCTTCCTCTTGACTCGCATTCTACCATTAAATCAAAATTTGATTATTCCATTATTCGGTAGCGCACTGAAAGATTCCAATTCCTGCTTGGAGTGCACATTTTTTTCTGTGAACAAAGGAATCCACAAATTCGATAAAAACCCACGCTCTTCGCTTCGTCGGCTAGCCTTTTGAAATCCATGTCACGCGCACGGAAAACATCGACGCATTGTTTTTCGAGCAGCTGCTCAAGCTGTGGACATAATATCACGTTATCTGTGGATACGCATTCCAATGAAACTCTTTCAATAATAGAGGGAGAAAAAAAGAC
The DNA here is from genome assembly GCF_921293095.1 of Ischnura elegans. Classification (NCBI taxonomy): domain Eukaryota; kingdom Metazoa; phylum Arthropoda; class Insecta; order Odonata; family Coenagrionidae; genus Ischnura; species Ischnura elegans. The sequence continues at coordinate 124,467,973 of NC_060248.1, forward strand.
ATGAAAATTCTCGCTGAAATGGCCCTAGTCTGGCATTTTCCCGCTAAAATATAGGCAGTGTGGGTTGAAAATTATGCATTTCCTTTTGAAACAAATTATAAATGTTTTAAATAAGAGTTACACGCGCGAAGCAATTGTATAGTGGGAGAAATATCATGTAGAATATTCAATTCAACACATCTCATATTCTGTTTTAAACGGGCAATGCAGTACTTACCAGATATTAGTTAGTCACTTACTTAGCAGTACGTGCAACACCGGATTTCAAATTGTGTCGCGTGAAGCGGTGAATTGCAAGAACGTATGCGAGAATATATATGGCAAAATAGCCCCTTTACTAACTTTGTTAGTGCATTCGCACAATTGTGCATCAGATTGAAACAAAAACGAAGATCGGATTTGGGCAATCAAATGATAAATATAACAAAGTGTAAAGCAGCCTCCATAGCCTGCTCTAGTGAATAAATAGCAGCTTGTGAAGGCTGATTAACACTTTTTTTAATTGGAAGTTAATTGCACGATTCCGATTTGCGTTTTTGTTTTAATCTGGTACATATACAATAATAAATTAAGTAATCTCCATAGAAAGACATGCATCGGTAGCCGTGAAATGTTTATTTAATTTGAATAGGTTAATATTTGGCCTGTGTAAGTCTTTTTATGATTTTTTTTATTGAAAATGTATTTATTCCTCCATTTCCACATATCCTGACTTATTTTGGTGTTCGTTTTGAAATAATATATAGCTCCGATGATGGTGTAACTCCATACATACAAAACTCGTACATTATTTGCTAGTCATATTTTTATTTATTAATATTAATACGAGTATTACGAATAATAGTGTTTATCAATTTAGCAATTTTATCTCTTTTCATGTTTTCAGGCGAGTAGGGAGGGTATCCATAGCACGGGAACGAATCGCACTGAAAGCCACCGTCCTGAAGTATCACGCGATAAAGGCAAGGCTCGCGGTGGGAGCCGCTTATCTCATTCAGGTATATTCCCATACGTAACAGTGAATATGCGTTCATTCGTGTGGAATCCCTCGCGCGACGAATCGAACTCAGGAGAATGAAGTTGATAAACGAAGAGCAGTCTTTGGATCCATACAAGACAGATTACAAGGGAATATACCATGATATATCAAGAATTGAAAAACAGTTTCTTGAAACTCCGTTTCAAATTCAAACTAATCTATATTAATAGACTTTAAAACAATTTACCATCCTCAAAGACTATTTTACTTAAATTTTTAATAAGCGCTTTTTCTAATAGTTTAAAATAAAGTCTTTGTTTATATTTTATTCTTTGTCGAATAAATAAATATGAAAATCATGGAGATTTCCCAAGGAATTCTAATTATAATGAACCGGAAGGGGAAAAATTGTGATCTGAGATCAACATTTACAAATAAATTAAATTCGAATTAATGGACCTCGTCAACCAAACATTCAAGAGGCCATCACTTAAATTCTAAGGGAAAACAATAAAACCCTTAAAAAATAATGTAAAAGTTATCAGATTGCAGCCAGAGATGGATTACGTTATGAGTATTCGTACAATGGAGTACAATGGAGTCGAGTGGATGATTCCAAAGAATTTTTAAAATAATTTTCTCACTGAAACCTCCCCTTCTGTGTGTTAGTGCATTTAAAATTTTGAAATAACAATAGTTTATTAATCTAAAATGATTATTATATATTTTAATGCAAATAAATAATATTTCAAATATTTAAAAGCATTAAAACCTAGAAGGGGAGGTTTCACTGAAAAAAACAATAAAATTAATTCAATTCGTTTAAATCTTAACCCTTAAACTTGATGGTGATAACATTTTAAAACCTTAAAAATATATAAGTGTTGGAGTCGTCGTCGTGAACATCATTTTATACATTTCATGATTTATACATTTTTCTAGCCTCATTTCTGCATGAAATCAGAATCAAAATTTAAATATTTACAAAAGTTCTGATCAAATAACAATTGAATTGAATATATACTGAATTTTTGTAAGGATTAAATAGTTTGTCACCTCATTCATGTGTTTATGCTACAAAACGCTAGAAATTTTGTCCTAGTAAAAACATTCCTTAGTGTATAATAAATTACCTCTCCTTTGACTTGCAATATGAACTGTGCAATCAGACTTAAAATCTTTTAAAACTGAGCTATTACGGGCGTTTGGGGCGAACATTTCTCGAATCAATTTCTAGCTAACAGTTAAATCTTTAACACTTGAATTCGGCTTGAGTGTTTTAAAATTTAAAATCTCAAATTAGACGCAATTATACTATAAAGATTGAACGTTTAAAATTACCTCAAAGTTAATTTTTGTCTCACATTCTTATTCACATTGCTGTTTTTATCTTCGCATAAAAAGTTTTGCGGTATAAATGTAAAATGGCATTTTCAAAATGACATATCACAACTTATTAACATGTTTCATATTCAAAACTTTCATGGTAAGACCTTAAATGTATTGAATATATTATAAAATACAGTTTAACCATGCATTCGGAAGCTACTGAAAACAATATAAAAATGATTTTCTGCTTCACCCTCTATTAATTTATTAAACTCGTAGAAAGTCTTGCGGATTTAACTTTAAATCTGCTAATTCAAATATCGTAAATTTCGTAAAAACTGAGCTTCGTGTTCAGATATTTCAAAGCGTTTCAATTTCATTGAAAAGTAGCGATTGATATTAGAGTCTAACACAGGAGGAATTGTGATCAACTAATGCTTCCGTGACGAATTACTTTGTAGAAATAATCATTTTCTTTAATTTACAGGTCATATGGAGTAGCAAACATATCTATTTACAGTATCACAAATATGAAAATTCAATCTTACTTTGTACCCTATTTTTCAAACATTTCCCCCCCTGGTTTTGGGCCCCCTCCCCTAACAAAATTCCTGGTTACTGATCCCTAAGGACGCAGGGATGTGATCCGATACGTAAACGCACACTGAAGCACGAAATTTCAATAGTTTCGGACCGCTGTCACTTAAAGGCTCTCAACCGAAATTACACGAAATGAGACAGCACGAAACCTCCTCAAATCTGAAATGGCTAATTGAGGAAAAAACTGCTGATTCGAAAAGGCCTCCTTACATGAAGAAATGCATCCTCTCTTAGAGTTTTATTTTCTCTCGCAAGAAACCATCTTGTGGTTTTTACGATGCATGAACGATTTATGAAAATAATATACTTTTACAATAGGGTAGTTACCTTCATCAAAGAAAACGAAAGTCATTGATTGCGATTGGTTACCCACCAGTATTGTATTCATAAAATACAAATTAATTGGTTTTAGAAATAACGGTTTAGACGAATGGCAAGGGTCAATTTCATCCTCATTTGAAAAAGGCCAGATTGGCGCCCATGCGATGCCACTCCACGTGACGTCACAGGCACTTAGTTTCTATACGAGTAGATAGGAGTTTTATATCGTCTGAGGTTACCAATGCATGCATGAGGCACAGAGCTTAGGGAAACATCTTTTAATAATCACACATTAAAAAACCTTAGTCCGGAAAGTTTCCTTCGTTTGATAGGAGAATAATAATCCTTATTTAAGCCCAGCACTACCTGCTAGCAGCCTGCTTCGTATCAGCGCTCAAGCCTCGCCCCAAGGTCACATCACAAGGCGGCAGGGGGAACCAGAAATACGTCACACGGACTTTTCCCATCATTCCTACTTAGCCGTCGCGTTTTCGCGCGCTTGAAATTTTTCACTTTTCGTTTAATCGCGCAAAATAGATATCGTCATTTAAAAATCTAAGAGCGTGAAATGCGCACTCCAAGAGTAATAATCTTTCGATTTAGGCAATAAAAAAATAATAGGAAACCACCCTATTATGGAGCACTTATTATATTTTACAGTTAATGAAATTACTTTAAAAATCCTATTGATTCGAGATTTGTTGCGTCAGCTAAATTTACCGCGAATCCTATTCCATGATTTGGCTGATAATTAATTAGTTTTCTCCGTTTGGAACAAAAACCAAGTTTTTTTTAGGATGAGATCATGATTTTCCTGGGTGAAGTCGTCGCTTACGATTCCTGATTTTATCGCCTTATATAATTTTTTTAATGCTTCCCACGTAAAAATCTGCTTCGTGTTCAAGGTAGAAGGATAATCTTCATATTGGAAGGAAAGGCTCAAATAAATCCTTTTTTATTCTGAAGAATTAATTTTCATCGTGGAATTCCATGCGCTTTATTCTAAGGTTAAAATTTAAAATTGTATAATAACTGAGCGTTGTCTTAAGGTATTCCAAAATTTCCAAGGCTTTTAAGTTTCTTAAAAAAAATCACATTAAATGTTTTGGTAAAAATTTGATTAAAAGAATAAATTTTTAAACATTGTACTAATATCCGTTTGGTAGCATCGGAAAATAATTTTTATTAAATTCCTGTTTCATTCTTTTACAGAAAAAATAATCTACCACTAATTAATAAATGGGAAATCTTATATTTCTGGACTAAAATACGTTATCTTGTCAAAATGTGTGAATAACTGAAAATTTGAAGTATGCATTTGCAATATGGAATCCTAATTATAAAAACATAAAATACATTCACAGTACAAACTTTTACGCCTACACGGAAAAAAAAGTTTAGCCAGAACTACCGAAATCTGATGAAATTTATCAAACTAATGGGTTCGTATGGCACAATGAAAAATTCTGTAATAATTACCATGCCAGTTTGATAAATTTTATCAAACTGATTTGGTAATTGTTACCGAAGTGGCCACAGCAGTTCGATAAAAACTATGAAAATCGAAAGGATAATAAAACCGATGTAGCGTGCACATGTGAAATATCTTCAATCCAGATAACACTATTCTGATTGAAAATCATAAAATTAGGAGTTTAACTTAATTATCTGCAAACGAAATACAAAAAAATTGGAAAGATAATTATACGCCTGCATGAAGCATTGAACGTGGGTCCCCGGCGTGGTAGCAACGGACACTAACATCTAGTCTAAATTGATTGCCATAATATTTTATCACTTAAATGCCGTAATATATTATTATTGTAAATAATCAACCTTCGTTTTGAACTGTGTATAAGGTGTGACTACAGTTTCCCTTTGTAAGCTTAAGAGGAATACTTGATGCACACAATTGCATTACGAAGGTACTCCTTATCAATATCTAATGCAGATGCGCAAGAAAACTTTATTTGCAGGCTTTTTACATCGATGTAGAGATGACTTTAACGAGCTGGGTGATATCCTTAGCACGGATTGGGTCTGGTATGACGACTTTTATCACATGTTATTAAACATGATCGCGAATGATTATATCTCAGGAATACTTCTAATTAAAGTTTCAATGTGTTGCAATACACTAACATATCCTTAAAGCTTTAATATCCATGATAATACGCTATTCAATCATTTTCTTTTATGCACCAGCTTACAGACAAAATTGCAATTTAAATCAGAAATAAATAGAAAAATGAATGTAAACAAAATTAAAACGTTATCGCCATCACAAATAATGAAAACAAAATCATTTCTACCAACCTATCTTTGATGTAAGCCTTGCTTAAGAATCTTTCAACTACAAATGCGTATTGGTATAAACAAAAGAGGAACGACAGACCGTTCGATAGATTACGAAACACTTAAACTCTATCAAACCAAATTTGCATAACAATTTAGAGTATGATAATTTTTACCAAACAAGTAAGCACCTTCGTAAAATTAATCATAACTTAGATGAAAGTTACCAAACTCTTAATCGTATTGAATTAATTCATTTATTTTTACCAAACTCTTTCGTAAAATTGACCAAATTATGAATAGTCAAAATGCTTGATGAAATATATCAAGAGCGATTGGTAAAATAAATATTCTCCAAATTTTGCAATGACTAGAATCGGGAGATAAGGCAATATGTACATGAATTCTAATAAGATTGGTATTTTTAATGATAATATTTAGCACATTAAAAGGATAAAGAACGTAGCTGATGTTAAATACTATATTGCCTCTTTTTCTCTCGTGTTTTCAGTATTAGTTAGTGTGATATTTTTGTCACTGTTTTTCATATACTTTTCATATAGCCTTATTCATTACCATTATATTCTAAACTACATTATTGCCCTATGATAATGTATTTTTGTTTGAAATCTTACCTAATCTTATTGTAGTTAAAAGTGATTTTTGCGACAAATACATGCCACAATACACAAAGAATAATGCAAATTGATTACTACCCGTAGACGTTTAAATAAATTAATAAATCAATTGATAATCCATGCCATATTCCGTGATACAAAATATTACATTTTTATTTTATGCTTGTTGTATTAGTATAATAATAAAAAATAGCTTTACCCCAGAAGGCTTTCAATTAAAAAAATCTCCGAGTAAATATTATAGTATAAGCATTCAGACTGTGAAGATGTTTCCTGAAAAAATTTCTATGGAGTGTGGTGACCCATGGACGTGAGGTATGGACACTAAGGATGAGTAAAATGACCAAATTTAAAGCTTCATAAATGTGGTTTTGGACGAAGTTTACAAGAACCAGATGGACCGACATAATTCTAATGGAGCAACTACCATAAGGTCCCATTCGAAAGAGAACTATGGAAAAAATCGAAATAAGATAGCAATGTTCTCTGCGGAGACACAACTTCATACGGGATATTACGGAAAATGCTTGGCAAGAGTTGATATGACGGCCGAGAACTTCATACGTTCAAGTATTGGCGATGGAAATGGGATGGAAATGGCATGGTGAGGAAGACTGGAGATAGAGTTTGTTTGTTTGTTGTCATGACTATGACCATGAACATCATAACCTATCGTATAAAAATAGGCGCATATGATATTTTTTTACTTTTAACCTGCGGAATTGTCGTTTAATAAAGTGTATCTCGTAAAAGACGCTTTAAAGGCTTCCAAGAAAAATAATTGGAATTTAGCAATCGAAATAAATAATATGTTTACACATGACTTCTGTTAACTCATCGCACCAGAAGTAAGTCCGATCATGTTTCAAAGAAGAAAAAAAATTTGAAATATTTCTTAAATTCCTACCACTTTTTTGATTATATAGTTATCTATATATCTACTTGTGATTAATATTACCTGTCCTAATATTTAATGAGACATTATTTCAAGGAGGATTATTTACTCATTGGAAGGCAACGATTATCGCTTCTTCCACCCTTGGGTAGGCGACCGAGCGTCAGCCCTGCAGGAATTTCACTTATCTGCTACGAGTATGACCGACGCCGGTTGGCAGCAGGACGCCGCGACGCAGATAAAAACAAACTAAAGCTGAAGCACACTTCACCACCAGCAGATAGGGACCCCTCGGCCTCTTTTCCACGAAACAATCTCGACACGCATAAATATATTCCTAGCGGGTGGCTGTTGTGTTTCGTCCCCGAGACGGACAGACATCAGAGGCGTCGACGCACCGACAGCTGCTTCCAAATGAAAAGGTAATTGCGACTAAAAAATCTAATTGTCCCCCAGGTCTCGGCTGGAAGGGTTTTTGAACTGCTAAACTTAACAGGCGTTTTAAAATGCTTAATTGACGCCCGGATACATAAATAGTGCTTTCCTTCTTCCATGGATTAATCCGTGTTTCGGGCAATATATTCCGTGGTACACGTTACCGCGACAGTTGAAAATACGACTTGCAGTAATGTAAAAAGGAATTTATTGATGCTCCTAAAAATGTAGGATTAGATTATCTAAAAAACACTTTTATTAATTAGGACAAGTGTGCAAACTACTGACCTAATGTTAATTTTATCCACATATTATATTTGGAGCTTTCAGTACAAGCTTGATGGTTTTGCTTTATTATTTCTCGCTTAATGGTTTCAAATTTGACAAAGTTGAGAAAACTGCAAATTCTTGGAATCGCGGAATAAGATTTTCAATTGTTGAGGATGTAATAAATCCTTTGAGAGGGCCTCGGACACCACGAAGTGCAAAGATGGCGAACCAGGAAAAGGGACTTGCCCCTCTCTTACCCTGAATGTGTGAATTTCACACGCCTGTGGCTTACTTCGAGATGAGCTCTAACCTCAACTATCCAAACCAACGTGCAGGTTGAACCACTGAATGAGTGACAAGTATGCTTGAATAAATCGTAAACATAACGATATGATTTACATTTTATGAAGCTATCTTTGGTATGCTGTGCATATTATTAGCGGTCTCACAGGCCAAAAAACACCAGCATATAGACAGTAAGAGTAGGTCCTTCTCTCCATGGAAGACTGTGAACACCCTTTGTGGTGTTCCCATTGAATCGTGTTTGACAAATACATGCCAATACGATCCGCTCGCACCCATTTGAAGGGGTCTACTTATCAAATTATCAAAAATATTCCATTGGCATATACACTCTGTGGGCAACTACAAATCCTTAAATTATAACCACGCCCATGAAATTTAGTCCACATAATTTTAAATTGGTATCGTATTATAATTCCAAATTTCAGTTTATTCGCTAACTTTCAGTTTCTTCCCTTTTAAATCCTATCTAATGCATTGTCCTGTGTAACTCGTTCGGGGCCGTCCCTTGCCCTTCTTTCCTTCCACCTGTCCACCTTCTACGATCGATTTTATCGGGCCATGATGCATTAGGCTATTTGGGACCCTCATGAAAAAGACTTAATAGCAGAATTAGAACGCGTGCAAAGAAGAGCTGCCAGGTATGTGAAAGGCCGTTACGATAGTCTTGTCAGTGTAACTGACCTCTTAGATAAACTCGGATGGGAATCTCTGTCGGACCGTAGATTGAAATATAGACTAAACCTTTTAGATAAATTCAAGAGCAGTGTCTTTTCTAACGAAGTTAACCATATCTTACGGACGCCAATATACTACGGAAGATCAAATCATATAAATAAAATAAGAGAGAAAGATTGTAGAACAGATAGATTCAGATTGTCTTTTTTCCACGATCAATGAGAGATAATAACGGCAGCGATAGAACTCATAAATAGATTAGATGACTTGTAGTGTAGCCTACTAACCTATGTAAAACTTAATGCATGTTTCTTAATTTTATTATTATTTCTAACAGCATATGGTAGTATAATTTGTTAGTATGCGTGACGTTTTTTTGACTGTGTGGTGTGCATGTGGGAGTCCAATTGCATGCTACATGCTGGTGATTGATCACCCCCTGCCAAGCACCCTAGAGGTGGCTCGCAGGGTATTATGTAGATGTAGATGTATGCCTCATAATGTGGCCAACTTCTTCTCCTTAGGGTGTTTATAAGCCTTTTCTCCCACTCCTCTAAGCCCTGCCTCATTACTTTCTGTGTCAATTCATTCTTCGGTGGCACCACATTTCGAATGGTTCCACCCTTGACCTCTCTGCACCTGTCAGCATTCAAGCCTCGCTCCAATAGAGAAACTCTCTCCATATGTACCTAGCTAATGATGTTTTTTTTTCCTTTTTTTATCTTCAAGCTTATTTTTCCTAATTTAATGTTTTCCCCAGCCTCCTCTTTTGCTGCTTACTAATATATTACAATTAGTCTTATTTTTGTACTTCGTTGAGGATTATTAGCTGGAAAAAAGAATTAGTAAGATTTTAATATGATCGATTCATTTTTCAAACTTTTCCAGTTGTAATTAATCCTGAAGTTCGGAATTGGATTTGGAAAATATTAATTTTTTTACCGTTTCATTTTACCATAAATTTGAATTTTTGATAATCCTAAAAATGTAAGATTAGATTATGTAAAAAAACACTTTTATTAATTAGGACAAGTGTGCAAACTACTGACCTAATGTTAATTTTATCCACATATTACATTTGGAGCTTTCGGTACAAGTTTGATGGTTTTGCTTTATTATTTCTCGCTTAATGTTTCAAAGTTGACGAAGTTGAGAAAACTGCAAATTTGAATTGAAATGTAAATTGGGCGGTTGCGTGGTTACCAAAAACTAATCAGTTTTTGGTAACCACGCAACCGTCCGAGACACACGGCCTCCATTTGATTTGTCCAATCCAATCCAGTGGCCTCTCTTCCCAGAGCGCCGTGCTGTGCACAATCTTGCCCCCCTTCCCCTTTCATCCCCTATCTCTGAAACGGACATGCTGAGGAATGTTTTTGGCCGTGAGGGGGTTGCTCTTTCCACAACCATACATAGTATGTGGCGCGTCTCGCTACAAAAAAACACAACAGACTCTGGAACACCGCTGCTTCGCATTAAGACCGAAATATCCAGTTATATATTATCAGGTGTAAAGATAGATTGATTGTCCTTTTCAAACACATCTTCTCCCCAGTTCCTGATTTTTACGACTAAAAATATTAAACTCATCTCAAATATAACCGTCGGTGAAAAACATCGTAATAAAGTATGGTATGGCATGTTTCAATCAGCAATTCCAATTGGAAACCATCAATTAGCAAGCCAGCAATTCCATAATTAACAGAATTATAGTCACTATGAACAGTTATTTTTTACTTAAAATTCACCAGCTAAGTTCAAATATGGCCGGAAACAAAACATTTTAATTCCAATATACGTACAGCTACATATTTCTTTCTATTTATATGTGACATTTTTTTTCCAATAACAGCAAAAACTCAATTACATATTAACCGTAAAGTTTCAATATTTTCCAGCAAACCACCCGTAGCCATGCCCCAGCATATAGCCGTTATCTACTTACTTGCAACTCTGTTCTGCATAAGCGGTAAGTTCCATTTTATACTTGTTACTATTACTATCCTGTATAATTAGAAAAGTATTAAAATGAGGTCATTTTAAATTCCCTGAACAAAGAAGCATCAGTATTCAAGAATTCTCAAACCAAAAATATACACGCAAGATTGATTTTTTTCCTTGTAATAATTGTACGAGGTCAAGGGGAATTTTTAAAAATGGATTATCGCTTGTAAAACGTACTTTTGCAAGTGCACAATCATGAGCCTTGCGGTAACTCAAAATCGGCAGAAATACGAGTTCTCGCAATACTTTCCGCATAATATTTACGTATCATGATATACATTAGCCCATGGAAAAAAATTACTTAATTCAGCCGGTAAAGCTACTCTAAATTCATTTTTTAATTGCTTATAATGGTAGGCTACGTTCAAAATCCCCAATATGAAGTTAAGTACGTTACTCACAGATCTTATTTCACTTTTAATTATACTTTTAATTTACTTTTTTCAAATTTTGATAAAATGCATAAACTTAAGTTGACTTATCAAAGATGTTTCAAAGATGTTTCGAAGATGACGAATGTGAGAGTACTGCCAATTATTGTGATCACGGAGTTCGCTTTTTGATTGCTATATCAGTAGGATTCTGTTTTTATTTATTAGTTAAATTTACGGTTACCGAGGATCATCGATTGCATAATCAGTAATCGGGTGATGGCTTGTATAAACTTTCTGGGTCATAAAATGATATAGACAATAAATTCGAAAGTATTCGGACGAAGTTTCAATTAAGCCTCCGACTAATTCCTGATTTAAGATGTATTTCTTCTCCCTCGAAAATATCTGCGCATCCAAATTCCTCCAAAAATTGCAACCACGATCACTTCTTTAGAAAAAATCAAATTGGCCCCAGATATTTTCACCGGTTCCAGTATTTCAACTCTCAAATTGTGTTATCATTGGGTTTCATTCCTATGACTTTGCTGTCACTGCTTATCTTCAGCTTCTTTTGCTTTTAATCAGCACCTCATGGAAATACGATGTCTCAGTTTTGAAAATAACTCAAAGTGTTGTTTTTCGTTTTCATGCCCGTCTCCGACGCGCCATTGAATCCATGGGATACAACGCCGTCCGTGAATCAAGCTGCAACAAGTGCTTCCAGGGCACGCGCCGGAGTGAGTACAATCCGTTTACTTTGAGCTCCGGGTGATGTCGCATTTGCGGTGGAATAGGCATAAATCAAGAGAAACTGTGTCAGATCACTGGCGAGGAGGAAAATGGCCAGAAAAAAAAACAGAAATGCCGTGCAAATTTCTCAGAGTAAAACGAATGACCTACTGAATAGATTTTTTAATATTTTTGGTTGTTTAAAAAATAAACAGACCTATATTTCTCCAATCTTCAATTTTTCACCTGCTTCTCCAGCTGTTCGCAGAGAAAATCGAAGCCTTGGACCCTTTCCCACACAAGGGGATGACGTCACGTACTCCTGCCGAGAGGGCCGACGCATTTACATGCCCTCGAGCTTTGCCTCTCGTGTGGTTCGCTTTTGACCTTTACACAGTTATGAGTGATTCGTCCCCTCAATGAACTATTCTCCCTGACGGGTTAGTGACCAGAAAGTCACATGATGTCACCAGCTCATGAAAAGTGGGCAGTGGCCTTTTTTTCTATTTTAGTATAGTGAGAAAATGACAGAATAATGGAGGATTTGTTTAAACACTACGAGAGAATAGGAAGACTTGTTTTTCGCTAAATCTTGCATTTCATCTGTGACCCAATTATTTTTATCCTTTCCAGCCCTTTTTTATTTCTGGGAAAAACTTAACTTGATTATTTTTCAATTAAAAATGGATAATTTTTCTTCTCAATCGTAATAATCATGGAAAAATCAAATATAATTTTGCAGTGCATATATTACAAGTGATGTATGATCTTAGGATTTCCCGGCGTATCAGTTGCAGAAAAGTTATTCGGGTTTTCCACCGGTTGATGTCGTCCATGTCTCCCGACGTTTCGATCCGCGACTTGCTGATCATCCTCAGGGGATTTCCGAACGAATTCCGAATTCGGAAGATCCCCTGAGGATGATCAGCAAGTCGCTGCTTGAAACGTCGGGAGACATGGACGACATAAACCGGTGGAAAACCCGAGAAACTTTTCTACATAATACAAGTGGTTTCAAGATCTGTCTTCAATGGAGCTGGAATTGAACACATTTTTTTTTTAAATGACGGATCTTTACATTTGATGTTGTTGTGGAGTGTGCTGGCGGGCGATGAACTGAAAGAACTTGGGGCCGTAGTGAACGAGAAGAACGGGTCTTTTTCCCGGATGCTATGAGCACGACTGATGAACGCATTATACATATATGATATATAGATGGACACATATATGGGCACGAGATAATTTCTTTGCAAATTTACGGCATTAAATATAAATTATCGGGGAGACTCATCGAAATTCTCAATTTGCAAGCAGTCCACTTCAAAATTTTCATTTTCTGCGCTGTTCTTCCCAGACTCGTTTTCCCATAGCAATTGCCTTCTTTTTCATTTACCACGTATTTCTAGCTTATATTTAGGCAGCCATGAATAAAACTTACCTTCAGATATGAAAAAAGAAATGAGATTAATAATAATCCGTATGTTTTCACGCCCTCACGCCAGTAAATAATGGAAAGTTGGTAAAAAAAAGTGTAATTCATTTATATTGGTATTATAACTCGCTGATGGGAACAGATGTTTTCTGGGTTACTATAATTTCCCCGCTATTTCATATTAATAGTAAAAAATTACATCTGAAACGGCGAGTATTAGAAAATTAATATAAGATTCGGATCAAATATCATTAACTAATTAATTAAAGTCCATAATTTCATTCCCTTCTGAATAGCTAAGAATTTAAACACATACATTTATAACCGATGAATTAGGGTATCAGTAAACGAAATAATAATTGGTATCATAAAATAATTCATTAAGAGACAAATTAATTCATAAAGAAACAAAATTGAAGAAATTTAGTTTGAAATTCGAAGTAATGGCGATGCAAGTAGGTGCTCCAAACGTAAGTCGTGATCAGCATAGCAGAGTTTCACGGCTATCCCGGACAATAATCACGTGCACTACATCCTGCACATTAAAAAAAATATATGCAACTGTAATTTAAAACCAATTTCATACGATTATTGTGGTGCATTAAACGTTTAATTAAATTCTATCAAAAAGTAAAACTTTTTATATTTTTTTATATAAAAATTTTCTTATATGCCAGGATTTATTAAAGTTTCCTTAAAATATTCATTAATTAATATTAAAATTAAAATAAATAATAAAAAAATTGACTGTTGCAAAAAAAATAATCTTTTCTTACAAAAGTTTCTGTGACTCCCACACAATAATTTCTTCTCTTGAACGTAGCGTCATAAAAAACCGTTTCTGGGTGAATCGGTGTCGGCAAAGCACAAAAAATATACTATTTCTTGAAATTATTGGACAAATAAATACTTTTATTTTACGTTGATGTACTGAAAGCCATTAAAATAAATACCGACACCAGCATTCCGTGGAGACTTCAACGCCTGCTAATGATAGAATTGCGAAATTGTGTGTGCAATGTCTTAAATGAGAGCATTTCGTTTCTTTTCTTTTGAAGGATGATGCGGAAGACGCCATGAACGAATTCTTACAGGGAATGTTCGACCAGTTCATGGAGAGTGTGAAGGAGATGGGAAACTCGCTGTTTTCACCTCCCGACGGCGACGCCAGCGCCAGCGATGCGCAACTTCCCAAACAGGCGGCTGTGAATTGATCACACCACAGAAAGTGTCAATTTAATGTGACGATAAATCTGTAAACAAAATGTGAGGAATAAAAGCTGATGAGTCCTTGTTCCGCCTAAAAGTGTTTCATTTGCAAGCAACATCATTACATGAATGAGAGGCCCAGTATGCCATGAGACGATGGAAGATGGGCCTCAACTTTCTGCATTACGATTGAACAACCCCAGGTGCTTTCTCCATCTCACTGTCATTGATCCATTATTTTCCAAAAGATGCTCTCTCACGACATCATTCCCAGTGCAGTTACATCTCCGTCCTGCAAGCAATGCATTGAAATAAGTTTTCCTAGCTGCGAACAAGGTACTCTCTAAATGGTATGGTTAATGTAGGACAGCCTCTGGGAATAGTCCTCTACCTCTTTATGAAAAAAGGTGATTTGGTTAAGTAAATACGTTTTCTCCCACAATATTTTGAAATACAACATTGCCCCCGACTGGGATTTCGTACTGAAACTACCTCAGAGTGCCTTCAGCCTGAGGAAACTAACCAGCAGTCCAGCAACGAGTGTAAAAATCAGTCATGGTAGACATTATGATGGCAATGCTAATTAGTAGCAAGTTAACAAAATTGCAATTCATTCCAAGCATACAGGAAAAAATTCCGTAAATGGTTTCAAGAGAGAAAATCTCGATTCATATAATTCTTCTACAAATCCTGCTTTACCGTGTCGGAAACTATCTCCTCCATTTATTCCTCGTTAATTACTACAGTGTGTTTGTATCGTTCCCATCCGCATGAAAAAATCTTTATTTACTTTTCTCCGGTAAAAATGCGCCATTTGGTATTGTACTACTTCGATTTATTTTTTCTTACAAGCTGTATGCTCCTCACTTAAAGAAAAAACCTAAATAAGATACATACCACCCCGTATTTCCATCGCTTTTATTGAAACCTCTATTATACCTAATTTTTCCACATTTTCCACTGCTATTCCAATGACGAATTCTAAAATAAGCAGTCAGATCGCCACTTTCATATTGCCAAATTATAAACCTGACTACAAAATATACCAGAATTGGCGAAAAATACCTCTATTAGTCATTAATGACTAGTATTATTACAATTTTAAAAAAGTAGTTATAACTAATCTCAGTCTCTTTTTTTCTCTAGCGAAGGACTCTGCCCCGCGCGTCTTGACAGTTGCGCCTTCGTTATGCAACCCATTATCGTTCCCTGTCGTTATGCAACCCACATATCTCCCATGTCACGATGACGCCATCACGGCATGGTCCATAGATTAAATTTAACAATATATTTCGATTAGGATAAACAAAAAAAATTAGCCTCACAGTAAAGCGTGGACTAGACTCCATCTATCACACTTCTGCTGAACTATTTCAACAAACTGCCCTACGTAAGATAGTATTGAAACTCAGAGGAGGTTTCTTTCTTATGTTAGCCGCATCGAATGTCTTTTCCAGAGATTACTTCTTAACCTTATATTATATCCACATTAGTTTTCATTCCGAGATGTCTTATTCCACAATTCACGGTTAGAAAAAACAAAATACGGATGCGTAGTGCATGAAAAAATGAATACGACACTGCGCGTTCCAATATTTCACGAGCGAATATTATAAAATAGGATCCTCAACTTTGCCTCTTTGTGTTTTTGCCCGACGCGCTGGACAATTGAAAATATATTGGAAAAGATTGTATCGCATTGCACTCATTACCGCGCGCGGACATTTTTTAAAACCGTTAAAAATGCGACCGAAGTGGCAACAGAAATCAGCCTATTGGATTTTATGGGATGGAATTGGGTCTCCATGGTTTTGACGCTAGTTTTTCCGTTTGTTCAAAATCGACATAATCCGACGATACGATTGGTGTCATGTTCAATGTTGTAATGTTAATAAGGTGCCTAAATGAAATATTCCTACACGAGACAATTATGATTATTCATAGGCTAGCCTGTCTCCTTTTTTGCCAAATCCGATAATATTAAAATTGGTCGTACAAGATTTTGGCCTTTCGTACAGCTAAAGGAAGTGTTTGTCAGGATTTCCAAGCACTATTCGGGCAGAATTCTCCCTATTTTTCCACAATAGATTATTAGATTATTAGGATCTCTTATTCACTCCAATCGAGTAATATTTCGTGTCGTCAGACGATTCTCATGTGTAATGAGCCAGATTTACATATGATACACTGATACAAAGTAAAATATGCATTAGCGTATTTTTGTTTACCTAACCTCTCTAGTTTATGATTTTGCCAAATCTGATCAAATGTTCAGCGAGGAAAATATTCCGGAAATGCATATATGCATGGCAAACTATAGGACTGAAATTATATGATTAGGAAAGCATGCGTAATTTCAGCCCTTGAAAAATGTAATCTCCAATGGAAGCTGTGAACTCCCAAACGGCCGTAAGTCCTAAACCAACTCCACCTGGCAGATATTTGGTATTGATACTTTCTATGCATATTTTTTTTTGCTTTGTTTTTTTTCTGTGAGTGGATTTTATTCATATATCATTATCATATTTTTTATATAATATATACTAATATATCCATGGGAAAAAAGAAGAAGTGATAAAGCAATGATAGGTTTGAATATGTACAGTAACGACTGTGACGGAGAGGAACTTGAAGACGTAACCCGCTGAAACCAAAACACCGCCTCCCCAAATTTGCCTTCAACCCTTCCCATATCCCTATCCCCTAATTCCCTGTCCAGTATTATTATGCCATGACTCTTTTAATCTGTAAAACGTGATCAACTAATCTGCCTGTAACATTACTAAACGAAACGCCCAGGAGACAGCTGCAAAGCTGGTAACTGCGGAAAACAACAACGAGAAATATACTTGGACTTGAAAGACGTTAACTCAGGCTAATTCGATAAGGAAATGTAGGCACCACCCATCAAGGAACGCAGCCTAATTTGATCTCTTTTGGTTTTGAGAAAAGTTTACATGAACATTTTTTACGGTACACAGCAACCTATGGTTAACCTCCTCATGATATGTCTAAAAACAGATTTGGTATTAAAAAACTAATGATTTATTGGAGATACGTATAGTCTATTGTTAAAAGTTTATGTAATTTATGATGCAAAATTAAAGTCATTAATATTAATTGACGAATTGTCATTGTAATCTATAAATTAACACTAAGTGAGAGTAACATTACGCACCCTTATTAATTCCAAGATGCAATAATTCCAGGGATGGGGAACCCAATTAAAAACA
The DNA here is from genome assembly GCF_921293095.1 of Ischnura elegans. Lineage (NCBI taxonomy): Eukaryota > Metazoa > Arthropoda > Insecta > Odonata > Coenagrionidae > Ischnura > Ischnura elegans. The sequence continues at coordinate 124,485,697 of NC_060248.1, forward strand.
AGGATCGGCTCCGTCAGCCCAAAAATAAATAGTTATTACTCATTTGATAATTTTTAGATTAAAGCAATTCTCGAAGAGGAGAGCGTAATTATATATTTTTTTAATATTCATCCTATGAAGCAAAAATCGGATGGTTCCATATAATTCGTCAATAGAAGTTTTATTCTTTTATTGCATCCCATTGAATTTTTGGCTCCAAAAATGCCTAAAAACAACATTTTCCGTGACCGGAGCATAAGGAGATACTGCGTTATCTTTTGCACGAAACGACATCATTCCTTCTAGTAATTCATCAGTTCTTTAATACAAAGAGATTTACGTGTTTGAGACTGTACAGACTGTGAGAGTTGAAAGGTAATTTTAATGACGTTATACTATGTATAATTATAGTTTTTCCCGGCGTACAGTTTGAGGGAGTATTTATCGGGTGAGGTTTCTTGTTCTCGGCCAATCGAAAAGCGGCTGATGGAGCATGAGAGATGCATTCTCTTGTTTTGCCCACTGAAGTCGGAAGTAGCGGAGCATTGCTTGGGCCTCGGTCATAGAATGGATTTCAAATATACGAAGGTTCTGTGCCACCCGAATGATCATTGGGATCGCACTTTTAAAAAAAGACGATTGAAATTAACCTAGAGGAGAAGAGCATAAATAGAGGCAAAGGCTTCCAAAAGCAGTGCGTGGAATATCATAATTAATCATTATATACGTGAACAACAATCAGGGCAACCAAGGATATAAATAAATAAACAAAATACCGTACAGAATTTGGCTCCAGACTCTACCCCTGAAGACGATGGCAGGCTCAGCCGTTGAAACGTCGGGACCAATTGCCCAAAACCACACCTGGTTGGAAGCCCGATAAATATTCCTTCTGACGTCACATTCCTCATTGAATGCAATAATATTTACCATGTGTTTCAATGATCCCTTAATAAACCTCGGAAAAGGTAACACACCATTATTTAGTGCTACGGAGTAATATGGGCGTAAGGAATTAAATATTTCCTTTCCAGGTAAAAATAAAATTTAATAAATAAAAGTACGTTTTCGTGAAAAAAACTGTTTTCATTCGACATTTAAAAATGTTTTCCTGAAAAAAATTACCGTTGTTTTTCCCTGTTCACTAAATTACATCGATGTACCCCCACCCGCAGATCCGAATGGGGCACTAGTTAACCTCCGGAATATTTTACTCAAGAGTAGGCCATCATGTCCTTTATGTTAATGATTTGTGTAGTTGTGACTCCTCGGGATAAAAATGTGGTGGTTTCCTCTTGCCTTCCACATTTCACTACCACAGCCGTTGGAGTGAATGCTCCCACGGCTGCAGTGAAATGAGTGTCGCTGCATCGACCACCGTGATCTCCACCGTCACTCATATGAAGAAGAGCTATGAGATGATGTCGGGTGGCGAGAGGCATAATTGTTGGCGGCCTCCAGTCGACAAGTCACGGCATCTTCACAGGTTTAATGTGTCATCCAACTTACCGACCGATACCCCTTAATTTCGTCGCAGCTTTTCGTCCACGACTGCTTATTCGACAAGTAAACTTCCTCATCTCGCAGCTAACCTCTATATCTAGAGGGTCGACCCACCATCCGCGACCCGGTGGACGCATTCGGTAGCTTTAAACTCAGCCGCGAGTAAAACTACTAACTGTTTCAACAGCAAAGGGGCGCAGCTAAGAAGTAAGGCTGGGGGGATTAGGTGCAACTAATACCGGGGATTGTGTGGGGGTATGGAATACCCACCAAGATAAGCGGTATGTGCGAGATTAGTAAATTGCGGAATTTTAAGATAAATTGTTCAAAATGGTGAGTTTGACGGCTTTCCGAGGGATATTTTATTAATCCTTACACTATTCTATTAATAATATCAATCCAATTAAGTAAAATGGATTAAACTTAAAAATTTCTCTGAGCTATGGGGGGGAGATTTATCCCCCTCCCTCGCTGCGCCACTGCAACAGTACAGACATATATCTTAAAATCATCATAAAAATATTATTTATAAATTTCCTGTTTAAAGCTATGTACCCCGAAGAAGTCAATGCGAGGGGATTTCATTCAGGATTTTTCGGCCTCCTTGCGAAGTGCCATCCACCATCTTATTCGTCCTCACATCTTACGCACCTGACTTCTGAAGTTCACGGTTATCATTAATTCGATTTGAATTCTTCGAGGAACAGGGCTTGGGTCAAAGCCGGTCAGCAGATAGGAAACTCAAGCAGGGAAATCGCAACTTTGCTCTATCTACGATAAAACTTTTTTGCTTCCGCTCCGGGACGCGATGCGAGACTGTCTGCCAAACACACAGTCGCTAGCGGATATTTATCGTTCTGGAGGTATCGCATTTCCACCCCACCGGAAGGAATGGAATCAAGGTCACGTTCTCCTGAGTGGTGAGAGGGAGGCATTTAACGAGGGTGGACGAGGAGGATGACCTCTGTCCACACCAGACAGTCGGGAGGATCACTTGGGAGGCCACAACGTGCTACACAAACCAGAGGGTAAGTGCCCTTCAAACTCAACATCATGGGCGGGAAAAGAAAAGAGAAATATTTCCAAATTTTACTTTGAAAATATCAGGAGAGGAACCACAAATTGACGCAATAAGTTTTTTGCGAATTTTAACCAGTAGTAACTCGACGATTTCTATATGAAATGATTCGGTAATAATAGAACAAAGTAAAAGAAATGGGCGAAGTTATGAATTTTCAAGCAGACGAAACGGGTAATCCTATTGAAAATATCCTATTTTCAACCCTAAATCACTTAAATACATCATGACATTATTTAAAAAATGCATAGAATATTAGAGATCTCGCAGTTTAATCTAAACTAAATTCAAATCTTTGAAAACTGATAATTCATTCATTAGTTCAGAGAACGAAATCATAAAACAATAAATATTCATTAAAATTGCTTGAAAAAATATTCATAGAGTTGCGCATTATAATACGTATGTCTACAAAAAATTTCAACGATACTGATCATATGTCATGAAAGTTATAAACTATTGAATGATAGCATGCCAAAAAGGTGAAGTTGTCTAAATCTCCTCCGGTCGCTGGGATGGGATTTCAACCTTACCAGACTCTTTTCTACTTCCCCTAATTCATCGGTAGCTATCCCAAGTTATGCTTTTTACACTTTTTTGTCTCTTTTTGCCGACCCTTACCGCCACTTATTCCGACAAATGGAATTCTTAGTTAGTGCCCCTAGGGGTTTTTCGGTTGTTTTTGCGTACCACATCCATCAGTTGTCCTAGAGAGAGTGTCGAGTGAACATCCACTATAACACTGGATTGATCTGTTCAACGTCAGAAGCGCTTCAAAGGAGGATATAGTTACCTACTTTTACCTGGGAACCAAAGCCTCATTGCACCCGCCTCCGTTTCGTTGTGACTTCAATAAGTGTACTCCGCATCCATCGAAAAAGATTTTACTTTCCATTGTGGCGAGAAGCAGTTTGAAGTTAGGCAAAATTTTAATTTTTAAAATGATTCCTAGTTGGAGTCCGCAATTTTTTTTGCTACCCATGTAAGAATGATGATAGTTCGGCTCTCGATGGAATTGATTACCTGATATTTTTTAATGTCTTTTTGATTCAAGTTTTTGACATTGAAATTATTAGCTAATATTTCTTCAATATTAAAATTATAAGTTATTATGGTCTCTGCCACTGGTTTACATTTATGATGCATAGCACTCATCTACTTATTATTTGCGGTGCCTTTATGGTATGTACCCTTTTCTGACGGTTTTACCCTTAGGTCTTCGCGCGGAGGCCGCGTGCGGACGGTAATAAACCTAACGGTAGGCGCTTACCTAGCTCTTTTCACTCGGCGGCTGCCCATTTGTGTACCCAGATTTGTTCTTTTACTTTGAGCACGTGCAAATGTCTCCAATCTAGAAATTGAATTTTCCCAAAATAAGCCGTCTATGCGATTGCCTCGCTCATTTCTAGCCGAGTCAGTTTCCCTTCAGTATTCCTTGTCAAATTGCCGAAGGACGTTCACAGAGTAGTTGCTCAGTTATGAATACAACGAAAGTGACTAGTCAAGATTTACTTAGTGTCGTCTAGGAAAATAGAGAGGGAACTATTCACAAGGTTTTAATACATGGAGCAGGAATCGTGAAATATGACATTCTTTCTATTGGGCAGCTTTCCGAAGAGGCATTGGAAGCCCGACACAAGGATTAGAACATTAGAACAAATCGGGTAAAACTTACAAGAAAAGTTTGCTTTTTGACTCAAAATTTACCTTATGCACAACTATTTGATAGCTTTTACGTAGTTAACAGTAGAAAAAATTCTATTTTTCCCTTCATATCTCCTGAGCAGAAGGTAGGGGTGCCCCTGTAGAGTTTGCTTCCCGCATCACATTCGTCTATTTTAATTGTTATCGGCCTTATAAACAACATTGTGGCCTACATAATCCTAAATAAGTTCAATTGCACATTTACAATACACAATTTGCAAAAAGTTTCGTTAATTTACAAATACTTTAGACTCTAGCGACTTTTGGCCAGGTTTTTTCGATTCTAGCCCACTGTGCGCTGTCACTTTAAGGCACTAAACCGAAATTGCACGAAATGAGATGGAACGAAACCTCCTGAAATCCGAAATGGCACTTCAAGGAAAAACCTGCCGATCCGAAAAGGCACCATAGTATCGTGCCATAAAGTGGAATACAGTTTCGTATCTTACATCTCACTCAGTGGCGTAGCCAGGGGGTAGGCGGGGGGTAGGCGGGGGGTCCGGAACCCCCCCCCCCCCCCGAAATATAAAAGCACAATTATTTTCCTTAATAAAATAAAACAAATTATTGAAAAATCATGAATTTACAAAGCATTTTTTTACCAAATGAAGTTTTTTCGATTGTGAAAAGTGTTAAAATTAGTTTTAAACCCATTACTTGGTACCCTATTTTTCAAAAATTTTCCTCCCTGGTTTTGGACCCTCCCCGAACGAAATTCCTGGCTACGTCACTGATCTCACTCAGTGGTGCAGCGAGGGGGGAGGGTTTGGGGGATAAACCCCCCCCCCCCCCCCAGAGCTCAGAGAAATTTTTAAGTTTAATCCATTTTACTTAATTGGATTGATATTACTAATAGAATACTGTAAGGATGAATAAAATATCCCTCAGAAAGCCGTAAAACTCACCATTTTGAACCATTTATCTTAAAATTCCACAATTTACCTATCTCGCACCTCTCATCCTGGTGGGTATACCATACCCCCACACACCCCGGTATTAGTTGCACCTAAACAGTGGCGCCGACTCCATGGGGCCTGAGGGGGCCCGAGCCCCCTCAAACATTAGTTAAGGGGGGCGGAGCCCCCTCAATAATTCAAGAAAATAATTAAGTTATATTATGCTTTGGGAAATCACAAAAAATATATTGGTATTTTCCCATGTTTGACGATAGATACCTTTCAAAATACATTCAATGTCTTAAAATAAATAATTTTAAGGTGCTAAGCAGGTTAACTGAAAACAAGTGGTGTGAATTATGATAGTGTTACGGTGCTGAGACACACTTTGAATTTAACCTCTTCCCGGGGTAAGACCCCCGATATGGGCCCCCCCAATGTTTTTTATAAGTCGGCGCCCCTGCACCTAAACCTCCCCCAGCCTTAATTCCTGGCTGCGCCCCTGATCTCACTCACTCAAAGGCGAAGAGGGGCTGGAGAGGGAGAGCTTAAGAATCTATAAAAAATTCCAGGAAAGAGGGAATTGAGGGAAAGACAAGGAAAGGTCATTGGCCACTCAAATGAGGGAGAAAACTGGGGAATTCCGCGTGGGAGAAAAGGGGCGGGACAACGTCTGTTTTCGCGACTCTATTGAGGGATTATACGGCATGTGCTGGGGTGGTGTTCCGCCCTTGAAGAAAGGGTCAAAGAGTTTTTATAGAAGGTTTGGGCATTAAGGGCATTTGGAAGGTTAGAAGGTTGTTTTAGAAGGCTCCCCCAGTGGGGAGTCATGCCGCTATTTTAGTGGTGAAACATTAGTTTAAACAATAAAAAATGGTATTTCTGCTAAACATTACTTTTTTAGCTATTATTGTTTGTATTTTATTTCCTTCTCTAAATACAAAAGTAGTTGGGACAACCTTTGCCAAATTTTTCATGAGGCAGGGGGCAAGAAAGTGCAGAAGTATTGCAGTGTTGCCCACATCCAGGTAACAGATCTGTTCACTTGAAATATCGTTAATCCGAAATGCGTCTGGTCCAAAGGAGTGTGAATGCCGCATTTCAAGGGGGGGGCACCCCTTCCTTCCTTCCCCCTGGGACACCCCTTGGCTCGGTCCGCTCAAGAAAAGTCCCATGATCTGCTGCAGATGTCTAAATACATACACATACCTCCGAGCACAGCTTTTCGTCATTGAATTTATATTTGAGCCCAGTGGTGCCAATGTTGTCAGGGGCAGATTTACGGGGGGACACAGGGGTCATGATACCCCTCCAAATTTTATACAAAATGTTCAATATTTATTAGTTTAATAGTTGTACCCTTGTAAAGGAGTTCAGGGAGCCAGTGGCGCAGAAAGGGGGGGTTTTGGGGGTTAAACCCTCCCCAGAGCTCAGAGAAATATTTAAGTTTTACCCATTTTACTTAATTGGATTGATATTACTTATATAATAGTGTAAGGATAAACAAAATATCCATCAGAATCCGTAAAGCTCACCATTTTACACCGTTTATCTTAAAATTCTGCAATTTATTAATGTCTCACCTACCGCTTATCCTGGTGGGTATACCATACCTCCACACACCCCGGTATTAGTTGCACCTAATCCCTCCCCCCAGCCTTAATTCCTGGCTGTGCCCTTGCAGGGAGCGTATGTACATGCAAATGCATGGCTGCAGGTCCCCAGCGTGAAAGAAGTTTCAGTTATATGCATTTAACATAGAGTGTAGCACTCCCACCTAAAAAAAACACAGCTGTCCATCAGGAGGGAGGGGCATATTCTATACTCCCCGGATCCAGGTAATGACCCACCCCCCCAAATTTGACGCTGAATCCACCTCATGAACGTTGCTATATCCAATCACGTTTACATCTATTCATGATCAAACAGAGCTAAAATTGGACACTCATTTTGCATCATTCTAATTTCACAGAGACAAACGAGGCACAAGAAATGGGGCTTCGTATCATCATTTCACTGACCATCGCCACTCTGTTGGTCACTGGTGAGTTTGTGACCATTTCTTAGCCGGGAGTTTTATGGTAAACTCTGGGTAAATTAATGTTGTTGAAAGAAAATGACCCACCAAATTTCAAGCGTACTTCTCATCACGTTCAACCCTGATTGGGCCGAAAGCAATTCATATCCCACATTGTATTATTTTGTACACATATCTTACAATGCTAATCAATAAAATGTTTGCCGTTTTGCTACCTCTCTATTTTGGGATAAATAATGGTTTATAAATTCCCATACTCATTGAAATAGCTTTTTATATTTAATTGTTATTATCGTATTTCTCTGAATGTAGTCCCCCTCTGAATATAGTCCCCCCCCCCTAATTTTGAGGCTTCAGTTTCTGGAAAAGTTTAAAAAAATGCGTTTGAATACAGTCCCCCCCTTTACTTTTACCACAGGCATTTTTGGAAAAAAAGGGGGGATTATATTCAGACATATACGGTAATTTATAATTTTATTTAATCAACTATTGATTTTGCTAATTGATTGTATAAGGGAAGACCATCTTTGTTTATTAAATACTCAGTGAAGCCTGCAACAGAGCACGGCAAAATTGCTGAAAACAATTATCAAAAAAAAATACTACCAAAAACCAAAGATCATGCAATAGATATCATAATCAGTTGACAAAATCTACAAGATGAGTTCATACTAAATACATATTTTATGCGTATGCCTCTTTCACACTCCCATAAAAACCTCATCCTCGGCAGAACAATGCATATTCCTTTTCCTTTGGTCCTCGCAGTACTACTGTGACTTGAACACAAGTTACTGTATTCTGTAAGAAGCTAAGAAGAAATTCATCTTCCAGGTTTCTCAGAGGGCCATCCATGCACATCCAGAACCAAACGCGTAAGTACATATAAGAAATAAAGCAGTTCATCTCCTCCATTCCTCAATTTACTTGTGCCATAAGTGGGTCTAGATGACCCTATGAGAGAGAAAATGCAAACAATGGAAAATTTACTGGTATCTTTTTCAAATTGAATGACCTCATGAACAACCAAAGACATACAATATAAAAAACTGCAACTCTTTTTCGTATCTCCTGAACAAGCCAAATTTAATGGTCAGAAGCTGATACAGCACACCTGATCTTTTAAACCCTTTCGCTGCTATGCTTCGTACCAGGTGTGCACGGCAGGCTGCTAAGAACTTAGGCACCTTTTCTTCCCCCTCTGCATCCACTCAGCACTTTGGCCAAATGTGAGGGTTAGGTTTCCAGAGAGTTAGCAACAGCGAAAGGGTTTTATAGGAAAATTCTGTAGCTAGAATATTGAAATGCTTGACAAAGGACAATTAATATTAGGTACTCCAAAAGGTATGGAATTTTACTGCCTCTGATGTCGCTTTCGAATTATGTTAGCTTCCATTTCTAGCAACTGTATTAGAAATTGCATTGCAAATTTACATTGCTGCTATTAATGCAGCTGCTGCTAATAATATCTTTTCAGTCATTTTGGCAACATTTCAATTGCTGTAGTTTGACATTAAAATATAAATAACCACATTTGATAGAAAATATAATTGACTATCCTTCTTGGGATAATAATTTGTTTTGGAAATTGATTGATACTTGATTCGCCAGGATTTTCCCCAATTTCCTTCCTCAAGAGTTAAATGAGAATTATCTTGAAAATACATACCTATCACTAGGAAAATAAACTTGAACTAAGACACTAAGGAAAAAACATTATGCTTGAAGATTGGGTTTTGAAGGAGTAATAATTTTCATCTAAATTATTGAGTTCTGTCGACATTTTTTGTTCAAAGATTCTCTCAACCCTTTTAACTGAAGTGAGCCTGACTAAGAAATCAAATAAAAGTAATTATGATAAAATTTTCAAAGTATTCTCTCTTAGCACTAATGCATTCACGGATGATAAGAGAAACTGAGCTTTCAATACTGAGCTAGGAATAATAAATGCAAAAAGTTTATACGGTCTTTTCGACATAAAAAATTATACAAAGTTGGTCAAGATATGGAATCACGTTTTCTCAAATGTATGTAAAAGACCTTGTTACTTTATGAGCCAATAGCAAACAAATTATGTAGCAAGGTGACATGCCTACATTTGTGAAAACATGATTTGATGCTTCACTATAAAAATACACAAATAATGTCTGATATCGACTCATTAAGTGACATGATCATGTTAGTTAAATCAAAATATTTTTTACAGTCAGCTCATTCAGCATGAAAATGTATAGCTTTAAAATTTTAATCTTGGAAACGCCCACATTATGTGTACTATTAACTTTCTTTTTGACATAAAATAATGTCATCTATTGCAGTAAAACTTTTTCTACATATTCTCCTGGAAGTATTCACTTTAAGTTTAGTCATAGTTTCAGAATCTCCTCCAATAATATTTCAGTCAGAAGCAGAGGAGGATGCTCAGACAGGAACATCAGATAATCAGGAGAATATTGCTGATCAGAATATCCCGCAAGAACACCCTTCCCCAACCGACAATGATGTGGCCGAGATGGAGACGCACGACAGCGGCTTCTCCGACGACACCCCGTCAGACGATGGCCTCCTGCCCTCGCTAGGCAACAAGAAGCAGGGGGAGGGGGGGCTGTTTCCCTCCCTCCCCAGTTTCCCGTCCCTAGGGGGGGGTGAGGGAGGGGGTGGAGGGGGAGGCCTGGTGGGCCCTATGGCCGTCATCGGTGGATTCACGGCCCTCGTCGTGCCCATGGGGGGCCCACTCATGAGCAGCCTGCCCGGGGCCATCACCAGCCTCATGGGAATGATGCCCAGCCCCGGATCCCTTCCCACAATTCCCGGCCTCGGAGGAGGATCCTCAGGATGAATGCTTTCCGGGAGCAAGTGCATCCTGACACGGTAGCAATTTGACAATCGTAAATTATTCCATCCAGGTGCGAGTGTACTTTAATCGTTCAGGGTTGATTGCAGAATGGAATAATCCCCATTGCTCATTACATATTCTAGCATTGGATGAGTCCTCGTTTACGTGCCGCAAGCAATCTCGAAACTACTCAGGAAAAGTGGAGTCCCATGATTATTTCAAACCGTTGGAACTCAATGAAAGTTTACTTCAAAAATGTGATGTCTCAGGATGGATTAAAAATGCTTTCTGATAGGGATGATTGTTCTAAGTTTAGATAGAGCAGGGATTTAAATATTTGGTAGTGTGTGATCAAATCCAGAGATTCAAGGTTTGATACAATTCATGGGACAATCAATTACCAACCAGTTAAGATGGAGCATAATAAGATTCAGATTCAAGACACTTTTTGATACAAGTCCCAGTGCTCATTAGAATGAAAGAAATCATGAGAGGCAGGAAATTTTCAAAATCTGAGACAAATGTAAATTTCATTTCTAGTGATGATGTGATAACTGCACATGACTTGAAGTGATGATGATTCTTGTGGAGATGTGTCAATAAATTGTATATGTACTAGATCAAAACCAATATTAATACATGAGACAAATTGATTCAATATGTACAATGTATTTGTAAAGTAATGACTTAAATTTAGAGTCTGAAAGTTTTACATATGTATCTACTTTCCCATGCAAATATAATTTTCGAAGAAAATAAAGAACATTGTCATTAATTTCACCTACTAATAAATAAAGAATATCCCAATACAATTGTGAAAATAAATCCTGCTACCCTAACAAAACTCTACCCCATAAAAATTTCCAACCATATTCCAATTAACATCAAAACTGAAGTTGGTGAAGTCAGAATGGGACTGAATTTCCTGATCTGGAACACTTTCAGGCATACTGTAGTGCAACAAATACTTTGTAGCAGTTCCCAAATGGTCCACAGAAATCCCCATTGTAGATTGGGAGGGATGCAGAAGGGAAGACATGAGGAAAAACTTCACACTCTCGGCTGAACACAAAGTGACTTACCCATCAAAGAATGACATTTCACATCCTTTCCAAAATTGTGGATTAACCAACAGAAAGAGTTGTCTTCCAATATTTCAAAAGATAAGAGAAAAGAGGGATGCAGTCTTCTTCGTGCCCCGAACACCAGGGGACCCCAAAAAATAATCTTCAGCATCCTTTCTGGGTTCGGTGAAAGGCATCCAAGAGAATATTGCCTAACAACCTCTAATGACTAGGGGAATCCTCTCTCACTGAAGGTAACACATTAAAATTGTAAAGTTATTCAATGATTATCAACTCAGAGAGCAAATGCCACAGTAAAACTTCTTCAAACCAAGTCATAGTGATCCCACAAATGTGAACATGCAATTAAGTTGTACAACAATTGAACAAAGGCTTTCCTGGTGATGACCAGTGATTCAGTGGGAATTCTTCTCATGTTTTTAAAAAAAAAGTTTGAGTGAGCATTTATCATATAGTTCAAGCACATAACCAAGGGGATAGGGGAGGATTTGGAGACTTCAGCCCCCTTAACAAGTTCCGTGCTGATGACGTAGCGTCTACGTCATGGCAGCCACTACCCAGTGACTGATGACGTAGACGCTACGTCATGATTCCCTTTTGCGTTATATTCCGCCCTGAGCGCCAGCCACCGCTGTTAGGGCATGGGAGAGGGTCAGTTACCACTCTTCGCCTGTTTGCCGTGCGGAAAGCTCCGAAAAAAAAAATTTTTTCGATTTTTTCTGTGTTTTTCTATTTTACCCGGTTTTGCTCTGCAAGGACTTCTTTGGGGGTGGCTTTTTACAATGTATTTTTTTATTACTTTCATTTTATAATGCAGAAAACAGTTGTATATTCTCACAATTGTTCTTATACCTTAAAAAAAGACTTTAACAAATATTCAAAGCGAAATAATAAAAAGATACTTTTACATTTGACGAGGATAGGTAATTACTTTATTACAAGGTATTTTATCTTTCTTTATGACTTTTAACACAATGATTAGATTGTGTTTATTTAATTGGTTTTTACAAGAAGGAATACAGATATTTTACCCTTGTTGTTACATATTTTCATTTTTAACGTCAATTAACGCTATCGTGGTAAATTGCTTAGCTGGTTGCCTAATTTCGGACATACTTCAGGTATGTGTATTTTTATCCTTACGATAACAATAAATGCTTCCGTTCTTATACTTTTAAAGTTTCAGAGTGAATTTTATTTGCTATGATTTCATCATGGCAAAATTGGTTGTTATCCCTATGTTTATTTGCTGCTATGCATGAAATAATATATTTGCATAAATTTTACAATAACTTCAGTAAAGTCCTGGTTCCACATTGCAATTTATTTTTAATATTTACATTTCATGCACAATAGCTAGACTTTCCCATCCTTATGTTCACTAGCATTTGAATTAGAGACTCATTACTTGATTTTTTCCATAATATCCGAAATACTTACAAGCATTCTATTTGGCATCCTCCCCAACAAAAAAATGCCTAAAAGAACAATTTCCACTAACCCAGTCACATGCCGCCGAACTCGGAGAAACTGATCCGGCCCGAGGATATAAAATGGGCAATACGTGTCCTGAAGGAAATTTACTAGATGGAAATATTTAATCATAGAAGAATTTTCCCACTTTTTGGCCTTATTTTTCGTGCTAGAATTATCCAAATCTCCCGTATCTCCAATAATTGAAAATCTTGATATTTATATGACTTGCATTGCTTCAGGAGAGAGAAGTCGCTTGATCAATTCATATCAATTCTCCAAGCCCTTCAAATCAACAAGAACCTATCTACGTTCTCTGACTCTAACACTCCTCTGGCCCACTGATTATTCAAAATTAGCCCCATATAGACGCATTCAAGGAAACAATGGAAAAAGTAGTGACCCGCTCACGTGACCTAAGTTTGGAAGAGTCTATGATTCCATGGAGAGCTAGGCTGGGATATAGTGAATATATGAGGGGAAAGCGCTACAGGTACGCAATGAAGTTGTATATGTTGACGGAAGCAAAGGGTTTGGCGCTGCAGGTCCTCCAACTCAGAAGTGTCTGGAAAAGTGCATTTGGAGAAGATGGTAAAGAAATGATGGAGGATCATTTTGACTGAGGCTAATCCTTTCATATTGATAACTTTTATAACAGTGTAGCCAGTTCTAGATTCCATCCAAATGGGAAACCTAACTTGACGGGGACACTGAGGAGAGGCAAGAAAGTTATTCCTCTTTTGGTGCTCTGCTACAAATTAAAGAAAGGTGAGGTGGTGGAGGCCTTTCATGAGTATAAAATCGGTATCCTAAGGTGGACGGATAAGAGGGAAGTGCGGATGATCATCGCTGAATTCAGGGCAAAAAATGAACGAATCTACGAAAAGGCGAGGGTGCACGCCAAGAAAGCCACAGGTGGTGGTTGAATATAGCAATTAAAATTGTGGCATCGATCATTGGGATCAAATGATGTCTTACTTTCCCATTGAAAGAAAATTCATCAAATGGTACTAAAAATTGGGAATCCACCTACTGAAATCACTGTTGCTGAAACGTAATTTTTATTCAAAGAAAATTTTTGAAAAATTCCTCTCATCGACTTTCTAATTCTAGTTATAGAATCTCTTATGACAATATCTGTACCTTCGATCCCTTTGAGGAGATAGTCATCCTAGCCTGCCTCAACCAAAACCAAGGGCTTATTAGGACATTTCCCCGATTATATGAAAAACACGATAGACAGAAAAGACGAAATAGAAGAGATGTAGGCAGTGCTTCAAGAAGCATGTCCACCAGGATACATCATATTATAGCCCCACCTGCCTATCTGATCCTCAATTGTGTCTTGACTGTTTCCAGAAGTATCACAAGAATTTGTGATGCAGAAAATTATTTACCCAGCGGGAAAAAAATATTTTTAATGTTTACCTTTTATATTTTCTATTTCAATATTTATTTAAAAAGATATTATTTTATGCGAAGTATTTAGTAACTGAAAAATTATTCTAAAAATGCTGGTCAATTTTTGATTTGTAAAACAATATGTTTCATTGCAACAATTCTTCGTTTACACAAATTTTCCCTTTCATTTATAAACCAATGTATATCATTATAAAATCTTATCCAGAGGATATCATATCGTTCATAATAATTTTTCCACCAAAGGGAGCAACACTTTTGCTGGAAATATTGGTTATACTCGCAATATTTTCATTTAAAATCGTATTTGAATGTATCATTTCCAGATTATAAAAATAATGTTTGCTGCATTACTATTTCCATTAGTTTTTTCCAGAAAGTGATGAAGTCTGAACGGTTTTTTGCTACAGTACTGACAAAGAGCAAAGAAATGTGGGAAACATGTAGGTGTGTTGCGGGAAGGTATCAAAAGTTTGACAGGATACTAAGAAAATTTAAATTTCAAATTTTTAACAAATGAAGGGTTATTTAAAATAAAAAAGTGCGAAAACATGTAGCAGGCATCACAAATCATAAGATCACGTCGTTAAAATAAAAAAATACAAATTTTTGCCAAAAAGTCAGCCACAGGGCATTTTCTGCAAAAAACGGTCAGCACGGAATGTGTTAAAAAAAATTTCCCTTGTCGTGACTATCTGCAACACATCTTCTGAGGAGACCACAAGCTCAGTATCCTATATATCCTCTGACAAGCCATTTTTCTGAATAATGGCATTTCATAATAACCATTGATGAATTTAACTGTCAGCATCATTCAAATGATATGTATCGCTGACTTAATGAAATGTTTTGTTTTATGATGTGTCCTAATTGACAACAATTACCAGCATATATTGGCCACCCACATGCCATGAATTGAAGACAATTTCAGGTCATTTGCCTGATACAGACCCTTACCTAAAGGAAAACCAAGCAGTGCAGTTGATTGGGCATTCATCTCCTGAATAGCAAGTTGTTTTATAAAATACCAAGTTTTAATCACAGCCATGACAAGAGTAAAATAACCAGAGAGGGGGTCTACACAAGTCACTTTTACACTTGTTTATCAATTGCGGCAATAGGGTCATTCACACACACAAAAAAATCACAATTCCTTAAAATAATTAGGCAGATGTTACACATAAATGACTAAAGGTCTTCCTCATTCGGCCATTCTCATATAAGGTAGAATTTTTTTTTATTTGAAAGTTGACAGAACCCATATGTCATTGAGTTGATGATGTCACTAGAGTTCCAGCTTGATAACTTGTAAACATAGATCTGCACATTTTGAGAGAGATTTGCTAACAAGTGTGTGAACAAGAAATCACATGGGGCCAAGGTATGGTTCGCTTGGCAAAATATCATAACATCAGCAACTCATCTGCAATAGGGTTAATGTCTTTGATTTTTGTCCTCAAATAGCAGGAAAAGTAGGTAGCAAAGAGATAAATACATGCCTCTTAATTTTTAAACTCTATCACAATCTACAATGAAAGAAAATTTGAGAACGAACCCATTATAGCTATAAGGTGTAAAACAATAAAGTTTACATTCTCAACCAACAGGAGGCCACTCATATAAAGGTTGATTGTGAATGACCCAGGCACACACAGCTACAGGGGTTGAAGGGGAAAGCCTACGGGGTAAGCCCCTCTGAAAATTTTCCCCTTATGGTGACTGCCGCTCCGGAGATAACAGGCCCAAAGGTCTTCAGGCAAACGGTAAGCCCAAACACTCCCCTTCTTAAACTCCAAACCCTCCCATTCACGCCCTATGACCATGTGGGTTCCATGTTCAGAGCCACCCAATTTAAGGACATTTCAGATGGTGACCATTCACATTTATACCTTGTTTTCAGCTCTCTGACCTGACCATCTCAAATAACCCCTCCAGCAAGAATCGTGGGGGTGGCAGAGGGTATAAGGGCCTGCAATGGGGTTTTCCCTCAGGCGAATGCTATTCTGCTCATGGACCGCTTGGCTGGCTGGCCACCACAGTTCGCTGGCATTCAATCCCTGAGGCAGTCATGCCTGTCTTTGGAAATATTCGTGAAATGCAGTGGGGAACATTCGGGTAATGCCCTTGCTCTCTTGCATATTCCCACAGAGGCAGGCACATGGAGCTCTTTTTGCAATTGCTCCCAGCCTTCTACAGCCTATCCTTGCACCAAAAACTCTACAACCTTGGAAACTATCCTTTGGTATGGTAACTATAATTACCATTTGTTGAACCAAGAAAAATTGTGCTGTTCTAAAATGATGTCCTCCAAGTGATTCTGAAGATGTCTATAATCAATGGCTCAAGCAATCTAAATCTATAGCCTCCTAGTATGGTCCCCTTGGCAACTTGTGTTAAGATTAGGCTAATGCCAAAGTCACATTACTCCCCACCCTTCTTTATGCCAAAATGGACCTAAGCTGCCATTAACCTCCTCCAAATACGTATGTACCAACGAACCAGACTGATGGTCTGATACGGTGTCTTCAGTGAGATAATTAACCCCGTGGGAAACTCACACAACCTTCCATACCTTTCAAGCATATTATTATTTCAGTTATGGTATAAACCAATTCTGAATGCTTCATTATGTACAATGAAAAACTGTAGCAATAAATTTCCAACAATCTTCAGTCAAAATATGTATTATGTCATGGATATAATTCTTACAAAAGTTGCAAAAATTTCACACTCACACTTAATTAATCATTCCATACACATTTTTACTTCTGTGCACATATTGAAGACGATAACTTTTGTACTTGAGCAGTGCAACAGAAAGCTTTGGTACTCAATTGGATACGATTACATTCATACATGAAATAAAAATTTTCAATAAAATTTATAGAAATATAAATATTTCATCAATCCATTATATGAACATTTTCTATATGTAAGTCTTAAGAATTAATGCATGGATCAATGGGCCATACACTCTTTTCAGGCCAGCAATCTTTGAATTGTAAATATATATTTTCATTACCTCGGTTAATCAAAAATAGCACTGATTAATTAATCTAGAATGCTCAACTAAGACACTAAAACATTTTCACTCAAAACTAAAGCAATTCAACATCGACATCAACAATCCCTGACAATGGCAGTGAACAGATCACGTATGGTTTTGGTTAGATATGAACAGTGCGATTAACTTTAATAATGAATGCATAGCTGCAAATGTACAAACAAAACAACGTTAGCACCTAATTAACCATTCACTCGGTTTCCAGAAAAATCTAGTTTTAAGATTTTAAATAAATTTTCTATTCATTCAACAGAAGGTCCAGTTCTAAATCCACTATTTCAATTTCCTTTAGGGTATTAATGATGACATATCTGGAAAAAGTTACAAAGAGTTTCCGATACCACACATACTGTGACTTATGAGCTTTCATCGCCCCCTGAAATAGAACGTACAATAGTAGAAATTTCTGAATGGGTAATGAAAGGAAAACACACAACATAAAGCAAATAATTCCATGGCATTAATGGTTTGAGGCGTTATATTTACATTGAGGAAAGAGTGCATGCATCATGATTATGACTAAGTTACTTTGATAGTCATGAGAATTAATGCCCACCTGTATCACCACAGCTTCTTTCCAAGTTACGATATACCAGTAGGACGATAACAGGTAACTTATTGGTGCATCAAGAAAAGATGAATACTTCCTCAGAATATTAATGGAATCCAAAGCATATGCTCTCGAATCTGGAAGAAAAAGTTATGAGTTAACAAGAGTATTAACAAGGACAAAAGTGCATGATAAATTAGACATTACATTTAGGAAGTTTCTTTTCCATGCACAAAAATGCAGTGGCATAGAAAATTGACGAATGATTGGCATGACGGCTGACACCTAGTTTATCGAAAGTTATAACCTGCAAGAAAATAAAGACAGCATTACTAAAATTAATGACACATTAAAAGTAAGAACTTCATGATAATGGAAACCGAGTCCTAACCGTATCAATAACAAGGGACTCCACATGACGCAATATTAAATCGGCTATTACTGTTTCTTTCCAGTGCACATTAGGATCATCGGGTAGCAATGAATTTCTGGGTAAAAAACAACATAGCGTTAATTGTTTTCATATAATAAAGACTCATCACAATCACGTCATATGATATCTTACTGGCATATTGTAACATTTCCCTCGGGAATCCCCAAAATTTCACAGCTAGCCCATATTTCATTCTTCCTAATGGAACCCTTGTTGTCTTTGTTTCCTGAGGAGAGGCGTAATGGATAAAAGAGTTTAATGATATAATTACTATTATCTCAATAACTTGAAACAGACTTAACAACCTGTAGAAAGGCATAGTAAAAACAGTTCACAGTCCCTGCGTTGTGAGAGTTTTAGTATGACTGGTCCAAAGAACATGCACTCATCGTCCGGATGTGCAGTGATAAACAACACTCTTTTCACGCCTTTCAAGGTACCACGTTCAGATGTACCTCTAGCATACGCACATACATAATAGAATACAGCGCAAAACAATAGGTAACCAAGAATCGCAAATCCAATTTGGTGCGCTGACTCTCTAAAGTACTCATAGCTCTCTTCCAACAAAATGTCAAACTGTTCCTTTAATGTTATCACAATCTTCTCGTAATAAAGAAACCATTTATCTGGTGTCATTATAGTTTATAATTACTTCGACTACGGGAAATCTAAGCCAAAAGCACTGACGACTCGGCATGAATAGAATCTACTCATTCTACCGCATTTAACAGATGTTCGAAATATTAACAACGCTATATGCGGCCATAATAAGCAGCCTTAGGTGAAGTCAAATCTACGGTCCAAAGAATTCTAATGTTGACATTAACTGGACAATAACCACAATAGACCCACAATAATTACAAAAATTTTGGTGCGCTTTCAAAACATACGCTTTTCTTCTCAGTCGAAAAACAAATGAGACCAGCACGCCGTCATTCGTCGAGGTAGGGAAGGGGGTGGGTGCCCATGTTGTTGTGCGGTGAGCAAAGATTATTGTGAGTCTTCGACCGACGTGGTTTGAGCCTTACTCGCTGAAAATATTATTACGCACACTCTCACTACGATAAGATGGATCCACGTAATATTAGTCTTGTTTTAAATTTCTATTGTACTTTCCTATGTCATATTTTACCTTACAAATTTTGATTTTTGTTTGCAGGAATGCTTTACTCTAAGCTTCCTGCAGAAGTTGCACAAAAACTGCGACTGAATCAGAGTAGTGAAGAAACAGGTCAGTCGCTTTTGCAGCGCTTCCTCGAGACCAGTTTACCTGAATCTGATCAGAAAGGTATAGATAAGGAATTAAAAAGAAATATTATACTTTGTAAACTAAGGAATGCTGACAGCCGTAAAATATCACAGAGGAATGCCAAGAAAGAGCTATCTTTGAGAGAAAAAAGGAAACTCGGTTTATTCAAAATTAAAAAGTATTCGTTTAAGTTCCGTGACTTCATCGCATTACACGAGTTATGGAAAGATTACATGAATAAATGTTTGGCGGTGGAATTCCTGGAGAAAACAGGGTAAGCCTTTTTCACTTATTCTGATTCTTGCATCACTTTATCCAATGAATTGTAAACGACTGTTCACATGTTTAATACATTTCCCTTATCCACTCAATCGTCTTACTCTTTCGTTGTTGTGTAAAATTACTTCAAAAATGTGTACTGGGACACTGAATTCACACACATACGCAAAATTTACCTAATCTGTACACTTGAAGTGTTCCATAATACACAGAATGCGCACAGTTCGTGTTCAAAAAATTTCGCCAGGGGTACGATTCTTTGCTGAAGTATAGTGTTGAAAAATTCTCATAGATAATGCCAATGGAAAATTGTTTTTTTCCCCATTGCACGATGGAATGGT
This sequence comes from Ischnura elegans, assembly GCF_921293095.1. Taxonomy (NCBI): domain Eukaryota; kingdom Metazoa; phylum Arthropoda; class Insecta; order Odonata; family Coenagrionidae; genus Ischnura; species Ischnura elegans. The sequence goes on from NC_060248.1 coordinate 124,505,627, forward strand.
TTATGTCAAGTACCTTGTTGAAATTTTCTTTGTGAAAAGACATACGATGTTCTTTGGGGCTAAATTAAGTTCTTTTTGTCGTCTTTAGTCCAAATTATGGCGCCCTTTTCAAGGTAATACTGGCCTGTGTTCATTTTTCTTGCAGGTGGACAGCTAGTCCCGAAGACAAGCGTTGGCCTCAGTTCACTCAGAGTTTACTGAAAGCCGATTACCATGGGGCATATGTTCAAGTGGTGAGGTCCAAATGTAGTTCTTTGGTTGGATTAGGGGGGATAATCATTTTTGAAACAAGAGGCACTTTCAAAATAATTGGAGAAGACGATATTGTTAGAGGTAAGGAGAACTTTTCTTCCCCTTAGCATTTTCTCAGCACAATTCCATCTTAAAAGGTGGCATAACTCGATCATCTTTAGGGTGAGCGCTTGTTTTGCAATGCACCTGGCAGCCCTAGCACATACTTGTGAAGTCACACTTTTGGCAGCAAGAAGGAGCCTTCATACCCGAAAATTTCTAGCATTGAAAAAATCACGAAGCATTTTTATTAATTTGGCATATTCAACAACTCTGAGAATATCTTGCAATCCATAATCAGTAATTAAGGTGACCTGAACCACTTCGAAATTGTTGATTTATAAATAAGTTCAATATTACTACAGTGAAAATGTCAAAATATGAGTGAGCTTATTCTGTACACATGTATCAAACATTTATTTCAACACGAGAAGGTTAAGGTGCTTCTTTACATCCAGAACCAGCACACAAGAATTAGCTTGTGACCATGCATGTCTACTTGTCTTCAATGGGAAATATGAACAACCAAAAATGACAACAACCAGTGCAATAGACATACCACTGATCAATATTTCCATCACTCAAAAGATGATCATCTTAACTCTTTCGCGCCGAATGCTGCACCTGTGCGGCGAGGATTTTCTTCCCTAAACTACGAATGCTGCACCTGTGCGGCGTGAATTTTCCTACCCTAACCAACAAATTCGCCTGCGCGGAACAGGTCAAAAAAAGTGACTGTGGCGGACACAATAGACCCACGGACGTAATCGCCCCTCGTGATCCGCCTTAGCGCTAGCCCAATCCCTTCTTCGGGTGCTCAGGTCGACCCTTTCCCATCCTCTCCACGCGTTCAACTACTGTTATTTGCAGTGTTTTTTCCAGAAAATATTTGTTGCGCACTTTTAAAATACAATGCTAGAAATGAATTCATCTTTTTTTTGGAAATTTCAAACAAAATTCTAACATTAATATCAATGGAGTTATAGAACAAGTAGTAAATATACTAAATACGTCTATATCAACATTAGAACTTCGTTTAAAATGTCTGCACGCTCAGAAAAAAAACCAAATTCATTTTGAATGCAAAAAAATCTGTGGGAACAACAAATATTTGCATATATTTAACATTAATATTTTAGCCAGTTGACCTCGGACTCATGCTGGGAAGGGGCTTTTAATCCTTCGAGGGCCTGGGACAGAGGCGCGAAAGGGTTAATTATCTTAAATATTAGTAAGTAATCGAGTAAATGTAATCAAATTACTTATAGCTATCACATTTGCCATAATTTTTACTTTTAATGATTAATTTTTACGAAATGTATTTTTTATTTGTATTTTACTCCTTACAGTGAAAGAGGAATCGTTACTTTCGTTGTATTCATTACTTGCTACTAATCGACGATTGCTTTACTGATTCCACTGACTTACCTAGGCCTACAAATAACTTCTAGTCCCTGAGTACCATAATTTTCTTGTTCAGGCTCAGCCACTTTTATATCGTGTGATGGTACAAAATATGACACCTGTGGTGGTGCTACACCAGTTATAATTGAATTTATCGCAAGTGAAATTGCAATTAGCAATTTCTATGACTCTATTATTCCACATTTTTGCTCCAATATTCAGTAGTGGTCTCTAGAGTGGACAGTCTTACAATAAGTAATTGTAACTGTAATCTTAGAGATTACTTTTTAAAGTCAGTAATTTGTACTAATTTCTTTTCTTAATTTACGAAGTAACTGTAATTTATATATATAAAAGTAACCAAGTTACTTTTTTTCAGTACTTTTACCGGCACTGATTATCTTATTGGATATGTATTTGTCCACCAAGTTGGGCATTGAATTTTTCTGGGCTTTTATCCCCTCCCCTATTTATTCATATTTCCTTTGACAAGTTTCAACCCTTGCAAAAATGGGGATGAAGGTTTCACTGAAGTGATCCGAAGATGCATTGTTTCTTCATGTGGTCCCCCATACTCTCACATCTTGTCACTCTGGGATGAGAATTGAAACTGGCCCAATCTGGCCAAATGGGTCAACGTAGTACACTTATACATACATCTAAATGCTACTCTATTAACTGCCTCAATTGGCATGTGGCAGAGGCTGTTAGGACAACAGCCGTTTACATAAAAAAATAAAATCATGTACTGAGTTCCACGTCTAGCATTTATTTGAGTCGTCAATAGAAGGGACTACACTACCAAATATTATGCTTGATTTATAAAGCAATGGGTGTAAGAAAGCCTCTCACCAAATTTTACCATTGAGCGCTGAAGAATTTTGCCCCTAGAAGAGTTTGAAGTTTCAATTTGAATTCCGTGCCAAAAACGTATTTCTCAGGCGACGCCATGTTGATGACGTGTGAACCTCATGATATCTGCATTTCTTGCATAAGGACTGCATTATCGTAGGCGTTATTCGAGTATAAATAAATGGTAGATGAAACGGAGAATTTTAAATGAGTTGGAGGAAACCTTACGTGTACTGCTGTGTGTCTAATGTGAATCTACCTCTCGTTAAACAGAATTTTTAAGAAAAAAGAAAAGAATTTTTTTTGTTGTGCCAAACGACCCAGACCAAGGAAGGCGGTGGTACGACGCTGCACGGAGACAGCATATTCCTTAAGAGATGGGCTGTTATAGAATTTGTGAGGGCCATTTTAATGTAAATCTCTTCTGCTTCTCAATGGGATTTAGTTTTCATTACTTCTTTTGTTGTCTTTGGCCACACATCGCAAAAGTTTGTATGTGCTTAAATACATACGCACTCTACGGGAAATTTTACTTTTTAACTGCAAATATATCATTATGTTTCAATTTATGCTGGATTTAATGATTATTTCGAGTGCATTTGCTACATATTTTCCCCGGTTTTCACTCTTTGTTTCTATCTTGCACATTAAAAGCCAACTACTGTAACGGAAAGGGTCTTTGAGGCTAACCTGGTGATGTGTCAAATAGTACAAAGTAATACATCATAATCACAAATTTGTACTTCATGAAATACTACGATATCGTATAACTCACAACAAGCAGAAATAAGCACATTTGAGTCACGGTACCGCCAGGTTTATAAATAGAAGCACAAATAGTAAATAATAACTTTTCTAATCTTAGAGCTAAACAGAGAAACCAAAGGTAAATGTGCCTTGAATGAATACTAGCAAGTAGTTTGAACTGTCATTAATCGTAAAAGAATAAGTGTCAAATTATACAATGTAATGTGTGACTCCTCTCATCAGACTTCAAACTGTACGTTAATGCCGACGTCAGGATTTTATCCCCTATTTTTTTTTATTAATTAAAAAAATTTGCATTAGCTTCAATTAAAGCATATTAGCGATGTCAAAGAAATTACGAAAATGTACAAAAAACCTGTAAATAAGGAAGAAAACGAGAGAACAAGCTGAAAAAATTATGAAAGACAGTCCCGATCCCTCAGCCTTCACTAGCGCAGCTCAAATCGATGGTCACTTGGCCGCCTCGGTAACCTAAAATTACTCAAAAAATAAGTATTATAAAAAGTAAGTAAACCGGTTCAAGTATGCAGTAAATGCACATGAAATAATCATTACATCATGTATAAATAGATGCGGAATGATTATTTTGCAGTATAAAATAATTTATCCCTTTGGGTGCATATATATTGTGACCGTACGCGTCGTCACTTACGTGATTTGGGGGGAGATAATCACGATCGTCTCGAGCAAAGGAATACTGGAGTCAAACAAATCATCACTCACTCTTAAACATACAAGATATATTTTACCCTTCATGAATTATTACATTTTTCACAAAACAAAACAATAAGAATAATACCCTGATGAGGATGATATGATTGAAATGATTCCACTTCGGAACAAAATAATGACGATGATGATATCGTGATGCTTCCCACCCTCCAAAATAGTACAAGTTACAATACAACAACAAAAATCTAATGTGAATTATTTGGGCCACCATCAACTTGTATCCTTGGATAAAGTTTTTTTTTGTTCTCTTTGAACTTGGCTTTTCTGAGCACTTCTTAAAGTTATTTGAAAGGAAGCGATGCACTATGATCTTGGAGAAAACAATTTCTCTCTTCTGATTAGGGGAAATTAACGGTCGTCTGACCATAAACAGATGATATAAGAACTTTCTTACAGTTTTCTGTTGAGGCTGGAACGGAGAAATGGTTTGTAGCACAAGAAGGTGGATCAGCTGATCCACGGCACCGAGGTAACTCCTCTCGCACCGGGCGTGGGACACTGCCGTAACTCGTCCGGGCTGATGCCAGCGTTGGCCACCAAAAATACTCCGCTCTCAGCTATGATGGCGATCACGCACATCAAAAACTTTCCCCTAATTCGTCCAGTCAATTATGCTCGCGACGCCTTCCCTTCACTTCCCTATACTCCTCGGGAGGGGAAAAATCACAGGTGGAAATGGTTGTGGGGAGGGAGGGTGATTTCACTGGGGCCGGAAATAAATGGGTCACTAGCTGGTCCTGGATAACTGGGGCCAACACACCGGCCACCATACACATGACTCATTCACTCTCTCACATACACACGTCGCAGGACGCTATGTCCGACCCCAAGACTAACCCCTGCTCGAGTCGTCACGGTAGCGTGAGCAAAAACAAAAAATGCCCATTCGGCAATTATAATTAGAAAAAAAATACTTTCTGTACGGTTCGCTACAATATATATTCACTCACAAGCGGAATGTTAGTGGAGCACAGTAGAAAACTACGAAAGTAGTATAGGATACTAAATTTCCTTTAGAATCGTAAGTGGTGGCACAAACTTTGTCCTAAAACTTTTGAAAGTGACTGCACATGTAACTCAGATGTAAATATATGGGAACCAACGGATATTTTCACATAAAAATCCCCATGTCTGAGTTCCTCTATCATTTTGATGACAACTGTTTATCATTTTTAATAGTACGAAACTGACTTGAAGAAGTATCAGGAGCACAGTTGACAAATTCGAGGCCTCTGCTTTAAAAATGCTGTTCCAACGAAATTTGAATGGTAATCCTAAAAGAAACAGCTATAACTATAGCACATTTTTTAATTTATTTCATAATTTACTTCCGGAAACTAAAAACCATTAATAAGTAAAGGATTTTACGATGGTATGTCCACAAATTAAAACATCCACTATGATTGCCGTGATTACTGTCTCTATCAAAACTGTAAACATTCATCTTAAGAAGCTTCATTTCAATGAAATTATTCATTTTGAGACAAAAGAATTGTTCATCGAGCCTCAGTTGATAATGTTAGCTCATTTCGAGAATCAGCCAGAACAAAATTAACGTTTTTTTTCACCATGATGATAAAATTTTGGCCACTATTTCCACGAACCCAATGTTTTTACGGCTTATTGAAGCGTTAATCCCGCGGCATTCATGAGGTTCACACGTCACACGGCGTCAGCCAATAGAAGTACGTTTCGCGTCGTGGGCGTGGCCAAAGCTCCTAGCGGACTTTTAAAGCTACTTATCTCGGTTAAAAATCGAATTTGGCTCTGAAATTTGGCGTGCGTATTTTTCATACACATCTTTTTGGTTTTAAATAAAGAAATCCAATTTCTAATTTTGAGTGTTCCCTCCTATTGTTTGGGGAAAAATAAAGTCCTATACTTTTTCGTACAGCGGAACATCTCTCTTAATTTATCGTTTCTTTCTGAACCATAAATGTAGTGAGGTTCTAAGAGCCATAACAAGAAACCCTGGAGAAACTTCATTCTTTCAAAAGAATGAAGTTTCTCCAACTTTGGAATTTCTGGAACTTTGGAATTACAGTGGTATTCATTTATGATCCATGTGGCAGGAATGCTATGCATTTCAAATTTTCTGCTATAACTGATTAATCAAATACCCTCATGTCTTGCTCTTGCTATCAGTACAAATCAAAATCCCAATGTATGTAATCAGTCTTGCAGGCTCAGGTATCCCCTTGAAACTATAAGAATGTCTGGTTCAATATATTAGTTTGCATCGAAAAGTGCAAAGTTCAATTGCCAGCAGGGGCGGATTCAAGGTGGGTGGCAATATAGCTTATCCAATGGCTCATAATTTTCCTTTAAAAAATACATCCCAATTTGTGAAACAAGCAAAATTCCTTTAAAAATACTTTTTGGCCCCATCACTTTGGATTATGTAAATGAGTTGTACGTGTAGTAAATTTGTCGGTAGGACAACTTTGTTTGAGATGGAACTTATGTAGAGGAGAAAATGTCTATTGCAGTAGTTTCTCATTCAATTCGCGCTCTCATTGAGAAGTAGTCTTGTAGTTTGTCAGTGACTGCCTGGACTCCCAGTTCATCTCTTATTTGGGTTTTTCTTATTTTATCCAATCTTGTACAGCCTTTTACATTGGAAATTAAATTTTTACTAATCGTAAAAATTTAATTTCCAATGATTCTATCTGCCTTAATTCATTCTTTTTTGGTACCCAACATTCTGATCCGTAGAGAACAGTAGGGACTGCCATCACTTTGTAAAATTTTATTTGTTTCTTTTCTTGTTTTGTTTTTTAGAGTTCTTCTAATTGTGCCACATATTCTCTGGAAAGTGTTGACCTTTTTTACAATATCTTTTTCCTCGTCATATGTTATATCCTAAGCACTGGAAGTGCGACACTTGCTCCAAGACTTGATCCTCAATAACAATTTTTGTTCGTATCAGGTTGCTTCCTAAAAATGCTATAGTCTTTGTTTTTGAAATTCTCAGGTTGTATAGTTTGCTCAACTAACCTGCCCATGTAAAACCTTCTTTAACTCATATGCTTCACAGAGAGCCTCGGAATAGGTTAGGATTTTGTCAAGTAATTATCATATTTCTCAGGATTCAGTCCCCTCCCCAATTGTGAGGATTCAAATCACTCTAAAGTGGTCGCCCCAATCTCTTCTATCTCAGAGATTTTGGACGAAAAAGTGAGATTTTATGTGGAGCAATTAGGTTTGTTCGTGCAATCCGGCCCGAAGGTGGTGCAGAAGAAGTGCACGCGGGGACGTGTGCCCTGGGTTATGATGAAATGAAAGGCGAGGACATCTTCAATCGAATTTGGTTTATTCGCGCGCAACTTGCGGGGAAGCGCACGCCGAAACTCTGCGTCCACACGCTCCCGGCTTTTGGTGAACACTGACAAACACCCACGCAGTCGGCATAGGCATGGATGCTAGGGTAAAAGGGTTACTGACCCTCAAGTAACGACACTCCCTCACTCCAAAAGGGTGTGAGTGGAGTCCCCTAGGCGGAGACCATGAGAAAGGGGGGGGCCGAAAGGGACTTCGCTGGGCCTTGGAAAATCCCAAGGGCGACGACACTCGCCAAAGGGGGGGGGGGGGGGGGGAAAAACCCAACAAGGTTAGACAAAGATAAATAGTCAGATAGCTACAAACTTGGATCCTCTTGAAATGATAACGCATGTTTCGGATGATCCAACATTTTGCCATGCACTGTGAATTCTGGAGGGCTTGCTGTTGAATGATATTTTTGAAAATCAGTGGCACAGCCTGAAGCTGTATGCATTTCATTTGCATGTGATGACAGAGTGCCGCTCAAGATTGAAATCGTCACTAAGATGATCATGTCAGCCATTAGCCACAGAAGTATTAGTTGTAAGGCAGTCCATTGTACCCATTGTGATTTTAAGTCTTATTGTGTCATGATAGGCACACTTGAATCGTCAGAAAATAGTTTGAAGTTTGTAACAAAACTCACTTTCCACTTCTTATTTTGTGTTACCCTGGAGTACATACAGTAATACATTTAATTAAGAAATAACATGCACCAAAATCACTTTTTACAAATTATATTCTAAATGTCGTAAATAAGACTAATTAGGCCCAATTTACAATCTGATATTATACAAATATATTGCGTAATTTCCCTTCCTGTTCCAATGTGCACAATCAAAAATTGTCTATACATACAACTGAACTCCCGCCACGGAAATCTTTGGTAAAAGGGAAAAGATTTGTACGAACTGATTTGAGTTCTGCCGTATCTCTTCCTCCGCGATCTTCCTCTCTCGTAGGCGCCTCCTTTTTCTCTGCGTCCTTTTCTTCTTTCTGCCGATCTTTTTAGAACACGTCTCTCTTTTAGCTCTCTCAATACACCACTATGTTAGTTTTCTCCTGATCTTTTTAGAACACGTCTATCTCTTAGTTCTCTCCATACACAACTATGTTAGTTTTTCTTTCTGCGTCCCTCACTACGATTGTTAATTTAAATTTATTTATTTAAATAAACAACATGGCGGTTTGTTTACAAGTTGTTGAAGAAGAGCATGCGAGGATATTTTATTTCCCATATTTTTTTGTTTTATTGAATGCGTTCACATATTGCAAAGTTACAGTGGCCCAATAACTAACATATTCATGAAAGAAACTAAGACAATGGGAATAATCAGATGGAAACTGTGAGAAGAAGTGATGCCATTCATTATGTATCAGAAAGATAAGAGGTGAAAGGCAAGTGCATGTGTGAATGTGTTTGGGGATAGAGAAAAAGGATTCTGAGGAAGGGAAAGAGAGAGTAGGAGGAAAACAAGTTAGCGTTGAATGAGTAATAATCTTGGAAATGTTTGTGTGTGCGGAATGGGAGGGAGTGGGTTGGTACAGGGGAGTGTTATGAATTTATCGATTGACCACTCATGTGTTTTCAAGTTAACATTATAAAATCATGAATATTTAGAGGACACAACGCTATCACTTAACCAGGTTTTTCATGTTATGTTACTCTTTTGAAAATTTTGGAAGTGATAGATAATTTTTGATATTTTGGCATGCATCCTGGATGTGAAATTTTAAATCAGTATTTTGTCAGATTTTAAATTTTTATGTCTGAGATACAGGTCAATGTTGTAAAGAGTGTATTCTATACATGCACTCTGAATATTTCAATTCGATATTCTAAGTTATAAAGAAATAATTTGTCATGGAAAAGAATATAAATGATTGATTGGGAGGATTCATCGCTGTCTTTCAGCAATCATTTCTCGTCTAATTAGGTATGTATTATTTTTATTTCAGTGGTTCCGAAGCAGAGTTCCTTATTCAAGTTCAAACTGAATGGTTATGAATATGTTATCCTTGGCCAACACTTCTGTTACCGCCCAAGTGAAAGAAGTGTGAAGAAAATAAAAAATAGAGTGTTGGCAGAACTGTAAATCTTATCAGTGTATTCAATGTGTGTACTCATATAATATGTCTCTTATCATTGCCTATTCCTGTTAATTACTTTTTTTACTTGGAAAGACACTTTTTTGTTTATGTAATGCATTTATTAAAGTCATAAAGTTAATATTTACTACTTTTATTTATTTCTACATACATTTGTGCGTCATGCTCTCTCAACCATATCTTTACAAACTAACTTCAGCATGATAATGGCAGTGATGATACTGTGGTATTGAAAATAAGTTGAAACAAATTAATAGATTGAGCAGTACTGTTTGCCCAAACTGAAAGGTGTAATTGCACTAAGAGTTTCCAAGTACGCAAATATCTTAATTTTGTGGCACTTTTTTAGAACTTTTTCTTCAGGAAAAGGACAACTGTAATTTGTATCAAATTGTTCGTATTCAACCTATGTTGAATATTTTCTGCTTTAAAATAAGTATGTAGTGGTTGGTCATACAACAAGATGGTGTATTTTACGTATTTAGAGGGATGTATACTTATTCCAAAATGTTGATAAATTATATTTATCTTCGTTGACAAGTTACCTTATGCAAGATATTGATGTTTGCATATATTAAGAATGCAGGCAGGAAGCAATTAGGAAAGTGCTAGTTGTTTCTCAAAAATGCGAAACACATATTGCTCATCCTGACCAATAAATAAGTTATTTCTACTTACAACTTCAAATTTCCAATAAATAGCTACATTTACTTCATTTATATGATGAAGTAGTGCTGAGAGCCATGCTTCAGTTCATGCAGGGCCGGATTTACCCAAAGTTACACTATAGGCACCTCTCCATTGAGCGCCCCTCCTCACTTGAGCCCCCCTCTCCTCCCCGATTTTTATGATACGGCATAGCCACTCGCATGAGGTGACAGAAGGCGCCCCTTGGAGCGATGCCCCTAGGCACGTGCCTATTTTGCTTTACGGTAAATCCAGCCCCGAGTTTATGGGTGATCATAAACCATGACCATGTTGTAAACATCAAATGCTTGGCAAAATGTATTGGACTTGGAAATTGACTGCATGGTTTTATTAGCATACCCATTCACCTAATTGGCCTCTAGCTAATCACTCGACGTGATGACGGGACGACGACTCGACGACGGGACTTTATGAGGTCCTATTTAGGAGGTGTAGGCAAGAGCTATTCCCCATGCAAGGGGTAAGTTAGTTTATGAACGAAGCACCACATTGGCGATGAATAAAGGTCATGGTGTTCAAAACCTCTGAAATGTTTGAGAGAGAGCAGTGAGAGTACCTCCAACATATACCTTCTCTCAAAATGAGCCCCCTTCTTCCCCATTTTATTTTATGGCTCCAGTCACTTTGCTCATGGAAGAATTGAGTGGAAAGTTGTGCCAAACCCATGATTTATTCATTCTTAAAACTTCCTTAGTTACAATTGTGGTATAATTTTGAATGAGGAGAGACAAGCCCAATTTCTACCCTTAAGAGTGAGTAACTGACCTCTCCACTGCTAACTCCCAATCCTTGCTGCAGACCATAACAATATCGTAAACAGTTGCCAACCTTAGTCATCAATTGAAGAATGATATTTGACTTTCAGAAAATTTAGTCGATAAACAATACCCAGTGCAGCCTTCATAATAAATCCCAGAATTCAGATAGATTCACTGCCGGTCATAAACTTCCACACATATTTAGCAATAATACACAAATTATCAGCTGTGTGTCTGCAGTACGCTCAGCAACAGTATGCAGCTGAAAGTGTTGCAGCAAAACAAATGGCAAAGCTATATTAATCTCGGGAGCCTTAAGGCAAATGAACATTACTTTATCCACCAAGATTTTGGGAAAATGAAGACCCAAATTTTACAGTTTTCAGTCTGCCACCCACTTCAAGATATTAATGATGGAAAATCACCAGTTCACCCTTACACAGATATGTTGACGATGCCATATAAGTTCAAGGCGAGCTTGTAACTGCCTCACGGCTTCTACTTAGTCTCGTACATGGGACTCATTGGTGATTCATTGTTGTTAACATTCTTGCTCGAGATTCCGTCACTCACTCAAAGGTTCTTACTAACAATTAAACAAGAAAATTAACCATAATTGTAATGACGTCTATAACTTATAAATAAAAGTTGTAAATTTAGTTTTCTCTTAATTTGAACTTAAAAAATTGTTCAGACAATATAAATCACAGGAATGGCGAAGATCTCCCTGATCACAACAAAAATGCCAATGCCACATATTAAATGATGGCTTCCATCTCCAAAGCAGAATAATGAGTAACGAAATTTTGAGACAATTCTTGCATTGACTTTAAAGGAGAAGAATTTTTTATTTTTTTGACAGTAAAGTAAAGCACTTCCTCATAAATCCATCATGTGCAATTCACAAGTAAAACTAGACTTCATTATCAAGAAGCAAGGAGACATTTCATTAAAGCAACGAACCCTAGCTTCCAAGAAATGCTAAAACATATTTGTAATAAAGACAATGCATTTAGTAATCTATATTTAAATGCTTCCAATTAAAAAATAGGGTACTAACTCTGCGCATACAAGGGGTTTGAGAGCCAACCCAACATTTCCAAACAAAGAGTCATTCTTTATTTACAAGCCAACTAACAGCCCAACCTTTTGTAGAGGTTAAACCTAGAGATAATTTTTATCCAAAGCCTTTGGTCTTGTTATGCCGAAGTAAAATATAACAACACCCTCATTTCACCAACTACTGCCACTGTGTGACTTACCATATCCAATCAAAGATTAAATTCAGTTTTGTAGTAAAGACCTTCTAAACCCTATGGACCTTCAGAAAAGCCATTGGAACAACACATGAAACGATGCCACCAGCATCATGGCATTGTTCATGGGATGAGTGTTCATTTGTATGTAGGAGAATTTCTACTCTTCAGTCTAAAAATGCTACAAATGAGACAAATCTGCTATCACGCAGGCATCTCAAGAGTGTCCACCAGAGCAGTCATTTTGAATTTTTGATCTGCTTAGGTGCACTAGAAATGCGCACCTATTCACCCATATCGATGGCTAAGTTCTAACAGCATTTATACTTATCTCAAAAATACCACCTTTGCTGGAGAGCAAAAAAAAATTTATTTTCTCAATCTTATAAAGTTTTAATTGAAATTAAAAACCAAATATACATAAAACGAAGTATAAATTTGCAAACAAAGTCGTTTTTTATTTGAATTTTATTTTTTATTAACAGTATTAGCAGTATTGACTCAGACTGGCCAAATTTTAAGATGTGTTGATAGAACTTAGCCATCGATACGTATTTAAATGGCTCTATGTGAAGTCTTGATTCATCTCATTGCTTCACATTAAAATAATTTATGATCAACTTGAAAATGGAATGCATTCCTTACCCACACCTTTGTGAACACAGTCACTGCATTCTCGATCACCTACTTGGATCAGAAAGTTTTGACGGACTTTATTTGAGCATCAGTTAGCCAACAATAATTACCACAGCACACTACCAACAGCTCGGATGCTCGATTCAAAAGGGCTTCCATGCACAATACTAAGTACCATACACGAACACTTAGGGATGCATTCACTGAACAAACTGCCTTACGATGCACTGAATTATTGCATAGGACAATTCATTGCCCTAGTAGTAAATACAATGATTTAACACATTCAATGCGGGCCCAATTTTCATGGAAGTCTTCAGAATCAGCGGATAAAATAAGAAATAAAAATATAGGGAGGTTTTTGCACCATAACTTCCAATCAAATACTGCTATTTACCAATGGCACACACGGTTCGAAAGAGGGAAGCTTGCTGAAGGCCATACACATAATCGGAAGACTCTCAAGTGGATATTAGGCACCTATGGAGGTGGAGAAAGGGCTCCCGGCCCGACCGGCAGAGCACGTCAATTGACGTGCTCCATATTTCAGCTTGGACGGGATACTGAACACTGAGTGTGTTAATAGTACTTACCTACTTCTCATCTCCCCATTGCTTTAAAATGCAATGAAACGTGAAGCCTTTGAGATTGCATCTATATACTGTAGTACCTGTAGTAACCCTGTAGTAAACCCTGTACATAGTAGTTGGACAGAGTACAAGTGCAGGGATGCACATCTTGCATTGATGTTCATTAGGGTAGATGCCATTTTTAAGCATTGGTTAATTGAAATTTAAAAGATAAGTCAGATATATTTTTTCATACATTTTTTCTTTTTCTTAAGGCTTTGATATTCATGTTGAAACAAAACCTAAAGGCCGCTATTCATGGTGAATTGTGAATGACCATGCTGAATGTTCATGCAAATGAAATCATTTGCTGTGTATAACAGAAAAATTCATGAATGAACCATCATACGTATGATCATTCAGTGAAAATTAGAATATGTTCTATTTTGCTCACATGATCCTGGGAATGATCACATGATCATTCACCATGTATAGCGGCCTAGATAAATCCCCATGCTTATTTAATGAAAGGAGAACCAAGTTTCAACTTCTCTCACTATTTCCTAGGTTGTTTCAAATCCTGTTTATACACAACCACGGTTTCAACACGAATGATGACATCAAACCTGAATGCTCCACATGAGATAAGTTGGATACAAGAAAACTTATCATTCCACCTACAGCACTAACTTAACAATCTACTGGTCGACTGAAAACTAAATATTCAGATAGTCAAAGCAAGAAAATTTCCAGCCACATTCTCAAATCTGCTTTAGTTTGAGTTTTCCCACGAAACATTTTTACGCTGTATTTCAACTTAAATTTTATGCGAAGAATTAAAAAAGAAGATATATCAATTGCCTGCAAGTCTCAAGCAAGCTGAGATCAGAAACTCAAATAACCAAGAGAATGATAAGTTAATAAATCAACCAAAATGGTTATCCTTCGCATCTTCACTATTACAACAAACGGAAAGCATTTAAAAAGCAAACGGCCATACTATGACAAAAACAACAATCAATTTTATAGATATATATATATATTTAATGAGACATCTGTTTGACCACAAATACACATTTCACATAGCTATATGTAATTTTAACTGGAAATGAATCAACAATCACTGGAGCTTCTCCTCGATAACAATTCGATAAACTTGGACCTTGCATGCACACTTCATAAAGCCTAAACAGCTTTCCAAAGTTGTGCACAGCCTATAAGAGTTGTTAGTTAAGTAGTTGCAATCAATAATGGTTAATTGCCTATTGCTGGGCAACATTTTTATACCAACCAAATAAATATACAAAGCAAACACAGCAACGTACAACTAACACTCTCATTTGTTTTCTTACTCTTCAATAAATTATGATACAATGATTCTAATCAAGTGGAATCAACCACTTGCATAATTTCTTTTAACGCGTGGATTTTTCCTATTAAAAAAATTAATTACTGCAACATGCAAGAATCTCAAATCCCTTGTTCCCATTTACTATAAATAATCAATCTATTCTCCACAAGAGTAATCTCTTCATTCTTTCAAAGACCTTTGGAATGGTTTGTTTCAATTTATACCCTTTGCATCTTCCCACACTTTTAACAGACGTTGGTTTACTTCCAGACTAATCCCCTCCAGTGCCAGCACCTTGGTGAAATCGGCCGCAGCACTCACGGGCGTGTAGCCGGCCCACAATGTGCAGCAACGCAACCTCACACCCAGCAACATGGTCACACGCAAGTCCGCATCCACGCCAGCCAGTTTGTACAGTTCCTTGCCTTAGTTCACGCAATTCACACACTGCCAGCATGCAGAAACAGGAATGAAAATTTTAAGGGCTCTCAGCTACCTACATGATATTTCTTTCTCTTCAAGGGATAGATATTGTCATTCAGTCTCAAGGTATTGCATGACAGCCATAAATATATATATAGTATAAGGAATATCCTTGGCTTCAAACTCAACTTTCAATGTAGAGCATACATTTCTTTGTTTTTTTCAGTTTCTACAAGATTATGGCATTACTTTTGTTTTTAAATATCCATTACACTAATGAACTTCTTTAGAAAACTTTTAGCCATTTTTTTTAATACTATCTACAACTTTCATTATTTAACAGACTCAAACAACAGGAAAATGAGTTTTAAAAAAGGCCGAATATCTGTCGTCACTTCCCACCAATCACTCTAAAGCTTCCAACAAGAGCACACACACTCGCTCACTGACTGGCACGGCAGCACAGGCGACATATTTAAAAAATCTATAATATATATATATATTTAATTATTTATATATTTATAATTTTTTGCGGGCAGCAGAAGGTGAGCGAGGATCTCAAAGAGGCACACGACAATTCCTCCCGTGCAGCCCCACCCACCCTCTCCACCAACCACACGCAAGCGCCGCCACCGCCCAAACCACTCCACTCGGCAACCACCACATCAACAGTCTCACACATATTATGGGGGGGAGGAAGGGGGGTGTTCGGCCAAAAAAAAAAAACAAGGTTAACAATTAGGGATCAACAGAAGGGGATACAAAAATTAACAGGGAGGAGAAGATAAAAAAATGAGTTATAATCAATAATTCAGAGGAGTAGTCTCGAGTATAGAAGATGGGCCAGGGAGCTTCTTCGATTCTGCATTTCGTCTATGTCCACACTACACTTGTTTACTTCCATGCGGCTTGAAATGGCTCTTTCCTGCCTTTCCTTCCAAGTGAGGACTCAAGACACGCACGCACGCACGTCTGCGAGAGAGATTTAGGACATCAAACTGGGAACTTGCACACAAGATGTTAAGCGCAGTGCCACGAGGATACAAAGGAGGAGGCAATTCGCCGGATATACGCAAATTTACAGGGAAAAATTATGCAAGATTTGAAGTACTGGATGAGATGATCCAGAAGAACCACGAGGACAGCCTAATGCGAATCAGCAGCTCACATGCTGTAGCCTTGATAAGGCATTCCCGGTGGTTGGACAAAGGTGCTGGGGTAGGCGCCAGGCGGAGCCGCAGCGGGGTTGTACGGCTGCCCCATCATTGCAGGCCCAGCCGTCAGCATCAATTGAGGTTCGGCTGTCAAGTGAAAGGAGAAAAGAATGAAGGGCATCCACACAAACAAAAATTTATCATCTTGGCCAAATATTACCAAACATACCAGAGTATTTCTACTTTAAAAAAAGAGATAGCCTCAGTGAATTATCAACCACAAACTTATTTAATAATTAAATGAAATTATGACCCTGAACTGGTAGCCATGATTACAAATTAGATTGCAAAAATTGAATTGGAGTAAATGAGGACTTATCCCATTCACAATAGGGTGGTTTCCTTAATCAAAGAAAACGAAAGGCATTGATTGCGATTCGTTACCCACCATTAGTGTATTCATAATATACAAATTATTGTGTTTTAGAAATACCGGGTCAGACGAATTTTAAATGGTCGATTTTTATCCTCATTTGAAAAGGGCCAGATTGGCGCCCATGCGATGCCACTCCACGTGACGTCACAGGGACCTAGTTTCTATACGAGAAGATAGGAGTTATACGTCGTCTGAGGTTACCATTGCATGCATGAGGCGCAGAGCTCAGGGAAACATGTCTTAACAATCACTTATTAAAACTGGCTAAGGTCGGAAAGTTTTCCTCGTTTGATAAGTTATTAATAATCCTTATTTAAGCCAAGCGCTACCAGCCAGCACGGTACTAGGCTAGCCGCTAGCAGCCTGCGTCGTATCACCGCTAAGCCTTGCCTCAAGGTCACCTCGCAGGGCGGGAGGGGGAACCAGAAATACGTCACGCGGAGAGAATTCCCGACATTCATACTTAAGCGTCGCGTTTTCGCGCGCTTGAAAATTTTCACTTTTCATTTAATCGCGAAAAATAGATATCGTCATTTAAAAATCTAAAAGCGTGAAATACATACTCCAGGAGTAATAATCTTTCGATTTAGGCAATAAAAAAATAATAGGAAACCACCCTATTCACAAGCAATAAAATAATCACTACTCCAAAACTAATGGATTAGAGCAAAGCATGATGAATTAATTGGAGAATGACGACTTAACATTCACAGCGAACACAAATTGGCAAACACTGGCATTACCATTGTCCACTTCATTCGCAAATGATTTTTCTGTTGTGGAACTCCTTATATCTACTACCTCTCGTCCTACACCATTACAACTTCTTTGCCAAATCCGAATTTCATTTTGTTCTCGCAAGTACCTGAATTAGACAGTCTCAATAACCTAGAAATTAATATAAGTAAGAAAATGAACACTTACGTAACATCATAGGCTTGTGGTCATGCTGAGACGTTTCCTCTAACCTCTGCGACTCTGATTCTTCCAACTTATCAACCTGCAAAATGAAGTCCATTATGAAAATGCAAATGCATCCTAAACAAATAGAAGGGCATTTATAAAAACACTTGATTTGAGATAATATTCCTCATGTATCAATTTTTTTAAGAGGCAATATCAGTGAGTTAATGACACATGGTTTTTGTTTAAATGACACAGCAAAATTCTCACAATTTTATGTCATGTGTTTTGTAGCAACACCAACATTATTACACTTAATAATATCAAATTAAAAATGAAATGAATTTCAGAGGAAAATTGAAGCAATGAATTTCAAAATGGCTTAAGGATATTTGGCAGAGATAAACGGATCTTATGCATGTCTAAGAAGCTATAACAACTGTTGCTTCCATCTGTTTTCCACTGAGTGGCTCTTAACATTTACCAATATATTTATTCATGGTAAAAGGAAGTCTTAAGAGGCTTTGAAGAAGCACAGAAAAGTGGTTATTCTCAACAAATTTTTGAATGAGCTAGTGCTGTTTGGGAATGCACATGGCTTTTTAACGAGCAAGTGAAATAGTATGAGGAGGTAGATTAAAAGAAAACTTTTTTCAGTAATTCAACCTGAAGGTTATTTTTATAGAAGAGGGAAGAGGAGGCATGTCATAGGAATGTGAATATCACACATTCAGGGGAAGGGGGCCAGTTCCTTACCCTGGGCCACCCAGCACTTTTGGGGATTATGTTTGGGGGTGTCTGAACCCAGTCAACATAACAATTGTGGCCACAATGTGGCCATACTGTAGGTTGCCATCGTTGCCATTATGGCCCCATAGTGGTTTCGACCTCCGGCCTAAGTGTGGCTCGCCATAAAGTGGCTTAAGTGTGGATAATACACTTTCTTTATATCAATTGAATCAATGAACTTCCATTTTAATAACTTGCCAGCTAACCTGTATCAATAGCAACCGTAATATACTTATGTTTACAAATGTTTGGTTTGCCAATCTGTGGCATTCCGAAGACGATCCACAGAGTGGCCATAGTTTGGCATGTTTGGCAGGCCAAACTATGGCTTGCCGCATGGCAACCACAGTCTGGCCATAATATGGCAAGCTGTGGCTAGCCATAGCCATAGTTGCCACAGGTAAACCACAATTCGGCCAGTGTGGCCATTATTGTTGCGTTGACTGGGAAGGCTTCACTCAGGATTTGAACGTGGTCTTTGACCAGCAGCCAAGCACACACTACCCATTGAGCCAAACACACTCCCTTGTAAACGCTTCCCCCATACCATTCATTAAAAACAAATCATTACCTTGGTAATATACTCCCTGATGACCTGTACAAGGTAAGGCATGGCAAAGTCCATGATGCCATGTCTCCATGCGAGCTCCAGAATGACGTCTGGGTGGAGCAAGTCATAGCACTGGAAGAGGCAAGCGGCAAAGCAGTCATGATTGCCCTTCTCCAGGAACCACGCCAGGAGTTCTTCCGCAACGTCTGCATTCTTTGACTCTGCAGCGTACTCCATTGCATCCTAGAGTGGGGAGTTAACCCAATAAAAATTCAATACACAAACCTTTCAACTACTGCTCAATTCTCAACCTCCATAGCTTCAGTTGCAGCGTGTGCGTGAAAAGACTAAAAGAGAGACCCTCTAAAACGGATATGCTGAGAATAGGACCCCCCCCACCACCCAGCTATTACACGATGGATTAGTGAAATTTCTCATCACAGAGTCAAATATAATTTAGGAGGTATAGTTCTATAAAAAGTATTCCCAGAGCTCTTTCATGATTTTTTGTTGGATTAAGCAACAAATAACAAGGAAATACTTACAGTGTTCAAGTGAGACTGCCAGAATTGATAGAAGGTATAAGTTTTCTACAAATAATGCTCAAGTTCATTGATATGAACATGGACTTGGCATTTATTCATTTAATCTGTGAAGATCTTTTACTTTACAAATACATATTAAGACAGTTTTCAAATTATTACTTTTTACTTGCTTTCACTTGCTGGTAAGACATTTTTTGCCACGAAATATTATACTAAATGTATTTAAAGCCATTTAGTAAGCAAGAAAATTTAATTTTTCATGACAACATGGAGTTCATAAAATGGAATGTTAAACCGAAATAAGACAATTTATTTGACAAAATTTTATTAATGGTTAATCTTTGCCTCTAGTCATACCTTATGAAAACTCCATGCATGAAAGTGGTGTCAGTATTTTGTGATGGAAGAGAAATGAAAAAAATCCAACAACTCACATTCCATTAATGTGATTTGTAAGTGGAAATATCAGTTCAGTAGAGTTCTTTATGTTTCGAGTGGTTTGGAGCTCAAATGGTTCCAAGCTAAAGAAATCTCATTACGATGCCTGCAGGTAACTTGATATCAACCCTAGCATCAAACATGAGGAAAACAAAATCCGCTCAATGAAAATTGATATTTAATGGGCCATTACTGCACTCTATGAATTTTTAATGAACCTTCCAATCTCACCATCTCTAATGCCACCGAATGAAAATAGCATCAACCACAATACTATCCAGTATGGCTCTTCATTACAAGAAAGCCACTACCTAACCATTGTTTCATAGAAATTAAGACAATGGAAAAAGGCCAAGAAATGACAAGATAGCTTACCTTAAATAACCTATCTTTCTTGCATAATTCAACCGACTGTTTCCAACGGTTGTTGCCCTTGTACAAATATGCTGCTATTCTTCTGAACTCTATCAATTCATGCTTCTCCAATTTTTGGGCTAAGGCAATGTTGTCAAAGTTGTCAAATGCATCAATTGACGTCCTTAAACCCTGTAAAGTAACAATAACAAAATATGTCATCTTCAAATCAGTTTCATTAACATATTCTTTGACTAATTTACAAACTAAACTTTAAAGACTTCAGGTAATAGAATGATACAACATGTTGCTTGATTAGTTTTACCACTGAAATGAATTTTTTTAACCAAACTAGTATGAAAGCATTTATTTTAAAGACATGGCTAATTGTATCTAATGAACAGCAAAATTTTATAGTCACATAATTAACAAGTATTATACATACAACTAGTCTGTGCATAAATAAATCGGTGAGGCTTATGGATGATTCCCAAAAAAGTGAACCATTATGTTGTTTAAAAAACTCAGAAATCTTTAATTATTTGCCTCTGGTGGTTCGTACTTGATTGCATTAATTATGTATCGTTTATTTTTATGAATTATGTATTGTTCCTCATGATAGGTTGCAGATTCATTGATAGAAGATAAATTAGCCACCATACTAGGAAGAACATACCATTTATATGTTGACGTAATTACAGACACCACAATCAGAGTAAGATTAAAAATTACTTAAGTAATAGGTGCAGATAATTACCTGATAGTCCTCCTCTTCAATTAGTAAATTATTCAGAGCCTCATTAATTGCCTTATTATTGAGGGACTGCACTGACCTCAAATAAGGTTTGACTAGCTGCAGATGTCCAACCTATCGGATTAAAAAAAAAGGCATAAAAATGCATTCTTTTGGTAAAATGAAAATCATTAACAAAACAAGAAGATTATAGTTAACATATTTATTTTGGAACATGAACAAAGGGAAATTTCCAAATTTTGAAAAGAAAATGCTAATGAGATATTGCTTCAAGGAGCCATTATAAATTTAAAAATCCCACAGACTACAAAGATAATCAGTTTTACTAATCATCAACAATATTTCATAGAATTATTTATAAGGGTAACTTGCTAAGATACACCATCAATACAGTTAACTCTTGACTTTACAGAGAAGAAAAATTCAAAGCAAAATCGTTGGCCCTCACGAAAAGCCTCGAGTAAATGCACAGTGCAATCGCAAATTCAGCTTCGAAAACACAAATTTTTTTGAAAATGCAAACCTAAGCCATGGTTCCCAGGAAGAAGTTTAACTTATACTTGAGATCAAGGAGAAAAAACCCAGAAGTGAAACTAACATAACTATGTATTTACGATGGCGGTTTATTTTATT
The DNA here is from genome assembly GCF_921293095.1 of Ischnura elegans. NCBI lineage: Eukaryota > Metazoa > Arthropoda > Insecta > Odonata > Coenagrionidae > Ischnura > Ischnura elegans. The sequence goes on from NC_060248.1 coordinate 124,527,361, forward strand.
TATTAACAATATCTTGCATTAGTGTAAAGACTCAGCAGGCCGTAAATGAATGCGCAGGAACAGGATCAGGCTCGTAAAATTCTCATACTAACAGTAGAACCCTGACTACATGCTCAGTTACATGGTCACATGGGGCACAATTTTCAGATCTTAGCGTACAAAGCTACGAGGAAGCACAGGAAGTCGATTGCCCTACTGTGGAAAGGAACAACCATTAACTTGTGGAGCTCAACATGGACGTACCCAGCGAGGGGCAGGAGGGGGCAGCTGCCCCACTAGAGGCAAAAATCGCAAAAGCCTTTAAGCAAAATCAGTACTGAATTGAAACGAAAGTATTCAACAAATTTTCTTTAAACCAACGAAAAATGATATATTTTAGCAGTGGCGGCACGTGCATGTACGCATGTTAGCAAGTGCACACCAAAAGACAAATGAACTATGAAATATTCCTTTACAACGAGAAGGATAAAAATCCTGTCTACTTATGGATGTGATACGAAGCTCCAAACACTTCAGCTATCTCCTTGGCAAATTCACCACTTTGCAAGTGTGCAATCCCGTGGCATCACGCCAGGCACAATTCAGCGCAATTCGGTCTATGCAATTGCTTGAGGGCGCTCGGGCAGGACGAGGTAAGTGGGGGGGCATGTACTCTTCAAATGGGTGCTGGGAGCAGACTCAAAACGACGCAAAAGCAAACCTAGGAATATAAACATACAATAGATGCATTTTCCCAGTATCTAAAAAAATATTACGGTAATTTGTGGCTGGACGAAATTTTCAATCATTTTTGCTTCCAATTCCAAGCTCTCCCTTTCACTAGAAAACAATTACTTAGAGGAAAAAAACCTTAATGCCCATTCTGGGTTATTTCTTCTACACGGCCTTAATTAGGAAGTGGCCGTACAAGCATTTATGGCCTTGGGACAGGCTCAGCTGCATTACCACCTCAACTCTGGACTTACGAAATTGCTGTCTCCAGGGTGTTTTTTTTTTTAAGAAAAGAATGAACCTTTTTGAGCCAACATATTTTTCATACCTGACTAATGACTCAGAAATGTCACATATTTTATAAACTACGACAATGTAAAACTTGTTTATATTTCAAAATTACTCCAGAATTACGATAAAGCAGAGCTGGAAGATTACTTGACACACAGAGGAATACATATTTTACAATAATTTATTTTATATATAAATCTTTAAATCCACTGCAGCTGCATTTCTTTATGCATCTCGCAGATTATCCACTGGCATTTAAAAGGATTCCGTACGAAAATTTGGTATAAAAAGCAAATTCGACATTTATCGTGAGATTCATTAAAAATTCTTGATATTACGTAATTCAATATAACAAAGTGCAGATTATTCAGCCCCGATGACTTCGAGCTATCAAGAAATAACCGTACCATTGCAGATAACCAACAATTTTATTTGAATACCCCACAAACATATCAACATAATGACAGGAACTGGAGTTTTACCTTAGTGAAAAAATTGACAGATCTTGTGTGGTCCATTCGTGGGGCAAGGACGACCAGAACATCATTCAGCAGAAGTGGCTTGTAGTCAAGGTAGAACTGTATTGCCTTGTAGTATAGTTCGATATTTGCCACCTGAAATTGGAAATGTATTTTATGAGCTGTTTTTGCTTACAATAAGTACTCATAAAGACTAGCAATTATTTGAAATTATTGAACTATTTTTTAAGATTAGAATAAACCCCTGAATATCTTCAAAAGTCAGATATGAGAGATGGACAACATTAGATAAAAGTAGAGGTAACTGCAGTTACCAAGTAGAAGATATGAACAAAATAATATCACCTTAATATCCACTTAGTTTATACTTAATGATACCACCACATCGAAAAGTAATAAGCTTTGGAGTGAACATTAAATCAAAACCAAGTGTAAAACCACCTCATATAGTGGAATCAACTATTTTAAATACGTTATTTTATTTTCCTCCACAACTAGACTTACACTAACCTTGGTAATAATATCTTTGAAATGTCCTTCTCTCCAGGCCTCAGTAGGATGATTCATCATTGCTATCACAGCATTGTCGTACTCTTCATACTTGTCGTAAAGGAACACCAACTCAGCCCATAAGTGAGCCAGTTCAGCAGCCTTTAGAACCTGTGTCATGAAAAAAAAAAGATTCAGTATTCAATACATTTCTATTTTCACTAGTGGAAGACTCAGGACATGGATAAATGATGCAATACTATCACCCAATACTGTGCCAAACAAAATTTAAACATCAGGAATGAGGATGAAAACCCTCTGTGAAAAATTACCTCTTACTCCAACTGACCAATAGTCAACAACCCGAGTTGTCCACCATGTCTACAAAACCATACATTGTTTTTGAACAGTTTTAGCCCATTCAATGCAGACTACGATGACAATATTGCTCAATGAAAGAAAAATAAAAGTTAAAGGAATGAACTCAACCACAGAAAATGAGACTCCATGGAAAATTCACTGAACAATGATACACAATTTTACAGTAAATGTCAACTTCTACAATGTTCATCACAATTTCCTCCTATATCAGTGAGGGATATTATACTCGTGGCTTTTTTTTAGTCTGCCCGATTCATAAACACACAAAATTTGAATTTCGGCTCATCTTCCTCCAAAACTATTTACTGTCTGCTAGAGCTGTAATTCGAGTTTGAAACAGCTGACAGCTGCTTACCTTTGGAATATTGACTCTCGACCAGAATAGCTCCAGGTGCTCCCTCATCTTCGCCGGCTTGTATTTTGAGTATAGAATGGCTAATTCTGTGAACATCCCCATGTGGGCACGCTCCAAGCCAAGAGCTGCCTCCAGCAAGTTTATCAACTCCTCAAAATACCCACGGTCCTGAAATTGATCAAAAAAGATTGACTTCATCTATGTACAACAAAAAAAAACAGCAAACTCAAATGTGTAAATGTTGAAACATATGTCTCTAGTCTCTTAACAAGAAGATATTTTCAAGTATTGTCTTGTAGTTTAGTCTCTTAATCAAGCAGATCATGAGGAAGGAAAAAATTTACATCCACTTCATTACAAAGGCCATTACTCCCCACAATTCAATCCACTACGTACTCCAAATATAGACAGCACCTACCTGGTAGTAATTGATGAGATCCTCTAACTCATCAGCATGCACCACAATGTGCAATCCACACATCTGAGCCAAACGGAATTCTTCGCTGTCCACACATGCAAAACACACTTCCTTCCACGTCCTTGTGCTGAAAAGCAGAAAAAAAGCAATATAAATATGGATAAGTATGGAGCACTCAAGTTCAGCCTCATCTCAGGGCCACAGGGTCACACTAACTTCTCAATTATCAGAGCTAAGCTAAGAGAGAGTTAAGCTTATAGAATTGGTCTCAGATGACATTTCCATTGTCAACTCCCACTGCCTAATTACAATAAACTCTTGATTTTAAAAAATGTGTCTGCATAGGGATATGCATTTGCTAGTGATTAGGATAATTTAAGTAATCATCCTAATCAGGGAAATTAAGTAAGCAAAAATTAATCAATGAAAATTAAAACCTAATATCACAAAAAAATGTTTGAAATTGTCCAGATAAGTCCCAATAAATTTTGTAAAAGAGCTTCCTTAAGAACTTACAACAAATGCCAAAAACATTTAGTTCATGAATATGTAGAAGCAAAGCGTACCCAACCGTTTTCCCGAATAATTTTTCCGACGACCTTTTTCCCGAAAGAATTTTTTCCCGAATCGTAACGAGTCCTCTTTCCCGAAAGCTTTTTTCCCGAAACCGTTTTCTCCGAAACATTTTTTACCGAACACCTTATTTCCCGATTGTACAAAAATGAGTTTATATTTTTTATAACCAAATATATTCATACACAAGATACATCATTTTTTTAGAAAATTATATTGTGCGCGATAGCTCTAAGAAATTCAAGAAAATTCCTATCGTTCTTGTAATCTTCATATTCTTCTACAACTGGTTTCAGCCTCTCGTGCATGTCGTAGCATTTCTTTTTTGGCTTGCCCTTGATACTTTTTCCAACACTTAATTCAATCAAGGCAATCTCTGTGTCAGCTTGTTCTTTCTGCAGCTCTTTTACAGCTGAGTATAAATCCGGGTGGTTTTTCCTGACTAGTAACCTAAAGCGGTTATTCCAACCTTGAGATGCATTATTTGTAGTTGCATAACCTGCTTTTGTAGCTTCATGTTGATTCCATAGACTAGGAGGATATCGAGGAGGAACAGCGCGTCGTCTGCCAACAGCTTTTACACCACTAACGTATGTTTCTTGAAAATATTTCATAATTGGCTCAAGTCTGGGAATATTTTTATCCGCGTACTTTCTTAGAAGCTCAAAAGTTGTTTCAACGTCCTCAACTGGAACAAAAGCTAAAGCTGCCATCATATGAACTGTCATTTTGAGGATTCTATCATTGTAAGGGACTTGGGAGTCCCACTTGTTGAATTTTACGATAAATAGCTTGTTTTTTATACAATCTGGAAATAACGTGTTCGGTAAAAAATGTTCCTGAGAAAAGGGTTTCGGGAAAAAAGCTTTCGGGAAAAAGGTCGTCGGAAAAAACGATTCGGGAAAAAGGTAGGGAATCGAAGCAAAGGAAATAAACACTAAGAATGAAAAATCTATCAAAATGAGAATTTTAGTGGTTTAAACCAATCAGGAACTAAAACTCCTTATTCGGACAGATTCATAGGTTGGATAAATCACAAGCCCATGAGGAGAGTATTTTTAATACCAAGCATCAAATAACAGCATAAGCAACTTTTTCATTTATACCAATACAGCTCCCCAATGCTTAATTTCATTGAATTTCATGCTTCAATTTATAATTAATAACATGTTCATTGTCGCATTTTTGCTTTTGGGTTACCTGACATAATGAACGCAAGATCAACACTTTAATAGCTAAGAAAGTTCTTTTCAGAACCCAAGTCCATAAAATCTACACCGTGACCATCCATTTTTAACTCAGTGATCAGAACTGGGAAAATACTGAAACCTTTCCATCCCTTATGTTTACATAAACTATAATAGACTCCCCACTTCATGATTAGTTCCACTTACAATGGATTTGACATATAATCTGAGCCAATTTTGTTCACCCTTCTTAGAATTTTACCCATTCAAACTATAAATTTATAAAAAGGAGTATTTTTAATAATTGTAATCCATTAAATTTGCATTTTTAGTTGGCTCTGTTGCCTACATAAAATGTATTGGTGCTAATGCTCCCAACAATGATTCTTTGTCCATAAATAATTCCGATTCAACATTCAATGGAACACAATTTACAATAAGTCCAATGTGAGAGGATAAATAACGTGAAGGGAGAATCTAATGTATTCTAATATTTAATTGCAAAATATAGGACCCAATGTCCCGATATTTTATGGTTGATCTCAAGGCAAACTACTTCTCATTTCAAGTTGATAAAAAAACCAAGGTCTGCATCTAACCTGTTTGCTTTTCTGGCTCCATCCACGGCACCCTGGAATTCTTTCAGGTGGACCAGTGTGATGGCCAATCTGGCAAAATTTGACACATTATTGTATAGCAGCTTAGCGGCCTCAAACATGCCATCATCAAAGCACCTATCACCAATCTGTAAGCAAAGGAAAATAAAAACAATTAAATCTAATATTCAAAATGAGTTATAAACTGAAGTAAGAAAAGTTATGAAAAAAAAACAGATTTGACTTAAGTAACAAATTTTGCAATGAGCTTTCAAAGCATTGGAAAAAGATTAAAGCAGACAATTTATGTTTCTGCTCATCGTCCCCATCACCATGAAGTAAAATATTTGATTCTGAGACTATTTTCTCATGGCTTGTAAGAAAGAAACAGAAAATTTCATAAATCATTGACTCATGATCACATAAAAGAATATAATTGGAATAGTTTTCATTCCTAAGGCATTAATTCATTCAGGCACCATTTTAAGATTCCACAGTTATTTCTTGGAGGGAAACTCAATTCAAATGTATATCCGGGACAGTAGGTACATTGCATATTCATGCATCATTTAGTCCAGCCTTCATAATTGTAATTATTTTAAAATAAAGAAAATATGGCTTAACACACATCAGAAATGACTTTGAAGCAAATTTCTGACTTATTTTATACACAGGATAAATGCAATTTGCAAAACTATTACAAGCATATCATTCCTCAGGAATCTGCACATGCCTACATTAAGTCCAAATATTTTCAAAATTTGTTGCCTCAAAAAAAAAAAAAAACTCATGATATATTTGAAAAGGACTGCGCCGATAGGGATAACATCTGCACTCAACATATGATGATTGTTGGCAGGGAACCCAAATGGTCCCACAGAAAACGTTGTGTTGATAATACATTTAAAGGACATATTGCATGAAAATAGTCGCATGTACTTCAGGAATTTAAGGAGTATGCCCACCACTCAGCATGCAATGATTACCTTCTGAATGTCTGCATGATTGGGACCAGAGATGAACTCTTCCAGGTCCGCCAGCCGGTTGGTGCGGGCATAGGCATATATAAGCTCGGATTCGATGTAAGACTCACGAGCCTTCTTCCTGGCCATTTGCAGATATCGTACCAGGTCCTCCCAGCTCTCTGCATACAGGAAAGAAATCTCGTGAAACAACCATGCACACTCATTTGGACCAACAACTGAACTCACTTGCGAAGTCATGTTCCAACAATTTCTCGGTTTTGGACACAAATTAAGTGAGAATTCATTTGAAATGTTATAATCTGAAGGGCAAACCAGTTTATTAAAACTGAAACCGAGCAAATTTTAAGATATCTATATTCAAATTTGATTAGCATGAAGTTTGATTGCGTTCAACTGAGGGGAAGCTTGCTGCTGGTATGCACACATTTATGTATTTTCGAGAGATCTTCCATGCAAACTTTCTAAAATTACGTCATGACGCAGAGGTCTCTTCTAGGCTACACATATAATCTCTAGACTCTGAATAACAGTTAAGTAGGATACTGACCTGTCTTGTGAGCTGTTTCAACAACGTCAATGTACGCCGATGGATCATCAGCCTTGATGAACGAGTCAATTGCTTCCTTCACCAAGCCTTGTTGCAGTTGCGCTCTCGCAAGATGACTCCACACAGCAGGCTCGTTACATCGCTCGGCAAACTCATAAGCTCTATCCAAGTTTTTCACATTCTCAATCAGCACCTACAATTCAAACCAAGGAGAAGTTCCTTCATTAGCAATGTTAGCAAAATTCCCTGAACTAAAAGCAAAATAATTAAAATGCCCAGTGATTCTTAATGAAGCACAACACATCTAATAAGAAAGCCAAACAATGTAACAGGAGAATGAACCCTAATAAGAATACATGTTGGAATGCAACGGCTGCAGAAAAATGTAGTTTGTTTTGAAATGGATTCCTTTTATATTGAGTCTGAGTCAATTTTTTCAATAAATACTGATTTATCGGCTAATAAATATAGCATACCTGAATAGCAGAAGTGTTCACATCAAATTTCTTGAAAATTGCGAATGCTTCTTCAAACAACTGGTTGTTGATAGCAATATTTGCAATGTCTGGAGCATCGTAATTGTCTAACCTGTAAAATAAAAATGTTTTGTCAGTGAAATGACAGAGTGGACAATAAAATGCTTACACACCCAAAATCTCTTCCTAATTATCACACCTTCGAAGATTCAACACACAACTTTGTTGAAATACATATAGAAGACGACAAAGTAAAACAGGCCATTACATAAGTATAATGCAATGCTACAAAGGTGTCTTTGACAAGTTTCACTTTCCCCATTGAATTTCCATCAGATTCCCAACTTGTTATGCCCATGAACAAAATCTCCAATTAATACTCTACAATTTAAGAATGAGGCTTGCAAGGCATTTATTCCACCATGTAAATTGTAGAATCGAGATACCACTATACAACATCACAATACTCCGTGAAAATTCCATTTTGTGCAAAATAATTTACCTCTAGTACTTATAACAGTTACTTCCTTAAAAAACACATGTTAAAAAATTATAATTGTTTGACATGACAGGATTTAGGAGACTTCACAATACCAAGTCAACAAAAAATTGTGATCAAAACATAACAAAAAAAAACTCTTAAACATTAAATGATTATATGAATGGAATCAATTATTTCCAATGATACGACCAATTCTCATTTCAGAAAGCTTATAAGTATACAATTTTGGCACATTAAGCTCATCACTCACCTGTTTATGTATTCCATTACACGAGACCTATCGGCTTTGATTGCAGTCAGAATCAAGAGGTTCTGAAGATTTCTGTGATCACTAAATACAGAACTGTCAAGCACTATTTTTTCAAGGAGTTCTATAAGCTCATTAGGAAGATCAGCAGTCATGAAGGCTTTGACAGTGACAGATATATCCTCAGGATCTTGCGTTTCTGATAGAGCTGTCTGAACCACCTACAAGAAAGGAGAACAAAAAAAACCACAGTTTATATAAAGTAAAACAGTGCCTTAAAGAATAACTAATATCACAAAAAAATGGTGGAATGACCAGATTTGTCAACAGAGGTTTGAGCTGTGTGTGTCCATAATTAAATTTTATAGTTGCCAAATTCTCAAAACTGAAATATACATTGATTAAAACTGACAATACATTGAAGTGCACTAAGCAAATATAATGGTTGTGATGAAAGGAAGAAGATGACACTTTTGCCATTTCTCTACTTTTTTTCACTCTTTCCACCAAAAAGGTACAAGTTCATATCCATACCATTTCCAATGAATATTAGCCAAAGTAAGACAAACTGAGGAAAGCGTCTTAGTACAAGATTATGTAAAACCACTGGTGGAATTCCACACATATTCAAAGTTCAACGTTTTCATTTTCTTGCAGGAATAGTTTTTCCATTTTAGACAGACTATTAAATTCAATTAAACCAAGGCGACTACCAATTGAAAGCTAGCACAAAAACTTTAAACAGCAAAAGAGAACACATCACGAAACGAAAACTTAGTCCTTGAAAAAATCCTTACCTGATCAATGAGTTGCCTCTTGAATGGATTGCTTTCATTCAGTACCTCAGCCCAAAGATCTGAATCCCTCCTCCTCACCAAATACCTGCCAAGCAAATCATTAATTAATCATTATTATCTAACTCCTGTAGAGATACAAAATTTACCGCAATGCAATAAGTTCTTATGTATGTTACTATGCATATTACTTTTGGAATATTTATTTGATGCTTGATTAAATAATCCATTACAATTACTGATAATATTGATGGTTTTTCTTGTATACACACAGAGTGCACTGATCCTTTGAGGTTCTCATTATTGTACGTGGATTTATGCCATTAGTAAATTGTAAATAAATAATTGCAAGCTGTTTGACATCAAAATTCACACATCATCTCACCTGGCTTCTGACTTGAAGAGGGAGTTTTCATTGCACACATTTATCAGCTCCCGGTCGCATTGGCCCCTCTCGTACGCAACATAGGCCAGGTGCGGGTCCCGCTTCTCACAGTACTTGCCAACCACTCTGCTGTCGTAGAACTGGTTCTCTCTGGAAGTTCAAAGGTTTCATGAGCAAACAATAATTAGAACTCGCATAATTAAACAAGAGTGATAAGAAGCATGATTACATTATGAAAGTTCAGTCAACTGCATATCGACGGTTAAGTTCTAACAACACATATCTCAAATTCGGCTGGCTTGAGACAGGTATCTTAACACATTGCGTACCGGGATAAGCAAATGTTTAGAATATAACTTTACCCAATCAAACGTTATGATGCATCAATTCATTATGAATAACGAACAGCAACTGAAAACGTACTAACATATACGTATTGTATGCTTTAAAATTGTTTAGGTCGATGCATCTAAATGATGAGAATCTTCGTCATCCGTACGCAACGTTCGGGAAAAAAATGACGAGGATTCTCGCCATCCGTACGCAATGTGTTTAACAAAGTGTAATAACATTAAAAAAATAAAATACAAGCAAAGAACAACTCTTTATTTGAAAATGAATGCTTATTTTTCAGTTTTATGAACTTTTGGTTTTTAATTTCAGCGTGCAAGTCAATATTTTAATCAACCTACTTGAGAAACCGCTCTGCATTGTTATTGCTGTCAATGTATATCTTGGCCAGAGCATTGTGGGTAGCAGGCTCGACACATCCCTCGTGAACACGCGACTCCAGCCAAGGTAGCAGCAACTTCAGTCGATTGCGCTTCTCAACTTCCTCCACTAATTCGTCAGTGGAAAATTGTCCCCGGACAACCAGAATAAGGTTCTTGATTATGTCCTCTGAACAATCCACATCCAACAGACCACCAATCACAACAGGAAGACGTGAGGGGTTCACCTGCATCACAAACAATAGTAAAAATTAGAAGAAGGAACAATTAACAGTCCCTTCAATTAAATGAATAATACAGCAGATTAGCTAAGAATAGAGAGAGTTAATTCAAGGCCAAAAATTGACTACTATTTGATATTGTTATTTTTTTGAACTTCCCTTACTTTGAACTTTGGATAAAAATGAATGAGTTAACACATTCAATGCGAGCCTGATTTTCATTTAAGTCGTCAAAATCGGCCGTTAAAATAAGCAAGAAAAATGGGGGGAGGTTTGCATGCCATAACTTCCATTCAAATACTGCTATTTACCAATGGCACACACAGTTCGAAAGAGGAAAGCTTGCTGAAGGCCATACACATAATCGGAAGACTGAAGTGGATATTAGGCACGTATGGAGGTGGAGAAAGGGCTCCCGGCCCGAGCAGCAGAGCACGTCAATTGACATGCACCACACTGAATGTGTTATGAAATAGTTTTAATTAACAACTAAGACAAAATGAAAGGAAATATTATTCACAATAATTTAACCACTTGACTATAGTTAATATAAATGTACATACCTTCTGAACATATATTTCAATGTACTTCTGCAAGGAATTTCTGTATAGGTATAGTACAAGATCGTGGACGAAGTCAAATCGATCACACACAATGATGAGGGGCAGCTGATCAGTCAACTTGGCTTCCTTCAGGAAGTTCTTCACCCGCTCTGCATTGTAGCAATTAGACTCTCGACAAATGCGTTCCACTTCCTTAATTTGCCCCGTCTTGCATGCCGCCTGGTCATTTGAAGATTCGTCAGGGTAACCATGAAACAAAAAGAATTATAATAATTTACAGAGGGTCCATTCCAATATAACAGGTAACATTCACACTTCCAAGCTACTTTCAGGCTTAAATTTTACACACACCATCCAAAACTATATAAATGTTATTAATTGGACAGTTAATCCGTTCAAACATAAAAATAAAATGAGATCCATGAAGACCATTACCCAGGTGCTCCAGAAAAATTAAGAAATAAAGCGCATTAAACCAAGCTTCCACTATACCATCCCAGAAATGAATGACAAGTAAAGCGTTAAGTGCAGGAGAGGATAGTCATAGCTGGTGATGGGGAACCGGAGGCAAAGCTTGAGGGTAATCAAACAGATTGGGAATGCCCCAAAATGAATTCATTAAAATATCACTTAGCTGATTTAGCTTCATCGTCCTTTTTATATGCGCAAGAGAAAGCAGGACAAAATTTAATCTCCACACAGAGAGAGTTGGATGGTTGTCTGAAAGTTTAGGAGCATGAGGGGCCAAGAGGTAATTACTCTCAAGAGAGGGTGCTTCCAAGTCTCCGTGAATGACCCAGGGAGGGTGAGACGGGATGGGAAAATAGCTACTGGCTGATTTGAGACTTACAAAAAGGAACAGCTGGTAAGAAACTTATTGCATAGTAATTAGTATTTTATTGTAATTAAAATTTTTACACAAAATTTGAGGAGAAAATAAACTAGGGCAATCACATCAATTTCTTTAGCTTGGCCACTGTATGCAACCCTTTCTTACTTTGGGCAGGAGGAAATGGAAGTCATAATTTTTGAAAAATTGTTTAACTAACTTCTTAAAAACAAGACAGCATTATTAATGCTGGTTTGATGGATGGTTACCGACAGAACCAGGAGATAATATTATAAAATTATGGCAAAAGACCTCATATCTGGTTAGTTTCATCATGCACACACATAAGTTGGTGTTATAATCACAGGTCTGTTAGCATGACTTTCAGGTGAAGGCACTGGAAGGATCGCAGTACAGCCAACACCAGGAGAGACTCAAAACCCAACCACAGGAGTTAAAAGAATGAGTTCTCACCTGAATGTATTTGAAATGCACTTCTTGGTCCTGGCTGAAGTTCACTATGGAGCCAAGGAAGTAGAAGAGCCCTTCATAGCTCTTGAAAGACTCGAACAAATCAATCAGAGCTTTCGTTGTCAGTTGCTCGTGGTATTTTGTAGCTATCTGCAATAAAATAAAATGAATCACGTTAAACACTAGACCAAACCTATGAGCATGATTAATTAGTTTTTCTTGTGGATTAAATCATGAACTAGCCAGGGGTAAACCTGTAGGGAGTCGCACATTGCTTCACACTTCAACGCGAGAATTCTACAGAGAAAACTATTAACTGGGTACATATTCAAACCAGGATCCAATGAATTTCAGCTATGGGCTCGACCCAAAAGAATGATGATGCCTACTTCTACTTCGTGGGCATCACCTTTCTATATATTAATTTTAAGAATTCGGTGGATTTATTAAGACAACAACGAGTTATTTGTGCTGCCAGACAAGAAATGCCCAGAGGCAGCATGGCTGTACGCATGATAACTAAGTGAATCGCCAAAACAGATGCACATTAAATTTTTCAAAAGTATCCATATGATGATTTTCATCATCAGAAAATATGCATACTCTAAAATATATGATGCCATTTCACCAGTCTAGGGACATAACTGCACCAAGAAAATGGAACCGAGTTGTTGATACACGGGTCTTATTTTCTCATTTCTCTTGGGTCTTACTTTCAACATGAACATCATCTCAAATTTTAATTTTTCCACCAAATTTAGATAAAACCCACAGGACAGGTGAATTAGATCAAATCTCAATGATCTTTCAATCTCGAATCCACAGATTCACAAGGATTCAAGAAGATCCTCGAATCTTTGCCCCATCCTTAAAAAATGATACTTAAATGACTGACACACTGTGCTTAGAGAAAGAGGCTTGACACTACTGTACAGCCTCAGTTCTCAGGCCATCTTTACTTTTGGATAACCTTGAGCTCTACAAACCTGAACACAGATCTGCAAATTTTGACGAATGTTGGCTTGAAGCATAGCCTTAAGGCACTCGAGGGAATCTTCAACCGAGAGTGTACCGAAGTAGCCCACGAGCCATTCAAGGTTCAATAGATGAGTGTGCACCACAGCACGCTTAATATCATACAAGTCTACAAGAGAAGAAAAAAAGACATTAAATAGTATATCATAAAGTAACTTATCTGCTCATAAATAATTCTCTCTTTAATACATTACATTCAGACCTATTTTCAAAAATTTTGTAAGGTGATCAAGTTAACGAAAAATTTCTTGATAGTTTAAGGTTGGTAAAATATCCATTCCATTATACACTTTTCATAATTCATTTAAGATGGATGGCCTTGGCAGAGTATTGAAAGAGCCCCTTTTTGTAAACCGAGTTCAACTCCAAGAAGGTAAAATGTTAACTCAAGAATCTCTGCCAGTTTCTTGCTTCAAGCTCACAAAAAAGTTTCCAAATATTATCAATAAAAAGTAAAAAGGAATTTTCACTCCCAGAACATTAATATGTAACCAAAAGAACAAATGAAAGATTTTATTTCATTTTCAAGATTGGGAATCATAGAAGAGGATGGAACATAGGGGCTACCAAATGGTCACTAGCAATAGCAAATAAATCTAGGGACCCAGTAATTTTGCAAATAAGTTTTTTTGGAAAATTTTCTCATAAAGCATTAACATTGCTATTTTGATATTTAAGCCATAGAAAGTTTCAAGAAGCCATTTTAAGGCAGAAGTGTCGCCGACCTGACAGGGAAAAAAAGAACAGCGTGCATGATGCAACGAGCAATTTTTCCCAAATGAAATATTAGAAATAATAACTACAGAAACCTGACATTTTCATTTTGAAAATTGGGTGGCATCATATGCAGGACGGTGCCTACAAAAGACAAGTCTTGGTAGGCAGGTATTTCTGATTCTCAGTACCTATGAATAAATTAGTGTGACCACTCGTCTGGAGTTCGATCAGATGTACTTCTGAGAAGAAAAAAGCATCCCTATAGACCATAATGCTGAAAAGTGTCAGCATAATTGATCGCTAAAAAGTTTAAATTGGTGTAAAATGTTTTTTTCTTTTAACTCCTGTTTATGAAATTCAAGCTCTTTTAGAAAATTTAGCTGCTATTTTTACAGCTTTTCCTTCAATTAATTTTTCCATAAACCACCATACTTACTGGCTGGGTAGTTATATTTTTACAACTTTTCAGGGTCCTTACACACACACTTCGCAGCACCAAAGCAATTTGCCATATAAAACCCACACATCCCCATACCCACAGGCTGAATGACTAATGGCACCTTTGTAATGGTCCATATTTTGAATGTATCCTGAAGTGTTTTGTTAACTATCAACAAAGATTAGATATAATTAGTTTAAATCATTTGACGTCTAATACGATTCTTTGGCATTTTCAATAGTGGAACGACTAAATATTTTTTTCACGCCGGAGCATAAAATTCAAGATTTTTGTATTGTGCAGGCTATCATTTTTATACCGCTTTTCCTGGAGTTTATTTGCCACTTTTCACGGTCCTTACATACATCTAATTCCTACCTGTATAATGTTCCAGAGCACGCTGTAGTAACCCTGCTTTTTCACAAAGCTGGGCAATGTGCGCACGATCATAGTGGGTGAACATCTGATTGCCAAGAATGGCATCTGCAACCTGAAAAAATAACAAAAAAAAGTTAACTTCAAATGAAACTTACAAGGAAACAAGATGCAAAAATGACAAGTAGTCAACAGATTTTCCATAATTTACAGAAAATTTAATAGTTAAGAGTTTAACCCCTCTCACTATTAAAAAATAATTGAAAACTCTATAACGACAAAATCTGCTGTAGCCACTAAGGACATGTTCGACAGCACCAATAATCAAATGAATTTAATTTCATGTTTGCTAGATGAAGGTGAAGAACAACAATGTCATACGACTATGTATTTACAAACCACCTCCAACGGAGGACTCATCAGCAGTCATCGGTGAATGACATTGGTGCTATTGGAAATTCAATGCTAATTTTTTTATTATGAAAATAAAAAAAATTTTAACGAAGCAATTAATGCTTAAGGTCCCCTTGATTAGAGATTGCTCAAAAATTGTCATACAAGATCGTTATCCTTCACTTGATTTGGGACTTTCAAAAATTACCTCAAGCTGGCACAGTTCACTTCATATTCTAAAGACACCTCACCTACTAAGTACATTCAAGATAGTGCCATCTCTTCTACCACCCTTCTGAAGGTCTCGTTACAAGATAAATCAACATGTAAGCATTGAAGGTAAAATATATTAAGGAAAAAATGAATGCAAAAATGCAACTTGTAATCAATGACTGCATGAATGTATGAGCAGAAAATAGAAATGCTCCAATTCATTTTTTATACTCGAACACTTTCTGCTCTTGTTCACCAAAATCATTCATGCAATCACATCAACTCATATGGGTTAATGAATCATAAGACCAGTCCTTAATGGAGCTCTTTCCCTGGACAGACTGCATTAGCAGTAGGGGGAAAAATTGTTCCTCATAAATACACATCTCACAAGCATACACATCTCAGTGTATGGGTTAATGACCCATCCAACAGATGGAGTTCTGAACAGTCCGTTTAAAACTTGGTGGCGCCTTCATGGATGTCAGTTTTGGGCTTTGGCAAGTCTATTTTTTTGGAGAAGTACCATTACACAGGGATGCAGGCTAAAATTGCCATTTTGCTGGTGACATGACCTAATTCAAGGTCTATTATACGACTCAGTCCAAAGCGCTCCGCCTCCCCTCCTAAGTCCCCCCACGGCTTCCAATTTCCCCTCCCCTCAATGAAGTTACATACATTCAGGGGCCGTCAAGTTTTTATCTGGGCGGCACTTGAAATCCCCTCTACAAAGCACTACTGCAGCCTCTGAAAAATCTCCGTCCCCACAAAGATAGGACCCAACCCCTCAAGGTGGGAAGCCAACACTGACCACCACACCATCCGAATTCCCACCACTTCACTTCAAAATTCGAGAGCTGTATTGTCTGAAATTGAGACCACTGAATGAGGTGGCCGAAGCAGAGTCAAATCTCACCTGGGGAGCAGACATCAGGTTCATCTCAAGGAGCCTTGTCTGCAATGGCCCCTCTGACGGTCGGTTATTCTTCAAGGCATCAAGCAAAAAGGCCGTACACTGCTGGACCATGTTCTGCTCCATGAAGATGTCCACTATCTGCTCCCAAAGACAAAGAGAGACAAAGATTTTTAAATACAAGAGAATCGATAAAAAAAAAGGAATTATTGCCTATTCATAATGCAATCAGTCACAGTTATCTTCACAGAACACATCAGTGTGTGAACAGCCAAAACAGAGGTTAACATCATTAGCTAAACTGGGAGAATGCCATACATGTCAAACATGCTTTTAAACAAATGGTATAAAATTTCAAATCAATTACACATTTGCGAAACTTATTTCATGAATAAAATCCATCATCTACAGCAACTTCAAAGCAGAAGGTAACACAAAAAATTTCCTCAGATCCATTCAAAATTATGGAATCAATACTACAAAAAACATTCACAGCAAAATGGAAAATATGTTTGCATGCTTGAGAATTCAAAAAAAAAAAAAAAAAAAAGTTGATCATATTGGTTGAATAGTAGTACGGATAATGACAAAACAGAGGGCAGACTGATAAATACGAGTGAGAGGAATGAATGAATCACCTGGTTAATATCGGCAAGAGGCTCGTCATCCTGCACCAACATCTGTGAGAAGGCAACCCCTTGATCCGGATTCATTCTCATGACATTCCTCAGCAGGAATACATAGTCAGGAGTATAGCCAACCTTCTTAGCATACATGACAATTTTTTGGAATTGCCCAGTTTCAGCAAAACATTGGATAACCTGTTTTCATGAAAAAAAAAAAAACGATATTTCAGTAAATAGGAACCAAAAAATTCTGTCACTTTTCAAATAAAACATTCAGCATGACAAATTACGATCTACCTTAGATCGATTACTATAATTACTAAGAAAAAAATTAATGTTAGATATTCCAATTTCCTTTCAACATTTTCCAACCATGAAATACAGTGTGACGGTAACTTGAGACATCAAACTAAGAACAGTGAAACCCCTCTTTTGCACTTTTGAAGGGAATGAGGGAAAAAAGTGTAAATCAAGGGTAGGAACAATTGAATGAAAATAATCCCTTTTCTAGTATGGCTAAATTTTCTATTTTTCAAGTGAATCATGTCTTAAACGAATAGTAAGTATAAAACATGTCATTACGAGAATTGATGGGAAGACTCACCTTGTTGGGAACATTAGCTCTGAGGTACACAGAGAGGGCGAGGGTAGGGTCTGCTTGCTTCACCAAGTCCCCAAGTTCCTCGGAGCACTCCAACTTGTCCTCTTTCAGCCATTTCTCCAGGAGTTGCTTCCGACCCTGCTGCAAAACTGGCCGGCACAGTTCCAAAGATTCATACTTGTTCAGTTGTCCCTTTACAAGGAGAAAAATTAGAACACGTCGTCAAACCTCCACTCACAACCAGACTCAATTTAAAAAATTATGATAAGACTTTCACTGAAACGCTTCCATAGAATTGCAATTAAACTGATTATTTCCACATTATTTGCCTTCACAACACCCCCTGGAGCACAAATACTTCTCGGACTTATTACATGCATTTTTTTATTAATTAAAAATTTTTCCTAAAATCTTGCCTGCTTTGTTACATTTTCTAAATTTTGATGAGCCTTAGAAAATACATAAAATTAATAAAAAGCATAAGTGTAATCAAGAGCACATCCACAGAAGTCCATGAGCTAGTTCAACTCCATTTATTATTCAGAGAAAAAAAATAGTATTTACAAGAGTCAACCAAATGATATTTTGGCAATGGTCCATGCTTAACTCTGCTCAAGAATCCTTTCTCCACCCAACAGAATTACAGTCTGCTTTGTTGACTGCAGAGACTGATAGCTTATCTTACTGATACAGAAATCCACAACCACACCCTGCTATCAATCTTATTTACATCACTAAGAAAACAAACTATATATCACCAATAGTTATTTAATTGCACATGGTTATCTCTAGAGCTGGGGCTGTATGTCATTCCATCAATTACAACTCTGAAATAAATTCAATAATTCATTTATCATAACAATGGAATTCAGTGCCTTATCAGTTATCTTGTATGTTATCATAAGCATGACTGATCCCTTCAGCATGATAAATTTATTGCCATTTGGAAGATTTTAATTCCTGGCAGAGAGAAAATTTCTATTAAATTTCTATTAAATTTCATATGCACAAGTCTATCCTGAAACTTCAAACATTTTGAAGTCTCTCTAACAGTTTGAATTTCTAACACAAATATTGGAGACTTACCTGGTCCAAGAGGATGCCAAAATATTGGAGGAGAGGCGATGTCTGCCCCTGAGTGGTCGGCACTTGCTGGAACCGTTGAATCGTCTGTGGAGTTCGTAGGATTCCCTTTGGAGCATTGGCAGCAACCTTCATTGGTAGATGATAAAAGAAGAAGAATACACATTTCAAAGCAATCCACGGCTAACCACATGGCACACACCTTCACCATAAATGAAAACTACTGAGACCCAGGCTAATTTTATCGCTGACCTAAGTTACATAAATTGATCTTTCACCTTTAATGATAACGGTGAAAATTCATTACCCATTGCTATCTTACAGCAGAAAAAACTTGTGTCGAGACAACGGAAATTATTTCTTTCAAAGATAAATCTGAGAAGTGACCAAGGAATAACGCCTTAAAATTTAAACAGATGGAAATATGCTACTGTGGATGACATCACAAACCACACAGAGAAAGAGCAGTGAACATTAATCAAAAGATACACTAACGAATTCAAGATAAGAACCCTAAAACTTACACTGCCACATAATTGAAACACTCAGTGGTGC
Source organism: Ischnura elegans (assembly GCF_921293095.1). Lineage (NCBI taxonomy): Eukaryota > Metazoa > Arthropoda > Insecta > Odonata > Coenagrionidae > Ischnura > Ischnura elegans. Next base: position 124,546,543 of record NC_060248.1, read on the forward strand.
ACAAAGTACTGAATCACAAGGAACTACCTCAATAATTACTCCAAACACATTATTCAGGGATTATATGAGACCGTGAAGAATTCTCAAAATTCTCAAGAAAAACCTTAGCTCTTCAAACTTGCAAAATTTAAGTTTAAGTCCAAAATTAAACCTTGTGCTTAAAGATCAATTTTTTTTACCTTAGCAGCTTCACCATACTGTCCATTCTGGAACAGAAGGGTGAATTTGCGAACAAACAGATCTTCTGCACCAGCCAGGTTGTTTCGAACTGCCATCCGCAACGCCAAATCAGGGTTCTGCAGAACTGTGTTTATGTATGGGATGATGTTATCTTCTTCAACACTGACCGACAGAACCTTAAATAAACATTGGGAAAAAGGATTAACATACCAATAAGTTTCACGAAAACCAGGTAAAATAGATATGCTGTTAAATAAATACAGCATCTCACAAGAATGCATTTAAGGCACATGTGATAAGGACCATGTCAGTAAGGTAAATCGTCACAACACATCAGAATGTGAACAGCCATAACATTTTTGGTTCATCATTAGTCCACACACAAAATTCAGTATGCAAAATCAGCAATACCATTCACTATTTTTAATCTAAGCATGCTTTAACATGCATCTTCGATCATGTAAACAGAGGTCACTTTGATACAGCAAAACATTGGTGCAAACGTCAAAAAATTTCCAGTAGGAGTTCTAAGAAACTTGCTCAGGAGCACTAGTGTCACAAGCCTCACGAGTCATACTGCTCATGCACAAACCCAAACAACAAACGGAAAAACCAATTCAGGAATAGAGCTCTCAGGAAATAATATAAAAATCAGAGAGACGTAAATGGTCGAAATTTATGATTGGACCAACAGCCACAACGGCGAAGTGCATTAATGGGCTTATCGACAGGCGGTCCTCAACTTTCGTACAATTCGCACTTTCGTACGTTCAAAATTGACACCTTCTACTTGACTTCTGTACACTAAATTCGGACTTCCGTATATTCAACTTTCGTACAAGTTTTCGGGAACGCATTGTGTGCGAAAGTCGGGGACCGCCTGTATTTGCCTACATAATCGAAGATAAGCATGAATAACAAATGAGCATCTCTATTCACTCTGGTGCATGCATGGAAAAAACAACACTTAGCCACACTGACCTGTCCTTTCCTGTTCACTCCAATAATACCGCCAGTTGCTTCGTGAGGAGCAGTCACAAAGATTGTATCTCCACTGATCCGGTTCATGTATATACAAGTAGCAGTTTCTATGTCATACAGATGAATGTAGCCATACTTAGTGATGAGATAAATAACGTCGTATTTGGCACTGACCTGTAAAGGTGAATAAAATGCTTTTCAGTACACCATAATACCACTATTACCACAACTGAATTAAATACCATTCAACTATTAATCTGAATCCCTATTCTATTCATATCCACTCATAAATTTTGAAGCTTTATTTTAAACACATTGGAAAAAACTACTGAGGAAACTTATCAGCTCCAAACAGCAAATATTACGGATAACTTGGTAACAGGCACCCCAAATATTTTATAAAGAGGATATCAAGAGCAGAATCGAATTTTCAAGCAACCTTTTGCCAATTGTTGTTGATAATTCTTCTCTTTTGGTGACTATGTAGAATTTACTTTCTTTGTGAATTTTCAATATTCTCTCCATGAATATCCAAAAAGTGCAGATTATGCATGATGGACATTGACTCACTGTTACAAATTCACTATTTACCATTTTAAAGTAAGTTGAACAGATTCAGGCTTCAATTGGTGGAAGTTAAGCGTATTTAAATAAATAAAAGATTGTAGCAATTTTCCATATTTTTTTTACTTCCTACAACGCATTTCAGCTCACTGAGCCATCATATGGTACAAGACACTATACACAGTGTCTCGCACCAGATGATGGCTCTGTGAGCCAAAACGCATTGCACGCATTAAAAAAAATGTGGAAAAGTGCTACAATCTTTTATTTATTTAAATATTTCAAAGTAACATTGAAAAAAGCACATACAAAAATATACTATCATTTCTATCAAGATACTACTATGTGCTGATAAAGATTTTTGTCATACCCAAGTTACTTGTACTTGAATTTAATAAACTGATTTTAGGCAAAAATGGTGGATTGAACATGAAAGAACACTCAATTTTGACTTTTTTTAAGTGTCAGCTCCACTCCCAAAACCATATTTCTGGAGGCTACACTGGAAAATAGCAACTGTTAATTTTTTTATGCACCACATTTGCAATTCATGATTCACAGTGAAGAATATTATGGTAGATTCTGTTTCACAACACCATCATCAAAACCACTGCCTCCTCTGTGAACCAAATTAAGAGCTAAACAATTTTCGAAAATAACATTACTTGATTATGTGAAATGAAACCCTCTTAACTCTGCTAGACTGGTTATCAGTTTCATTGCCGAAAGTCCCATTCCTTAAAATTGAATTGCCAAAGGTGTCAAAGGAGCAGAAATTACTGAAGTAAAACACTTTTGATGGTTTTATCAGGGAGAAATCAAAATAAATTATTGATCTATTTACAGGGAAGGGCTACTTGACAATCCCCAATCAGGAAATAATTTCAGGAATGATAATTATAAGCATTGAAACATTACCACCAATCCCCAATAATAACGCGATTCTTAGGCAGGTTTCATTCATTAAAACCTGTGATATAAATTCTTACCTGCATTGCAACAGGAAAGTCATTTTGAGCTTCAGGTGGAAAGAAAACGTCAACGGCTTTCTTTGGAAACGGCTGGTTCCCTGTGGGTGGCTGCCCAACTTCTATTATGTGCAGCTATAACAGGAATAAGGGCAAAGGTTAACTATGAACAGTAACTTTTAACAGTTCAGAGAACCAAATACACAATGCGTGCATACAATCAATTACATGTTCAGGCAGAGGCTAACGAGACTTATCACAAGAATGTTTTAATGTCTCCAAGAAATATTTCATTAATATCCTCGCATTTCTATCTTGCCATGAACTCTCCTTTTCTTTTAAGTTTCATCTAGTTCAGGAGGAATTACATGCATTATCCATAACACACTGCCATCACAGATTCTTTATCAGACTCCAAAGAGAGTAAAATAGATTCAAGTAATGGAAACATGAGCTTTGAGACAACCAGGGAAATTAGGGAAACACCTAATTCAATAAATATGCATGAAAAGTCTCTTAACACACAACTACCAAACTCTGTGACTTAGATGAAATTCAAGTGCATTGAGCAAAACTACTTATTCACATGGCATTACGGGCACATTGGGTATCGGAGGAAAATATGAAAACTTGAGAAAGAGGGTGAAAATGAAATCGTGCAGAGTTCACTTTCGCCTAAATGTATGCGAACTATGTGGGAATGTGATAAATTCAATTGAAATGTGCTAAGATGATACAAGGGGCATTTCAATGCTAAAAGATGAAGCCGTACATATAGTTTACGTGGAAGTCAAAAAAAGTTTAGAAATAACATCACAAATAAGAAACTAGAAAAAATATTACAACCTTACTTGCTGCCATAAAAATTCAATAAATAACAAAGGAAATAAGAGTATACTGCATGAGAAACTTATCAGAATTGTGACCACCATCCCATTTCGATTAGTAGTGAATGTGGGAATTGGAATAATAATTGTATGTAATACCTTTCCACCCTGCTGCGTCCTCACGGCAAAGCAGAATAGTGTCGACTGCTCCACGCTGCCCTCCATTTTGAACTGTGCAAACGAAGCCGCATGACCCTCAATTGGCTGACTGCATTTCCTCTCAACTGAATACAATTGCATGGCTCCAGCCACTCTGTTTTGCTGAAAGGAAAAAAAACCCTTCAGTCAAACAAACACTACAATCAACAGTCCACGTAAATCAATGCAAGAGACAATTACTAATATTCATCCATATTTGGTCGGAGACATTGTGACGATAAGCTCACTCAAACCCCTCCACAGACTTCCCCTTCCCAGAGTCGGATCATACAAACATGTTCAGTTGTGTGGATACCTACCATGGGCGAGTGATCCCCACCTAAGTGAACTCTATTTTAGGATGTCTGTTGTTTGCTTGACCCCATGAACCAAGGTTTTGAAAGGGTGCTGCAGAGAATGCCGAGAGAAGAACTGGCACTAAAATGATAAGTGCACATTCTTCAAGGGGAGGGTTCCAGAGAGAAAGAGAGGAGGAGGCCACAAAAACAACACAGCATTCAACATGGCAAGACTAAAGTGTTTACATGTATAAGAGATCTGAGCCGCTTTCTGTAAACTCTAAAGTAATCGAAAATCTACTCATTCCCAGAGATGGGCATCTCCAGAGATTCTCTCTATCTCACTTAAAAAAAAAACAAAACCCCCGAGTGAAACGAAAAGTGACTTTAATTCACTACCTCGTGTGCGACTACATAGAATCCTTCATTCAGTTAGTTTGATTTCTTTGTGCTAATCAACTTTTGTTCCTTACCTTAGAGACTTACACCTCTGGTAGAGTCAAACCTCTATAAAACACTTCTTTGGACTAGGAAAATATATTTTACAGGGAGGATTTTTTTTACAGAGGTTAGCAAGATCTAACGCAACAAAAACTCATTACTGGATGAATGATGAATACTTAGCTCTTTGCTAAGTGGATGTTGTTTCTCTAATTAAGAAGACAAATCTTGATCTCTGAAGACACTTCATAAATTTTAACTTGACATCAGCAGAGCCCTCTTTGCCATTCACACCATGTAAGCACAAGATGACTTCTCCACGCCAGAAATGGCTGTAGCCAAAAATTAACATCACAATAACTACAAAATATGGAGAGCCATTTTAGTAAAATTGCCATTCCAAAAATTGCCCAAATTCAAACTTCTTAACGTTATATTATCAAATGTGAATTTTTTTGATTCTCTGCAACAATATAAATCACAACAATGAAACAAATTATTATACTAGCCACTCATGGGCAATTTTTGCCGTGCACTGTGAAGGAAGCATGGCAAAATTGGGAATTTCAGCTACTTATTCAGGGTTCCCACTGCCTAAATAATGAAATTCACGGTTTTTTCCAGGTTTTCACGGTTTCTTTTCCAAGTTTTCACGGTTTTTATCAGGTTTTCACTGTCTCGATGTCGTGAAATTCATGGTCCGTTTATAAGTCAACAATAGGAAAATCACCGGCCGTATATTAACTAAAAATTAAAGTACGCGAGATTGTAAACGCAGCAATGAAAAGTGATATCTGTTATGACGTCAACGTTTGGAAAATTCAGGGCCAACTAAAGGCCCAACCCAACCGCACTCTTGCCCGGACGCTGAATACCATGGCCTCCTTTAATACACGAATGCCCTTAGGACCTTCTTCCCTCTGAACACCGGAAGTCCTTTTTTAATTCCTCACCTCCTTGTTTTTTGCACACGTTGTTATTACCGCACAGTAACCAAATTTCCCTAACCCAATCTTTCTGAGATCGCGGAAAATATTTGTTAAAATTGTTTATAGAATGTAATAAATAAAAAAATCAATTTCATATAATCAACCTTGATCTATCGTTTTTCAGGGGGATGGACGAATAAAACGATGAATGCGGGAAAACGATTGATGCGGGAATGTTTGGCCAGGTTGCCTATGTCCCAGGAAACCAAGGATTTTGGTGCGTAATTATGATATTTGTTAAAGGATTCAATGAAGATTTTAGCCTATGACAGAAATACTAGTACTTTATCGAGACACTTAGGTCATATTGTTGATTCCAATAATATCTCTTTCAAATATCCTAAAGGAACACGCCACCTCACTAAAAATGTTTGCTCCCCACTCGGCATTTACCCTGCTATTATGGATTTCTCTCCGATGTAAAAATCCATGAAACGCCATTTCCAGGACACTTATTCACGAGAGCAATGTGCATGTTATACCTAAAACAACAGCTTTCGCCGGCGCAGTGATTGGTTGTGAGATGGATCATATAGGCCAAGAAATAGTCAATTATTTGTAATGTTCCTGTCTAATAAATATATTTTTCATGTCATTTAGACCATGAGTAAAGCGTGAGCTATGTTGCGTTAATTGTCAGCGGCACGCCCACCTGAGCCTCGGCTTCATCCTACTTCTTGTTTTCACCAGGTAGCTCGCTCTACCCCCACTCATATTTCGAAGCATATGGCACGTTCCCTAATTTTGTGTGGGAACCGAACTTCGAGTTACAAATCAGATAATTTTCGTAAATGGTTCATTCTAGGTCCATTAGAAATGGAAGTAATTTCATTTGTCCTTTTTCGAATACAAGTCCATCCCAAGCTATCACTGAAATTGAAACGCTTAGACAAAATAACAGACTTCCGCCATTAAAATGGAAAACATCGGTCAATGTGTCGTCATATAGTACGGACCAATTACTACACTTTGAAAATTCGTGTGTAGAGAAATGCGTAGACTAAGACTCTGAGCGTGCCTGACCATGAAACATGATTAACATATCGAATTTGATCAGTCAATCGTAGTATTATTATCAAGATTGAGATATTTTAAAGGTTTCATGGCAAAATTCACGGCTTTTTCCAGGTTTTTTCACAGTAGACAAAATTCACGGCTTATTCACGGTTTTAAGGTTTTCACGGTTGAGTGGGAACCCTGTTATTCTAAATATTTTAATTTTAAGAGGAGGAAAAAAACTTTCATGGGCCAAAAACTTGTATCGTTGTAAAGAAATGTCTGCTGCAAAGAGGTGTGCTGATAGAATGTGGAAATAAATACATAGCAAATGTAGACAAATTAGGGCCATAACTGTTTTTTGCTCTTCATAGGTGTTTCGCTGTACAGAGGTTTGACTCCGGGAGCATTCTTATCATTCTCAAGCTTTCGGTAGCTACTACCGATTGAGGGCATTGAAGTTCCCTCCACATTGAGGTTCAAGAAGTCCATCACTTCATTTGTTCCTTAACAATCCCCACTACACCCATCATTAATTCTAAGAATCATCTTTACTTCAAAGTGTTGTCAATGCACAATTCATATGTTTTGAATAAACTGTCATTTTTCTGTTTAAAAAATGTGCTCATTTGCTTCATTGGTTTGTGGCATGTTTGCTCAGTTTAATTCCTCTCCTTAATGTGATCAGGTTATTTAGTGCTACGGTATTCACTGCCCTTTGATTAACTCTCCTCGTTCTACCGAAAAGCGAGCTAGTCAGAGGGTTGGCGATTCGCCTCGGTGGTGCCCATATGGCAACAAAATACTTTCCAGAAACTCATTTTCCCTCGGGGAACGTAGGGGAGGAATTTGCAGTGGATTTGAGTTGTCAGGGGTGAATGTGATGTGACTTGAAAGAGTCAGTCTGGCCGTTTGATAGAGGGATCAGTGTATTTTCCACCACATTTAGAGACATGAAATCAGGAGGAAGTGGAACTGCAAAGTGATAAGATGAACTTCATAAGTAAGGAGTCTTGAACAGCAAATGAATGCACCCTGCATAGGTGTGCTACAGTATCTTTCCCAGGAAGAAACAATCAAAACAATCATTTTTTAATGACTTCAGCAATGAGTTTCTCCAACAGTCTGATTTGTAAATTGGACTACAATTGTAAGAATTTTTGGTCGATAATGCTATATTGCAATGGAAAAAGGAAATCAGGCGCATATAACTCATTGATGAGTCTTGAAACAATGAGGATAAAACACAATTCTAACACCCCTCCTCCCCAAGTGGAAATGTGAGAACATACAGACCAGAGCCAAAACAGCAAAAAAATTTCCCTCCCAGAATATGAGGAAAAAAAACATCAAAAGAGTGGTGCTTCAAAGGCACACACAAAAGAAAAATGGCAAAGAGATGAAGAAAAGATATACTCTAGCAGGAAGGACCTCCACCCATGAGTCTGGGACTAAGCCCTCCGTGCACTGGCAACTTTTACAAAGCAACTATTTAGGAAGGAAGTCTCACTGTAACACATGGAATTGACTGTGGCCCTGCACACAGGCGACTTTTTAGTTGCCGCAACTAATAAGTTGCCCTTGCGGGAGGCCACAGTCAAAGCCACGTGTTTCATTTGAACTTCCACAAAGCAACTAAATAGTTGCTTTGTGAAAGTTGCCATTGTGCGGGGGCCCTTACACCACTAGACCACAGAGGACTATGAAGAGATGGCTATCTGAAGAGCATTCATTAGACTGCAGTTGTTTAAATGCCTTTTTTGTATCAATTATTGGTTATGTAACCCAATATGGGGAGATGAGTCTTGGAAAGCAACCAACTGACTGCAAATTCGTGATAAGTGGTTAGCAGTGGTATAAGAAGTTTAAGTCTAACCTTGTGAGTACTGGTCTTCTCATTTGATCTTTTTAAATAACAGTGGTCACCACATAATAACAGTTTTATTTGGCATAATGAACTAACTATTTAATATCTCAGCAGTCAAAAATGAAATGAAGTATTGCAGAGCAATCAAACAACACATTACTTCAACCTCCCAACATAAACAGCTTTGGTAGCTAAGCACAAGACCATGGTACTTCTAATACAAGGAAGATTGTTGCACATCCAGTCTTTGTTGGAGGGTATTCACTATTTTGTATCAACAGCTTGGTAGCCGAGAAGTGTTGTTCACTACCACAAAAAAACATTTGCTTTCAACTGAAACTGATCACATTTTGATCATCGAACAACCTACCTCATGTTAATAGTATCGTGCACATGGTTATCAATTTCTTTTAAATTAATGTCTCACAAAAAAGCAACATTAACAAAGGACACTCTGCCAAGAAGATTAGTTACAACACGCTATGAAAATTTTAATGAGATTAGCTGATTTTAATAATTTGTTCTGGGTGTATTGCACTGCAAGTTATAGAGGTTCTTTCTTTAGAAATTTATTATTAAAAAAATTCAAATACCGTAAGAGTGTACTTCAAATTAATTGAAATCATCCCTAAAATGAACAGAAGAGAAGAAACAACTGCACCATCTTGAGTGGGCAGCATAGCCCATTCAACAGGCAAAAATTTAACCTCACATGATCATCATATTTCGAGAAATCGAGTTTAGCGTCACAACTGGAACCCCATATAGAGCTCCCACGGACAGGCAGCTAGCTTAGAAGAGCATCTGTGAGCTCCGAGTTTAAGTGCTTAAAGCATTTCATTTATTAGGCTTATCCAAGTGAACTGTAGAAACTTTGATAAATACTATCAGATATTATAAAAATCAATTTTCAATCATTGGTTTCACAGACACATAAATACCAAAATATCAATAGAGTATTGGAGGCATGAGAGACATTTAAATTATATGATGTGGTAACAGAATGGCTGCCACCAGTCGTCAACGAGCTAGTTTACGTGCGCCTACTAGTCACGAGTGGGCAATAGGAATGATCGCAATGACTCCTAACAAGTGCTTTAGCCTCTTGTCTTGCTAGACAGAGATGACTAGAATGACCACTCAAACAACAAGAATGGACTTGTGATTAAGTAATATTATGATAACCTGATAGACGATTGTGTGGAGTCAATTTATCACCCTTTTGCAAACCAAATCCAGTGGAATGTGGAATGTCACCTACCTGGGCAGATATTCCAATGAGGAGCAGCCACTGCTGTTTTGGGTCAGTTCTGTAATTGATTATTTGGCATCCAATGAGACTGGAGTGGCGGTCAAACATCTTCTGCGGCACCGAATCCCCTTCCATGCTCCAGTGATACACTGACGTCTCCGTGACCAGTGCTACAGAGTTTAGGGATATCCACTTCCAAAATGTAACATCCTCCGTCATTGTATGTGCCTTCATTTTGCTTTTCATTTCTATGTTAAATATCTGGAGGGTTTTCTGGGCTGAAATGATAAGGTGTTCAATAATAAATCATACAAAAGTACTTTTTAAGAACATATTCACTAAATAGAACAAATATGCATTCAATTTTCTATGAGTAAATTATTAAATGCACTATTTCTGAACTGCATGAAACATATGTGTGAAGTTCTCATTGCTTTCCAGTAATTTTCAGGATAAGGTACTAAAGTTAATTATCAAAACGACACTTTTGTTCAAAGTTTACAGCATTTTCAGGTAACAACCAAAATCAAAATCAATCCAATCTATTTTCTACAATCAAAATCAGATCCAACAATTTATCACATTATGAATATTAACGTGAACATTTATCCTCCCATGAGGCCTGCATTTCAAGACCACCACAATATAATTTATGATAAAGGGAAGACAAGAAAACACATGCAAAATGCATAGTAATGAAGTTGGAAAAGAACTATATATGTATATATGTAAAACAATCAAGAGATTACAGGCCATCCCCTCTTAAAGCGGGTGCTGCTTCAAAAATTAAATATTTCAGACATCCCTTTCCAAAACACAAAAACTTAAAAAAAATGGCAATTTTCACAGAAGGTATTGAAACATGAGACATCCCTTTGAACCTATCCTTAACCTGGGAATTCGCTGTGAACACCACAAGACTTCCTCATATAAAGATGTTCCACCTAATCATTTGTAATTGCCTCCAAATGCAAAAGTAATGCTTTCGTTTAGCATTGATTCAAGATTGCAGAACAAGGAATATGCTTGCTTTCAAGCCCATTCGCCCACTTTCAAGGTGCACAATTCACAAAGATGTTGCACTGCACCAAACCGCAGTGAACATCTGATATAACAGTGCTTGTATTAAAATCTTCATGTTCATGACCTACAATATCAAACCACAATAGGGAAAGTCATAATTCGTTTAGGTGCAGAAGTGCCACAATTCCATTTTCAGAGAGAGAATATTTTGATCGATAAGTATATTAGGGAGGGCAAGGAAAAAATGACCTTTTTTGGATGAAAGTTTCCCTGTGCACGAAAGGTGTCTACTTATGTCAGGGTCTTAGATCCAAACTTTTTTCAACACCAGATAATATTAAACACTGCCACCCTAGCCCTCAACTTTATAACTATGAAAAAATTCAGACCAACTTAGGAGATAAATATATGGAGAATAAATCAAAGACAAGTTAGCCTGTTTTGGCAACAAACAATGATGACTTAAACTTTCACCATAATACCTATGAAGTTTAAAGTTTATCTTAACAATTCAGAGGTTAAATGATGCACGAGAATGAACAATAAATTGCGAGTGCAGGCAGCCTCCATGATTCCTGTGCACACTTGGCCTTTAGGAAGCCAAATTCATGGTCATTTACCTCTTTCTCAAATATAATCCCATAATGAATGTTTCAAGGATCCTTCAAAAGGAAATGATTCCCAGATTGAAGCTCAAAAAATAGTTGATTTGGACATAAATTTTTGTTTAATAAATAAATACAGGTTTAATCCATTTTTAGCTCACCAATCTGCCTACCTAATGATATTAACGTTCCCTCTTCTGTGAACTTTCTAATAGAAAATTTACTGGCTTGTTGCCAAAAATCATCTATGAAATAGATACAAAACGAATGCTTTGACAGAGTGCAAGAAGTTTATCTGTCTTATACATTGACAGGTTAACGAAGAAAACTGGTGAGCAGACATAATATCTTCGTGAACCTAATTTATGTCTGATTAAGCTCCAAAACAGATACTCCCCCTTAAATGCTTAATTGCCATTTTTCAAAATCCCTCATAAAAATTTTCATATCATCTTTACTCACTTGCCTTCATAAGAGTTCTGTAAAAATCAATATTTTTGAAGGTCCAACCGTATGCTGTTGAATGCTAATCGTAAGGGTAGCCATTGAAAGGGAGTTGAACGTAAGAAAAATTACAATGTTTTCTTCGATAAAGGTAATTTTATCCCCCATATTGTTATTATAGGTAAAGTAAGAGCTGAGGTAAGCTAACAGAGCAGAGTACATCAAATCAACTCATCAACCCTTCCTGTCACCATTCATACATCATGAGAGGTGGAAATGGCTCCCATTTATATGCAACCAATATCATGACCACTACAACAACATTGACAATATTGCTCCAAGCACATGAATGGGGAACTTGCATGAATTTTTTTTATTTCATAGGCGGACAGAAAATTATTTTCTGAATACAACAAAGAAAACCGCATGTAAATCTGAGTTTTCCTTCGCGAGATATTTAATGATAAATATTACGAATTTTAAAGCGCGGGAAAAACTCCCTCACCCCCCAAGCCACTGCCGACGAAGCCTCGATGACGTCAAAGGTGCCTAAACACCACGCGAAGCTATTGTTGTGATTGTTTGTAATAGTTGCCAGCAGTTGTGAGAGCTTCGTTTGTTAGACGTGTTGAATATTTTATATTTAAAGATAAATGTCCGACGATAGAGGCTTGGAAGCCCTCGTATTTTGCATTATTTATAATATTAATATCTGAGTAAGGGCATAAAATATAAAACTGGAGCAGTTAAACCAAAAATTTGATAATACCTAAATAACATCGTTGTAGGAGTCTGAGCCACGGCCATTGGAAAGGGGATACGTTAATTGTAAGTTGATGTTATCAATTCATTTAAGTATGTAATTAGAACGATTTTGATGTTTACTAATGTCCGCTTAGCTTTTATATACAATAACTTCATCCGTTTATTCGTAGGTACCGGAGAATTCGTCGTTTAGGACAGTCTGTGCTTGTATTATGGGGTGAATTCCAGTCAATGCAACTTTTGCTCGCTGATTGGAGACATCTAGGAACATTTTTGTGCCAAATTAGTGTTATTTTCAACGTGACATCTCCCGTTAAGCTACTGCTAATAATCACAGTGCCAGTGGTTGTAATGCACAAAGTTTGACAAGGTTGAAAAATATCGGCCAAGAGTTATCAGTGTTCCATCGTGATTGAATTGTAAAAAGTGCTATTACGCTATCGATAAATGTCTAGCAGTAGTGTAAAAATTGTCAGTGGCGTGCTAATCTCAGTTGTTCACCGTAGATATGACATTTCACGATCACGAAATAAAAACTGTGTGTGAAGTTTGTTATTCCATTATTTCAACGAATAGTAGTGAGAAATGTCACCTGTGTCACTTGTGTGGGCTAATTTAAGGGTTTAAATCAGTGAATAAATAGTTGTATTCATCATAACGAGTTCTGTTATTGTAAGTTGTACGTGATGAATATAAGAATGTGATAGCGACATCCAGTTTTTGATAAGAGTATTTGCCTATTTCCCACTATATTTTTATGGCATATGCTAGTATATTGTTTATGGATTTACCTATATAATTGAAATAGGTTGTAGCTTGTGTGTGTGTGTGTTGGCAGCGGAACCGATTCGCGATCTCACATGTGGATTGTGTGCAGACTGTTTTGCTGTGAATTCGTACCGTAAGACGGATAGGACTACCTTCTCCGTTAATCCGGCGTTGCCAAATTCAACAGCACAGCTTACGATCGTTATCCTCCAGTATTACAAGTTTCTTTTACAACTCGATTTGCCGCCGATGTATAGCAATAATTTGTCTTAACAAATTCCATGAGAGTCGTGGCATCAATTTTTGGTGTCCTAAAAAAAGGCTGGTGTCCTAACATCCCATGCCACGCGCCTTTTAGGCGGCTTGCGGGGTATTATGTAGACGTAGATGAATTTCAGGTGTACTATTCGAACGAGTGGCAACGTTATCATCCATTTTTCTGATAACCAAAACACACGAAGTGAAACGCTTGTACTTCATCATCCCGATGCCGCATTATTAATATCCCAAGTACATAATAATCTAGGCACAATAGCAATAGGAAAACTTGCCCAAGAATAACAGAGCAAAATAAAGTGACGATGAGCGGCTAAATACTCCCTCAAAACAAATTTTACACCATGCGCTCAGCGTATTTCCCTACTCCCTACGGTTGTTTAGGCACCTATGACGTCATGCCTGGCCTCGGCAACGCTCGGGTGTCTTCGCGCAGTGGTCGGCTCAGAGAAATTTTTCTCGATTTTAAATGCAATTTTTTTATTTCTTTTGATGTTGAATGGAGAAACTGAAGGTATTTTTGCGAGCTAATGTATCCATTTGACTTATTCAAAATAGTTTTTAGAGCAATCTACGACCCATGCAAGTTCCTCATTGCATTTTGAAGGGCTTTAGAGGATGGCCTAGCAGGCTCTTCTCAATCTATCTCTACGGCAACAAATACACACTGAAACCACATGAAGTCCTAATTATTCATTTCCACTACTGAAATACACTACACTGAAATCTTTCCCAATACAATACACTAATTCACTACATAGGAACCAAAACCATCAAGTAATAAAAAGTATGCAATCATGAAGTAGAAGAAAGTCTACTCCTAGATGAAAGATCCTAGATCCAAAATTTTCCGCAAAAAGTGAGATTAACTGAATTGATATTAATCAGTTAAGCACCAATCAATCCCGTCCCATCAATCAATAACGGTTAAGATAGGAGCATAAGAACCTATTGCCTCTCCAGAATGTCACAAAATGGAGTTCCAGACAAGAATGATGAAATAAGGTTTAATGATATTGAACTGAAGAAGAAACCAAATGGTAAAAATTTTCTCACGCTGACCCATAAGGAAAAAGCTATTATCCAAATAACAAAGCCAATAAAAATCAGTAGTCTCACTAGAAATAAGGTTCTTTCAATTCAGTAGTCTCACAAGGAAGGTCCTAAAAGCTTCAGATTCGAGATTATTTCCAATGGTACAGAAGAAAACAGTCAAAAGAAGCTATTCTATGTTTACTATTTTCAAACATATATTTCTTTTAATACCCAAAATTTTATTTCATAAGTACAAAACTAACACCATATCATTGCTTACAACCAAGAATGGGCAAACAATAAAGTCAACTATAGCCTTAAATACCATGCAATTATCGAAAGAGCACACACAAAGGTTATTTCCTAAAAGGTCATTAATTGACAAATAGTTAATTTCAAAGGGTTATAAAGCCCAATTAATGTGGGTAGTTGATGGTAAGCATTTTGCAAATTTTTTTTCTAAATCACCCAGAAAATCATGAGAAATATCCGTTAAGATTGACAATCTGAAATGCAAGTTTAGATCCTCAAGACCACACTCCAGTATCAGGGCTTTGTCAATAGTTCACTAAAGTGAATTTAATCTTTCGTTCAGGACAGATCACAGTTTGTCAGTTCCTAAAGCATGTCCCCCAAAGTAGTAATTGAATAAAGATCCAAAAGTATTAGCGGTTGTTCTTCAAGGCTCCATTCTTGATCCCCCTCTAGTTTCTCCAGTTAAATTATAATTTTCCTATGTAAGTTTCAAACAGTTTAACTGCTACGTATTCTCATGATACCGTTTCATGATTTAGTTTTAACTGCTCAACATTTTTGAATAACCTTATCTCCAACACTAACAATCAGGTAGGTCTTCAGTTGAATAACACCCTTTACTGGTCAATTTACATTTATGAGATCAATAAGAAACTCTCCCTAGGCATATTTATGCTTGGGAAACTCTCCATTTTCAGTCGACACTTCAAAAACACTGTATTTCGCTCAAGTGCACTCGTATGCCTCATATGGTATTATTTTATTGGGAAATTCACCAATAACTAAAAAGGCCTTCCCTCTCTCTCTAGAAATAGGCTATCCAGGTCATCTGCACAGTTAATATTAGAAAAATTGGGGAATTGCTATTTGCCTTGCTTCAAATTCTTATCCTTCCTCATATTTATATACTCACTAGTGCCTCTTTTGCAAAAGAAAATCCTCATCCATTTAAAGTACACTCCAGCCTTCATGGACTTAACAGACCATCAAAGAATGATGTACACAGCAACCAATGTGACTACACTTTATGCCTCAAAGGACCTTAATAATCAGTCAATGTTATTTATAATAAATTGTTTTCTCACTGGAAATCTCTTGTTTCTCGAAGGACATTTAAGAATAGAATGAAATACATTTACCTTAAGAAATGTTATAATAGTATTGACGAATTTCTCAATGATGCCATTTCATTTTAAATGATAATTTAATGTTGTTATTTTTTCTTTTTCTAAAATTGACATGACTCATGGATATGTATGTCCCTATGGGGTCAATAAAAATTATAATTGTATATAAAGGTCTGCTTTTGTTCACAAGATAGGCCACAAATATCCATCATAAAATAAAACTAAGCAAGTAGAAAAAATGAACTGAACTGTGATGACAGTATGCAATTTTCAAACAGCTAAACCATCATTTTTTACATACTCTTTCCTAACTTGCTCTGTCCGTTTGTCTATTTCATCCATGTAATCTAGTAATTGATTTAAAACCCACTTCCCATTGTCAGATTGCCTTGAAATTTTCAGCACAGATCTTAACCTGATGAAAATGCATTCATCAGGGTAAGAATTAGTGATGCCATTCTTTGTCAGTTCACCAGGTTTCACCTGGCGTAACGGTCAATAATCAAACAGTCAAGTGACCAGCGAACAGAAGATTGCAGATTCAAGTCCTAAAATATTTGTATGCTGTTTACACAAGTCGGCTTAACATGTCTGGCACTGTTTCAGGATTTGCTATTTCACACTTTATATGAGAAAGTCTTTGGTAGCCTTAGAGACGTCACTTTTATAAAATTATGAAAATATGTAATATTAACCCTGCAACCGTACACCTCCATTTCTGTTACACTAACCGTACACTGGGGTACTGAGTGCCCCTAAGAGTTAAAAAAAAACATATAGAATGCAAAAACTTATTTATATTCAAAAAAACATTTAAAACGCATTATTTTGGCCTTAAATTATTGCGAAAACATAATTTTAATTACTTGTTTTAATACTTTAACAAATATAATAAGAGAATTAAGAAACCTTACATAAAATTTACGGCAGAGTTAAAATTCCCTGGGGCACAGAGTGCCTCGGTGTACGGTTCCAGGGTTAAAAAGGATTAAAAAATAATAATTTAAAATTCACATTTTCATTCTTTCTAAAAAGAAGAAAATAAAAATAAAAAAGAGATAAACATGCCTTTTCCAAAAAACAGTGTAAAATGCACTAAACGTGAAGAGAAAAAATAAGATTTTCATCGAGATTGAAGGGTGGGTGCCAATGCTTACTCACCCATCGCGCTCTTCAACACTAATATCTAGTGAGCACAATAGGCAGTTTTTGGAAGAAGCGTGTTTTTAAAAAGTTTAATGTTTTTTCTATTTTAAGTGTAATGTGCCATGGATTCTGGCATGAGAATTTACGATCAGTGGACATAATATGTCATTTCTTTTATCCCTTGTTAGGATTTTTATCGGTACTTTAAAAATTTGGTACAGATGCATTCATCAACAAGGAAACTTTCCTACTCTGCTACGAAAAAAATCAGACGGATTCGCAAAGTAAAATAGAGATAGGGCAAATTCCTCAAGAAGAGATCAGTAATTTGGAAGTAGCAGCCTTATTTTAACTACTTGAACGGAATTTCAAGTCATAATAATGGATATACTATGCAGGTCACGACCCATCTTTGTTTGTACCCATCATAAGAGTTCTAAGACGGAGATAGAGATCTTGTTTGCATGACGTCTCGACCCCCTCCTATGTATTCTCAGCACATTTCCCCCACCATGATTCAGATAGAGCCATCAAAAATCGACATAAAATACCTCTCTTCATTACAATATAAAAAACTGAGAAATATCAAACTAAATCGATCCAACTCAACTGCTGGTGTTTACTTATAACTGTTCTCTTCCAAACATCTTCCCTGAAGAAATTCAACGATACTACAGTTACCTTTCCAAAGAAAAATGCTTATTTATATTCACTACGAACTCAAGCCACAGAACCAAACCAAACTAAAGATCTTTCAATTAATATTTTTAACATATACAGGCGGTCCCCAGCTTTCCAGTCCAGTCCCGTAGGGTGATTCAATAAACGTAACAAACCTCTTGTAGGCAAACAATTATCACAGATTCCCAACAAAATATTAAGGTTCTTCATCTGATCAAGAAAAACAAATCGGGGCTACCAAAAAAATTTAATATTAATTTGAAAGTGAACTCATTTCATATTTGGTGACTGCATCACAGCTTTCTGCATAATTTGGGAAGAATTGCTCACAGAAAAACTGGCATCCGAGTATGTTTTATCTTACTTCCCAAAATATGATCATGTACCACATACACTTGTGGAAGGAAGAGTTTCTGTGTGAAACTCAAACAAAATAATACCCAGGATATTTTCAGAGTAATAAAAACAAAATTCCAGGGGACTTATTAAAATTCTTCCCTCCCTCTCTAGGGTAACAGTATAGAATGCTTGAAGTACCCTCTCAATAAACACAATATTCCAACCTACACACCTGCAATGCTTCTTATTTTTCAGCACTGGCTGCCAAATTACAGAACTCCTACCTACAACATCTTTGTCTGGTACCATCCATCATTTTCTTTTAGAGCTAATTGATATCTCAAGTTACCATTCTTTCGATAATTCAAGCAGCTAGCAAGTTTTCCTGAACCCAATAACTATTAACAAAAAACCCACTCAACATAAGTTTCATGTCATGCTTAACACACATTCTAGTGAAATACACATACTGAAACTAAATGCATTGTGTGTGCACTCATCCCATGACAAAATAGGCAATGAAGGGAAAATTGATGTAATTTTTCAATGATGGAAGAGGTATTATGACAAGAGTTACTATAAAAAGTTTCATTCAGTAACTTCAATTACAAAAAAAATCTTACACTAAGATTTGATCTAATCTAACTGGCATCTAATTGGGACTGCAGCTATTTCTCCTACTATCACCCAAATTCAAAGTCAAACCTATGTCTAGAGGTAAAAACACTCAAAACATAACTATAATTAAGATTAATAATAACAATATCAAAATGTGTGCTAACCATCAGTGCTGTTCACCATATTACCTTTTAAGGCAATGACTTTGCTGGCAGGATTCATGATAGCGGAATCAGCAGAGATTGGCCTTCGAATAGGATTTGTAGGGTCATTTAGATCAATAATGACCACCTGTGCTGTTTCCCCAACTTTTTCTCGAACACATATGAATTTATCAGACTCCATTGTGAGCGAATTGAAGCTCACACTGGAAGGGTTGATTCCAATGTTTGTGAGCTGTAATGGAAGAGAAACAACATTATAAGTGACATGTCAACTCACAAATTACAATAAATGTCAAAATAATTTGGGGTAAGGAAACAATTTTATGCACCATGATGATCAAAAAGCTGACAGAAAGTGGGCACACACCGGTAACCATAGAATAAAAATTCACAGAAAGATAACATTACAAATTGAAGTAAAAGCTTCAAACAATAAGACGATAGAGTTGCAAGGGGAGGGGTTATTCAGAAAGGGAGGGTAATTTGGGGCATCCTGTTGGGTTAATTTGAGGGAGGCTAACCTCCTGAATTCACTATCCTCACCAAATTTCAGTGAAACACCCTTGAACCCTTCCCCACCGACAGTCTTGCTTACCCCTCCATGACCACCACTACCCATTCCAAAGCATACTTCAATATTTTAAATGCGTTGAAGGAGGTGCCACTACAACAGCACAATTTAACAGAAAGAAATATCTCAAAAGTCATTTTAATAATTTTCACCACATTCATACATTCGTTTATGTTAAAAAAAATTAGTATAGAAACAATGCAGATACAGTAGATTCCGGTTAATTGGGACATATCGGGACTTGTGCACTATGCCCCAATCAGGCAAACTCTCTTGCATATGGGCATAAAAAACTTTTAAATTGCAGAAAGAAGACTAAAGAATATTTGTAATGCAACATAAGTTTATTAATTTGATTAATAAATCAGCGAGTTTTGTTAATTTATCATCAATTTTAAGAATTGTAACATTTTGTTAAAAATACTTTTCACAGCCTCGGACGACAGCGAATGAATGTCTTTTACTAAGTCCTTTTTAAAGAAAAGTCCCATCCTCTTGCGGATAGTATAACAACAATGAGCTTTCAAAATAGGGCAAGAATAGGACCATTTGTGAAAAATAATAGTAAATCAAAGGAGGAAAATATAAAAAAATAGTATTATGAAAACAAAAAATTTTAATTTCGTCGCGAGTATAGAGTCTTATGTCGCTGACTCATGGCCCAATATAACGGCATGCTGTAGCAAATAAGCGGAGAATACTCTGGGATATTCCTCTATTGGGTTCTGTTCTTCATGATCTGCCCCAAGTAACCGGTGGACCCATTAAACGGAATATACAGTAATTCAATCTTCATATTCTCAAGTGACACTTTCAGTTAACCCCTCAAGCGCGGCGGGCATTTAATTAAATCCCATCTCAGCGGCCGGATGAGATTTAAAAATCTTCGCCTTTTTGGTATACTATCATTCAATAATTTATATCTTTCATAATATACGATCAGTATCGCTGAAAATTTTTGTAAACTTGCGTGATATAATGCGCTACTATATTATAATTTTTCGAGCGATTTGAAAAAATATTTATTGTTTTATATATCTCCTTTAATGAACTAATAAATAAATTTTCAAACTTGAAAGATTTTTATTTGGTTTCGAATAAGCTAAGAGATCTCTAACATTCCATGCATTTAAAAAATACAATTACATGATGTAATTTAGTTATTTGGGGTTGAAAATTTCATAACAGATTGGATACTTTCGATAGGATTACCAGTTTCGCCTACTCGCCTATTTACCTCTCCGCCCACTTCTCTGACTTTGTTCCATTATTACCGTATCATTTCATATAGGTAATCACATGCTAATGTTTCAAACGTCAATATGCAAATATTCAAATGATTTACCTTAGAAAATCTGCTTTGTGTGACATGATTTGAAGCAATCCAAACATAATCCCACAGAGCATTTTTCACACCAGTACACGCAAACTCTTCATTTCCCATGTTACGCACAAACTGCACACCTCCTTTGAGACTTTGATTTCTTCCCAGCTGCAGGAATTGTCTTTAGGAAATGTATTTCTGTGAGTCTTGGTACTAAATTGTGTAATGAGTGACGGCCATGTCCAAACAGTTCGTATAACGTTGGATATTTCAAAAATATTACCTCGACCAATGGCACGCGAAATGATAAGTCAAATTTTTATATGTGTTTTTCCTGTGAACAACATATGAATTTAGGACTGCCTCATTCAATAGTCTCCTAAATAACTTCATACATCACTTGTAATGGCGTTTTCTTTCCATTACGTACGAATGCAATAACAGGTCCTTGAAATTCACCCCACCAATGATTTTACTATAGCCTAACACACAAACAGACTTCCGAGTCTCTTTTTTGCCTTTCAATACTATTCCCATTTCGTAGGATCCCCAATTATAAAAAAAATACCACACACAGGAAGTACACCCGATGAGAATTTCAACACACTACCTGAACGAACACCACACAGCATGAATGACTTTGGTGGACTGAAGCTCGTGGTTTAGAAGCTCCCTCAAGAGACGAGAAAATATCTCGAAGGGGCCCTGGTATACGCTGACTGTTTAGATGGAATCTTATCTTCATTGATTACTGTCCAGAAAAAAAAATAAAAAATAAATGCAGAGCGAAGCACATGGTCCCTTCGCTTAGGACGCTTAGGACTAACGAGGCGGACCAAACACATTTGGGGCTCGAGGTGACGACAAACAAGGAGAAGACGGAGAGATGGCATTGAGCTTAGAAGATACCGTATCTCAAGCTAAAGTAGCTGACCCTTCTAGACGTCTCTCAAGCAGAATAGGCGGAAGTTTTCATGATAGAACAGCTGAAAGAAGGCGTTGAGTTTTTGGACCGAAGTCGTCAAGGCGCTGGTTTAAAACGGAATTTTATCGAAGCATTTTTTAAAAATCTTGAAGGCATAAAACCGCTATGAATATTTTATTGGAAAGGAAAAACATTTCTTCAAAAGGTAGAGTAATTAGTTTTAATTTAAAATACAATATCTGGCGGAGAAAAAATATTATAAACAGTAGGTCAGGAAGCGTACTGGGTACGCATGACGGCATTGAGGGGTTAATAGGAGAGTGACCATTATGGCATTTTGTCCATGACCATTGAGACCAATGTGGCATGCCACTAACATGGCTTTAATTACTGCATTCATTTTCTGACCAATTATTGAAAAATAGTTATATTGATGTGATTCGGTTTAACTATTACCATAATTGATAGGTTATGATGCATCCTCCATGAGCAGTTTTATAGCCAAAATGATATGTGTTATAACATTAATCAATTTTCCCACTATTTGACAAGTGCCAGCGTAGTAGCTTATATAAAAATGCAGATTTTCAAATATCACGAATTAAAATTAAAAAGAAGAACTCTGTGCTTTCACATGAATACTCATGTGTTATCGGTTTCACAAAGTTACGCCTCAAAGAATCAAATATCCCGAAATTGTTGGTGAGACTAATTTTGGCCGTCCACCAAAGTGGAAGTACAAGAGCTTGGACAGTTGAAGGCCACCATCTGCTTGCTCACCATATTAGCCCATGCCCCTCAGCTCAAACAATCCCAACCCATCCCTCACCATTTCAGCCACATCTTCCTGACACTGACTATCAATTGCATTCGGTCAACTAGTCTATTGATTCGGTCAACCTGATGATTCTGCAGTGCAGTGAAAGATATAGGCTCAAACATTAGTAGTACAAACATTTAGTAGTTTTATTTCTTTCATTAATACAATAGAATTCCATAAAGTAATAGCCTCCGCCATTAATTAATTGCATTATCCATGCATCACTTCCATGATAATGGCATATGCCTCACTTATGAGTGAAACCTCATTAACAACTTGATAACGCCCCTAATAAGTGAAACATTTATCTCGGGGAAAAACCGGAAGATATCAGCGCCGTTGATTTCCGTCGTAACATAGACGAAATAGGTCGAGTTCATTCAGGAATCTTTCTTAACTGATGGACGACAAACAATACGGCGAGAAGTGAACTTAAATACGCCAAGTATCCATCCTTTGCCAATAAAACAAACTTTCCACCCTTTAAAGTGGCAGTAGTAGCATTCTCCATAGCTGCTCCGCGCAATCTATCCTCAACTGATTGTGAGAGGCGGATCTCTTCAAGCATACGATCTGTACGAGTGGGCGGGAACAGAGCGAGGGTGAAGCAGCTTCCTCCTGCCCGATACACGCCGTTTTCTATTACTTGATATGATATCGGTGACAAATGCCCACATCTGTTCCTCCCACGACACGGGCCGAGGCGATAAGTCACCGAGGGCATGGCGCGGAAGACACACCCCCACGCGGAGAATTAAACAACTCGCCCGGCAACCACGAAGGACGCACGCAAAATGCAAGAAGGCACCGAGAGCATCAGACGTTCCGTTTTACACGGGGCACGTACTTGCACAATCTGACGTGTGTACGAAGGCGCAGTCAAAATTGCGTCGTGTAAAGCGGTGAATTGCTAGAACACATGCGAGAATGCGTGGACGTGAGATAGCAAAATAGCCCGTTCTAATTCCGTTCGTGCATTCGTGCAATTCCACGCCATTTTAGAAATTAATGCAGCTCTAACCTGCGCAATTCCGTGCACCATGTAAAACGGCCGTTATACAGAAAAGATTATTTTTGGCATGCCGCAACCATACAGAGAACATTCGAGGCGAAAGTGGTCGGTCGCATCATGAGAACGGGAATACAGTCGGATTTGCAATCCAACGACGATGCAATAGCATAGTAGCAACACTAATTTGATAAAGAGAATTTGGAGTAATAAGATGGAATAACATTTCAGAGAATTGAAAACAGCTAAGTAAAATCGGCAAGAAATTAAACTCGCCCACGTCATACACTGAAAAACGCAGATATAAATCTGAGTGACATATACGACACCTAACGGAGCTACGGACTTTTTAAGCCCCACTTCATTGAATAACTATTTTCGTGGCGATTTTCCTCTACTGGTGACAATATATGAGCTTCATGTTTTCATCGAGGAAGGAGTTCGCCACTAACATAGAGACTATTTTATTTTTGTTTACACAGTCCCCGAATACGCAATTACGTGGTTGCGATTTCTGTTATATCTCCATTTGTTTTTGTGGCGATCTGAAACTTCGATCGCCAAAATTTTTTGTCCTTAGTTCCCTATAAACAGCCAACGCAATCTTTCAATGAAAGAAAATTCAGATGGCCCGGCAGCACTCGTAAAAATAGGAAAGGGTAAATGAATAACTAGGTGCTACTCAATCGTCCAGGTGGAGAGTTCGCAAAAATAAATGGGCCAGGTCAAGTGGGCGTGTGAGTGTGGGGCAGGCAGAGAAAGTGCGCAGAGGAGGAAGGGGAGAAGCCAACGAGTCACGACTACCATGCCATTGGATGACAACTGCCGGCCGGTGCCACGAACACAGAAACGCATCCACCCACGATAGGGAGGAAGAACTTGGAATGAGCGATATATAACCAAATGTAAAATATTGTATCAGTTTTCTTACCTACTCTCAAATTTCAATTTTCCTGATTTTATATCAATGGCAACGCCTTTTTAAAGAGAGAATTAAGGGAAAATGCTGCAAGGCATACATCTACTTACTACCCTAAAAGCCGGCTCTATAGACTAGTAGGCAGGCCCTTATTTTATAGTTTCTCCCGGACTTATAAACATAATGAGCCTCTGACATGATCTTCTCCGTGTAGACCTAAAAGATATCAGCTCTCAAGCAATCAAAGCCTAGGACGTAGACTCCGAGCAGTTTTTGACGAGTTACGTGGATTTCCTTTTGTACTATATTACGCTCACAGATTCTTTCTGAGCCGGAAAGAATAATTATTCTTTGAAATTAAGTCTAGTATTGCAAAGTCATTGCCAAGCGCTATCCTGTGCCGCCCTGACGACGGATGGTTGGAAACCACCCACCTCATCACTCCAACGCTACAACTATCCGCACATTCAACCACGATTTTTGACCCTTTTCTACTGCGCCTCTGATTTTTCCTTTATTGCAGAGTTTTTTTCCCTGACCCAAATCTAATTTCCCTAATTCCCAGTCCCGATTTCAATTTCCCTGAGAATAACAGATACTGGGAGGTAGCAGGTCCAGCACGCGTAAACACATTTTCTTTCAATTACTGGAACCCCGAATGTATTTCTTCACCGATTATTTGAGTTTAATTTTTCAGGAATTCTCTGATGAACCGGCCTGCAGTAGGTTATGTAGAAATGGCGACAGAGTTGCCTCAAACGACTGGAAAAAGTGATAAGTATTGAACGCTACGTGGCCTACGCTTCATCACTGACGTCGAGTCTCCTAGGAATGCATCCAATGCGAGTTTATCAACCATAAAACTGTGTGCGTACGTTCAAACTCTTGGGATCGTGTATTTTCTTCCTCTTTTCGGTGTCCCTCCCTTATTTCTCCCCCGCCCCAGTTGAATGATGAGGGGGAGCCCCCCCCCCCCCTAAACCCAGTTGTTCCGCCTACGCCCCCCTCCCCGTTCAGAGATAACGAACCATCGCAAGGCGACTGAACTGTATAGGATAGAAAACTCCCTCCCCGTAAGTTGAAATGTGAAATTCGGATAGCTCTGCCCGTGATGGACACTCGTGGCGAGTTTTGTAGAGAATTGAAATCTGCAGTGGGTGACAAGACATGCAGTTGCCGCCTGAACATTCCTCATCACAGTACATTCGCGGAACAAGGCCTCACATCGCAAATTTCCTCGTCCTCTCTGGCCTCTCGCGGGCGATATTTATAACGTTTGCCCTCAGCCACTGTGCGTGATGCCGCGCGCGTACACTGCACACGGGGAATGATTTGCGAATCACCAGTAGGTGTCCAAGGAAATGCTCGCAGTACATTCGTGACTATTCCACTCTGGGGCGGACATTTAGATAATTACGATCTTATTTTTTTATTAATTTTGATGATTAAATATTTTTATAAGTCAACTTTGTCGATATTTTGTGAAACTCTGTTACAGGTAACATATACAATGAAAAAAGTTTACTATTCAAGGGTTCACTGATTTTCATCAACCGACCAAGGTTTCGACTAACTACGACATATAATAAATGAATTAAGCATATTAAGAATAAATCAATGGCGACGAATTTAACATAAAACTGTCATCTGTACATGCAGCGCCCAACATGTTGTTGTCTATGGGACATAATGAATTTTCAAGACACGAAATTTAGTTGGTTGCGCGGCGTGGATTCAGGAAAAGACGAAGGAGAGATGGAAATGGAAAAGCAAGAGGAGGAAAACGGGAGGAGGACCAAGGAAGAAGTTGTTTCCCTCCCTCTTCAAGACTCTCTCTCTCTCTCTTCCTGAGATTTCTCGCGCACACAAATACTTGACACGCCCTCGTCCAGTGGCGTAACTATGGGGGGAATGAGGGGATGTATCATCCCCAAAGCCTCAGAGAAATCAAAGAAATATTTTAAAATCTTCTCTGGATTTGATGTATAATAACTTCATATTCTTAAAGTTGAATTTCATACGCCAAAATGATGTAAAATGCATATTCAGGCATGTTATTTTTCAAAATTTTTCCTGACATCCCTGTTTCCTGGGGGGCTAGCCCCCACCAACCCGTCTCATCCCATCCCAAAAGCCCTCTCATCCCTCCCCCCCCCCAAAAGGCATATTCCTAGTTACGCCACTGCCCTCATCAAACATTAAACTCCAATACCACAGGGAAATTACTTGAACGCCAACGTCACACTCCATTCTTTTTTTTTAAGATACACAAAATCACATTTTTTGTCAATCAAACGTTGGAGGCAACTAAAAAGCCATTCGACGTATGACTACTCATAAGAGCGAGTATAATCACTCTGTAAGGAAAGGTAGAGTTGCAGCAGTTTCGTATTGTCTGGTAACTGTGCACACGAAAAATTAATTTTTCGCCAAGTGCCTGCACTTCAACTGTGTTAATTAAAGGTCATCCGTTTTTATAAATCAGTTACGTACACAGGAAAAAATTAAATCCAAAATCATACATCAATCGACAAAAAAATATTAACAATGCGATGGTAGCAACAGTTTCTCCGGCGAAAGAAAGCCAAGTACACATCTATGAGGCATTTTTCCATTTGAGCGGAAGAATCTGTCTGCGACTCGCTCGAGAGATTAGATTAGGCGACGCATACACTCAGCACGCCCTCTGGGACGAGGAGGCACATCAGATGACACAACCACTACAGTTTCTGAGTTCACTTAGCCAAGAATATTTCGACAGATACTAGTTATGGTGTTGCTATTTACCGATACGCGAGTGGAAATTACCATAAACTCGACGATCGGTGGGGTAACTATAAGTCATTTCGATATAAACGACACGATTTATAACTAACTTTAACTGCACACTTTAAAAGCTTTAAATCGTCCGCTTTCAACTACATATATATGGTTAGCAACAGGATTTCTTGTCCATCAGGACGAAGTTTTTAAAGTCAATATTATGGTAGTCACAATTTAGAATAAATTGAATTGTAAGAAATTTAAATGGTGACATTTGATTGAAAAGTCGTCGAACGCCGACTTATAATGGGTATTACACGACACACCACGCAAAACAAGGCAATAATCGAGTAAAGCCAACCAATGGCAGCTGTAACCCAACCTCATGTATGATATTCCGCCTCGCTAGCTTTTCAGGGAAGTTTTGACTCTTCGACTGTTCGCGTAACTTATTTAAAAAGCGATGTAACCTTATCCGATGGCTACAGCGCTGCAAACCTAATGGGGGAAATTGTAGTAGAGTAATCACCTATGTCTTAAACTTCAGGTAAACTGGTAATAATTTCTGAGAGAAATGCCACCCCCCCACAAGGCATGCAAAAGGGAACCGAGTCTTAACCAGGACAACGAAACCTACATTGCTTCACCTCCCATAAAGATATATTCCCCTAATTACCAGGCACCATGATGAGGGGAGCAAGAAAAACCAAAATTACGCACGAATGTAAATGCTCTTGACGCCTAAAATTGCTCTGAAGGACGAATTCCTGAGTCACCGTGTTATCCGCTTAAAAAACAATTACAATAACAATTTGCGCTCAAATTTACCGACAAACTAAGAATCAGTTAAGATCATTGCCCTAAAAATATAAACTGATAACTTGCTAATATTTCTGGATATTAACTTCTGGACTCGATCCGTTCACAAGAACGTCTAATACTTACGTCTAATAAAGTATAACACAGTTGCCATAGATATCTCCTCTTTAACAATGCTGCGGGCAGTTTACCAATGGAATGGATGCACGTCACGCATCCTCGTAACAAGCGCACATTCGCGCAAGAAGAAAATCCACGCTCGGCGCCTAAACGTTTCTGGCGCTCTGCCCATGACACAAATGACAATTCTCTCCACACCGGCTGCACAGTCACACGTGGGTGACCAAAATATTGAGACTCGGGACGATCACATGAACCTCGAAAAAAAGAGCATTGTCGAAGGGTGACATTTCCCAGCGAGGGGATGACATTGCATCGAAAATGCAACGCGCGCGAAATGATCAAAAAGCACGGAGTCACTTTTTAATGATGACCCAGGAAAACAACGGCTCTCTCCCTCTCTCTCTTTCATCTGTCTCTCTTCTAGCACGGATGGCCTCATCCAGACAATTGCTACGGGAAGAGCGAGCAAATGCTGAGCAAAATTGTGCAAGCGAATTCTCCCCGGCAATGACTTTCGCGAACGCTGGAATAAAAGTGCGTCTCCAACAAGAACGCACATTTTGGTTCAGGATTACCTCATAATTAAAACCATAACAAAAGAAACACTAAAATTGAAAGTCAAATTGATCGACCAAGTGAGTAATTAGTAAAGGGTAAGACTGTTGAGAGATCAAGACATATTAAGGAAGCCTTTAGTACGACGAAGGAACTATTATATCGTCCTAATCATTAATCATGTTTTATGTTTCATAAAATAACTCAAATGTGAATCAATACGGTGGTTTCCTATAATTTTTTATTGCCTAAATAGAGAGATTATTAACTCCTGGAGTACGTATTTCACGCTTTTAGATTTTCAAATGACGATATCTATTTTTCGCGATTAAATGAAAAGTGAAAATTTTCAAGCGTGCGAAAACGTGACGGCTAAGTATGAATGATGGGAAAAGCACGTGTGACATCATTCTGGTTCCGGCTGCCGCTGTGTGAGACCACCTTGGTGCGAGGCTATTAGCGCCGCTATGATGCAGGCTGCTAGCTGGTAGCAGGCTTAAATAAGGATTATTAATACCGTATCAAACGAAGGAAACTTTCTGACCATATGCAATTTTAATGACTATATAGCATCTAGATCCCTGTGACGTCACGTGGAGTGGCATCGCATGGGCGCCAATCTGGCCTTTTTCAAATGAGGTTAAAATCGACCATTTAAAATTCGTCTAAACTGGGATTTCTAAAACCAAATAATTTGTACATTATGAATACACTAATGCTGGGTAACGAATCGCAATCAATGCCTTTCGTTTTCTTTGATGAGGGAAACTACCCTATTCCAACGGGTACGCCTGAAGTATTGATTATATTAGATAGGTTGGCAAGATGAAGACAATCGCCGAATAAGATGCGGAAGGAAATCACCCCAAACAGGCTGCGGAATGGAACGGGCAATCAAGAACGCGAAGGAGTTCCATATCCTCACTGAATTCTAACCCACTGCATTCAAGGTGTGGCCGGACGATAAAGAAATAGCACCTCTCGTACTTGTACATCCGAAAATCTTCCAACGTTAATTAGGTTTCTATTATCTTCCCACTGGACCAATTTTTATGATGATTATTACTGTATTACGTTCACGGAATAAGTATTTCACGATCAGAGAGAAAAATTAACGCCGTGAAATAAAGTCTAGTAGTGTCAGGTCGAGGATAACCCGTGCAGCCCTGTCAGGACGGCAACGAAATAATAAAAACTTCGCCACTATTAAAGCTACAACCTTCCGCACACATTCAACCAATCTCAGGATAATGGTCGCGCGTTTACATTTACATTTAGCTGTACCGGTGAGTCAAATTCACCCCAACCTGGCTGGTTATCAAAGAAAATACTTTCGAAAAAATTAAAAAACGGTAAGAAAAACTCAGACAAAATCCACGAGTTTTTGTCTTTTCTGCTGTGCCGCTGGAGTTCTTCCCTGACCATAATCTAATCCCCCTGACTTTTTCTGAGACTGCTACGAACCCTGCATTACCGGGGTCACGTTGCGAGGTTAGGTACTTCGCTGAGACGACAAACATGGTTGGCGTTTCGTTGATATTCTCATAAACACGTCTACGCAAAGTCATCCGAAAAGCTGGATAACTCTCTTGGATACCGTTCACGTCGTAGAACGGGAATACACTCCTCTTATATTGACTCATTACGGAACACTCTCGGCTCATTAATCTGCTCGTGCTACATTTTTTTTTTTATATTTTGACCGAGAGTAATTCACGTGGGCCATCATTGACCACCGGGGCCAACCAACACACCTCAACTCGGAATGTTCTTCGACGCCCATCGACATGTTTGGGCTGAACATTTCAAGGGCTCGCTTCCAACGGAACGCACCCCGCCACATCTTACGTAACTAACTCCGTCCAAAAAAAACATTGACAGTCGGTGCGCGAAGAAGGGAAGAAGAAGCGGCGGCGTCGTCCACCAGCCAATCAATTCAAATTTCCTCCCAACTGCCACCTCTCCACCCACCCCACTCATATACTCACTCACTCCACCTCTCGTGCCCACGCAAGCAAGCGGCAGAGCTGCTACCTTCACGAATGAACGACTCATTGGCATGAACCAAATTGATTGAATCAAAACATTCAACTCAATTAGCTCAAAGTGAACAACAATACGATAGCAGATGCCCGAAGGAGGATTCGAGTTTTGATTAAGTGAGAAACACGAAGTAATGAATTCTCACGACTGACAACTCACTTGTGAGGTCATTATTTGGTTCATCGTCTTCGTTGACGTTCATTTATTTGAAATGAACCATCATGCATCCGCTAAATGTAAATTGTGTGCGCAAGTCCGTGAGCACTGCAGATTTGACGCTCACGACCAAAAGAAAATATAAAAATGGATTTTGAGACAAAATATTTTCCCTAAATGCTTGGTTATTTTAATTTTAGGTATACTGGCTTTAATTTGGAAATCTACGAACTTTTAAACAATAGTTATGCATTCAAAGTACTAAGGGCCCACTGAAGAGGTTTTGTACGCAAAAAAATTGTGATTCAAGGTTTCACCATTACGAAAAAAAATCACGAAATAAAAGGTGAGATGTCAGAATTAATTCGGAAAATTTTGGTACGTCGCACGATGGAACGCAAAATTAATTTAATGAATTCGCTAATTCGTTACTTTGAATGGATTTGGTTGAAGTGCATCGTGACTTGAGCGTACTATTCGATCACTGAGTAAGACCAAGGCGAAGAGCCGAAACGTGAAGATGACACACAATTCCCACCTCGCAAGCAGCCCACTTGGCGCGCGCCTGTGTCCCCTAGGGAGACGCTGTCCCTCCCTCCCACCCCACCAAGGAATGTCCCCCTCCCCCCCAACAATCCTATGCTTTCCGTCGAGTCGCCGTCAGCAGCCCCCCCCCTCGCGGTGAGCGCAGACACGGACACGAGGGTGGACCGCCCGTGGAAATACAGGGGAAGCGACAATCCAAAGAACGACACGCAATCCAGAGGTAGACGACACACTGCACTCATCCCAATCCTTAAAAAAATACCCCGTCAATTTCTCGAGACCGCTTCACATAAAAAATTAGCAGTAGATTAAAATTCAGAACTTAAAGAAAACTCAGATTCACAGCTGGGATAACAGAAAATAAAAATCAATGCACACTCCATGTAATATTCTGTACAACTGTCAAGAAAATTTGCCGAAAAAAATGAGTTGAAAATGATTTGAGTCGTTTCTTAGCTGCCAGTGTGTCCTTTCCGGAGTTAACCTTTCAATTCCACTTCATACCCATGCTATTTTTCCTTCCAAGATATCTTCCTCCGCGATTCACACTTCGAGGGAGCAAAACACGGATGTAAGAGCGCACGAAATAAATTACTACTCCACTGCGCATATCTACTTTTCACGCTTATTTTCTCGTTAATTGAAAATCGACCAATCCCCACGCACATTTTTTCGCTTATGTAGCCAACTTCCACGAAACGCCACCAATGACTTGTGGCTCTAAGAATCACATGCTATGTGATCTCTATGGATATTTTAATGCTAACTTTTTCTTAAAGCGGTCAGTCTTATCTGGTGAACTTTTTCTATAAGCGGCCCATAAGCCGTTCTCATGACTCCC
Source organism: Ischnura elegans (assembly GCF_921293095.1). Taxonomy (NCBI): domain Eukaryota; kingdom Metazoa; phylum Arthropoda; class Insecta; order Odonata; family Coenagrionidae; genus Ischnura; species Ischnura elegans. The sequence goes on from NC_060248.1 coordinate 124,578,765, forward strand.
CGGTATAAATAACGACTGTTAAATGCTTTTAAACTTATGAAAATGAGAAATTTGATTGCATTTACTGCTGACATTTAGAGCCATAGTTACCAATAGGATGATCCCTAAAAAAATAACTATTTACAAAATATAACTTATCATTTAAGGTTTTTTTTTAATGGGAAATGTTAAGTACGGAAGGGGATATAACCTTTTATTAAATTAACAAGGTTTAAAGAGGGGATCATAGTTACATTGGTAACCACAGAATTCCAGAGCTGTAGTATGGTAAGGAATCTAAAAATAATACAAATACATTTCTTAATAATCCTTTGGTGCACAATTAATTTCAATTTTTTATACTAATTATTTTTTTCTTAACTGCAGTTAAAAATTGAGCAATCCTTTTCGGGGGAATACAGCTTATAACAGCACTTCGATAAAATTCAACTATTTTCGTCAAACGTAGCCATTCCAATTAGAAAATGCCACCGTTACATAAAAGAAGGCTATGCCGACCATCGCACAACCTACCAGCTAGGTAAGTCGCTCTGTATTATTCCTACCTTGCACTCTATTTTAAATTTCATTTTACAAGCAGCGATTATATTCTTAACTTAATTTAGTATTCCTCACCTGTCCGTAATTTCCACAGAGTGGTATTTTAACCAATACCTCGTCTTTCTCACTTTTCTTTGAGACGCTTCTCATTATTATTTTGTTCCCATTACCGTATTATATCTGTTCCCATTGCCTTACTTCTAATTTTAACTTCAGCACATAGAACACGGCAAAAGGGCTATACAAAATTTCCTTCTCATTCAGCTCCGACACTACGCTTTGTATCTCTGGGGGCAAAACTTCGCCTGTTTATCCTTTCGAAGCTCCTCCCCAATGCTAGATTCCACTTTCTTTTCTCTCTCTCTCGTAAAGAAGACTTTTTCATCAAGAGGAGTCTCCTCGGGCTATTCTTCGCTCGATTCCCGTAGACGGCATAACTTCCAAAGTAGGTGAAGGATTCCACTAGCTCCCAACCCACCCTCCTCCCCTCCACATTGACGGGGTTGTTAGTGGCCGCCGCTGATACACATGCAAGGCCAGCGAGTGCAAAAACTCATGCAATCCGCGAGCAGAAACATATACGGAGGCCTGCACGCTACTCCTCCACTACACGACCAACATCTACATACTACCCTTGCCGTCGTCTCATTGGGTGTGTGGCGGGGGATGTTAGTACTCAAGCCGTTAACAAATAAAAAGGAAACTTTCAAACGAAGTTTCGCCTACGATTTATGAAAGTCCTCCATTATTCGAGGAAAAAACTAATTCTAATGCTTATCCGTTAGTCAAAATATCTCGTAATATATTGTTTCCGTCGGGCCAGGAAATATGATGGGGTTCTAATATGGTGCTTGCAACAAAGCGATGGACACAATGGATACTATCCACGTCAAACCTGTCCCCGTACTTCCACTTAATTGTAGACCGATTTACATTTCATAACGCACGCTGACTTCAGTTACAGCACTTATTGGCAATATACACTAATAGGAGTATTGTGGTGTACCAACCTTATATTTATGCCGTATTTTTTCTATAAAACGACCCACCATTTAAATCAGTTTTTGTCACAGCGACATGTATATTATAGCAATCGACTCAGGCTTGACTCCGTGGAAGTTCCACATATTCATAATGAAAATAACAAACAATAACTAATCCATACTTCATTTCAAACCAAACAGGGCTTCAACAGAGGCCATTATCTGGTGCCATCATCCAGATGATGCCACGACTGCCTTCAATAACCGGGAGAGAGATAAATCGTGCGGATAAAAACAGAGCTATTCTCATGTTGAAGATAAGAGAATATTGGAGGCATTTTGACAGCAATACCTTATAGCCGTCCTATAAATACTCTTATAAGTTTCGTGACACCGTAATAACAGTGATAAAAATAACTTCCAGGCACTATTCTCCACTGCTTTTCGAGGTATGAAACGTTAAAGCTGTAAATGAGGTAAAATCGCCATAAGTTACTTTAAAATGGGATTAGGGTTGCATAGAATACCAGGAAGTTTAAAGCATTAACTGATTAAGGATTGAATTGTGAATTCTGTATAGCCAAATTTTCCTTTTAAACTTTAAGGATGTCGTCTACGAAGGAATTTTTTTTAATCTCAAAACAAATAGGCATTTTTAAACGCGCAGTCTCTGTCACACCTGTCTCCTACAATACAAACTTTGCACACATCGCTAATCGGTCTCGTAAGTAATTACATAGTGGATGGATGTGAATATGAATCCACTAAGATAAACTGATATTCAGTTGGAGATAATTTCATTCACAACGAACCTCCACAGGAGAAAATGCTACTACGCCTGTGAAAGTTTCGCAATCACATTCACCCCATTCACGCGCGGATCAGTCCAATGACAACACCTCGAGCAGTGAGACGCAGGGCGGGATAAGCTCAACAAAAGCAAGAGAGAGAGATACACAGCCAGATACAAGGAAATATTGGTTGACGAAAATAACCACCAAACGCTCTGAGAATACCACCACGACCACGCGCGTAATGCACCAAAGGGTGACATTGCTATCGCAAATCCCGATTCGAATCTCTAAACTCACGACCGACGCATGACGATGATGCGTTGCCTATGACGTCATTGCATGTTTCCAGCAATGCTTTACTACAACAAAAAATTGTTTTCAAATGCTACGAGTAACAGCGACGATGGATCAGAATATATGGATATATTCTCAGCATCTAATCATTCTACACATTGACTTCCACGCAAAAAAATCGCAGTTTTTCTCATCAGAAGAATTCACAGAAATGATAGGTTTAGAGGAATAAACATAAGATTATGGAATGAAAATAAATGGTTCGAAAAAAATTCTACAAGAGTAAATACTAATATTGTGGTGAATGGGAAAAGAATGAGAGCAAGTTAGACGGTTTAATTATAATTGGGAGAATGTTGACGGAGGATGAGTTGAGTGATAGTGAGCTAAGGACAAGAGTTTATTATTTCTTTAAGTTTTCCACCGATTGAGGTAGGTTTGCATGGAATATATAAGAAGTATACTGGCATTATCCTCTTCCCTCACGGACTTCCCTCATCAATTCAACGGAAAGCCTAACGATTTGGATGGGGTGCGTAGGCGGCAGCAGAGAGATTCTTGAGATGTAAGTGCAGATGGGGAAAAAGCAGGGAGGAGCGAGAGGAATGCGATTGAGACGATGGAACTGGAACGCATTTAAAGATGGAATGGGTATTTATACAGAGTAATCACGGGAGCAGTGGAGGGAGAAGAGTAAGAGTGGATGATAACGAAGAGGGCAGGTATGGGACACAATGGAGACGGAAATGGAGTTTGTAGCATGACAATTAAAGGCAGAACAATCCATGATGATAATCTTACACAAAGGTGACTACATCATCGACTTCGTTCTCATTTCATTCGGGCAAAACAATGATATCCGGTAGATCGACCTATTTACGCATTAAAGAAATTAGGAGCACTAAAAAGACGAGATTTTAATCAAAGGTAAATGAACACGAAAATTCCAATGGGAACAAATAAAATCTTCAATTACCAAACTCTGGTAACCCTCAAGAGTCACCCATTGACAAATGGAACTAATTCATCACCCATTGTCCTTAAAAACTGATTTTAGCCCTTCTTTACAATCGAAGCGCTTCCGTCATTGTGGGAATGATAAAGGTAAAGTGGAAACTAGACGTAGTGATTGCTTTCTCCAAATATTGTGTTAAAAAACGGGAAGAAAAACATCCCCTGCAGCCACCATATTTGCTGCCTCGGCAATTACCCCGTGCGAGTGTGAGGAAACTAACTCGAAGTCACTGACCTGAGCGAAAACCATTGCATCAGAGTGCTGAGTGGACGGACAATCGCAACCGCAGATGCGCAAGTTTTGCGATGCCATTCTTGTTTCTCTACATTTCCGGCCACAAAAAATCACAGCCAAGCCTTGATGAAGCATTAATCGTATAAATGACTCGGATATAATGAGGTCACTTCGGTCACGACCTTAGATAGCACCCGTCCTCAAACAGGGGACGGTCATTAGCGACAATCTTCCTAACACCCCAAGCAACTTCGACGCAAATGCGTCGGGATGCAAAGGGGGATCGCGCACGATTCCAACACGGCCATGCACTTCCCGTGGAATGACCAACGCGAAGAGAGCATGGCGAAGAGCTCGCAATAGCACCCACGTTAACGCACGCAATTATATGATAGGAGAGCATGCTTCTTGAATAAAAGCGAAGACGCCGATCTCCGACAACGAAGAGGAACTTCAAATAAGTGAAAATGCATCCTCGTCGAATTTGCTGACTTTTCGATTAGCGAATCCCTGTATTCATACGGAGTCAGCGCGGTAGAACATTACATAATTAACTAAAATCTCTACTTTTCGTAATATTTATCGCATAGCTTTCGGCAAGGGCAACCCTAGAGGGTTAGGCAATTACTATTGTGGACACGTTTACTCAGGCATAAAATCTGAAAACACTTGTCCCTTGAAGTAATTGTAAAATAGACTTTTTAGTTTAAATAATTGGATAATTCTCACGCATGTAAGATTTCACTTTCTTCGGAGGGGGAATTAGCCACTTTGTGCCCCTTGACTGGGTCGTGAGTAATCACTTCGCCCCTGGTTTTGATCATCACTTCGAAAAAAATGGGGCATTGACAGCAATTCACGAAGTAAAGTAAAGAGCCTAACCGAGAGAGGACAGCCCGAGAACAAATATGGCAAACCAGCAGCATCGCGCCAGTTCCGCCACCTACGAAGAGATTAAAAGGAACCTCGGCAACTGGCCGTGATGATGGAGACGTGGTCGCGCTTCCACCGATGGTGGTACGGTGCCATCTGCGGGGCTCCTTAATCATGAGAGCGGTTAACGCGATGAGGGCCACAATATGGATGGAAGAGAGGAGGTGGCCACCACCTCTTAATGCGCTGGGAATGAAAGGGAAATCTCAAGGGGTTTGATCGCGCAGTCGCCGAAATGAGGGCAATCATGCAATGAAAGGGATATTAGAGGAACCCCTACCCTCTCCCCCCCCCCCAAATGCCCCCAAGTGGCTTCAACAGGCGCGATAGGGGCCCTGAGGTACACGAAGGTCGACAAGAGTGGATGATGAGGGAAGAGAGAGAAACGCATAAGATTCCGGCCGATAAGACGACCTCCAATTTTTCCTGTTTGAAATGAAGATTACGGGCCATGCAAACCGTACCGCTTCTAAATCATTTGATAATTACTTGAATATTACGAGAACGGGAGCTGATCATGCTGCTTTCATTTGGTCAACGCGGCTCCACCCGAAGACCGAGTTGGTCCAATGATCTCCCTAATTTATCGTTTCCGACAGACGTAAAAATATAGTGAGGTTCCAAGAGATTATCCCAGATGTTGTTCAAAGGTATCTATTTTGAATTACAGGAGAAACCTAAGTGATGCGACGATAAATCACGCCAATGCGTGGCTATCATTATCGCTGAAACCAAAAACGTTCATGTCCATAGATATCAAGCCAACCGGTATTCGAGAAAGTCATTAACAACAGCATGTAATGTGGCAGCGTTTATGCCTTAAGTTTTTGTAAACAGAGATCTATATAATTAAAATATACGGTGGAATTGAGTTTTATTTTGTGAAATGCTGCCATAAATCGCAGGGACTTATTTATGGTAAACTAGGTCAAACATATTTTATAATTGAATAAATTATCTTCTACCGTCTGAGAGAAAATATTTTAAATAAATGAAAAAAATTGTGTGAGGATGTCCCCCGCGTGACGGTGAAATTCTAAGTCCCATGCAGGTGTTCGGCGTGCACTAGGCCATTTAAGTCGGGTGACTTCGGAAATATTCGCTAAAAATGCCGATTTAAACATTCGGGTTTGTTTCCTCAAACCGATTTTCTCCTGAGCTCAGGCAAAGGCAGTCGTAGCTTGCGTTCGGAAACGGTCCGCGGAGGGAGGGAGAGAAGTATGGGATTCGAGGGATGATTGTGCGATATCAGAGGGAGTCGCTAACAAAAGCTACAAATGGGAAAACGGTCGGGGGGAAGGAGACACCGGCAAACAATTACAGCGCACCGAAAAATGATCATGGGTAGACATTTTTGCATTGGGTGTTAGGATCTTAAAGTTTATATAAGATCTCCGATGTGACAGCATTACCCAAAATACTCTAGAAAGAGGTGATAAACGATAAAAATTGAGATGGAGATATCACTCCTTATTTGTCTTGGCTTCAACTTTGCAGATAACAAGCCTCTTTTGACACGCTGTAACAAATTAACAACACTAAAGATGTTATCATGGATCACTGAATGCAGCGTGACCGCTCAGAGATTCGCTTCTGTTTCATTCATCAGAAATCGAGAACATAAGACGAAAATGAAAACTTATTGCGTATGCTGTTGCAACGGAAGAGAACAAAAGACACTAACGAATCTTAAGGTCGGAGGAGTTTTCAGATAAATGGATAAAAATCAACTGGTCAGAGACAAAAAAATTATATTTACAGACGAACTTGGAGGAAAAAAACTCAATAGCAAATGATATGAGGAAGACCCGAGATACAACTACACAGGACAGCTCAAACGGAAAGGGTAGTTTCCTTCATCAAAGAAAACGAAAGGCATTGATTGCGATACGTTACCCACCATTAGTGTATTCATAATATACAAATTATTTGGTTTTAGAAATACCGGTTTAGACGAATGGCAATGGTCAATTTTTATCCTCATTTGAAAAAGGCCAGATTGGCGTCCATGCGATGCCACTCCACGTGACGTCACAGGGACCTAGTTTCTATACGAGTAGATAGGAGTTTTACATCGTCTGAGATTACCAATGAGGCATGCATGAGGCACAGAGCTCAGGGAAGCATGTCTTAATAATCACTTATTAAAACTTCCTATGGTCGGAAAGTTTCCTTCGTTTGATAAGGTATTAATAATTCTTATGTGATAGAAGGTGAAATAGAATGGTAGCCGGATGTGACTTGCTATGTTTTTGTTACAGCAAGAATATTTCCTACATGAGGAGGAGAGGGGAAATATAGACAAAGTTAGTCACGAGAATTCATCACAAGAATTGATTCTTGACGTCAATGGAGGGAAGAGAAAAACGAAAGGGAATACGTGTACACACATATCCACCCTGTGATGACGGGCGTGGGCGTTGCGAGCATCACATTCACTCTAGAGCCCCCTCCCCCCTCAAGTTCGGGTAGGGTGGGGGGAGCGGGGGTGGCCACGCATGCGCCTTGAAGACAACTCCAAACGGGGACAACACATTATCATCATCACCCTAAAACATTCCCTCTCACATAGTCACTCACGATACGGTAAAATCGCGATAGCCATTTTTTGCGAATGAATGTGATAATACGTATATTTTATGGTGTATTGGAATGAATACTAGTTGGATTCATAGATATCCGCGAATTTACTGATGATTCTCCATTTTTCGGCTAAGCGGCATCCACATATGCCGAAGACGACGATATCGCCAGCGATTCTCCAAGCGTCTTCAAGAATAAGAATAATTTATTATTTTTCTTTCTTTTTTCCTTTTTTGCTGGAAGTATCATTTTTTTAACTGATAAAATTAAGCCATCACATACCCTCATAGCCATACCTTTAAAATTTAAAAAAGAATTCAGTTGCTGATATTTCATTAAGAGCAACACCAATATAGAAGAAGACTAATAAACCCTCTACACTAGGTAAAATACCTCTTTCGAGGCTACGAACAGAAACAACTTCCTGGAAGTCTGATGCTCGTGATAAGATTGATGGACAGAGGTTTGCATTCGATAAGAAGAGATTAAATATTCGACCATCAGGCAACTAGAGAGCTACAGAGGAGGAGGAGATTCACGTGACACACACGGATGACTGCGCGCCGAGTAACTCGATTATTATCAGCCATTCCGCTTCGATACGGAATTATCTTTTTCGCAGAATTATCCACGTCAACTCGTCGAATCGCTTCGCGCATTTCATTACTTTAAAATGAACTAGTTCAATATCCCACTAAAAACGTAGAATGGAAATAAGCGTGAAACATACGACCTTACGCATGAATTTGCCTCGATAACTGGTATCAACGAAGACGACGGATAGCAATAGAAATTCTGCATCAGTCACAATTATAACACAGGCACATCAGTTAGACTGGACAGCAGTACCGTTATATCATAAGAGAACGGGTTAAGAGGCACAAGAGCTCAGCTCTCTTTAGGCTCTAATTGTTTCGTGAAATTAAAATAGCTGGGTTGGGTGACAATGAACCAAGTGATCCGATTTAACCGCTAATATCGACCATTTATTTCGAATGGATCGTTGCCAACGTTAACTATCGAGTCGACAACCTCACCCTATTCCGACATGCACTACAAATAAGACCGAAGAAGCTTACGTAATTAGTTTCCATTTCACCGAAAAAATGTAAATGGAAACTACGGTAAGACGTATGTTGAGTGTCCAATGACTGAATTTAATTACATAAAAACAATCTATGATTAAAATGTATGCGGACCTATTATTAAGGCTTATGAAGATGTTTACAGGTCTCTCTAAGCAACGAACTATCTCAAAATACCCCTTAGCAAAATTAGTTTTCACTTTTCCTAATCGTGACTCATAAAGATTTATGATAAACAAGCAAATTCCCGCTACCTGTGCTTTACCACGAATGAGTCTTTTACACACCGAGCGACGAATGCATGTGATTAAATTTTGGTGAGAAACATTGGTGGAGAAGAGAAATAAAAGAAAGAATATTAGGCGCGCCACTAGAGCACAGATTTAGCAAAATCATCGCCCACCTGCTTCAGGTGAAAGAAAGCTTTAAGAGTCCCGAAGAGTTAAATATGGTAGAGGAGGATTATTAAAAGATAAGGGGTGACATCCTCTACTTGGGTATGAAATAATTAAATGGGGATTTCGATGTACGTTCCTCCACAGACAGGGGTAGAGGCGGACCCAGGGGGTTTTTGGCATAGGATCCAAGTAGCACAATCGATTCGGAACGCTGATACCCTCAAAGAGAGAAGGGTCAGGGGGAGGGGTGAGCGAGTTCTATGCAAGGGGAGGGTGAAGTGATCCTAACTGGTCCTCCAGCGAGTGTGGGACGGGGGAAATGCCCGAGATATGAAGATGATTATCCAGTAAAGATTGGAAGCAAGAGCTCCTTGCTCCCTCATTGCCTATAGCCGTGGAATTATGGAGAGGAGGATTAGAGCACGCATCACTCGTGTACAACGCCACCTGCTTAAAAATAATGATATAAATTCATGCTTCACGGTATATAATGGAATTGTCAACATCTCTCATAGTATCTCAAACGGGAATTTCACCAGGTATTTAAAAGTCGCACTATTTAATAATAACTATTATTCATCTTCCCCAATGGACAACACAAACGGTAAAATAAATTGGGTACCATACATATTGCAATGGTAAGAAAGCGTCAAATGCGAATTTACCAACGCTAACCTCATAACTACTGTTAAATATCCAAGTGTCATACTGCATGCCAAACTAATGACTTTTATTAATTTTCTGGCATTTACCATTTAGGCACATTTAAGGTCGAAAATAGCGAGGGAATTGGATTTTTTTTAATTTCTGAACGAAAATCTACATAGAATTAAAGATAAATTGAGGGTAGTCCAATTGATGCCACTAACGTATTGCGGATAGCACACTAAACAAGTAATTTCATCGGGTCCCACAATTTTTATAGGAAGGAAATGAGCCATACAGTGAATAATATTAGCCTTTGAGCCCCTCATGATGAAGGTGAATATATTCACAGAAACGTTGGAATAAATCTGAATAAAAGAATTACTCTCTGAACAACACTCCAGCCAGAAAATTAGTAAAAAAAAGTTGTCGATACCATATTATTATTACACAAATTCAATATACTTCGAAATGTTCATATTCGAGTGAGGATGAATGATGCAAGATCTAATCTGGAAATCTTTATGTGATCGAAATAGTATTTTATAAAAAATAATGGTCAAGAGAAGAGACAAAATACGACCGCTCGATCGAGTGAGAGTAATGCGAATAGGGGTGAGGAGGATAATGCTTGGTCAAGGAATCAACAAATCCGAAAAAAAACTCCGGTCTATAGCTTAGGGACTCAACATTTTTCACTACAAGCGTACGAAGGCGCCCTTTAATCACGAACGCAAACACCAACGTAAACAAGAGGAGGAAAACGAGACTACAGAGGAGGTAACACTGTTTAATACCAATACATAGTACTTGATCGTCGGAAAAGGTGAAGTAAGGATCGACGAACAAAGTAACAACAACACGCAGAAAAACGCTGACGTCCGCAGTGCTACTAGAAAAGACGCTCATACTTCAACATCCGCCGACGGAATGCGCCGAACACTTAAAGGATGCAATAGGGGCAATTTTAGAGGTTGCGACCACTTCCACCTTAGCCTTTGTAACAATTGCCCCCTCTCAGCAACCGCTACTAAAGCAGCACTACAAATTACCCGATAAGAATAATTCATGAGCGAAATTATCCACTTTAGCCACCCGGGTCCGGTTTCCACATTCCCCCAACTACGATCGAATACTTAGTATCGAGGAGATAATACGAAGTGCATTGAAGCCGATCGTGAGATGTAACTGAAGTATTCGTGGAACATTGCCAGTAGTTTTCAATGAACTAAAACAGGGGAAAAAGAAAAAAATACGAGCGGGCAATGGGTCCACGCAGGAGGAGTGCACGAAACAGAGTGGCAAAGTCAAACAAAGGAGATGTGCGGCACGTGAGGGGCAGAGCGTGGCCGTGAACGAGGGAAATAAGGGGGGAAGGAACGGATCGCGTAGAGAGAGCAACGCTACGCGAAAAGGGAAGAGAGAGAGAGAGAGCGAGGAAGGAAGGGAGGAGAGTGGAGTGGGCGTGGAGGAACGAGATGTAGGTGACTGAAATAAAGTCCAAAATCGATAACTCGCCTCTCCCTCCCCTCCACCCTCTCCCACCCACGACAAAAGCACACCCCTCCTCCCCCATGACCTCTCTCTCCTCTCACACATCGATCCCATACTCACTCCACCCCTCACCCTCCTTCCCCCCCCCCTTACTCGTCGCCTCCCGTGACCTACACAAAGAGAGGGAAGGAAAAGAAGAGAGAGAGCGAAGGAGCGGCATATTCCCTCGCGCACAGAGGCGCGGGACGGACAGCCAAAACGCTCTCCCAAGCACGTCTACGTCTCGCGGGCGAAAACATATGGTTCATGCAAACTATGCAAATAATTCAATTTCTTTGCCTTTTCCACGATTTCCGGTCAGAATATTTTAATTTTTCCCTGAATTTATTATTGTTTATTATTTTTTTAAATTTAATTGAATTGATATTAGAACTATTTGTTAACAACAATTTAATGTAAAGCTCAATGGCATGGCGCTCGGGAAATACAGTGAATTTTACGGAAAATAAAGCAGGCTATCATGAGACAAAATCGAGCAGTAGCAGAAATCAAGTGAAGGAATGCCAAGTAGTCGACAACTACCCCTTCGCCTCCAAATCGTCCGCACCGCTCCAAAGCTGCAACCCCTCCAGCTCGTTCTATTCCACACTTTTCATCTCCTTGCTACGACTCTTGGAGTTTTCCATACACCACAATCCAATTTCTCTGACATTTGCATGACTTCCAGCCCCAATTTTTGTTTCCCTGACCGGTTCGAACCTTGTTCATTGACTCGAAACGAGTTTCGTGGAAGGCTATTCGGGATTTTTCCACCGCGTTACTAAAGATGTAGCTTCCAATGTTTCGGAAAAAAGAGTATCGGAAACGCTTGACGACTATACCCCCAGCGGAAAATCCGAATTGTCTTTCACGTCGAACAATACGCGAGAAAAAAACCCATATGGAATACTTCAAACCGAATCTATCATCAGCGCAACACTACGGAATCGTATAAAACGGAGGTGCGTCACTAAGTGGTAATCGGACAGGCCATCAATTTCGGGTTTGCAAAGCAAATCTTCGCATGATTCTGCAACTGTATGTGTTCCTTTCATCGATTTTAACGCCATTGTCATGCCCAAGTACGTGTAACAATAGCTTAGATTTGATTATGTAGCCTAAGGACAGTACCAAATCGTTGTCAATCAAAGAGATTACTCCCTCCCTAGAACGTAAATGATTTAAAATAAAATTTACACCCGAAATTTCTCAAACATACATCAACTTTGAACCCATTGATACTGTAAATATGACCAAAAACAGTTATCCTGAGGCGCTTTGGGTTCGAAGGGTAGATGAAAACCAAATTTAATTTTTTGTATTGAGTCCCTTTAATGTGCACTCTAAGCCTACACTTCAACGCGTATCCCCCAGGTCCAATGAGCAGGGTTGTACACGTGAGACGCAGACGAAAGGTGCATGGCGCAGTCAGGTCCAAGAATCTCGGTCATCAACGCCCGTGGAGGACACGGAGGCATGCAAGGGGAGGAAGGGAAGGACGAGTGGAGACAAAACAGAGCCCTTCGCAATTAAGTCGGCCGCAGATTAAAAATGTCCTCCACGTGACGGCTGCGAGAGGCCACAGTAGCACAGAAGAGGTTCGCTCGCAACGAGATATCCGAATGACAGGCCCTTACTAGTGCAAATGCATCGGGAAGAATTAACGGGATGTGAGGGTCACTCGCCCGGCAGATCGCTAAGGTTAACTCAAGATTCTCAGAGAAATTCCTTCGCATTCTTGCTCCGATGGGCCAATACGATGAGCAGATAAGAAAGGGAATCCTTTCTGATAACTCCGCAGTTAGTTCTGATGAGCCGCAATAATAAATCACCAGCAAATACACCGATACATTTCCACGATACGGAAGATATTCTATAATTAAATTGCGCTCATATGCTACTAATGCACTCGAGGACACTCAAAAGAACGCCATAAACGGGGGGGGGTTGGGGGAAATCCAACTCTTGCGAGAAAAGGTCGGAAAAATCAAGGGTAGGAGACATCGTACACGAGGTGCTAAGTAAGACGGGGGGATATGATGGTGGTAGTGAGTGAGCACGGATAGGGAGAAAACGACGAGATGGGAGAGATCGTTAGCTCTCACTGCGAAGAATGGCGAACTCGTGGCGCATGTCGTCGGCGCGGACGAGCGACAGAGATGGAAAATGGGACACGGGTGGACAGTGGCCGCGGCGGACAGAGATCGGACACGAAGGAGGGGGGGGGGGAGGCAGAGCGGAGGACGCGACACAACAAACGAGACTGAACGCCTCCAAAAAGGGAACAGATTGAGTGCCACGGCAGAACAGTAAGCGGCCAGGTAAATGACAGATATGTGCAAGAAGGAATGAAACGGAAGGAGAAGAAAAGGAAGGCGTAAATTACGAAACTGAAAGAGGAGAAGGCAGAAGGTTTGGATGAGGAGCGTAAAAGGGGGAGAGCGTGCACTGGACACACAGGGATGGATGTTGAGGAAGAGAACAGGGTTCATGGACAGAATGAAGATGACAATGCCTTGGGTCAAACTAATAAAACAATCATAGAGGGATGGGGACAACCAAAGTTGATGAGTAATATTAAAATGTTTAATCAAACTAAAATTGCCGTAACAGGACGGCTGTCAGCAGTGAAAAGGAAAACGTTTGAAGTTAAGAACAATAACAATCGACGAATCGATAGATGACGTAAGAAAAATAATATTCGTTGAACATTGAACAGACTATTCCACAAATAATTGAAAACTATGACAAGTGTCGAGGTTAAAAACTGACAGAAAACAAAATCCATTCGAGTAAGATATTGAGTGCAGAGGCGAAGAAGTAAGCTAAAAGGGGAACAAACCCCGAAAGCACAACAACAACCGAATATTTAGAGGAACATCCCCTCTAAGAGTTGCCGATTAGCACCCTTATGATTACAAGTATTCCACTATGGCATTCCATTCTGGGGCAAATGGCTACAAAAAATTACCTAAACAGGAACAGAAGCAATTAAAACCTTTCCTTGCGAGTTATATTGATCCCAAATTCTTATACTCGGGCATACAAGCAACACGGCCACAGGATAACAAGCACCATTAATAATATTAACTCCATATCTTTAAGAAATTTAAATTATAATCTGGAAGGGAAATACCCATACATAGGATCAGCTATTTAGTAAATGCATTCGGGCCCAGTGCCAAAAAGCCGCGAAAGTGGGTCCGCGCAATAGGAGTACGTAATGATCATTCTAGGTCTCCAACGGCCGCCGCAGTGTACTCCTGCCCCCAACTGCTGCTTCTTGCCGCAAAATACAATTCACGAAGAAATCAGCAAAGTGCAGCATTACGCCCCAAATCGGTGCTTCCCGTACTGGAGGGGGTGGGGAGAGAGTCGCACGCCCACATTCGGCCCACGATGATCACGTTGCCCACATTCGGTGCTTTCCATTCATACGATTAACCTACGGGCCCCTAACTCCAGGACACTCTCCTATCTTGAGGGTCGACTTGTGCCTGGCCCAGCAGCGACACGGAGAGACAGAGAGATGGACAGGTGACCTCGGGAGTGCCATCCGCTGAAATGGTTCGACGAGGTTTCAAATGACTACAAATGGCTATTTTCCACCTATAGTACGATAGCACTAATTGTAAGCACGAGGTTCTTAGAAAACTCACCCGGTAAATTGACATCGGGCGCGATTTTACTAACAGGGTTCCCACTAACTAAATTATAAAATTCACGGTCTGTTGATAAACCATTTTAGGAAGAAATATTCTACATCTACATCTACATAATACCCTGCGAGCCACCTCTAGGGTGTTTGGCAGGGGGTGATCAATCACCAGCATGCAGCATGCATTTGGACTCCCACATGCACACCACACCGTCCAAAAAACGTCCCGTATAATAACAAACTATACTACTATATTGATCACATAAAAATCACTGGCCGCACATTAACTAAAAATGTAGCAAACGCGATAAACGCCAGGAATGCAAACGCATCAATGAAAGTGCTCTTACGACGTCACCAATCGTTAGCAAAATTTAGGGCCGGCTAAAGGTTGTGAGTGGGAAAATGGAGGGTGACAGGGAAGTGAAGAGGTCTGATTTCTCGCCAGGGTTAATGATCACTTTGGTTAAAGGTCTTCCGCTCACAGGCTCGAGATCAATGTGTCGTCATTGCACACGGACTAATAATTGCGCTTCGAATGTACGTGTGCAGATATATGCGTGGACAGTGTCCGCGAGTGACTGACCTTGAAACATGATCGACAAATCGATTTTTCTTTTGATCCGTCAATCGCAGATCAATCTACAATCAAGTTTGAGAGGTTTGTAAGGTTTTACGACGAATTTCACGGCCATTTCCAGGTTTTTTTTCACGATAGACGTAATTCACGGCTTACTCACGGTTTTAAGGTTTTCACGGTTGAGTGGGAACCCTGAATAAAGATTAAGTGACGAAAGTAAGCGAATTTAAAAACGGAAGGAACCCATTACGAACTAACCGTGATCCCTGTGGACTAGAAGGTGAGTTCGTGGGGTGGAAATCGTGATTTCCGATGAATAAAATGCTAGCACAGAAAAAATAAGCACTATTAAATATGTGACTTCAATAAGATAACTTAGAACTTTTTTCCCACCAGCGATTATGGCCGGCAAATCAAGGAGTCGCGACGCTTTGATTTGCTGGCCACAATCGTCGTCTTTTGACTGTTTTTAATCCCAAAGACGTCACATGAAAATGCAAATTCTCCACAAAGAATTCCGTTCGACATCGACGGTGAATTATGCACTGCATTTCTAAATTACAGGGATTTAATTTAGTTGCATAATTTTACGGGTTGTAGAACTAATGGGGGAAAGCAGGGCCTGATTTCACGCAATGGGCTAACGAATTCCAATACATTCTGCACGCCAAACCATTACGAAGCCATTTTGAACCCACCGACACGACGGAAAGACTAGAAACACTCTGATACCTTTAATAGATCGGCATGAATTTCCCAGGAAAAATACCCATTCTCGATGGCTAAGGAAGTGTAACCAAGCAAATACTGGAAAAGCAACTTAAGAGCCATTATTCCGTGCACGAAGAATTCCGACGTTTCGTGCTTCAAGGTGGAAAAGCGAGACGGGCACCCAGCAGATCCACTCTAAAAAGGGCAATTCGCCTTACAAAGATTCAAGGGACCACCGCTGAGCAACTGTGCGACAGCGGCGAAAACGGAAATGGGGGGGGGGGGGGGGCTCTTTTGGACTTCTTTCTCAGATATCATATTTCAGTCTCATATTCCACGGGGATGAGGAAATCCTTTTTAAAAAATCAGGCATAGGGTCGAAAATTGTCAATAACGAATAGAAAAATAAATGTATAAAATATGATAAACTATATCAACTGAAAAATGCAATCGTGGGAGTCGTTAAATGTACATTTTCATCGGCATGTAGAGTTCTTAACTTTAGAGAGAATTACACGCACTCAAGTTAGTAGCCTAATCTCAAATTTTCCATCGCTTGCATCGGAAAGCTTAAACTGGTCCCATGACGCTTGCTTCGTCATTGGTGCTCTTGCCAAGTCACACCCACTGAAGAGGTGGTTCTACTTCCTCACCGTATCAGCGCGGCTCACCACGATGTTAACATCGTGCATCAGAATCCTGTCCTGATCGCTCATCGGAAGCACTAATGCAATAACGACATTCATATAGAAAAATACCACGTGCAGGGGTTGGAATACAGCACAATACTTCCAAATTCGCAACTTATTCACGTCCGGACAACCGGCCTAGAGAGGTGAAACATCTTAACGTGGACTGTTACCGCTCTGAGCGCCGGACGGTGGCCCTCGGATAGGACCTGCGCCAATGATTGCCCTAAGCCCCCCCTTACCCAACTAGGGACGAGGGAGCATCCCTTCGGAAACCCTCGCAGATTTGTTTAGTCATTCGCAAACACTAACGTCCCTAACATCTCTAGTATGCTCGGGTAGTGCATGAAGGATGCGCATTTTTTTATACATAATGCTGTGGAGAGAGGAAATCGCAGCAGCATCGCCTCATGAGGCGAGGAGGTAGCGTGGCGGGGTCCGACGGATGTAAGGAAGCCCAGCAAGCACACTCGAGGACACAGCCGCCCCATGAGGCCCGACACGCAAGGCGCAAAGGCGTGCGGTGGACACGAGACCAGATCAAAAACTAGGGCCCCCTCATCACTCACCCCCACAACTACACTCAGTCAGTGATTCAACCCACAGATCGGTTTGGATATTTAAAGCTATGGGCCCATCCCAGATTAACACGAAGTTCACACCATTAGTGTTGAGTGTTCCTTCCCTTGGGCCACCCCGCACTTGGGAGAAAAAAATGACAGGGGTGCGCGAGTACTTATAATAGAATATAAATGAAATTTATAATTCCGGGACAAGAGTTTCCCTTACGTACATACATGATTGAAAAAAATATATAAGAGTCAAAAATATTAGATACACTATGATGGTGTACATGAAACATCGATATCACAGAATGCGACTTAATATTGAACAAAATATAACAAAAAAATATTGATCAGGAAGGAAAACATATGAGAGAAAACTTTAGAGAAACTTTAAACATAGAAAACTTTCAGAATTCCTCTGGAGAAACATATTTAATGCGATCAACCATGATGAAAGAATACAAGGAAAAAGTGATTTCCATTATGGAAATCTAAACCCGCTCCGGAAACGAAAAGTAGAAGAAGATAAATCGGGAGTGACTGTCGGTCACTAAAACCACGATACAGATTACATATATTTTTCGTGTACGAAAACTATATGAGAGCGTCTGAATCGTTGGATATCAGCCGAATCGTTGGATATCAGCCATATCGTCGTTCTTCCACACTATCTCCCTGGAATTTCCAAATCATAATTTGGATTTCAATATTTTCAGCAATACTTCTGCTGAAATTTTACGTAAAATCTATTGCATTCAATTCATTGTGGAGTAGAGGTGGGCGCAGCCGACAGCGAATCCATGCCGCAGCCCAGACAACGTACTTAACCCAGAATATACTAGGTACTACAATATACACCAATATTTAATGTTTGTCTTACGATTCTTAATTTCGACGCTCAATTATTAAACTAGTGACTAAATTCACCCTAAAAATGCGTCCGGATTCCACCGCCCCCGTGACTTTTATGCAGTCCGCGACTATGCCATGTTCCGAGCCGAAAGTGCGAGGGACCCAAGAAACAATTATTCTCTCAATCAATATCAATAAGAAAATACAATGTCAGGAAATATAATCCTATATATTATGAACCCGATGCGAACTTAAAATTAAGACACCCGACTCAATAAACAAAAAGACATCATAATAAGGATCATATACAAGCGACCCGATGCGGTGCAAAACGTGTGGAAGTTCACGGAGCAAACCAAACACTCAAAATGAAAGAAGAATGGACAGAGGCAAGTGGGACTGATGAAACTAGGGCATTCGCTGCTCGGGGGTTTTCGGTAGTGACGCGGCCGATAACGTTATAGGGATTCGATGCCAAAGCAAAGCACAAAGCAAACGTAATATGATATGCTCCCTCCAGCAAACTTTCCTCACTACTGCTTGCCTAAACTAGGAGAGGGTACGCTTGAAAAATAAGGAAAAGAGTCAACAAAAGGGAAAAAATATCAAAGCATAAAGTGAATAATGCAAAATCTACGTATTATAACGTTGCCGGTCACTATTTTTATTAAAAGGCGTACTAAAAAGATAGAGTCCGTGAAGATTAAGCGAACATATCAGAACCCTCCTTTGGTAACCCGCTGGCGGGTTAGAGCCCCTTAACACGGTAACCGAGTAGACGAGTAAAAAAGTGGTTTCAGACTTGACTCGGAAGGAATTTGAGACGATAGTAGAAAACACTGGACATTTTCCACAATTCAATCACATGATTTATGTTCTAATAAACACTTCGCTCAGAATCATAATTCTACAGTGAAATTCTTCTTGCGGAAAATCGGCAGATGGAACCACAAGGCGATATTTGGAAATAATAATAAAACTTAACAAGTCTCGAAGGAAGTTTTTCCGTTATACCGTTATAGGTCTCAACTGTTTTCTATAAAATTCATTATAACGATAAATCACCAAAATCGACTTTATAAATAGAATCAGGGTGCGGTGGTATGATGGGAGTCGGCTCGGACGACTGTGGCCTCCATCCTCCACACCGACTCTAGAGAAGGGAGTGAATCCCCTGGATAACATCTACATCAATGAAATAAAAACTGCATAAAGCAGAATATTACGAAAAAAAATATTTCTAAACATTAGGTTCTTTTTCTACGTCAGAATTCCTCTAGGTAACTTATCACAGTGAGGATTTTACCGCCGATCAATCAAAATTCCATGACTTATTTACCTTCTTTCCTTAGAATAAGAAAAAGGGACTTTAAACAAAGTCTCATCGTGCGCACTCAATATAAAAAATAAAAAGACGGCAAACATAAACCTCACTCGCTTAATCAATACTGATATTCAATGGGCTCGTTCACTAAGTTTATTGTCGAATTTTATCGACAAAAAAAGTGAATCAATTGTCCAACATTCTTCCGTTTTCGATACGTCGCGATGCGTCGCCTGGTTCTTCGCGAGGAAAAATCGACGACACAGAGCAGATAATTTTATGATGAGGGCTCACGCGGTTCGTTGTTTACACTGTCGTTTGCGATGCCGTCCCCCATTGCCTTGTATATTCTCCCTGAAATGGTTGATAAACATGAACTCTATGACATGACGTCACCAACTCACAGAAAGTGGGAGGTAGGTAATTGTCGCGTTCTTATATTTTTAAGTTTCGAGACAAAATCTGGACGGGGAAAAATTTTACTTTCATCGTTAACTGACCTTCTCCCTCCATCCAGAGACCTCTTCCGTTGAGTAGATATTTCAGATGCAAACTAATGATCTCACTGTGACTAAGATATTGGAGTAAGTAGAGGGGATGCATATTTCGAGGGGAAGGACCACTTCCGCCACAACCACGCCCCGGCAGCGGTCGAGTTCGATGGAGAAAATGAGGAAAAAAGCACGGCGAGAGATGACGACGCAATGAAGTGCTTCACTTCCCTGAATTCGTCGGAGATTTCGTCACGCTTCGTCAATATGGCTCTTCGTTACTACTCCATCATGAGTTCGGAGATGCGTCGTCCGATCGCTTACGAGAGGAAACCCTCGACGAAACCAGATCTGGACACGCGGATTTCAGAGTAAATAAGAAAATGATTTCTCCCGGGTCATTAGGCACGCTTTACCCTGACAATCCAAGGGCAAAAATGATTAAAATGGACTCCATGGCCAATTCTACCCTACGAACAAATTATACCATTAATTAAATTTTCTAAATTATCATATCGGTAACCTATTCATTTTCAAAAGAAGAATTTTGCGAATTTTCATCCCTCGTCTGCCCCTACCCCTCATTAAGAGACTTATTTTAATTTTATCCATTAATTATTTAATCCATTGACCCTTTAAAATATAAACAAGCATACCATGTGCCGTAATTGGCTGACGACCATGAATAACCATACAGTGTAATAACATATAATTAATACGATTTGGTAGTATGCACTAGGAATAAACTGACCAAACGATACTAGTTTAACTTTAACTTAGATAAAATATGGTGTGGAAGTCAAAGAAACCTAGTCATTAGATATTCAAAATTGTAATCATGGCAATCAGATTCCTGAATACATCTACTTCCTCACCAAGAAGACAATTACAAAAAAAAAGAAAATAATATGCCCGTTTTTCTTGAACCGATTAAATTAAAATGCGCAATACATTACATAATTAATAATAGAAAATTATAGCGTGATAATTTTTTTCCAATATGATGTTTATTGCTGAAAAATTTCTCTAAGTGGTATCAAGAGAGAGAACCATTTCATTTTTCGTGTAATAAAAGCAAGAAATAAAAACGAACAGAGTGAAAAATTCTATATCGGCAGTGGCCAACGCGGGAAAACACGGCCTGCCTGGAGAACAGGGAAACGATCAATCAAGAAATCAATATTCACGAATGCTTTTTTATCTCCAAAGCCCGGATTACGGCTCCTCGAGGACAGAGCGATGGCAAATACTCTTAAAGTGAAATATCGCGATCCCTTTAAAAAATTGGACTGCCAAGCGGCACTATAGTAAGCAAAATTCAAATCGAGAAAACACCGATGCGCCACACCTAGGCTCGACATTAGAAGTGCGGCGTTCGCAATTGGAAATTAATAGGGATGATGCTTTTCAGTGAGCCGAGGAGTCGCTCACTGGCGCCCGCGAGAGAGAGAGAGGAGAAATGATCGATGAGCCACGAGCGAGATGTGGCGGTGCTCGAGGAGGCGCTCAAATGGCGGCGGAGTGCAATATGCAAATGCACAACTGCAAACAGGCAGCCCCGATTCGCCCAATACGTCAAAGACGATAGGTGGAAGTGTGCAACTCATCAGCACACACACAACGCCCCATCGTGAGTGACAATGAATTTGATGCCGCTGGAACCATCTCTCATTACATCTATTCGCCCACAATACAGCGCCCTCAACCCACCAAAAAATAGTCACAGTCCACAATTGCTCCATTATCACTTCAAGGTACTTTAAAAAGAAATAATTATAAATTGCAATTATAAACCACGGCAGCGGAGTTCATACAAAAATTCCATATTCAATCACCCTGAATCATCCATTCAGACTATTTAAAATTTATCGATGGCAAAGAATTCTTACGTAGGCATTTAATGAACAAATCCATCTAGGTCGAGTGAGTGAGGGTCCATACCGAAAGTACAACAAGACGCCCATTCTGCCACTAAATGAAGCAACGCCCACGATATTCATCTTTCTGCTGCGCCTCTGCCCTGACCATCGCCTGATTCCCCCGGCGTTCCCCGTTACTTCCAGTCCCGAGTTTTACCACCCTGGCCGGAATAAACCTTGGATATAAGGGCAATACTTATCAAATCGAAACTAGAAGCACGAACGTGGTGGAGGGGCATAATATCCGCAATGATAACACTTCGTGAAGTGAACTATATTTATGTGCAAAATATCAATCAGGTTATCTCCCAATACGTTTATCCGTGAAGTTACGGTCACGCAGATTTAAAAAAAAACTTTATTTTTACTTGTCTAATTCTCACGCAATAAAACTCATCAATAAAAAAGTGTATGATCTCTCTTGCAATCCATAATAATAATACGTCGGGCGAGATTGGGACTAGAAAGTCCCATCTTCCATCTAACCCCTCGTCAAACATAAAATAAACGCAGTTAAATACATAATGATGTTGCTCATGAAATTAGATGCAGAGAAATCACATAAAGAGAAATAGAAGTTCCATTTTCAATCAACAAATAAAATTATAAGTTAACTAAGTTACCACTGACCAAGTGTAAAAAGATGTTGGTGAACGTGGGAAAAACCTAAGGATATTGACTATCGTCCTTATTGGAAAGAAACCCACCGTAGGAAAATGCCCACACAAGAAGGGGGCGTGAAAACCTGCGAATACCTACTGAGAGAGCTAATGTAAACCTGGGTATCTACTGGGTAATTATGATGTTCAGCAAAATCAGACAAGTCAAGGAGAGTTGTACTGAAATACTTATCAGCGGGGAAATGAGGAGTGAAAAAGGAGGGGGTGGATGATATGTCACCATAGTCGTCCCACGAAAGGCCAACAGATCGACAGCGAAAGTAGTGAGTCGCACGCACGCACGCAGGACAGGACAATGGACGCATGGGACCTTGCACCCCCTCCGGACGTCATCGACTAAATTGCTAATTAAGTGTATCTCTGAAGAAAGAAAACAAGTGTCCCACCATCACCTCCAAACCACGAGGCATCCCTCGACCAATCCAGCGTAACAAAAAAAATTAAAAAGAAAGGAGACAAAATTTATTAAAAAAATAGAATTAATTTTGTTCTCCAAGACAGATACCGCTAACAGTAATGTGTATTTACGGTAAGTGGGTACAAAAAACCGAAATTACTTCATAGCAAGTTTGAATTATGACATAAGCTTACCTATGCATAAAAATGGAATTAATATCTTCAGGTTTGCACTTTATTTCCAAATATCCTCTGATGAACTATATTTAGAGAGCAAAATATGTATCCTTATATGTTTAACTGTGATGTTACAAATGGAGAATGGATATTTTAAAAATATTTTTATTTTTAAAAATATTTTAAATTAATATCTTCAGGTTTGCACTTTATTTCCAAATATCCTTTAATGAACTATATTTCGAGTGCAAAATATGTATCCCTATATGTTTAACTGTGATGTTACAAATTGAGAATGGATATTTAAAAAATATTTTTACCCAACTATTTTTGAAGCAACCATAGAGGTCATTAACAATTAAAGCGTATGACTTCTGTTGCAATCGGTTACTATGTTTTCTCCGCAAAATCAAAAATCAAATCAGAAGGCTAAGCTGTGACAGAATTTATATGAGCAGCTCGATTACAAGATGAACGAGCAGCAGATACAGAGACACGCAATCACTATCTTAAATTCAGAATCGGCCGCCCACGACTCCTTCCGAACACACTTCAATTTCATTTCCTGACAGATGATTAACATTAGCATTTCCATTTGTTCTGAATAAGCCCGTTGAAGCATCCGCAGCACATGCGACGGCTGTACGTGCCTCCTATGGCTGCCCTCGCAATTTCATCGGCGAACGGACTAAGAGGATTTCTCGGAAGAAAGGAGTTTACTTTTCCATAGCAGGGAGGAGGAGGCACAGTGAAGCAGGACGACGACTGACGAAAAGGTCGACGCGACGAATGAAAACGCAAGCACGCATCATGTGCCTTCAGGAGAAGAGGCGCAGAAACCGGGAAGCGCAAAAACGTCTGCCTAAAAGCCCGCTTTAAAAGGCGCATGGACTTGCGCAGCATGACGCACGTGTTAGAGCGCATTTCAAATTGCGTCGTGTGAAGCGGTGAAATGCAGGAATGCATCCAAGAATGCATTAAGGCGAGATGGCAAAATGGGCCGTTCTCATTTCGTTCAAGCATTTGCGTAATTCCACCCTGCATCGGAAAAATTACAGTTCGAAATTGTGCAATAACATTCCCTGTGTGAAACATCCTTCAGACGACTAACTAAAGAGAGGAATGATATACTCAGCCATCGTCAACAGAAATCTTCGCATAAACCATATTTGCCCGGCGTACGACGCTCAAACGTTACAAAACGACTAAGACTCTTATTCACATTAAGCCAAGTGGAATGAATGAGTCAGAACAAAATAGATTACCAAAGACTTGATAATCAGAGGATGCGTGAATACAAACCGGAGGCAAGGGTCGCAGAGCATACGTGCTTGGCTGCTCTCATTGCCATCATTTTAAACGCATTGACACGGAGAGAGGAAGGAATAGGGTGGTTTCCTATTATTTTTTTATTGCCTAAATCGAAAGATTATTACTCCTGGAGTACGTATTTCACGCTTTTAGATTTTTAAATGACGATATCTATTTTTCGTGATTAAATGAAAAGTAAAAATTTTCTAGCGCGCGAAAACGCGACGCGTAAGTATGAATGCCGGGAAATCTCTCCGTGTGACGTATTTCTGGTTCCCGCTGCCGCTCTGTGAGGTGACCTTAAGGCGAGTTGAGCGCTGATACGACGCAGGCTGCTAGCGGGTAGCTGAGTACCCTGCTGGCTGGTAGCGCTTGGCTTAAATAAGGATTATTAATACCTTATCAAATGAAGAAAACTTTCCGACCTTAGCCAGTTTTAATAAGTGATTATTAAGACACGTTTCCCTGAGCTCTGCGCCTCATGCATGCATTGGTAACCTCAGACGGCGTATAACTCCTATCTTCTCGTATAGAAACTAGGTCCCTGTGACGTCACGTGGAGTGGCATCGCATGGGCGCCAATCTGGCCCTTTTCAAATGAGGATAAAAATGGACCATTGCCATTCGTCTAAACCGGTATTTCTAAAACTAAATAATTTGTATATTATGAATACAGTAATGGTGGGTAACGAATCGCAATCAATGACTTTCGTTTTCTTTGATGAAGGAAACTACCCTATTGCTTCGAAAATGGACGGCGATACATTCATCAGAAAGATTTAAACCTATTGATGAGAAAATTATCTTTACAAATCCCACTAAATACCGTAGGGTGTGTTTTTTTTTACTTCGTGGCGCACTGAAAATGAAATAAACGCATTAGACTTTTAAATTGAGGCACCAGAAAAACAAGAAATAGCTATGGAACCGCCACTTCCGCACGCCAATTCCCCAGCAGCAACACACAATCATTATTTGCGTGGTATAGAGAATAAACTCCGTAAATACAGCATCATATCACCCATATATACAAGAATATAGAAAAATACCAATACAGTTAAATACAAGTTTCTTGTCATTGTTCTGCTGTTGAACACCGTAGCCCTTCACACAGTGCACGAGGCAAACTTCTATTTTATAGCTTTTTCGCAATTTGGTAAGGAGCCCAAAGCCTAATAAAGGACAGGGAAGGAGTGTGACAACGTAGATTTCCGCGGTGTTCAGGTTCCAATTTCTCCATATTTCCGGTGCAACCGCGTCGGTTTGTTGGTGATGACAACAGTTTCGCTGGCACTGTTGCCAGCGTCTTCAGGTCGAAGATGATGCCGGTCCACGGTCAGTCCCGCCAGTTGTGGCTGCCGCTCTCCTATTGGTCCGCCTAATGAGCCTCCTCCAATGGGCATCCAGATGGTAGCCGTCGTCTCTGTTAAAATTGTCCGTCCGGGCTATCTCAATGGATTCGCGGATGAGTCTGGGAAAATATCTGCCTTCTTTCACTATTATCTTGGCGTCGTCAAACTTAATGTCATGTCCCGGGGTCCAGGCGTGCTCCGATATGGCAGACAGCTGGAATTGCCTGTTTTTCGTTGCCCTTCGGTGCTCTTGCATCCGTATCTTGAGTGAACGGCAAGTCTCACCGATGTATGCTTTTCCACATGAGCAAGGGACCTTGTAAACACCTTCATGAAGGTCGTGCTGTAGTCTGTCTTTGGCTGTGGGCAGCAAGTCACCAATTTTTGTCGTACAGTTAAACCTGGTGGTGATGCCGTGCTTTTTCAGGGCCCTGGCAATCCTTTCGGTGGTCCCTGCGACGTAGGGAATGACGGCCCAAGCTCTTTCGTCTTCCGTTTTTTCACTTGAAAGTGGTTTTCTTTTAATGGTCCTTTTCAGGGCCGAATCCGGGTAGCCATTCTTTTTCAATGCTGCAATTAGATGTTTCTCTTCTTCTGCCAGCGACTCAGCATCCGAAACGCGGTGGGCCCGGTGAAAAAGTGTATTTATCAAGGATGCCTTTTGCACAGGATGGTGGTGCGAGGCATAGTCTAGATACCGGTCCGTATGCGTGGCTTTCCGATATACAGAGTGCCCGAGGTGACCGTCACTCCTTTTCTTTACCAATACGTCCAAAAAAGGTAGCTGGCCGTCTTTCTCTAACTCCATGGTGAATTGTATATCCTTGTGTTGGGAATTCAGGTGCAGTAGGAATTCCTGTAGATTTTCCTTGCCGTGGGGCCAGATGATAAAGGTATCATCCACATATCGAATCCAAAGGGATGGTTTGTGCTTCGCAGAGGCCAGTGCCTTTCTCTCAAATTGCTCCATATACAGGTTCGCTATCACTGGTGACAAAGGCGAACCCATTGCTGCGCCTTTTATCTGCTCGTAGTAATTATTGTTCCACAGAAAATACGAATTCTCAAGACAATATTGCACTAATGACGGGAAATCTTTAGGCAATCCAACTCTTGTGAGTTCTTTGATAATATCTACTGAGTCTTTAACAGGGACACGGGTGAACAGCGAAACGACGTCAAAACTGACTAAGAGGTCGTTCTTCGTAATGGTGGTGCTATTTAGGATTTCAATGAAATGGACAGAATTCTTCACAAGGGACTCAGTCTTTCCCACAAACTGTTGCAATGATTGAGAGAGATACTTTGATAAGAGGTAAGTGGGGGCACCGATTTGACTCACTATAGGTCGCAGTGGAACTCCTTCCTTGTGGATCTTCGGTAAACCATATAATCTTGGTGGTTTTGCGGCACGTGGTATGAGGTTCCGCTGCGTCTCCTGAGGGATGGATGACCTCTTGATGAGTTCCTTCACTTGTCGCTCTATCCTGGTGGTAGGGTTCGATTTCAGCTGCTGATATGCAGGATCGTCCAGAAGTTGGGAGAGTTTTTCGTTGTAGTCCTTTCTGGTCATGAGAACGGTTGCGTTGCCTTAATCCGCTCTCAGTATGATGAGACTCTCATCGCTCTTGAGTTTTGACAGAGCTTCCCTCTCTGCAGCGGATAAGTTTTGCTTAGGTGGTCTAGCAGTGCGGAGAATGTGAGAGACATCCTCTCTTATTTCAGCGGCGTCATCTTTTGGGAGCTTCCTAATGGCAGATTCAACCTCCGTGATGATCCTCTCCATAGGTAAATTCCTGGGAGCTATGGCGAAGTTATGTCCTTTAGATAGCACTGAGGTGGTAGCGTCGTCTAGTACTCTCTCGGTCAGGTTAACCACAGATCTATCCCGAAGATGTTGATCGGAAGGGTGTTGCCTGTTGTGCAACTTGTCGAACTTCTTTATCTGCGTCTTTCGGGCAGTTATTTCCACGTTTTGAGATGTGAAATAAGTTATCTTCTCAATCTTGTCAATAAGTTATCTTCTCAACCGATTGGGACAAGATGAACTTAAGGAAAATCCCCAAACATTCCCCCTCCACACATTAATTGCAGTAGGCAAGGATTTATAACGCCATTCAGTCCAAAGCTAATAAATGGCGAAGGAAATGAAAAAAGTAATTACGTACGCAGCACCGCAAACTCTTACGTTGTTTTAGGCTACACTTAAAATATACAAGGCAATTATTTATTTTTTAATCACTTTTGGCACGAAACAAGTAGCTATGGTAAGTTAAGTAGGTATGTGTTGGAGGCGACCGCCATCTTAAATCATTCGCTCAAGATTAAATGAAAAGGGGCGGGAAACCCAGTTAACCTGGTATTTACGAAAGGTAACAAGAGGAAAACGGCTTAACGTTCCATACGACGCACAGAGTACTGACATCATACTAAGACCAAGGCGTTAGATCACCGATTGACAGATTTCTTAACGGCCAAAATAAGACATCAGATGCAGGTGGGATAGTGTGGGGTGAGGTAGCGGAGGGACACCTTACGAAACAAAGATGGCACCTTTTGTTTGCATCACGTGACCGAGTCAACATCGATAAGATTTCATTCATTTATTTGGAATACAAGATGATTTCCACAATATTTTATTGATACATTCATTAAATATCAAAGTAAATCAACTTTACATACTAATGCCACCTTTACACGATTGCTTTTATTTACATCAACTGCAGGCCTTTCGAATGGGATACCTATTCACTTTCGCGATTATAGAACGTAACATTTCCTCTAACTACTATGATTGATCATTTATGAAAATTCATATCCATTGGTTTAGCATTGGAACACAGATTTCCCTATTTTCATTGTCGTAGAGTTTCGATGTAAGTCGTATAGTTGCAACCGAAGTTCGTCATAAAAAATAAGTGACATTATATATAGGGGCATCTGCTACGTCAAGGTTTGCTCCGTTGGAGAGCGGAACTGGCAGAGGGGTACGGTCGCCCTCCACCGCCCTCACCAGAGGGCGGAAATGGCGGCGGGGCGGAACGTGCGCGCCGAATGGAAGGAAGAATAGGGGCTGCGAAAAACACTCCACAATACACACCAACCACGAAATGCCAACGGGTGCACACAACCTAATAAGTGTTCAACATGGAGACTACGGGACAGCGTATGAAGCTGAGGTGATTCGATTCTTTGGGGAAGGAATTCAAAGTTCAAGAACAAACATTTAACGTTCACAGAAAAATAACGCTAACCACCACAACCGAAAGCAATAATTGCAAGGCACCCGAGAATATCACACCGCAATTACCTCACTCTCTTGGTGGTATAATAAATTTCGAAACTACGGCACCAGAATCATATTTCGTCGGTTCGTGAGAATCCGCCACAGCTTCACTCGCCCAGGGACGTCATTCTGTAACTCGGGCGATATCAAAGAATTCTGCAGTTTCTCGTGACCGATGTGTTCATATTATTGCGAGCATTAGGCTCCAAGTGTCTTATGACTCAACATAATGAAGCTCAGAACACCACGCAATCTGGAAGTTTTGAAGAATCTGGAATATAAATTTATCACTAGGCAAACGATTTAATTAGTGAAAATACTTCTTCCTTACACAGTGGTCGCTGCAATAGTCAACGAATGAGCACGAGACATAAGCGCCTCCTTACCCCAGACTGCGTTCTGATACGGTTTATGACAAGTTAGCGTAACTGCCCTCATTTCTGGTGGGAAATAAAGATAAGGACGTAATAATGGAAGCAGAGTAACTAATGTCTAGTGATACAAAGGGGACACACAGCTCCCGAGAAGGATTTGGCAAGTTTCTGGATAAAGCTACACTGCCATCTGCTCTACGTTGACCCGACGGACACAAAGTTTAGACAAATTTTAAGTGACGTATCCACATGAAAAGTGATCAATTGCCATAAAATGAACTGGAAATCGAAAACATTAATAGTATATATAACGAAGAGAAAAAGGTATTCTTATTTTAACCGAAAACTTTTCGCAATAATGTCAATTCTTAAATCCTGATTTAGGATATGCAATTACATTACGTAGCTCTAACATTGCATCGAATTTCACATTTATTAAAAGAGAAGTTGTTGAAAATTAACGTTCGAATCGCATCTATCGTTCACCAAGCGCCAAAATCGCACCGTTTTAGTGAAGAATCTGATTAATACACTTGGAATAGCATGATTAATTGCTTATGGAATAAAGGAAAGTTTAACTAAATTGCCTCACTTCTCTTCTTTGCAATTAACCTTTTTCTTGCAATGATGCAAAACTTGCAACTCAATATTTTGTCAACTATTGATAACGGCAGTAGTGAGAGTTGGATACAAGATTGTCACGGCGGCAATGAACATAACATGCCTGAGACAATGCATTCATGGCCTAAAATAAATACAAAAAAACATGAGAGAGTAGTCGGCCGCTCCCCTTGAGAGCGTGATCGAGAGAAGGCACGACTGAGCGACCCTTTCGTGACTCGTGAACCCAAATGGGTCACTACCCCTCGAGAGAAAGGTCACTGTCGGCAGAGGTGGTTCACGCCCCAGAAGGCTGCAGACCACGTCGCACACGGAAAGTCACGCCTCGTGAAATATCAAGGCGTCACGGACCTCGAGAAATGCTCATCCTCAAGCTGCCCTGGGGCCGCGAAAAGGAGGCGACAAATGAGGGCTCTCCTCAAGAGCAGGAGTTCACGGACACACCACCTGAAAATCTTCCTGTGAAGCTTGTACGGGTACAATCTTCCCGACTACGTTCAGAGTAGAAGTACTCACGAGGAATGCCACAGCCTGACAGCGGCAACGTCGAAGTCGGAAGTGTCCCAGAAAAATCTAAGTGTATTGACGAGATGTATTTCCCGCAATCATGATGTTTATAGAAGAGTACGAACCAGTTTCACAATAAAAGCTGTTCATAAGTATGTTTTTACTAAATAATCCTATTTCTACGTAATATAATGTTTATGGTTTTCTGCCTTCCTTTCTCTTAGTCACCCAAGCAAAAGTCTAAAATATAACAAACACTATCCTCTCCCACAAAAGTAATTCGTCCAGAAGTGATACTGTTCTCTCATAATGAGTCGATAGCAAAAGATTCGATTAACAACCATCGAAAGATACACAGTTTAAGGATTAAGAGAATCAATAAAAATGAATACTTTCTTCTCTTTAATAACTAAAATATTCCTGATTTAATCGGTGGAAATGCTAAGCCAATTGTATGTTCAGAGAGCAACAACTGTGGGAATGTGACCAGCTTGGCAGCAAAGGGCCAGAACGCAATTACCCGGATAGCCTAATTATCCCGTAGAATGAAGGCATGGAAATACAAAAGAGTAACTTCCCTACTCCAAAGAACTACACATAGGAGTCATCGCCGAGTCCTTACAATATAGTCCTTGATAATCAACGAACAATTGACACGTATCTGCATAAGTTTGCAATTAAAATATTGAAGTTCTGGTAATACCCATACTCTAATTCCGTAAGATTTAAAGCAAATGAGATAGTACCACACATTTATAATTGAAATACTTGGATAATCCCAAAATATCAATTGCATAACCGAGGTTGAAGATGCCACGAAAAGACTCACATCCGCAAAAGAACGCACCGTGGAGTTATTCCTACGGTGTGAAATGCCCAGGAAAAAAAGTTAACAGAGTCGTACTATCAAGTCTGTTTCAATGAAAAAATTATTTTGAGGATCCGAAGCAAACTGTTAGGGACCAACACAGAAATGAAGAGCTCTCCGGGGTAATGGGTGACGTCACGGGAGAGGGCGGGTGGGATGGGGGAGAAAGGGGGGAGAGCGGCCAAGAGCGATAGCAATTAAGAAATGAGAGGCACGCGAACACGGTAGGAAATTCAATAACGACCCGCCCAACAGCAACAACAAGACGCCGCCGTCAGATGCCTTCTGACGCAAACGAAAACACGACCGGCGGAAGAAATACAATCCACGAAGGCAGACTCACTTCACGACATTAAATGAAAGATCTTTTCCCAGGTTGCATTTCAATCCAAATTTTAATCACGATCGTTAGTCTAAAACATGTTTACTTTAAAACTTACTCCACGATGCTTTTCAATGCTTTCACAGCACACTTGAAAATTGGAGGAAAGCGGAGAAAAACGATATGGGAGTGTAGCGAATAAAGTTCTTCGGAGAATCATGCACAATCCATTTCATTTATGAACGATCTAAATGAGTTTTGCGAGAAAAGCCTTAAAGAGTGGGAAAAATGTATTAATAAGTGTGAACTTGAACACGGGCGCCGTTAGCGAGTGCGATCGGATGAGAGGAGGGACTAAATGACAGGAAACTAAATCTCTGTTGGGGCAGTGCTCGCACGATTTCAAATAATTCAACAGAATCTCCGAAACAAATTACTTCACACCTCATTCTTTCCCGAGAAATTCTGTGGTTCGCATGTTTCTGTTTGAATTCAATGGCTGCACTAGGATGAAGGTTAAGTCGAACGTAAGTTCCGAATTTATGGATAAAATTACCGCATGTCAGGCTCGAAAGAATTCTAAGACATTCAGGAATTTCTGGTTGGCATGGACCAAGACTAGATCGTCCAATTTCACATCAGGGTCCCACGCCAATATTATCCCCAATTTTGAATCAAGATGGTTGTATATGGTCTATATCCCACGGTCTTCAAAGCAACCGAGCGATCTTAAAAAAGAGATGCGACAGTTAGGGCCTTCAAAGTATGGGACAATACAGTAAAACTGTCCAGTTAAGAAATCCCCATTTCAGACGACAAGTCATGCAAAGTTGACTGGGGAACTACAGATTTCCTGCGAGATCGCAACCAACGGAACAGGAACATGAAAGCAACTAGAAACTTGAAGGAAAAAACGCCCGAAATTCATTTAAAAAAACACAGAAGCACAATTTAAATGACTGTACGGAGATCGCGCGATTAGGTAGCATTTTTAATCAAAACATTCAGAAAACTCACCTACTCCACCAGTGGAAACCTTGTCTAATTCAGTGACCAAGGAAAAACACTACAAACAAGACATTCCCTACATAAATGAAATAGATTTCCCTCTATTCTTTCACATCATTTTCAACCGTCGTGAAAATTATGTGAAAGCATCGAGACGTGTAGCGTCGTGTCTAGTGAAAGAAATTTTTAAGTGGGACCTGCAAAATTTCTTTCATTTAAATAGGCACGGTTCCATCAAATCCCATCGGAATCAGTTTCAAGCCTCACCCACTGATATGTGTTGAGCGCATTCAAGCCAAATTTTAGAAAGGTATGCGTCCAACTCAACCGCGCTATCAGAAAGATACTCAAAATCGCCGAATAGAGTGCAGGCAACTATTAAAAAAGCAGCATCCCAGCCCACAACACCCTTAACAGCCAGCCACTGGAGTGATACACAACTGACGGCGCGCCGCCACCGCCACGTAAACTGCCGTTATCAGGACAAACAGTTCAAACACCTCTCAGTTTCCAGAGATAAAGGAGAGAATTAAATTTGCCTGAGAGTCCACAATGAGAAATTATGAATCCGAGTGAAAAAGTGGGGGCTTTCATTATATCTCAAGGGTACAGGAAACTTGACCACGCACAAACAAAAGCGGCGGTAAAACAGTAAAACTATTTCCTGTATAAGATTCCGTAGTTTGGAATTATCGAAGTGGTGCTACAGTAAGAGTGTGTTATTTAAGCCTAATGCTCATCGGTAAGGACAAAGTAAGGATACTACGGTTGGTTGGGTAGCTGAGGGTAGAGCTAAACCCAGACTAATGCACAGACTACAATTTCCGCACTATTTTGCAGCGCGATGCTTTCATGTGGGGTAAGCTCACACGGAATCCGCCGATCAGGAGCAAAATTCTCTCCCCTTCAAGACCCCTAATTTTTAATACGAGGGTCGTTCAGTAAGTCCTTAGAATTTACCAGAGATCGCTCTCTTAGAATCAAGAATTTATTTTTCCTAGGAAGCGGCACTCCCCTAGAGACTTTTTCTTATTTCCGAAAAGAAGAAATGGCTTGGTGGACAAATATTAGCGTCTTAAGAGGATGTCATCGCAAAAAATACCTATTTTGACGAGATTCCGAAATTTTACTTTTCAGACGGCTAAAATGCTCGGAAGAATGCTACAAAAAAGTCAAAGAGCTGATTCAAGACTACGCTGAAAAATGTAAACAAACTATCCGAAAGTAGGTTGTTTTTCTAAAGACGTATTGAACGACCCTCGTACTAATGCAAATTATACACACTCCAACATGAAGCTAATCTTGAGTAAAGGCCTCCCTTATTTTCGTATCGTTTTCGGGAGAATATAAACAATATCAATGAGTGATTACTTTGTCACGCCATAAATCAGCACACACGCCCCCGGAGTGAGGCGAGTGCACGCACGGCTGTCATAACGACCTCTGCGTTAGCCGCAAGCGTGCTGCCGTTGAAGATCTTCGCGGCTCGACAAAGAAGAAGGTTTTAAATCCCTGAGAGCAAGTGCGGGCACATGAGAGGAAGGCGAGAGGGGGAGACCCACCCCAGGCGAAGAAAGGGAGGGGAGGGAGCGTGGATGTGATTCACGAATGCGGAGGGAAAGGGAAGCGATCTCTCGCTCGCCTTCGAGGCGATCGCCAGTGAGATGCAGAGGATGCGGCTAGGAAACTTCGACCTCCACCACCAACCGAGTACACGAGTAGTGTGATTCACTGAGTCAGTGGCGTAACTATGGGGGGGGGGGGGTTAATGGAGATAGATCCCTCCCAAAGCCTCAGAGAAATAAATATAATAAAAAAAAACTATTGTCTAGTATTCCCATACAGTAAATTTTGACATAACCTTTTAACGAAACCCAAATTTTAAGTGCCAAAATTAAGTAAAATGTATTTGCAGGCGGGTCATTTTTCCAAAATTTTCTCCAACGGTAGGGGGGTCGCCCTTCCCTATCCCCCCCATCCCCCTCCCAAAGCATATTCCTAGTTACATCACTGCACTGAGTGATACAAACACACATAAGCATTCTATGGTTCGTAGAGGAGGGGAAAAGTTCAAAATGCAATTTTTACACAGAAAGAAACGAAAATTATTGGCCACCCTCTACGTCACTCCCAAGTGGATGGTAAGCTTACTGGAACGAGTCTGTGCTCGAATAGATAGACCAAGGAAAGAGCACGTGGAGGAGACATTAAAAGGAAGGAGATGCGATGACAGAAAGATTAAATTTTTATTCATACCAACCTTAGGGTACTTAATGACCGGGTAGCAACCACAGGTATGGCAGGAATTTTGCACTGGTTTTTACCGGCTGAAGGCGAACTGAGCAAATTAATTCATACATGAACATACAGCAGATAGTCGCGGAGGCATATTATCAGAATACAAACGTTTTCACAAGCTGCATAAAACGTAAAACCACAGGATGTCTCCCAAACTTTACAGGAGGTAAAATACTAACAGAATGTCGGGAACAAAACCAAGGTTAATAATGTCGTTCAATGTATTTCGTAGAAGTAAAAATAACTGATAGTCTGAGATTATAATCAAATCCAAAATAGTTAAGGAGAAATTAGCAGTGAAGCATCGAAGATATAGTCTGCTTCGAATTCGCAAAGTAAATTATGGAGAAAGTAATGACAGACCTGGAAGATAACAAAGTGGATTCGCCACAATTGCGATCAGCTGTTTCCCGAGGACATTTGCGAAGAGAGCAGAGAGAGAGAGAAGGCAGACTAGTGAATAGAAGACCAACTCAGGAAATTTCGAAGACGATAAATGCAAAAGGTACAGGCAATATCGACAAAGGGGTCTCAAAAATTAAATTTTAACACAGGCCTTCAGCATTAAAATATTAAAAAATCATACAAAAACGTCTTCCAGAATAATGACGAAGATCAAATGGAAAGATGGAGGGAGTAATGCGGAATTACCATGAAGAGAAGGAGAGAAGTATTTAGAAAACATAAGACAGGGAGGACGGGACGTCATTAGACACGATGATATGGTGAAAATATTCCTTGAAGGACAGGAGGAAGGGAAGAAAAAGACCTCGGATGAGATACATAGAGAAGGTGATGAAGGATTCATGAAAAAGGACATCATTAATTGTCAAAAGATCAGCTGATACGAGAAATGAGTGGAGAGCTGCGTCAAACCAATCTTCGGATTGTTACCTGATGATGATGATGAAACAACGGGACGGAAAAATTTGGCCGGGCCCCCAATTCCACCACACCCTTGAAAATGTGGAAATATAAACACCAAGAGATGATAACTATTACCCCAAAAAAAATCTGAGTCTTCTCAAATGACTTTCCACAGTGGGAGGCCAACTCTTGCGAATAAGGGATCAATACAATACATCATCTATATTCACCATCAGCCATCATGATCGGCTGTCATCGAATGATAAAAAAAGCTCAATTTCGCGTCATTATTATAATGCCTATCGAGGATCAGAAGTCGTCGGCACTCAACGTTCGTAAAGGGGGGTGAGGAGAGGTCAAGGATCAGGGCAGACGCGACCTCCCTTAATCGGCGGACGAACTAGAAATACTGAACATTCCCGGAGCAATAGCAACGCCAGAGAAATTGCGATACAAGCATGGTCTCCATAGAAGAGTTCAATTCGAGCGTCGACAACTTCAAACGAGAAATACTGACAACATCAAAGAAAAACCACTGTATTCAGCCTCCGCAAGCATACGATATCACTCTACACCTACAAGATACGCTGCGAGCCACCACACAGCTGCTTTAAAGTGTTGAGCTTCAAATATCATGCCATTATGAGCCGGACGGATGGACTGGCGGGGTCGGGAATCCACGCCGAGGCCCTGCACTTCAATAATTCATTTCACCTGATCGTTCCATGCACGGGAGTATCTTCAAAGCGAATGTGGAGGTTTAACTTCCGGGTCGCATAGCATAGGCCTCCATAAAATTGAGAAAATTTAACACATGATGAAAATATTACTTAAATATACATACATTGTTACTTTAAACTGTTACGTTTCAATCATTAAAACAAAAACGCTCACGTAAATTATTTCGCTCATTTTCTTATGGGAGCATTTGGGGGTTTGGGGACCGTGTCGCCGCCAGGGCCCGGGACCAATTAACCATTTGGCCTCAGCTTCGAATCACCAAAAAATGTTTAACGCGCGCGAATTGCGATATTTCTGCACACACAATGGGCGGCACATTTAAACTGATCCCGTTCTTTCTCTTCCCCGGATTCGTTTCATTCTCCACTTACAACAACTTCCTATTGAAGTTCCTCGTAGACCGAAGCAACACAACATCTCTTATCACACTGCTCGAGAGGTGAAACCAAACTCCTCGCAACAATGATAGATGACTTTTTGTCACTACGGCGGCGTGGACGCCCACGCTGGGCAGGTTGCCGAGCAACGATAGAGAGGCTGATGACGCTAGGGGGAGGAGAGGGGGAGGGAGGACACGACGAGGCGCTCAAGGGACGAGGAGCCGGTGTAATCACCTGCGGCACATCAAGCGCCGGACACCGACCGGTGGCAAGGAGGCGGGGCGATAAGCAGGCAACACCATCAATTAGCACAGTCCATTTGACACGGCGGCCAAGAATTCTACAGATTAAATGCATCCAGTCAACTACAGACAGTCAGGTGATGAGAGTCAACTTCTAGAGGGGACAAAGAGGTGGCTCTGAGTGTATGCGTGCGGTGCAAAAAATAAACGGGGAAGCAATATGTTTGAGGGAACCAAGTCGCCAAGGCAAATTGATTTCAAGGTGGAATGCTTGGTAAGGGCTATCTCCAACCATGAGCTTTGTGAACGAGCCAGGGTTGTAGCACCTACATGAGCTCAGTACATTCGGAGAAGAAGAAATACCCGCTGTCAAACACCCTCCTAGCAGGTGGTGGCAGAATGTCGTTTACACGTATATGGGAGGAGTGAGAGATTTCCATTCATAGAAAGAACGAAAGGATATTGGCTAAAAGTGAATTGCAGTGAAAATTACGAAGTGGGGGAATGCATGACGGCCCGTGTAAACTTTCAACTTATTGGCAGAAAAACGTTTTTCACAGGAGTTTCATTGATCTTATCTCATTTATAACGTAAAAACTACTCGTGATGAGAGCTAATTCTTTCTATATCTCGGAGATGGCTAATTCATTCTATATTTCGGCTTTTAGAATTTGGAGGAGGGGTAGAAGGAGTATTGGGAAACCTTCTCGGGTACACGGAGGTGAAGAGTAAGGCTTGAGGTAAAAAAAAAGCATGACTTAGCTCGCATCACGAGTATTTCATGACCACGCATGAAAACGAACATTGCCCGTTGGACGTGGTCACGGAGGAGGGAGAGGCACCCGCCCACGCGCACACCGGCGGATAAACAACGCCATCTAGAGGGGAATAATGAAAACTAGGGAGGGAGTCGGCTGCATCAATCACGTGATGGTTTCTCCTCGGAGCAAATGCATTCATGAAAGCTAAAGGTGGTCGCAAAACTGAATCCAAAGGGCAAGGAAAGATTAAAAAAACAAGCTTACGGGTTTAGAACTATAATTAGATTAAGGTTTGCTACCGATTGTATGCTGGAAAATATATTAAATTATTATATTTTTAAAATAACTCCTTCGTGAGAATTTAATTAATGAATATAAAAATTCCCATGGATATAAGCTACTTGAAAAGAGAGCTATCGCCGAGGTCAGCCACTTGGACGTAACCGGATTCGACCATTTCAATCTTGGTACTGGCACAGCAGACGAAATCACTTTCGTGCATGCTTTCTCCGAGGGTTGCAGTCCAGTCCTGAGATCATTAGAGCAACGCTTTCCGACGACAGAAAATTATTAGCTGAACCATCACCTGCCACATCACATGGCCACTTTAATTGCAATTAAATTTATTTTTACACTTCAAGCGATTCAAAGTGTGCATCAGTGCCCTAAACAGGAGAAAACAAAGCTCTATTTCAACACTCCTTTTACACTCATTTTAAGTGAGAAACTTAAAATATGGAAATATTTCTGGAAAACCTGCATTTTCCTGGAGAAAAATATGAGATCAGGAAGTGAGTATTTGCATTCGGTCGCCGATGAACAGCAAGAATTTCAAGCGCGTCCAGTTTCTTTGTCACGGTGCTGAATAACGCCGGTCACATAATATAGATACGCCTTTACACACGAAGAAAAGGAAATATCACAATTTTACTTCAAACAACATAATTCTCCGAAACATTTGCCATTTTCCCCGATTTATTATGACGCCCGAGACACCACAACATTTTCCACTCGAATTTGAATTATTCTAT
This sequence comes from Ischnura elegans, assembly GCF_921293095.1. Lineage (NCBI taxonomy): Eukaryota > Metazoa > Arthropoda > Insecta > Odonata > Coenagrionidae > Ischnura > Ischnura elegans. The sequence goes on from NC_060248.1 coordinate 124,617,814, forward strand.
AGAAGTCGCCGTCCCGTTTTTAGAGAGAATATCATTTAGTACAAATTCGCCTCACTTCCATAATTTCAGGGTAATTGAATTGATACAGAGGTCGCAGATAAGGGCGATTGCTACGGCAAAGCGGAATTCCAAGACCGTCAAACGAGTGCTATAATCGACAACCAAGCAGAAAACACAGCGCGTCAATTCAAACATTCGCGCAGGATCCACAAACACGAATGACATAAGGGTGTACTTGAGCTCGGTGACGGATCGGGAAAGGAAATGATAAAATGACCCAAAATTCCATTATAAAAATTCATTCTCTCCATTTGACAATGAAATACCCTGAAATCGAGAAACTACTTTCCTCTTATGAAACAAATCCAATTCTAAATAAAAAATAACCATTTACCACCCCTAGGAACCTAAAGTACTCCAATATAACCTCATTGATCATGGGAAATAGCCTACGATCCCCGATGGCGGCCCCCTCCACCAGTTTTTTCCGAGCACAAACCTAAGTTTATGCTATGAAGCAAAGTGAATGCAAAGCAAAATGAATATTTTTGAAAAAATGACCATTGCAACATCAATAATCCAGGAAAAATGTTCAGAACAACGGAAATTAGCCCAAATATTGTTATAATTGATTCTCTTAATGATACAATGAAATATCACCTGACGCCTTATTCAACAACGGCATCACATTCCTAAACCCATGCTAATCCAAAAATCCTCTAAACGATGCACTGATTATGGGCCAAGCACATTCTAGCATTGGAAAACCAAGAGAAGCACCAAGTGGTCAAATATTTAAATTTTAGAAGTGCTATCTCAAGACGGTCCACATTAAAATCATTTCGTAGGCATGTTCATTACCAGCCGGTAATCGCAACACTTGTTCTCCTCTGTTCCGAATTGGCAAGATGTTCCCAAACATTTTTCCGGAGGCAACACGTTTCACCCTGAATGGAGCGTGGTATGAGCCGAGAGAAGGCGGCATCTCGTAGCAACTATCACTGGCCGAACACAAACATTCAAATTCCAAAGCTTAAAGCTTACACGCGCGCGAAGCTACGATAACAGGGACATACATCGAGGTTGTCATCAGCTAAGAGTCACTTCCAGGGCTATGAAGGCATTCCTGCACTTCACCAACATAAGCGAATAAAAATTATTCTCGGCAGACCAAGGAGACACATGCGTGCACCGAACTACTTTTCTCACTAGGTAGTCACCAAACCTCACGAATAGAAATTATTCCCGATAATATAAACGACCGTTTCAGGATAAAATATTCCAAACCCTCGTAAAGTGAGCGTTACTCCATCGCACGATAAATCTCTAAACCATACTCTCGTTTAAGATCCCAACGAATGGACTTCCCTAAAGAAGCCAAACCAAATATAAGAAAGAAGTTCGTTGGCTAGTCGCAACCGACCAAGTTATAACACAGTGACGCTCCGTGGCGAATATTCCCTGAAGCAGGACCGGATTCTAAGTAAATGAACAAACTAACATTAGATCATTTGCAGCGTTGTGACGATGCAGTGATACACTACAATCATATTACGTAACCATGGTTACAGGCAAAGCTGGTACGGCAATAATAGCTCGATAAAACATTGTCATGACAGCGAAAATATATCTTATCAGACACTCCCATAGAAACGTCATTTTACCAACAAGAACCTTAAAATAAAAATTTTAATAGAAATTTAAATTTAAAAATAACGGGTGAATATAAGCATCGGAAAGACCTGGACAAGTTTCCCTAAAGAAAGCGAAGAGCCACAAATGTTTAAAAAGAAAGGAGCGAACACCGCTGTTCAGTCTTCAGGGGTAAGTAGTACAGAAATCACTCAACAATATCAAGGCCAGTTAGTCACCGCTAACACACAAAACTTTCATTAATACTGACGCCCATTTATCATCTTAATGTTCGGGTAGAACTGGCTGCCATCGACAGGACCTGAATTCAAGAATACAACTTACGTGAATGAGTAAACCAAGAAGGGCGGATGAGGCAAAAAATTGAATTGATTTTCGGTAAGGAGAAGAACAAACCTCTCTATCCTCATGGAGAGACAGGATTCCACGGAAGAAATAGCATAAAATAAAGCACGATAAGCCCAACGGTTTAGTGAAATACCGAAACACTCCAACAGGCCTGGCATGATTCCTGTTACATAACCAGTTATTATTCAGAATGAACAATTTCATCACGAACATCTCAAAAACTTACTATAATAAAGGTAAAATTATGTATCATAACGATAGTATGTTGGCCACCCTAACAATAATTTGTGACAACCGGACGTGCTCCCTTGAGGAAATATTCCATTAACTCTTTTAAATAAGTTTACGCATATAATTGCTCGCAAGGAGTACCTTAAGAGTAGCCTAAATTGAGTTATTCAGGAAGTACTATCATCACCTGTCAATAAATGGTTAACGTATTCTCCACTCGATTCTCTTTCTGCCAATCTCTTCACGCCAACGTGTTTCTTCTCTTACATTTCCCTCTTAACCCGATCCATAAATTTTATTCTGAGTCTTCATTTCCACGATATTTTACGAATTATTTGTACATTTATACATCAAAGTCGAGTTCGACAGTAAGAGGTCATTGAGAATTCTGTCTGAAATAGTAGGGTGAAGGCCGGATCGCTCATTGCTGACCTTATCGAAAGTAGGTTCATTAATAGTCCTATCACGCGCCACCACGATAATACGAAGAATCAAACTACTAATCAAATCCTCACTCCATCCTTATCACTCTGAAATCTCCGATTATTTTAATTTCATCAGCGTTATTCGTGAGGAATCTAGCACTACCCGTACACAAGCAATTAGGAAGCATTACAGGGAATATTGAATCAATAATTGAATCTACTCCATAAGATTGAATTGGCAACATAAAAAGGTGGCATATTATGGAAAAGGGTCCCAGGTTGCCAAAAATAAATCCCTACCTACCCATCAGTAACCAACTATCAAATGAAATGTTCAAATATCGATAGAAGTCAATAACGTAAGCCATTAGATCCGCCGTGTCACGAAGTAGATCAGGCCTACCATACTAACAGTATTAGCAATATCAGTCGTCCTTAACATCTACCAATTTCAATGACTACCGACAACTAAAAGTCTGCTAAGTCATTCAATATTTAATTCAAAATCCCAACATACGGAAACAATCACCTCATTACGCCAGTTTTCTGTCAACCTGAAGTAGCCCCTCCCACCGTTCATTTCCGGCGTCAATGAAAAGATGCGAGATATTATCCGCATCATATGCTCACAATTACAAGCTACAACGCAATTACATGAGATCGCCACATTCACTGGATATTGCCCTGTACAAAACCGCGCTAGACCGGTACCGTAGTAGTGCGAAAAGTTCAACCGACCTACTCAAAAATCGGAACTTAGCTGGTGAAAGCCAATGATCCCATGCGCCCTCATTGACAGCGCGTGAAAAACTTATGAATACATTAATTCCAAACTAAATATACTGGAGTATTCACTTTCCTGGCGTAACAAATTCGTGATGAATCCAACATACAACCAACCATCTCCAAGAAAATCTAATTCATGGATGCAATTGAAGTACAAATAACTACATGTAAACGAGATATTGAGGCAGAGATTGCATATGCCTAGAAGCAATGACGTGTTCGCTCCATGTGAATCGATGCTGAAACTAGGAAAATGAAACGGCTATTTGCCTCAAGTCACTCCCTACAAGCCAAGAGTTCCACCGGTGAAAATTTGCTCAATAGAGTAAACCACGTTGCATTACAAATCAATGTTGATTAGAGTACACAAAAACGAGTGTACACTACGCAGGGGGAGAAGAAAATCATAGACAAATTGAGAATTTGAAATAAGAGAGCCAGCAATCAAAATCCCAAACCAGTAGGGCATACGAGACATTAGCATCCTTAACTTACCTGAAGGTGCTCCTGAAAACGTATCGGCAGTATTTGAGCCATGTTGCCAGGGGATGAGACTACTCCTTACTGAAAAATTACAACCATACAGCCACCGATGGGCTGATACACCTAACAGCACAGGAATGGATCACTACCAAATGTACAAGTGCCACTCACTACCATTCAACATGGCTTCCACCACCTAGTAAAAGAGGGAAGCCGCGCAGGTATTCGTGCGCCGATGATGAGTCACGTATCAGACTTTTCACTGCTAATCACTGCAGCAGTTCATACACGAAATAAAATCCTTAAGGCCCACGCACCCGCGAACAACTGAATTTCCTTACGTCTTGCTCACTCATCTAATTTCTTAGCGGAGTAATTCAGCGAAGAGGCTTGCCACATGAGCAATGTGCGCAGAACCTACTTGTCATACCGACATTTCATTTGTTTTTCGGTTAAAGCGCCACCTATTATGTGGAATTCACACCTGCAACCTCTGTCATGTAGAAGATTTCCGTAACCTGTCGCGACATAGCAGTCTTTTTCATTCCAACCACTAGCTTAATCTTCATACCCCACTACCCTCAAATCCACCTCTGCAATTGTTTAAATAATTCGGGCCATAAGGTTTAAACAATAAGTCAGTAAAACACATTAAATTCGTTTAAAATTTTAATTCACATCACTCCTTTACAATCAATGGAAAGTATTCATACAAAAATTGGCTTTGTACTTTGCAAGGAAATCTTGATTGCAGCGCAGCAATGTGAATTCCACGTCCATCCTTGGCGATCCCAACCTGCAAAATAACATATGATAGTAGAAGAGGGTACTCGCAAAGAGTGTAGCTTAAGGGTTTAAAACGTATCAGTTATGTAATGATCATCAAGCAATCAGGCGAAAGATGGTGTAATAATTAACATCATCTGAATAAATGGTCAAAAATACAAAGCAAACACTAACTTAGTCAAACAAGCCGAAGCCCATGTCATCATCAGACTCGTCAGATTCTTCCTTCTTCTCCTCTTTCTTCTCTTCTGAAAAGATAAAAAAACAATTAGCAATCTATAAAGACATTCATTCCAATGAATAGTGGAAAAGGTAACTTCAGTGATTAAAAAACTTCATCACGACATTTCAGTCGAAAGATGGTGATTGAATTACATCATCAAGGCTACTAATATATCAAGAATAATTAGGCCATTGGCTTTAAATACAATGAGATACTCGAACCAGTTATTTACAACAGGCAACACACAATATGTGGTCTTGGAACTATTGAAGCTGACACGAACATTCCAATTACAAAATCTCGACCACGATGAAATCTACCAATTGCATCTTCTTCGCTCACATGCGAAAATCATTTCATACCTTTCTTCTCGGGAGCAGCTCCGGCAGCAGGGGCAGCTCCACCGGCTGCAGCGGGTGCAGCAACTCCTCCGGCGGGCATAGAGGACAACTTCTCGCGGCCTGTAATCACAAAATTTAACTATATCAGCATCTATTCGCTATAATTGGTAACTCTACATAGCCTGTGACTACGTAGCTTTCCGCGGTGTCGAGGTTCCAATTTCTCCATTCTTCCGGTGCAACCCCGTCGGTTGTTGGTTAAGACAACAGTGTCTTTGACCGAAAGACACTGGCAGCAGTGCCAGCGAAATTGTTGTTTAAAAAACAGATGCGGTAGTACCGGAAAATTGGAGACATAGGAACTACATAGCCTTTTCTTCCATTGAACAGAACTAGGGTATCATCATGGAACACGAACCAAACAATACAACTTCATAAAACTTCAGAGGAACGATCAATTAGCAATATTATCGTCAGTATCGACGCAATACTCCTTACATCTATCTAATACTTTGCGAGACACCTCTAGAGGGTTGGCAGGGGTTGATCAATCACCAGCATGCAATTGGATTCCTACATGCACACCACGCGGTCCCAAAAAAAGTGTCACGTCTGGTCTCAAAGAAGTATCACAAATAAACAATTAAGGTGACAATGAGGGATACTAGGACCATTGCTCAGAATAACACATACATGTAAAAACCTATGCCTATAATCCTGCATGACCGGCACTAACCGCAAATAAAATTTCTAACAAATATCCCGAAGCTCAAAGAGGAAATTGTAAAATCAAGTAAATGAATTCCCAAGGAAATTTACCAAGACATTGATAAGAAAATATACCAAAATGTTATCCACACAACAAACCTTGAGCAATTAGATCTTCAATGTTCTTCCCCTTCAGCTCTGATATCACCTTCTTCAGCTTCTCTCCGTCGGACTCGATCCCAACAGAACTCAAAATCTTCTCAATATCTGCTGCTGCTGGACTTTCCTTACCGCCAAGGACGGCAAGTAAATATGCGGCCACGTAACGCATTCTGCAAAATCGAAAATTACATGATTAACCATTGAGAAGTACCACGAGGGTATTATTCAAATAAAATACGGCGTCAGTCAGGAAAAGGATGTCTTACATCTAGATTAACTGTACGGGAGTAAATAAAGGGCTCCCTTCAAGACAAAACTTTCTCATCACTCCAACAACGCGCAAAAACGAGAAAATAACACGAGGTTTATCTCCCATTAACCCCGCTGAAATAGTTATCCAACGAAAATAGGTAAATACGGCATCACCTATTGCTCTAGAAAATAGCACAAATTAAAATCAATTCAGAGAGATGAATCGACTTCTCTGGTAGAAGCATGGCGTGGAGTGTACCACACGTGGCCTGCACCAGACGTCGAATTCCCACAGAACGAAAATTTATGGACAATTCCAGCAGAATTTTAGAGATTTAACCTTCTTACATACATATTGCATCACAAACAAAAAACATATTACTCGAAAAACTACCCAAATTACCTTTAAGTCTTCGGGAGACACGAAACGTGTTAACCGCTTCAAGTAAATATTTTTTACACTGACCGAAGAACCGGATGTAACGAGGGGTTCACAAGGCTGTTCGCAAGGACAGCTTCGTGATAGGCCCGTACTATATAAATTTATTTTGCATGTTTTCTTATTATCGTAGAATTTAAATCATAAAAAATTTAATTCAGCGCAAAACATTATTTATCAAATTTTGAGTATTTTATTAACCCTAGTAAATAGGCATTTTCCAAAGTCATCGCCAGTATCACACGCACTTGGTATTCGATTGTTTAACGCCTACAGTAGCGCCAAATTCGCTTTTAAAGGAAAAGTTTCTACCGGTTGTACTGCCAAGTTTGAGTATTGTCTGTAGAATTATGCTAGTTTTTAAGTTTTTCTTACGCATAATGTTTTGTACTGTATCAATAAATTGAATAATTACACATGCCATTGACACTAGGACGAGAGTGTCACACTACCAAGGATGTTCATGGATCATTTTGGCACATCTAAGTTTTCAGCGCGAAATATACTCGAATAGCTGGCAATCTGGCAATTGCCACGAATAGCTTCCCTATCTGCATCAACTTTGCTGATGCCTGAAAACTCACCCACACATATGTCCAAAGAAGCCATTAAAATTCAAATGCAAAAGAAAAACATAACAAGGAATCTGGTTGCACCCTAAGCAGCACTTGGAAACCAGTACAGGGAGAAATTGAGAAGGGAAGAACAGAAAACAGATGAATTAATGTCAGCCAATCAGGGGGCTTCATTGACATATGTACTATCCTCCACTGACCAAACACTTGACCTGTGAGTGCATTTATATTACATGGAGAAATTCCAAGGATGAAAACCATCTCACCTTGAAAATGGTCTTCTAGTTGAGGATAGAAACTTTGGCTCAAGCGGATGCCCAGAAAAAACTTCCTGAAGGAGATACCAAGGGTAAGCACCAAATCCTATTTCAGGAAAATAGACTTCTAGCATCCCTTGACATACTGAAACATTGGAAAGAAGACAGATCCCTGAGCAAGTGCACAGGAAGCCAACTTCCGCATTGACCTCAACTTGAATGGGTGGAGTCACTATCCTCGAGCAGTATCCCCCTTATCCTTCAGAAGTATCCCAAACAGTATCTTTTTCAGGGAGGCTCATCACCCAGGGCCTTGGTCATATTCAGGTTACAGCCGAGAGCCATCTATCTCGTGACTTCTGCCAAACATAATGCCTCGGGTCACCCCCTTCTTAAAAAATTGTATAAATTGCCAATGTTTGCCTGTTTGTATTTTTCATGTTCTTGTGTCTACCAAAAGAAGCTTATCTGATTATGTTAGAAACAATGAAATTCATTAATATGTACTCAACTAGGCAGAATGATCTGCTGCATGTTTCTCATGCACACACAAAGAATGCAGGTGCAGGACCATATGCTGTGCTCTTATCAACTTTACGACAACGTCTCACCTGTGCTTAGAAGTCATAAATATGGATTCATTTGAGGGTAATCTTCTGAGCTATTTGAAATCGAAAATGTTTCACTCAATTGCTAAGTACCTTGATGCTTGATGTATGGCATATGTGCTGAGTCCATTACATACCAGATATAATCTTTATGATTATAGTATTTATTTTTATTCTTATATTTTGTATCCTCAAGTTTCTTACATCAGGTGACAAATAAAAACATATACTTGGGACAAATAAAACATTATTATTATCATCCAACTAAACAGACAACAGTTTATCTAAAAGGGGCGGATGAAGAAAGCGTACCGAGCAATCTCTAGAAGACTGCCCCACAAAAAATCTCGGGAAAAATGAGAGAAAACCTAGGGCAAGTTCTACTTTTCGTTCAGAACTTGCTGACATTTCATGGGGGTATGTAATACTGAGACTTTTCACAAGGGACTCGGAAAGTTGAAAAATCAACTTAATAGGGCTAATGCAAACATGATGTGAAGACATACGGCATGTTCCAAATCACTTGTGTATGTGGAGAAGTCAAAATTGGTGAGAAAAGTCGGATGATAGAGGGTGGAATCAAAGAACATGGGAGACGTATCAGACGATAGGCAAATCCAGAAAAGTCAGCAGCACAGAATTGCATCAACTGGACCATCCAAGACCAATGATTTAAATGAGGGCCAAAAATGAGAAGTAACATATGTGAATAAGAATCATCATAAAAGTTGTATCAGTCACACATTTTCTTTTCCAAGTATATTTGACAAATAAAATCATTAAGAATTAAAAGTGGTAAATCCAAATATCATTGATCTCTAGTAGATATGATTAACCATAGATCATGACAGGACAAGGAGAATATCGCCAATCAGAAACAGCCTGAACCAAGAAATGATCCATGCAGAATCTTAACCCGGCACTCAATGCCTTTATGATGATAAGCAATTACAGTAAAGACTCTTTACATCGTAATGGAGGGGACCGAAATTTGGGCAATTTGATGTATGGAGGTTCACTATAGAGAGGTTTTAGTGATAGGCGCCATTTTTTCATATCCATCGGAAATGAAAGGCAGTACTGTCTTTTAAACCATTATATTTATGTTTAACCAAGCATGCATGCATTAGTGAACATACATTTATTATTTAATAATCCCAGAAAGGGAGCGCTATCGCATGATTTTTACCATGATTCGAGAGGAAATTATGTGATCTCTCTCAATTCAACAGTCACTTAAAATGATTAGGATAGTGGGATTCCTCTTTTCTTATTTACTCTTAGGCATGCTTTCATATTGAACAAAATGGCCACAACTAATGATTTACGTGAAAATTACAGCATTTTAAAGGTATATGTATAAGAAAAAAAATGAAACGTTTATTACTGCAAATGTCATTCCATGTGCGTAATCACGGCTGCATTAATGGTCTCTTGTTGTCTTGGTACAATTTGCTGAGGTAGTTGGGCAGTCTTGGGGGTGTCTCCTTGGTATGATAAGTGGAGGTTTTACGATATAAAGAGGTTCACTACAAAGAGGTTTGCCTATAAATTTACACGTAAATCAGACGGGACTGTAGGGGTGGTATGAAGTATGGTGGTTTACGATGTAAAGAGGTTCACTACATAGAGGTTTTACTGTAAATTTTGGCTACGGCTGAAGACCTCACCAGGTGGAATACCTGAGAGCAATGCACCAAAATAATTACAAAGTCTATCAGTCCCAGAAACATCCAGCAAAGACTTCCCCTAAGGCTTTTGATATGCCTACACAGCCATGAATGGCCATCGTTCTCTTTGTCTTTCACCCATCCATCTCCATCGCACGATTTGGCTATGCTGCACTCCTTCCATGATTTGGTTTGAAGACAAGTCTATCATGACCCAAATACCTCAGCTATTTCTTTTCTTTGAGTGTGTGAAGAACTTTAGCATAATGGCAATGAATGTATGCAATAAGGAATTCAAAGCAAAAGGCTTATTGATGTTCAATACAATAACACTTTCAATGTGACTGTTTCTCTTCATTTTGTGGTTATAGCCCTTCAGCAAAATGAGAAGTTTAGGTCATAAAACTGGGTGTGTCTTACACATTGATGTTATCTATGTGGTGCAACTGAAAGATAGGAGTGGTCTATCTTGTGCGGGGGTCACATCACGCATAATAAAACTTGCTTCACTCAAGGGGCAGAGTGTGACCCACCAGGGCTAGGATGGATGGCACCACGTGAAAAAGTTGACCATCTGCAACTCAGTCCACCACTTAAGATCAGAGCAAACCATCTGTCAGTTATTTCATATACAATGCATGCATTCAGTACATTACTCAAAAACCACTGCTGTTAACGGAGTCAAAGACCTCAATGGAGCTAGACAATTAAAGCCTCAGTTTGACGCCCAGATGGTGGCATTTAAATTACAAATAAGCTGCACCGAGACCTGTTTGCCAACGGCTATTTGTATTCCCGTTCTAAAGGCAAAGTGCTGGGAGGGCTTCGCAATTAATCAGGATAGTCCCTAGATGTAATGGGCCCAATCGATAGCTGCCCCATGTTCATCCTATTACATTCCACTAGGTATAGCTAGCGGATTAATAAGTAGAATAATATCTTCATTTGTCCAACGATCTGGCACATTAATATTATACAAGATGTAAAGCATGTCAATATTAAATACAAGTATATGATCAATTATATCTGGGTAGTGATAAAATAAAATTATGATTATGACCTCACCCATTTTTGTCCGAAGATTGCCCCTATTATGAGAGATAAGACATAAGCCCCTATTATGACGGATTTGGCACGCAACCTGAATTCCTCTAAAGGTGGCATATTCTTTAGAAATAATAATAAATAAAATTGTGTACAAACGAAAAATGTAAATTAGCATCTCGTACAATGAATTAATAAAAATTACATGTGAATTCATAGCTACATAAATTCCACCAGTTACCAGTGAAATCTACTCGTTATTACCGTTTGCACCAGTACTTAGAAAATATTAATAAAAACTCAAGACTTTTTTGAAGGTAAAATGAAAAACTTTATCATTTTGAATCATTCGGCACTGACATTAGAACCCCAAATTGCATCTTGAACATCTAGATACGGATTTCTACCCAGTATTCGTCTCACTGGTGTTGAGCATATTATCCATACCTTTGGTCCGATACCCTTTCTGAACATACAGATAACATGAGTATGTCATGATCACATGTCACCTAGAGGATTTTACCAATTGCGATATAGGATATTCCTTGTCTTGCAAGCTCCACTTCGAAAATTCCATGTCGAATTTCGCCATTACTTTCGCGGTTTTCAGTTTTTTTTAGTCCTCTTTTGTCGAAGAAATGGGTGATCATGGGATATGATAGGAAAGCGAGGATGTCAACAGAACAGACGTATTTTTTATATTGAATCATACTTTAGGACGGATTGAAGAATATTGATGTCAAATTGGAGTCGTGACTGCTATAATCTTCAGAATATTCGTCAATTGTATCTCTTTAATTGTGTACCAAGATGGCAGATCGCCTCACTCAGCTTCAAGACACTGTTAATCAGGTAGGCAGCCGAGTCCTCAGGCATCAGAATAATAACTTATAAGAGGCATGCCTACGTGTGTAGAATTTGAGAATAATTCTTGTGTTCAGATCTCTTCGTCATATTTTCTCCGTTCTTGTACGCAATTTTGTCCCTTCACCGGGAAAATGAAATGTGTACCTCAAGAATGAAGTTACATAATGACCTGTTGAAATTCCCCAATGGATGTCATAATTTCATAGAAAGCGCTAATTACGCTGAGTGCAAAGTCTTGAAAATATCGTATAAAAATAAAGAGCACGATGGTGGTCTTTCTTAATGTATTTTTTTCCCATCAGCAAGCCGAGAACTTCTGCAACAGCATTGGTATTTTGCAGCAGTATTCGTCACCGAGTAGATTTCCAGGTTTTGACAGAAGTGGCTCTCAAACGCCCTCCCAACAGCAGCAAGATGGTAAAACTATTATTTTTAACTTATGAGATGAATTATACCTCGTCACCCGCGTGTATGATAATTTATGAAGCGTGTTTCATCATACCACAATGTTAGGCCTTAATGTATATATTGATTTTGGTAAAGCCACATGCAAACCCTCCCCAACATATTTAACTAAAAGACATTTTCATTATGACTCACAGACTGAATTCACAGTCTACCTGGCACAGGAATCCTGGGATAATGTTTATGATGCTTCTGATGGTGATAGTAAATTTAATGCTTTCTATAATGTTTTTGTAATGTACTTCAATTATGCATTTCCACCCAGAAAGACTAAGCAAAGGAAAACAGACCGTACTCTAAAAATTTACTCTCCAGAGGTCATAGCTATGTCCAATCATGTTCGTACGCTTCACTCTCATAGGAAATTGAATGATCCAGCCTCACACCAAACATATCTAAAAGTAAGAAAGGAATTCAAGACCCTACTCTCTGCTACCAGAAAATCTCTCTCTGCCTCTTTTGAGCTAGTTGATAACATCTTACTTGGCCTAAATGACAAACTCCTAACTGTAGGAATTTTCTTTGACTTAACTAAGGCCTTTGACCTAATTGATCATAGTATCCTAAAAAACAAGCTCATCACTCTTGGCATCACTGGTCCTGCCTTAAAATGGATTATGTCCTACTTAAGTGACAGACAACAAGTTGTTTGTTATCCATATGGATCCTCAACTATAAAATCTGGTCCCTTGAAACTAACCAGAGGTGTACCTCAAGGATCTCTCCTTGATCCCCTGCTTTTTTTACTTTTTATTAGTGACCTACCGAATCACTTGTCACATGGTAGAACCATTTTTTATGCAGATGACATCTCCACCATTGTCACAGCCAAAAGTGCTCAACATTTGGTGGACATCACTAATTTGACCATTAAGGAAATGCATCAGTGGTGTAAAAACAACAACCTCATTATTAATGAGGATAAAACTCTCTTCATACAATTCCTCATTAAAAGCTCTAACAAGAGAGTTCGTCTCCCTCATATTAATAATATTAATCACTCCACAAATGTAACTTCAACAAAGTTCCTGGGGTTCCTAATCTCAGATGGCCTCGATTGGTCTTCTCATATTCAGGCCATAATCAATAAAATTTCTGTGGGTACTTATATGATCTGGAAATTATCTCCTATTGTGTCATTTGAAACCCTGAAAATGGTTTATTATGCCAAAGTACATGCTCATATTTCCTATGGAATATTGCTTTGGGGAAATTCAACTGCTGCCAAAAAAAGCCTTTTCTGCTCAGAAAAAGGCAATTAAGACTATGCATCAAGTTCCTATCCGCACCCCTGGCAAGCCCCTCTTTGCTGCATCAAAAATCCTAACACTCCCTTCTCTCTATATCCTGACATGTGCCAACTTTATTAAAGCAAACCTTGATAAATTTCCTTCTAATGCCACCTTCCACCATCACCACACAAGATCAAGTAATAATATACACCACAAGCAGTACTCCAGCTCCCTCTGTTTAAAGGGTCCCAGGCATTCAGCCTCTGCTATATTTAACAAAATCCCTGACGAAATAAAAGATTGCACCTCAATTTATGTATTTAAGAACAAGCTGAAACTCCTCTCTAAAAAGTGCTATTACAGCATTTCCGAATATATGGAAGATAATTTGTAAATATGATAATCTCCATGATGCTAGTTGTGACATCTTATTTTGTCCATACTATTGTATTGTACTTATTTATTTCATCAATTCTTATGTATTTAGAAAAATTATTTTTATTGTTTCCATGTAAATTGTAAATCTTGATGACACATCATCATTGTATTTTTATTTGATATTTGTATTAGCTTTTTTATGACGTAGCCATGCAATTGTACTCTTGCCAATCGGTGAAATAAATTATTATTATTATCTTCCATTCTAGATTATGCTCATCTATTTGCCACTTTGATTGCCCGGTGTGCCAAAGACATAGATGTACTGATCGAATCTCTACCGAGTGAAGATTCATCCACAGAATTGCAGGTAAGCGAGCTTTGTTTCTTTCTCTATCTGAGCTCACAACAACCAGATTTTCGTGCACATAATATATATTTTTTGTCCCAACAGATTTCTAGTCTACGCCGCCTGGAACAAGAAAACCAGGAGGCAGGCGAAAGGTTGGAGGAGGTCGTTCAGCGAGGGGAAGCACTGCTGGCCCAAGTGCAGGCTGCTTTGGCCGACATTGCGCAAAGCCAACTGGAAATGCAGAGGATGCTCGATGGTCGAGCAGTTGTGTCGTGAAAGTTACATAAAGACAACATCATAGTTGGTTCATGGGAAAAAACATTTGATGTGGATGTGCTATTGATTAATAAGTTATCAAGAGTATCTTAAGCAAGTAAGAGCTCATCCTTCTGGTCTATGAACGGACCCTAATTTTTCAAACGGTGTGGTATGAATTCCTTATTCCCACTACCTCGGCTCCATTGTGAGTAAGGATTAATTAAAGAAATTCTTCCTCATAATTACGTTATTACTTTATTTAGCCATATAAGCCACTGGTAAAATTTATGATGTGTTATTATTTTCCTAAGTTTGAAAAAGGGGTGGAGAAAGGTGGATGTTTTGGGGGGGAAGGGTTCTACTGTGAGTTGGTGGCAGGGATGCCGACTCACAAAAAATATTGGGGGGGCCCAAACCGGGGATCTTGCCCTGGGAAATTTTATAAGTAGTGAGTTTTAAGTTTTTTAGCATTTTAGAAGAGTCAATAGATTAACATTAGAACCCTGATAACTATAATCTCGATATCTGGGCACTCCGGGGAAAATCAAAAAGCCTGACATTTTTTCCTCACAACCATAATGAATTTTTGAGGGGGCTTGGGCCCCATGGAGTCGGCGCCATTGGTTGGTGGTATGCAATACCTCTCTGTGATAATGTGTCTGAAGTCTGATATTTGTTGACAAGTGGCTTTTAAACTATCACCAATTAGTTCAAACATGCTAGTGAAATAGAAACTGTAATTACGGAAGGACTGCCATAGAGATGTCCTTCTCTTTTAGGGGGGCAGGTGCCCTCTCTGCAATCCACTGGGCCTCATGAATGATTTAGCATCTGGTTTGGCTGAATATGGTTTGTTATTGGCCACATTCTATTCTTATTAACTCCCCCTCCTTCACAGGCTTCATTTTTGTTCCTATAGCAGCATTGTTACCTCCTGAGTAACACAAGGTTGCGTTACGTTGATATTCTAGTTAGATGTTTGTAAAAGACAGGAAACTTATAATTTCCCATTTTAACTCCAGTTGAGATGTAGGATGACTATAGAATCCTGGAGGAGGAGAAACGGGCACTTCAAAATCACCATCTGAAGGGGTTGACGGCCACATCATGTTGCCCAGTCTCATTTGTATTGATGGGAGAGATATTACTTGGATCATATACACAAACAGATACACCCCATGTATACACTTCTCACCTTTGAGGCAGCCGGTACTAACATTAACCCAGGTCACTGACATCACGCTGTTCATATTAGAAACAAAGGACCCCATTTATGATATGATTTTCAGCGAATCACGACGAGTTGTGCATTTGTAGCAAGACTCATGAGGCATGTGATTTAGTGGGCCAAAGCAAGCTCCTGACTCCTTGTGAAAAATTTTTAATGCTGGAAACAATATATTGCCCAATAAACATATCCATTGTTCACTATTAGGTTTAAAGTTAACAAAACATTAGCTTGAAAAATGTTGCCCTGCATGCAAATATGACTAATTCCATCTAAGATATTGTGCCTTTCTTGGTTAATTTATTGTATAATTTATATTTTTTTATTCCTTGAAATATGCCAATAATTCGTGAGATATGATTTGAGAGCATTTTTACAATCCATGGTGTGATAGAGTTGAGCTACATTTTGGTATGTATTATCAAGACTTCGGCAAGAATGCTCATCCTCTAGCGTGGAGTTTTATATGGGTGCAATATTTATCTGGCCTCCCGTTAAAATAAGAAGTATAATTTTAAACCCTTCCAGAATATTATCTTTAAAGAAGACATTACATAGTTTTAGTACTCAGTTGTTTTCGTGGAAAGCTGAGGAACAGTATTATATCCACTCCAATATTTCAAGCAACCAATCTTAGCTAATCTATTTGCTTAACTTGCTTTATGAAGCTGAATGCACACCCAAGTGGAGCAGTAAACGGGCTTAAGGAGTATCATACATGATTTGTTGCATGATGATATGACCCAAATGTGGGTCACAAACTTCCTCCTTTCGCGACAGCAAATTTAATTGTCTTTCTTCATTTTGAAGCTGTCCCCACTCAGTGAAATGAGAAGTCAGAGACATAAGACTTAGTGTCTATACTATGGTTGGTTACCTATGTGGTGTAATCAGAAGTTATGTGTTGACCCATCATTGGATAACTATTGCCCGATTGGGTGGTGCCCCACTAAATTGCTGACCATCTGCAATTTGGCCTTCCACGTATACTCTAAGAAAACCTGTCTGTGTGCAATTTTATATGAAACACTTAAATTCCATGTGTTACACACAGGGATGCCGACTTACAAAAAATATTTGGGGGGCCCAAACCTAGGATCTAGCCCCAGGAAATTTTATAAGTAGTGAGTTTTAAGTTTTTTAAGCATTTTAGAAGAGTCATATGATTAACATTAGGACCCTGATAACTCGAATATCAATATCTTGACACTCTGGGGAAAATCGACAAGCCAGTCACACTTTTTTCCTCACACCCATAACGAATTTTTGAGGGGGCTTGGGCCCCCTCACACCCCATGGAGTCGGCGCTACTGGGTACACAACCCCACTCCCTGACATCTCTTCCGAATAGGGTAGTTTCCTTCATCAAAGAAAATGAAAGGCATTGATTGCCATTTTTTACCCACCATTAGTGAATTGATAATATACAAATTATTTGGTTTTAGAAACCCCAGTTTAGGCAAATGTTAATGATCAATTTTAACCTCATTTGAAAAAGGCCAGATAGGCACCCATGTGATGCCACTCCACGCGACGTCACAGGGACCTAGTTTCTATACGAGTAGATAGGAGTTTTACATCGTCTGAGATTACCAATGAATGCATGAAGCACGGAGCTCAGGAAAACATATCTTAATAATCACCTATTAAACTTGCCTATGGTCGGAAAGTTTCCTTTGTTTGATGGGGTATTAATAATCCTTATTTAAGTCAAGCGTTACGTGCTAGTAGCCTGCATCATAACGGCACCCACAGCCTCGCACCAAGGTAGCCCCATACAGCAGCAGCAGAATGACGATAACGGGCTTTTCCCAGCATTCATACTTGGCCGTCGAGTTTTTGCACGCTTGAAATTTTTCACTTTTCATTTAATCGCAAAAAATAGATATTGTCATTAAAAAATCTAAAAGTGTGAAATGCGTCCTCAAGGAGTAATAGGACCCACCCTATTGAGTTAAAAAGGTTAAGTTAAAAAAAAAAACAGTGGTGACTCCTGTGTGTTTGGTGGCTCTATCTGACATTGGCCTCTCTCAGGTTGCGAAAGCCGAGAAATTAGCTGTGCCAAGTCCCAGCAGAGGCCCTGTGTCACATTCATGAGGCACTGCAATGGAAGGGTCTCGGAATTAAGGGCCTCTAGTGGGCTGGAGTGATGGCTGCCACATGTACATGTGCCTCCCCTTTCCCACTCCCTATTGGTGGAAGGCCTCCGAGTGCGGTGCCAACTCTGGGCAGAGGCTAGAAGAGATGAACCCACCAGTGGGGCACACTTTGCTCAATGGAATGTACCCGTGACCCACCAATGGGTCCCATTGCAATCAGAAATTGGGAAGGGAGATTCAGCTCCACAGCGAACGTGTTAATATTGATGAAATTAGATTTTGTGCAATTTTCCACTTAACACGTTGCGTACCGGTGTAAGCTAATGTTTAGAACATAAATTTACCCAATCAAACATTATGATGCATCAATTCATTATGAATAACGAACAACAAATGAAAACATACTGATAAATACGTATTGTACACTTTAAATTTGTTTAGGTTGATGTGCCTAAGTGACGAGAATCTTCGTCATCCATCCGGAACGTTCAGGAAAAAAATGACGAGAATTCTCGCCATCCATATGCAACGTGATAATCACACACTTTCTACATAAGCACCCTGAGGATTTCATATGCTCCTGGAAAAATATGAGCCTGGGGAAATCCTAAACTGCCAGAGTATTACTACTATTTCTCCAGAAATGAAAACCATGTCCTATGCATTATTTACCACAAGGAATTACATGAAATTCATATTTGAGTCCCCAGCTTGAAGGAAATGGTGATTGGCAGCATCTGTTGAAATGGGTGGAATTTCAACAGACCTCCAGCCTCAGTGCTTAATCATGAGGACAACAGGGAGCTAAATGTTTATCTTCGTATCTGTGGTAAATTGGTGATACAGCACAATGAAATGGTTCAGAATTCATTTATTACTAATAAATACTGCCACTGTGAATATCCTTAATGAGCTCAATAAAATAATCACTCAGTTTAGAAGCATTTAATATAAGAATGCTACTGATTATCATTGCCTTCAATATTATGATTCCGGGAAACCAAGGCGTGGTACTTAACATTATTATTACTACTGTTACATATGTGGTAATTAATATCCCTTTCAGCACATCACATAGTTACTTTGGAGGCTTGAGCTATTGGTGAACTCCCTAATGAGCACATGGCACATGTTCAAATGCCCGTCTGCCACTGCATGCTCCAACTGTCCAACTCCATTTGATTCTTATTGAGAGGACAGTCTTTTAAACATTTCCCAGGTCTCAGCTAGACTGACCCTAGAGAGTGCAAGCATGAGTGGGGAAATCAGATGAGGCTGAACCAACATTTCAAGTACGATAAGCATGTCACTACGATGAAATTCCGTTTTTACTCTTTCATCATGGTGGGTCGTTGAGGTTAGGAGGACAATGAGTTTTTGATAGGGGAGGAAAGTTGTGGGTGGATGATGAATTAGAAGCTGTGATGGAAAGCATGGATGGTCCCAATTATTGCATCAAATAAATAGTACTGAAAAAAAAAGGCTGGTGGGGTCTCCTCAGCTTTGGGGGTATTTCAGTCTCCTCGGAACATTGGCTCTTCTACCAATGGTCCCTAATGCAGGGCCGCGCATTAGAAATCCATGTTATCTTTCATTTATTCTTTACCACCTAAATTGCTAGAAGTAATTACATTGTTTTCCCACCAATCCACACACAAGTCTCATCTGCCATATCCTTCTACATGCCTTTTACTGATTTCTGCCAAGGAATTTGCAGCACGAAGACACTTCTGCACTGGACTTGAATGTCGGCTCTTCTGACCCCAACTCCCATCTTACACTGGACCATGGGCAGTACTGCTTCTTACTTCTAATGGCATACTTAAAGTTTGCAACTACTACAATTTTTTTTATTACAGCCTATAAAGCTCCAAAAAAAAACTCCTTAGCGTCCGTCACGATCATCAGAATTTGGCCCTTAAAACCATGATGATATCAGTATCTTAACACTCTTAACCCTTTCCATCTGACCTCAAATATTAATATGCATGAAAACAGTACTGTAGATTCCGGTTAATTGGGACATATCGGGACTTGTGCAATTTGCCCCAATTAGGCGAACTATCCTGTATATGGTCATTAACAAACGTTGAAATGATAGAAAGAAGACTAAAGAATGTTTATAATGCAACATAAGTTTATTAAACTATTAATTTGATTAATAAATCAGCGAGTTTAGTTACTTAATTATCATTTTTAAGTTTTATAACAATGTAGTTAAAAATATTTTTCACAGCCTCGGGCGACGCTGAATGAATGTCTTTTACTAATTCCTATTAAAGAGTAGTCCTATCCACTTGCGGATAGTATAAAAACAAGAGCTTTTAAAATAGGGCAAGAATAGGAACATTTGTGAAAAATAAGAGTAAATCAAAGGAGGAAAATATATAAAAATAGTATTCTGAAAACAAAAATTTTACTTCGTTGCGAAATTGAATCTATGTCGTCGATTCATGGCCCAATAAAGTGGCATGCTGTCCCAATTAAGCGGAGAATACTCTGGGATATTCCTCTATTGGGTTCTGTTTTTCAAGATCTGCCCCAATTAAGCGGCTGCCCCAAGTAACCAGTGGACCCATTAAAAGGAATGTACTGTATCTATACACTCTTTTTAGACATATCATGCAGCATTTTCAATATAAATCTCACCCGAATTTTAAGTGTCTTGAGGTATCAAGTATAAGGCAATAGGAGAAAATAAACCAGATATTTTTAGCTTATCAGAAATATACTTTTCAAAGCTGATGAATTGGAAATTATTAGCATTATTCGAAAATAGCAATGAACAGGTTTGATAACGGAAAGCTTCATAGGAAGAAAAAAAACATAAGCTAAAGATCTAAATGTAATCAGACAACTGCAACAAATATGTATGTATTTAGTAAGGCCTGTCAAAAACCTACAGCTAATCTGTGGTGCTGAGAAACCATCGATGCAACCAAAATTGCAAATCCAGACGAGGGATAAATGCTAGCTTTATTCCGTTTAGTGTGAAAATTCTAGTAATTGCCGGCCTCGGTGGCGGTGGGGTAAAGTCCTCGCCTGCCAATCCGTAGGTCGTGGGTTCGAATCCCGCCTGGGTAGTTGATCCCTAACCAGGGCATGGATGTTTGTGTTGTGCTTTGTTAATGTTGAAAACTCGTTGTAAAGGCCACAATGTGCTGTTTACGGGGAAATTGGAAATAAATAAATTGGAAATAAATAAATAAAAAAAATCAACACCTACCATTTTGTAACAGAAGAGCACCCAAAATAAGTTTAAAATCTCTGAAATTCAGTAAAAGTAAAGAATAAGAATCATATTCACAAATGAAGCTACTGCTATCTCAAAAATTACACATTCCAATTGCACATGAAGCTACTTTTGTCTACCTGTGAGCTTTCCCAAGAAATCTGAAAACCGCTGTTCCTTTGGTAGGTAATGTTAGCACACCTGTATCCTGATAATGACAAATGCATACAACAATTGGCATTTATTAATTAATCAATCGAGTGTCAACCATTTTCAATAGAAATTATTTAATTTATACTTTTGCACGATGGACGGATAATTTATTACTCGATTTTTTTCTGCCCACAGTGTAGGCTTTAACTTACATACTTCATTAGTTATTACATTTTTGTTTGAGTGTGGCAATAGAGAATTAAATTTGACTGAAAAATTCATTGTGTAGCTGCTGAGTTATCAAAACTGGTTCATACTATTTTTTTTTGATTTTGAATATAAATTCTTCTCTAATGTATTTTAGTTCTTAATTTAAATTACTTTTAAAAATTACATTTCTGATAAAAAATACAAAAGAATAAAAAAACATGATTCAAGCACATGTATTTTCATTACTGCCCATCTCTGCACATAGCAACACTACAATCTAAGGGCAGGGAATACTCGAGATGGTATATCAGTGGTAAAATATTGAGGATAGGAACATGGAGAGATAGACTGCTTAGGAACTGCAGAAGCAAGGCAAAGATTGAACCTCAACGTGCAAGGAATAAGCAAATTGGGTGGCCAGAAGAGGAAGACTTTTGGATTGGAAGTTATAGGAACACCTATACATACAGGATCTCTAAATGGTGATGCTGGAGTTGGGATGATGTTGAGGAAGATCATTGGAATGCAGGTTATAAGCCTTCTACAGTGAAACCATAACTGCTATGAAGATACGCTTGGAAAATGTTAGGAGACATTGGAAGATTTCAAACTGACAACATCTTGGTGAAGCAGCGATTTAGAAACCGGGTGAAAGACTGCAAAAGCTACCTTGGACTAGCTACTGCAACCGTAATTTAGTGGTGATGCAATGTCAACTAAAATTCAAGAAAATGAAGAAACTGCACAGAAAATATGGCAGGTAGAAAAATTGAAGGAGGCTCAACAACAGCTAGCATTTCAAAAAGCAGTACAGAATAAAATGAAAGAGGATGTTATCAAAAAAAGTGGAAGAAAGCTCTAAATACGCTAGACATGGACACACAGGAGGAGGCAAAAATTCTTGGGAGAAGAAAATCTGACAAGAAAAATCCATCGATAATGGATAAAGTCATACGACTCAAGGAAGAAAGAAAAACTTACAAGAGATAAAACTCATTGAGGGTGACTTAACTGTAAGAATATGAGGAACGAATTAAGTGACAAAAGCTAAAGAAATGTGGAAAAGTATGTGTCTATAGGATAATGAGGAACTACTTTAAGGAGCAGAGAGATATATGCAATGGCATTAAGAGTAAGGTCTTCTTAATCTAACGACTAATGTGTCAAAGGTATTAACAAGAATTATCCACAGGAGCATAGAACATAAAGCAGATGAATTCCTTGATGAAGATGTATTCAAATTTAGGAAAAACAAGGGCACCAGGGAAGGCATTTGACCCTTTGGCTGCTCATAGACAAGGGAATGGAGAAGCACAAACCTACATTCAATGCATTTGTGGACTTCGAAAAGGCCTTTAACAACCTGATTAGAATGCACTGCTCATAATCTTTAAAGAATTTAAAAAACCCAGTAGCTGAGATTAAATTTGGATCTAGTTGCAAAAATGAAAGAATAAGTATAGTGGTGAGGTAAGGGTGTGCTCTGTCCCTCATTATTTTCAACGTGTTCACTGAGAAAGCAATTAATGAAATAAAAGAGGAGTGAAAATCCACGGTGAAAATATTTCAATGCCGCTATTTGCTGATGACCTAGCAGAGACAGAGAGATGTACCTGAAGAACGTTCCATTGACTACGAATAACATAATGACTAGATATAAACTGAAAATTCAAGATTGTTTTGTAAAGACTGGATTATTATCCACGAATTATATACAAAACAAGTAGCTTTGATTCAATCTGGATCCAGCTGCGAAGAAGCAAGAATAAAAGTAAGACAAGGGTGCACTCTGCCCCCTGAAATATTCTGTGTATTCATCGAGAAAGCAAACAATGAAATAAAAGAGAAAATGTCCGGCGTGAAAATCCAAAGTGACTAAAGTGGCATGCTGCAATTTGCCCATGACAAGGCATAGACAGAGATATGAAGACAATAGGGTGGTTTCCTATTATTTTTTTATTGCCTAAATCGAAAGATTATTACACCTGGAGTACGTATTTCACGCTTTTAGATTTTAAAATGACGATATCTATTTTTCGCGATTAAATGAAAAGTGAAAATTTTCAAGCGCGCGAAAACGCGACACGTATGTATGAATGCCGGGAAATCTCTCCGTGTGACGTATTTCTGGTTCCCGCTGCCGCCCTGTGAGGTGACCTTGAGGCGAGTTGAGCGCTGATACGACGCAGGCTGCTAGCGGGTAGCTGAGTACCCTGCTGGCTGGTAGCGCTTGTCTTAAATAAGGATTATTAATACCTTATCAAATGAAGAAAACTTTCCGACCTTAGCCAGTTTTAATAAGTGATTATTAAGACATGTTTCCCTGACCTCTGCGCCTCATGCATGCATTGGTAACCTCAGACGATGTAAAACTCCTATCCACTCGTATAGAAACTAGGTCCCTGTGACGTCACGTGGAGTGGCCTGGCATGGGTGCCAATCTGGCCATTTTCTGGCTCTTTTCAAATGAGGATAAAAATGGACCATTGCCATTAGTCAAAACCGCTATTTCCAAAACCAAATAATTTTCATATTATGAATACACTAATGGTGGGTAACGAATCGCAATCAATGCTTTTCGTTTTCGTTGATGAAGGAAACTACCCTATTCTATTAATTAAGGAAAACATAATGATAAGATAAAAGCCGAATGCTGATGAAAAAAAAACAAAGGCATTGGTCTGCAGTAGAAGAGAAGGGGCGAAGATCAAACCCGAACTAGGCAACCATGAACTGAGGAGATCTGCAACTTGGGTAGCTGAGCGAACAACGGTGGATGAAGCAAGGAGAATTAACAGTCAGTAGCAGAGCCCAAGCCAATCTTAGGATGGTGAAGGATATATATAAAGCGGAAGGATTATGTAGACGTGTTATAAGATTAGCCATGAGGAGAATTGATTGCAGAGCCAATCTTCGAATTGATGACTGTTAAATGATGAACATTAACTCAATAAATGATGACTTTAATGCTTTGTAAAGAAGAAGAGCGTTTAAAAAGCTTGAGTAAGTTTTGTGTCTGTGCCCAAAATCAGTTGCTGAAAATAGAGCGAGGAAGAGAGTCATTAGAAGCGGAAAATACTAATATATTTTCTAACCACTTTTGTTATTAACTGTATGTAAAGAATATTTAATACAGTAATATTGTGTCCTGTTTTGAATTGGAAGACATTCAAATAGATTGGATGGCAAAATATTTTATTTTTGCAGCACTTTTTTTAATTGGCAACTATGAATCAGCTTGTTTATGGAGATTTAGACAGGAAATGGGTTATCATGAGAAACCACAGTCAACTAAATGTGGAATGCAATGTGTAAGAAAACCGGTCTTTCTATGATAGTCCTAAGCATTATTCAAGTTGTACTGGATGAAACATCATGGCTTGTTTTAATCTGAAGGAAATTTTCTCTTTGGACTTTTTAATTACATGACTGTGAATTCAAACTAAAGTAACATCACTCCTAAAATTGGTTATATGTTGTTAATTTTTGGCAAGTACCTATATATTTGTTACGAGCAGTGGATGAAAAAATCAGGGGCTAAAAATTAATAGCTAGTTATTTAAAATATAATACCTATATGTACATATATGTTGGAATGTTTGTTTTTAAGGGCACTTCAAGGACTACGGCCACCTTCAGATACACATTCAACATATTTCTCTTCACAATCCTTCAATGAGTCTACCATTTCAATTCATGTATGTATATTGTCTTGAATCTATTGAAACTTCCAAGCCATAATCATTGATGAAAATTTTATGCTTTAATACATTATGCCCGTATTTTTTTCCCAAAATCCCATAGTTTGAAGTTTGCCAATTTGGTTTTGTTCAGGAATTACTTTGGCAGATCAAACCAGGGCATGGCAAGTTGATCAAAGCAGAATAGCAAAAAATTAGGAAAAGACAATTCATTATTACAATATCTGTATTGATCATTGCAGTATAAAAATTTACAAACGTGAATCTATTTTCCTCTAAATTCCTTTCTCACAGATTTCAAAATTCATTGGGGATTGTATATACACACACATTAACTATCCACCTATAAGTTTAAAATAAATTGAACATCTTCCACTCAGATAATAAAAATCCTATTTTCTATTAGGAACATTGGAAACATATAACTTTCAATTTAATCAAATTGGTTTCACTGGCATACTGTACAAGAATTTGAATGACAAATATACTAGATTTCACAAAGTTGTTACTCTCTTCTCATCCACACATTTGAAGCTGACTTAAACCTAAAGAGAAGGCTTTGAAGATAATTTGATAAAATTTTATATTGCACTAGACACATCGGTTAATTTTTTATATAAAACTGCAAATTATAAGGTAGCATAGGTCAGATCCGATGTATCAGATGGCTGATATGGTGCCATTCCCAATGCCAAGACTCCAACACGAGTTCTATTCCATGTCTAAAATACTTATCACAGTGACAACAGAGGAGCATTGGAATGCCTATTTGGACACAAGATACATTAAGATACTCCCATTTAGTACTACTAGATTTCAGACTTCAGGTAAACTGTTTTTATTTAAAATATACAATGATTTCCAAAGTATGTTTCATTTAATTACTAGAATTGCAATTCCAGGGAGGCACTGCAAAAACAACAATTGATAACAATCGAAACCCTACAGTCGAGCATCCAAAGACTATTCCAATCTGTGGGGCACAGTTTTGAGTCAATCAAGGCTATGGTTCAATACGACACCTATGGCTGACATCAAGTGTAGAATTTCACAGTGAAGTCGAGGAAGAAAAGAAACGTCAGAAAAAACACTAACTTTGAAATAAATCGAACAATTGATTTAAAAATTTCAATCACAACTCACAGGAGTCATATTAAAACTAAAATTTAAAACATTTCATGGAGAACTGCAAACAATTTCTACCAAAATAACTGTTAACTAATTATTCTATATTACACTAGCAAAAATGTATGTCATACTCTGAGTTAAAGGGATAAGTTAATATTTGGAAGAATTGATTTGAATACAATATAGAGCGATGACTAGTAAACAGGAAGTCTCGGTTTGCTAAGTACAGTAACTAGTAGGGGCGACACTGAATGAGAATTTATGATGCTGTAAATTTTCATTCAAAACAAGAGTGTAAAATATATCCAATGCATATTTTTGTTCTCTATTTCTCTTCGGTAAATAAAGCCCATGAAATGCGGATTCTCAAAGGTTTTCCAACACAAAGATAAACTCAAATGTTCATCATCTTCCCTTCATTTACTGTACACTTAGGATACAATTACAAAAGAGGCAGAAACACATGCACCATTATGATCTGCAGCTCACATGCCAAGCCCAAAAGAGGCTAATGACCGACCATCCATTCACGCGTGAGTTCTTGGTGCTCACCATCACACAAAACACACTCTTTATAAACTTTAAAGCACTCGCACACAAGCACACACAATTACACTGTCACACAACACATACGCACACTTTCTCACTCTTCAAATACTACCCAAAGAGAATGTTTTGGGGCTCATTGCCAGATTTCCTAAAACTCTTTATACACCACTTACTTGACATTTATGTTTCATCCGACAGTTAAAAATGTCAATTTACATGAATATTTTCCAAGGGCAAAATGGATGAAACGATTTTTTAGAGTCAAAGACTGACACAAATGTTCATGGCTCTCCCGAGTCCATTTCGAGAGGCACAGCCTACAATACAACGCTGTCACACTCATGAACAGCAGAACATTAATTGAGAGTTCCCCTGCACTGAGGAGCTTTGCAGAGGCAGGGTATCTTCTCATCTTCCAGGGGAAATTTGTAATCGTATGTAATTTCTTCATTGACATTTATCTGCTGCTTTGAGTATATCACTATTTTCTTCTGACTCTCAATGGTTATAATCTTTGCGTAGCAATTTGGCTGAAAAGAAAAAAATGGAATTTTAAGAAACCATTAAGATGTGGCTTTATTGTTAAATTTCCTATCAATATAAAAATAGCATAAGATGACTAGAAAACCAAAGGTAACCTTTGATATAAAGACTTACTAGAGATATACTAAATAAATGAAACAACAAAAAATTCAAGTTCACAAAAATTGCCTAAATAATTCCCTTTAAGGCCTGGTAACATGATACATTAACCAGTATGAGTTGCTGGGTGATGCATGTACAAAGTCAGCCGACTGGAACAGAATACGTAGGAATTCAAAATCAAAATTACAACAGGTTCTATTTATCTGTTCATGGATTCACACAAGTTGGATGGTTACACAGTGCAATTTGCTTGACTTTTCATGCATTTACATACTCATACTAATACAAGCTAATATACCATGTGACCAAGCCTTTAGAAACTTTGCAAACATTCCTTTTTCTTTCCCACTCCTGTCACTAGGAAGGTTCCACACAAGCACAGGAGATCAGTATGGAAGAAAAACAGCAAAGGAATAGGAGTACTTTAAATTTTCTATTGGACAGGTAAGCAATGAATAGCTATGTTTGACTGTCACCTTTTTGACAGGCATCTGGAGTGGATGGGAAAAAGGGAATGAGGAGCTATCTAAACAATTTTAAAACGGCTTTGCCAGAATGCGCAGAGCACTCCTAGAATGGGCCAGAATATAAAGGGTTAAGTAAGAGATAAGAAATAAGGTGGGGGAAAATAAAGATCCTCTGGTATAAAATTAAATAAATAGGTGTTACTAATGCATTGAATCATTACTAACCATTCCAAAAATTAATAATTGTATTTTGAGAACTTTTGCAAATAATTAATAACTTCCCACAGAAATAATTAAGTTCCTATAGTACAACATATACATTGAATGCTTATAATCAATCAATAATGCAATGTCCAGGTTATCAGAAGCTCAACCATAACTTTCTCTAGTTCATGGGCCCAAAACCTAAGAACCTGGATGTTGAAGTGATGTTACTACCAAAAAATTAGTGATATTATGATCAAAATGTTTGCTTGGCATCATTTCTTCACTAATATCTCAAGTAATACTCCATACAACAACAAGTTGCCATAAACTATAGGAGTAATTTCAGTCTCTTATTTTGTAAGTTAGAATCATTTGAACTGTGAGTAACTCCGTATGGGAGTATTAGAGGGGGAATGAAAATCATTTGCATGATCATTCAAATGACCTTGCAAAAGATCATTCATCATGTGAAACAGCTGCAGCTGCTGTAAAACAGATATGGCTGCAGTTATACTGCCAATGCCAATCATTAATGCCTATCCATTATTGTTTAATTCTGCAACATTGGTGTCCTCAAACATGATACAACAACTGCCTGATGAAAGCTCTGCATTTCATACGTCACAGAATATACTTACATTGCAACTGTGGTTAATAAACCTCGCCAAATTGCCGCACTTTGTGGCATCAATAATGGTATCCGTATCAATACGGAACAGGTACGATGAGCCAATTCCAGTCGCTTCATAATGGCGCTCCCTCAAGTCAGCAACGACAGGCCTTACAACCTGCCCAACATACTCAATGACCATTTCATCGGCTGCAATGGGCTCCATGGCAAACAAGCCCCAATCGTGAATGGATGACTTTGCAAACTTGAGCTGCTTCTTCCGGAACTGTAAGAAAAAGCAGAGTTGCATGGTTTTCTAGAGTCTTCTGCCCAATATTACCTCAACCTTTAAAATGACATTTTGGGACTATATTTTACACGGCATGACCCACCAAAAGCACAGCAACACACATTCAGATGCTCACTGAAAGGGTATCAAAAATAACAGGGACATTATAGGAAATTACAATGAGATAGCTTCATCTCCTATGGCACTAGCCAGCCTGTCTATTGGCTCGAGGAGTTAGTAAGCATCATTATCCTTCTATCACTAACCACTAGGCTTCACTTCGAGAACGATCTCTCTGAATGGAAGAAGGAAGATGGGAACCAGATACACTGGAGGGCTGCTGCTGCATATTCTTTGTGAGAAAGTTTTTGTCCTGTGAGAACCTCATCCATCGATCTGTATAATAAAGCACTTTTTGATACTGTTAGGACCCATAATTAGGTTAGGAAATTTGCAACATCAAAACATTTGTTATATTGTTTGTTTTAACATGCATTTGTCCATATTAAAGGAATTCTATTGTATTGCAAATGTCTAACAAATTTGGAGCTCTGGTACAGTTATAACATTAATAGCCACTACTTAAATGGAGAGGTACATTATGGAAAAGCATTGAGCTGAGCAAATACATCTAATAACATTTTATATTTATTTATATACTGAACAAAAGAAGTTTTTGAGTAAAGCAAACACTCAACCAATGACCATAGTGGAGAAACTGGGACATATATTGTGAATTCCTGCAAGCATTTCAGCTTTGACGCCAATATGAAGTGATGAGGGTAAGGAGCCTGAATTTCGTTACTAATTTAGACCCTTGATCACCACAGCAGGGGGCTGTTTAGAAAAAAAAGCTACAAGAGACTGGTGCAGAATCATAAAGCAAGGTTTCAGTAGCATAATATGTCTTCAGGAATGTACATGGAATCACTTCGACCAGCAATCATATCATCAACAAAATCCAAAAACACCTCACCTTAAGTTGGTTAAACTTGAGAAGGTCACTGTCAGTGACTTGGCCAAACGCAGTGAGAAGGCGCCGCTGGTTACTCCTTGCCTCCCTCGAGAGAGCTTGCATCTTGCCAGAGATAACCTTTGGTGCATCACTAGCATTCCCACCCGCACCTGGAAGCCCAAGTAATTCGGAGCTGGCTTGCTGAATCGTTTGGCCATAATGATGCTGAAATTGTGAAATGATACTCTGATTATTACACCTGATTAGATGATTCATCGAGGACAACAGACAAAATAAATATAGAACAAAATTGGAAAATTATTTAACTTATTATTTAACTAGGTCCTTCTATTATAAATCGTTTTACACACTCAACTATCAAATAATGAATGATGAACACTGATTCATACAAAGTTAACTGTATTTGCAATTATTTAAATTTTTGAAATGTTACTTGTAATGTTATACTTATGCTGGAAAATGTATTTTTCTTAACTGATGTTATATCGTAATTCTAATGCATGAGCACCAAACCATTCTTGTAAGGAAAACAAAGATCCAACATGCCTAAAAAGGATGGTTTACCCCCCCTCCACCTAACATCCTTGAGGAGGCACAATATTATGAAGATGCATGTAGACTATTTACAAATAATTACAGAAAGGCAGAATAAAGTACATGGAAGAGAAAAGGACACAAGGTGCCTGCAGAATGTTGCCCTTCTTATTAATTAAAAAAAAAGCACTTTTTGCCAAAATAGGCTGAATGCCAGTTCTTTCATCATTGACTAAATAATAATTGAATTCACTGAGTACTTTTTTCCCACTGAAAGAGAGAAAACATTTCTATCTTGAGAAAAGATATGGTTAATGCTCATAAATTTGAATTACAAAAACATGTGAAATGGTGCCCTTAATCAACAGAAAGCAATCTATAACATACGATTAGGACGTGGAACCAGGACGATCAGAAAGTTTCAAAGGCGACATCCAGCACAATCAAATGTGTATGCAAATAAACAAACACAAGACACAGATTGGAAAAGTAGTAGAAGGAGAAGAATGAGTACTTGCCTTATGCTTAGCCTTCTCTTTCACATCAATTTTGTAGTAGCCCTCAGTTCGAGCACAGCCCGTGGTGTGCACTCTATGCTCTTCTCTTCTCCTTTTCTTCGAGGGAGACGCTATGTCTGTAAGTGCACAGCGGTTAAGGACCACACACACACTCAATACTCGCCAGAGTAAATTTATTTTTAACATAAATGACCACAACATGGTGTTGCAATCCTCCTTGATGACGGGAGAAAACAGTGAGAGTCAAATAATGTTAAATGACAATTCTCTTTGACGATGCGAAAATAAAGAGGAAGGGAGTCACGTAATGGAAATAGTTCATGTTCAGTCGTATGAGTTATCATTCCCGATTTTACATCCTGAATAATGATCAATTGTGTTTGGGAATTGAATTAATTTGATATGTGAGGTAATGGTACGCGTCTTCACTCCAGAATTTTCTTGAGAAATTACCTAGGGCAATGCATTTGTAATGTGATTATTTCACTAGTGAACAAAAATGAAATTTTAACGGATTTTGTGGCCAAAAATACATATTAACAGCATAGCTTAGGCAATGCAGACATACATATCTTAGGCATGAAGTTTCATAGCAAGAAACCATCTGAATCAGTCTGCTATTCGACCCATCTCTAGTTTAAATTCACAGAAGTAAATTTATTATGTATAAAACCGATAATAATTTTTGGATTCAACTTATAAGCTATATTGCTAATTTAACAGCTTTGTTAATTCTAAATTAACAGAAAAACACTTTTCTGCCCAGTCCTATCAAGAATGGAAGAAATGAAAAAAATGCCTCCAGGAATGAAAAATAATTCTTGTTTCACTTGAGTGAACAGAAATTTAAAAAAAGCTATTATGCTCGCAACAAATCTAGATTCTATTATTATTAATCATTTGGTGCCATATCCTATCTAGATTCTATTAAATTCTAGATTAGAATATTCTATGATCCAACTTTACCACTTACTCCAAAAATACTATGATAGAGCATGATGAGCCTTGAGAGTACATCCATGGGAGTCATAACTGATTTATAATTATAAGGTCCTGGAAAAAGTATTTCTCTATTAACAAACAAAACTAGAAAATACCTAAATAATTTTATCCCCCCTGGGAGTGGTCTCGCTCGTTGCCCAGAGTTCTGAAACCAGAGTTGACCAAAACAACACTGACTGAGTTATAACGGATGGAAAAATGCTCATGCACCCCCAGAAGAACATGAAAGACTTCGCCCTCTCTCCGTCTACACCTCCAACCCTCCACCTCCAAATCCCCCACGTGTTTGTCGTTACACGCCTTGCCGAGGGGAGAGTTACAATAGGGAAGTACACTAGTGTTTCAAATGCACCAAAGACATTTTTTAAATTAGAGTTCAGGATAACATAATGTCGTAAAACCACAGTTTAAACCCTAATAGTGAATACTTGATTCGAGATGACCATCCGAAATATGGAAAAATTCAAAGGCCGCTAAAACGGGTGTCTATGTTGAATATTGGCCGTGACGTCACAAGGCAGTAGCAGAAGTCAGCTTCTACGCCATTTAGTTCTACCACTATTATTGCATAGAAAAATTACCGAATTTGAGGGAATCCGTTTTTTTCTGTCATAAAATATCTTTTGAATATATATGTGGCTGCTTCTCTTTTGAGTACATGGCTTCATCATTGCGTAATATATTAATATTCATTTACGTGTCAACTTCAAGTTTGGAAAGAGTAGTGCGAATAGCACATAGAATCTTTAATAAATAGATAATGGTATTTATTTTTCGATGGGTGTATTTTGGCACAATGCCGTTTATCATGCCAAAACTTTTTTGTAAGTACTGACTCAAACTAATAAACCTATTTCAGACGTTTGCTGCAAGACTTATTCGTTGCGTATGTATTCACGCCGGCCGGAACGTTCGCCCTTCGCAACTAGAATCATGGGATGTTAGCCTTATTTCCGTGCTGGCTGGTTGTTGCAATGGTTCGCTGTCCAGGATGGGTTCAAGAAAAGTTAATCTTGGTTGGGAGAAGGAAGATTCCAATGATTTATAAATGGTATACCAAACTTTGATGCATTTACGGTCACTGAATTTTTGAAAAAGGAGGACAGGTTCAATGCTCCATAGAAATGTGAGGCGTTTAGGCTAACAAGGGGAGACCACGTACTTTGCTCCGTCTTTTTCAATTAGGACCTTTGTTAGGCTGTAATTAATTAATTTTCATGCGTTACTTTTCACAAGTCATATATATAAATTTATAATATCTTCCATAAATCGTTGGGTCAGTTGGGGTAGTGGTAGCGTGTAAAATTCCCACCCGGAGGATCAGGGATCAAGACTTCGTCGTTGCATTATATTTTTTTGTCTTCATTGTGATCATACCGCGTCAAGTTTATCATTAATTTTAATTGCAGCAATCATTGACATGAGACAATTTTTTTATCATCATAATGGCGTTTAGGTATTTTAGCAGTGTCATTACAAACGCAGAGATACGACGACTCCAAGGGTTGGTGTGCGCTAAAATGTTAATTTTTTCTTTGCTTATACTGACCAACTTCCACATTAAAAATGAAAACCACTCTTGCAAGAGCACAAGCCATTAAAGGCTCGCGGCATGCAACAATATGCGTACAGACATAATTAATGAGAACACAAAACGAATATAAAATGCCATATATCTCGAACACTTGTAATTCACATTACTCCAAAGGGAGTTTACTTACTCAATACATACCTCAGTACCTTGTACTCGAAGTACCTACCAGTTTACCTCAGGGGCAGTGCTAAAAGAACCATTCCGAAATATAATTTCAATTAACAAATAGGATGAAATAAAAGTTGATAACCCTGGACCGGACGCGCTGGCGTATTAAATACGTCAAACTTTGAAAACCAAGGATTTCAACATTGTACGTACATTCTGGGCTAGAATGGTCTCGTGTATTCCTACAATGTACTTTGACTGCCTATATGGCGAGTTTTCAAAGTTCGACGCATTGCAGCTAATTTTTTTAGATCAGCAAGATGAACCCGTCACCAGTGGAGTATAAATTACGCCGCGCGACCTGCCGTTTACCTTTATATCTGTATCACCTATGAATGTACTAATTTCAACATATAAACATTAACTTTAACAAAAGTCGTTTGTTATCATATACGCACATATCATCGGCAAAGTACGCATTTTTCCCGGTCGTGTAAAATAACAGTCGCGCCATAATTCTTTAACCAAACTACTTTCAGTTTATAAATTACGTAGGTCTAGCGGAAGATGACTCAACACACTTTCTGATGTGACTGAGGTACCTATTAAGTATATTATTATAATATAAATATCAATTTGGTTTTACAATACCTTCAAATGATCTTCAAAACAGAATATCATCGATAGGTAATAGTCAGGAGCAGCCTTGAACCATTTATTCCGTATGGCTTGTGCTTAAGGCACGGGAATGAATATCTTCTCCAGGCTTTTGTTTCGACGTCGAGATAATATTTGGAACAAAAAATCATTTATAATTCTTTTTTGAAACCATGTTTTCCGTACTAGCCGACATTTTTAGAAAGCAAACTCCACCGATTCCCGGAAACTCTCGCCGCGCTAAAGGCGACGGAATACAGCGATACTCCACTGGTGACTACTGCCTTGTGACATCACTTCTCAATCAAGATGGAAGCACTGTGTTTCAGCGCAACATGAAAATTTCCGACTTTCAAAACGTTTGAAAGTGCATATCCCAGATGCAGGAAATAAAAGTGACTATACTTGTGTTTCTTTTTTAGGCTAAACTTTCAAATTCAGCAATAAAAAAAAATTAGTGCACTTCCCTATTCCAAGACCAAATACATATCAAGTCCCCATTCTAGTACTGAGTATACATTCTGATGATTCACAGCTTTATTCCCTGCAGACTTGAAGTTGTGGTGCGGGCTAATTTTTGGAGTGCGCAGCAACCGCCTCAAACAACAATTAGTCAATTCACACGCACTGTGAGTTTAGCAACCTAAGCTTTGAAATATGTCAGATGCTTTTCTAGATGTAAGAAAGGATAGGATAGTAAATATTTTAAATAGAGAGCCAAATAGAAATAAACATGGTGCATCAGGCGTACAAATAAGATAAGCTACTTTCTCCCAGTAAAAACCACAGCTATAAACTGAATGAAAAAGGATATCAGGATGGTCGACCCAATGGGTGTCATTCAGCCAGTAGCCTTGTGAGTCGTCCGACAGCATCATCTCATAGCTTAACTTCAGGAAGCGGATGTCTTCACTGTCAATTCCCTTGGTTAGGAACTCGTAGAGGATGGCCATCTCTGACATGATGTCTCTCTCCTTGAAGTCTGGCTGCACCACTTTGGGCTTTATGGGCTCCTCCTCCTTCACGGGCCCGTACCAGTCGTTCCACGCCTTTGCCTTCTTGCCCCGTGGCGTCAGGGGAAGGGGTAGGTCCCAGTTGGACTCTTTGAGGACTGCCTTCCGCGGAGATTCTAGTTGAGCAATTGGTTTCTTTGACTCATCCACCGATGCTTGATACGTGCGATCCAAGAGTGATGAGGAGTCTTCCGTGTCGCTTCTCTCGCCATCCTCGGGCACTGCCGGCGCTCGGCAGTAGCTGTGCTCGACGGCAATTTGTGGTGCGGGGGAGCCACCTTCTTCCTCCATCTCCCACGCCTCCATTGCCTCCTCCAGCCGCTCCCTCTCCCTGCGCACCAGCTCCATCACCTTGGCGTCGCGTGCCGACACCTCCCCATTCACCACGTGGGACGAGGGCTCCGATTCCTCCGGCTCTGGTGGCTTCTCCTTTGCCACTACCTCGGCAAGCTTCTTCTTCACCTCAACTGGTGATGCCGCTGCTTCCTCACCCTTCTGCTCCACTCCCCCAAGGGCCACGAGTGCCTCCGCCGCAGAGTCCTCTGAGATCAGTTCCGTCTTGGGCAGCGGGATGTCGTCCAAGCACACCTCTGGCAACGGCAGCTGCTCCTCTGCCTCTTCAGTCTTCTTGTCGCTTTCGGGGGGCAGGGGGGGTGGGGGTTTGGGAGGCTTGCTCTCGGCAGCCTCCTCCTCATCCTCCCACATCTCTGTGTCGCTCACAGGTTCCGTTGGGATAGGAGTCATCCTTCCCTCAGGCGTGGGTGGCCTGCGCAAATGAGGAATTGAAGATTAATTTGAGCAGGGGTAGCCTTGACATCATAGTTTTCTATTTCAAGGGAGCAACTTCTTCACTGCAATGTCTTGTAAAATGTTGAATATAAATAAAATGTAAATGAATATAAATAAAAAGAGTACAAAATTTGAAAGACAAAATATGCTTTGTCAGGCAATGGAATAAAATTGGTGCTCTAACTTACAAGCCTTTCCTTGACCGTTTTAAAAATTGATGGACAACCCTGTAGCAGGAAGTTCTAATTAAAAATAAATATATATTATTTTTTGAACGCTTTTAAAAAAATTAGGACGATTAAGGAAAATTCCAAAGGACCAATGAGAAAAATAAATTTTAGCGACTCAGTGCGCATCACCTCTCAGCTAGAACTGGAAGAAAATATTTCCAGCCGTCACATGACATCAATTAGTCGATGACTTCTTTATCCAAAGTTCCTTGCACCAAAATATTAAAGAATGCAGTGAATCAAGGAACAAAGCATGGGTTTTTCTAACATACTCAGTTGAATCTGTTAAAGAGGCACTGTCCGCTCTTCCTCGAGCCACGAGAGGATGGAGGTGAATAAAGCAACTTACCTTGCTTTCCTGAGCATATCCAATTCTGAGTCAGCCAGCTCTTCTCCCACTGTCCTTCTCTTGCGCCTTCCTTCCATGTCATCATCCTCCGCCTCACTGTCTGAACTCACGCAGCTCTCAGTGGCCGAAGAGGTGGCTGATGTTGACTCAGACGATGATGTCGATGAGACAGATGTTCGCGACCTGAATGATTCTTCATCATCTTCACCATCGCTGATGGAACTCAAATCAGAGCCATGATCCAGAGGATGCCGAAATACTGGGATTCTTGTGTCCGCCTGAGAAATATTTAAAATGAAACATCATGCGAGAGAATTGTAGACGTGTAGCATAAGTTTCTAAGCTTATCCACTGATAAACTACGCAAAAAATAAGGTAAATAAGCACATAAAGAAATATTACCTTAGCTAGGTTTAAATTTATTCTCTGACACTCTCTAAATGATAGTTTTTTTCTTACATAAATTGATTCCTAAAAATGATTTATCATTCATAAACTCCGCTAGCTATGAAATGGCATTCAAAGGGCGTAATCCAGTACACGCTCCCAATGCTCCCGAGTGCTCCCGCTTCAGACGCTACAGATTCGTGGTCCACTTTCGCTCCTATCGCTCCCAGTGCTAACCTACTGGATCACGGCTGGAGCGATTGTAGCATTTGTTAGTCGTTTGTTTTACTAGTATCGTCTGCTCGGATATTAGATCGTCTGAATTAGGGATTGTTATAGCCCCTTGTACTTTACTTAGCGTGTTAGAGAGGTCAGTAATATAAATGACAAAAAGAATATGACCATGGGGTACACCACAAGAAACCTATTTAATATTAGATCTTCATTGGATACCATGATCGGGCACCACAGCAGACCGATGCTTGTCCTGAAGATTTTACCCACTGGTTTGCAAATCCTCTAACAACAAGGTGATAAACTTAAACTATAAAGAGCAGATCATACGATACATATAAAAGAAGATAAGACCGATTAAATACCTTATTAGAGAAATTTCAATGAAACCAAAAATAAGCCTAATTAACTTAACTCACCTAAAAGCCTGCGTTTAAACGATACACGTACAAGTTAATGCCTGTTTGCGTGAATTATTTTTGTGGACCGAAACGGAACATGTACGAATGTTTGAACCTAGCTAAAATAGGTTAAATTTGCCGATCATGCATTTGCACAAGTTGAGTGGTTACACGTGTAACCACTTAACGTGCAACAACGCAACCGTACGGTACATTTCGTGTTCTTTCTCGCGTTCATACATTTAGACTTGTGCGGATTTATGTAGGTGTAAAAAGGCCTTAAGTGGAGTGTCCTTTATGCGATTTATCAATTGCACTCATGACATTGTATGACAGTCTCAAAAGCAGTCCTACACTTGAACCAATCTCGTCAACAACGAGACTTAAGCATAAATGCAATGCGTGTCAACCTGACCTTAAGAAAATTACATAAGTAAAATACAACCGAACATCAATAATTGATTAAACTTCAGTTGAAGATTAGAGGAAGATATCATCATTTAACAGAGAATAAAATCTTCATGGGGAAAGCTTGAAGAAAACCTAGGTTGGCCGCCAAAAAGCAACAAACGGAATGCTTTAACTAGAAGTTCACGTACCCTAACCTAAGAAGTCATATTCTATCTCAATTTCACGCAATATCAAGTTCAAATAACTAATAATTGATCTAAATAACAAATAAATCAATATAACTTACAAAATTAACATAATTCTTATGTAACGGACGGAATGCTTCGACCGGAAAGTTCACTCACTACATGTCTTATTAATTTCGAATAGCCATTTTCTATCTCCCCTTCTCGCTAGCTCAAGCTTAAACCACTAATAATTAAATAATATTATATATAATTAATTATCACAACAAATTTTATAAGATATCTTGGTCTTGCCGCTCAATTTCTTCCCCGATCTGGCCCGTGGCGACTCTGAATTGTGAAACCATTGAGTTACAGCCATTTGCCTCACCGTAATATCCCCCGAATAGTTCTTTAACCATTTGGTTTTAGCATTTACTATCCAGGCTATCTTAGCGACTTCTTCCATCAACTCCAAATGGTCATATTATTGCCGGCCAGGTCCACAATTGTTATGAACACCATTTTCTTTTGCCTTCCTTCCTGTTCAAATTCGCGCTGAAAACCGGTTCGCTCCAGCCGCCCTACCTATTTCTTGGGAGCGTTTGTAGCGAGAGAGAAGCGAATGTAGTGACGTCATGCGTGACGTACGAGAATGCTACGGGAGCTTCTGTAGCTTCTACTGGACCACGCAAAGACTCGCTCCCAGCGCTTCGGAGCACTGGTAGCTTGTACTGGACTACGCCCAAAGTAGCATTTGCCTGTCACTTCGATGAGCGACAAAAGGGCCTGGGTGACACAATAGTTGTTTTTAGACTGGTTTGAAAAATCGTCAACTGCCGGCAATGCATTACGAACCCCTGAGATAGCAGATGTTAGCCCACCCGCACGACAGGAGGGAATTTAAAAAGCACGTAAGAATTTTTTTTAACGTGAATAAAAGTCTTCAAATGCGTGCATACTATCTTTAAAAATGTTTTAAACTATAAAAATTTATATATACAATGTTTTCTAAGGCTATTTATGGGAATATATATGTTTTAGAGGAAATTCAATACCCAAGACCTATGCTACCAGGAACGCATCCCTATCTTCCCAATGTTAAAACGCTCTCGTACAACGCAAATTCGTATAGCGCAAAGACCCCAAGGAACGCAACCCTTGCGCTATACGAGACATGGGTGTACATAAAATCAAATATTGGAAGCTTTCCCCTTAATAGTGACCATCATTCCCATCACACAAGATGCAAACACGACATAACACTACACCAATAGAAGAACAAACTTTAACACACTTGGCCCTAGGGAAATGGAGATACGACTATACAACAAACTTTCTCCTGATATAAAAAATATTAAAAAATTTAATGCATTTGAAATGCAATTAAAAAGGTTCCTTCTCCTAGGTTCCTATTATTCTTTGGAGGAATACTTATGTGAGTAAAGGAAGGGCTTGATGAAATGTTTTACAATGTGTTTTTTTATTCTTTGTTTTGAATGTTAATTATGTGATATATGTGTAGACTGATTTTATGTTTTGTTAAGTAACTTATGTTTATGACTGACATGTCTTATACGCTGATAAATGTAACTTGGTCTTTGGGCAAATAAAACATATTATTATTATTATTATAACACAATCTGCATAAAATTTGAAAACAATAAGTCAGATGAAATTCATTAATCACATACAGCATGTATCTGTATATAGTTTCCCCTTTTTTTCCAAAAGTGCCCATGGTAAAAGTTAAGTGCAGACTATATTCAAATGCATTTTTCTAACTTTCCCTAAAACTAAGGCCTCAAAATTAGGGGGGAGGGACTGTATTAGGAGAAATACGGTAATTAGCATTATTACTAACAGCAAAGACGTAACGACTCCACTTAACCACACCGATCAGATGCATAGCATTCACTCACCTGTGTGTCAGAGTCAGATGGATGCACCATATCTTGATCACTTTCATCCTCAACCAACTCCTTCCTGGAGTCATCTTCATCCAAGGGAGGAGGAGACGGGACCTTGATTTTCCTCTGAGACAAAGAAACAAGAATTACATCAATACGGGGACACAAAAGTATTATTAAAGATACCACTTTTGAAAGACTAGCAGCAAGAAAGTCTTCCACTAGGTATGGTTTATACTTTATTCAAACGGAACAATTAACTACACTAATTGGTCAACCCTATCACTCCAAACAATAGACTTAACCGAAAAGGTCACGCCAAAGGTGTAGGTCACATACACCAACTAGGCCTGTTAGGCATGCACTCATAAAATATTTAATGTCAACCTGGAACAGCCTAAATTTCACAACAAAACATTAAAAAACTAATGTCATCAATAACATAATTAGAAGTGGGCAGATTTCCCAATCGCAACAGAAAGTAGGCCATAAAATCATTTATGAAAGACACTAGAAGAAAAAGTAAAATTCCTAACTGCCTCCTTAACCTTTTTTCAAAAATATGTAATTTTTTGGAGGGACTCAAAGAATTTTGCTGATAAATTGTTCTCCAAAAGCATTATTCTATTAAAGTAAAAAAACTTTTTTACACTGGTCGTGATAGACCAAGGCTTAAATTGAACTGGTGATCATGATGTAAGATGGCAAATTTGGCATGTAGCCTAACCTGTGCGATCCGTGAAATTCTTATCGACCTCAAAGAAAATCTTTTCTTTCTTAGTTTTTGCCAATATCATCACCATAAATGCTTGATCTAAATGACCTTTACCTAAAAGCCCTAAAAGACTAAAGCAGAGTGTCTTGAAAATGTCTTTCTTACTAACAAGGAGACATCGCCAAAGTGATGTTCGGGATCTGGATGCGGATGTTGTTTTCTAAAACTATATAGGCAAGATAGAAAATGTATCACGGCTTTCTTCCACATAGGCCCGGGTTCGAGAGATATTCGCATGTAAAGATTTTGCACAGCATGACGTCCCTTGAGTAAGCGCTCCCCTTCAACTATGGCCGTGAGGTCTTTGGTGAGGGCGTTAGTCCCCTAAACTATAGTTGGTATCCCGGGTTCAAGTCCCAGTGACGGCAATATTTTTTCTCTCTTCTAATTTTTGAAATCACTGTTACCTTTTATCCCCATTCGTTTTATTTAGTTACTTCGCGAATTTTTAAATTTAATACCAATTTATGGATTTTAAACGAAACTCCGAATTATGCCTTACCACGCGAATTAGAGGATGTGTATAATGGCTTACCCACAAATTTCCGGGGAATTTGATCATCCTCGCCCTAGCCACTGCTCTCACAGCCTCTTCGTGTATTCGTAATCTCAAGTCTTTCTTCTCAACAAATAAACACCATTGCCTATCCCCACATTCAGTCAGTGACCCTAGCCAGTTTCCACTCCTACCCATCCAGTACAATGATCCTGCTTTCCAGCAGCCTACTCAAGCCGTTTTCGAGGTCTTCTTTGTTTACCTTTCGCACCCGTTTTCACACAATTGGGCCTCAGCGCCTCATTCAGGGATTATCGAGGGTCAGCTGTGTACCGAGGGTTGTTGGGAGGGTTGTTGGGACGGAAGTCTTTGAAGGACGCTAGAAGGCAGGTCATTAGGGAGGCATGGTGAGTGGAAGGACATTCTGTTGTAAAGATCGAGATTTGTTGGGAAGACTGGGTGGGCTGTGAAGAAAATCTAATAGAGGGAATGCCTAGTGGAAATGATATTTTGAATAAAAAACGTTGAAGCCGGAAAATAGCGGTGCTTCAGAAATGGAAAAAAGACATTGAAAGTGGAGGCACACGCATCAAAAACCGCAGAACGATTCATGAATAGATGTACAATCAGTTAATTGATGCGAGGCAGAGGTGTGCATCGGTGCACATGATGGGTACATTACACGGAAATTCACGTGTAAGTAATTATTTACGTCCTGTAATTCGGGTGGTAAGACACAATTCGGAGTTTCGTTTAAAATCCATAAATAGATATTAAATTTAAAAATTTGCGAAGTAACTAAATAAAATGAATGGGGATAAAATGTAACAGTGATTTGAAAAATTAGAAGAGAGAAAAAATATTGCCGACACTGGGACTCGAAGCCAAGTTACCAACTACAGTTTAGGGGACTAACGCCCTAGACCGCACCGCCACGCCAGTAGTTGAAGGGGAGCGCTTACTCAAGGGACGTCATGCTGCGCGAAATCTTTACATGCGAATATCTCTCGAACCCGGGCCTATGTGGAAGAAAGCCATGACACTTTTTCTATCTTACCTATATAGTTTCAGAAAATAACATCCGCATCCAGATCCCAAACATCACTTTGGCGATGTCTCCTTGTAAGTGACAGTTATTCATCAACCAAATATGGCTGCGGACCTTGAATCATTGATCTAAACTTAAAGTTGATAGTTCCATTGTAAAGTCTACATCACCTGAAGTAAGCTAGAATAATAACCCAAATTGTTCAATTGGAAGAAGTGGATATCCCACAAGGGGGGTGAAAGGTATTGGTGGCAATAGAAAGTCCAACAACACGACTGACAAAATTAACAACCCAGCCATCCTCTGACCTTCAAGGCAAAATTCCCCAAATAGCAGTTCTTCTATTGAAAAAAGGACACCATCCCTAAAAGTAAATGAAAATCAGAAGACCAATGAGTAGGATGGGTGTTGAGTGAAGATCACTA
The DNA here is from genome assembly GCF_921293095.1 of Ischnura elegans. Taxonomy (NCBI): domain Eukaryota; kingdom Metazoa; phylum Arthropoda; class Insecta; order Odonata; family Coenagrionidae; genus Ischnura; species Ischnura elegans. The sequence goes on from NC_060248.1 coordinate 124,660,896, forward strand.
GGAAGACGTGTTGGTTGTGAAGACCGAGGAAAAGTTGTGATGTTGACAGGTGTGTGATTACATACCCTGAAAAATGCCTCCTCAACCACTTTCTATGGGCAGCATTCAAGTATTATGGGACTAAATTGCTAAAGACAGAGATAATGTTCTTCTTGCAATGATAAATACTAGAGATGTGCGAATAGTATCCGCGAATACTCGAATACCTCGAATATCAGAAAGTATTCGATATTCGAGGTTTCGAATAGTTATGCGAAAAGTACCGCCTCGAATACCTCGAATACAGTGGAACTTGGTTAGTACGTTCCTCCTTAGTACGTTTTCCTCCTTAGTACGACGATTTCTCTCGGTCCCGGTACCATCGGAACAAAATACAGGTAAAAGTATTTGGTTAGTACGTTTGAAAAAATTGCGCTTTCCTGGTTAGTACGCTCAATTGCTAGCCGTGACGCAACCCGCAATTCGTTCTCCAGTATATTCTTAAGGGTCGTAAAGCTCCGAATTCATGATTTAATTTATTATTACTAGCCATTAAAATTCTTGCATTCATTCCACATATCTTTCTTTGACCGTGTTTTATCCAAATGCATTTTTCAATTGTTATGACGCGATGAATAATAAAATATGGCCATTTATCAGGAATGTCTGACTATGCAAAACTGCAGCCAATGAGAAGCCCCAATATTCCCCACCCCCAGCTTCTCACCTTCTGTTGCCTCTGGAGTGCCCACTGCGCACAAATTTAACGAGTGGGCAATTGTTGCTATTGCACGAGTTATCATGATGAAGAAATGAGTCTTATCCAATTCCCTCTTTATCTAAAGCAGTACTGCACGACGTCAATGCTACGTGGTACGTGCGTATTTGACTACTGCTGTGGGAGCAGACGATGCTCTGGATCTCCACGCGAAGCTTAGCTTAAAAATACTTGATCTCGGCACGAAAGCAGACGACATCAAACAAATTTTAAAAGTACATTTCAACTGTATAATATAAAATCTTGTAATTACCTCGTAATCTAATAATCTTGCGTGTTATTATTCGATATATCGATCGCTATAACAATCGATATGGCTTTATTCCAAAAGCGCGAATGTGTACGGCTGTTGCCGTAATTTAAGGTTAATATAATTTTGTCCAACTTTTATGATGTTTAAAAACAACCCGTTCACATACTCAGGGTTGTTTTTATATTCTCCGAGTATGCTGTGACAAAAAAGAAATGACTTATCTGTACTTGTCCTCTTTCTATAAATACATATAGGATAAATCACGGGAGAAAGATGCCGTTTTCATGTAATTGTCTTCGGGATATCTATGAAACATTGTGATTTTTTATTCACATGGTATTGTTTTTCAATGTAGTGCCCATTTTCTTTATTTTAATGGTGAAAAGAGTTCAGGAAGGCGATCCTACGAGAACTACCGATAGTAATTGTAATTATGACGACTTTTCCACAGATTGCAATAACCCCGACAGCTATTTTTTACTTTCCTCGTTAGCACGTTTTCCTGGTTAGTACGTTCATTTCTTGTGGTCCCTTCAGAAACGTACTAAACAGGTTCCACTGTACTTTGAATTGCGCGTCATACACTGTCGCACCCACGTCGTTGGTAGTTGGCTCGGAAAAATGCAGAGAACCGTAGTCATTTAGTGCTCGCAGCGCCGTTTTACGCAAGTTGACGAATTACATCAAATTCGTGGATTTTAGCGGCGAAAAGAGTTCGACGAGGGGAACCGAAAATGGTCAGGTGAAAAAATCCGAAAATCCCCGATTCCCCCCACCAGGAGAACCTCAGTACCGTGGGATAGCAACCTTAGGGCATTTCCCACGATCCGCTATCCCCCTCCATTCAGCACTCGCCTCACCCACTCTGACGCTTTCCTCTTCTCCTAAATCAAACAAAAGGTCCCAGCTCGCGCAGGGATCGCATTACGAAGACCCCTGCTTCGAAAAAAATATCGAGTTACGAGAACAATAAAAACGTGTTTCACGCCCTCCCCCCTTTTCTCACCCACTGACCTTTTTCTGGCTACCTGCTTCGAAGTTCCCCATTTCTGGAGGTCAGCTGCTGTGTGAGTACCGTGGGATACTTACATTAGCGCATTTCCCAAGATCCCGTATCCCTCTCCATACAGCACTAGCCCCCCCCTCTGAGGCTTTCCTCTTCTTCGAAATAAAAAAAAGGTCACAGCTCGCGCAGGGATCATATTACGAAGACCTTAGCTTCGAAAAAATACCAAGTTACACGAGAACAATAGAAACGTGTTTCCGGCCTTTCCTTTTCTCCCCCACTGACCTTTTTTTCCTACCAGCTTCGAAGTTCCCCATTTCTGTGGAGGTCAACCGCTGCATGAGTCATCTATTAGCACAAAAGGTGTCTAAGAATGACTTTCGTCAATTGATGTTACACCTTTATTGAATTGAAATATTAGTAATGTGCGCGTAATTTCAAAAAGAATAAGACCAAACACGACGTATTTCTGAGTTTATTTAAGCATTTTACGCAAAGAAATAAATGTCAAAATACGAGGGAGACTTAGCATTCTGGCGAAACTCGATATGAGCAGCAGAGCTTCTCGGAAGTTGATGCGGTATTTTTTTCCGAAAGCATATATCAAGTTACAATTAATGAGTGGTGCTATAAATCTTTATTGTTACAGTCCCAGACAAAGGGATATTTTCTCAGAATATTTGGTTTCTCCCTGATAGCAATTCCAATTCATCTTCTTATCTCGTGAGAACTCCCAAAGATGGACTGAAAATAAATGAAGAAAATCCGGTGGAAAAGAGCTTGTATTTTGCAAAATGCCTCAGATTGTCAGCTAGCACTTGGCAGCAGAAGTGGGGGTAAAGCGATGTTAGTTGAATTAATTATATGCCCAATTGTTTCCATAAAATTAAAATATTCATTAATCAGCTAAATTCCTGTTCGAATCATTTAAAGGAAATCAAAATTACTCCCCAAAATCTTGTGTTGCCTGCTGCATAGGCAACCGAGTCAAACATTCCAGCATTCATCATTTAGTATTCGAGGTATTCGAAATTCGAGGTATTCGAATATTCGAGCAATGATTTAATATTCGAATTCGATATTCGAATTCGAGAAATCTGCTATTCGACCCATCTCTAATAAATACAAAAAGATGGTCTATACTGCAAACAACTAGAATTGAATTTTTCACTTATCATTTAGGCATTGACCAAGGCATGAAAGATGAAGCTGAATCAAATGCTTGACAATCTGTCATTAAATTATCTGACCATGGGACTACCTAGGATGGCCCCTCTCAACAAATATCCTAGCCCGCTTCCCAATCTCCGTTGCCACCTTCCCCTCCCCACACCATCAGTGTGGCCAGCAGTGATCCCCTTTCTGCTTCAAAAGAGCATCCACTTGCTAGAACTGAAGTTCTAATGCAGCAGACAAAATAAATTGTGCACCTGAAACTGTCTTGCACCTCAGGTCTCCTGCCAGTCCACTCATCAATTAAAACCAGGACTACACACCTAAGTCAACCATAACCGCTGCCTTCCACTTTATCAATAAGATAATTTGGGGACTTTCTAATAAGATATTAACCATTGGAATTTTTTTGCTTAGCCAAAAGTATTTAATACTATATATGACAATCTACTTTATTCTTAACTAATGAAAATTGGGAACAATGGCAATACCTTATCTTGGATCATGTCTTATCTTTCAAATTACAAAAAAATGCTGCAAGTAGACTTCAAGCATAAATCAAATGTTTGTGCTTTTAGGTAGAAGTGTAGAATTTTTTGCCACTAAAGAGGTAAATTTCTAACAAAATAATATCTCTAAATATTATTGTTTGACTTTGTAGTCATCTGCTTGAAAAGTGATCCTAAGGAAAACATAATTTTTTGACTGTGTAGCTCTTGCCCTCTACACAAATTATTTGGTTTTAGAAATCCAAGTTTAGACGAACGTAAATGGTCAATTTTAACCTCATTTGAAAAAGGCCAGATCGGCGCCCATGCGATTCCACTCCACGTGACGTCACAGGGACCTAGTTTCTATACGAGAGGATAGGAGTTTTACATTGTCTGAGATTACCAATGCATGCATGAGGCACTGAGCTCAGGGAAACATCTCTTAATAATCACCTATTAAAATTGCCTAAGGTCAGAAAGTTTCCTACGTTAGATAGGGTATTAATAATCCTTATTTAAGCCAAGCGCTACCTGCTAGCAGCCTGCATCGCAGCCTCGATCCTAGGTGGCCTCACACGGTGGCAACCAGAATGACATCACACATGCTTTTCCCAGCATTCATACTTAGCCGTCACATTTTTCACACGCTTGAAAATTTTCACTTTTTATTGATATCGTCATTTAAAAATCTAAAAGCGTGAAATGCCTACTCCAGGAGTAATAACCCTTCCATTTAGGCAATAAAAAAAAGAAAACCACCCTATTATCACAAAAACAAATTACAGTAAAACCTCTCTTAAACGAAACTCAAGGGACTGAAATTTTGCCGTTTCGTTGATCGGGAGTTCGTTCCCCGCAGGTGATGCGCACGTTGCATCATTCCAGGGGCTCGGAAATTGAAGCAAGTCTGCATGCGTTATCTTCATTCTACCTTCGCATACTTCAAAACAGTGCTTATTTCTTCAGCTGCAATGCAAATCGCGGGCAATAGACCACATTTAGGAAGCCTCAGTTCGTATTATTCAATCACTTTGCGTGCTTTTTCATCGGTTTTCAAAAATGTATGCAAGGTATCGGTGAGCGCGAGGCCATCCCTTTATTCTCAATATTTGAAATAGAGTACAGGTATTCGCGAAGTTTACACTGAAAAATTAAGAATTCGATAGATTTGACCATTACTAATATAAAGTTAAAGTAACAGCGCCAATTATAGCTTCATCATGAAATTAAGATCGCTCTACCATAACGGCGCGAGTGCGACTTTCGTCAACCCATTAAAGCGCAGTGGGTGGCAGCATTCCTTTATAGCAGTCGAATCCAGAATACTCCATAGCAATACTTGCGGTTGCGGGTTTCGTAAATAATTCATTGTACTAGCATCATTTCCATCGCATTCCGGATAGACAACTGCCGATAAGAAAACATCTTGAAAGGCCTTATGCAGGAGTTCTCGAAGTAAAATACGTCACGATTTTGAAAAATGAGTTTTCGAGAAATTATATTCTGCAACCCTCAGTTCGCTGGCTTCGTGGATAACGAAATTTGAGTCTATTCTAGTGAATTCATCAAACGACCCTTCAATATTCATGACTTTTGAGAGTCCCTGCCAGGATTCACGGCTTTCGTCATCACTCTCCATCGCGTGGTCGCAGTTGACTGCAAACCGGATTGACAACTCCCGATAAGAAAACAGCTTGAAAGGCCTCATGCATGAGTTCTTGAAGTAAAATAAGTCACGATAATGATGCTGTTGACAGCAAACCCGGTTTTTGCAAAATAACTAAATATGGTGACAGGTGCGACACGCTTCCAAGCTTTGCAAAGCCGCTGCATTACCTGCAAAATGGTCCTCTTCAATTTCGCCGATCCCTTACATCCATTCGACAAACCAATAACTCCACAAAAATCCGACGGTAATGCCGCCTTGCTGCAGAAATGACCCCTCGGTCGAGAGGTCGCAACTTAGCTGTTGCAGTTGGGGGGAAGAAAATAACGCGCACATTTTTTATTGTTAGTCCTATGTATGGGCCCGTGCAGCGACCGAGGAAGAAATCTACTTTCCCCATGAGTGCATCAACTCCCGTCAACCACCGCTGAATTAATCCCGCTGCCATTCATGGATTTTTGCTGCTACCACAGGGGTGAGGCATCACTCTCACCAGTGGCCCAGTCTAAACATGGCATGTTTAGACTGTGTCGTCTTCTTCATGCAACAATTGACGGCCGTCGCAAACCTTTTTCTCAGGAGAAAATCAACACTGCTTCACATCACGTTAGGACATCGCTACAATCGCCGACAGACAGAGACTGACCTTTAGTATAAAGCACTCAATTCAAGTAACGTCTAGATCAATGGGAAATGTTGGCTTTTGTCTCTTAAGTGCGAATATTTTTTATCCAAGATTGTGGCAAATGCAAAAGTTTCTCCTATTTTTTAGATGATGTTGAAATAAACAATGTGAATGAAACAAGAGTAACTACCGAGTCATATATTAAAGATAATTAAGAGAGGCAAATTTTTGCTTTCATCTTCTAGCGCGCACATTGTATCCTCTGTAATTTAGTTAAATTTTAAAGAAGTTATCCAAGATGGCGGCAAGTGAAAAAAAATGCTTCTCGGAATTTACGTGTTGTAATTCTGTAAAGTATCTTAAACAACCGTCAAAAGAATGCGATCGAAGTACATAGCTCTAGATATCATAGCTTTGAGCGTGTAAATATTGGGACATTGAGTTATTTACGAAAGTCAGCATTAACATTTTTCGCAATTCGCCGCGAGCCGCGGTCGGCGGAAACACACGACGGAAGGCTATGGTTATGGTTAATAATGACGATTCTGATTGGCTTATTCAGTAGAAGTCTCTGATTTGCCCTCCTACGCTACGAATATTAAATTATTCATATGAAAATAAAAATTTAACCGGAAAAATTGGTTATTGGGAGGTGAATTTCACTCGATCGCGCCGAAATTTCATTTCGTTGATCGGGAGTTTTCGTAAAAGAGGAGTTCGTTCATCGGGGTTTTTCACTAATGTGTTTACATAGGCAATTGGCCGGACCAATAGCATTTGTTCGTTGAACGGAGTTCTTCGTTTAGCGGGAGTTCGTTAAGGTGAGGTTTTACTGTACATAAGATTCATAATATGTGAATGGATGCGATTTAAGGTAACATATAAGGTGACTCACTCGGAATGAGGGCATTTTAGGAATGGCAGCACGCAAGCCGAGGCCAAATCCAACAGTTTCCAAGCCCAAACTCTCACGTGCGCTGTCCAGCAACAACTGCTTTTCTGATGATTCAACAGGAGCAGGTATGCCAATTGCAGGTCCTGACACACTGCCCGGAAGACCAGCATCTGCCCCCTCTACTCCATTCGATCCTTGAGACTACAGAGAAGAAAGGAAATTAACACATGAATACAACAACAAGAGGGTTGACATGTAGTAGGGTTGAAAAGCGATTTCAGCAAAGTAGGTTGTTTATCAGTAAAAAGAGGAGGATAGGATGCTTATATAACTTAATGGGGACAATTCTAGGAAATATATTAGCTTATTAAATTTTATCCTCACCCAACATAAGAGAACTATACATTACGGAAAGCCAAACCAAATACCACTAAAGGGCAGTCACAAAGACATTATAAGGGGAAGTAAGAAAACATACTGGCAATGATATATAAAAAAATTAGGACCAATAACCACTGGAACTGTTAGATATCACTTCTTGAAATCTGACACAATCATACTTAGGCAATTTTCAATAGTTTCCACATATTTATATAAATCCATCATAGAGGGTTTTCCAGTAGGCTTTCAATCTACACTACTTCAGAAGGTGGTAGGAGAGACAGTTTTAAGCATTTTTTTTGTCCTATAAGCATGGGGTCGCAACTCCTTCGTTACTAAGCTATGGCAACACAAAACTTTTGGTGGATGCACCTTGCATGCATGCACCTAGCATGAAAATGCTGAATAACGCAATGTGCAGTGATGGACGGGATCTGAAACTTGTATTGATTGTGCTTGAGATGCATATTGTTCATTCTCTGCTATCCACAAAGAGAATGCTAGCATATTTTTACAATGGACTCTTTATAATCATACACATTTCAACTTTCAAAAGTGTATTATTCACAATTAAAGCTTTATTTTCAGAATAACACAAAAATTACCATAACTAATTTTAAGAAAAGTTATTTTATGAATTGCAGTCTCTCAAAAATCATATCTCTACCATTATTGGCACGGATGATATGGAAACTTAATTGATATCATGACCGTTATGCAGCATTCCTCAGACGTGGAGAGAGTTGTAATTTTCCCCAGCTACCGAGGCAATCAGCTACAACAATGGGAGCTTGACACAGGGGTGAGAAGAAGAATGAATTCACAGCGATACTCTGATTTCATTCAATCAAGGCGTCTGTCACCGCACAGAAACAAAAGCTTTGACCAAAAGTCTTAAGCAACTACAGCAAAGGGTGTCCAGCAAATCAAGGCAGAAAAATTCATGCATATTATTCCAGATTATCAATGGGAAATTTTACAAAATTCCAGGTTAATATCACGTGATTAGTGAGATAGATATGAATTTTAAAACACCTAATATTACTTAAATGCTTTTCAATAATTTTATACTTATGCATTACTTTACGTTCCAAATTTAAAGATTTACACTCAGTAACAGAAATTTTACAATTGATTTATAAGTGTCTCACTTGGCATTTCAAGATAATTGTCAATTAAATAATTTAATGTGTAAATAAATTGTACATTAATATATTACGACAAACACATTTTAGGCCAGACAATGAGTGTTGAACTGATAACATTTATGTGAAACGAATTTGAAATAAAAGATTTTGAAATTCCAGGTTGAAGCAAAAATTTGTGAATAATTTGAGGGGGGCTAAAAATTCATGTATAATTCCAATTCCACTCCTTGTTTTCCAAGTCACCTGAACTATTTGTTTGGAAAAGGGGGTTTTTTCCTATGTTTATGGACAGAAATATTTTTAATGTAACCCATGCCGTTTGGCATGGTTCATGGGTAATTTTAAATCGGAGTTCAGAAGGGAAGGAAAGCTGACGCAATATTGTGTGAGAGTGAGTGCGTAGTGAAGCGTGAATGGCCTCAAGTGTAAAGTGGTTCCCTCCCCCTTCGTCCACGATTCCCCCACTTCCCGATTTTGGGTTTTTTCCGCGTGCGTATGTGACCAGTGAAAGCGAACGAAGGGTGATGTAATCCGCAACCCCACCCTCCACAAACTGAAAGCATGCTTTGGCAAACCCCCTCCCGATGGTGAAGACTTAAAGAAAACCCGCCTCTTTCCAGGTTTACCCCACCTGCCCCAACCCCAGAAAACCAACCCTCTCTGGGTTATAAAACCTAGGCATATTCCAGCTCAAGAGAACATATCATTTCCGGCTTTGAATTGTTGCTGAAGGCTCTGCCCATCAGCTGAGACGCATCCTACTCATTGCGCGGGGGAGAGACAGAGAAAAGAACGAAACGCAGAGGTCAGGCAAAGAGGTGAAGAGCGGCAAAGTAGAGGAAACAGGAGAACAGATGGCAGATTGCCTGCACCCAGGGGAAGAAAGTCACCTCACGACATCCGGATTTAAATATTCCCTCAGCCCACGGTGAATGCAGACGCAGCGACCCTGACCGGAGCCAACCAAGGAGGTCATCTCCATCCATCACCCAGAGCCGATTCGTAAAACTGTCACCCACATTGCCTTCCACCCCCCCCCTCCCCCCGAATTAAGAAGATTCATAAAGAGATCCCCTTCTCCCCCATTCAAGAAGAGAAGACCCGTTGCCCCATAAGCATTGTCCCTTGCATTTTTATTACTTTCCATATTAAATTTGCCCTCCCGTTTTCCCTGTGAATGTGTGAATAATTTTAGTATTTACGACAGAGTGTTTAGAATTAGTAGGCGTTTTCATTGCATTTGTTTCTGTATACACACCAGATATTCACAAGAAGTGTAGGTTCATGTTTAATTTATTTATTATTGTTTGTTTTCGGTAGATCTGATTTATTTTTATTTTTTGTTTCACTGGCCAGTAGTGTTCTTCAAAGTAAATGGTTAATTTCATGTGTTTCAGTGTATTTTTCTTCGTTGACTTTTGCATTAAACGTTTTGTCGAATATGTAATTTGTGTAGCAAGCCTTCATTCTTTCGTGCACATCAGCAATCAGCAAAGAAACCTACCCCACACCCACTTTCCCCTTTCTTGCGCCTCTTTCTCCCCTCACCTTCCCTTTCTCCCAACCCACGACCCGTTCGTCTCGGACGGACCCTCCTAAAATTGGTGCCCAACACCCCAGAGCATTATATTCGTTAATAAAACCCACAAATATTCGGCCCGTAAATTTTGCAAAAGCAAAAGTTTACGGCTGTAATATTATCAATATATGGTACAATAAAACCACGAAAAATAATAACAGATTAGTTCAGAAGAGATAAAGTGCCCGTCGAAATATTAGGTAAAATGCTGCACCATTACACAAAAGTGGGCGAAACTAATGTTTAGTTCCCATCGAAATAAGATCTATGTTTTTCTTCCCATTCCATTTCACTCTAAGTATTTTAAATTACCAAATCATTCAGATAACTTCTCAAACCACAATATATTCCACTTATATATTAATGTACCACTACCTAAAGAGACACAAAAACTGAGTGAGCAAAGCATATAATAGGGAAATTTGAATGGGAAAAAATATCCACACTAGGTGAGTGTTACACTTGGCAAATAAAATTGAAGAGAGAATTACAAATTTACAGCATTAACATAAAAACAATATTGCCAATTTTTGGAGCAATATGCCTTTTACATATAAACTACATCCAGTAAGGCACTTATTGAAGTAAATCACTAGAATAGTGCTCACCTTGGCCTTCCTTTCCTGGTCATCCCACCATGTCTCAAAAGACTTGAAAGCAGTGTTCTCAATCATTTTCTTGTTGAAGTCTCGCTTCAAGATTTGCTTCAGCTCAGTGATAACTTGGTCAACAACACCACTGTGAGAAACAAGAAACAGCATTAAATTTTGAGCACAAGAATCACAAAATATTGATTGAAATGAGTTAGGGAATGATATTGTTGAACTTCAGTATGGTAAATTATAGACATAATGCATTCAAATAAAGTTCATCCCATTAATAATAGGGTAGCGGTAAAATACTATCTAGCATAAAATTGTACACCCTTCATACTTGAAGATGCACGTAATTTCCATAATGAAAAGACAAAAAAAAAATTACACAAAAAGAGAGAAAAACCTCAGATAAAGATTCATATTTAAGCATCTTGGGAGTAGCAAAATATATATTACTACTTTTATCATCTGCTGCCACCCTAAAAAATCAATGACAATTGTTTCACCCCAACACAATATTCCTGCTGCCTCTCAATTTACCGTTACATTTTTCCAGGAATATTTAAAAAAAGATCAAGTATATTTATAGGAGAATAAAAATATATACAATAATAACAAATTCTACAGAAGAAATAATACAAAATACTCAATTCAAAAAATAAATTAATTACTTTAAACAATAGAGTACTTACAACTGGTAAAATAGCAAAATTCTAATGAATGAAGGATGAACATAACACTTTGAAAAATAAAATTGAAACAAATCCAAGAATTCACCCCACATCAAGTTATAAATTCCAAAGCCAAGAAATTATACCAATAAACTACCATATTAAAACAAATGCATTATGAATATTCCTTAAGTATAGCTCTTAAGAAATAATAAAATGAATACAAAAATATTTCAATTGAAATGGATACGGAAATTTTCAAGTTTTCCTTTGGTAAAACACATCACGAGAGGAAAGTGCCTTGGACAACTTCAAAATTTGCAGATTTATTCTTTTGAACCATGATTTTTACCATAGAATTTCAATATACAACAACAAATGAAAAGTAGGAGGGGATGCTTTGTTATGTCAATTTTTTCCTTAAAATTGAATACATTTAAGATTTTGATTTCTCAGATTTTACCACAGGCATTAACATTGTTATCTACTTATGCTTTGATATGACAGGTCTTTATCACCTTCACAATTCTTCACTTTGAAGATCATAACAAATCCATGGCATGAAAAAAGTGCATTTTTCCCCACAAAATATTTTTAAAGTTATTTGAACCAGGTCCTTGATCATGGCCCTAAGTGCAGACACCATGGTTAGTTAAGTTATTTATTATTTTGAGTGGTAAAGTTACCAGTGTCCAGAATACTTAATTTTCAGAATTGATTTAACAAATTTCTACCAAGTACAGCTTCAGACGCTTCTACGGATCATAATGAATTATAACATGAAAATGTGAGGGCATTTTATCAAACTTACACACATCAAAAAATCTCAAAACCAAAGCTTATGCTAACCTTAGAAATAAGATGAATGAATTTTAGCATCAACCGATCCAGAAAAAAAAAAAGAAATAGTAGAAAAGCTATACCTAATTGTTGGAGCCTGAGGATCATCTGCTTCAAGGGACTGAGACACACTTGGAGGGAGCCGTGAGTGGAACCCTGGATACACATAGGGGACACTCGTTCCCCCAAGCCCCAGAGCACCAGGATACTGACCAGGGTACGACACCCCCACGCCACAGCCTGGGAGGCAGACAGGGGGGTAGGGGTGAGGGGGTGGCGGGTGTGGGTAGCCTGGGACCGGAGCCCTCCACGCATACGTGGCTGGATCGGGGGGAGGGTAGAGGTGGCCTGGATACAAGGGCCTTGGTGTGCCCGTGGGCAGGTAAGCGTATGGCTGAGGGTACCCTGGGATTGGCGGTGCATACGGTGGTGGGGGGAAGGATGCCACAGTCGTGGGCAGAGGGGTGGCACCAGGGGCTGGCCCAGGGGGCCCTGGTGCGCTCGCCGGCTCCTCCACTATCATCTTCTCGTCACCCGAGCTGAGGCTGGACAGACTCATGCAGTCATCATCTCGCCTCGAAGCCACGCCACACATTGGCCCCTTCTCTGTATTCTCGTCCTGCAGTGGCGTCGACCTCCTGCTGGGGCCTCCCAACGTCCCCAACGAATCCCCACTGCCCACTGGACTGTAGAATCGCTGCCCTGGCCTCTCATCCGCAAAACCACCGTCCCCAATCTTGTGCCCCTCACCCCCCCGATCTCCCAGTGTCCGCAACGCACTCTCCACACTCTTGAGCAGACCCGTGGTGCCCTGCCTCTCCTTCTCCCTGACACTGCGCGCACGCTCCAAACCTATCCTGTGCCAAAAGAGATACTGCTCTTCCGAAACGAACGGAGATGGAGGCATGGAGAGGGGGGCGTCAGGGTCCGAGTCCACTGCCTCCTCCTCGTCTTCATCATCCAGGGGGAGCAAGTTCTCGTCGAGGGGTGGGGGTGGAGGGATTTTCAGCTCAGGAAGGGGGGGCATTGCAGAGTCTGTCCGAGAACCAGATGACGAGATGGAAGTCCTAGAGAGACTCCCACTGTGCCTTCCGCCACTCAGTTTGTGCCTCGATCGAGGGGCCAAGAAATCATCATCGTCGTCATCATCGTCATCCAGGCATTCGTCAGGCTCCGACTCGCTGCTGATACCCAGCTGCAGAAAAGATGGCGCCACACCACCAGCTGCCTTCCCTTTCAAAAGCATTTCAATTCTGGTGTCCAGGTCCAACACCTTCCTGTGCTCAGGCGAGGGGCTCCGACTTTTGCGCAACTTGCCCTTTCTCTTGCTAGAGTCTTTTGAGGAGGAATACCCTGACACAGACGTGTCGCCAGGGGCAACTGGCCATGTGGGCGTTGATCCAGCAGGGGGGAGCGTGGTGACACGAGCTGGTGCGTGCACTGTGCCGTGCCGAGAGTTTGATGATGAGGAGCGACGGGGTGGGGCATCGACCCACTGGGCACTTGGGGGCGCAGCAGACGATGACACATCCCAGCTAGGAGGCCACTGGTGTGTGGGGGGAGGCGGAGGGTGGTGTATGGGTATTGGCGGCCGGTGCATGGGCGCCAACAAGTGATGCGGGGGCAGCGGAGGGGGCGGTATGCTGTGAGGGGGCAGGGCATATGGAGGGGCAAGCGCGGGGGGAGGGACGGTGGGCGTTGGGGGCGCTGTGAAGCTGGGTGGGGGAGCAGTAAATGGCGAGGGAGCACCAGACGGTGTGGGGGGAAAGTGGTTGAACTCGTAGCCCACAGGCGTGGAGTGTGCTGTGTGGTTCACCTGATAGGGGTAGTCTTTGTAAGGACGTTCGGAACCAGGGTAACTAGCTTCACTCTGTCCCGTCCCATATCCCTCACTCGCAGCTGACCCTGGAGTTGGGTAATCATGCCGATTTATTCTAATGTCCACCTCCCCCCTGTGATTGGCCCCGACAAAATCCGTTCGCAAATCTGTCTCTTTTTTGACAATTTCATCTTTCTCTTTCCACCTCTCTTTATCCTCTGGTTCCCTGTCTGATGAAACAGCCAATGACTTGATTGCTTTGGGTTTTTTATCATCTTTTTCACAATCCTCCTCTGCATCAGGCTTTTTCTCACGTGTCTGTTCAGCAAATAATTGGCGACATTCTTCCCCTGAAATGAATTACATATACAATAACGCAATACATAATTTCAGAGGTACAAGGATTGCAAATAAAAAGCAAATACTCCTTACCAAAGGCATCCAAGAAAACTCTCAGAACCTTCCCCATCACAGATGTATTATTCAATTTTTCCACACAGGAGCGGGCTGCTTTCACACAATCAAAAACAACTCGAGCTAGTCCCAAGTGCTTGTTAGTGACAGGATGAAAATAAATAAAAAGCTCCTCCACAGCACCAAATTTCTGTACCTACACATTGGAAAATTTCACAAAAAATAACTTTTAGGAGTACAAAGTTATTATACGTAAATATATACACTCAAGCACTGTGACAAATGAAATAGTTTGCATCGTCATGGAATGGAAAACAATGTAATTGACCGATGTATACTAATTAAAAATACCTCACAAAAAGTGTAAACAAATACCAACATTTCGATAATTAAATACATACCATTTCACTCAAAAATGCCTTGTCAATATTGTCATTGAGGTTACAAATAGTAACTTCCAGGGGTGGTGGTTCGCCGACATAATTACCATCAATCTGCCAAAATAGCATAAAGATGACGTATGTTAATCATGAAACTTAGATACAAAAGAAAATTTGCTCGTGATATGGCAATATACACACCTTAAAGCGAGGTACAGGTATGTCTAAAGTTTCGAGCCTTTTCCAGATCCTAGTAAGATGGGAACGCGGATCTCTAACTTGTACCGTAGGTATCGTAGGGTCATTCGGTACATTTCCATCGTAACGATATAGCTTTGTAGCTCCTTTGACAAGAAATGGATCCACTACCAGCTTGTAATTCCTTGCTTTGTGGTGGTGATGCTGATGAGCATTTGGCCGGTTGCCTTCATGAGATTGCTCCATCATACCATTCATTCCTAAAAATAAGGTAAATAAATCATTAACTCCCAACTAGTTTATAGTACCCAGCAGAAATACATCGAAAATCTTTGAAAAACAATCATCAAAATGGAATGATGGAAGTGGCACAATTTACAACGAAAGCACTAACATTTGATTCTAGATTTAACTAAGGCTGCTGAAGAAAACATTAACAAAAAACATGAAAAATGCATAAATGAATTACGCCTTTGGATAACTCTTCATTCATAACTATGTCACATCTTGTAAACAACGGTAGACAACAACTCCACAACCCCTCGATGCTCACTTTTTATGAACACAGCAAGCGGTGGTTAAGCGAAATAGCGGTCCTTTCTGAGGAGACCAAGGGATATCTTGATCGTAGAAGCCTTCTTTCAACTCCCAGAAAGCTTTTTTTGGTCTCCTCTCTTAATTTTGCAGACTCCGGCATGATTTCATTTCTTCATTTTCCAGTTATTACAAAGACCACGAGTATCTCCATTCCACTATTTCTACGACTCTACCTACATAAATGCCCGCTGCTGGAGCTACTTGCGACGTCCACCAGAGTACGGTCGATGGGTTTTTATGGATTCATCAAAAGAGAAATCTTATTTTTCAGTGGAATATTTAAGAGTGAGAGCCTTTGATCATCACTAAAATGAAATTACTCGCAATTTCATCTTGAAGTCAATAGGAAAGAGGACCGTCACCACGATTACCACCATTACAGATGAATTTTGTAAACAGACATTCTATTGGATAATCCTATAGACCACCAACCTATGACGACAGGTTTTAGTAATTTGCCTTTTCTCTCGGCGAAGGAAGTGTTGGTCGTGCTTTTCGTATCCCTTGGAAGAATAGATAAATAGGTGAGGTATTTTTTAGAAGTTTGATTCATCGGATCAAGAACATTAAAAGTTTATGTACTAAGTTCCTTTCCATGGATACGAATTTGCGTTAGATACTGATGCCTTTACGGACTTAATTTTCCTTTCTCTTACCGCAGTTCACTTAATGCATATTTTGCAATTCTGCCTTACTTTTCAGACGATGGCCCAGAAAGCTTTTCCATCAGTTAAAGCTCAGGAGGAAGAGGAGGACTTGGTCGACCCACAACAAACTCTTCGGGTACGGTTAAGCATATTATTATGTGGTAAATTTGGCATGTTTTTTCGTGGACTGACCAATTTACGTTCATCGCTCTTTTCAGGATGAATGTGCGACCCAAAAGAAGTGCGCCAGTTTGCAAGAGAAGCTCACCGAGTGCAACGACCGGGTAAATTCTCGATCTCGCACTGCTGAAATCTGCAACGAAGAATTGTTCGATTATCTGCACTGCGTTGATGAGTGTGTTAGTAAACGATTATTCTCATTTCTTAAGTAATTCTAAATTGATATGAAGTGGGCTTAGACTAATAGAGTTGCTGATTTGTGAATGTGCTAGACCAAGTAATACGTTGGCAATGTGTTCCATCTCCTAGGAGTGAGCTATCGGTTGGATTGAAAATAATTGGTCTATGACGAGCTGTATATTATGTTAATAATGGGTATGTCACGTTAAGGTATACATAGAAATAAATTGTTTTCAAAGTCTTTGTGGTCATATTGCTGCTTTTCTAAAATCTTCCAAGTTAATCTGAGGGGCTCTTGCAAGTGCATGCCGCGAAGAACTAATTCTTGTTTGTAATGCCTTGCGTCCTCCTTGAGACATTTGGGACCTGGGACTTCGTTTTGTGGGTCTTATCCTACCCTCTAATAAAACTCAGTCAGAGGACGCCTTCAAGTGAATCCCTGGGGTGAAATATCTCATTTCACCCAAAATGGGGGACCCTGCTAGCTCTTGCAAGAATCCTGGCTATTTACATGTAGATCTCCCAAGTCCTCCACCTGGATATGCACACACACATGCTACTGTGACGATGGCTTGGTAGTTGCGATGCACCAACTCTTTATACTTTGCAAGTATGATGTATAATGTCAAAGGAATGAAAGCCAAATTTATCTGTACAGATCTTTTACTTAAGAATATACAAATACAGGTATTTTTTTTTATAAAATAATGATTGCTATTTCAGAAGCAATCACCCAATAATCATATAAAATTTGGAATGCAAAGTAACAATTCATCTCAATCAATAATCATTATTTACAATGGATAATTAACAATTTGTATTGCATGAAATACACTTATTCCTAAATAAATATCCATTAATCACGCTACTCCCAGCTGTAAAACATCAAAGCAGACTCCACACACCCGAACCGGTTTGTTCAGTCCAAACTTGAGGATTGGCACATCCCGGTCTGAACACTTGTTGCACAAGATTCGTCCACAGTGTCGGCTGGGGAAGAGATTTAAAAGAAAGCTCAATTTGATACAGCACTTCATTATTAAATAGCAAGGTAGGGGAAAGTATTTCTACTGAACTATCACTCACCAGTGATGCTTTCTGATAGTGATGCCAAACTTAGCTCCACATTCTAAACATATATCTCCTTCTTCCCAAGGTGGTTCTTGAGATAAAAGATCAAGGAGCCTGTAAAAATAAAATTAATATTTTTGAGATAAATGAGATTTTATTCAATAGACATTGAAAGTAAATATCATTGTTGCATAGGTTTTTCCAACAATTTGAATGCCGCAGGATGGCTTTTGAAACCATTGTCAATACTAAACACTTAACTCAGAAGGACCCGAAATTTCTCAATCATTATCATAAATGAAATCCTAAACTATGCTGGGTGTTCACAGCATTTTTTAAGGGGTATTGTTCAATGATGTTTTTCGTCCAGTATTCATAAATTGATATAAAACTATCATTGAGGGCAATTGTGCCCATTCTGCCGTAATTAGGGATGGACAATGATTCCCATGGTGCATTGATTACAGTCAATTAGATCATTGCATGACAACTTCTGAAGGAAATCATGGGTACGACAAGCACAAATGTGCAGTTTTTGTGTCTTGGTATATTAGTAATTCCACCATTTTTTCAGTTATTTCATTATTCATAAGCCTCATTGGTTTCACCAGCAGTCAATAAAGAGTGAATCATGAATATGTGTAAACAGATCTCAAAAAGACTCCGGAAATGCAAACAAAGTTGAATTTGGAGATCGTTTTTACGAGAGCTCAGTTAAGGGAGAAAGTTCCGTTCCCTTGGCCATCTCGTCCTTTAAGTTTTTTTGATTAAGAATGTTCAATGGCTTTCCACAAAATTTGAGCCTTTGACCCTTGAATGATTAGCCAAGCCTTCTATCCACTGCCACCATGCTCTCCAAATGAAAAAATACAAATAAACAATCATAGGTTAGAGGTGAAAGTTACTAGGTAAGAATGTGTAAGGCAATAAAAATATTTTGCTTCATATTATTTATTTTTCCATGAAATTAAATCAAAGCAGTTAATGATTTCATTTCACCATACTTTTCTGGCAGCAAAGATTCTTACCAACCAAAAAGAATCACACGCAAACGAGCCACTATCTACACAGCGGTCGCCTCCATGGTACGCAATGAAGTGATTTGCCCACAGCCCATGTTCCCCACTCCCCTGTCCCTTCTGCAAGAGATGAAACATATTACATCCCAGCTATCCACAATCAATTACAGGTTTGAAAATACATACTGGGACAATTCTAATAATTACACACAAATGGTTTTGGATTCTGCCAAGGGATAAACACAAAAATGCTGTCTGCGGATGAAAGGACAACTTCAGAAAACTTTGTTACTCGACTCAGTAAAGAAAATGGGGAGCTGTGAATACTGGCCTCTATGGCAGTGGGGTGAAGTCCTTGCTTCTCAAACGGAAGGTCGCGGGTTCGAGTCCTGACTAGGTAAGTAGCCCCTACCACGGCATGGGCATTATTGACCATCCTACATACGTAGTTTTTTGTTATATTCCTCCCACTATAAAGGCCTCGCATGCACTGTCTTCAGGGCGGTGAAGTTAAATGAAAACCCACCATTATATTTGTGAGTCAAAACGTCTCCCTCCGCGGGCTTCTCATTTTGACTGGCAGGGAATAAGGCCCTCGCTTGACACAGAGAGTGTGTTGTTCTTTGAAGAGGGAAGCGAATCAGTGTCAATGCCAATGCAGTGTCAATTTAGGACTCAGAAATTTTTCAGCTCCTGGGCAGTATCATTTTTCAGTCCAGTGCATTCTCTTTGTGAAGAAGACATGGTGGCTAGGAGAAAGTGTGAAATAAAGTGAATATGGGGAAAACTCGGTCCTCATTTTTAAGCATGAACTACTTATATTCCCTTCAGACTACAATATCTTTGTCACATTTATAAAAGTGAAAGAATTGTTAACTGATTCTTACTTTTCTTCCGTAATGCAAGGTGAATTAAAGTTATTTGTGGCCGAGAGTATTTTTCCACATGAAGGACTAATGATTAAGCTGGATTTAGAAAAAGCATGTAGAGAAGTAAGAGTATTGGATGAGAAGAGGTCTATAGATAACTTCCAATTAACCATGAGTGGATTATTCCCTTTACCGATTATCTGTGCACGAGTTAAACCTCCTCGTATATTTACCACAATCTCTATGAAAATTGAATGCAAAAACACCAGGATAATCGTATTTTAATAACAGGCAACAAGGCTTATTACTTCTATTAGAATTCACTCATAAAGCGTAATTTTATCATAAACTTGATGACTCTGAACATTTCAAGTTTACTTGAGATGCCTGCCTTAGTATAGCACAAGGCAATGAGTGGCAGGGATTATGAGGATAAATAATAATATATTGTTTGATTAACAAACATTATGATATATAAAAGTGAGATTTTGGATTATCCATGTTTTCTGTTTATTTACCCCCACCATAATTAGCCCAGATAATTAAAAGTTAACAGTAATTTTTTGATGAGGCCAAGGTTGAGAAAGTAGGGTAGATTGATGAGTTTAATTTATACCTGAAAATTTCATTCATTTAAATGAGCCATTTCCATCTAAAAACTCTTGAATCAAAAAATCAACTCTTGGAAACATTAGAGTTGAATTCACATTACATGCCTCACTTGTTTTCCTTACCCCTTCTACCACCATTTTTTTAATATGGCATGATAAAATCAAACAATATTTTTCATTCAACGAAAATGCATCAGTTCTGCCACTGTAGCTAACCATGTTAATTTACGCAGCTCAGTACAGTAAGAATTCAGTCACTCAGGGTGACAACAAAGCAATGGAAAGCTTACTGAACTGCTCAGCTAGTCTTTTCTTTGAATTTCTCCTCAGACCTCCCTCTTCAGAGATCGCCAAGATGACATTTATGAATCACATATTAAAAGCGGTCCCTGACCATCCTTCAGCTATGGAAGACCAAGGTAACCCCCACAAAAACAACTATGAATCTGGCCTTAATTCTAATCTACTAAAGAATAACCATTTGAGGAGATTTTTGCATTTGCAAATGAATTCACAAAAATCCATAGGACAAGTTAGGCCATGTACTACACAAAACTATTTCCATCACTTGATGTAATACTAGTGAGCAATAAAAAACAAAAAAGGAGTGCACCTTGATAGGAGTTGCTTAGTGGCAACCTGGTAGTTGAAAACAGTTATTCCATCCTTGTTCATGCAAGCCAATCTCGCTCCAGCCTTAACAAGAGCCCGGCATAGACTTCCATTGCCTTTCATGTATGCCAATAGGAGAGCTGGAAAGAACATAAACACAAGTATTAATCACACACATAGTATGTTTCTCTTTGAGTAATGATGAGAAAATTTCACACTTGAACCGAATATTTTACATCACTCGGCTACTGCTAATAGTAACATAACCATTGACCCCATAACAGTGAAGCTAACTCTTTGCAAATCGTTTGTTCTGATTTTTTTCTACACCTGCCTTGAGCTTGTGAGAACCTAAGGAATGGATGGTGAATCTTAGTACCTATAGATATGTGAATAAAGGTTATAAAAGGTGTACCACATAATTTTGGGAGGTTAATATGTAGTCCTGTCAAATGCGCACCTGTGTTTCCATCCAAATCTGGCTTATCCAAGGGGTATTTTGGCATGCACTCAAGGAACAAGTTCAGGATAGCTGGGGCGGCCATGCTGCCCTTGTCGTCAATACTCCCATTCCCTGGGGTTGACACGCCAGGCATTGGAGGAGCATGATGAGCCAGGAGATGCAGAGGAGTCCTGCCTCTGAAAATATAGCACCACCAAAATTGAGATAACAGAATTAAACAATGAATAATATATTTGGATTGTTTTTATAAAGAGAGTGTAAATCATTCAACAAGTTTATACATACATGCCTATGCTATACAAATTCAGGTGCATAATAACACAGCCACATGTCCAAATTATTCTGCCTTTTGCTTGATTAACAAGATCAGCTAAGAATCATATTACCTTTATGCACTGGATTAAATTTCAGCCATTCAGTTTAGTAAATTAATTAAAAATATTTTCTTGTTACAAAACAATACAGCTGAAAAAAAATACATCCAAAAAATCATACAAAAATACTGCATAGACCAAAAGGTTATTTGGACAAATTTCATAAAAGATTCAGAAATTAATATATTATAAAAAACTACAATTATTAAAATATGATACTAAAAAAGAAATCAGACAATAAACGTTATCACATTGAAAGAAGCCTTTTTGAAATTGAAAAAATTCTCTCAATTTGATGAAAGTGCATATTTTGGTATAGGGCCAATCAAAATTTTCGCTTGCATGGACATCATCTGGATCTTGAAGGAATGCCGCACAGAATAATCAAAAGTGCCATGCTTTCAATGCACCTTCTTCCTGTATTGACTTTTTTACAAAAATACAAATGTTGGTAAATAGTCAACAGAATGGTCTATAAGGATAATTACGATGCACACTCGTTACATGAACACCTCGTGCAGCATTCTTTGGCCTATTACTTCTAGTTTGTCTGAGATAAAATACTTGTTAAGCTTTAACTTCCTCTCCACTACGTCAGGCCTTTGACTAATAATGTTTTCTTAGCCAAAGGTGTTGACTATGATCTTGGGTAAGTTATATATGCTCCTAGTTACACGCTTAATGTTGGCTACTAAGGTTTTCTCCCACCTTGCAGCCTTTGACCCAATGAGAATTGAGCTCCATGATACAAATTGCAATTCCTATTTTTCAGGCATACATGTAGCTATACCCTCCTTGGTCAACCTGTCTCAATACTTTTCCTCTTCTGCAGTTTAATCTCTACAGTAGACCTTATATGTACTCTCGCCTTCGCACATCTTGCAGTATTTCCTACAATATGATTGAAAATCTCAAGGATCCTCCGGGAATACTAAACTATTTATTCAGTTTTGGCTGTTAAGTCTTTGGATCAGTTGCTCGAGTAAGTTCATACCCTTGGAGTGGTATGGTTTCGTTGAAATGAATAAGACACAAAAGACATCCTCCACAAAAGTTGCTGTAGAATCCTTTACGTAGACAGGGGAAAAACATCAAGGGAGGATACAAGGAAAATGAACTAAACGCGAGAGATAGGACAATGGAATGACCAGGCAGTATGACTTTTAGAAATCCTCTACATCATAAATTAATAATGCTTATTTATTTAAGTACATAGACTTTTTTCATTAGCAACACTTATTTTTTTTCCTGATGAAGGGCAGAATAATTAAGATGAGATTTTAATTGGCAAAACTGTAGTGTGTCTGAATACAAGATATTGGAGAGATTAATTTTTTTCAATTATAATTTGAATTTTTTCGATGAATTTAATTTTAAAACATCACTTACCCATAGGTGCGCCATTCTTCATTTACTTGCTACCTAATGAATTTCAACTTGAAATCTCATCAGAGACTAACCCAGCAATTGTTGATCAAGTTTAAACGTCAGCATGAATCCAAAACTCACCGGAGATTGGTGGCCTCTGCATTCACGCTCGATTCGACGAGAAGGGTGCGAGTCACCTCCACGTGAGCACCTCGAGCAGCCAGGTGGAGCGCATTGTTGAGATCATCATCCGTGGCATCGCAATCCGCACCATTGGTCACCAGTGCCTGGACAGCGCCAGCGTGGCCATTCATTGCAGCCACATGGAGGGCTGTCCGCCTGCAACACAATATTGTACACATGTCATCATTTGGTTTCATCTGTAAGAATGCTGATCAAATTTCAGGAGCCCAAATGAATGTGATTAAACACATATGTGAACTTTATGCAGCAAAATTTTTTAACTTGTTGGCATTACAACTATCTTCTATCACAATTAATGCCTATTTTTAGCCAAATAAAAAAAAAATTATTTCATCAAAAGGCAGTAAAACATTTTTTCAAGTACGTAATCTAAACTAATGTTAATATTTGAACACATGGGTATTCTTGTGTTTTTATATTTTTTTAGGCACACTTAATTCATGTAGTTTATATTTCAATTTTTTTTATAATGACATTGTCCATAAACCTCTTAATTAATAAATCTATTTTATTTTCAGTTACTTTCACACATTTACATCAAATAAATACAATAGAAAAATTGAGGATTTTTACAGTACAACCTGGTGAACAATCAGGAGTGCATGTTGGATATGTGCAGCGATATTGATAGATTAAGACAGACCCACACTTCATTTCTAGCATCATAACAGTGAATCAGACACAGACACCTCTCATACATGTGGAAACAGGTAAACAAATGAACATAACCTTTTATTACAATTTTCTGCAGTCACTTTTCTGAATGAATAGACCTAATATTGAAATTACCTACTTGAAACAACACTGCTTTAAAATGATATCAGCCACGGTATAACTAACCAGCCATTTTACTATTCAATCACACTACATATTCCAGAATGTATTATTTTATAAATTTTTGATCAAAATTTTGTACTTTCATTATAATATCATAATTATAAAACTATATATTGATATTTGAAAACCATCTCTTCTTAGCCATCAGCCTTCAGGAAAACCAAAATACTAGGGTAGTTTTTTTTTCAACTTCAATGTGTCACGATACAAGATACAGTGATTCATAAAAAATCATTTCATTGCTGAATAGTGAGCATACTTGTGGTTACTCTTCAGCATAATTACCTTGGTGATTAAGGCGAAAGGTGATTGCCCCACTAAACAATTTTCCTAATTGGAGTGATGAGTACGATAATATAGATGTGAAACCTTCGCTAATACCTATACAACAGTCACTTCATTTTTTTTGTCTAGCTCATCTAAATTGACATTAATTAGAAATTGTACGTTTTACATGTATTAATTAATTGCATAGACATTGACACCTCGGTTAGCGAATGCCTCTGATAACGAACCGATGTGTAGCGGCCATGTTTTGTACGGTGCTGTGCAATTCAAAATGGATACAAAGTAATACAACATCTACAATAGTAAGTCTACAAGTAATACAATTTAATACAA
Organism: Ischnura elegans; assembly: GCF_921293095.1. Classification (NCBI taxonomy): domain Eukaryota; kingdom Metazoa; phylum Arthropoda; class Insecta; order Odonata; family Coenagrionidae; genus Ischnura; species Ischnura elegans. The sequence continues at coordinate 124,685,441 of NC_060248.1, forward strand.
TACATATATACCCAGTAACTTTCATGTAATAGCGAGTCAATAGTAGCTAGGAACCAATTATTCCTATTACTTTTATTTCTATTGGGGAAAATTGTTTCGAATAGCAAACATTTCGGATAACAACCAGCTTTCTGGAAGGTATTGCGGTCGTTATCCGAGGTTCTACTGTATTATTTTTGGCAAAAAACAGTCACAACTAAAGAATTCCAGCTCAGGTAATAGTCCAATGCGACATATAAAGCCAAGAAATATGCATGTGTAAAGTAATAAATCAAATAATAATAATGACAAAAACACAACCCATTGGAGGGCGTCACCAGCGGAAGGTGGGACTGTGAAAGCATGGGAGAGTAAGGGCCATGGTGGGGATGGTTAGTCTTTTCTGGGTGTCTGGGAACTCTGCCTTCCCAGCAGCGAGGCACTGGAGGGAAATACAGACGGGAGCAACGGACGAGCGTGTAAGATCATGAAGTTTTGTGGTCTTTCATCCAAGGCTGAAACGTGTGCGCTAAGTGATTTGTGCAGATTGAGTTTCCAGTCTGTCTCTTCTTATTTGGGTCTAATGCTAATAACACAGTCATGCATTTTTATGTTACTACCATGTTTTCAAGTTCCGTTGATGGAGTACCATATATTTTTGTGCGCTGAACCCGAAAACTGTCTTATTTTTACTAGATCGAGTCAGAACTTTTTTTAAACTTCGCAATCTGTCAATTTTTAATCTGCCATATACGGAAGAAAATCAAAAATATAAGAAGCACAATCCTATATGACTACTAACCAGTAAAATATAACGTAATGCGGACATCCAATTTTTCTAATTACTGCATGTAATCCTTATTACTTTCATCATTGGATATACATCAGTGGGAATTATATTATTACCATTATGCTAATTCAAGCAACATTTTGCTGTTGCCGTGAAAACTTCTCATCGCTTTTTGGGTGTGATTTAATATAGGAACTATGTAGTGTTTTGTTGATAAATCGATAAATAAAAGTGATGGAACCATGACTAACAAAGTTAAATTATGTCAGAAATGCAGCATATATGGACTCATTCTCTATTATATTTGGTGTAAATTCCTATTCTGAAATCATACGGAGGTAAAACACTAATTGCGGAAAGTTATTAGTTTCCACCAAAGAACACAGTACATATGTGACTCATGCTATTAGCGTGTTTCAAAAATCGTGGACCTGGGAGGCAGGCCGCGTGAAAAGAGGGGAGCTCGCAAGAAGGAGAGGGGGAGAAGCTATCCTAAATAAACCACTTCCCAATGTTCTCAAGTAACTTGAAACTTTTACTCAACCTCGGGGAAATTTTCTCTGACTATAGAACTCCAGGCTCTATTCATGCCGACTCCCTTTCCCATTCCACTTCCATTTATAATTTTTCACAGGGAAACTACCTCCATACTTAAAATGCTTAAAAAATGTTAAAAATACACAATGTTTGGTGCCATTTTCTTTTGAACTTTGTGCACAATACGAATATTTCAATCCGATCAAGATGCCTCATCATTTGCTGAATGTCATGGTTAGACACTTTTGGGTCCAATATGTGACTCATTTTTTTGGCCTCTAGAAACTGAGAGTTTTGAAGAAGGTTGGCTGAAAAGGGTCCATTGTTCTCTTGTAACTTGATATTTTATTTCAGAAGATTTACTGTCTTTGTAACATGAAGCCTGAGGAAGCAAAGATCTGTGGTGCCAGAGGCTTGTTGGGGGGCAATGGAGGGGAGGGAAACGTTGGAGGAGTGGACTGAGGACTGGACGGTGGAGGGTGGGGGATAGTGGATCTGTAATTGAATTTATATGGACATGAAAATGTTCCTTACCTGTGGGCATCCCTTTCATCAGGCCGTGCACCAGCGAGCAAGAGATTTCGAATGGCCAGCTCCAAGCCACGCTCAGCAGCCAAATGCAGGGGAGTGGATTGACTGGCGTCACGCACCCTCGATCCCAAATCAACACCAACAGACATTAGGAACAAGAATGCCTCCAAGTCTCCTTTCTCCAAGGCCAAGTGTAGGAAGTTGCGCCCCCTCTTGTCATACTAGTCAGCAAGAAGGGGAGATAAATTAAATTACAACACAACTCTTTAAATCCCTTCACTTTAAAAAGTAAATGAAAAAATTAAGTGATCTCAGACCAAGCATCAAGGCACTGACACAACTCCCACTATGACTGTCAAGACAATACACTTGCAATGTAACAAAGTATGATCGTATGATGACATACGCAAAAGCTAGCGTGCAGGGGAATTGTTAAGAGGTGGCTCATATAATTTGTTACAATACTCGCCTTGTCTCGGGCACCTGGACAGTTATTTTGAATTATGTAAATGCAGACTTGCAGAGACGTCGAAAACAATGTTTTAATACTCAACAGAGCAGCTTATCCTCAAGAAATAGGCTGATAACACAAAGGGCAAAATCAACATAGTCATCAGGAAAAGTATAGAGGGTGAGATAGCAAGAAAATAGTTGGAGAGTTAGATGTAGATAGGCTCTATCTCATAAATGGTCTCAACCCAAGTAGAGTGGGATGGGGTAATATCTAGCTTAGTTACACTGTGAAATAAGGTCAAGCAGCAGTAGAATAAAGTAAAATAGTGGCAAGTCTGCACTACCCTATGGCACACAGCCACGGGGGCAACAAAGCACCAACCTCACCCAGCACTAACGTACCAATGCTCTGCATATTCAACCATATTTTCATCTTTTTTCTAAACCTTTGGAGTTTGAACCTTCACCTGATTTTCCTGAATTCCAGTTCAGACTTGTATTTCCCAAACACTTCCATGACCTCTATGAATGTTGCCAGCACAAAAAAAAAAACAAAATGAAAGAACGAGGCAGAGAGCAGACCTATAAAATCACCCAAGGACCGAGAACCAAATTAAGGCACTAGGGCAGAAAGTGAGAGGGTTTACCGCTAAACTGGAGAACTGAAGTCCTTGGGCAAGAAGGTGGGTGACTTCTTCCTTGAACACTCTGTTTGGAAAAGAGGTCGCAAACTGCACGTAGCAACCAGTAAAACTTACTGGGATGGGTAGAATCAGGAAAGGAGGGGCAGAGGTGAAGGGACAACAGGTGTAGGCTGCTCTGCAAGTCCTTTGCGAGTAGCAGACGGAAGGCTCCAACAAGAATTCCCTACACTGTGTGAACTATGTGAATTAAAAATATCTATACAGACTATTCGTGAGCTGATGAAAGACCGTTACAACATGCATCCAAATATCCTCCTCTATTTTCAACCTTTTGGAACCATTTCACCATTATTCACTAATAACAGATAGCAAAATAATAGCAATGTCTTGCCTGTTCGGCTGCTGTTGGCATTTTGTCGAGAATGGCCCGGGCAGCCCGATCATTTTTGCACGCCATTGCAGCAGCAAAAGGTGTCAGTCCACTCTTGTCCCTCACCGAGAGGTCAATGCCAGGGTGGTAGAGCATCAGGGACGTGATCGAATGGTGGCCGTTCTCAATTGCAACATGCAACGGAGTCTTGCCTTCAGCATCCTGGAAGAAAAAGAGATTACCAGTTACAGCACCTTACAAATTTGTTAGCATTTATGATGACATTGATATTTACAGGTAATGCTTGAGGGTGGTTGTTTCTACTTTTAAATTGTCTATCCCATTTTCTCCAAAATTTTGCTATCTTGTGATTAAAAGTGAACATTCTGGGGTAAATAGAGAGTACAGTAGAGGACCTCAAATCCCAAGACCCGGAAAACCCGAAATCCAGAACATTTGAAGATTCCTCTGCGTAGTGTTTTGACTTGCCACCTCGTGGCACCACTCTTGTTCTGAGATGAATAGGAAGTTAACACATACTATGGACATACGCTAAGAACCTTGTCAGGGACACATAAGGATATCAAATATCAAGTACAAGAGCATGAGCACATGTATAAATTAATTAATTTACTAAATATACTATGAAGACCAGAAATCCAGAAAAAACAGAAATCCAGAAGGCCTTCGGTCCCAAGCTTTCTGGATTTGAGCTCCTCAACTGTATGTACTGACAAATATTTTTGGCAGAAAAATAGTCTGAAAGCCTTAAACAGACACAGTTTGAACCTAACTCTTCAAAGAAATTACAGGTTTTATCCCTGTGAACCTCTTTTTATATCCTGAACGTATACCAGATACCCGACTCAAGTTCAACACTAATATCATGCCACTGATTGCAAGAGCTGACTCCACTATAGCACTCTATCACAAGCATGCCCTCCTCGAAATGGGGAGATGAGAGACCTTGGCATTGATGGCCGCTCCATGCTCCACCAGGGTCCTCACAACATCTTCCAAGCCCCACTGGCAGCACAGGTGCAGGGGGCTCGCTTGGTCCCTTGCCTCGTCCCCCCCTTGGCCTCCTGGCCCCGGCCTCCGAGACGCATTCAGATCACAGCCACTGCAACACACGCACCACAATCAATTCAAAAATTCAAGGCTTCATGTGTTCAAAGCTAAACGCATAAACATGCACAAGGGAATGAAGAAGAGTAGATCGGCAAAGGATTGGGTAGGAGGATAGGGCAGTGAACAGCCACAAGTACTCTTGTGATAATAATGATAGCAATATGTATTAATTTTTCCAAGGGTCATATGAGTGCAGCACTGCATACCTATAAGACATTAAAATTTTAATAACTATAACAATAATAAAAATAAGTTATACCAACCCAGCGATCATTATAAAAATGATATAGGACAAGTCAACCAAAAAAACTAACAAAAATAAAAAAATCAACCATAAATGAATTTACTGACACTGTGGTACATTTAGTCCAGTAGAAGATGTGTAATCCTCTCCATAAAAACTGAGCCATTTCCTATGCATATTATATTATCTGGTAAGGCATTGAAAAATCTGTGACCCATAGGTATGTATCTCAATACAAATATGTATCACAATACTCCATGTTAATGATAAACAAGGAAGATTAATAATTATAAAGAAATTTAAAAAATGATATAAAGTAAAACAGAAAACACATATACAAAATTGGGGGAGCTGCTGTTTAGATGAAATTAGGAGTGTATCTCCTAAAGCCAATTAAAATAGTCGAATTAGTATCTCCGTCATTGGTGTTTTGGTTGGCCAGGCAACCATCATCAAAGAGGAGAAAGCATCTTAATCAGTCTGAGGACATGGTACAAGACTACTCTCACCACGACTAAATTTCACCCCCAAATACAGGTGTGATACAGGTTTCACAATAAATACATAGACATTAATAAAAAAGAAAGACAATTTTCCACAAAGTTTAATAATGCAAATGGTTTCAATACAGTTCAACCAACAATGGCAATTGATGACAACTGTATAGAAACAGATTATGTTATTAAACTTTGAGTGTAAAATTGCAAATATTTTTAATTAATATGCCAGATATCCACCAGATAAAGCCTGAAAACACTATACAACAAAACATATAAATTAAATTACCATTTAGATGATTCAATTATCATTTAGATATTTTATTAGGTACACAATCACAGTATGTGCTTACTCAATATAAATCCTTAAAATGCTATTATGCATATTTAATGTTTGTAAGTGATAATTATAATGACTCAAGCAGGGATTTTTTAGTCCAGTGAGGTTGAGCGAAAATTTAAAAAAAATCTTGAACCTCAAGTAAGATCCAAGCTCGAAATTCAAAATTTTGTCATTAATTAGTGGTATCATCATTACATCAATAGTTTTACTAATAAGAATTAGTTTAAAAAATTAAAGGGTATGAAATATATTTGAGTGTATCAACTTTCACGAGTACAATGTTACACGGATTACGTAATAAATTTAACTACATCCCAGACAGCACAAGATTTGTAATACAACTGCATTACCATCACAATACGATCATATTACAAAATGGAACTCTTAGTATTCAAAGTATGGATTTGTATTCCTATCATATTACAGTGTCAAATGTCCTCTAATACAATTGTATTACAGGGAAAAATACAAAACTTATACAAATTGTATTTCTCCTGTAATACCTTAGTATTACATAGAAAAAACGAAACTATTACAAATTTCTTCTGTATTATCTTCGTATTACGGAGAAAATACGAAACTTATACAAATTGTACTACTTCTGTAATACCTTCGTATTACCAAGAAAATACAAAACTATGTATTACAAATTGTATTTCTTCCGTATTATCTTTGTATTACAGAGAAAATACAAAACTTATACCAATTGTATTTATTAATTTCAACAACATTGACGATAAGAAAATCTTTTCTCTATGTCAATGATCCTTTGCATAACTTTCACTAGGGCGGAGAAAGGAACACGAAAACTAAATGAGAGGAAGGTACAGGTTTTTGCATGTCATTTTTGGGAATTCACGCAAGTGAACCAATACTTCACACACGTTGAGAAATGTCTCTTGTAGGAAAACAATCAATGTGGATAATAAGGTTTCTCTCTTTACTTCTCCGATAATGGAAGATGTTTCTCCTGTCGTTTGCTGGTTGGAACCTTGCTCCTGTCAGCATATAAGAAGAGAGACATACTATATGAACATAGCACTCCACACCCGGTATGAAGATTATGGTCCTGATGAAGAATAAAGTCTTTCATAGCAACGTCTGCAAAGATGATGGAGCACAGTAGAAGGACGGAGAACTCAAACAGAATTTACTTCAAATATTCGCCAGAAGATAATCATATCCTACGTAATTTATGATCGTAACTGAATCTCAATGAAAATAACTAATTGAAAAGATAGCACATTCAGCTGAAAATACGGAGTAACTCAAAGTATTAACTTACGAAGGTTATTTTGGAAACGGGTTAAGGCCCTCGTTATTCTTTTTTTTCTCATCACTGAGCGATAGGGGGCGACATAAATGGCGGTTAGGCCCTAAGAGTATGGTTAGGCCGGCTGCCGCTAATATTTCCGTGGTTGCTGGAAACAAATACATATCTATCTTACGCTTACTTAATAGTTTCTATTCGCTCCTAACCACAAATTGATAAAATTAAATTCTTATAATAAACTTTGAAATTCATTATTTGATTACGTTTTCTAAACTGGTCGGGAATTTCTTAAGTGATCGTTGATATTGAAGTATGTATATTGTACAAGAAATCGGAAATTTATGGTGGTATAATTATTTAACGATCTTTCACAGCATAAATCGATAATAAAAAGCCTTTTCTAAGAATTCTACCATGAATAACCACCGAAAACATTTAAATAAGGCCACTCAAGACAAAGAAGGGCAGAAGAAACAAAAGCGAACATTTTTTCGTGACTTATGAAAAAGGTTTGAAATTACGAAACTCGATTTTACGAAGTGCCAATTTCCCGGTCCCACTGACTTCGTATAATCGAGAGTTTACTGTATAATCTATCCTAGAATAGATGGATATACATCAGTGGTGTAACTAGGAATATGCTTTGAGAGGGATGAGGGGGGTAGGTAGGGGCTACACCCCCAAAAAACGGGGAAATAATTTTGAAAAATAACATGCCTGATAATGCATTTTACATTGTTTTGGCACTTCAAATTTAACATTAAGCAAATGCAGTTATTATACATCAAATCCAGAAAAGATTTTTAAATAATTTTTTGATTTCTTTGAGGCTTTGGGGGGGGGAGGGGTGTACACATCCCCTCATCCTCCCCCATTAGTTATGCCAATGATATACATAATACTAAATGGTAGGAAATTAAATATTTTAGATCCCTTGGCCAAGGGCCTTTTTTATGTTAATTATTATTTGTAAATGAAAGGTGACATGTACATGGCAGCGAGATCTTGCAAGGTGCCTGTGTTTGTCCACTAACTGAATCATTCATTCAACACTCTCACCTCTGAATCAGGAAGCAAGCCACAGACTGGTTATTTTCATCAATGGCTTTGTGCAGGAGAGTTTGATAGCATCCTTCTGGTCCCTCGCCCCAGCAATCCGTGTCCACTCCATGCCTGTGACAGATAAACGATGCTTGAAGCATTATTATACACAAACTCACCACAATCCCCATCCCGTCCCTAGTTTACATTTATTTACTCCAATGCTCAACAAGTTTAACTTGACTTCACTCCTAAAATCAGAAGTAATGCCAGAGGCAGATCCAATATTCCCCTTCCCACCACAGATTAGCATAAGACGTAGGTACGCATCAAATTGGGCATTTCCAGCTTGTGGGTGCACCTTTGATTGCACAGGTCAGGGGGGATGTAAAGGTAAGAGCCAGAAAGGAACGGAGGCCATGGCAGGCAGAATGGTCAACATAGAATTTCTGCATAGGAATAGAAAATTCTGAGCCACAAAAAGCTGTACTCGACTCCTATAGGAGCATGGATCATACGGTTTGGTCCATACTTCAAAGCTGGAGCAATTAGCTGGAGGTATTCACATTCATTGGAAGCAAAAGACTTATTTACTTACTACACAACCTCCACGGAATAAATAATATTATTCTAATTTTAAAGTTGGCCATGGTAATCATAAATAAGGCCCTGCCAAATGTATCCTTTCACTCATGACAGCCTGCTTTTAGGAAATGAATTCTTCCAGGCCGATAGATTATCGCCCAATTTGCAGCTTTCAGAACGTCTGTATGAAAATTAAGAGTCAGTGAACCCAATAGGCTCGCACAACTTCATCTCCACCCAGTGGTCAACGGTGACAGTTTTAATGAAGTAACGCTTGGCAGAGGGCATCAGAATGCTGACCTGACCAAAGTGGAGGCAATGTCTTCATCACCAGAATCGAGTGCCAACCAGAGGGGAGGATTCCCCGAGGTGTCTGGAACGGACATATCCACGCCTTTCCGGCACAGGGCCTCCACCACTTCTGCCAAACTGTTTTTGATAGATAACTGGAGGACAGTCTCATTATCCGGAGTTCTACAAAGTAATGAAGAAAATTTTGAGGCATTATTATTGACCAGCAGATTGAACATAGATGATTAAAATAGGTAACAGAAAATTTTATACGATTTAAAAAAGTAAAACATGTCTTAAATAGCCATATATAAGATCAAAACAATGCGGACACTCAAGAAGGTGGTTGCTGTAAGAAGGGGAAGATAGTTCTGATGGGAAAATGGTAAATGCATAGTAACGGGTAAAAAATTCCCACCCATGGACTTATGACTTATGAATGAATGGAGGTGGCTGTTAAGGAGAGTTTTACCATACTACATATTTTACAAGCATTTACTAGCATCAAGAATTACTTCTTTCTAAAAAAATAATCCTTATTTCAATTATGATTCATAATTCATGGATAAAATCATCAAAAAATAGTATCTTGAGCTAAGCAAGATAATTTCCTCTGGTATAGATAGTTGGACAACTAAAAAAAATAGCTAAACTTCTTATGTAATACACTAATTTTCTTACAGAGCATTCATATCAGCACCATGGTGTAGCAAAAATATAGCAGATTCAGCATCCATTTTGAGAACGGCTTGGTGTAGAAGGGTTAAACCACTTCCCGTTCGCACATTAATATCACCTCCCCCTGCAGAAAACAAATCAAATACACAATCAAACAATGTCACACGTTAAATTAGACACAGCTCTCTGACCCAAGGAAATTCATAAGCCTTACATGACCATGGACCAAAATTGAATCAAAAGATATTAAAATTCAAAGCTGGCATTTACCTTTTATGAGATCTGGGACTATTTCTTGGAAACCGCATGAGAGGGCACAAGAGAGAGGAGTCTGACCCAACGAATCTTTCAAATTCACATTCGGTGCAATCAATTTAGGATTCTCTGCCTCCTTTTCATGATCTGGAAAAAAATTCATTTAAATTTTGAATAAAAGCTAGAAAATATTTACATGCATGGACATGAAAATTAATTTCTTCAATCAATTGTGTGCTCAGCACAGATCATTTAGAAAAGGAAAGTAGATAACCATTACAACAAATCTGAAAAACCCTGGTAAATCTTTTGTTATAAAGTGAACTCTTATTCTGCTAGTTTCTATCAAAAATTGCCACTATTTCCCGTTATTATGGCAGAAAAAGCAGAAAATTTGGGTTATTTAGACATTTACATTTATCCAGATGTAAATTAACCAATATTAAATGTTTATTTAAATAATAATTATGTTAGACTAATAAGTATAGCTGATATCTAGCAAAAATTATATCACTAGTCAGTGACAAGGGTGTGAAAAAACTCAGATTTATTTGCAATGATATTGATCGATATATCAATAACAGTCAGCAACACTGAAAAAAAAAATTTCATGAAAGAACATTGAGTATTCTAAATGTATATTTACCTCCTGAATTCGGGTAGAACACTTGTATTTTCGAAAAAAGTTTTTTGTGATTGAAAATTTGTTGCATGGGACAATAAATCAGAAAATTCATTAAAATTCCAATGTCGATTCACCATCTTGGAGCATAGGCCTTGAAGTCATTTACACATTTCAAGACCAATACTTCAAGACACTGAATTAACATTAAACATAGAGATCAAGAGAAGGAAGAAATACTCAATTTATACAATTCAAATATTAACCTTAAAAAATAACCCATGCTATAGGCCGACCATGCTATAACTGATTTATACCACATAAAAAAATACACAGATTGACAAAATGATGGAGAGTTTCAAAATTATTTAGATCATGTATGAGTATGCACAAATGTCCACAGCAAAATCATATTTTAGAAATATTGTGAAAGTCTGTCATTAGTCATCAGCTTCACCCCGCAAAATATTTAGCGGTTAGCAGGCATGATCTTTGGGTCTGGGGATGCATATCAATCTCACTGAATTATTTTATAAACACAGGAAGGAATTATTTTATAAACACACAACACGGTTTTGACTGGCATATTAAGCTTTAAGCTGTGAACTAATTGACTTCAAAAGAAAGCAAAGGAAGCAAGAATCAAATAAAGCCAAGGTACACAGCTTCTCAGTTTTCTTATTAGTACGTAAAAGTGACTTAAAAAAGTTTAGTTATTAGATTTACAATGAGAGAGCCCTGAAGATTGAGTGGTGTGGGACCACAGGTCACAAGAGAAATTACAAGTTCCATTTTCTCAGGGTTTGGTGGCACCATTCTGGAGAACAAACACTGTTTTGCAAGCACTTACCCTTGAATTCAAGAATAGCTAGCACAGCAGGTTTGCACTTATTCAAGACAGCAACGTGAAGAGGAGAGAGACGATAGGGGACGAAATCTTCGGAGAGAGGAGACGTCATTGCAGTCTGAAGGTTGGCATTGGCACCACTCTTCAAGAGGGCCCTCACCAATTTATCCATTCCTTTGGCACAAGCCACATGAAGAGACGATTCACCCTGCATCAACAAATTTACATACTTTAACCTCAAATCCTGCTGCTTTCAGGGAACTCAACTACACAGGCACAGCACCATCAATCAAGCATTATGATGCTCCCTCTAGACCCATCTTTAAAACTTTGAAGATCCTCCCATTACCATGTGTCTATTTATTATCTCTGCTAATATTTATGCATAAAAATCTGGACATGTTTGAAATTAACTCCAGTTTTCATAATTATGAAACCAGAAATAGGCAAAGCCTTCACTATAATACAGTGAGGACAAATAGAACTAAATTGGGTCCAAGAGAAATGGGACTCAGAACATACATTAAATTCCTCCACCATTTAAAAAATCAATGTGAGTCATTGGTATCTTTTAAAAGGAAGTTGAAGGCATTCCTGCTTGAAAAGAACTATTATTAAGAATTATTAAGAATTACTTTATTTTTTTAGGTTTATCTGAATGAGTCAAATACACATTATAAACATAACAGTTGAAAATCTTTTGAAATGTTCGTGATAAATGAAGAAAAAAATAGACTCATTGGGTCACAAACCCGTAACCTTTTGAGAGTTTGGTATGCAAATCACTAGGCTGATTACGTAACAATGGCATGAGTAGGTTTGGATAGTAAGCACTGCATAGTAATGACCACCACTAACCTTTTGGTTCACATGATTTGGATTAGCTCCATTGGAACACAGGAAGAGGCCAGCAGCCTCTAATCCCTCTCTTATGATTAAGTGCAACAAAGAATCACCAGAACTGGTATATTGCTGAAAGAAATGTTAAAAATTATGAGAGTTATAGATGAACAAAACCCTTTGTTTCAAAAGAAACAGCATGGGCACATAAAACAAGGGAATTGCATTTTATCAAGCGTCAAAATAAAAATTATTCACATACATAGGGTGGCAATGGCTACCAACGATAGGGTCAAATGAATAGCTTAGAAAAGGATATACAAAATCAATAAAAACCCTCCGATATCACAAAACCTCCCCATATTCCAGACGCTTAGAAACTTTCCACATTTGAAATACATTAATGGCAAAATTAAGAGGCTGATTTATGACGATGAAAGTTACCTCATTATCAGGAATTATTTATTTAAGGCTCTCATTGCACAATACATATAAACAATTATTGCACAATGATGTATTGTGAGAACAATTACATTAGCAAAACTACATCAGATGAAAGTAGAAATTTTCTAATTTTCTTGAGTGACTCTATGAACAGCTGTGCAGTATATGCGATTTTTTATAAATGCATTTAGAAAATCATATAACTTTGCTGAGTTTTTTTATTACAACAGAAACTTCAAGCCTGGAAAACACTAATATTAAGCTCCTGAATCATCTATTCATGGTAATACTATCATGCAGATACTGTAACTGACGTATTACATAATATTTATTAGGTAATACATCAGTTAAAGTATCCGCATCCATTGCTTCTGCTGTTGCCCAATTTACATATGAATAATGAAGCTTTTATGTCCACATCTTGGCTGCATCTCATGATCTCAACATCACCTTTTGGACCGCATCATTACACGTAATAACTTATGTAGTCTATATAACGAAAAGCTGAAAGCTTTAGTTAAATTAATAGTTACCAATGAATGCTTGATTTCTTGGAAGTTTCAATCAATTAAAGCCGTAACATCCATTGAAATTTGTAATTTTAATAACGTGCACATTGTAAAAAGATATTTAGACCATGAGAAAGACCTCATATACCATGAACCTCAGATAGGATAATTTTTTATGACCAACATAAAAAATATGGATTTCCCTGAGGGAAATTAACAAATTATTACAACACCATTAGCTTCCAATGATGGTAATATGGACAAGCAAAAAAATTGAAACTTCACAAGCGTCAGAAAAATTTATCTGCCTTTCAGGCAGGTTGCCAGAAAGGCCAGCGTGCCCATAAGGGCACACACCCTCAAGTAAAAACTAACAAACAGAAGAGGGTAGTTTCCTTCATCAAAGAAAACGAAATGCAATGATTGCTACTCGTTACCCACCACTAGTGTATTCATAATATACAAATTAATTGGTTTTAGAAATCCCAGTTTAGACCATTGGCAATGGTCAATTTTAACCTCATTTGAAAAAGGCCACATTGGCACCCATGTGATTCCACTCCACGTGACGTCACAGGGACCTAGTTTCTACACGAGAGGATAGGAGTTTTACATTGTCTGAGATTACCAATGCATGCATGAGGCACAGAGCTCAGGGAAACATCTCTTATTAATCACCCATTAAAATTACCTAAGTTCGGAAAGTTTCCTTTGTTTGATAGGATATTAATAATCTTTATTTAAGCCAAGCGCTACCTGCTAGCAGTCTGTGTCATATCAGCGCTCAAGCCTCGCCTCAAGGTCACCTCAAAGGGTGTCAGCGGGAACCAGAAATACGTCACACAGACTTTTCTCATTATTCCTACTTAGCTGTGGCGTTTTCGTGCGATTGAAAATTTTCACTTTTCGTTTGATCGTGAAAAATAGATATCGTCATATGAAAATCTAAGAGCGTGAAATGCGTACTCCAGGAGTAATAATCTTTCGATTTAGGCAGTAAAAAAATAATAGGAAACCACCCTATTTCAAAAGCTAGTTTGTTTTCCATAGTCCTTAGGCAATAAAGGAAGACCCCTGAACAGGAAAACAAATATTAAACGCAAAAATTAACTCCACTTTTATGAAGAAAAGGAAATGTACGGTTTTCCGTATAAACTAAATATCCATGCAGGCAACCCGCATGCCACCCCAGCTCTGCCTGAAGTGAATTTCTGGCTGCACGCCAGACTGTGTGCGAACAAAATCACTCACCACATCTGTGGATGCTCCGTGGTTGATGAGGAGGGAGGCAAATCCGTCTTGGGTGGCATAGGTATCCGCTGGATGGAGCACCAGCGCAAACCACAGCGCAACATGTCCCTCATGAGTGCGCAAGTTGGGGTCAATACCTGGGGTGGCGAGCAGGAGCTTCAGCATGTCCAGGTTGCGTGCCATCACGCACAAGTGCAATGGCGTGCTGCAGGAGGAAAGATGATAAGACGCAGGCATTCAATGGACTCAGACACCCAATTTAACGTCATTGTCATTTGCGATAGAGTTTGGAAAATAAAGACTGTCAGTTTTTCAACCCACCACCTACTTCGCATTACATTTTCATTAAAAATGGACATCTTTCCCACAGATGAGTTGAAGATGTCACATGAGGAACAGGCCTATAGTCCTTGGCCTCATATGGTTGGCTATTATTTAAACTATTTTGAGCAATACCTTTCCTCAATGAGCAGTGCTCTCACGCCCAATGAACAAGTGAATGAGGTGAAACTCCACTGATGTCACAATGCTGATGCTCAAATGCTGAAAATCCAATGAGTAAGAGATGGGAAGTGGGTGGCTGGTACACTAACACATTTTTCCCTTCATTTTAAACTTTTGATAGCGTGGCTGAATGAAGAGGATTCTTTTTCATCCCAGCTTATCTTTCCCTTCCATTCACCAAATTCGTCAAACCAATTCTGCATTTCTGGGTTTGAGTAAAACATCTCATTCCAAGGGCAGGCGATATGCACACAACGGGGCAAAAACATAAAGCAAATATTATCACACTATCGGGAATGCTTGAATAAAAACATTGAAAGCATCTTAACACATTCAATGCGGATGATATTTTCGCCGTAACCTCCAATGACGGATGGGTGATTTTCCTTCATAACAGTGGTGTTGGAAGTAATACAACAGAATTTGCAATTTTTTTGTTTCTATTTCTCGCAATTTGTAAAAAACGTTAATGACATACATGTATGCCACCCGTCACCAGTAATTGACAATTCACGCAACCCGCATCACACACATGCAATTTTACTTGTATGAAGGAGTAAACTTTTCATATTTCTGTTTGGAATACTTCTTCTACCGTTAATGCCTTAGGTTAATGACGAAAATATCTTGGAATTAGTCTTTACGTGTAATTGTTTTGTTTCAAAGGCCTGTAGATTTAATTTTTTCAAGTCACAGAGGTAGAACACACAATGAACGGCAAGAAAAATATAAATTTAAGGAATAAACATTTTTTTAATCAAAGCAAAACTATGTTACCTCAGAGCTACTGCAAAATTGAAACATTTCAATAAAAATTCTTACAAATTTTTATGATATATTTGAAAGCAAGGCCTTAGACAGAGCCCGGGTTGACCTTCACATTCTGGGCAAATTGTAGTCATTGTCCTATGGATGCCTTCACGGTTAGCGGAGAAATGAAGAGCCTGCATCATACCTAAAAACCTATCACGGCACATTTTCTCCCCCATTTATTGGTACTCCCACTAACTCTGACCTCCTCCAATCGTTAGAAATCATGTTAACCCTAATTGCGCTCATGTGGAGAAGAAGGCCCAGCCAAGTTTCCAGTTATCCCTGCCCAACAGTCCAACCCATTATGCCCTTAGTGAAGGCCCTTGATGAAGCATTTCAGAAGAAAATGCTTTTTGCATTTTTCTCCGTCTACGAGAGGATTATTTCAAAGAAAATATCATTTGCAAGTTGAAATAATCCCTGAGTGTGCCGCTGGTAGAGAGGGACCCCAACCTTGAGCCTTAAAAATTATCCAGGAAAATAGTACAATTTGTGTAATGGAGTGTTGCATATGTGATTAATATGTTAGTTTTAATGAAAATTAAGACTGTATCTGTACCTAACACTAGAATGTATTAATGACCTACAAAATGAAAACACCATAATGAATAGAGGACAAGTAATTGATGTGGAGCAATGACTGAGAAATTATATCGTAAAATTAGGAAAAAAACCCAGAATATGTAAAAAAAAAATGTAATTTGCAATGATGATTTAAAAAATTATTAATAAAGTATAAAATACGACCTTGTGGACCGCATGGAAACATTTTGAAATAAAATAGTGAGTTTTGAGACGGGAATACACGTTATTAACAAAAAATAAGTCTGATCATAATTCTTGTGGTTGAACATAAGATATGAATAAATTAAAAAATAAGATAAAAATACTATTTCAAGGGAATAAATAATGGTTAAATGCCGTAATGCTTAAAATGCCACTTAGTTTATCTATTCATTTCCGCAATTTCGTTTACAAAGCTAAGGAAATAAAAACACGAGTAAAAAAATACAGACCATTACTGTACATAATGTAGTGCAGTGTTGCATACGCGATTAATATGTTATTTTTTTATGGAAAGGAAGAAAATCTGCAACTAACCCCAACACGTATGAATAACTCATAAAATGAAATAAAATCGAAATGCATACAGGATTGGTAATTGACCTGGAGAAACGAATGAGAAAATATGCCGTAAAAGTAGGAAAAAGACCCAAAAATATCACCCAGGATAAACGTAATTTGCAATAATAAAAAAAGTTCCTAGAAAACGAAATTCAAATATAACATAATTAACTGAAGCACCGCACTAAGATCATTTTTTTATAATGTAGTGAGTATGAAACGGAGATAAATATCTTTAATAAAAAGTTAGTCTAATCATAACTTTTGTGATAGCACATAAAATATGAATAAATTAAAAAGGAAGGTAAAAAAAGCAAATTTAAAAAAATAATCCATTTGTAAGACATGATGGGATATTTACGATAAGAATGATGAAAAAGAGACGAAGGAAATGAAAAGAAAAATCTCAACCTGCCAAAATTGTTCTAAAAATAGCACTAAAGTTAACAAAAAAAAACAATAAAAATGAAGGAACACGTAGAACTAGAAACGGACCCTTCCGCAATGGTGTAAGGTCACTCCCGAACTGCGGGAGGGTGAAAAAGTAACGCTAGGCGCGCTCAGAGCACCCTAGTGACCAATGGAAAAACGAACTCCCGAAGACATACATTTATGTCTTCCGCCTGAGTGGAAATGCCTTCATGGCATATATATATGTCATCTGCACTGAAAGTGTTAAGTTCTTTTCATCTTGAAATTTGCCATACATTTTTCATGGGACTCCGTTGATTCTGAAGCCCAGGGAACAGCTAATTGACCAAGGTTGGAGGTTCAGAGATTATCAGAGATCCAATTGTCTCCAACAAGTAGCCATGTACAAACATTGGCCTAAAAAAAAACACGGTATTTCTGATAAATACCCTTCATTATGAACATTAAGTTCATTGCCACTGCGACTAGACATAGCTGTCCTTGTTGGTTATACATCAAATAGAACATAAAGATTTTAAGCAAGCAACCCCACAACTAGAAAACATCCAATTGGAAAAATATTTAGCTAACTTTTACAAATTATTGTAGTATTTTTGCAATTAAACATGAACATAAAGATTACGAAATTCTGTAACATTTTCAGGAATGGAACATCCAAAAAATTATATGCATTCTTTTATGTTCACAAATAAGAATTGCATAGTTATGTATAAACCCAGGAAGCCATTTGAAAGGATCCCTGACCACTTGAGAGTGTGTGTGTTTCGAAAGGCTTTCTGACTGAGAGGCTTTGTCCGGTCACAGTCCCTTAATTGGCCCCAATCCTGCAAACCAACACATTGATTCGATTTGATCAATTGATGAGTGCTAACTGATCAATTGATGATTGGTGATCAGGACAGCGACCTTCTTCAGTGTGCATGAAGCCCTTGCAAATGGGCCATTGCAGCCCTCATGTCGTCAATAGTTATAAATATATATACCCCATGTTACATTTACACCATGTACTTTCCAGCTCAAATCAACACCCCAAAAGCCCATTTGGCAGAATTAAGACACGAGTAAGACCCACCATTAGCTTATTTTCAGATTTCACATCATAGCATCATCTACACCACCAATGTATCAACCAAAAAGTAAAATATTCAATGATGTACATCAATGTTATACAGTGGAAAATTTCAAAACTAATTTGTACTCACTAGCCCTGACTGTTCTGGATATTGGGGTCCAACCCCTTTTCTAGCAGCAACTTGCCAACGTTGGCCATTGCCTTCACCACTTCAGGTGAGTTCTGAGAAGCAGCCTTGTCTTGATTTTCCTGTCCATTGGTGGAGGGCCGATCGTCCTCAAAGAAGAGGTACTCATCAGGGGCCACTTCGTGTGGGCTGAAAGAGGCAGCCAGGTGCAGGGCTGTGTCCCCTCTCGCTGGGATCGTGGTGAACACAGAGGCTCCATTGCTCACCAGAAATGTAGCCGAGTACTCATCCCCTACGAAAGATAGCAAATTACAAAAGAAACTTCAAATGGCAACAGGCTCACAAGGGCGACATTTATCTCATACCATTTTTATATTGATATAATTCCAAACCATGACTCTCACACTTTGAGAGCCATGGAAATAATCATTGAAGGACAGGATGATTCAAAGCCTAACTTTAGTAATACATAATTATAAACCAAGTGTATTCACTCAGACAGTGGTACTTTATCCTTTTTTTTACACTGGAACTGCACTTCATAGCAAGATACCTAAATCTTGCAGGGCATAGCACACACAGTATTATTTCCTTGCTTGTGGAGCTTGACCATTTGTGATATTTTGGGTAAAAACCCTTAGTTGAGTCCATAAATACTCTATACAGGATTCTCCACTCCCAAAGTTCCACTGATTCCCACTGGTCGCAATAAATAGCAGTGCTCCAGTCATTAGGGTACATGTCAACATACGTATTAGCCCACAAGAGAGATGCTACATGGAAAATGTAATCGTTTATTGCTAAAAACTTAAGCTCAATTAATTGATACTAAGCTCAATTGCATATCTAATAGTTAAAAAATGCATTTAAAAATTTACAAGTAACATAGTCCCTTCAAAACGATAAGTAAGTACTTGTTACTGCAGTCCAGTGGTTACAATGCTGGAATACCTTACTGAAGTTTCATGTCGTATTTGGTTTCCTTTTATGTGGCAATATGATATTGTGGACTTATTCATGTCCAGTTTTTGAATCTGATTTTGTTATCAGTTAAACTTTTAACACCCTGCAGAGTAGGAAAAAACATAACCAGAAAAGCTAAATTCTTTGATGATTAAAATTGATATTTCTCTTAATGGAAAAAGCAAAATTTACCAACAAGACGCTTCTCCGGAGCCTCTTATTAAATGAGTGACCGCTCACTGAAAAGATGGTTGACCACTCCACTTATGGAGGAAGAAGCCATTTCCTCCCTGGCTCACTCTCTCCGGATTTCAGCGGTTCTTTTCCAATGATTCGAAAACTAGGCTTGAATTGCAAGTGCCCACAATACTGCATAGCAATATAAAAAGAAACCAAGTATGTATACGGGTATCTTAAAAATGCATCGCATTACGACAAGGAAATAAAATAATTCAAAAAGAAAAATTGGAAAAACATCACATGCCGCATGAGCACAGAAAAATCCTCAAACAGAAAAAGTGGAAATTTCAGTGAAAATCATGAAAATAATTGTGAAAAGCAGGCTTCTGTAAAAGGTAAAGTAGAAAGAAACATTGAAAAAAGTACTGTAGATGAGACTCTAACTTAGAACCTCAGCGTGGGAGTCAACCATGGTAGCTACTGGGCTATGACAGTATTTGTTTCTTATGGAGTTCTGAAGAGAATTCAAAGCAAAATACATTGACAGCCACCGATCCTCGTGCCACTACTGACTAAAGTTGGACTGTGAATTAATGCGAGGAAACCGGTTTCACAATAATGCGGCAACTATTACCTAGTGGAGCATCCTATATTAATATAAGCTCTACGGCTGAGTCAATTAGAGCACAAACACATTGTTGTGCACAACTAACCCAGTCAGGGATAAGGAGCTGGCTACCATACTAGGTTAATGAGATATATGGATGTGTTGTTACTGATAAAAGAGAAACTTGCATTGAAAGGACATAAGGTTAGTGTCAAGAGGGTTCCATCACATCTGAATGCATTGCATCTCACCACTCTTTTAAATAAAAATATGGGATTGATTGTTTGAGGCATAACTTTGTGAAAGCGATTCATTATTAAAATTAAAAAGAAGAACTTGTGCTTTCACCTGAATACTTATTCACACGAATATCTATTCATATATTTTGGTGTGAATGCGTGAATAAATATTCATGTGAAAGCACAAAGTTCTTCTTCTTCTTAACTTTAATAAAAATATGGGTTTAGAATCAGCATGTAAGAAGAATTAGAGAGTTGACCCATACTAGTAGAAAATTACTTACAAAAATATTTTGGAATAAACTTGCATGAATTTTTAGTAAAAAGGGTGAAGATCACAAGAAAAGTAGAGCATATCATAAGAAGATAGACCTAAGATAAATAGCTACATGCCTCTCTCCACTGCACGGTGAAGCAAAGTGAAGCCCTTATCGTCTCGAGCATTGACATCAGCACCGTGTTGCACCAGGGTTTTAGCGATGCTGCCAAGTCTTGACTTGAGGGCCAAGTCTAAGGGCAAATCACCACGAGCATCTGGTCTATCCAGTGACCTCGGGACCTTAAAAACATGGCAGAAATGGATGAAATTACTATTGGAGAGAAAATTGATAAGAAAATAACACTGGTATTTTAATGGCAACACAAGGACCCCAGCAGACAAACGGTTGACACCCAAAATGTGCCCAGAATCCAAATTAAATCTGATAATTCAGGGGCAGCAAGGAAAAATACCAAATGTAATTGGATGCGGAATACCAAAATCTATTAGCAACCACAGTTCACAGATACACTTGCATTTTATTCACTAAATAAACATCAATAACCATCACCCAAGACCATAAACTTAAGATTAACTATTACCAATTATCCATAGCATCAAGTGCAAAACATCAATGCCTTTATACTTAAGCCCATCATATTTATCTACCGGATAGTTAAATAACCAATCATATTTCAAAATTACAAATAAATGCTCTACAATTTTAGAAAACTTTCTCCCACACTTAGTAACAACTTCTTAGATAAATGCGTAGATTTCTGAACTTTAAAAATATGGCCAAGTATTTATGAACACCTTGAAGAACTTACTCATCAGCAAGTGGATGCGGGTATGAATAGAGGGTATGGAGATGGAAGACAGGGTTAAATTTGCCTTTCCAAAATCCCAGAAAATTGTGCTTTTGCTAAGGCAAGGAATTTAACAATTTGAAACCAAGCGTTACCTAATGATAATTATAGAATTCATCATCTCAACATTTTTCCAACAAGAGGCGATGCATCATAGAGGAAAAGTAAAACCGAACAAATAGAAAACAAACTTTATTATCAAGAGTTTGCACCTGAAACTCAGCACACAAAACTGAAAGAAAGAGCCAAATGCAAGAAATTGATTCGAAGGCAAGGTCGCTCTCTGTCGTAGTGTAAATTTGTCCATTGGCCGCAATACATTTGCCAAGAGTTTAACAGATTAATAAAAAAAATAACCGAGTTTTCTAGAGCTTAAAATTTTCCACATTATTCTCGCTTTAATTCCGGGTAGCCGGACACCCTGTTGTTCAAAAAGTATTGGAAATTGAACCTAGGTATCGCCCCGGAGGTCTGTTTGCTCGATAAAAGCTGGTAATTGAGCAGAGCATGCGATGCGGCGGATTTGCTTTGCGCGCCGCGCGTCGTCTCTAGTAAGGCGGATGGCGGGCAGGTGGAGGCAGCGTCGGGCGGAAGGAGGGAAGGGGAGGGGAATGGGTGAGGAGGGGGGGGGGGGAGCAGGGCGGGAAGTTCGGCTCCCAGTAGCGAAGACAAACCGCTTCGCCGACGACCTCAGCAGTAACATCCACCGCTGCACGCCACTCACTTCACGCCGGCACTCACTCACGGTGGTCAGGCGGTGCGACGACTGAACGGAAGAAAGGAGTCGAGGTGTCATGTGGATGGATGAGCAAGAGGTGGTGATAGGTGCGCGAGTGCGATGAAAGTCCCCCACAACCAAGTGCTGCTGCTGCTATCCCTCTCCTCATAGTCGAAGCAAAAGAGAAGTGTGAAGTGCATGTCCCGCAGGAGAAGAGAGGATTACATATATGCGCGCACGCACGCCTTTCTCCCTTTCAGCTGTCCAAATTAACGGGTGCATTAGGAGCAACATGACGACGACGGCGGCGATGCGAGTTTGGACATTCGTCGGGACGTTCCTCGCGTTCAACTCAGGTCAGAGCAAAACTGTTTAACTGCTGGTGGTGGGCTTTATCCCTCATGGCGCTGATCTAAACCATTCACATCCACCGCACTACACACGTGCATCACTAAACTCACCCCCAACCCTAGACTCATTAAGAATAGAATCATGATTCTCTGATGCGAGCCAACTCCATACCCTTGAATGTCTCGAGAAAATGAGTGGTGCGAGTCACGAGGGGGGTAAAAACTCCCAATCATTTGCCTTGACCTGGACTCGAATCGTGATCCTCGCCACGAGTGTTCTAAACCACTTAAGCTTATGTAGCCTGGTTCGGGAAAAAGGCCAATGACTTTTCCGCACTTAAGGAATTTCATCACTTCGGATGAATAAATAAAGGCTTATTTTTCGCAAATACAGCTTAGCGAAATAGCGCAATTGCAAACTTCACGCTTACTTTAATGCTAATAACGACCCGTGTATCGGCGGCTACGTGACATTTTCTCGGAGTAGGTTCCAGGGGAAAATGATACTGAGCTTTCGAAACCCGAGTCAATTAACGTTAAAATACGCGCGGAGTTTACAATGGTGTATCATTATGATGTTTACAAACTCCCACAAAGAAGTATCGCCAGATATGAAAACAAACGCAATGGTGGTCGGTCGTTTCTTTACAATTCTACGTGTGCTCCTTTGGCGACGGAGATGACCGGGGAATCGCCGGCGCCGATAGACGTAGCAGGTGGGCTTAGAGATCGCATTCAAAGGTTCGCGGGGCGGTCGCTCCGATGCCCCAGGCAACTGGATCGAGAATATGCGACCGGCATTCGCTCTCGCTGAGAGCACCTCACTCGAGTCACCACAGGAGAATGATTTTAAACGCCAATTCGAGCACTCATTACAAAATCAAGAATATTTCATATTGAATGAAAATTAAACTATGTTTTTCCACATAAAATATTTATTAGATCACTACCATAGCTTCAAAGCACTGCTTCATCCTCAGGCCATTGGTTGAAACTTAAAAAAAAAAAAAAAAAATTTTACGTGGAAAAACATAGTTCAACTTTCATTCAATATGAATAAATTCCACATAGTAACGCCTCCAACCATCAACTTCAAAAGAATATTTCATTTATTTGACTACTCATAGTAATACAGTACGAAAAATCGCACATACACATTTTTAAACAGCTTCCTGCACTTGATTGCTAATAAATTTCATGGCCACATCACTGACCTTAAATTCGTATTCGACGAGGAACTAGGAAATATGGGAGCAACATAAAGGGAGTAAATAACCAAGTCCAAAAAGTTAAGATAGCAGACAATTATAAATTGAAACTTATAATGCAGTTCACGACTGTGTCTAAACAGCCTAGTACAGCATCGATAGTAATGAGAAAACTTGAAGAGAGGGCGGACAAGTTCCTATCTGTTTAACAGATAGCTAATGTTTCCTCCGAGTTGAGACCATACACTTTTGGAGGAACATTCGAAGCAGGAAATGGTACGAAGAGAAGAAAGAGGGGACGAGGAGTAATGTTTTCGCGCCTCAATCTGAGGCTGATCTTGAGCGGCGGAGGCGATTGGGCGATGCGAAGTTTCTTCCGCCACGCGTCTGAGGAGTAATTACCACGAGAAAAAATCAAATGGACCAGGAATCGAACCAAATCCTTAGCATCTGTAAAATTAGCATCTAGAGGGTCTGCACCACCAGGCAAAATGATTTTGAAACGGTAAAGGTTTGCGCAATGGGCCGTCGCGGGGATGAAATTTTCACGGGTTGACCACCAGGTGAGGCGATTGACTCCTGCTAAAGTTTCGAGGTCCATCTTCACACTGACGACGAGTAAGACCTTGAAAGATCCTTCATAACGTCGGTTGACAACCAATGAAAATTCCAGCCGGTTAGTTAAGCGAGAGATTTCCATTCAATGTTGGGTGGTTTGATTCTCCGTTCAGAGAATTTCCTCTTGGAAAACGGCGAATTTCGTCGCTGTTTACGCGGCACATTAGAGATTTCAAAGTACGCTTCAAAGAAGACGGCAGAATCAGCATGTGCCAACCATGCATTAAGTCGATACTTGCCTCGTCGCGCCGGTCGCACTCATCATCAGCGACATCGCTTCCTCCGCAATGTCTGTATCGCCTTCGCATGCACACAAGACATCGCCGTTTTACACGGGGCACGTACTTGCACAATCTGACGTGTGTACGAAGGTGCAGTCAAAATTGCGTCGTGTAAAGCGGTGAATTGCGAGAACACATGCGAGAATGCGTGGACGTGTGATGGCAAAATACCCCCTGTTCTAATTTCGTTCATGCATTCGCGCAATTCCACGGAATTTTAGAAATTAATGCAGTTCTAACCTGCGCAATTCCGTGCCCCGTGTAAAACGGCCTTAAGAACCGCAGAATATTTCCAGGTCCGAGGGAAAAGATAAAGTGAGAGATATACTTGCCAACGGATGGATATAGGATTTGATTTTTCCCGCAGGCAATAAAAGCCTTATTATTTTCGAGAGTTCATTGCGACTAAAAACCAATTACTCCGGTAAGCACAGCAAGAGGGAGTTATAACGGGAAGGGTGGACCATGCAAGTGACCTTTTTCGGGGCACATTGGGTCTTAGTTAAGCCAGATGATTTTCTTTTGGCGGAAGGGGGAAGCCATGCCCCCCTCCCCCCCTCACACCGTGCCGGGTGAATGGAATCAACATCCCGTTACCGTGACCACGAAAAGTACGCCCCCATTCTGGGACGACTCTTTTCTCCATCGAAGGAGGGCGCTGCTCCACGGCTCCTCGCTCACACCGACAGACACGCCAATCGACAGCCCAGACATCCAAGAACGGAAATAGTGTTTCAATGATATACATATCACAGAATAATTGTGGAAGAAAGACTACTGGAAGTGTGCTTGAGCGCTTACGGAAGAAATACATAGCTCAATCTTTGTCAAGTTTGACTCTTACATTTTTCGTAACTTCCTTCGTAAGCCTAACCCATCCTTTATTTTTGCCTATAGAGCTATATTTTCAAATAGATATACGTTAAGCAATTTTTTATGTTCGGAGAGGGGTTATAATTAGCAGGCCTCGGATGTAATGTAATGAATAGATTATGAAAGATGCAAAGGAGGAGAAATGCGTAAATACGAAATGGTTAGCCGAGAGAATGATTAGTCGATATCAGGGGACAGGTACTCCAAACCATTCTGAGATTGTTGACGGGTTTATATTTATTTTTTTACTCATTTACGTCTTTTGACAAGAAGACGCCATTAGTGAGGGGTTGGGAGCCAGGCCTCTCCCCAAATAAGGAAAATGGAGTACAAAAATTAAGCAACGCGGTCTGAATTCGTTACAGTGAATCATGAGGGTATGTCCTCTGCTCTAAGTGATACTTCTTCAGATATGATATTATTAAGACAAAAGACAGTTTCCGGCGTAATTCGATGGAAATATTTGATATTAACATAATGAAAGCTTTTGTCGAATTCCACACTTATCTATATCAACCAACCCAGGTTTCAGCAAGTAATGCCTTGAAAATGGCATAATGTGCCGAAACCTTGGTCATTTGAAAGAACGAAGTGTGGAAATATACAAGTACTTTCATTATGTTAATTGCGTTATATAATTTTATTTGTATTATAAGGGAGTGGGCGTGAGTCCACCTCATTCCAAATGAGTATCGATACACGCCACTGTACACCATAATGGTGAGGATAAATGAGCTGTCAATACATAAATTCAGAAATCGTAGCCTTACTAATACAATATTACGAATGAAGCGAAAATCTTTTGAAGGAGTGGGCCTCAAGATCAACGACCCACTCAAGTCCCTCAGCCACGCACCTTAGGAGTGAGTCGCCCGCGGAGAAACAAAACACGGTCGACGAGGAAGGATATGGAGAGGCGAGGAGTGGGCCGAAGATAACAGTACACACACACACATCCGAATGCAGCCAGCCTCCCTCCCGGAATGGAGAAACGCCCTCCCCTCTGATGCACTCCACGACACCCACCCGAATCGACGCAAATGGATGGACGCATGCATGCACAGTATCTGCAGTGGATGCAAGCCATAGTTCCAACCAGGGGCGCAGCTAGGAATCAAGGCTGGGGGGAGGGGGGGGGGGGGAGCTTTAGGTGTAACTAACACCGGGGTGTGTAACACCGAGATTAATATATTGCGGAATTTTAAAGATAAATGGTTCAAAACTGTGAGTTTAACGGCTTTCTGATGGATATTTTATTAATCCTAACACTATTATATAAGTAATATCAATCCAATTAAGTAAAATGGATGTTAAACTTAAAAATTTCTCTGAGCTCTCTGGGGGGTTTTTAACCCCAAACACCCCCCCCCCCCCCCCCCCCCAGCTGCGCCACTGGTTCCAACAGTCTCTCCGCCTTCGAATGCACGGAGAGGAAAAGAGAGAAGTGCACGCCTACGTTATGCCCAGAGGGTGTTCGGCAGGGGGTCAGTCATCACCAGCCTAGAGTTCAATACACCAGTGGTGCAGCGAGATAAAGACTAGTGGGTTAAAGACTATAAGATTAGTGGGTTTTTGAGGGATAAAACCACCCCCCAGAGCTCAGAAGTTTTTTTTTAGTTTAATCCATTTTACTTAATTTGATTAATATTACTTAAAGAATAGTGTAAGTATTAATAAAATATCCCTCCGAAAGCCGTAACACTCACCATTTTGAACTATTTATCTTGAAATTTTTCTGGAGTGCCCCCGCACCTCCCGCTTACCCTGGCGGGTATTCCACACCCCCAGACACCCCAGTATCAGTTGTGCCTAAAACCCCCCTAAACAACAAAAACTCATATTATTATTATTATTATTATTATTATATTCAACCGGTTAAGGCAGGTTTAAGTGGAGTGCATATTTTGCCGATCACCCCGGCCTGTCTCCCCTCACAACTTGGACTTCCCTCTTCAACTCACAATAAGGTCTACTCCCATTCATTCCATCTAAACATCCTATTCTCTTCCTGCCTCTCCCTCGTTCACCCAACATTCTACTCTCCAACACTGTTCATAACATTCACTCTCTGCTCAGTACTCCATTCATCCAAATCTTCTGTCTCATCCGAATCTCATCTAGATGCTAAACTCTCATATAAAGAGCTAACACTAGTTTATGGATCATAATTAAAGCACGTTAATCAATGCAAGGTTGGTACCGAATACATGATTCAACGCGAGGACATGACGGACAAAAAATTAAAAAAAAAGCGAAAAGGCATAAAAGGAAAAACACTGAGTCAGCCCTCATGGCGGTTGCAGCCGTTCATTTAATGGTGGGGCTTTTTTTCATTCCGTCATGTCTTCCTCCAAGATTCACGATTAGACCTAATAAAACACGGATTAAAGCGCATTCAAAAAATCACTACGACACAGAGCGTTCCGAAGTTTTACGCTACTTTTGACAAAAAAATGACCAAACAAACCCCTTCGCGGTAGAGTAGTTTCCTTCATCAAAGAAAACGAAAGGCATTGATTGCGATTCGTTACCAACCATTACTGTATTCATAACATACAAATTATTTGGTTTTAGAAATCCCAATTCAGACGAATGGCAATGGTGAATTTTAACCGCATTTGAAAAAGGCCACATTGGCGCCCATGCGATGCCACTCCACGTGACGTCACAGGGACCTAAATACTATACGAGTAGATAGGAGTTTTACATCGTCTGAGATTACCAATGCATGCATGAGGCACAGACTTCAGCGAAATATCTCTTGATTATCACCTATTAAAACCGCCTAAAGTCGGAAAGTTTCCTTCGTTTGATAAGGTATTAATAATCGTTATTTAAGCCAAGCTCTACCAGCTAGCATGGTACTCAGCTACCTGCTAGCATACTGCGCCGTATCAGCGCTAAAAGCCTCGCCCCAAGGTCACCTCACTTGCGGCAGCGGGACCCAGAACGACGTCATACGGAGTTTTTCCCGGCATTCATACTTTGCCGTCGCGTTTTCGCGCGCTTGAAATTTTTCGCTTATCATTTAATAGCGAAAAATAGATATCATCACTTAAAAATCTAAAAGCGTGAAATACGTACTCTAATAATCTTTCGATTTAGGCAATAAAAAATAATAGGAAACCACCCTATTGTTCCTCCGGCGAAGAGAAGCCAAACCACTCCTCAAGACAGATTTTTAAATGCCACCAATTATAATGAAAATTGCAACAACGATAAAATAATGCAACATATGATTCCAAAGTCCCAAAAAGTACCCACACAAACGCACATAATTTTTCGATCTTTATTCTCATAATTATTAATTTTATTATCACCAAATAGAATTGACAATCGCAGAAATTTGAATCATACACTTCACGCTGGATATTTGACCGGTTAAATGACTACTAATGTTGAGTGCTATCGGGATTGACATGTTACATTACAACGTGTAATTTCAGGATCAACTGATCTTTGAAAAGGCGGTTATCCAAGCGCCTGCATAAGAAAAGTTTACTTCACTCATGTGCCCTGCTCCACTGCTGACCGTGATTGGCTCGGACGATGCAGATTCTATTTATATATCCATGTACGCCTTCCTCCTCCACCCCTCCCCCCCCCCTTGCACCCTCTCCGCGACGTCAATCTCTACGCGCCCACACTTCCTCCCTCGTTCTTTGTCCCGTTTCTTCCCTCTTGCTGGCCGCTGCAGATTCGCTCCCTTTCTTTTTTTGCCATCGGGTGGAAGTTGTGCGGACGAGCGACCCGCCGCTGCAGTCGCGCATGCATCATCCTCCTCGCCTTTCGAATAGAGTTTCGCAACATCGTGCGCGCCTCGTGAAATCACTCGCCATGTCTCATCGAGTGCGAGTGGGTGTCGTTTCCTCCCACGCACCTCATCATTCCACGAATATCGGAGCGTGTTCGTCGATACACATAAATTGCCACCACGAGAAAAAAATTCTACTCGACCGGGAATCGAACCACGAACCTTTTGTTTTTAGACTCCATCATCTCCTATTCCCTCCGCAAAGATTTAGTTATATCATCGAATCAGTAAAGTAGATATTTTTGGCAAGGGATTATAATTTAAAAACAGATAATCACAGTTACAGACGAAGTAGTGAGTCATCCGATTTCTGAAGTGTGTAGTATTAGCTAAAGCCATTCTTTCAAATATTAGATCATAGAAACGTAGACTATCTCGGCTGACTGCCATTCAGTGAAGACTTCGACCCTTCCATCAATCGGGAAACCATGAGTTGTAGTATTCACTACATACAAACAAAATTATTTAAACTCTCTGTTGTCTACAACCTTGCTGAACCAAAAAATTCAACAATCACGAAAACGATCTTGCATTAAAAATAGTATACGAAGAAAACATTTGCTGGAACTAAACTAAAAGCGATAAAATATTTATTTCCGGCCCGAAACCCTTGTGATGTTCAAATCAAAGTGTCGAGTACGAAAATTTAAACTATTATAAGTAAAAAGCTTCAGGATTGAAGAAATACATAAAATTCAGTTTCAATTAATACAGCCATCAAGAAGCATTTATCTAACCTCGGTTCCAAATTTTATGCATTGCAGAGTATTTCCAAACATAGGCATTTCTATATACAAGACGGTTCGCGGTTGGTCCGGCAATTCTCGGAAAGTATTATGCTTTGAAGGAGGAGAGCGCGGGACATTAAGGAGGGAGAAGGAAACGAAAAGGGAAGTTGTCAACGATGCAAACCAATGGCGATGCGCGGAGGAACACCATTCAGTCCGAAACCGAAGAGAACCAAAATGTTCACTCACTCAGTAGGAAAGGGACGAAGCCATTTTTCTAACGGAAAGGATCGAGGCAGCCGAAGCCTCAAGTGCTACCGTATAAGGCGCGTGAATGCCGTAGAATGGGAAAAAGAAGTCTTCCTGCGAAACATAGCATCCTCAATCATGCAAGGACGAATAGAAATATCTCTTGTTAGAAAAATAGCATGGTATGATAAGCGCAGCTTGAGAAAGTGTATAACGGTCAAAACGGACTGGATATTTAACTACGCCGTGGCTCACAGATTGTTTTTTTTTGCTAGTGGCACATATTCATGGCTGTTTGGGGAGAGAATGGAGTCGATTTAAGTCGAATGTGCAATCGCTCGGAAAACGTATATTTGTTGATGTTCGGACTAACGTCTATAAATACAGACCACAGCCATGACAAGTGCCAACGTCTCATACGACACCAAAAGTTGATTCGTTTGCGATGAGCTTCTTAAGCGACGGAATAGGATAGTTGCCTTCATCAAAGAAAACGATAACCATTGATTGCGATTCGTTACCCACCATTAGTGCATTCATAATATACAAATTATTTGGCTTTAGAAATACCTGTTTAGACGAATGGCAATGGTAAATTTTATCCTCATTTGAAACAAGCCAGATTGGCGCCCATTCCGCGATTCCACTCCACGCGACGTCACACGGACCTAGTTTCTATACGGGTAGATAGGAGTTTTACATCGTCTGAGGTTACCAATGCATGCATGAGGTACAGAGCTCAGGGAAACATGTCTTAATAGTCACCTATTAAAACTGGCCAAGGTCGGAAAGTTTTCTTCGTTTGATAAGGTATTAATAATGCTTAATTAAGCCAAGCGCTACCTGCTAGCATCCTACGTCGTATCAGCGCTCAAAGCCTCGCCCCAAGGTCACCTCACTTGCAGCAGCGGGAACCAGAAATACATCACACGGGGTTTTCCCAGCATTCATACTTAGCCGTCGCGTTTTAGCGCGCTTGAAAATTTCACTTTTCAGTTGATCGCGAAAAATAGATATCGTCATTTAAAAATCTAAAAGCGTGAAATACGTACTCCAGGAGTAATAATCTTTCGATTTAGGCAATAAAAAATAATAAGAAACCACCCTATAGTTCGACACCAAAATGTATACCACATCACCGACGATGAAACAATGAGAAAAATTTTCCGCTCGTCATTCAATTCGACGGCAGTATTAACTGGGTGGCAGGGCAATCGCGAGAAAGTACCTAACCGATTCTAAATTGGCAGCTCTCGCATCTGGCCGACCGCAGCAACCGAGGAGAGGCGTGATCTGATTGCACTATGCGCCAGCCGCTGCGACAATCGCACTCCACGAGTCGCATTCTCAACAATCCGCGGCCATAGAAACGCACACTCCCCACATATTTTAAGCGAGCGATTTTCAACATCTCCACGGTTTGCGCTAAATGAAATACCGAGGCAGCGGAAGTAAGTCTCCCCATCGTCACCAATCACGAAGATGCAGCCGAACAACGAACTCCACGGATGTTCATTTAACATTTTAAAAAATCTGTATTTTAGGATCATCATCAACAGTCCAAAATCCAAAGACAGGTTTGACTCAGCATTCCACTCTACCCTCTTATTGGTTGATGTTTTAAAACTAACAAAATTCTCCTGTTTTACGTCATTCACTTCGATCGTGTAAAGAGCAAATGCGTCACTATGGCAACATATTGGTCCCATACCGTGAAAGTGTGCATTTGTAAGAGTAAACGATGGAATCGATCCCGGTCCATTAATCTCACTTTTCTCCGCCGCTCTCCCCTTCCACGAATGTCTCCATGTCTCATGATTTGACCGACCAAGGAGTTTCGTCATCCTCTCTAGGCTTTCAAAAGAATTCTATCTTCCTCTTCTCAAGACCTCCGCACATCAAAATATCAAGTGAATTACATTCATGGAGAAAGCATTGTTTTCTACCACAAAAATCTATTACAATGTGATAGCGAAAAAATGAACATGACAAAACGACAAGAATATGACCAAGCGGATGCAAGTGATTTGAACGCCAATTTTGAAAATGCAACGACGAGGCACGTTGCTAACGAAATACTTGAATTCCTCAGACGCTAAAATAACAATCGCATCGGGAGATGAGAAGAGAGGATGTAAAGAAGATGGAGAGAGAGAGAGAAGGATGCACATATGTCGAGGAAGGGAATGCGGCAAACTGATGAATCACGCACAAAAAAAGAATGTACTAAAAAAAACATCAACAGAGTGTGATGAGTAGCTTCTTTTTCTGATCACAACGCTTCAAGTTCAAATTTTACACGCGATTCCATCCATAGGAGCCGTCGATTTCGCACCCTTAGAATGCGTGAAAAAACCTTCACAACCTTCGGAAATCGAGGGATAATAGCAATGATTCGATTCATTCAGACTGTCCACCAGAGGCTCAAATTTAATGAAAGGTCCTTTAAATTCTCCAAGTTCAGCTCTCGACGCATCCAGCATTCATCGAACGCAACGTTTTAAATTTTATAAAAAAAGCAACTTTGTTTTTTTTATTCGGGTCAAACTCATTTTGATAACTCCACATGGCACTCTCAAGTGGCGATAAAGAAAAACGGCTGGTAAGTGAATGCGAGCGCCTCTGCCGGAAGGGGCAACCCATTAAATGGCCAGTCGTACCCAAGAAATATGATTTCAAATATGAGTCCGAACACAATCGTGTTTTTCAGCGACCCCTTTCGATGTCGTCCTCACGACTTATTCAAGGCACAGCGATCACGTGATTTATGAAGTAAATATGACAGAAGAAATGCCGAAAGTAGCCAATAAATTAACCACAAGAGTAGGGTACAAAAAGTTATTTTTTAAACACGTTTTCTGAACACCACAAATTACGCAGCAAATGACAGTTTCCGGCACACAGCTGCGCTGGAATATTTCCGGATTTCACACCCGCATGACATTTCTGCCGTGGCTGTCGTTTCGAAGCACGAGTATTCCTCCACCGTGAGGGGCAATGACGGTGGACTACGGCTCGTAACATCGGTGGCAAAATATTGCAACCCGGTTGACCCCAGAATTATCTTTTATAACCGCAATATAACCTGCCACTCTTTCCGAAACATGAAGTGACGTTCATGCGAGGAAAAATAAGAAGAGTAAAAAAATCCGTTCCGTAAAGACGAGTTATTGCCGTATAAACAATATTTGAGAATTAAAAAAAAATGTTCCTCTCAAGCGGTTAAGATTTTTTAATCTAATAATGAGGCTCTAATTAATTACTGAAACTATAGGGTATTCCAACTTTTTGCATTCTATCGCCAATCAATATGAAGTGGCACGAAAGAGCAAAAGTAAAAATAATGTATTATTTGACATTCAGCAAGTTACACGCAACGGTCGTCGTCATGTGCAGTAAAAATAAATAAGAAAATAATAAAGGGAAAAATAATATCTTAGCGTGCTGTAGTGATTCGTACCTAGCTGGATGGCGTGCGGTGGCTTTAACGACGAGGAATCAGCAAACGGAGATTTTTTCAGAATAAAAATATTGAAGAAAGAACTGTACTCTGCGCATTATGTATAATGACTAGCAAATTGAAATCCTTAGACTCAGTGGCGTAACTAGGAATATGGTTTGGGGATGATGAGGGTGACTGGGGTAGCGACCCCTTTGGGCAACAGGGGATCCGGGGTATATTTTTGAAAAATGGCATGCCTGGAAAAACTTTTTACACCAATATTAAATTATCTTTAAGTTAAAGCGGATGCAGATATTATACGTCTAAACTAGGCAAATTTTTTTTTATTTCTCTGAGGCTTTGGGGGGATCTATCCCCCTCATCCCCCCCATAGTTACGCCACTGCTAAGAATGACATACAATTATTAATATATTAGAATCTTAGAATTATATCGATTGTTAATATGATGGGTATTATACTCCAGCCCCTTATATCCTCCGGAGACAATCAGGCACCAAAACAACGCCATTTGCCTCTCCCAGTGAACAGATACAAGGATTGTTCTCGGAGTGGAGACCAGTGAGTAGTGGGCAAGACGCTTGTGGGTGCAGGGAAACTGCTTTTCTTCGCACCAACCCGAGATGAATGACACGGCCGACGACGAGGACAGGGGAGGTAGTCACCCCCATCACAATGGGGGTGGATTGAGGGGATGGAGGTGGATTCACCCCCCACACCATCGTCGCCTTGACCGTGAGGGGTGCTCGCCCGGGGAAAATTAAATCACCGTGGGGGAAGGGGTGCATACTGATGCATAGAGCGTGAGCGCCACTCGCGGTGCGGGGCCGAATCATCAATCAGATCGCGTGAGGTTCTTGACCGCGTTAACAACTTCGGTACGATTGGCACTTACCGAAAAATTAGGCGCTCATTTTTTTAAAACTCGGCGATGACCGCTAAATGTCTCCTCCGCAGGAGGTTGATACATAATTCGTCATTTGATATGGCTGTCCTCCGTCATCAAGCGAACTCGAAATCAACTCCGCTTCATTATCGGCACTTTCGAAAGACCACGCATTAATTGATGCGCCGCAGGCTTGTTCCCGATGTACTGGTGAACCAGTTCACCCTAACCAGCCAGTTGACATTAGATTGGTTTTGTGCGCAATTGTTTATGTTGTTGGGGTAGTGTTCTGTTTGTGTGAGCAGAAACTTATAACTATTAAATGAGTAATTTAAAAATAACATTTTTTTCATTTAATACATTGACAAATATATTTGGGTACATATATTAATAGGCTTGGGTTACATTGAAATATGTGTTAAATTTACAATTTTGTTATAATATTAATGATAAATAAATGTATTTTTTCCCTCTTATTCATTATTAATTTCTTTGAATAATATATTTTTTGATGATTATGTACCTATATATATTTGTTATTGATTGATTTTATTTATATTTTTTTTTTGGGGTTGATATAATTTTTTATTGTCATTATTTCTTTTTTTTCATTTAGTATTTTTTCATTTACTTTCGAAAGAGCCCAAAGTATTTCTTTTGGTTAAATATTAAAAATGATCCAGATGGAGCATTGTAAACGAAAATTCTCCACCCAAAGAGAGCGAGGCGTCCTGGCGAGACGATCCTCACGAGGGAAGCGGTCATCGTCTTTCTGCTCTCATCCTCCAAATTGCGGCCAATTAAATCCTTCGCTCATCGGAGCCATTGTCGGGGGGTGGGCCTGTTCGCGGGTAACCTTCAAGCAGGCGGTCACGGCCAGCGATGCGCTCCGAAAGGCACGCGTGCAGTTCCAGTCGGAGGGAGTCGGATATCCTCATGATCAAATTCAACTCGCCTCCTTGGCGCGCGTCCACTCCGCGTGTCTCGGCGTTAGCCTCCCACCCCTCCAGTGGGCCCCAAACGAAAAAGCTGACCTTAACTAATGACGTCCTTATGCTTACCAACTTAGCAACGAAAATGGAAGTTTTCCCAAGTTTTTGATCGCCTTAATCTGATTTTCAATTTTTTTCACTACACTAACTCTTCATTTTAACACCGATCGGAGTATCTGTTCCCTCAATTTTTAGAAAATCTGTCGATAGAAGTCGCCAGGACTGACGAGGACTAGCTATAAATATGGGACTTAAAATATTATAATTTTTAGCAAACAGATAACTTAATATTGGCGCAAAGCTATGGCAGAACTAGGGGCATGCAATTGATGGGGTTCGATCCCGCGACCCTCAGCATAATCGGCGAGTTACTTATCTAGCAAGACTACTATAATTTTTGCTTCCTAGTGTTCGATGAATTCGTGGGCTGGTAAGAGAGATACTCGGTGGTGAAGGGTGAACTGAGTCGAACACGCACGCGCTTAGAAAGCCATTAAACAAATTTCGTCTCAACGGAATTCACACGGAGAAAACAACTTTGGGTGTTACAACTAAACGCTATCCAGTCCGCCCCCTCTATGGCAATTATTGGACACTCTGTCACGTAATCCGAGGTATTTTGGTAGATTGTCTAAACGCTTTGCGCTGCCCCTCTAGCTTAGTTTAGTCACATCGCCCAGAGTATCTCCAACAAATAACATGGAACGCGTCTAGTCAACCCTGTTCAGAAGTCATCACTACTCATCTTCTGTCGGTATGCTTGAAGCTCTACGTACATAGTTACCGAAGCTCTGCCAGTTAGTGCTTAATAGCAGGGCGCGTGTGGTGCGCACTTTCAACCTCAGTCTCGTTTAATTCAACTTCGTTTCTCGCAGCCGGCGGACTTCCTTCAGTAATGGACTCAGAAGTTGAAAACATTTTAAAGAAATGGGGGTTTTCTCACCTCATCGCACTTTTCAAAGGTTAGTGTAGCATTTTTCTTTAAATCATGACGTTTCTTGTGCTGTGGTTCTACTTACGTAAGATCGCACAGCGTACACGGAAAATAAGATTTGATTGAAACGAACAAACTTGTGTGATAGGGAGTATTTTTGTTAAATATACTTAAAGCTTGGAGTAAATTATTAAGCACTTGATTTATTTTATCAAACGCTTTTGATAGATTTCATCGAACTTTTTGATATTTCATAATTTAGTCAATTGTTACAGTTAACCCATATTGATAGGAAAAAGCCTGCAAATTAAGTTTTATTACGCATTACGTTTGATATTGATATATAACTACGTAATGTAACTGTGTGCATTTAGTAATCCTCTTAAACTTACAAATGGAGACTGTAGTCACATTTTATTCACATTTCAAAACAAAGATTCGTTATTTACAATAATAATATATTGCGACGTTTTTGTAAATATTTATTATGGTAACCGATTTAGACTAGTTGTTAGAGACCGTTGTTACAACGCGGGGGGGCCACGTTCAATCCTTCTTGCAGGCGTATTTTTCTCCTCTTTATTGTATTTGTTTTGCAGAAACTTACATTTAACACCTAATTTATGGTTTTAATTCAATTTTAATTTGATTTAAATTTAATTATCAAGTTTTAACCATTGTACTTCTTTGAAGGAGCAGAAATCGACAAAGTAGCCTTTCAGCTACTAGATGAGATACTCTACAAAGATTACTGACGCCAGGCCAGTTTCTGAAATTTTGCAAGGCATTCCGTGCTAACATCGACTCTGTGCGAGACGAGCCTCCTTTGAACAAGAAGACAAGGAAAGACTGTTAGTCCTAATTAGTTATGTTAGGTAATTGTCGTATTATTATTTCTTGATGATCATGAAATTGGAATTTGTTTTAGGCTCTCATAGTGGACTATACAAACTAGGAACAGTTTATCTGTATTGTCCATGTCTCCCCTCTGAATTTATGTCTAGTTTAGAGTTCTGACTATGTTTTTCCATTCTAATTACTGGAAGCCCGATAATCCTTTTTTTGATTCTTCAAGAAACCATATTATTTCTGGTAAGTTCATTGAAGGGTTAAATTTTCTTAGTTATCAAGGTATTTTTGTTGTGACAGAGCATGGAAATGTTCAAGTGTATTTTGCATTGGGATCGATTATTGGTGACAATCTTGGTTTTAATTGTATTCTTGGATTTATAGAGAGCTTTAGTGCTACTTATATCTGTCAAATTTTTAAACTTACTAAATCTGAGTCCTGCTCATGCGCTGGAGAAAAAAAGGAACTATTGAGAACTGTTGAAACCTACAATGCTGATGTTGAAGTGCGTAACTGTTCTCTTACTGGAATGATGGAAACATGTATATGGAATAAGGTAGAAGGGTTCAACGTACTAGAAGGGGGAAGCCTCGACTTGAGGCATGATATATTAGAAGTCGTCATAGTCATAGTTTTAGTTAGTTATGTTAGTCAGAGTTTGTAGCCAAATATGGCCTTATAAATATTATGCCAGACTTAATTTCCAAGAAATGTTGCACCTTAGATCAGCTTAGCTTTAGAATTATTATTTTTAAATATGGAGATACGGTTTCTAATAAACCTGTCGCTATTGCTGAAGAGGAACTATGTAGTGGGTCTATTAGAATATCAGCCAGTGAAATGATCAATTTCGTTTTGTGCGTTGCCCCTATGATAGGAAATTTAGTACCTGAAGACGACCCATCTAGGAGACTTTTCTTAATGTTACGTGATATTGTTGAAATCCTGTGTTGTACATCAATTCAAGTTGAGTTAATCGATCAGTTTCATTACCTTATTGTTCAACATCATTCTCTATACATACTATATTAGGTTATTTGGTAATTCCTTTAAACCCAAGTTTCGCTTCATGATTCATTACTGCTGTGTTCTAACTGCGGACCACTAATTCATACGTGGTGTATGCGCTTTGAAAGAAGGCATAGAATGTTACAACGAAATGCTACTGTTATTTCTAGTCGTATCGACACTCCAATGTCTATTTGTATTAAAACTTGGTTAAGTTTAGCCTACCGCTTTCTATCTCAAAAAGGATTTCATAAAAGGATAACTTTCAGTTCAAACTGCAATGTCATTCAAGCAGATAAAATGCATTGTTTTCCTATAGTTAAAAGTAAGATGCCAAATTTTTTCCAAGGTTGGTGTAGAGCATCCACAAATGTCATTTTAAACGGTATCAAATTTAAAGACAGTTCTTGTACTGTGGTGGGTGCCAATGAGTTAGGATCTCCCAATTTTGGAAATGTAAAATTAAATTATAGTCAATACTTCTAATGAAGTCTCCTTTTTTATTCTCAACTTACTACAATATCATGGAGTTATCATCTGTCATCATTTTGTGTTGATTTAACTGAAAATGTTTCATGCTTTGAATGCAAAATGTTAAGCTGTCCGTTTTCACGAATACTTGAGAATGAACAAAATATTGTTGTATATACTAAAGATATTTAATAAATAAACTTCATGCGAAAAAAAGGTCCAGTTATTGTCTATCTTATTTATGGGGAGATAAATTAATCAAAATACCAGCTTGTACGTTAACTTTTAAACCAACCGCAAGGGGGTTAAAAAAAGATAAATTAGTAAAGCATTTGACCAATTTAATTAAAAAATTTCAAACAGGCTAATTAAACAATTTAGTCAAATTAATCAAATTCTGTAAAGGCAGTGCCTATTCTTTTATTATCAAGGTGACTAAACCCTCTATCAATATCCTTGGTTTTACCCAAACTCCATCACAGATGGTAGTTGAGATTATGGATCTGGTCGTGTTTGACTAATAGCACTGACTCAATTCAGACATTATGATGAAGTTTCATTTAGTCATACTATTTAGATTGTTCCTGTGCAACAATTGCATCATTTTGTCACCCGCAGGAAAGAATTTGGTGGGAGTATCTAAACTGGTGTGACTGGACTTTTCTGTTGAATTCACTGAAAAGTTCAGTCAGCCCCATACCGATTAAAGTATTTGGTCGTGAGGGCCGAACGTTTAGGCGTACCGCCTGAACATTTTTCTCTGTGCAGAGAGGACGCTGCAGACGCATCCTCGACCGATTTTTGCCTCGCTACGCAATCATCTTGGCATTTTGAGGGCATACTGCCAACACTTGCGGGCACACATCTGCATTTGCTTCCTCGCGGCTAAGGAATCAATTTAGTTCCAAGTTTAAGGGAAGGCACCTCTACCGAAGACTACATTATTATTTTTTCCTTTTTTTCATTCTGTATTGCGTGTTCTAAAATTAAGGAATCGTCCCCACACCTCCGGGAAGTTTAGACTATACTCCTGTCAACATTTTCATGTATCTCAAGTATGGAAATAACCTAACCTAAGAGAAATACTAGAGGGGTTAAATTTGCATGCTCGAGACTTGGGCAAATGCTGACAAGAGTCTACTCGAGAAAAAAATTAAAATCAAAGATGGAATCACAAGCATTAAACTAGAAATACGGCAGCAAATTCCGATCGGGAGTGATGCGTTGGAGCTGCCAGTGCAGTCGCTGCGGGGAGAAAAGAAAAACAAAGGAACGTAGAGGAGCGAGGTCCGAACACGTGAGAGGAAATTTAGCGTGCATCGCGCGCCTGTCTTCAATTCCCTCCTTCACTTAGGCCTGAATCACACGATCATTTTCTTTCGTCGCGAAAAGTGATCGCTCTAGTGATCATTTTTCTGAATCATACGGTCACTCCCGCCGTCGGCTTTCGCATCGCTTTCGATATCACAGCTCGTTGTCATAGGACCCGCATCACGAAAATATATATAGCGTGTTTGTTTAACTATATCGTTCCCACGATTGTCAAACGTTGCGCTGCAATCGCTCCATACGGGCATGCGTTCCGATTGGCTGACATGGGGTTTTAGGGACGGTTTTAGCGACGGAAAAAGCGACGGGTGATGAAAAACAGTAATAGGAATCCTTATCGCGATTGTGATCGCGAAAAACAATTGACAGCGACGATCATTTGCGACTGATCACTCTATTGAACGCGATAGTGATCACTAGGAAATGACGGATAAAATGATCGAGTGATACACAGGAAAAGTAACACTGGTCCCTTGACACTTGTTTGTGCCAATTGACTCCCCTCCCGCGTATTCTGATGCACGACCGCTGGAGAGGATTTTTCACCGGCAGCGCCTGGACTACCCGCTTTATAAGCGCTGCAAAATTTAGGACAAAATATCATAAAATATGTAAAAACGTTAATCTTTCCATTACCAATGTGAAATCAACAATGTTCTCAATTTAGTATATAAGCTTCAGCTATCACAAACGAAACACTACACATGCAACACAAACAGATGCGCACAATAATATTGCAATGTAGGTGAACTGGCTGGTTGTGGTGAACTTGGTTTACCGGTACTGCTGAAACGCGCTAAATAATGTGAGTCTCGCAGATTGTCGTCGCCGTCGCACACGTGAGCAAGCGATTGAAAGATGGAGAGAAGCAGACGAGGGAGTGCCTAGCACATTATTCTTAGCCAGAAATCACTACACTAGTCATGAACCTGACCGACGAATGTGAGATATGGCTGGCCATGCAAAAGTCTTAGAATTAGCAAGATCACTCGTGCATAAAAAACGCAAACTTTACCGCATCTACTCAATTTTGTTGACGTCATCCGAGGGTAAATTCATTTGGAGGTTGCGCGCTAGGCCTAGATAGCTTCACCAGTTGATAATGAATATTGTTAAGGCCGTTTTACACGGGGCACGGAATTGCGCAGGTTAGAGCTGCATTAATTTCTAATATGGCGTGGAACTGCGCGAATGTATGAACGAAATTAGAACAGGGGCGATTTTGCCGTCTCGCATCCACGCATTTCGCATGTGCTCTAGCAATTCACCGCTTTACACGACGCAAATTTGATTGCGCCTTCGCACGTACGTCAGATTGCGCAATTTCGTGTACCGTGTAAAACGGCCTTTAAGAGCGACACGAAGAACATGATATTAGAACCCCACTACATACCCATGTCCGATCGACACGATAAATTAAGAGAGATGTTATGCCTAAAGGATATGTATAGGAATTCGTTTTCCCCCCGAACTATAAAGGGTTTACATAAATGCTGGGCTAGAACTTCGCCAGAGGATTTCATTTTTATGTTGTAGCGGCTGGTGTCCAAATATATGGAGGCGACTTGCGGGGTAGTACGGAAATGTAAATTACCCAGGACTCTCCTCGTCACATAGATAGGGAAAATTTGAGGCGAATTACGGAAATTTTGTCAATAGAAATATTAAGTAAAGCAGGGAGCTCGGAGGGAATGGAATTTCCCTCTTTTGGGGGGCAGTTCGGGGGCACAGACGATGGGGACTACATAGACGAGTCCGTCCCGCATAAACCCTGATTTATGCGCTTCTCACTTTGGGCGTCAGAGCAAAGGTGTCCCTTGAGGATCCATACTTCCTCTGACCTCATTTAAGTCATTCGTAAATGATCTTCCTTTCATTTCCGGCACAGAGACATTACTACACACTGACGATACCACCTTCACAGCGTTCAAACCCCCAAACAACAGCAGAGCTACTATAACGACAATATGACACATACTAATATTGGGCCGATACTTGACAATTAACTGCAAGCCCCAAGAAATGTGTTCTCGTGACATTTTTCCGCAGACATGGGCACTCCAATTGTCTGCGGAAATATAAAGATCCCGCGAGCAGAGAAGAAAACATTCATCGGCGTCATTCTAGACGAGAAATTGAGCTGGAAGCAGCACATTCACATGACGACTACAAAATCCAAAGCCCCTGCTGCGTTACTATGGCCGTTACTACGCAAGAAATACAAACTTTCTCTGAAAACAAAAGTGACGCAGAACAAATTTACGTTAAAAGCTGTTTTAAGATATGCTTCACCTGTATGGTTTATGGCAGCAAAGACTGACCTCCAAAAGATGAAAAGTTACATAATTGGAGTGAAAATTAACGCCCACGTAATTCTTCTGCTTAACGTCCTTCCAAAATCTGCTCTATGCATCTCATGCCTGACCTACATGTGCAATTCTCCCCTCCCAACTGTCCTTCAACGATAATTTACACACTAGACCATCGTGTCTCATGATTTAACCGATTGAGTCGTCCCGTCTCCCATCTTAGGTTTACAAAAATCTTCTCTCTCTCGAATTACGATAATAACGATAAAAGTTGCGACTTCCAAGAACCCGAAAAGTTCCTGCGTACGAGTACGAATAATGGAGAAATAAAAAAAGAGAAGGAAAACACCGCTAGAGGGTTTCATTGCCGTTCCATGGTCTATGAGCAGCACATATCTCAGCTCTCTCTCTCTCTCTTTCCAATCTCATGCCAAGGACTGGAAAACTTTAAAAGAGTCGTAAACGTAGGTACTCTCTCCAACCGTCATACACGTACGCAGGCAAATGAGGTCAATGCCTAAGTAATATTTAACCATAGATTGGGTATTCCAAGTGAAAAAAGCTGCTGATTATTCTCCCATGAGTGCTCCAGAAAATCAGTGACAAATAGAAAGTATTCTCGTACCAACGTACTTGTTTCTCACACAGGAGATTTTTTGGTCATTATTTTAATGGCTGGGCATTGCTAAAACCATTCACTCCCCCAAACCAGCGGCTTAATTGCAGGGTTGAGGGGGATAGAACCCGCAGAACAACAAGAATAAAAAAATCATCATATTACAGCAATCTAACCAGTTTGAAATGCAGTTATTAAGTGTTTTAGCTTTTTCAAAATGGCATCACCATATAACTAAATTAATAATTCAATAGCACAATTGACGAATCCTGGCTGTTTACTTTAATTAATGCAACCATATAGGAACTCATTCAAAACATAAGTTCTCATCTTGAAAATTTCTAGGCGTACAGAATACATCTTTCTCAATATTTTTCCGTCACTCAATTTTAAAATTCCGTCTCATAGCTTATTTATCAAAATCGATACAATATAAAGTAAATCTTGGAGATAAAATTTTTCATACCATGAAAAATATCGAGAATAGGTAGCCAGTTTGGGCGGTTAAAAAAATCATTCTTTGTCAAAGTTTTGGAATTGAATGGATTCGATCTTCGGGGCTACGTGGAAAGAATCGTAAGAGGGTACACCACCTACATCTAAGGAACAGTTTTAATCGGGATAGTTACCTTGGAATTTGTTATTCAAGTACATCGTTATTGCTACTTCGCAGGTTAAGTTAAATAAATATGACGACAGAACTTAAAAAAGCAGCATGAAGGTTCTAAGAACCACTAAAAGAGACCTCTATTAGTCTAACATGTGCTTTTGCAACATGAAAACGACATTCAATTGTTTGCATGACAACAGGGCAGCTGGATGTCGGTGTAAACAATTATAAACACATATTTAAATGCTTAAAAACATAACAAAACGTAAATATACAGAAATGTACACCCGAATGAATACATATCTACCAGTATTAGGTAATTTTAGCACTTACTTTGAGTGCTGGAGGATTAATCCAATTATGAAATAACAATGGCGATGCACGTAACAAATTCTAAGGTAACTGTTCCCCTAGGTGTTGGATTTAGTTGAATTGACAATTATATGTAAGTTTTGTACCCCATATGATTTATATGTGGCCCTGAATATGGCATTCATTAAATAAGGTAACGTTTGCAAAGAGTAATTTTTAAAATCATCCTAACTGACGACCTACTTATCATATGTTTCTACTGCATACAATTGGAGATGGTAACGAAAGTCGTAATCGATTCAAACGGAAGGAAATAAAATGCGACCGGTGGAGTTGTTCCATCCACCTCTCCTCACGGCTCTCTGTTGCCGAGGCGATCATCCACGACCAACACCCTCGCCTGTGAGTCTCACCAGTATTTCAGGGAATGGGGGTGAGAGGGTAAGGGAGAGATGGGATGACTTAAGAGAGACTAGCCAATGATATATGTAACCTCTGAAATTCAACGGAGAGGGGGAAGAGGAAACATGAAGGGATATTATTCATTTTGATTAATGTATTTTAAACACTGCCGGCATGAATGTAGTTGAAGATGGTTTTAAAATGCTTTTCAAATTGCTTTGCATTCACATTTACGCTACGGCTAATTTCAATTGTTGAAATGATGGGGGACTTGATACATTTGGATATAAAAATGCAATTATCCCCAGAATACAAAGCATTTAGAAAAAAATGAAGGAATAACGGAAATACAGTATCTATTTTCCCCGCAATTATGAGAATTTCCACTAAATATCTCGAATGGAAGTATTATCAAAATGCATACGTAAAAACCAGAGTAGAGAAATCAATGATTTTCTGTTGGGAGTCAATACTCCCTCATTAATGGATTTAAAACAACCAAAAATATTGTTTCTCGCAAAAATCCT
The DNA here is from genome assembly GCF_921293095.1 of Ischnura elegans. Classification (NCBI taxonomy): domain Eukaryota; kingdom Metazoa; phylum Arthropoda; class Insecta; order Odonata; family Coenagrionidae; genus Ischnura; species Ischnura elegans. Next base: position 124,730,332 of record NC_060248.1, read on the forward strand.
TATTTAGTGCACCTGACACGAGGAATATATCCTGAAAATGCCATTACTGTATCTTCAGTGGTTCGGACTGTGCGTGGGTTAGTAAGTGAAATAGTCAGAACATGCTGCTTGATGCAAGAGATAAATACTATATTGGGGTGATTCAACTTCATAACCCAAACGTGTCCGCAATCGCGCTACTCGCGAAGCACTCGACTAATACGGTCCGAACGACTTCCGCCTCTCCGCAAGGGACACAAGTGATCCCTAATGAGCGTGGACGCCACAGGCGGCGTAACAAACGAATTAAATGATTATGCGCGGGGCGAATTTTGCTCGAAGAGGAGCTTGAATACACGTCATTGTTGCCGTTGCCATAGTGTCGGAGCGGAAACCTTGGCCTCGTGGCTCTCTTGTTCTCTGTGCCCTAATAACTCTCTCAAACACCTGTGACTTAGTTCGGGGTGACCTCTAGCTCTGATAATTCAGATCAACATACGGATTAGAATGTGACAAAGAAACTGGTGATTTCCCCCACATTAGTTTTCATTGAGCTTTCAAGTCGATGAAACTCATAGAAACTCGCCTAGCAAGAAAATACAAGAGAATCGATACGAGCAAAATCGCGAGGGATATTTCAGGACCCACACAAAATGAGAGTCGTACGCGTAAGTCCTCTTATTCGACTCAGAAATAATAAAACCTTGAGTTCACACACTAGTAGTTGCTCGAGAGTAAACACAGGCACACCGAGAGGAGTGGGGTCAGGACCCTGGTCCAGTCACTATCAACTGATGTAGTAATAAGCGAGAAATCAATCACGGCTTTCAACGCATCTTATCAGTACGGAACCGAATATTTTCCACCGTTTCGAGGGGTCAAGTGGGAAGTGGACGCATAAACAACCTTGATATATGTTACCATTAGTACTTCCACAATCGATTCCAATCCGACTTTGAAAATTAAAACGTTGACAAGATTAGAACTTATTTTTACTTCATCCACAGATACAACAAGGACGAGAAATAAATCAATAAATAAACAAATAAAACACTCGTAAGAATCTGGTTGCTATGAAGAAATACATACGAAACACTCAAATGTAATAATTTTGGGCTATGGTCGGGTTTTATCGATTGTTTAATTATCCACCGATCTTCACCCAATTTAGGATTAATTACTTATTTAACATTATAAACAATCTTAGCCATGGAAAAAAGCGCTAGCACAACTATTTAAATATGATAAATACGGTACATATCTTGATAAGGAAGTGGCTACTTTCAAAACATGTATTCATCAGTTAGAATAATAACGCAACTAAAGAAACTGGAAAATAAAGCAGAAAAAAACGAGAACCAATGGATGCAGGTACGGAGATAATTCCTTCGAAACGAAGAGAATGGTTTCGCTTTAAGGCTTTAAGTCCAGATAGGAGCAGCAGCCAGCCAGCCACGACACAATGGACACATGAGAGACACTTAGGACGTGAGAGCCATAAGGGCAAGGTCATCGGCTCCATGGACCACTCAACGTCTCTATAGCAACGTCAACAATGATGTCACTCACCATCGTATCGCAAGGGCGCATGAGGCCCTCGCCCAACTGTATGAGTTACGATTCGCAGAGCAATCGGAAGGGGTGGCCAAGTCAACCTCGCCACTCATTTTCCCTTAATATCCAATAGGGTGGTTTCCTATTATTTTTATTGCCTAAATCGAAAGATTACTACTCATGGAATACGTATTTCACGCTTTTAGATTTTTAAATGACGATATCTATTTTTCGCGATTAAATGAAAAGGGAAAATTTTCAAGCGCGCGAAAACGCGACGGCTAAGTATGAATGCTGTGAAAACTCCGTGTGACGTCGTTCTGGTTCCTGCTGCCGCAAGAGAGGTGACCTTGGGGCGAGGCTTCGAGCGCTGATACGACGCAGGATGCTAGCAGGTAGCAGAGTGCCCTGCTAGCAGGTAGCGCTGGGCTTAAAAAACTATTACTAATACCTTATCAAACGAAGGAAACTTTCCGCCCTTACCCAGTTTTAATAGGTGATTATTAAGGCATGTTTCCCTGAGCTCCCTACTACCCTATTCGTCTTCTCCTATCAGGAAATCCGTTTCTATTAGCAAGTTCATTTTTTTGTTAATTAACTAGACGGAAAATGCGAATAATGAGGATTAATAAGAATGAAAATCCCATCATCCGAGTGATTAATAAAATACTAAATCCACAATCATTCATGATACTACATAAAACTTTGACCGCAAACATAACATGGCGACCGGAAAACACATCAACTCACTGAAAAAAATCGTTTAGCAAAGATACAAATGATGTCGGCCTTAAAGATTTGTTTTGGTAATGGAAGCTGCTCAACAATGATAAATATACGTGCGAGAGACACTATCAAACCATATTATCATCACTCGACTAGATAAATTAGCGTAGTTAAGTACTTAATGAAAGCGACACCAAAAAAGATAAAAAAGAGAGAAAACAAATTATATCAATAAATTTCATCGGAAAAAATTTTTACTTTAAATTTTTATTTTATTTTATATTTTTCGGCACACACTCTAGGTAGGGACGAGTGAAGCCACACTTTCTAATCAATTAAGTAAGCAATGCGTTACCATAGTGTGAAAGATAAACCGTCCACAACGTGGAATGTTCTTTAGCAACTTCCATTTAATCGAAAAAAAAATGAATGCCAGTAATTGTAACAGCATTGTCAGTCAAACATCCATCCGAAATTCTCCGTTACATTTTAGGGTAATCCATTCCTTCAATCCCTAAATTCTAACTTGAAGAGGGATGGTATCGTCATTACAATTGCAACTTGGAAAGGAAGGTATGAATATTATAATGTTTCTAGGTCAATGTTTCTTTTTTTAATTAGATGAAAATTGATTGAGTACAACTAATTATGAAGCGAGAGTGAAGGCCCGCCACCTGAAGGGGACAAACATCAAAGAAGGCACACATTGCGATCACGAGAAGCACGCACGCCCTTCGACACGACGAAGACGAACACAATGGAGCGGAGCGTGCGTACGTTTCCAATCACGCGTGCGTTTAATCATCCAAGGGCGACAAACCCCTCCTCCTTTGACCATCATCACGCATCGACATGCGCGATTACTCACGCACATTGAATCGACCCAAGGCGTCCAAAACAATATCTTCGCAAGAAAGAGAACGAGAAAAATTCACTTACAAATGCTGAACGAATTAAGCCGAGGAAATTTATTATTTTATCCACAATTTTTAACGCCAGCTACGCTAAATGTGTTTAATACTATTGGCTATCATAAATTTGTGGAAAAAAAACCTTTCATAATTTCCGACAAATATATTTTCATTTTTCCACAATTTTTACAGCCACAAGAAATGCTATTAGTAAATGTGGAGCAACAACGTTCGTTGAAAAGTGTTAAAATAGCGTCAAATTTCACAATTGATATTAGACCTGAATCTGATTATTTTATGTGGCACTCTTCCGTGAGAGCTTCGCGCTAAACTTGCAAAATTTCCATAACATACACTAAGCGATTTAATTAATCTGACACAGGTCTTAATGGTAAAAATATAGAACACATGTTATGAATATAATAATTTTATAAAAAATTCTGTTTGGCACAAATGGTAACAAAAACACACCACGCAAACCTTAAACGATTATAGCAAATGCTATTTCACGGCCGATAACAAGTTAACTTAATGCATAACACAAACTTGATGCGCTCACATTAGATGAGATTTCTCTAAATATGATGGGTGAACTGCTATTTCTTAAAGCGGGTGATAAATTGCGGATTTCCTATGAGACTCCTAACAGGAGTAGGTCAAACGTAGGAAATAGACGACGTCGATCTGTTCACGCCCAAATACAGCACAAGACGAAAGCACACTTACCACATGGCCACAAAACGATAGCAACAACAACAAAAAGTGCGTGGTTTATGGTAGTTCACCTCAAAAGTCGTAAAAAAAGAGCTCTTTTTTTACGGTTGTTGAGGTGAGCGCAATTTGCTGCTAGAAGTCCATGTCGACTGCTCTGGGTTAGATTTGAAAATATTCCCGTTACGCCATCACCTTGGCCGGGCTTCGCCAACACTTAACCAGATCCCAAGAACAAAAACTTCACCCCCGAGAAAATACGTATTGTGGTTGAATTTTCATATTCGAGACACAGACAAATGATGGCAAGGTTTTTCATTGCCTCATCTGAAAATTTGATAGATGACATATCGAGCCAAATTGAAAAAAAATAATTCGTTTCGAAAGGTGTAGAGTGGGTGTGATACGTCGTCAGAGCATCGAACGCCGTCACCACCAATGCATGCACTTCGAAATGTCAGCTCCACCGCTGACAAAATACCGCAATACTGACGGAGACTATGCCTGCTGGAGGTCCAATTCGTTTACTCTAATATCTGAAAATATGGTCGAAAATGACCAGAGACAGTGCTATACAAAGGCTTTTCGTACGAGCAGCAGCAATATACGAAATGATGGTTTCAAAAGCGGTTCCGCTGAATTCCGCGTAGCAGCAGCATGGCGATCGTAGGCTTGCAGCAGCGTCTGGTGATCTTCCCATCATTCCTGCGTCCATGGTCACTCCACTTGGACCGAAGGCCTCGCTCGGAAGCGATCGACCGGCCGTGAATCGAACCCGATTCTAGTCGCGTCCTGCCGTGACGCAACAATGGGAGTAACAATGGAGGAGGAAAGTAGACGATTGTTACGAAATACGACAACCGGATCAGCCCCGAGCACTCTATAATAATGAGGATACGGAGCGCTCCACTGAGCGGGGGGGGGGGGGGCGTTCCTCCCCTAATTCCCCCACCCCCTTCCTAAACCTCCCGGGGAACTTAGAACCGCTTGCCTCCATTCATGCCAACCTCCTTTCCAACACCTTTCCAACAGGAGACTGGAATTTTTCGATAGAGCGAAGGAATACGGAACATAGGAAACGTCCTTTCAACAGTGCGGCCTTCTCTGAATGACTGAATGTCCAGGAATTTTCATCCTACCTGAAAACGCCTTGGTAAATTGTGACTGTGACTCGTCTGTTGTTAACATGTCTCATGTATATGCTGGTTGAAAATTAAAACAACCCCGAAAGAGCAACTTCAAAGCAAAATTAAAGTCATTTCACTCTTCTCTATTTAGTTTCTATAAAAGATATCGGTGCGAAACGAAGGTACTCCTCAGCCGTAGCCCTAGATGAATTTCGAGCAGAAATTTAGTTTACGATACGAAGCAAATACGGATTCGCTTGAGCCTTTATTAAACGCAATTACAGGCATAGTGCAAAAGAAAACTCGATTTTGGTAGACTCACACCGGGCACATGAAAATTTTCAAATAAAAAAATGAAATATTAAATATCCAGATCTTTGTGCCGACCGTAGTGCTTTGTTCGCTTGACTTACGTGATTTGAAGTGAATGGGGAACATGCACAATTTTTTAAATGTACTCTAATAAGAAGGTCCTTACCTCAAATGTACTCGCCGAAAATCTGGCGGATGAATAATATTTTTTAGCCAGTCTTTAAAAATTAATCTTCATCGACTGCTTGAAAACACGGCGTCATCGGAGCGTGACGTCACGGTACAGTATCCACTGATGACAGACTGAGGAAGTGGATAGAAAATCGGTCTATACAGGGTCTCAAGCGAAACTTTGGCGAAAATAATTGCTACTTTTACTTCGATATGTATATTGCATTCAAGGCTCTACGGCTCTACTCTCTTAGCGAGGTGAATGGTGTACCGTCCGATGACGTCAGAAGGCGTTTCAGGTCACGCAACTTCAAGCGATATTCTAGCACTTTTAATTAGCATTTAATGACGTTTGTGGAATACTAGGAGAGTTTTGGCTTATATATTTGGACTCGTGAGAAAATTGTCTATTCAGCGAGACTTACTAGTATGATGAACAAATTTCATACATGTTCCCCATTACTGCACTTAATTGCTAATTAATTTATACGTAGATAATACTTTCATGAGAATGCGCTTTATTTTCATGGCTTTTCTTAAGTTAATACAAAGTCGCCAGTTTTTCGTCACAATGTTTACACTCTCGTTTTAATATTTTTTTCAAATGCTGGTACCAGCATCTTTGCACGAGATTTTGTAATAATGCTGACATCAAAATACAATTTCCAGAAAATATATGATATTTCATACAAAATTTTACTCGTCAAATCAACAAATAGAGTAAGAAGTACGTATTTTGGAATTGTCACGAAATTGACAAAGTTTCTCGGCGTTAAGCTTCTCTAGCGTCACTTCATCGTGACCAGCGGCCACTTCATCGTGAATGCCTGCCTCTATCTGTGCCGAGGGCACGCAAATCCACCCACACGTACGGACCATTCTTCTCCTCGCTACGGCAATGAGTGCACGTGGCGATATTGGTGACGACGACGACGCCTCAACTGGATGACGAGGGATGGAATTGGTGGTGCTTGTCGTGAGGTCGCTCGGGTCGCGGGACAAACACATTCAGTCCTATCGCCGGGGGGGACGAGACAATATTGATTCGTGCCAAGATCAAGACCAGATTCTGGCAACTCACTCACCAACACGAAAACACCGATCCATTTGTAAGGCATCTGATCCGTCAACAATAGGTCAATACGTAAATCATTTAAGGTGGTCCCATCCCGACTGCATGATTCAAGACAAATGTTTAAGTTTCATAGTGTACCGGTTTTTTCCACACACCCCGAAAATTGTTCACAGGCATCTACAGCAACGATACCAACACTTAACAGCTGTAAAATAACGATAGAAGCCCTAGATAGAGGTAACGGGTGAGGATTTTACCCCGCCGCCACCGGGGCCTCCAACCATTCGAAGTCATTCTCGAATATAGATTTGTAGAACTTGCTTATTTACTGGATTCAATGGCATTTAAAATGAACATTATCAGATTTTTGACGTTCCATTAGCGATGAGCGGGAATGATGGGTCCTCTTTACGGAGGGCCTCTGGGAAATACCAAAAATATCACACACTCAAAAAGAGGACGTTGGAATTTTTTAAGAATCTGGGAAATATTTCTCTCAAGGCGGAATAACCGACTTTTGAAAATCCAAAACGAGGTCGATGAACTTCCCAAAAGACCAGACCAGACCCCGTTTCCACGACAACGTGTTTGCCAAGCAAGACGCGTCCTAGAACTTCCAACGCGACTCATAACGTGCAAACAAATGACTTGCGCGACCCACGGTACGTAATTCGGTACGAGGCGCTATCACCAAGTAGGTGTATACAAAAATCTTGAGTTCAGGGAGGCAAATGCGTTATTTTAGTTCGTTGCACAAGCGCAAGAGGGGAACTTGACACTGAACGTTGGCCGAGGAATGTTTACACACACACGCTGCTAGACACGAGCTCATCCAGTTGCATCACACATGCTCTCGTAAGAAATGTATACATGTTTACGAAGAGATTAGAACAACGGATGCTAGTTATACAGTGACATTTACTTTCGGTTTCACGCGTTCGTTCCCTATTACGTCGCTTTGGCCTTTAATCACTAAAAGAAATATCCTCGGAAAGTACAAAGCAAACTAATTATTAAAAATTAAAGTCTAAAATGACTTAATTGAGCGCTATAAATACTTTGAGCCAACTAAACGCGCAAACTAGATTCACACGACGATTAGACGCCAAGTTCACACTCAGACTTAATACGTAGGTGACAAGACAGACTTCGCCGACTCATACAAAAACTTTATTGAAATGACGCAGGTTTAAGTTGGAAGAGAGGTAGCAAAATTACTAGAGAGAGCTTCACATCCTTATTAACCGCGATCACCATACCCAAAAAGCATGTAAAAATTACCACACAGTTAATCACAGATTCTGGACATCCAAGAGATACATAATCCATGCTTCGGATTAAAACGTTTACCAAAATTAGAGCTATTAATTGCCTACTTCCGTGTGATTTCGAAGGCGCGACGCAGTGATGTTAGCATTGGTGCGAAAATGCAGATGGCAGCCATTTTATAATTCTCAGTTAACGCGAAAAAATACCCGCAAACTTCAAACGGGACATAAATGTCTTACTTCATGCCTAAATTATATTACCAGGAACTAAAATTTTATCCAAAGAAACTACATAAATAAACAGCAATACTTGCTGGAAAAGTAGAAAATTTTAATAAATTGTGACGAATTGAAATCGCATGAAGACGCTGCGGAGTCTCAGAGAATAATTCTGGAAAAATAAGGGGCTGAAGAGAGGAAACACTTTGTGTGAGAGGCTCCAAAAATAATGGGAATTTCCCACAACTGAATAACTGCAGCCTTATTGAATAGGATTCACCAGCGACCAAGGAATCACGTCGATGTTTTCGTGTATCATCTTCAGCTCCATCGTCAACAGATGATATGCAAAATATCGAAACCAAGGACGTGGTGAAATCCTTGAAAAAAACTTATACTGCGATGAATAGCTCCAACCTTCAACTTCCTCATCTCAATTACTTGGCATTTATTAAACTCCCTAAAGTCAGCAATGGTCACATACGAGTCTGTAAAACTTCAAGGATGTACGTTTAAAAAGTGGCAGACAATTTTGAAGTTTGTTTATTTTCATCACCATGGTAGTCAGAAAAAATACTACAAGCACGTTGCCGGCCACGGTGGGGTAAGGCCCTCGCTTGCCAAACCGAAGGTCGCGAGTTCGAGTCTCGCCTGCGTAAAGCCCATGGATGCTTTTGTTCGTCCAACGTAGTTATTCGTTAGATTTATCCCGTTGTAAAAGCCTTAACGGCGTTTTTATTTGGGAGCGGCGAAGATAAAATAGCAGACCTCGCCCATGGCTTTCACAAAGCACACTGAACCTTTATTAAAGTCCTCTCTAGTCATGAGTTGGAAAGCCAAGTCGACAACAAAAATGTTATTACGCAATCGTTTTCTTCAGTAGAGGCACCACCAATTCGGATCGCACTGTTGGGTGCGGTCAAAGAAATGGCAGTGACCTCCACACAGCCACCAAAGCAACCGTCGGCGACGCCTATCTATAATGGGAAGGCCGGCACGAAGGCCGCTCCAAAAATAAAGAGCCTGCCCTCAGGAGGCGAGGACAGAGGCGAGCCAGAAGAAATAGTCCGTGAGAGGAAGGGAATTCAAGGGACGTCTTTGAGGGATCGTAAGCGAGGAAGATCAGCCGAAAGGAGCAGCGGACGATGTTCCAATACTAACTCATTTATCTCACTTAATGGAGCACGGAGAACAAAAGACGATCGACGCGACTTGGGCGATCGACGATTCAGCATTTTCGAATACAGTTTAATGCAAACTCTTAAGGCCTGGTTACACGGTACAATAACACGTACAAGTTAATGTACGTTTGCGTGATGATTTTGGTGGACCGGAACGGAACATGTACGAATGCATGAACCAAATTAGAACATGTTCTATTTTCTATGCATACATTCGCAGGGGCGCAGCTAGTAATTAAGGCTGGTTAAGGTGCAACTGAATCCGGGGTGTGTGGGGGTACGGAATACCCACCAGGATAAGCGGTAAGTGCGAGATTAGTAAAATGCGGAATTTTAAGATAAATGGTTCAAAATGGTGAGTTTTACGGCTTTCCGAGGGATATTTTATAAATCCTTACACTATTCTATTAGAATATAAGTCAAATTAAGTAAAATGGATAAAACTTAAAAATTTCTCTGATCTCTGGGGGGGGAGGGGGGGGTTTATCCCCCAAACTCCCCCTCGCTGCGCCACTGTGCATTCGCACAAGTTGGGTGGTTACACGGTGCATTTTGGCGTTCATACATTTAGACAAAAACCCGTGCGTGTTAATTTAAAGTGCAACCAGGCCTTAAGTCCCGTGGCCATGTAAACCCAAGATAGTTTTTGAATTCGCCAACGACCCGCCTCCTCTCTTCTCTCTCTCTCTCTTCCCTCATTGCTCTAAGTCTCCTTATACCCTCTTCAGTATTTGGCCACTCCAACGCAGTCTTGGTCTGCCTTTGAGTCTACCATAGAAAACCTGTTTTATCATGCCAGTGTTGCCCCTCCTCAATATGTGGCCCAGCCATTTCAAAAGTTTGTTCTCTATTCTCTCAATTATATCCCGCTCACTTTAAATCCCTCACAGTTTTCTATTTTTGCTGATTCTTCAAGCTCCCGATTAATAAATGGGACCACATATTTTCCTTAGTACTTTGTTTTCAAGACGGTAGAGCATGAGATTCTTGAATACGCTTTGATAATCGAAGAAAATTAAAAAAAAAAGTAATATTCCATTGTCTAAGTGGATAAACTGATTCGCAAAATTTCACTTTTAGAACTTTTTGCAAACATTTTCAAGTCCGACAGGGCACGAATTATTACTGCTATTCGATATCATTACTAAAATAAAAAAGTTGTTTAAAAGAAAGGCTTTATAAATTGAGACCACGTAATAAAAATTTGATGTCCATGCACGCCTGGATCAAAAACCGAAGATCACGCTAGTGTGTGTTGCATATTCAAAAAAAAAAACAGAAAATAAAAAGCAGAAATTTTCCAAAATAGTGAATCCAAGTAATTATTATAGATACAGGAATTATTGACCCATTGAAATGAAACATTTTCATCAATTCAAAAATTAATCTGTTCATCGGTTTCCCAAAAATTTGAATGTGTCGTTAATATGTTGTAATATTTTAAAGCTACGCTCACCCAAAAAAACGACTCAAAATACGGATTTTTAATCGACTCAGAAATAATTACATTTTCCGACAACTTTTCCAATGCAAATTCAGTGCTGTGCGACGTCTTGCACAAAAGTGGAAACGCGCTACAGCAGCTGGAGCCGACTTCGGACTGAAAGAATCCGCCAGTGCGGTCGCACGGCCTTAGCTCCGAGGGTGTTGACTGGGCCGCGTGACCCAACGCCATTGGCTGCCGCGGGTGCCTCTCGGAGCGGTAAATACACACCTCGAGACACGTGGGCCAACCATCGTCCCGTATCTGTAATTGCACACCCTGTTCTATAAAAACAATCGTGCCACGCGGGTCTGACGGCGGATGAGTGTAAGCAAACAGGGAATTGGCACCTCACATCAATTTCTGCGACGGAATTGTGATGGGGAGACGATTTTCGGAATTCATACACGTACATTTGGTTGCTGAGAACGATTCCGAGGTTTTTTCAACGACATCCCTCGCTGAGACACCATTATTTCGTGAAAACATCAACAAAAATCTTGATTTTTCGAAGTCGATCGATCAATCAAGATTTATTTCATTTTTTTTCTGAAAAATATTTTAGGTGGCCATCACAAATATAAAATATCATTTTTATAGAGCAGCTAGCATGTCGTAAAAAATATTACTGCCCAGGATTCGATCGTTTAGTTTAAAAGTTGACTCGCACGAGAGCCAACATACCGAACACAATTTGTGAGCACCATTAGTCTGATATTTTTAAATGCTTACTTGAACATTAATAAAACGCTGATCTTGATTTTTCAGCATCACCACACCAAATTACACACTGGATTGACCGCGCTACATTTATAAAGAATACAAAAAGAAGTGTTGAATGACACAGGACGTATGGGTGAGACGACGGCAAACGAAGATCATCTAATATATGTATAGAATCGTATTTTGCTCTTTACATTTGCGTACAACTGCTTTAAAACTTACTCCAAAAACCTCCTAACTATATGGGTGTACGCCCGTCCCAAAATTTACCTTTACGTCAAATATGAATATTTCCCTCGGAGAAAATACGGAAGACAGATTTGCATATACGAGTCAGAGGCAAATGTAGAAAAGGGTGAATTTTAAGAGGGGATTTATAAAGGTGGTCATAAACTTCGAAACATGTAAGTAATATGAAAGAAAAAACAGCCAAGTGGGAGCGTGAGCGACGCATTTTCTAAAAAAGGCGGTTCTCGTATAGGTGGGCAGGCGAGAGATGATCGGATGAGGAATGCTCAGGAGGCCTCTCCATGCACGGAGGGGGGAGAGAAATAACGGGGAGTAGCGGTCCACGAGCACTGCCCCAAATAAACGAGCAGCTGAGAAGAGCACCACTGCCTCAAGAGCGACGGAACGGCATATGCAAGAAAGAGTTCAAAGCACTCCACCACGACCACCTCCTCTAAAGGCCGTTTTACAAGGTACACGGAATTGCGCAATCTGACGTACGTGCGAAGGCGCAATCAAAATTGCGTCGTGTAAAGCGGTGTATTGGCTAGAACACATGCGAGAATGCGTGGATGCGAGACGGCAAAATAGCCCCTGTTCTCATTTCGTTCATGCATTCGCGCAATTCCACGCCATTTTAGAAATTAATGCAGCTCTAACCTGCGCAAGTCCGTGCCCCGTGTAAAACGGCCTTAATACGTTCCAATGATAATCGTGTACCTTTTAATCAAGTAAAATTATCACCTACATCAGGGGAGGAGGAGAAGGGGCCAACTCTCCCAATGCCTCATCTACATCTGCCTATGGCAACAGAACCAATTAAGCAGGTGATAGGCGCATTACTCCAAATCGACAGGATATTTACGCCAAAGGCGGCTTGCCCATAAGGACTCTCGGACGCCGCCCATCCCAAAGATTTGAAAAAGGAAAAGAAAATAAATACACATTCAATTGTAATTATACATCTATTAACCAAGGTTTTTTTCAATCGCACACATGGAAAATGTAGGAAAAACACGCAAAAATAGCGCGAGAAGTTCGCATTTATAGCCCCAGGGCGCTGGCCAGAACTTCCCAATCCATCACCATGCAGTTATATGAAGAGTGGTAGAGGTGGGGGCTGCTGGTGCTATGACGCATCTATGCTTGTGCGGCTTGTACCTTATGGAATGGGCTTGTGTCTTGGGACGCCGCCCGAGCATGCGCAGAGCGACGTATCTAGTGAGTTGACATCGCCGCGACGCCCGGCGGCCGTATAATCTTGGTGTAGCAGTGTTGCAGAATACCTCGTTGGGTGACCAGTTGACTTATTATGTTTTTGTAATTATTAATGTAAATAGGCCTATTGTAGTTGAGTTAATCGAGTTAGTGATCGTTAGTGTTTTAGTGTTAGTGATTGTTTTGTGTATTAGTGGTCTCTAGATTGCCCGAAAAACTCACTAAAATACACAAAATAATCAAAAATGTTGACCCCCCCGGTGGAGTGTTCCCCTCCCAGCATTTGACTCACGAGCCGCCACCGGTTTGCGCGTTAGAAATTTCAGTTATCATCTCGAAATAGTCAGCGTGAGCGGAGCAGAGCCTTGTCAAAATTCACCCGCATCTCTAATATTCAAACTTTACCTGGAAGAAAATACAGAGTTCAAATCCTCTTAAAAAGTCGAATGCTGAAAAGTGTAGGTGCTCTGTAAAAATTTTGTCAATTCTTTATCGACTGACATTCACCGCATTTCTTTACTCCCCAGTCAGATCTTAGTCACGACGACACCTTCGAGGAATAGAGCGAGAATTTAGCGGAATTACACTTAATTGGACCTCACAGACCGAGCTGAGGTTGGGAAGTGTGCCAAGATTATATTTCACAAACTCATTTTCCCACGGCCTTCTCGTAATTACCTACCACGAGTAGTTAAATGTTTTAACGGCTTCCAGTGCACGAGGTCAGATAACAAGAGAGAAGAGCGAAGAACACGTCAATTCGATAGTAAGTTAAGCACGCATCAAACTAAAAACGATCATCTCGGCTGAATTCAAGTAATTACATTACGCTCGTTTCCTAACCTACCTGCCTGTGTTTACCTTCACTCCGTAATTAGACAAGGCATGATGTCAAAAACGCCACCTTGAGCACCTGATTGAATGATGACTTATAACGTGCCTGCAACCAAAAATCTTACACGATTGTGAAGAGAGAGAACACTGTTAAGGCCGTATCACACTAGCGACTGCGACCGCCGCTGCGACCGCGACTGCGGCTGCGACTACACCCCATCACACATTGCGGCCGACGCCACGATCGCGCATGCGCACGTATGAACGTTTCTGCTTGTGGCTTGTTTGTTTACGAAAGCCCAAAGAATAGATAGAGAGCAGCAATTGTTGAAAATGTTCCTAAAATATGTTAAAACGTACTTCATTTTCATTCACCTGTGTACTCGGGTGCAATATCCAATATACTGGGCTTCCATCTTCACTTTAAAAATCCGAAATTATCTCAGCGTTATCTTATAACCTTCTTGAACTTCCCTCGCTACGGTAACCAAAACAAACAAACACGTCTGCCGCAAACGCGCGAGATTGAAATGGAGCTCTCTGATTGGCTGCGACTGCGACTGCGACTCTGAAGAATAGCCGGTCGGCTATTCTTCGGAGTCGCAGTCGCAGCGTCGACTGCCTCGCTCTGATTGGCCGACGGGCCAGTCGCAGCCGCAGTCGCGGTCGCAGCGGCGGCCGCAGTCGCTAGTGTGATACGGCCTTTAGGCATGTTGCGAAACAATCTGAAGCGATCACAGCCGCGGGTGAACAATCCTGACATTGGTTCCCCGCTCTCATATTTGCTATCCCCTGGTCAAGTCGACGCAATCTCCACCCGAGCACACTTCACAATTTGCTGCATGGATCCCATAAAAGGCCATTCTTCCCTTCCACTTGCCCATGGACCATTACCTCCATCCAAAGCATCATTCCTCATGATACGACCATTGAGCTGTCCCGTCTTCTTCACACCATCATCACTGGGCAACAATAATCACATTGCCTAGACCTACACTCAATTATCTGCTGATCTCTTCACACCTGCGTACTTCTTCTCTTCCACATCCTTCTCTACCTGTTCCACATCCTTATATCTAAGGTCTCCTCGTCCCTTCTAGCCTCTATTCTTTCTTACTTGTCCCTCTCCGATTGCCTTCATCAGACCATCATGCCTGGTGTTATATAGTGGGTTAAGTTGTTCCGCCTTCTTATTGAGGTTTACACGAGGATTCTCTCGTCTCCCACTCTTGTTAGGACTCCCTCATTACTTACTTGGTCGATCCATTTTATTTTCATAATTCCTCTGCTGCACCACATTTCGAGTGCCTCCACACTTGATTTCTCCACTGCTGTCATTGTTCATGCCTCACTTCCGTGCAGATGTATACTCCAAATGTAAGTCTTGATAATTGTTTCCAATCTTGTACGATCCCTCTTCTCAGGGTTTTCGAAAGACTTCCCTCGCTGCTCACCCTCATGCTTACTAGTGGGGGGGTAAACAGTGACTTATGCTCTCGGTTATAGCGCAATCGTCCCGAGCACATCACCTGAGCAAACAAATCCTCACCCGAGTCTACTGGATACCACGGCCCTTTCACTGTTAGTGAGCGACAGACAGGAAATCGTGAATTAGGGGAGAACAGCGATCAAAGTTAACAGTCAAGAGAGGAGCAAAAAATGCTGCCAAGAAATGCAAGGTCCATCGTGAGGACGGCTTTCAGCAGAATCAGCAGCAGACCCTAAAATATTTTCCATGAAATATGAAACCTTTGCAATTCCCTTTCATTACTTATCCTCTGCCATACATCCTGTTGTTGGCTCGCAGTGAATTATGTAAATGTAGATTACACTGAACTTCAGTTCTTTTAGTAAACCACGTCATGACTGCAACAATTATATAGCGTGAAATAATATATTATTAGCAATTTTAGACAATCCTTAATTAAGAAAATTGATATACCATAGTAAATAAACATTAACTTTCATTAGTAGATTACTCCCCAAGACCAGAAAAAAGATCACCACGGAAAAATAATTTTTGAAGCATCTTTTTAAACTACAGAAGTACAAACGCATTCGTAACAAGAAAAGGAGATTTTATAAACGAATAATGATCAACGCGGATTACAGAGGAATCTGAGCTAAATGCACGAGAGAGTCACATGCGCATGCATAATTCCATTTCGCTTACCTTTTAAGCAAGAATTTATTAGTGAAGTATATATCGTTCTCTCTAAGCCAAGGCAGATGCACATCGCATTCCTCATCATTTTTAAATAAGCCAATTTCACGATCCTTTGAACAGTATAGAGCGAGGTTCATTTCCTGTTGCGGTGCAATTAGTTTCGATTTTTCGCTCAAGTTACCCCCTGCAGTTGTAATATGACACCCTGCCCTATTAATAACAGTTTATTATTTATTGGGCTACACGTATGTACAAAAAATTAATGAGAAGGAGAATTTGCTGACATGATGCCGCAGGGTGAGTATAAAATGAAAAATTGATCGCTTCTAAATAATATAAATTCCATTTATATATTTTTTCCTCGTCGAAACCGCCAGATCCCTTGAATACTTAAACGCTTAGTTTCATTCTAGCGAACGCGACAAACGACTGCATCTAGTCATTCACGGCCCACGCAAACTGCGAGATTAGGAGGGAAAAATGAAATACGCCACGCCCCCCCCCCCCCCCCTAAACGAATGCCAAGAAGAAGAAGAAAAAAACGGCCGCTGCTGTATCCAGGAAGTCTTCAGACGGCCGCGAGAAGATGATATATCAGCACTTGTCAAGGACATTAGAATTTTTCCGAAAGAAACAAAAAGGGAAATAATTCTCGTGAAGTGTGAGTCCGAGTGAGACTCCAACGTACACGATTCCTAACGGAACACTGGGATGAGTATTCAAAGAGAGAGCTTGCATTGCGTGTCCGATAAGAAACTAAACACAGTTGCAGAACCTCTGTATTTATACTCAAGTAAAATTTCAGCGGAAATCTGAAATTTTCGAACTTTTTCGTGTTAATGTTCTCAACAGTGAAAGTTTGATTTTACTCACAGATTAAGGCAACTCCATAGCAACAGATATTCTCGCCCACTGGCTTACACACATAGATTGCACTTACCTGAAAAGAGAAAATATATAAATTACTCCATGGTATTGAAATTAACAAATTCAAATTTGGTAAATCGATGATGAATATTTGAGGAGCGCATGTAATACCAAGGAGAGGGGGGTAAAGCAACGATTTTTGGAAATGTTATTATATTCTTATTTTAATTTTATAACAAGGTTGCCAATTTAAAGTGCATTCATAAAAATGAAAACAAAAGAAGCTAATAAAATTACAAGTTAAATCGAAATAATAAAATACAAACCGAAATGGTGGATTCGCCTAAATGTCGTTTGAAATAGTTTTCATAATTATTATGGCTTATAGTCGCTTCACGATATTTCCACAGCAACATTTTGAGAGAGAACAAAACCAAATTGGAAGAGGGGTTCGTGGCTCATAAGAATGGAGTGCGACAGAGTAAAAAGAGGAATATTCAATCAATTCAAACTCAACGGGATAAACCAATCGCAATGAGGACAAGGGTGCCATTAAGAAAGCGCCTTGCTTCCACCCGACCATCAACATTCCCTATTTTGCTTTGCCCAGACACGCCTTACTTACGCTTTATTTAAACGTACGCATCGCATGCAAACATGGAATCGTCAACACTTGACTCAAACATAAAAACTTCATCCATCTGTTTAAAACTTTATGCAATTAGTCTCAATTTTTCGCTTAGGGTACAGTCTGCCGATGTAATATGACACCCTGCCCTATCAGCAAAATGTTTATTATTTATTTGGCTAAATGTATGTGCAAAAATTTAATGAGAAAGATAATTTGCTGGCATGATGCCACAGGGAGAGTTTAAAATGAAAAATTGATATCTTCTAAAGAATATAAATTGCATAGATATATTTTTACCTCGTGAAAAACGCCAGTTGTATGTCATCTTCATTAAAATATGTACAAGTTTGAGGCACATATGATCAATGAAATGGGTTCATACTAAGAAAAATGCACTCGATGGCAGTGTTTAGTTTCCGACATACATCACATCGAGATAAAGTTTAATTGAAAGATTATAACAATTAAGAAGTGAAATTCATCCATATCAGAATAGTAGGGTGGTATTTCCCACAGCATAACTGCAAATTCGAACTGGGTTTCAGCTTGGAGACCTCATCGTAACGATGATGGTGTGACGATGTAGTGATGCCAATAAATAAGGGATCTAGATGAATAAACACGATGTGGTAAAACACCAAAGTGTAAAAACGCAAAAAAGACATGGCCTACAAAACCATAGTTCGCTCAATTGTAAAGAGAGAGAGTGCTGCAATGGTATGAGAGCCAAATAAGGGAGAGAAGATGCCGGGGCTAAGGAAAGCGGCGAGTTATGTGCTGAGGTCATAAAAAAGAGAGAAAACAAAGTGTGCGTGACTTAGGCACGAGGAAGGGATGGCTTAAAGCAGAAGGAGCAAACTATCGTCGGATACACATCCAATAGCCAGCGATGGGAAAGAAGTTTGGACACATAGCTAGGGAAGAAAATAATCACCAGTCCAGAATAAGGCCACATGGGACCAATATAAAATTGTATTCCCGAATTAAAAGACCAACGCTTTACTGTAACGATTCAACAGAAAAAAATCTTCGACTCATTCCCATAAAAATGAAAATTTCAAAATATCAGGGATTTATTCAGGAAATTAGTGTGTTTTTATGGCATATTTTCTGCAACTGGGCACCATCTGCCCCCCCCCCCCCTAGTAACTATGATTCAATAATAAACAGAAATCTGGTGAGAGCTTTCAGCTATTTTTGTGTGAATTACACCTTGTTATATGTTATACCTCCAATACGTGAAGAAATCAGACCGGTTGTACGGGAACGGGAAACTGTCCTTCCATGGAGAAAACAAGTGAAGCGGAAAGAGCGAAAGAAAGAATGCGGAGGGAGGGGGGGGGTGGGGCGTGATCGTAAGTACATCCCAACGCACGCGCAATGCGATCTGGAAAGCAGAGCACGCGCTTCTTGCGGAGCGAAGAAAGCACGCTGAGAAGCAACAACGCACCACGTCAAACTTACGACCGTGATACAATACACCCCGATTGCAAGGGAAATTCGCAGCATGTATGGTCACTATTCCTGGTATTTAGAGGAGGCAACTGAGAGCATAAGGTCATGTCCGTCCCGAGGGAAGGGCAGGGAAGGAATTGAATTTAATTGAATATTTCTATTAAGCTCTAGGTAAAACCTATGAGAGAAAAAAATAGAAAATACAGGAAATGTTCTACTCTTAATAAAAGGCATTTCGACAAAAATAAGGTATTATGGAGATTATTGCTAGGCTAACAAGTAGTAGATATTTATACAGTAGATTCCAGTTAATGGGGACATATGGGGACTAGTGCACTTTGCCCCAATTAAGCGGCTGCCGCAATTAGGCGAACTATCCAATATGGGCATAAACAAACGCTGAAATTATAGAAAGAAGACTAAAGAAAGTTTATTATGCAACATAAGTTTATTAAACTATTAAATTGATAAATAAAGCAGTGAGTTTAGTTAATTTATTATCATTTTTAAGAGTTATAACAAATTAGTTTACAATATTTTTCACAGCCTCCGGCGACGCTGAATGAATGTCTTTTACTGAGTCCTATTAAAGAAAAGTCCTATCCTCTTGTAGATAGTATAACAACAAGAGCTTTCAAAATAGGGCAAGAATGGGAACATTTGTGAGAAATAAGAGTGAATCATAGGAGGAAAATATAAAAAATTGTATTCTGAAAACAAAAAAAATTAATTTCGTCGCGAGTATAGAGACTATGTCGCCGACTCATGGCCCAATAAAGCGGTATGCTGTCCCAATTAAGCGGAGATTACTCTGGGATATTCCTCTATTGGGTTCTGTTCTTCTAGATCTGCCCCAATCAAGTGGCTGCCCCAAGTAACCGGTGGACCCATTAAACGAAATCTACTGTACAAAAAATGTAAAATATTCAATACTAATAACACAAAAATATAAGTTTTAACTTAGACAGTAATGAACACACACATACATATACACATTTATGCAGAGAGTTTTGATAACATCACAACTTTAAGATGATAACTCTAATGAGTTGAGGAGACTGAATTAAGCCCCGGACTTCAAATAGGAGTACAGCCCTCTTTTAAACGACTGAAGTGATTGTGACGTCTTTATATTTGGCGGAAGAGAGTTCCAGAATCTAGACGCAGTTGGATGAAAATATTTGAAATATATATTGGCGCGGGCTTGAGGAATTTGAAGGTCAGAAACACGGGTGGGTGGAGAGAAACCCGGCGTCGACATTAACATACTCTTAATGCCAAAGCGACAACGGAATCTCGCCTCATCCGACGGACGGAGTGCTGAACTAGTACAGCAATCAAGTAAGGATCGGGCATTCAGTGAAAAATCTCCTCCACCTCCAGGAATTGAACCAACGCCCCTAAAGTAAACTTACTATACTTTAAGTGGCGTTGACTGAACCCGGACCCACATGGTCGGAAACCATAACCATGCCAATCCGCTCCCCACCAACGATTCCGTCCACTAAACCTGCCATGGTAAAATGCAAAGCCTGGTTGGTAGACTCAAGGGTGTGGTAACAGGCAACACACAATGTGAAACTCCATATTTTTGAAACACGAAATTAAATCAGCTTTGATATATCCCCGAACGTATTGAATGTACGCAGCAAAGTCGAAAACCGTGAAGGTGACGAAAATGATGTTTTTCATTGCTCATTTTCCTTTAGAAGGCTTTAAATGTAAGGCCACAATTAATTCGCATTGAACGACATTCAATGATCCAGCATAGCCACCATCACAAGATCATAAAAACTGGAGCGAACTCGAGACATGGGTCGGTGTCGCCCGCGAAACGCAAATGAGTCGAGAAAAACGTACTATCAAAACATTCCCCACATTACTCATCGCAAATGTCTTCTCTCGTTACGTCTTCTTGTTTGACTGAAAATGCAACATGTGCTTTCAAGGAAATCTAATGAAAACGTTTACAATGCAACGTCGGTAGCAGTTTTCGCTAGAAGGCGAGAGAAATAGGGTGGCGGAAACGCAGGCACGCAGCCAACTGGTGACATTTGGTGAGGCGGGGCCACGCACGGGTGGTTTGCGGGTTGCTCACGCCGATATTTTGATGTCAATCCGCACGCATCGGAATACCATTAAAGTCATTCTATTATTTCTATTCATTTCATTCTATTCAACTAGCTATTTAATTCGTTCGCAGAATGCTGAAAGTCGTCAGTCATGCACATATTTCTGTACATTTAAGTTTTATTGTTATTTAAGGATTTCTATCGGTGTTTATGATTGTCTGTGCCGCCATTCAGTTAACCTTTTTTTCAAGTTCTATCATTATATTTATTTATTCTAACCTAAGAGTTGGAGGATTCATCCAAATACCAAGTAGCAACAACGATGTACTCAAATAACAAATTCTAAGGCAACCATCCCGATAAAAATTGTCCCTGGGATGTAGGTGTTGTACCCTCATACGATTCTTTCTACGAAGCCCCGAGGATGGAATTCATTCAATTCCGAAACTTTGACAAATAATGATATTTTAAACGCCCACACTGATGACCTACACTCGATATTTTCAATGGATGTAGTTAAAGTCCTCGTCGGTTGTTGACAGACGAGATTATGAAATGTAATTTGTACTCAGAGAAATGGAGTGAGAGAAAAAAGGTGCCCTTGGTCTACTGTCGTCGTCAAAATGATGTGCCGCTGTAATTTGCAAATTTATATCAGGACATCAGTGCATGCCATAATTATATGTAATACGTTATTTTACAGTAAATTTTATTCTCAATTCTTTTAAATTTTTCGTTTTATGAAAAATTCAAAAATGTAGACACGCCGGTGCAATAAATGACTCCGCGCACCATAAAATTAGCCGTTTTGTCAACTTCATGAGCTTTGTAACTCAACTTAAGGAAAACTACTACGTCTACAACATTCATCTTCTACAAAAAGTTGCAACCATTAATGTACATTAATAAAATGGCTTTTGCCCATTTTTATAACGCATATTTTGTTTCAAAAGAACGAAAATGTTTAAATACTATCTAGTCCTACAGTTTACCCCGAAAGAAAAAATAAAATTGATAGAAACACTTCTTAATTTATTTGAAAATTTTCTATGATCCATAATCTATAAAAATATTTATATTTGTAAATTTCAATAACTTTTACTAATGTCGTGTTGCCAAACGGGGCCCCGCCAGGCCATTGCTGGTTACTAGGAAGTAAAGTTTAGCGCGCAAGACGTGGCAATGCAGCATTCGTTCGCTCCTGCGTATTTTTTTAATGCCCATACCTAATCTATACTACATAAAAATCATGTATTTTCGGATCATAGAAAAATTGCAAATAAAGTCAGACGTGTTTCTATTAGTTTTGTTTTTTCTTTCGGGGCAAACTGTAGGACTAGATAATGTTTAAACATTTTCGTTATTTTACAACAAAATATGCGTTTTAAAAATACGAAAAGGCCACTTTATTAATCTACATTAATGTTTGAAACTTTTTGTGGAAGATGAATGTTGTAGACGTTGCAGTTTTCCCTAGGCAGAGTTACAAAGTTCACGAAGTTGACAAAACGGCTGATTTTACGGTGTGCGGAGTCATTTATTACACTCGCGTGTCCACATTTTTAAATTTTTCATAAAATAAAAAATAAATTAGAATTGAGAATAAAATTTCTTTTAAAGTGACATATTATTCATTAGTATAGCATGCACTGAAGTCCAGATATAAATTTGCTAAGTACAGCGGCACATCATTTTGACGCCGACAGTAGTGGTGGTCTACTCAGCAGATGTATCCCGATAACTATCTTATTCTCTTCGCCATTATTGTGCCTGGTGTGTGGGTAAAAATGGAAAGGGGACAATAACAGACCTTGAGATTGTTCGCTTCATTGGGGCGCGCGTATTACACGACCACACAGACAGGGTTTTCCATACGTGAGTTGGCGCAAAAAGGTACACGAATGCAAGACTATTACAGGGTTCATTAACATATTCCCCAAATCTCCCACTCTTTCTACGCAAATAGAAGAATTTTCTTCAGTCTTACACCACTTTGTTCACGGTAAATTCAGACTGAAATTCCTATCTTGTTTGAAATCCCGTCAAGTCCCTGTAAGCCAGGAGTAATAGCACTTAATGGATGAGCATTGACAGTGTAGAAGCAATGAGCCAAGCAGAAGGCGCTCCGTAACTCAGAGAGAGAAAACTGGCCGTGCCGATGCAATGACCAGGGATTTTCAGGGAAAACAAACGAAAATTCCCCGAGTTTCCTGGGAATTAAAATTTCACTTCCAGACTGTATTCACGTCTTCCAGGTCGCCAGAGAACAAGTATTATTTCGGAGGGCTCTTGATACCAATCAGGCATCTAGAATATAGATTTGCTATAACTATGTCAGAGAGCCAAGATCAGTGCAATTTTAGATCAAGCAATTTTAAATAAGGAAACACCATGCTATTCCATATTAAAAATGTTAGAGACGCAAAAACAGATGGCAGTACGATAATTATGATAGACGGATATGAATTACCACGATAGGCCAAAGCGGCGGGCGGTGGAAAGAAAGAAAGAAATAGGAATTTTCCTCATTTCGGAGGGGCGGGGGACAGGCATTTCTTCATCCCCCTACACACTTCCGAAGTACTATGGGTAGTTAAAAAAAAAGTTTCCCAACATATGGATTGGCGCCACTTACGCTTGACGACGATTTGCAATTTCCTCTCCTGCTGTATATTACTCCAAGGCCACCCAAAGAAAGATCGAAATTCTTATGCCACAATATCTTACACTCTTAACCGTGATCACTGACGCCAAGCGCTTAAGGACAAGCAAATTTAAACTAAAATTTAAATGAAAATTAAATAATCACCCTCAGCACCCTATGATTGGAGTGGAAAACAAAGAAATACATGTGTTACTATGTCAACGTGCAACCTAAACAAAGTTGATGAAAACCTATCGTGGGATGATCATAGGTGAGCAGGAGCGGGGACTTTGGCGGCAAACAAACGGCTTCATCCTTTCATTTCATTTAAATGAAATGGCTTCATCCTGCACGAGATTCGGCAAGTCGATTCACTAACGTGATCCTTCCGTGAAATCATTCACGCGCGTTACTGTGTCACAGTTTCGTCGTCGCAACGAGACCTAGAGAATAGAATATATGTACTGCGAGAGATGAAGATGGGCTTTCAACGAAAGCGAATGAGACGCCACTCCTTCGGCAGAGAAACTTAGAATCCATGGTACCTACTGGCTCGTCCACGCACACAAGAAACGTTTCAACCCCCAAAACTCTTTTCATCAGCTAAAAAAGAGATGCCCGCGTCATCGTGGAGTTTTTGACCCAGATACGTGCGGGGTCCATGAACTCTGTCCAGGAGGGGATTACGCTGGGCCGCTAGTGGCTGGTGGGTGGGATGGGGGAAAAATAACGTTATGTAATCGGAACCAAGGCCTCGGACATCGCCTTTCACAGAAGGTGGCAGCCCAAGGAAGAACGAGACGACGAGGCGAGAAGAGTCAAGAAAAAAAATACCACACACTCTCCGTGCGGGTGACCCGATCTGGAGACAACTCATTTGTCCGAAGCACCCTCGATACACGATGGAATCATCGGTGCGGAATATCCTCTTGCACGCAAGGGAATTCAACAACTGCCACAAAACAATTTTCATGCTTTACGTAACACTGGTAGAAGCTGGCAAGTATAT
Source organism: Ischnura elegans (assembly GCF_921293095.1). Classification (NCBI taxonomy): domain Eukaryota; kingdom Metazoa; phylum Arthropoda; class Insecta; order Odonata; family Coenagrionidae; genus Ischnura; species Ischnura elegans. The sequence goes on from NC_060248.1 coordinate 124,754,897, forward strand.
ATTTCTGTACACAACTTTTTAAGCATCTTCTTGCCAGTAATACATGGAAAAACACGCAAATTGGTAGACGAAATAAAACTACACACACAGACCTACAAATAGCTTCTCATTCATGGCATTCAATCTCTCATGGCTTTTCAAAAACACTCAACACAGTTCAAAAGCAAGTGGGATTATTTTTCGAATTCATAAACACTACGTTTTTAAATAAAAACCCTGTTTTAATCTACCGCACTTGCCTCATAATTACACACTTCTCATCCATAAACGGGATAATGAAGGATTTCAAATGCCTTTCTTCTAAAATAAGACTTTTTCAACAAACATCTTTACACCCTAAAATGTAAGTTGCTCACTATACCATAATTAGAAAAGTTGTGTCATCATTATCTCAGTTGTATATTGTGTTTGTACGTTGTTACTTTTTCAAAAGCGGCAATTGTTTTCTCAGAACGATCAAATCATGTACCTGTCTTGTTTTACATGGCTCGTCAAATAAAATCTATCAATCATGTATTCAAACTTTCATGGTGATCGTTGAAACGGTGTTTTAAGTCTACCGAATATCCAAGCATTTTTTAGATACGTACTTAGAAATAATAAAATTAAGTTGATCAAAGATTGTATTATAATATTCCGACAAAATGTAAAATGAAGCGTAAATTCGGTTCTAAAGTGTGGTTTTAAAAATACAAATACACCTACTGGCGAGAATCGAAGATGGTGATTTATTTACCGTTGCCATGGCTCCAAACGGTTTCCCCCTCGTCCCTACTCACCCCCGACTGAAAGCGCTGACGAAAAAAAGATCGCCTGTCGCGAGATTTCCCTCGAACCAAATTTTTGGCTTTCCCGGAAGCTTAGGGAATTTGAATGAATACTTCTTGAATTTGTCACTAATAACGGTCCTCTAACCGACAGAATAATTTCCAAACATTAGGGGGAACCCACATTGAATTTTGAACTATAAATTCTGCTTTTCTTAGGTTATAAAATAAAGGCAGGGGTGCAGTGAAATTTCAATGATGGCAATATTTATGTTTCCTGCTGCTAATAAAAGTCATATTACTTAAAATATTCAATCGAAAAAGAAATATAGCTAATTCTCGATATCAAAATATTTGTTTCAAATGTGGACCACAGGGAAAAAATGTGTTTATATTTCTGATTAGCAGATAATGATGGCTTTTTCTAACAGTAAAATATTAAAGGTAAACGCTCAATGAAACAAATAATGTTATTGAATAGATGTTGATTCTGATAAAATCCGTTAAAATGACATACAAAAGGTCCAACTTAAAAATTCGTTTAAAAAACAGGAGAGCAGTCACTCATCTCGTGAAAGACACCGTATTTCAGGGAACTGAAGCAACAAAAGAAAATTACCACAGCTAGTTGCACATGGAATGTCGATAAATAAGCTGAAAAAAATGAAAAAAATTGTCTTAATTTCGGCGTCGCCGGCGGACGCAGATCATCTTTTCGGATCACACTCCGCAGGCTTCGTTATACATGTGGTGTGACTATCTCGAGGTGAATCGGAGACCCTTTCATACAATATTAATCTTCCCCACCCCGAAAACAGCGCATTTAAGGCCTTAATGACGGGGGAATGTAACGAATCACAACGTTGGACGATCATAATCACTCATGTCCTGAACAGGGGCAACTTACTCAGGCGGGACTCGAACCCCCGACCTTCGATTTGGAGGGCGAGGACTTAACGCTATCGCCACCGAGGCCGACAATGAAATTTTATGTTATACTAAATAAACGCAAAAATATCCAAGAAAAACATTTCCATTTAGAGCCGTATCGGTTACTAACACAACACCTAAGTCGTGAAAGCAAAACGTGGGAGAATATTCATACGGCCACTTGGGCATCTTGATTTTCTAAGTCGTAAATGTTGATGAGATTAAACTGCAACAAACAATTTAATAACATTGAGAATTTTTGGTATCATAAAAAATTACAAAATGTGTAACATTAGTTTTAATGTGCTGACTTACGGACAATTCAAAATCGGAAATTTTTGCGATATTAGTTCAACTTTGAGGCCATGCATTTTGCTAAAAAAAGCAACCTATGAAAAACGTCATTCGTCAAAACATGCACTAATGTATTGACAACAACTGCAAATTTTCAACTTCCATGCTCCAAAAAAAATTGAGGTTTCGGTTCGATTTCAGAACACAGCGACGTTTCGAGACAGAAATGAAGGAAACACATCTACAGACAAACTCCTGATGCACAAACCACTACACTGGGAGAGCCTCAGGCCATACAAGCCACGGCGTAGTCGCTTTAACGAAATTGATTAAAATAAATTAGCCTAAAAAGTTCAGCGCCGAATTTTTCGTCACCTTGCGAAATATTCGTGCATTTCCTAAACCGGTCGCCTAAGTAGCCAAACGAGGAGATATGGGGAGGAGTGGCAATGGAAGCGGGCAACACTTCCGCATTTGCCCGAAGATAAAATAAGAACAGACGAGGCCCAACAGATCGAGAGGGGGAGGGTATGACGGGGGAGGGAGGAGAGCCTCATTACTAAGCACCAACGCACGCACTCGAGTATAATCGCCCTCCTCCGGAAACACTTACAAATCATACTCTTATATATACTGACCCTAAATTTAACGGATGCCTTCCAAAACTGATGGGCCTCCCACGTTCTATCTGCTTCATTAACACATTCAATGCGGGTGTCTTGAATTCAAGGCAACATTTCCAGATGCTTCTTGGTCAACCGTCTGCCGAAGTATTCGCTGCTAGATCTGGTGATTGTGCCTAATGTCTAAAAATGTCTTCAGTAGGAAGAATAGAAAGCTGCAATTTCCTTGTTGCAAATATATACTGATCCGCCCATTACCTTTTTACAAATTATCACAGATCTCATCTTTTTACTGCTCCACAAAAATATTGTCTTGTCTAATGGTTCCTTTTAAAAATAGTTTGGCTTTGACTGTGTTAATAAATTCAATTTTGCGAAATTTGGGGAAGTCGATTTGTTAGCGAGTGGCGACGTATAAATGGACCACCATTCTACAGATGAGACGACTGTTGACGCACTAAGGAACCGGGCTCTCCTGCACGCAAACATAAACAATGCATTGGGAATATGGACACGGGATTATCAGGGATTTCATCGTTTTCGTACATGCGGGAGTTTTGGAAGGTTGCTCATAAATCATACGTTTACGAGTAGTTTAATGGCTTCATTTTACGCACTTGTGCTTCTTCTTAATGAATTGAAGTGACGCACAAAACATTTTGAGAGCTGTGTATAATTTACTCACTCCAAGAATGGAGCATCAAATTATTCGAGAGACATGTCCTGCTGGGAGACATGGGCTGATGCCATTTGAGAGACATGGGCTACTAAAGCAAAGACTAAGAGATAGAGTGAAATAAAACAATCTAGCACATTTCGATTCATCAGCGAGTCAAAATGCTCTGACACTGAAAGATTTGAAATAATTAAACCCACGCATGATTAGTCTTCTAATCGTATAAATACGAGCGAATTGCTCCTCTTATTATGATATCAATTACAGCAATGATCAATTTATGGAGATTTACAAAAGGAGTCATTTTAGTTGAGTAAAAAATTTGAAAATTTTGAGGAAAACTTGATAAAAAATGAAGAAGTATTAGCTGCATATGATGCACATCAAAATTTTAATAATACTTATTTCGTTCCCAAATTTTTAAAAATAACGTTTCACTAAATTTTACACGAAAATCCGAGTTTTGTGCCTGTACGGAGATGATGACAAACATTTACACTGATGCATACATAGACTGTCCGATGAAATAGTCAAGAATACGTTGACGTCTTAATTTGCTATTTGGAATCGCTCAAGATTAACCTTTTCGGGCTTCATAAAACAGGTTTAAATAGGGAAGCCGAGATTGAAGCAGAAATTGAAGTCCGTTATGACCAACGCACGATAGAGTAAAGATGTAATTCTAACAGACACTTAATGATAAAGCTGCGGTAACGAAAGAATTGGGAGTAGCCATAGCCGATCCAATCGCAAGACACGCGTGGCGACTCTCTCTCTATCTTGGAGTAAATTGCTCGCACGCCTACGCTTCGCCTCAAGACCCAGACGAATTTACCGAAGATACACCTCAGTCCTTGACGAAATTGAAAATACGCATTTGCCGAGCAATACCTCCACTCCGGCGTGGTAGCAGTAGCCTTATCTAATGAGACTCGCTTCCGCGTCGATTAAAAAGGCGATTATAATAACAAACAGCCGAAGATAACCAAAGGCCTCCACATTCCAAGAACATATATGGCGGCAAAAAAGGCATGCTGAGGCGACTGCGACGGAGTCATCAGCAAGGCATAGAGAGTAGTAAAACTAGAGGAGTCCATCGAATATTTTTCGCAGCCATATCTCTTACGGAATATAGCTCGCCATATCTGCAATAAAATATTTGGGGAAGAGAAATTGAAATGAATAATTAAGAGATAATGCATTCATAATCTTCTACTTTGGGATAATTTTCTGAAAAAGTCTATGATTACTCATCCCGTCCAGTGGAACTGTTCGGTGGAGACAGTTCGCAAGCGAAAATTAGAATACTAAAAATACACCGATAAGAGGTATTTTTTTATTCTATTTCTTGGTAGTACACAATTAAACAATATTTTCTCATGACATCTTATTTTCCAATGACATAGCAGCAAAAACCATACTGCCTTGCATATATGTTTATTTAGGCATAGGATCGAACTGTGGAAAAATAAGGGATAACTTTAAATATTGCTAACACAAGAATGCAGCGTTTCGATTTATGCACATAAAGGAAAAACTCAATGTCTAAAATATCAAAACTCAATGAAAAAATCACATCCGAGTTTTTCACTTCAGAAAAACTGTCCAGTCTGCAAAAATGTACACATTTGAGGGTGAAATTTCAACCTTTGTCGTCAAGTGAAAAGCAGAGACTATTCTTCGGATAATGAATCCTGCTATTTGGATGCACCGGTCATAAACAATGAAATAAAGTAAAGGATATGGGCGTACTGAGTGAGTCCCACCTACCATTTATTTGAGTCCTTCATTATTCGGGGAAAAAAGTAAATCCTATACATACCCGCACGGCAAAATATCTCTCTGAATTCATCGCTTCTGTCGGACCTGAAAATATAGTGGGCTTCTATCATGATATTCCCCGTATCGCTCTGAAAAGTATCCATTCTTAATTGATCAAGCGCGCAGCCTCCGAATCTCTAACGGCTCCCATACTTATTCGTTTAGAATCCGTGTAACGCTTTCTGTACGCCCGTAGCACGTTTTATTTCACGAGCCGCACAGTCTCCCTTTGTTTTTCATTGAGTTTACGGATTAAAAGTCTTCCTGGGCTGGATACCTTTCCCTCTTTACGTATTCAAGGCGTTGACGATTACGAGAACATATTACGAAACTTTCTGTAAAATGGAATTAGCTTCATTTCTCGGTGGGACCTCGATAAGTGTCCGGGAGAAGGTTAAATAAACGCTGCAACCGGCTCGCGGATAACTCGGGATAAACCAGCCAATTTTCAGTCAGAATCAATGACGCCACGAACGCCAACTGGGTGGGGCGGATGAGGACCTTATTTCCCATTCATCGACAGGAGGAAAAGACGCGTGCGAGAGCAGGAATGAATTGCGAGAGATTGAGATATTGCGGAATGCAAAATGGACGCGTCGATAAGGAGGAGACGCCTGCCGGGAGCACTTGAACGAACGAATCAGCCAAATTAAAGAGACTATCCAACCAACCAAAGATGGCTCAAGCAACAATAAATATAAAATGGGAATGTGGTCCTCTTAACATTTTTTTATCAAGGGGAGCCCTTCAGGGATACAACACACCGGGGTCGGGAACCAAGTTAGAGACGCCCGATCACCCGGGGAGGGGCTGGAGAGGAAGGAAAAAGGAAAGACGCGCCGCACAGTGGGCTGAAATCGAAAAAAAGCTGGACAAAACCTCGAAAATGGTTTTTTTGATTATGGAAGTTGAAACTTTGCACAGTTGTTGCCAACACATTAGTGCATTTTTTGACGCAAAATTTTTTTCTTAGGCTAATTTTTTATATAAAATACATAGCCTCAAAGTTGAACAAATTTGGCGGAAATTGCCCGCTTTGAATTTTTTTCGAAATTCAGCATGTTTAAACTAATGTCACACCTTTAGTAGTAATTCAATAGCAACAAAAACATATAAATTTGTTAAACGGTTTGTTATCATCGATTACCATCAACTTTCACGACTTAGTTGTTGTATTTGTGACCAATACGATACAAAATGGCGGACCCTGTTTTTCGTCGAATTTTTGTGTTTATGTAGGATTTTAAAAAAAGGATCACCGAGTTACCTCGAGATATTTACACCACATATACAAAAAAGTATATAGATTATGATAATCGGAAGTACAGCTGCGACCACCTGCGACGCCGAAATTAAGATCGATTTTTCGAACGTGCGGCACCGCCCGGAGCTGGCTGCTGGCCACGGGAATTGCCGTACTCGACGGATGTTGGATAGTGAATCATTTTAAATAAATTTATTGAATAAAAGCTATGATATATTATTACTACATTTATTTTCCTTTTGTTGTAACCCGATTTATTTACTGTCTTGTCATATTTATCACCGATGCAGTACAAAATGGCGGACGCTAATTTCAGTAACATTTTTGCCCGTGTGTGGCTGTATAAAAAGGAGGACACCGAGTTGCTCTCAGATATTTACATCGTAATTGCATCAAGCCTTTTAGAGTCTTCATCCACGGAAATAATCTGCGACCGTTGGAAACAAACTAAATAAAATCGATGTTTTTACCGTGCCGCGCAGTCCGCGGCTGCTCCGCGTCTGCGCGGATTGTCGTGACGCAGCGTACATTATAAAGCGCTATGAATGCAAAGCCTTTGCTGAGGATGTATTTAATGTTATTATTAACTGTATAGGCTTTTAGGCTTCTTTCTCAGTCCTTCCATTTTTGATAAAAGGTTATCAATGAATATTTAAATGAACCCCATGTACATGTAATAGCATCACTCCGAGTCGGTTGATGAACTGTCGCTTTCACTTCGAGGCTACAGGATTTCTGGGTCATCGTCATTTAGTAACAGTAAATTCCTCACTTATATCGGCATTCTTCGGGATTTCTTTGTAATTAGGGGTGCGGCGTTGGATATTACTGAATCTGAGGTCAGGAGGAGCCGACGAAATAAGTCATCGTTGGTAGATATATTCTAGAGTGCTTCCTGCTAAAGCTTTCTCGATATATTCTGCTATCTTTATTGCGTGCTTCAATTGCTTCTTCACATAATATCCCTAGAGGAAGAATCATCTCTGTAGCTATACCTGCTCCGTGTATTAGGACCTTATGAACGGTTTGGGGCAACATAGAACTCCTACCTACAAATATTCCTCCGACCTAGGCTCTTGTTGCCAAACTTGATTATACTGCGAATGCCCATAACTGCCGTCGAAACCATATTTACAAATCAGAGTGCACTTCAATTCACTTCTGGCATCAGGAACAGTTGCCACGCAAGCTAGAATCGGTGAGGCAGTGTGCGACAGGTGAGTTTGTTGATTGACTTCGCACGATATTTCTATAATCTCTATGCCATCCGGGTACGTAGTATTTTTAGCAAACCTCACTCTTTCATAGTTCGGGTATAATTTATGACCATGGCTTTCAGCTATTTTCCGAAGACACTTGTAGTGGTTTTTTGTCAGGTGCATCGATATGATAACAGAAAGAGGACATCATGGAGGAACCTGAGATGGGTGTCTTCCATTTAGCTAGGACTCTCCTTGCTCTGCTTGGAATGGTCGTTGTAATGTCCTTCACTAATTTGGAGGCCGCCTCATCTCCTTCCTCTCCAATTGTCATCGATGCTGCGAATGATAAAGTTGCCGCCGAGTGAGAAGATCTAAGACTTTCAGTCTTCCTCCTCTTAGTTCTTTCGCTAACTTTGTCATTTTTTTCCGGGCGTCCACCAGATTATAATGGGATCAAAGTGAGTAAAAAATCGCCCTTAAATCCATTGAGATAATGCAACAACTCAGGTCACTTATTAATCGCATATACTTTTTTTTATTTTATTTTATTTATTTTATTTTATTCTAAAACCACCGGATACAGCTCTCATTGGCCATTTTACACCGGGGTGTTCAACATATGTAACAGTAAACGTACACAAGCAACCATGCCCTGGACCGGGGAAACCTACCCAGGCGGGACTCGAACCCGCGACCTCTTGTTTGGCAGGCGAAGACGTTACCCCGCCGCCACCGAGGCCGCCAAAGAATTAGAAGCTCTTGTCAATTCTAGAACGTTTTCTGGTACATATATAGGTGCTTTCAGCCGCTCAATATTTCTCCTCAAAAATCTTTCATTGTTTCTACTGCAGGCTTCCCATTTCCTTTGGTAGCGAATCAAAAAATATCGTGTAAGAAAGTCACTAAGGCCCTTCGTAGCTTCAATATTACCTTGCGCGTGAAATTTTTTCGTCAGATATTAGGTACATTAAAAATTCATATCTCTCTGCAAAGGATTTACATCCGGATTTGACAACCTTTTTATGAATCAATAGACGAATTACGACGAGACCAGACATTTTTAAAATGCTCCAAATTTGTTGTTCAATTCAACACTGGTTCTATTTCAGGCGAACGAGTTTCCAATACCAAGTAACATACATGAAAATTAAAGAAAGGGTCAATTCTATAGGCGTTAATGTTAAATAAAAAAAGGGAAATTGCTTATAGCACGAGGCAAATATAAAGAACTACAAATGAAAATCTCTTACCAGTTCGGATGATAGATGCCTGGTGAATGAGTGATTGACACCGCCAATGCAGTTAAAGCAGAAAACCGATGATATTCCGCGGAGTTCTCAATATCTAAAGCGCGTGTATCCAAGTGCATCAAAAATCACCACAGCAAAACTAACCTCTTTCACTGTATATTCAAAACTAAATTCATATATGAATTTCTTTCTGGAAACGGAATTTCCGAAAAAAGGTAAAAGGGACCGCACACGAGCAACGTGGGGTCATAAAAAGACCCTTTTCGCGACTACCGCATGGGGTGGACGGGAAAATACCAACCAGCTGCAGGCTGGTCGCCTGGTTGTAAAATCTATTTTGTCTTTGAGGTTAGAAGCAGGCTAATAGAGCCGTTTTACCCATCCAAGGGGTAAAATGCACGAGCGGAATTGTTAGAATTTCAAGTCAGCTAGTTTGTTTTCGGGAATTTGCTAAATAGTCACTAGTCAGTAAAAATGGATAGAGGAATGAATTCATTTACCTAAAGTGACAACAAACCAACTTGAAATGAAATGGTAATAATTATGTTGGAATAAAACATAACCACAGCAAAGATTTCATAGCGCTTTATGATGTACGCTGTGTCACGACAATCCATGAGCCCAGGGAGCAGCCGCGGACTGCGCGGCACGGTAAAAACATCGATTTTATTTAGTTTGTTTCCAACGGTCGCAGATTATTTCCGTGGATGAAGACTCTAAAAGGCTTGATGCAATTACGATGTAAATATCTGAGAGCAACTCGGTGTCCTCCTTTTTATTCAGCCACACACGGGCAAAAATGTTACTGAAATTAGCGTCCGCCATTTTGTACTGCATCGGTGATAAATATGACAAGACAGTAAATAAATCGGGTTACAACAAAAGGAAAATAAATGTAGTAATAATATATCATAGCTTTTATTCAATAAATTTATTTAAAATGATTCACTATCCAACATCCGTCGAGTACGGCAATTCCCGTGGCCAGCAGCCAGCTCCGGGCGGTGCCGCACGTTCGAAAAATCGATCTTAATTTCGGCGTCGCAGGTGGTCGCAGCTGTACTTCCGATTATCATAATCTATATACTTTTTTGTATATGTGGTGTAAATATCTCGAGGTAACTCGGTGATCCTTTTTTTAAAATCCTACATAAATACAAAAATTCGACGAAAAACAGGGTCCGCCATTTTGTATCGTATTGGTCACAAATACAACAACTAAGTCGTGAAAGTTGATGGTAATCGATGATAACAAACCGTTTAACAAATTTATATGTTTTTGTTGCTATTGAATTACTACTAAAGGTGTGACATTAGTTTAATCATGCTGAATTTCGAAAAAAATTCAAAGCGGGCAATTTCCGCCAAATTTGTTCAACTTTGAGGCTATGTATTTTATATAAAAAATTAGCCTAAGAAAAAAATTTTGCGTCAAAAAATGCACTAATGTGTTGGCAACAACTGTGCAAAGTTTCAACTTCCATAATCAAAAAAACCATTTTCGAGGTTTTGTCCAGCTTTTTTCGATTTCAGCCCACTGTGCGCCGCCGCGATTTGATCCCGTCGACGCCTCTGGGGTAGGATAGGTTCGGAAGGGATGGGACGGGGAAAAACACCTGAACGCTATAGAAGCGAGAAGGGCCCAACTAAATAGCGAAACCAGGCGAAGCCATTAATGTTCCAGCGATTTTAGAGGATTATCCCATGAGGAAGAATATAATCCAACGATCAAATCGTTAGATTTTTTTATCAGTCAAAAGCACTGAAATTACGTTTTTAAAAAGAAACCATGAGGCATGAGGCAGTGATTCTCGTTTTCCTTTAGCCCGGGTCTTCTCTTCGCCACGGCAACTCGAAGCGAGACGAAAATTTTCTCCGCGATTAAACTCGTTGTTTTCGCCCCGCCTATCACTTCAGTTAAGGCCGTTTTACACGGTACACGGAATTGCGCAATCTGACGTGCGTGCGAAGGCGCAATCAAAATTGCGTCGTTTAAAGCGGTGAATTGCTAGAACACTGCGAGAATGCGTGGCTACGAGACGGCAAAATAGCCCGTTCTAATTTCGTTCATGCATTCGCGCAGTACCATGCCATTTTAGAAATTAATGCAGCTCTAACCAGCGCAATGCCGTGCCACGTGTAAAACGGCCTTTAGGGTAACTTCGTTCTCTTGGCGAAATACTGGGATATAAGCAATGACGAATTACCCATAAGTCAATGGGCACAAGATAATTTCAGCGGTCAACGCACTGCCTCTGCAGTCCGAAACAACTGAAGAGCGCGAGGAGGAACCTTAGGAGAGACATGCTTCCACTTCACATTGCTCGTCCGCCGCAAATCGAGACGCTTGGCTCGAGGTCTCTGACCGTCAAAATTACGCCGAGGCAATTGTCCTCGAGCCGCAGGTAGAATCCCGGAAGACTAATATCCAAGGTTGTTCTCCACATCGCGTCGACGAAGAAATAGCCGATCAATTTAAAAAGGAAGAATCCCAAGGACAAAAAATTCCTCTCATTTGCATGCATATCGCCGACACTGCGGTTTAAATTACGTTACCGCCTCTGTAGCAGAGTCCCACACCAATGCGTAAACAACCTGGACTTGAGCGACAAGGTGGAGTGGTCTTAATTTACAGAACCACCTGGAAACAAGACGAAATCCAGAGAAAATAAAGGAGTGTACTCTCCTTGTTACAAGCAATGCCTTGGGTAAACACGACACTTAAGATAAATCATTGAGCCAATCAAACAAAACTCCAGTTCGGATAGCGAGAGATTCGAATCAAATTAATAACCACATTTTATCCCATTACTAATAATAATATGTAAACAAAATCGATTTTATAGCATTATTTTAAGCAATAGAGCCAATTTATTCCGTACTTTCACAGATGAAATATAAATTTCACCTTCTTGCGAAAAACGACGTCTTCACCCGTGATGACAAGTATTGCGTCCCGACTAGTAGGACGAAAAATAACGTCATAGCAATCGCCTATCCACGCCTGACGATTCACTTAGGTTAACCTTACACAAAACATAACATTTCTACATCTTCAGCAGTTAAAGGAATTCAAATAAACAATTTGGTTCGTGAGCATTTACGAGGGCACTACTTAAAATGGCATAGTTGGCCAAAAATCATGAATATCCATCATTCCACAATTAAGCTTTGGGAAAAGACGCGCACTCAATAACTACAACAACTTTGTGTACTCTCACTTATCTAGTATGATTTGTGTCACGATGTGATGGAAGTTATAAATATTTTTTAAATTATACACTGCAATATTTCCACAGAATGTATTTTCGCACGAGGCGATTGGTTGTTGCATTCTCAAGGGCATCATAAGAAATTGGCTGCACACGATTCACTTGAAAATGTTGTTTTGACTACGAAACGCGTCATGCGATAATAAATTCAGCGGCAATATTACAATTTATTTACCTAATTAATACTTTACAACTTAACTAACTTATTTAACTAATACCCTCACTTACGCTTTCGAGACAAATTTCAGAGGATCAGACTCCTTCAGAAATAGCATGGAAGGTCAAATGGATGAAGTCACGCCGTTTACTAATTACGGCATAATCGCGAACTCAGATAACAATGGATAATTCCTGCGTACGCCGAGTCTCTGTACAGGCGATGTAGCACCAATGGCGCGATGAAATTACACCTTAATCTCCACCAATTGTGAAGCTGGCCACAATTTAACGCTCCAATCCGGAAGAGTGTCCTCTTGGACTAAAATCGACATAACATCATCTGTAATCTACGCCGCAATCTACTTGGTGCTAATGTGAACAAATTTTTGGCTGAGAGCATTTCACGTTTCGTCTTCAATCTAACCTTTCTAAAAAAATCGCACGGGAGGAGAGTTGAGCAACTCAAAGAAAGGTCGAACAGGATGATACTTCCTGAAAAGTAAAGCCAAAATTCTTAAAAATTCCGTCGATAGGAGAGAAAAATAATAATTTTCTTTCTAACCGCCTTAGGTAGTCAATTCATCGGTCGGCTCACTCGATAAAGAGTTTTAATCTAAGAAACCTGACAATAGTACAAACCACATTCTCGTTAGAAAAAATGAAGCTGTTACAAATGGAACTTCGATGATTTTCAAGAAGTGGAGTATAACTTGCAGAGTCCAAGTTGATCTCGACGTTTCTCATTGAGTAAAGAAAAACACGTATAGCGAACAATTCGTCACTAACGTTAACATTACCTTATCAGCTCCTTTCCTTTTCACCTCTTCGAATTTCCTCCTAATTTATCTAATTATACTTGAAGCACCTCATTGCAACTTAACTCATACTTTCACTGCGGTCATTTGCGTTTCTTCCACATCGCAACACTTCTCCGTAATACATAAATCAATCGATTGACATAAACTTAGACATATTTTCAATGTCAAACTATTCAAAATTGTGAATACACAATATTTTTTATCAAAATTGAAATATGGATAATTCCAAAGGCGATATGTGCATTATGTATAGATTTGAAAAATATTATAAATTCATTGCGCTATAATTATAAAGAAAATCCGGAAGATTAATAAGAAGAATCAAAGAGGAAATGGAGGTGGAATAACTACTTAAAAATGGCCCATAAATGTTTTTACTGACGCGAAACATTTCACTCGGTGAATGGGTGCCAAACCACGGACCTCCTCGACACCTTAGGACTTCACTTCCTTGCTTTCACTAATATCCGAAATATCATCGAATTGACGATTGATCGATGTGACGATTTCTGACCGTGGCCGACGATTATTCGTCAAAAGGTTTCCTGGATGCACCAGCCGTCCGAATTTTAAAAAGCATTGACTGCTATTCACTAAATATCGTCACTTCCGCATTCCATTGGTTAAAAAATAAACCCCAAAAGTGGTCAACGCCGACTTATCGCAACGGAACGTTTAAAATATTTTCTGCAATCCCTATTTATGCAATTTTCTGCAAAGGCTTCAGTGGCGCTGCGACACCCATAGACTATTTCAGCGCGTCGCTTTCAGACCCCAAGGAACATCCTGAAACCGTTGTTACAACATAACGATGTGGTCCACGGCCCAGATGGGTGGATCCTGTACTCTTGTGTCATCAACGCAATGAGGAATCGATGCTGACATAGTGAGTAAACAATTCAAATTACACACAACACCTCGAACCTTATGTGAATTTTCCTCCCACCTCTCCCATCCAGTCCACACTGATCATGTCTGTTCTCCCACTCTAATGCTCCAAGACAAATGTCACTGGATATACACTAAGCCCACTGATTTTCTCCATTTTATCTTAAAAAAAAACACTATCATTAACTAACCGCCACGCAAGCCTGTTTGAGGCGGTAAGCTGTCTCGACAAGTTTTAACAATCCTATGTATTGGGGATATTGAGATTTGGTCGATTAATTAAAAATACTTGATTGTCTGATGGATTGGTTTAAACCCTCCCAAAATCTTGAGCTAATTTTACATCCATGACGGGGACAAATAAATTTTGGGAGACGTAGACTATGAAACATTTGTTTTACTTTAAATCTGAGAGTCAAGAACATCGCCACCTTGGATTATGTTTTCGAGACAAAACTGAGACGTTCCACAGCAAATTGCTCTGCTAAGCATGGAAGTGAAATTGAAGAGCCAATATAATAAAGAACTGCAAAGAACATTGATATTAAAATGAATGGAAGCGAGCGATACAGGGAGTTGCTGCTTCAAAACTGCAGTTTTAGCATCAGAATCACGCACCTTTATCATACTTCAGCGATATATCTCTTACTAAGTAATAACGGATTTAGAATTTTCGAATGCAAACTTTTGCAATTGTTATAACTGCGAAAGCGGAAATGGCCGCGAGGGCCCACGTCCTCGAGACCCATACCATGCATATACCTCACTAAGAAGACAAAGAATGTAGCAACATCTTCCTAGATGCTGATTTTTGCATTTTTCTCTTATCTTAGGCGGCAATATTAAGACGAACTTAAAGCATAATTCCTGATAAAGCGGAGAGATATAAAAATATCTCTTCAATCATCATACACTTAAGATAGAAAACTACCTGTAGGTAACTTTAATATCATTCGCGCATTTAAGTACGGACGAGGAGACGCTAGTACCAGAAAAGAAACAAATGGCAGCCAAGACCCGCGGCATCGCAGCGCCAAAATGCGAGAAATTCACACGCTCGTAGCTCAATCAGTGGCGGATACAGAAAAAACTCAAGGGGGGGGGCGCAACATATCTTGAGTTGTCTTTACTTTTATCGTAATAAAAGATGATCAAGTCAAAGGCAAAGTATATGAAAATTTTATTTAAAGTGATTATAAACATGTAAAAGACAATGCCATCTTATGATATAAAAAGTTACAGTTGTGGTTTTGCAATGTTCGGCAATACAGGCAGACCCGCAAGGGGGGGGCGCGCGCCCCCTGCGCCCCCCATCTGTATCCGCCACTGAGCTCAATACTACGAGAGATCCACTCCAATCAAATGTAAACCGAACACAGCGATGAAACACTGCTCGAGGAATTAGAGAGAGAGAGAGAGAGAACGATGGTGTTATGCTGGGGACGGGAGGACTTTCCCTTAAAATATATTTATGAATGAATTTCAGGATGAATGACACCGATTCTTCTCACGGATTTTTCCATTTCCGTGGCGTGGAGAACAGCAGAACTGGCATTTCATTTGACCCGCATTGAAGGAAATGAAAGGGCGAAAAGATCGAGAGTATTTAAAAGGAGAGTCGTGGAGGGGAGGAGAGCGGGAAAATAGATTGGAGAGAGGCCACGAGGCAGATACGCCTGCAGATATCGGAGTGCAGCGAATTGAGCGGCAAAGGGCACCTCACCTCTGAGCCCCGGGCACCCGGAACGATGAAAAGCGCGCTCATAATTCCCGAGAGGGGTCGAGCGGATTACAGATCAACACGTTGGAGATTTGATGTTTTCCGAATGCGATTTCAAAACGAGGGAAGCGAGATCAAAACAGAGTCACCACACGAAAAACAGCAGACATTTTGAGTGCGAAAGGAAAAACCAAAAACCACAAAGGGCGATGGGCTGGAACCCAGACGGCGAGAATTTCAATACGATGCGCGTGAACGGCGATTCGAAAACACCGTTTACTTGAAGACAAAAAAATCAAGGCACCATAGACACCAAATGGTAAAAGGAAAACCTCGAAACAAAATATCCATTTTCCAATACGATTCCTTGGACAAGCATGGCGTTCTGACAGAAGGGAATATTTTCCGTTCAAATGAAAGAGGATCAATTACGGAAAAGTCACTTTCAGATGTCGAATTTCTTGAGACACGCTTCTGAAAAAAAAAATAGAATCAACGTCATACGTTATGGCACAAATAATTTGGGTGTGGTGCAGTGGCTTAACTATGGGGGGGATGAGGGGATAGATATCCCCCACAAAGCATCAGAGAAATAAAGAAGTTATTTAAAAATATTGCCTAGTTTTGAAATATAAGAACTGCATCTGCTAAAATTTAAATTTAGAGTTCCAAAATTATGTAAAATGTAAATTCAGGCATGTCATTTTTCAAAAATTTTCCCGCCCCAGGCCATGTCATCCCCACACAGGCAAACTCATACCCCCCGAAAGCATATTCCTAGTTACGCCACTGGTGTGGCGCGAACACTTCAATGACCTTCGCCCTCCCTCACACAACTTCTCCGCTAGGGCTGTCTGCACGACTTCTGCTCGTGGGATTTCCATTCGCTGAAATCTACCCTACTCGTAACAACCCCCCATGCAAGGGGATTCCGGAGAGCCTTGCTCTGCATTTACATTCAGTGGTCACGATAATTTGTTATCCAACAGACTGTCATGATAATACGTTGACTGAGGACTAAAGCCTGACTCTTCTGATCGGATGGTCCTGGGATCAAATCCCGGGTAAAACCTTCAATGACCGCCAATTAATAATCCTCGAATTGCGAGGTGGTCTCGGGGAAAGGCACTGGATCCCCTACCTTGCATGTGTGATATTCACACACCTGCGGCCCAGTCTGTTGTGAGCTCTACCCTCACCTACCTAAACCAACCTTCGGGCTGAACCACTGAGAGAGTGTTTATGACTGAACTCAAAATAAGGAATCACTGAACGGAAAATCAGAAACTGGTGAATCGAGAAAATTGGAAAATCGATAGGCTATTTTACCATGGATTTATAGTGACGTGAAATAGATGATAAAAGGATGTTATGTGAGCATAGCTTTGATATATGTATATTAATCTCCATTTGATAAAATTCTATGATTATTTATGGAACAAAGGTATGATGCCCTTGGTGCTTACCGAGTGAAAAATAGAGATGAGGCCTGAAATGATAACAAGTAGTACAGAGTACATAATCCCAATCGACTTTTCTTTAACTTCGTAAATCGACCGCTAATCATACAAAACACAATTAATGACGGCCAAACGACTATACAATCTCAATTAGGAGCACAAAATCCGTAATTAATTGGCTGCAAGAACACTTGCCCAACGATGAAATTATTATTAATAGGGGATTCCACAATAGCATTAATAAATCAGAACAAATATTGAAAAATAGAAGACAGAATTAAAAACAACATATCAATAAGTACAGCAAAGAAAAAAACTTAATGGTGAGAATGGAGAAAGGGAAAAAAGAGGAAAAAACATAAATAAATAACAATCGAGGCTTTAAAGAACATAATCAAGGGAGAAATTTCAAGAAAAAGAAATAAGACAATGCGGCGGAGAAACTGGAACGGCACTCTCGTTGTTGTTGTTGTTGTCGGTGAATAAACTAAACTGCCACTGCCACGAAAGACTGCCACGAACAGAATAAAGTGGCAGAGAAGAGAAAGGGAGAAGAGCTTGAGAGATACCATCGATATTCGGATGCATAACACGAGGAGTCATCCAAAAATAGAAAAAGCAGCAAATAAACAGGAGAAGTGATGAAGAAACTTAGCACAACATTGCGCATAAGCAGAACTTTGACTAATGAGGGGGAATGTTTTCTGCTCAGCTGGAAACACTGCTCAGTAATAAAGAAACCAATTAGACGCGGGTCGAACTGAAATAAGGGCTTGGACTTTGGCAACTCAGCAGTGAAGTGAACTACCAGAGTTCGCGGGCTGTGTAATCAATTACAGATAACATTACAAACTTAAAATGTATCAGAAAACCTTTTCAAAATCATTTTCATTATTATTGCCAAAATAAACATTTCACTCATCGAATAAATTCTTCTCAATCTTTTTCCGCATGGTTAAGACGGTGTGGATATGACCCGAGACCCGAAGAAATTCCGCACATCCCAGAGTAAAGGAGCACAACCTCAAAAAGATGGCCACTAATCAAAACAATGAAGATCCTCGGATAATATTTTGAGCACGTAACAAGGTGGCGGGATGTTCCAAGAAACCAATGCCATAATTAGGGGTGGGCATCCATAACCTGCATCATTACAAAAATTGAGTAGGTACTCGCAAGAAACTTGGACGGCGCGAGAAAAAAGCAAGAGCTCCTTTCAACTGGCGCCAAACTATTACAATTTAGTGGATTTTAATTTTTCAAAGCAACGTCGATCCCAAAAGTACCTTAATTATTTATAAAAAATTTAAAATCGATTGTTTTATCAATAAGTTTGATGGTAAAACAAATATTTGGGGTGAAAACTTTACTGATCATTGGACATTTAATTTACAAAAGGTTAAAAATATAAATGCTACGAATTTCCACCATGAAATTTCTGTTGATGGTCAGTGGGGATATAATCTAATAAATTGAGAGAAAAGCACCTGCCATTCAGAGCCATTCCGATTCCTGCTAGGGATTTTTTATTCGACGTATGCGCAAAATTTGGCCACATTAACTCGCTCTGTTTGCGATGGGTCGGCCGAGGACCAGGATATATCGGCTCAAGCGAGGGCTGAAATAGAATTAAGGATCATAACCGCTCGCAGCATCTCATAACCTATTATCGGCGTCCACCTGGTCGCAATCCTATCAAGCAGATTGTGGAGGCACGGCGCGGCGTGACGAACGTCCTGGACAAAGCGATTCCACCTGTTGTTTGACATGCGGTCGCCAGGCGCCTGCTCCTTGGATGGACATCCACGAAAAATAGTGGCTGACCTTGCGGTGACCCGTTTCGAAGAGAAAGACACACGCCCCGAGAACAAGAGTGGGCACCAGCAGGGAAAGAGGTCACACAGCGACGACACGTAACATATTCAATATTTCCACATTTCAGTAAGGAAAGCCATAAAAAAAATACAGATTTAGCCGGCTGCATTCTTGGACGTTACAAAATCAAATCTAAACCGCATGGCATGATGATTATTAAATCAATCCGCGTCTCAATTAACACTTTTTAAATCCAATTGAGTCGAATGCGATACCATTTTCAGGCAAAGAACGTATTTTAACAACAATTTCAACAATGATTTGCAAGTATCTCAGAGATGAGTGTCCCGAGGGGAATAAAATTAATCATTATAACGATTGGTGAATAACTATCCATCAGTTATTGACAAAATGAAATATATTCTTTGGTTGCATCGAAATCATTTTATCTCTCACAGGCTAGCATAGAAACAAGACTTAGTGCAAGTACCATAGTACGGAAAATATAGATTTTTTAAATAAATAGGTTGAGCTGAAAGATGAGAAGTATACTAATTGAAAATTTTATTTACTGTTTTTAAATTATTTTAAATTTACTGTTATTTTGTTAAATCTGTTAGTCTATTTTCAAGCGTAGATGATATTGAAATAAATCGCTGACAGAGCTAAAGGCTATCCAAAAGATCGAGTTTGAGAATTGTTTCGAGGATTGGAAGAAGCACCGGCACAAGTGCACAAGATTCTAATTGGGAATATTTTAAAGGCGACACTTTTAATGCAGACGGATAAATAAATATTTTTATTCAAAGAACTAAAACTCCACTTCACCCTCTCAGCAATTTTCGTCGAAATAACCAACTCAAACTTAATTTTGAAAACAATAAATATAAACACGTAAAACGTACCTTAAGTGCTTAGCATTTTGTTAGCAGCTACGGGCACTTGCACCTCGAAGGAAGGGTACAGAGAAATCCGGATTCGGTATTAACACACTCTTAATGAAAGGTGCCAAGGATACCACGGCTCCACAGCTCATCCGACGGACGGAGTGCTGTATTTCAATTATCCTCCACACCAGGGTCGCAGCCAGGAATTAAGGCTGGGGGGGTTTAGGTGCAACTAATACCGGGGTGTGTGGGGGTATAGTATACCCACCAGGATAAGCGGTAGGTGCGAGATTAATAAATTGCGGAATTTTAAGATAAACTGTTCAAAATGGTGAGTTTCACGGCTTTCTGAGGGAGATTTTATTTAACCTTACACTATTCTATTAGTAATATCACTGCAATGTAAGTAAAATGGATTTAACTTAAATATTTCCCTGAGCTCTGGGGGGGGGGGGGGGTTTAACCCTCCCCCCCCCTCGCTGCGCCACTGCTCCACACAACACTGAAGCAGAGATTGCGTGACATCTGAAAATTCTGTCACATCTGAGATTTGAACCGGGGCTAAATGCTTGCACAAAAAAGCAATTATTTCATAATGCAAACCTCAAAAATTCCATCTTAATGAGGAGATTGCTAGAAAAAATGTCACGGGCACAATTTAGCGAACAAGTAAACCCGTCAAATCTGAAAACGTGGCCCGTTTTTGGCGGGAAGAGGCAAAGTTCTCCTCAGCATCCAATGATGAAGAAAGCGCGATGGTGAGAGACTTTCGAGGCTCAGTGTAGAGGGGGGGGGGGGGGAGGGGGCGAGAACGGCAATTGCCTCGCAACAGTGGAAATCGCACGCACACCTTTCCCGCCCCGGCGTGCCCTTTTCCCGACTCATGCAGAGGGCGCCGCCGTCGCTCCCGATCGGAGAGCCGTCGACCGTGACCCATAATGCAATGTGGCAGAGAGAAGGGGGTGACCCGCATGCAGGCCCCTGATACCCACGCACACATCACACAAGGAGCCTCCTCCCTCGCAAGAGTTTCATATGCCTCAAGTGGGCTGCACATCGCCTGGCGGTCATATCTATATTCAAAGCCCCACATAAAAAAAATATGGACAATCAACCAATTTAGGATCAAGTTCAACCGATTCCGAATGATACCGATCCAGGCTTTGAATGAGTTGCAGTAATTACGAAGGCCCATGATGTAACTTCTCCAGCACCAATGAAATCTGGGAAGGCGTCATAAAAAAATCACTAAAATTAACGAAGTTGACTAATTTTCATTTTTCATTTGTTTAACATTTTCTCATCTTATTTTCTTTTTCCATTGGCTTGACTTATTTTTTGATTTTTCACTGACTTACAACAGTATCTATGTAAGGGGAGGGTCAAAACATAAAATTATAACAGCTGTTATATACCTCCCACATCCCGTAACATAGCATTGGAAGTATATTACATCGCAACCAAACGTTAACAATTCAGCAATACAGCGCCAATCACCACAAATTAAAAAAAAAAACTAATTAATTGCTTATAATATAGAACCATAAAATTCAAAGAAAAAACTTCAAAATTCTCCACTTTCTGTGGAGGACAACGTAATGCCGGAGACAGCGTCACCATACAAAATATGGCGCATGAACTGCTTTACGTACAATAATTCACTCATAATCGAAAAGGTCTAGATACTACAGTCACCCTCAGAGCAATCGTAGGTGAAAGCGACAGTATTCTGCCATTGCTTCTTTCCAAAGGGAATCACGCCCACTGATGACCACAGGCAGAGCAGAGCCACGAAATCTTTGCACAACCGTTCCCGAGAAATGACGAGAAACGATGGAATAATTATTTTCAATGAGGTATCCCACGACAAAAAATGTCTTAATTTGCAAAAAAAATAATCGCTTCATTTTCCATTAGAATTCTGAATTTCAAATGATCTTGATGCTTGCAAATGCACGAAAAAATCTAGGATATAATCGTCTGCACATATCCTGTTTTTTCCGGATTCGTGGGATCGACTGATAGCAAAGAAACATCTCCCATCATTAAGAGCGCAATTAATCCTCCTGAATCCCAAAATGAATCGACGAAAAAAAAATCAATTGTGTACAGCCTCTGACGGAGCGCATTGAACTACTTGACACACTATCAAGCACTCAGCGGAATGCAACATGAGGAGAAGACAAATGCATATCGTTGAGAATAGTAATAGCTAATGCGCGTCTACTTCACTCTGAATCGATCCGCCATGACCGGAGAGCCCGAAGACGAATCGCTGGCCTCTTTGCCAATCGATCGACCAATCGATAGGTCGATCCCAAGAGATTGAGATGGAAGAGGGGACAGCGAAGAGACAGCGACCGAGTAGTGGTAGTAGTATTTTGTTTTTAGGGTGCCTCGACAACTAAGGTCATTTGTACCACCGACAAATCTATAAAATCAAAATTTTAAAAGATGCATTAAAAAGGTATTTAAACATTCATAAAAATAAAAAGGGGTGGTCAGATGATAAAAAGGTTGGAATTTAGACACTATTAATTAGCCCGGTCTCTATTAAAAACTTGATGACTCGGCTGATACTATCAGGGTCGTCTCCTAGGATGTGCCCTAGGTCTCCTCCGATGTTCAGCCGATGGCGCACAGTACGGTATTTCTCACACACTGTCAGGTGATGTCTCACAGTAACGGGAGAGTCGCAAACATCATATAGGGGTGGAATTCTCTCTTCAGTGAAGAGGTACGAGTGGGTGAGAGCGCAGTGCCCAATTCTCAATCGTGCGATTGCGACCGTGTTGGCACGAGAGGGCCCGGGTTCGACAGCCGGGAGGGTCACCGTTTCTCGGGAGAACTGAGTACCTACATCGTCTATATTTGCATCTCCATTGGCACCCCCTCGACTGCTTCTCGTGTCGCATGTATAACCATATGATTCCACATCCTAAAGTATCGCGTTCAATATTTGAAAGACAGCTTTTACTTCAGTAACTGGATACCACGTAAACGTTTTTAATCAGCACAACAAGAAGTAGAATCAGTACGGCAAGAGTACTCATGATGGATGAAAATTGAACTTTGTTTTTCCAAATAAATATTTATTTAATCACGACCGCGGTTTCGCAGCACTGCGTCATCCTCAGGCGAGGAGTACAATGAAAGATCGTCTTAAATACCTGACCATATAAACCAGAAGTAGAGGGGGGGAATCAAGAGGTAGGGGGAGGTTGGGAGGGAGGAGGGGGAGGGGTTAGGTTAGGTCAGATTATATGGTCAGGTATTTAAGACGATCTTTCATTGTACTCCTCGCCTGATGATGACGCAGTGCGTCGAAACCGCGGTCGTGATTAAATAAATATTTATGTGGAAAAACAAAGTTCATTTTCATTCATCATGAGTAAATTCCACAAAGTGACGCCTCAAACAACCAACTTCAAGAGTACACACGATCAACCTAACCATTTTTGAGATGAAGTATCGTTCGAAGGAGAGGGATTATCGACGAGCTAGAAATTCCTCAAACGTATCAATGAACTATAATTCAGAGTTTCAACAGCTAAACTCAAATATTCAACTCTCCATAATTTTACCTGACGATTAGGGAGGTTACCTGAAGGAATGTCGACATTGTGGCAACAAAAAATACACTTAATTCCACTCCGAAGAATATCTTGGGACGCAACCGGATTCAATCATTAATGTTAAAATATTTTCAATAAATCAATTAAAATCAATTTTAAAATAAATATTTTCAACCGTAGTCTCTAAATGTTCCTTTTCCACTTCGACCATCGTATTCATCATAGGGATTCTTTCTCAATCCTGATTCAAATCGCTCAACTATGGAATACTCTTGATAATAACCAAAACTGCTTGGAATCAGTCGAGTCTAAGCTTAAAGTGTTGTGAAGTAAACCAAATATATCAATGCAGATATATTCACGATTAATCTCGCAGTGTTCAAGTCCATCGGGAGGTCGACCACGAGTTTACAGGCGAAATAAAACGATGCAAAAATTACCTGCGATAAAATTGAAACAGAACAGCACACGAGTCGTTGTCTACCCATTAATTTAATTTCTAAAAGCCAGCTTTACTTGAGGAACGTGACGTAATGCATGCACGAACGTGCATTTCAAAACGCAACGTGTACTAATTGAACGCATTTGCAAGGGAATGAGCCCAAAGTAGCATATATCTCCCGCTCTAATTCTCAAAGGATTGTACGACCGATTGAGAAAAAAATGCATCTAGAAGATATGCAGATTGGTCGCCCGTGACAAACGGCTACACACCGCTGTCGGTGAATGGAAAAGTGATCCACGGCGAGTGATGACAATAAAAAGACGATATTATTGTGTTCGGATCGATACTGTCATTTGTTCCTTGTATGCCGCCAACCCCTGGCCTCTGAACTAGCACTTCATATTTTAGCATACTCAATTAAATCAATAATTGAAAATATTGAACACATACACGGATAAATTTAAATTACACTGAAGAACATAGAGGTAGAGAGAATAAAGAACATACGACTTACGACAACCTTCTAATGGAGCACAAAAAAAACTAATATAATGTGTCAAAAGATTTGCGGGAACAACCAAAGGATGTTTTTCGTCATATCATTATGGGAAAAAAACACAGCAGGAAAACACTCACAAGAAAAGGGGTTCTGTGAAAAACTGCGAAAACCTACCGAGAAAGGGCGAATGTGTTCGCGGATACATACAAAAAAACGAAAACACCCAGTGCCAGAAACGGAAACATTACAACAGGCGGTATTCAAGGAATACGGCCGAGATTTAAAAGTTCACGCTGTTGCGCTTCGAGAAGTGTTGTTTACAAAGAAATCACGTGTGGACGTCGCGTGATCGACGCCCTGATTCACGCCGACTTCGTGCTGCAGATAGAGGGAGATATCGGCCGGCCGGCCGTCATTAGGGGAGACGCACTCACACTCAGCGACGACGACGCATTTGGCACCATTGGCCGGATTCCATGGAAGGCAGAGGAATCGACAGAACAGCAACCACTGCATCGACCGGCACAACGGGTTTCAAGTATAAACAGCCACTCCCCTCTCGCATAAAGCCTCTTAATGCCAAATGGCCTTTTTTAAAATCGAAGAAAATTACACACGATTTATCCAACTAGCTAAAGTCACGTTTCCCTCCGGCCTTGAATAACCAGTTGACATAATCTAATAACTGGTGACAGAAAACTTCCTCCCTTCAACACTCGCGCCCCCTTAAGAGCGCCCTGCGATAAGATCCAGTCTGGAACATTTGAGAGAACATTTTAAATGTTGTACAATATCTTTTATCTCCTACTACTGATCATTGTGGTCACTCTGCATACTTTGTGGGCATTTTGTCCTTAAAACCCGTTCTCTTCCCAACATGCTTCGTCGTTCTAACACCGTTTCCAGAATCGATTAATACAGGCCTTAACACAATACTATATCCGCACATTGACTCCTCTTCATCTTCTATAACAGCTCACTCTCCTAAACCACCATATTTAGTACCGCCTCTGACCTATTACAAACTATCGAAATACTTCTGTCTATCCAATCACACCAGCCTTGTACAAGCGGTCACAGCTGCAATTATCCTTACGAGGATAGTATCCTCGGAGCGAATGAGAAGTATGAACCACCATTAAACAGGAGGAATTTTTTTTTAACTTTTACTGTGTTAATATTTTCATATGGTTTAACTTTTAAGCATAATGTTTATTAAAAAAAATTACAAACTCTTGATTAAGATTGTGGTATTCCATTTTAAGTTTTCCTGGATATCACACAATTTCTTATTCCAATTATTTTTCACATAGCGGCAAAAAATAAGTGGTATAAATAATTGTGGGATATCCAGGAAAACTTATAATGTTTATACTTTAACGTTTACGCTGTGCGACTACTGTTTAAATATTAAGCAGTAATCTACTCGCGGCGAGAAATTTAAACATATAAGGACAAAATTAATCAGAACCTACATTTGAAAGTGAGGTATGCACAATGAGAGCAGCGGTAAAATCAAGGGTGGGGGTTCTCGAAACGTAGTGCCACAGATGGATGATGAGGATCAAATGGACCGAGTGAGAAACGAGGAAGTCCTGAGAAGAGTAGCAGACCACAGAAGCCTCGTAAAAAAACTCACAATAAGAAGGCGGAACAATTTAATCGGCCATAACTTGAGGCCTAATGAAGACAATACTCGAGGGACGAGTAGGTAAGAGTAAAGACAAGAGCGTAAATGGAAGACATTGAATAAAATATGCGTAACAGGTAAAGGAGGATGTGAAAGAGAATGAATAAGTAAGTGCGAAAAGATTAGCAGATGGGAATTGGAATTAAGTGGAGGTCAAGCCAACTTTAGGATTGTTGACAGGTGATAATTGTTCAAGAACTATTTTCACGGGTGGATAACCAACATGGTTAACACGGCAGAAAAATTGAATGTTTACGTAACTTGCGCCTGATCAGATCACATAAATTAATGTCTCAAGCGCACGAAGAAGGTGTGCACGCACGTGGGGCAAGGACGGTTGGGAATCAACGTGAAAGCACTTCACGAGACAAACAATAATTATAATAATTTGTTTCTTTGCTGGGGATGAGAGGGGTTAGAGTGGGAATTCCAATCCGCAAGGACAAACTCACGACATCGGCACGGCCGCGCTCGCAGGAAGCAACTGCAGCGAACCCGTTTTCCTATTCCTGGTATTGGCCGGTGCCTCGCATTTGATGACACATCGCTCCCCACGGAATATTTTCATCGAACTCGAAGCGAGCGCCGCATACACAGATAAATGGTCCGTACTGAAAATGAGGCGATGCATTCCCTAGAATACTAGCAATACCACTAGGCATTCTAAACACTTAATCTTAGTTGTGCACTCCATAATACTTAGACTTTCAATCTTTAGTGGCTAATTGGCGCCGTGGAAACCGACGGCGCCATCGAATTATTACTAGCGGCGCGAAATCGAACACACCCCTACGACGCCAATCAAATATGAGGTAACAATGAAATATATATTGGCCAACATAGCCAACTTTCAATTATGAAATGAGTGTACTAAAAATATAAAAAAAGCAAAAAGTATTTCGTTAGTTACAGAAAAGTATCAACTTCATAAAAAATTAATTACTTGCGTTAGCTATAATTTTTATTATTATTCAATTATTCTATCGCT
The DNA here is from genome assembly GCF_921293095.1 of Ischnura elegans. Lineage (NCBI taxonomy): Eukaryota > Metazoa > Arthropoda > Insecta > Odonata > Coenagrionidae > Ischnura > Ischnura elegans. Next base: position 124,781,940 of record NC_060248.1, read on the forward strand.
CAAGAAAGGTTTAAATAGAGCAATTTGCCCATCACCCTGGCCTTCCAACTTGGAGATCCCTCTTCACAATGACGACCACCCGTTCCCTTTCATTCAATCCAAAAATCCCATTATTTTCCTTCCTCTCCCTCGCTTCCCCAGCAGTCTTCCCTCCGACACCGTCTTCAACATCCCCTCCCGCTAACTGTAAGTACTCGCTCCATCCATACCGTCTGTCTCCTCCGTATCTCAACTAGAAACTACCTCTACTCATCCACAGCACTTCGTCTTTCCTCTTCCTCTCCGTCCACTTCACCTTCTTCATTCTTCTCCACACCCACATCTGTCTTTCCCCATCCTACTTCCTAAGTGTCCATGTTTCCGCACCACATCGCGCTAAACTGAAGATTAGATTCTTCAATAGCCATTTCTTAAAAATCTTTAATTTTTACATTTTAATATTAAATATCATGTCGCAATATAATTTCTCATGTTATAAAATACTGATTACTTGAGTCAGAGGGTTAGTTGCGATAATTGAGGATAGAAATCACCCAGGAAGCAGCACGAGGGCTTAGCAGAGGCGCCCAACGGCAGGTGAATGATACACATTGAGGAATTCCTTCCCCAGTGGACCCTATCGCACTCGAAGGATTTATTCCTTAATGAAAGTTATCACCGTCAAAAAATCACATCATTGAATCAAGTTCCAAAGTCCTCAGAGGAGCCAAAGAGCGAGATCCGTATATTTCACGGAGGAGGGAGATTTGATGGATTCATAGCTCACGTATTAATTCCGACAATTATAAATTATAATGACAGACGCGGAAAACTAAGGATAAGTCACAGAATATACTGAAGTCACCTAACCCTCTATGTATGCAAAGGGAGCAATTGAAATCACCTTTGGGTACATTTCAGTCAGATTTACGATTTTATCTAAAGATCTTAAACCAGATTAATTGAGGCTAACTAACTCATAGAAAGATCGATAGCGCCTTTCAAAAAGTAATTAATACGAAGTGTTTGGGAAAAAAATGATCCCAGAATTTCCTCCCAGGGAAAGTTAACACAAAATACTAATATTAGCAAAAATAACCTCATAAATAATCAATTTCCTCCCAGAGAGAGTTCACACAAAGTACTAGGATGTGAACGAGTAGGGAGCTGCGAATTATAAATAAGCAAATCTGTGATTCCACTGTAGCCGAAACAAAATTGACTCGGATAGGCAGGCATTTCCGCGTCTTCCGATTCTGGGTTCATTGATATGAGTGGAAGGCGGGAATGAGTGCAACACACGGCACTCGACGAATCGTGTTGGGATCGTGCGATTGGCACGCGTGAGCACTCGTGTCTCCGGGAGAGCGGCTTTCACCAAATCGACACCGAACGCGGTGTGAATGAGGAAATTGAATCAACAAATAATGCAACGCAATCGGTGCCCTATAAGACATACACACGATTGCAAAACGCACAAGGATGTGCCGCAGGCGACAATAGGAAGAAACAATCGTCACTTCCGCGAGCGGCACACCCATGAAATGGCAAAGGTCTAGACTCCGGATCACATTCTTCCATACAATCATCGGATACGAAAATAAACGTCTACTCACAGCGAGACATTTCAAATCATTTAAATATCAAACGATCAGGAGGCAGAATTTGCGTGGCAGGTCTGAGGCAAATAAAAAATTACAATATTTTAAGGGAAACGCGAAAAGCTAATGATCGGATCCTAGAAAAAACATAGTAGAGATCGATCCTTAAGATTCCGAAACACCTCTCATCCCTTGAAGTAATCTCTCCAGCCGGAAAAGCACCACATACGAATTCGCCATCGAAACTATGATTTGGAAACATCATGACGACGACAGAAATTCTACTAACACCCTGTGCAGCCATCCACGAATAAGCACACGACCTTCGTGAAAACGACTAAGTCATTGGTCGTGGAGCGTAGCGCAGGGCAAGGCGGTGGGGCGGATAAGACGCCGGAGGGAGGATTGCTGTTGCAGACCATTGGTGCTCCACAATCCCTATCCCAACCAAATACAAACACCACCAGACGAGTCCCTTATAGAAATGGTGCCGAAACAGCGGAAGGAGTGGTAACTAAGAACAGGGGCAGATTAAAAATACACCCAACCCCACCGTACTTCATCATTACCGAAGAAATAGAAGAAAAAAGGTAATCATAACGGTGCACCTACAACCATTGACGGTTGCTGCGTTGACGCATTTTTCTCTCACAATACAAAACTCGTAAGTTTCATCCGATTCCCCATTTTGTACACAGCCAATAGATGCTCTCTCCAAGGAAGTAACAGAACCGCAGACAACTTAAACATCCAACCCTCGGCCAAAGAAACTTAAAGATTACGACATTCAAATATTTTTTCACTGAAAAGGCGATGTATCCGCCGAAAGATTCTCCGAAACTTATACGGCACAAGATGTCATACTTAAGAATAAAACGAGGGAAAGAAAATATGCAATACTATAACTCCCACCGAATTTGGATACTTCTGGCACATTGATCGGAGCACTTGCTGAGCCCATGTCTGCGGTTTCATTCCTGATTCATTCAGCAGAATTTCCTAACTGCGAATAGCTACTTCGGGGGTCTTTCAACAATCGGCAACACGTACACAGCGCCGTGTTCCCATGGTTATTTGGATAGCGTCCCTGCGTCACTTGGAAGCGTCCCTTCGTCACCTGGGACGTCGCGCGTACAAGTCTCCACTGCTTCGCTCACTCAAGAGGAGCGAAAGTGGATTGGAGTGATTTCCAACGGAGTTATGTCCTTTGTATCCTAAATTAATGGCATATGTGCTATTAATCATTGCTAAAAACAAATTTTAAGATTTGATATTCATATCAACCTCTTCTAACTGCAGGAATCCACACTGGAAAAGAACGGCGATGACGATTATTTATTTATAAAAGAAATACGATTATAATGCCGCAGGAGATGAAATCCCTAACATGCTCAAACTTTATAAGAGGAATACGCATAAAATAAAATGACAGTAAATGAAATTCCACAAAATATACCAGCTGTTTTATACTCTTGGGCGCAAAAATATTTTACTTTAGCATTTGAAACTGACCAAAGTTAACGCTACGAAGAAAATACAAATAACCTTAACGTGATAAGACTTCCTAAAACAGAAAATTCACAACCTAATGCTAATTAAAAAAAAAACGCGTGAAAATATTCTGAAATTAAGTTGTGCAGGAGCGAGATAACGAAAAATATGTATAGTAATGTAACGGGTAGAGTAATCTGTAATAGCGCTGACGGAGATCAACTTCCATTTGAATGTTCGCAGGGAGGAGGGAAAAGAATTTCTAAACAATTCCTACGCCCTCATCAGGAAATATTTGGAATTATTATCCCCGCTACGGATGTCGGTGTGCCCAGCCTCGTTAACGAAGGATTTACATAAAATCTTTCACTGCTTACGCGAAAAATCTTTTCTCTCATTAGAAGGCACAATGTTTATGAAAAGCTTGACCGCGACAAGAGCAAACAGCTTAAACGAGGCAATTGGAAGTGTACCATTTTCGGTGGTTCCGATCTCGCGAGGCCTTGAAACGGAGGCAAATAGCATGCTGACTGCGGGCATTCTCCAAGGTCGACACCTAAATATTTTACACTCCTTTCGCGTCCAAACCACAAAACGTTCACTTTCGATTCCGACATCCAGATGGCCAACTAATCACCCAACGTGACCTTGGAGAGAGAGAGAGACGGAGAGCTAGAGAATTTTCTTCAGACCTCGCACGGCTAAACAGCGCGTCGCCTATTCCACATACCGCGACAGCCCAAAAGGGACGTAACAGAGGCCAAACATGTCTAATAACCTACGCACTCACACCGTCTAATGATTCGCCCACATTCGCCAAATATTTTTTAATTACTCTGTCTCTCTCTCTCTCTCAGGGTGTCAACAGAAGTTAAATCACCAAATAGAAGCAATAATTAAAGGTTTGAACATTAACATTTTCACATGCTATAATATCGCAGTATTTAAACAATCCAAAGTATTTTTTTATTTTACATTACCATGGATTAATGTAATAATCTATAAAATATAAATTAGTGATAAAACTATTTCATAAACAAGTAATTTATTTGGTATTAAATTATAGAAAGACTAAGATAAGACCTTCTTTTCTCACAATTCATTCTAATACGTGTAAATTTATCAACTAGTGACTAAGGATTATGTCTTATGGTTTTCGAAGTTCTTTCCACGCACAAAAAATTAAAACACGATTTTTTAATTTAAAGTATTGATTAAAAAAAACCGACTCTAACCCGAAATTAAGGACTAATCCGCCAAAATTTCGATATAATAAAAATATACAGATAATTCCCGATTTTAAAATGATTTTTCAATACACGGGCAATGCCAACCACACTAAAAACCGAATAAACAATATACAAGGCAATAGTGTGAAAATATGACGCCTTAGAGATTCGATGTGGCATTAAGAAATAAAGCCAAACACCGTTTGAGGAGGCTGGCCATGTATCATGTAGATGGGAAGGATCGACAAATTCACAATGGATATGGTTTGAAGATTACTTGGATATTATACAAGTCCTCGCCGTCAAATGCGCACAATAGAGAGGGTGAAATGTGTTCGGGAAGAATAGATGGTGGGAAACCGATCAGACAACAAAGTGACCATGAATGAGAGCGCCTCAGATTATAGAAGGAAATTCTCAGCCTCACTTTTAGAGCACGATCAGACTCCAAATGGAGTCATACCATACACCTCTCGGCGGCTAATATCTAGCTGAAGGAACTCAAATTTATGTAAAGCACGAATGAATGAATGAAAGTTCATTAATGCTTTGGGTATCCCCATAATAGACATAAATAATAAAATACACCCGGCACAATTCTATTTGCAACCAAAATAAATAAAAAAAATACACCGAAGCAAAATTTACGCATCCACACAGCACCACAAGCATTCGCGAGATTGAATCCACTTTGAATTGGGAGGAGAGAGGTAGACTTTAATAACGCTCGATCTCCCGTCCTCCGTAGAATATTCTCGGGGGGAAACAAAGAGGAACTGCTATCAAAAATGCCCCTGGATCGGGAATCGAACCACGGACCTTTGACTTTCCGGGCCACTGCGCAGACCACTACGCTAACCAAGTTCCTCAATTCTCATGATAATTGTACCGAGGCTCACGGTTCTCGTTATTTAAGTCCTTGCGGCCATTCGAAGATGGCAACTCGAGGGAGAAAGGACTTCCACGAAGCCACAACACGAGCAAGAAAACCAAAGGTCCGCGGTTCGATTCCAAGTCCTGGGGCGGAATTCTGTACACCGTACCGACGATTGTCGGTGTCGGTAAGCCGGTCCTACCGATAAGTCTCGGTACGAGCGATTCAGGAGACACGTTTTACCGACGATTGTCGTTATCCCACCGACAGTTGTCGGTAAACCCGTCGGTACATACCGACGATTTCAAAACGCTCGGTAGGACCTACCGACAAATTTTTAGCAACATGGCGGACTTTTGTTTACACTTTTCGGCCTAAGCTGACGATTTTAAATCATAATCTACGACGCTAGATCCGTGGAAGCACTCTAATTGTATGTTATTTATAATAAAAATGATTGATTAAACACTTGAAACGTAAAATTTACATAGTGGGAGCAGTATTTAACTTTATCAATGTTACACGTATATTACATTATGCGTTCCAATAGCGTAAGGTATTTTACATTATAAATATTCCGTAATTTTAAGTATGTAACGTATTGCTTTGCTTTTAAATTACTCACAACAAGGCACGATAGGTATCTATTGTTGATTCGTAAAGTTTGGATCCGAAATTAATTTATATTTTCAATAAAAACGAATGCCTATTGATGCACTTTCAATGAAATATATACGTGGACATTTCGTTCACTTTCATATTACCTTCAATACCCTATGTGAGCATCTGAGAATGGGGTTTATAATGAAAATAACTCTCCTACCTTCGTAAGTACTCTTGAGAGCATCATACAGCAACGACGAAATAGAAAAAGCATATTGCTACTATATTTTAGAAGAATATAAATGGCATCACTTGACTCCTCTCACTCTTTGACGTCGCGACGCGTCGTTACCGGTGCACAAAACTTCCCGTAAAATTAATGCTGAATTTACTTCACCATACTAACCAAACACCGTACGGGACTTCAAGATAGATTTTCATTATTACTATAAGAGCACTGAGTAGGTACGTACCGTGTATTCCATCGGTAGAAAGGGGCAAATAAAAAGAATGATTGCACGAAACAAGGAAACATTTAATGAATTATTCATCATAAAACTACAAAAATTTCATTTCAACACGAGAAAACCTTCATACTTTCAACGGTATATCACAAATTAACACTGATCAAGCGTATTTAGTCAAAGTCATATCAACGCAAAGTTTGAAATAACACACAAATGGTATCAAAATGCAAAAGTTAACACTTCCAAATAGATAGCGAAAAGTATGTCACTCAAGTTCACAATCACAACACTTGACGCGATGATACTGATGATACCTTCCGTGACATCCGCGGAATCTCGGTGTTTTTCTCAACGAATGTATTTTAAATAGCCCAAAATGTGAATTCAAGCGACAAAAATGTTTTCTAATTAAATAATTACCCTCGTGGAAGTATCGGACTTACGGCGAACAATGAGGCCAGCGATGTAAACAAGCCGTGGCTCAAGATGAAGGTACATTGTTACAATACTAATAAAAATAATTTCGTCACTGCTAATCGCAAGAATACGATTATGATAAGCGTAGGTGAACAATTACGTAGCAGACAAAGTCCTCTTCAAGACAATTATACTTGAAAATTCCAATACATTGAGCACCTAATGTTGCCGGTGTTCTTCTATCAACGACCGTTGAATCCTTGAATATAAAGGCTTTTTTACTTGGGCTAGAAAAAATCCGATGGTAAATACAGCAAAATCTCGGAATACAAGCCACATCGCACCAACGGGAGTAAGAAATTGTGTTCGCAGAGTGATTAAACATCGTAAATATCTCACAAAGCAGTGATCAACTCTTTTTAACTTCTTCGCGGGCTGACGAATAACAAATGGCGTTTTCGGAGCCTCATTTGTTTAATGCAAATAAAGGAGAAATATGATTGGTCGAGGCGCCTAGCCTCGCGTGCGGGTGCCACTTTCGTACCGACAAAAGCAATACGTCACGAATTTGTCGGTTGCACCGACAATCTGTCGGTAGCGGCGCTTTGTGAATCACATTTCTATCGGTGCTACCGACGATCGTCGGTAGCTACCGACACCGACGATCGTCGGTATCCGTGTACAGAATTCCGCCCCAGGAGAAGTTTTCCTCATGGCGATTCATGCGAATTTCTCCGCTGTTCACGCGGAGGGATTGAAATATTACACAAAAGAGGTGACCTTATGGAAAGCAAAATCCTACAGTTTCCGGCAGCTTATTGAGGACATCCAACTGTTTATGGGCCCTCATGGGCCATTCCAGAGGGCCCATTTCGGGTGATTCAAAAGGCATTCGCAATTCGCGCAAGGTGAACACGCACTTTCCTTTTCGTCCGAGCGAATTTCCCCGCAGTAGCATTTTTAAGCGAAAACATGAGGCCCGTGACTCAACTCGGTCAAACGGAAAAGGCAATCACCCGGCGCTGCGCATGTGTCGTCATCAGACTCCTTATCATCACTCCTAATCGCTCCATTTCTAAAAAACCCTGATGAATAAACATGAAGAAAAGAGGGACGACTTGTGACCTAAATTGAAATACCAAAATCTGTGATGGATTTCGACAATGTTAGCTTCTGTTCAAATTTTATTTCGAAATTCATTTTTTAGGTAATTTAATTTGGCACATTAATTTATCAGGGAAAACGTAGCTTCCACTACGTACGATTTATTTCTTACGCCAATTTATAAGAAAATACCTCAAAGGACACTTCGCAGACGGCATCCACCAATGATACTCCTCCAGTTGACACAAATTGACGATACGATGAGCCTGCTTAGCATTTCCTCATTTTTTTAATTACTCCGAGAATATAGATTTATTTCTTATGTAATTCCAACAATTCCTCACTCAAAACAGTATTTAGAACATAATCACGAATATTAAATAGCGATGAAATTTTGTAAATGATACTCCGATTTTCTTGGTTTTTCCTGGTGTGATTTCAAAAGAAAAACACGGGTTCCGTCGTATCAAAATAGATTCGCATAGTTCTTTCAGAGGAAGCTCATCTCCAGACATTCTAATTAATAAAAAACACTAACTTGAGTTAAAGACGTCGTCGAGTATTCCGCCTCATTGCATCCTGTCGAGTCGTCGTTTTCTCTCGCGCGAAACACAACAGTAAAATCCCAACACTTCCGTGCCATATATTGAGAGGTCCATAAGTAAACTGTTGCTATGTCGCCCAATAATCATATAGTAACGGCTTGTTTATACTTTTGACTTTACGTGATTGTTGCGCATTTGTTGCTTTCACTAAACGAATAAAACCGTAGGTACAAATGCTTTGAGATCTACTTTTCATTTACTCTGATATCGACCACCAAATTTCACAATAGCGATTCAATGAAGACGAGATTATCTAAATAGAGTCACCAGATGTAAGGCTACGCAACATTCCCCATCTTCGGTCACAGTTACGAATTTCCACATCCATTTACGTCGTGTCAGAAATAACAGTTTCTACGAACTCTAGCCATGGCTAACTTGGGATTTCCACCCTCCCGCTCCAAAGCAAAACTGTTCCACGAAAGCGGTGAAGGGAGGAAATGATACAGGGCGGCTGACCTCTCAATCCTTGCCGGAGAATGGCCTCGCCTCCGCAGAGTTTCCTCTCCTTACGGGTATGCCACCCGTTTTGCATTAAAAGTCGGACAGTAGATAACGCAAGTATTCACATTATAAAACCTAGTTGATACTAATTCACATTCACTAAGAAAATCTAATTTATTAAAATATAAAAAGGATAAAGTCCTTCAAAAACACAATAAACTACAAACAGATAACTTTGGAAGGATAGGTATAGGCAGTCACTTATTTTTCGTCCGGTAAAGCATATGGAAAGTGCAACAGAACCTGGTAACTAATTCCCTTACATTATATATAAGCAAACAATACTCGGTTCGATGCACTTGAACACATTAGCGCATACTCTGAAATTTCCTCCTGAACACGAAATGATACAATGTCGGCTGGATTTCGTGCCTCGAATAGCAAAGAATATAATTTCTTAGTAAAGGTAAAAATGCTGACATTTAATAAGTCGTTCGAAATTTAAGATCATATTGATTGAGGAGCAAAATTCAATTAATGAGGGAACGAATAAAAATCGAAAATCACGCACAAATTCACCCATCGCCTACCGGGATCCCACGACTTTAACTCGATAACTGGTGATAATGATAAATATGATATTGTCCACAATTTATAAACCGAGTACTACACGTGTTTCAATTGTTATACAATCATCCTCAGGTACTTATAGAAACTAACTGGTGATCGCCACTGCTGATATTGCAATTTAATGCTTCAGCTGTTTCTAAGATGTTAATTGCTGTTGTTATATTTCTTATTTTACTAAATAAAGCGGAAAGCTCAATAATTGAATCGCAGTATAAGTTATTTTTTATCCTGAAGTCCATAAATTCTACAGCCACATGCAAGCCAACACCACTCCCCAATGTCAGGTTATTCGTGGAACACGCTGGGTACAATGAGGAAGATGTGCCTCGAGGAGGGTGATTTTAAATGCCCCCTTCCCTTTAAACGCCGCGCCGGGCGAGCGCGTCTTCGTCGTCATCCTTCGACCGTTATTCACACACATACACACGGCGCGCGTCGACAGCCTCTCTCGGCGGCAACGATCTCGGATCAGGTGGCGGCGAACACGCAACGGTAAAAGACTATTGCGGAGGGATTGCTACGGGAGAAGAGAGGCGCTCCTTCGAAAGGGTAGACGTCCAAGAGGAACTAAACAGAGCGGCAATCACCATGGCCACGGGTGCCAGGACATCGCGACGGCGCAACAATTGAAACGCGCGAAATGGGACATTTGATCATTCACGGATATTTGGTGCGTTGCTGAGGAACACAAAAACATTGGTTCCAGCGTCACACCCGTTTCCAGAGAAGATTTAGAGAATCTTGTACGTCATATCATATCTGACAGGTCCAGCAATCCTACATACACATGCATGAATTATTCGCGACGATACCTAGCATTCTTCCACAGGATGTTTTGGGACATTGATACTTCCATGAAATGACGCAAAGTTAGTGTGAAAATATACATAAAAACAAAGTCGTCGACTATAGAAGAAATAAAAGAGGTAGAGAGAACGCGAGACTGTGGGAGTGATCCAATCGATGGTATATCCCTGACGGGTGACTCCTCTGGAGTGACAGCATTCCGAGAGACATCTTTGAATCGCTGAACAACAAAGTGAAATTCTTTGAAGTAAGGAAATTTGCATAATTATTTACAGTCCAGAGCAACGAACTAGGAAAGCCCATAAACATGTGTGTCAACATACACACTACATTGGTTTTACAATCCCACAGAAACACGAGTCAAAGTTGAAACTATCAGGGTAGTAGAGTGACAGGCACTTCAAAGAAGAGTCAATGTCTTCCAAATGAATACGATACCTTACGCAATTACAACACAAATTCTGCGACGCTACCCTATGACAATATTGAAATTAAAAGTGACATGGGAGTAAGGGTGATGTGGTATGCCGGCAGCAGCAATTTTATCATACTTTTCCGGTAGATTAGAAGGACGGAGGGAGTACACAAGACGGAACGCCGGAAAGGCCTTTAGGAGAGGCGCCTGTGAAAGATGGAGGGCAATGGGCGTCTGTCAATGCGAGGGATGGGAAGGAGGGACAGAGAGCGACCTTGGCCGTGAATCGCACGCACGGCAGTGTCACGCAGCCCATGATGAATGAACGGTGATCAAGGAGACTCTTGTCGACGTAGGACAACATATAGGAATATCTATTTTTCATCTATCTAGAACGGTGGAGACATCACGCTGTCATCGTCGAATTTAAAAAAAATGAGCAGCGAATTTTCAATAGTGCCCATAGTTAACACTGCGAAAACCGGTAGATATATATTTCGCTGAAGGTAGCTCGCGAAAAAATAATCGTATGAGATGGTTGTACTGAGTTATCCAGTGAACTCGGACTCAACTCCAATTGACTGTCGTAAAAGGCCTAAAAGTTATGTCGCCCACCGCGCATTGCATTGCATTGGGTTTCCTGAGGCCGTCACTCGCGACGCTGATGGTAGATCGAGCCGAATTTCGTCATGGGGAAATAATTAGGACTGAGGACAGAAATTTCTATTCGAGATGATATATATAAAATTTTAAAAATAGATCAATAAAATCCGTGCCTCATCCCTCGGAAACACTCGAATACAAAAATCCTCGAAAGTGGAAACACACAAATACAACAATTTGTTCCCAATGGATCGCTCTGAACTCAACGCCACGCTGCGGACATTTTAGAAAACACAAACCCTGCGGCGAGACGCGCACACGATTGTTTTAATGCCGACATCCAGTATGTCTTCCATTCGCTCGGTGATTGCGAAGATGAAGATTGCACAGCGCATACACTTGGCACTTCAACACCGACGAGACGAGGTATTCTCTCGCAACGAAAGTAGCGAGTAGGCAAGCGAAAATAAAAATAAAGGCACACTCGCAGAATTCAAGAATTCGAAATTAAAAGTACCCGGAACCCTCAAATTTGCCTTCCCATTCTCCAGAACACATTTCCATTTTTGAAGAGTATTGAAGTTGTTGCATTCACTTTCAATAAGTTAAGTTGTCTGTGGAGTAAAAATACACAAATTAGCTGGGAAAATTGTTCCGACGCCGTCGCCCAAAACCATAGTTAACCTGAGCGAAGGCAAATCTCACGTAAAGTGAGAAGTATAAATTCTCTACAACAAGGTTCTATTCTTTTACTAAATTCTTTCTCACTAAATGCTTTTTATTGTGTCCCCATTGATTTTCGAACGAAGACATTCATTGCGCGTTTTCGAACGAGTGTCGAGGAATCGCACGCAGAATTCGAGGATTCCAAGTAGAGAACTGATGACATGCCATAAATAATGAAAATAAGTTTTGCGATCGGCACTCGAGAATTTGATACAGATTACAGAAGTCATAAATTTAAAACAAATTTTTTCTTGAGGTACCATTAGCAAATGCTGCAAACGTTATTAGCCGACATCTTCATCACGACATTCGTCGAGTGATAATGACCCCACCTCTAATTACCAGTAAGAACTACGTATCTTTTAATATCCGATTAGAAAATCTATTTGAACCAATAGAACAGGCGCTTTCAAGGCTTGACTGATCAGCAACATTCCACAAGAATGATATGGGCAATGAAGGCCATCTAAAATGGGGCATCGCCTCACCATGACATCACATCACGTCAGAGGATGAGTGCAGACGCGTTGACATTTGGAGGTGGCTGCTCACGAAGGGCAGGCGGACCCATGGGGGGATTCCACCCACAGCCACTCCAGAAACAAAAAACACACTTTTTCTTCTGTTGTCCATGTCATATCAATCCCTCTTTCATATTTTCAGTTATGCCTTCAGTTGATGATGACCTTAGAAGCATCAAATCATTTGTAACGTATAATTTTCGTTGATATATTTGATTTTGTACGGCTGAAGTCTTATCAGCAGGAGGTGGCGACGCATGTTTGATGGCTGCTAACACGATGTATGCGTAGAGGCATTTTTCAACTAGCCAAAATAATGATAGATTCCCGTTAAGGAGGTAAGAGAGGAATTGTCGAAAGAGCTCTCCATGACCACGGAAAATACTTTTTACACAGAAAATTCTATGAATGAAGGAGAAATACGTAAGATGAAAGCTATTCACGCAAAAAAGATGACGAGGCGTCAGAATGGAATTCAAGCGTTGTATATTCGTCATTCGCATGCAATAGTTGGAGATGGAGGAGAGAGCCTCAACAACTAGAGGAAATCTAGTAGACTAGAAGGCTGCATGAATTGAATAAATACATGAGATCTTCTCCACCACAAGCTGAATGACACTATGAATACAACACGAGTCTAGGTATTTCGCGACTAAAATCACTCGAGATACCCAGCAACAGCCCCAAGCCATCGACCAGTACGTTCAAGTTCATGACCTCTGTAAACGGCGAGAGAGATGGAGAGGTCGGTGGAAGCACGACGCCAGAGAGCATCATCCGAGTGATAGCCGAGGAGAGGAGGGGGACGGTGCATCATATTGCAGGCGAGAGGGAGGAGGATGCTTGGCAACGTGGTCCACAGCGGGGAAGCTGAGAGAGAGAGAGAAGCGGAGGAGATGGAGACTTCAACGCTCGAAGAGCACACGACGGAGACTTAAACGCCCGCTCGAGGGGAGATTCCGCAATTAACCAACCACTCCACTCGACACTAAGGAATGCCGGTCGCTGCGCACGGGAGCAGTCGAAGCCAGGCTGAAGCGTACCGAACATAGCCGAATCCCATGCATTGTTATAGATGGGAAAATGTGAAATGATCCTTAGAAAGGATAGAGCATTTACAGGTGGAAATATTATCGTCTACGGTCCAAGTAATTTATCTTTCAAATCGCAACCTCATCTGAATCATATGATCAAAGGAAAAAAAGGTTAACTTTGCGCGATTTTCCAAATATCTGAAAGGAGCGCAATTCTAGGGGCCCTGCTCGAGAAGGCTGGCTAGGGAGCTACACAGAATTCAGTGCAATAAAAATGAGCGCTTGATCCATGCTTGAGCAATTAAAGAAATCAGAGAGCAACTAGTGGAATTAGAATAACACATGTTGAAGTGGAAATTTAAAAGGATGGCAAACGAGCGTTTTCCCGAAACCCACAGAATTTGAGAAATAATGGAATCAGAACAAAATCAGATTGAGAGAATAAAATAAAAGCAAAGAGGAGGGTACGTACGGCCATATCCAGCATATGGATACGGAATCACGAATCCTTCGACGGTTCCCAGTCGCGTATGAGAAATGAGGAGGGTGTAGGAATAGATGGAAAGGTCATTCATCATCTTAAACAGTCATCGAACCTAAAATTGGTTTTCCGCAACTCTCCACTCAACTCTACCGAAAGCTGATCTTTATAAACCTACATCATCCTATCGCATGAAATACTCCGTCACATTTTCTTGGTGCCTATGAAGAAGAAAAGCTTCAAAGACAGTAGAGGGAATGACCGCGAACAGGGGAATTTGGGGATTCGAAAACTTCATGGAGCATTCAAAAACTCATAATGATGATGAAAATTCTGATGAAATATTCACAGTAAATAATCCACCGATACGACTCCAACAATGCCACTGATGGAATCAGATAAATCAAATGTCACCAAAGGTTGGCTGGGTGGGATGGTGTTCACGGATGCTATTGATCGCGTGGGCAGAATCGCTCGTTCCTTCTAATTACAACCCCGCAATACCCACGGCCGAGTCGGGGCGGGAGGGAAGACTCGCGGAGAGGGCACATGCATCGGAGTGCAAGAACAGTTATATGAGTGGAGGGCGAGTGATGCTCTCGTGGCGGGCGGTCGCCCTGGGGCACATTGAGGGCAAGGCGAGCACTGGAATGTCGCGTGGAGCGCCCTCCAGATGGAAGCACGTCTCCCCAGCACATCCCACAAGTACCACCTCCCGGCGTATTGAGCTGCAGAACTCATCCGCCCACGAAAAACTTTCAACGCCGAACACAGAAACACAAATGACGATAGATTTTTACAGGATAAAAAGCACTCCATTAGCCCCTGAGTGGAATTCTGAAACTCGGAGAAAAGTGCTTCGGCTTTCTCCCAGAATTCATTTTCTGTTAACTCGTGGCGGTATTCTGTAACTCAACGGAAATTCTCTTTAATAGCTAACGCCTCAATCTCTTTCTCGTGTAATAAAGAATTCCGTCTAGAGGAAGGAGCTCCACGAAGAGCTTTTCTCCGGCGCTTTAAGTTACAGAGTACCACCCCTGAGACAAGTCCCTTCGAGCAACAAGATGGGTACGCCTCAGAGGGGAATCGAGAAAACCACATTCTAAGTTTTAGGGAATCCCTAAAAACCTTGTGACGCAGTTGCGATTTTCCAGCAATGGCCACGCTTCAATAAACTCTGATGTCTGTTACGAAGGGCATATTCTATCTATCCTCGACATTGAAGTTGCTTCAAGATAACAGTATGCGGTGCGCATCTGATCATCCGACTGCGTCGAACTGTTTCGGAATGTTTCACAGAAATCCCAAACAGACAGCTACAAATCGTTCAGGTTATTCAATATCATGTCACAAAAACCCCTATGAGAAATATGACCTATGTTGACATGTTTATAATAAAAAAGAGAAACCTCACAATTTATTTTTCTATAATATTATTATCTGTATCTTATTTGCATTTAACAGCAAAGTTGATTTCTTCATACAACTTCTATTGTGGTCTGAAAAATCCCAACATTCGATCGGAAGTCATCAACCCTAGTCACTGGTAATTCAATTCGGGGCGGCTGGTATTTTGCCGGTATGTCCTGTAGAATGCTCTCCAAATTGAAACTTCAGCTGAATGCTCAATTCAGGGTTTTGATAGCATCATATTATTAAGAAATTTAATCTTCCAGAGTGAATGTGTTCTTAATACTCCATAACGTCAGCGATAACAATTTTCAAAACGTAAAAAGATCCGAACAAGGGAAGGGAAGCTGAAGTTTCGATTTGGAGAGCATTCGGCACGACATACCGACAAAATACGAGCCGCCCTGAATTGAATCCCGCTGCACCATCCTCCCCCTCTTAAAGCCTATCACTTCTATATTACGAAGCGAGAGAGACTAATGATAGGGCGATCGCCATTTCGACGGATGCTATTCCCCGCATCCTCCCCTATCGGAGGAACACTCATGAGGGTGAGAGCCCCTTCCCCCCAAAAAAGCGCGCTGCGAACAGGAAAATGAACGGCAAGCACACAAATTGCCGGCCTCGGTGGTTAAGTATTCGCCCGCCAAACCGAGGGTCGCGGTTTCAAGTCCCACCGAGGTAGGTCTCCCCTATCCATGGCATGGATGATCGTGTGCGTTTAATTGTTAAGTAAGTTGAAAACTCGATATAAAAGATCAATGGTGCTGTTTCCGGTGGTACAGGAATAAATAAATAAATACATAAAGGACACCCTCTCAGGATCCTAAGAATTTCAAGAGTCAAGTTTTTTTTAATAAAAATTACATAAACCAGAATTTAGACATTTCTTTAAAAAGATTCCGGGGCGAAAGAATCTAATCACTAGTTTAAATGCAACTAAAAATTACCACAATGCAAATCGCCTCAAAGGGCGAGTGGCGGTGGGTGTTAGGACAACAAGAGCCGTTTACACCAATAAAACGGAAATGCTCAAACGTAGTTTTCCGCCTCGCATTTATTGAAGTAATTTATTGTTCTGGGGAAAAACTAATGCCTACATACCACATACCTATCCGTTCGGCAAAATGTCTCTCTTAATTTCTCCACCAGACCAGCTACCAGAGTGTAATTAATCCAACCACCTCTTCAGCGTGGTTAACAGTGCGTTTAAACGCACTGCGGGGACAAATGGCACAACAAATGAATACTGTTTAAGGATCAGACTAACCTTTCCTGCGTAAGAGACGGAGAAGGGTAAGACGGGCAACTAGTTAGCGTAAGTCACACTAAAATTGGAAAAACTAAACCTAACCGACGACAAAACAGTTTGATCACACAGAATCATATTTTTTCCTTTAATTTTCTAGATTATGCAGTTTTTGCTGCATTTTAAGTTGTCTTATCATTTTTTGTTCGATTTTACATTTTTTTTAACAGTTTCCTCATTTTTTTCTTCAGCAATTACATTATTGTTTTCTTTTTGGTTTTACCTTTTTTTTCCAAAAATTAGATTGTCTGCAGTGGCTGAAGGCTAGCTGCAAGGACAATAACTCAGATCATTGCATGCAAACAATAATTTTAGGAATCAAAGATAGGAAAAAAATTGGAAATACCGAATTAATATTTCTTGTGGAAGTGATGTAGCTCATGAAGTGTTGATGATGGACTACGTAATACAATAAGTTATCTTTAAAAGTGCCTTTTTTAAACCTCTAATTATACCTGTGCAGTCAAACTCTTTCTGTCCTTCTCCCTTCCCTCCGCAAAGCGGTATAAATAAAGGTTTAAAAGAGGATAATTGTACTTTGATAATGACACAAAATGTCAAAACCGGTGTAGGTCAACATTACAATTGCATGGAATTTTATTACCGTCTATCATTCTCACCCCATGAAAATTATAGTATTCTTGTGAATGTGCCGTAATCGAAGTTTAGATCAGATGCATGAGTGATTCATTGTGGATTGCCCGTTCCAGAGAACTCCTCATAGTATGGTGGCTGACTTTTCGTCTTTTGTTTTCTTACAGCGGCTAGCGGTTTGATGTGCTACAAGTGCAGCGAGATGGCGCGCCCGCCCAGCAACCGCACGGAGACGACGCCGCCCTGCTCGAGGTTCGATCCCTACGCCCCCGAGTTCCAGGTCGAGTGCGCAGACTCAACCTTCTGCATGAAGAAGACCTTTGAGCTCGTGCTGCAAAACGGACGTGAGTAACAACACTACGATAACGGCAAAGACAGAGGATGATTGTCCAGTTGGGTGGGGCGTAGTAACGAGTGCTTACGGGACTCAACAAATTGGCTCCTTAAATCTAACCTCTAATCCAAGTTTTATTTGAATTCATAACAATATCAATGAAATCGAAATTATCAATTACCAACCCCAGCTTGAAACCAACCTCCTCCTAACCCCCACATTAACAAACATAGTATATATAAACCTTCCCCCACGATACATTGTTTTGTATTTCATATTGGTGTATTAGCCGAAAGCGGTAATCAAATAGAAAAA
This sequence comes from Ischnura elegans, assembly GCF_921293095.1. Lineage (NCBI taxonomy): Eukaryota > Metazoa > Arthropoda > Insecta > Odonata > Coenagrionidae > Ischnura > Ischnura elegans. The sequence goes on from NC_060248.1 coordinate 124,799,933, forward strand.
AAATTATAAATTTGTGGAAGAAACAAAGCGTCTTTCATCATTGACAATATTGATTGTTGTAAACAGGTATTTCTCTTATTGGACCGATTTTTTTCTGTCCTTCGTAACGTGATGACAAGCCATGAATGTTACAATAAAGAGAATTCACTGATGCATTGTCACGCACTGCGTATTCAAATGGGTTTACAGCAGTCACCACTTGCGTCGCTGATAATCACAGCGATCCGAATTACTCGGGCGCACAAAGTGGCAACATAAATCAAGTTCCCTAGGGATGGACAGGATCCTCCACACAGACACCACCACAATAGTAGATTAAACGATAGGCCGCTCGTTCCCGATCATTTCGATATTTTTATTGCTCTTTGTGGTGTTCGCTTCAAGTGATCTAATAATGCATACTACTCATTTCTTTGTGGGTTGCATGAATTTAAATATTTTTTGTTAGATTTAATCGATGACTTCTCATCATTTTCCATTATTTCAATTATCAAGAATTGCCAACTGCTAAATATGTAATTATCAACTTTTCCGGGCAAAAAATGAGGAAGATTACATCATACTCGCCATTACATTACAAGTAACAGTTCAACCACATTGATCTAACTCTACCTTAACTCATACAATTACCAAGGACTATAGAGAAATTAATGCAACGGACGTCAGAAATACAATACTACAATAGTAAATTAAAAGCTAATGGAAAATTTTCTCAAATAATTCAATTTCACTTTCAATATTTAGTGGCTAGATTCAAGAAAATATTTAGCAAAGGAGGAGCTTGGATTCTCTGAAACGCTGACTTAATCCAACCTGTTCTCTAATTGGTCCAAAAATTTGTTCTACTACTGGTCTGCTAATAATATGTTACACAAGCGCCAGATTAAGCCTGAAAAAAAATCTGTAATACGATTATAACTTACTTCCGGATCAGAAGTTCATAGAAAACCCTGAGCACTGCTCAAATCCATATCTTCAAAAGGAAAAAGAAAATTCCCGAGGGTGTAGCGTAGAAAGATTTGCAGATGGAAGGTCATACGAATGTCCGAGTTAACTTCTCTCCGCTCAAGGTCTCCAATATCGACCAATTAATAATAGGGCCCAAGTAATCGAGCGACGCACCGCGACGATTAAGCAGGCAGACCAGAGGTGCATTAGAGGCTAATGGGAGGGGGGCTACTAGTTCATCATACGAAGAGAATCTAAAAATTCCACGCTTAATTCTCAGAGAGGCAAGTGTGACAGTCAATTCAGCGAGAGCCAAGAGAAGTCAATTGTGGAAGCATTCGAAATGTGGTGCTACCGAAGAATGAAGAAGATAAAATGGATCGATCGAGTAAGCCATGAGAAGTGCGAAGAAAGGTGGGAGAAAAGAGAAGCCTCCTAAAATAATTAAGGACAAGACGGGACAACTCGGCCACGTAATGAGACATGATGGCCTGATGAAAACAATCGAAGGAGGACAAGTGGAAGGGAAGAAGGGTAAGGGACGGCCCCGAAGGTGTTGCAGATTATAATGGATGTAAAAGAGAAGACATAGGTCGCTATGAAAAGGCAAGTGGATATGGCAGAGCGGAATGGAGAGCTGCGTCAAACCAATCTTAGGATTGTTGACTTATGATGATGAATTCATAGTAAAACGAAGAAACATTCGACGAGCGTACAATAGAACACGGAGGAATCGACAGAACTTGAACTAATCAAACCAAGAGGGAACGGATGGATTCCAAATATTTAGATGATGCCGTGTGGCACCTAATTAAAAATAGATGCATGACCAGGCGTTGATAGCATATCTAGCTTTTTTTGAGTTGCGTAAAATAAAGATGAATATAAGCCAATATTATCAATTATGCTCACGAGATTACGTTAAGATTTCCACTGATAAAAATATACGGTTTGTTGGCCACTTTAAACACATATATTAGCACCTAACCATACCAAATACAATGGTGACACCAATATCATTAAGCGGTTCGAAAAATTGTGTCAACACTACCAAAACCATATTTGATAGTTGTAAATTACAAGATATCTAAGTTCTCCACATTAACATTCATGACAAGGAAAAGGATCGACTCATTGCATTTATTCAACTTGCATTTTTATTAGATCATAAAAAAAATTTAAATGTATTCTACACATGATAAGAACCCTACAGCAAAGCCACTGTTGTACGCTCAACTTTCCTTCAATCTGATGTCTGTGATTAATTTAAGAAGAGTGATTTAATATGCGGAACGGGGAACCACGTTAAGGTGACGTGAGATGACGTCAAGTGACGAATGAGAGACGAGGTCGAACACAGTTTCACACAAGATCATTGAAGATATAATTAACTGATTTAAAAGTAAGAAAAAGTATTTTTTTTGCTACACCGAATGAGGCCTGTGACAAGATAAAACATCAACACGGCAAGAAAAAAAATTCACCGCGATAACGATAAAACAAGTAGCTACAAGTAAAGAGACATAATTGCGTAGCTAGACATCCGCATTTAATGTTCACATTCCAGTATTCTTCTCAGGACTTCAATGCCTTTGGAATATGTAACACATACATCTTTCTAAGAATATTTTCCCTCAAGGCAAAAAAATTATTAGCTATCACCTGTAAATAGAGTGAATTTGTTTTAATAAACGCAAAACTTATAGATAATACTTTTAAGTCCAGACTTATCGTTCGCAAAAACAGTCGCACAAAACAGTCACTCCTAAATCAATTGCTTAGACGTTGGTCTCAAAGAAAAGTTGCGAATTACCCCTCCATTATACTGAACGTCAAAATTAATAACCAACGTGAAAAACATTAGTTCCGGTGAGTTCCGGTGGAGTTCGGTAGAGAGGCTTACTGTCCGCACATAAACTATGGAGACTCAAGTTTGAACGCTTATAAAAACCAAACCCTTGAAGATATTTTTTTAATATTGGTACCATGATAATCACAGGATTTCGCTCATAAAAGCAAAAAAAAAAAACTATTGGTTGCTTACCACGAAAAAGCAAAGTAAATCGTAAATAACCACTTCTTCAGATTGATGAGGGGGGAGGCGGGTGGTGGATAACGTGACATTCTCCCCATGCTCAGAAGCCGATAGCTAGCTCTATTTCTTCTGAGCAGGGATGGCAAGTGAAACGAAACGAAAATGATTCATTTCGACCCGGAGCGAAACGAAAATACGAGGCCTAGGTTTAGTTTCGTTCACGCACGAAATTTAAATCACCAAGAAGTTTAGTTTCGACCCGGGACGAAACTTTACTCCCGGGAATTAAACTAAATTAATCGAAACTCCACTACTCATACTTATGTTTCGATCCCAGAAGTTGAGTGGAGGGGAATAACAGCGAATAGTTTCCACTCATCACGTTTGACATACGTGTAGAGTGGTAAAAACATTGGGCTTAAAAATCGAATGGCCACTTTGCGTTGACCGTTCTCCTATTTAGTGGTTAAAAATATGAGTCACCCTTGCATCTAATGGCGGTAGGCCGTACATCTACTGCATTCAACCATACTTCGTACTCGGTGTGCGGGTCGAAACTAAACTGTTCGAAGGTGAAGAACGTGGTCCCTCCGGTGCGAAATATAATCTGTGTTTCTTTTCGTCCCACAGTTTTAGTTAAGTTTCGACGTTTCGTTCAGTAGTTTTGACTTCGATTTCGTTTTGACCCTGAGGTTAACTCCCGACCGACAGTAGAGGAATTTCAACAGCTGTCAAAATTCTGGAGCAAGGGAAACGCAGACCTTAGCGCATAAGACCGGTGTCATTCATTTTACCGCAAATTCGTCCCACTAATTCAGATTTTCTTCGAATCTTGAAAAACCAAAATAAGTAACAATCCAATCAAACAAGAGCATCATAAATACACACATAAATAGATGGAAGGCGTAAAAACTCTTTCGAACGGATAGTCGAGCGACCAAGAGATAACAACGTATGCTGATATGAACAAAGCGAGCTCCATGAGTTTCCCCTTCGAATACAACTCGGAGAAACAGGGAAAATTATCGAAAAACGGGGTACTGAGTAGAGGGTTTTAAACTAATATTAACACTTTTCATAATCGAAAAAACTTTATTTATCTGAGCAATCTACTGTGAACTCATGATTTTTCATTACTATGTTTTCTTTTATGAAGGAAAGTAAATGTATTTTTATACTTGGGGGAGGGGGAGGTCCTGACCCCCTCCCGGACCTCCCACCTTTCTACGCCACTGTTAGAGGCCTTAGGTGTACCCGCTACAAATGCCCCCACTTTACATTACCGCCCTCCCCAAAAGGGGAAGCCTTTTCCTGCCTAAGGCCTTATAGTTGAATGTATAGAGGGAGAGCACAGATCAGCTCAAACTGGCTGAAACAGTTTCCCCAAAGAATAAAGACTGATTGCAAATGACAGACTAAATGCGGGAAAAAAAGGAGTAAGACACCAAGATCGGCTGGTTTTAATTGTCTCACTCTGACGAAAGAAAACAAAACAATCATGCAAACCAAATTACAAAGGCAAAAAATAAGCCATGCTACTTTTTGAGAATAATCACTGCTTCACAAACAAACCAAGTCAAAGCATTGACATCAATGAAAGAGAATGGATACATGGATGCTTCAAAATAAATGAAGATTCCTGATTGATTATTTCCTGTCCACCTCAAACAAGGCAATGCAGCAAGGCAATATGTGCAATTGCCACGAGTAAACATTAATTGTGTACAGCCAATTTTGAATTGAACTCATGAATAGCATAGTGTTACCAGTAAAAGGAAATATCTTTTGACGGTGTTTCCGCATAGAAATTTTGCCAATGCATATACAGTAGATTCGGTTTAATGGGTCCACCAGTTACCTGGGGCAGCCGCTTAATTGGGGCAGATGCTGAAGAACAGAACCCAATAGAGGAATATGCCAGAGTATTCTCCGCTTAATTGGGACAGCATGCCGCTTTATTGGGCCATGAGTAGGCGACATAGACTCTATACTCGCGACGAAATTAAAATTTTTTTGTTTTCAGAAAACTATTTTTTATATTTTCCTCCTTTGATTTACTCTTATTTTTCACAAATGTTCCTATTATTGCCCTATTTTGAAAGTTCTTGTTGTTATACTATCTGCAAGAGGATAGGACTTTTCGTAATTAGGACTCAGTAAAAGACATTCACTCAGCGTTGCCCGAGGCTGTGAAAAATATTTTAACAAAAATGCTATAATTCTTAAAAATGATAATAAATTAACTGAACTCAATGATTTATTAATTACAATAATAGTTTCATAAACTTTTGATGCATTATAAACGTTCCTTAGTCTTCTTTCTACCATTTCAAAGTTTGTTATGCCCATATACAAGAGAGTTCGCCTAATTGGGGCAAAGTGCCCAAGTCCCGATATGTCCCAATTAACCGGAATCTACTGTACTTGGATGAGCTTCACGCTTTAACTCTGCTCTCTTGCTTCCCTCCTTATGCTTCCTGCATTACTGGTATTCAGAGACCGTGAAGGGGGAGAGCCGAGGGTGTGCGCCACAGAGCTACAACTACCACTCGTATTCAGAGGGCGTGGGATGGACAGTGAAGACAGCAGTGGAGGAAACGGCCTACGAAGACGGCTGCACCCGCGACACAGCCAACCCATCGGGAGTCAAGGCACCCTCCACAGAGCACTGCTACTGCGCCCGACACCTCTGCAACTCGGCCGCATCGACGGTGGCACGGAGGGGGGGAGGCAGTGGAAGTAGCAAAGCGCAGCCGTCGAGTGGGGGAGGGGAGGGCCTGGGGGGCAGGGTGGTCGAGGCGGGGCGGAGGGCAGGGGAGGTGGTGGGGCAGACCGTGGCGGCAGCGGCACACCACACCGACGCCATGGCCGTCATCATCGTCTTCAACGCAGTCAAGTACATTCGCAGTCTACGGTGAGTTTGGCAAGAGGCCCATTTCAATGACAAGCGCTTCTTGTCTTGGCTACTTCTGACATTTGTAACATGGATGTGCTCTTAATTTTATTTTGAATAAATCAGCAATTCGTAACTTTTCAATCTCATCGTACATCTCTATGCCAGTAAAGTTAAACATCTACCGTACTCATTTACAAGAAAATACATAATTAGAGTGTTTAAATAAAAGAAAGGGAACAGACATACTGGCTGAGATAGTTTTATTTTAAAATATAATCTGCTTCAAGGCCCTTGCCTGCTTTATCATATGATTGAATAAAAGAAAAAAAAACAATAACTGAATCAAAATATAGCATTCAAAGTTAATTAAAAGGCTTCACTGGATTAAGGAGGAGATTTCTGGCCTAGAATATAACTCCAAATTAAGAATACACCATCGATTAGGCACACCAAACGATGTATAATCATGGTTTTTTTCATCTCAGAAAACCATATCTTGTCTAAATTATCATGTAATGAAGTGGGTTTTCACAATCCCTGCAATATTTTACGTTATCGATGCCAAATCAAAAGATTTTTCAATAATACCTCATTGAGCATACATATAAGGCACATATTTTCACACCGATCATAGTCATGCTGCTTCATCTTAATATACCAATCCAAAGGTTCTAGCCCCTTTTTTGACAAAAATTATCAGTTTTCACAAATTTTGAACATGTTTTTTCCAATTTTCATACGGATACGGAAGGAATAATTTTTTCTTCATTTGACCTACTTCATAAGAATCACCATGCAGAAAACATCAGAATGCATTTTTTAAATTCTTATTTGATTTTGTGGCTGAGTTTTCATGGCCTTTGGATTTAACTTTAGTTTCAATCTGAGACCTAAGTACAGAGCATCAATATTATACGCATTTAATGCAACAAGGAATAAGTTTAGAGTAACAAAAATCACCTTAAAACTGTAGTGATACTGAGCTGCCATCATCTCAGATTGAAACTTAAGTTAAACCCAACGCCATAAGAAGCTGTACCCAGCATTCATTCAGGGTAGAATGGTCAATTCATTTACCTAGGTTGCTTAGCACTTGGGAGGATTTTATTTGGGGTTGTCCATAGGCGTCACCCAGGATTTGATCCCCAGACACTATGATCAGCACCCAAGCACTCAACCAACGATGCTACCATCAATATGCAGTAATTATGAAAAACCATTACCATTCTTTGTCCCAAAGAGAATTTAGATATTTCTGGTGAAGAAACCACACACGCCACAAGAGACGACATCGTACAATACTCCATGTTTCCTCTACCATACACAATTGATTAATATAAGAACAATTGGTGAATTTAAAACAAATTCTTTTCTATTTCAGCGGAGAAGATATTTATTAACAAAGAGAAGATTAGCAATGCTTCTATGAAGAAACAGTGCCTATTTAAAGTGGAGAAGAAGTGTTACTGGTTTGAGTGACAAGACACTAAACTAAATTATATCATTTGTGATATTCCAAAACTGAATGTGTGTATGCATGATGCTGATGAAAGCAATATGAATGAATCTTTCTGCCCCACAGCTTTGTTATGAGTGGATGCACTCGCTCACCAAGCGAACCGTGTGATTGCCTCGTTGTTGCCCGAGTCATTTTTTTAAATCTAATAAAGACCAATAAAATATTTTGCCTAAAGAAATTTTTTTGTCCATTTAAAATGAAACAATGATTTTGTGATTACTGAATTAAAAATTTTTTTTCAGTTGATTTCTGAAATGCTTTTTCCCAAATTACATCCCCTGTTCTCCACACACTAAACAACCTATTAACAATTAGCAGAAGTTCAACCTCGCCAAGAAACAAGGACATTGGAGACCAACATGATTCCTAAGATTTCTCAAAACTTTCTTGTAAATTTTAATTCCTACAAACATTTTGGGGAACCATAATATTTACCACGCACTACCTGAAGTAGTAATTCTTCACCGCCAGTGTATTCAGCATATGGGTTCTCATTATTACATTACAATGATACATTTACTAAAGGGTAACTCTCAGCACACATACAAGGCAAATAGTCCGGGAGATTCTCGATCATATTCAAACAACTGTATAACTTCATGCTTCTCTGGCATATAATATGGGTGAACTTCATCTGAATTAACACCCCCACGTGAGTTGGTTCGGTAGCCAATCATGAATACCAATTACAATGCCGGTTACGAAGAGTGACCACTAAAATGTCCCACAGAGGAACAAAAATTAAACTCAGATCCCTGGAGATACAATTCTAATCAGTTTTTAACAGTGCGCTAATGAAACTTTCCCCCACCTCCATTCAATCCGCACAGAGGTAGCATAAGGTTGCGGAGTGAGACAAGGTATGCTGTTGTCACCATTGTGTAGAATTACCTACAACTTCATTAACATACTAGAAATATGACTCTCTTATTATAGGGTGATCTTGGAAACAAACAGACTGTAGAGAAAGATTTTTAATGGTTCATATGGGAGTCATTTTTTCAGGGTGACATAATAAATCAAATTTCTAAAATTCTGAACAACCTTTTTTAAATAGATACTTCTGTAGTTCAGATTTTTACATTAAAGGTCTTCAACTGTAAGTCATTTGCTGATTTAATTGTAAAAAGCTTTCATTTCATCAAATGAACAGGGTTCAAACTGGTTATCTCACCATTGTTATTTTCCGTTCAAGTTCTTGATGGCTAATACCTCGAGAATCGATGGAACCCATAACTAAAGAGCCATCCCTACATTTGATGTTAAATTTGACAAGAGCCTTTGATTTATTATTTGGGCACTTTATGTAATCGAAAAATAGATATTTTTTGCACAATGCATACAAGCATTTTTTTTATATTTCATACATTTATGTGCAGATAATAACTTTGTAGTTGGTGGCAGAAAAACAAGCATTAATGTAAAGACATTTCCCTTACCTCGGAGCTCCTCTCCACCAAGTAGAGGAAGACCACATCCTCCCTCTGAAGGCGAATGGCGGAGTGAAGAGGGTGCTTAGTCTTGGCCCGAAACATTCCAAATAGAAGCGGGGCCGACATGTGGGCAAAATCCTTGCTCGTGAAGTCATCCTGGAAGAGGATACACAAAATAATTTGAAACGTTGGGATACATTTTTGCATGTCATTCTTAGACCTTTACTCTGAGACATTCATTAAATCATTAAATAATTTAGGTCACGTAAAAGAAAATAAAATACAGGAAGAAAGGAGGGGACAATTCTAAACCTTTTTGCCTATTCTAAACACTTCAAAATGAACTTTTTTGTCCTGGGCTGAGAATATTTGAGGGAGACTATCAAAAAAAATTATTTCCTTAACCCTGGAACAGTTGAGCTGGTGCACTGAGCATGCCAACGCATACATCTTTCATTTTAACTATCTTGGGCTGAGAATATTTGAGGGAGACTATCAAAAAAAATTATTTCCTTAACCCTGGAACAGTTGAGCTGGTGCACTGAGCATGCCAACGCATACATCTTTCATTTTAACTATCTTAACATGCTCGAAACCTTTCAGTCCCTCTCAAATCTTCTCACAATTATGCTCTCAAAGAATGAACCATGTTTCACATTCAAATTATGGAGACAAAGTCAACCTTTTGAATCCACAGCTGTAATCACTCATGTATGTATCCCAACAATTAGTCTTACATGGAGTACTAAAAATACTAAACCTAGTAAAAAATGTTGATTTATCTATTCATTTACATCTTCTTACTGTGGTAAATGAAAAAAGAATTTTTATGGTGTACATGCTAGTCTCCAGTTAGCTTCAGACAAAATTTACAAATGTTTAACCCTAATTTTTTCATTAAAATATATCAAATACTTAATTCATTTACATTTTTTATACTATGAATAAGTGTTATAAGTTACGCATGAACAGAAATCAGTTGATCAGATGATATTGTTTACAACATTATCACTGACAACCAGGAGCACCGGTGCAACAACTCATATTTCACCAAGAGCTGCCCTTACTCTAGAAATAAAATTACAAGGTCAGAATCACCTGAATGAGTATCAATGATCTTCTAGCCAGAACCAAAAATAAGAAAAAGACTAAGAATTAAAAACATACTCAACAAAGGAGAACAGCTTCACATTTTCATCTACACTATGTTTACAAACTTAACTCTAACAAAAAAATACCAGCACCATATTATGCATAATTGGAGTGAGAGTTAGGGGAATAATTTTAGGCCAATTCCATCAGTCATTTCTCAACACCTCCCTAACTAAGTAGTAAAGATCCAAGATAGTACTAAATGAAAAATTCACAATGCAGTATTAAATAAAGGTTAACATTTGGTATAAAGTTTCAATGGCTTACCAGTTTTCAATCAAGGAGTTATCGAATAAAACCTTTTCCAAGCATAAAATTTTATTGACCCAAATGCACTTCCAATGGTGAGAGAAAAGTCTATGGTAGCAGAAGAAAGATGTGTCTTAGCAGGTGCAAGGTAGTGCTTAACCCTTTGGCTGTAGGACGTCATGATTGTCGTTACCAGCCTGTGGGGGAGAGAGCCTTGAAATATTCTCCCCTCTATCCTGGACGAGTGCCTCGCAAGGAGTGAACCCTTATAATCTGGGACAACCCTTCTTTCCTTCTTACTGAAGGAATGGCCTACATTTGGGCACTTGTCATAGGCAGCATGGATCGAGGAGGAACCAATGCAAAATGGGCAGTAGGATAGGAATAGCCGGGAGGCACCCCCTGCCGTGAGGGATGGCCAGGGAGAGTCAAGCTGCATTAACAATCCCTACAGTGAGGGAAAGTGCACTAGGGCTCTACCCAGGGAGCGATAATAATTTTGGGAAACTGCCGTAGGTAATCAAGCAATGTTCAAAAGTTTAAAAACATTATTCCTGCAAAGAGTGAGAGGGTTCTGGGCGAATCCTTCTGGGATACAACGCACTGGGGCCGGGAACCCAAGCCCGTGGCTTATACGCCCGATCACCCGGAGAGGGGGAGGAGAGGAAGGGAAAAGGAAAGAGGTGCCGCCAGGATGGGAGCCCGCCGATGCCTCTGGAGAAAGGATAGGAGCAGAAGGAACGGGACGGGGAAAAACACCTCAACACTACGGAAGCGAACTATAAGCGAAACCAGGCAAAGTCATTAATATTCTAACGATCTTGGAGGATCATTCTATGAGGAAGAAGGATCCAACGATCAGATCGTTAGATGACATTATGCCTGCAGTCAAAGGTTTAACACTTTGCGTGCCATGAAGGTAATATTACGCCACATAGAATCCTTCAATTTCTGCTTCAAGCGTAATATTACGCCATCCATCTTTTGAAAAATCATAGTTTGCCTTTTTTTTAACAAAGTGGTACTATACTCTAAATAAACAAGTGAAAAAAAAACAAAAGCAAAATTCCTTTTTTTTTATGATACCAAACATCTATTTCTAGCATCAAAGGTTGGGTGTTAAGAAATCACATAGAAATATTGAAAATGGCCACCAATGGGATACAGAACTACAGTTATAAGCTCAGCACGGTAAGTGTTAAGAGTGGTAAAAAACTCTAGTGAGTGTACTGAATAGTAGAGGCCTTCACGTTGTAGAAATCCATCTTACTGATTTGTGAATAAAAAACTTTGCTGTTTCTACAATTTGGAAATTTATTTTCCTGACTAGTTTCGATACACTGTATCATATTCATAGGACTAGGCTAGTCCTATGAATATGATACAGTGTATCGAAACTAGTCAGGAAAATAAATTTCCAAATTGTAGAAACAGCAAAGTTTTTTATTCACAAATCAGTCTAGTGAGTGTAGTTTCATTTCTCAAAGCATTATCATTATCCTTGTTTAGTTGGTGGAGAGAAAAAACAATTATTTATTGGCATCATAATTAGCAATGGTTGCGTCACTGAATGGGGAGGGGCCAGGATGATTAACTCAGCAGGGTCAAAAACTCAGCGTTTTAATTAGTGATTGTAAAGGTAAAAGGTAGCAAAATGATCAAAATAGCTCTCTGAATTATAGAGAAAGCCTTAAATAAAATATTTCATAAAAACTGATATCATGAATAAAATCAAAAAAAATTTGCATTTGAGAAAATTAAGGAGCTGTACTACGTAATTGGTGACTGGCCCTGATTTAGCCAGTGATTTTCACCAAGAAGACTAATTTAGTGTGATATTGAGGTGGCAAGAAGGACCACAGGCTCCTTCATACACTACATATATCCCCTCCAAGGTCTATTCACCAGGGAAAAGAACTCACATTCACGAAAATGATTTATAAATTCATACACAAAAGTAATTTATGCAAAGATGGGGCACGGATTCAAAGCTTTGGTCAAGTACATATTACCAGTTTCTGCCATTTTTGAATGTTTTTACTGAAATAAAATTTGAACTCTGGTAAATCCAAAGATTTGAGATTTGATTGAATCTGTGCATCAAATCTATCATCAATATGTATTAAATTAACTCACAGAAATATATAACCAAAAGGATTGAAGCTTCAGTATTAACTTATTTAACAAAGAAAATTGATGACAATGGCAGCATTATTTAATAAATCTAGCAATAAAATTACATTTTATGTTTATGGTGTGTAATCTGATGGTCTCTCATTTATACACAAATTTTTGCCAGCATGTCATACTTTAAATCATACTGTAGTTGTATATAATTTTTGATCTCCCATCATTACCAGAGCCATGCATTATTATACATCAATGCCTGAATTATGAAAGGTGGATTATCCAACTAACAGTCAACTGAACGATAGATAATCAAGGCTCCACAGCTTTAATACATATTAAGATGCATAATACAGGTGGTAACTTGTTTTCTAGTTAATTTACGAAAGAGCATAAGCAGACAAGGAGAAGAGGCTGCGTAAATTTACCCAATGAGCAGAGATGAGGCCGGAGCAATGATCCTTCAGCGTGTTGGCTCCAATTTCATCAGCAACGCTGTAGAATTTCACGCAATTGTGGACACCAACTGATGTCATCAAAGCTGCTTCACATCTGCAACAAAAGATACAAATTCATCAATTTAGAATACCTCAAAATAGGTAAAAACAAAAGAATTTATACAAAACTAAATACAATGGATAATGGTAAGTTTATTCTTAAGCTTATTCTACACAGGACACATCTTTTGGTGGTATCTTTTTCTCAATCAGGCATGTAATTTGATTATAATTAGTGCAAGGACTATTTTGATGCCTTGTATCTATGTGAGGAATATTTTATAGGATTTACAAGATGAATTTGGAGATGTACATGTGCATTAGGCAGTGGAATTCCCTGCTTTGTGTAAAACTTAGTTCTACTTATCAATATTAATTTCTATATGTATTTAGCACTACATGTATTGAATGACCCACTAACTTCAAATACAGCAGATGGGTAATTTGTGAATATGAGCACGTCTTAATTAATGCCTTGGCATTCAAAATTGAGGAGCTTTATTTTAATCTCCAGAGAGATGACATACACATGTACCACATGGGGGGGAACTGATTCCATAATTAGCTGTGCTAAACTGATGTGTGAGTCATCGGTAGATGATACGGTAAGATATTAATTTCAAGAATTGCCAAAGGAAAATAGGGTGGTTTCCTATAATTTTTTAATTGCCTAAATCGAAAGATTATTACTCCTGGAGTAAGTATTTCACGCTTTTAGATTTTTAAATGGCGATATCTATTTTTCGCGATTAAATGAAAAGTGAAAATTTTCAAGCGCGCGAAAACGCGACGCGTAAGTATGAATGCCGGGAAATCTCTCCGTGTGACGTATTTCTGGTTCCTGCTGCCGCCCTTTGAGGTGACCTTGAGGCGAGGCTTAGCGCTGATACGACGCAGGCTTCTAGCAGATAGCCTAGTACCCTGCTGGCTGATAGAGCTTGGCTTAAATAAGGATTATTAATACCTTATCAAACGAAGAAAACTTTCCGACCTTAGCCAGTTTTAATAGGTGATTATTAAGACATGTTTCCCTGAGCTCTGCGCCTCATGCATGCATTGGTAACCTCAGACGATGTATAACTCCTATCTTCTCGTACAGAAACTAGGTCCCTGTGACGTCACGTGGAGTGGCATCGCATGGGCGCCAATCTGGCCCTTTTCAAATGAGGATAAAAATGGACCATTGCCATTCGTCTAAACCGGTATTTCTAAAACCAAATAATTTGTATATTATGAATACAGTAATGGTGGGTAACGAATCGCAATCAATGCCTATCGTTTTCTTTGATGAAGGAAACTACCCTATTGTCAATCATGTTGACAGTAAGGTAAGCCACAAGGTAAAATTTGCCCTTATATTTCATAAATTAGGTAATAAGAAAATGAAATTGAAGTAAACACACAGAGTGGAAGACTAAGGAGATTTGATACCCACAAACAACATCCACCTGACACCATCAAAATTGAGAAATAAGTTGGAGCAAAAGACCCAAATGGACTGAGGACACCTGAAGTTTACGCCATGCCTTGCTTAAGCGGCCAGCTATACATTGCAGAGACCAGCAGATACATCATATACACCTCAGATGAACATCATAGACACCTACCGATGGGACAACTTGATAAATCTGCAGTGGCTGAACACAGCATCCATAAGATCCACATGATTCACTAGGAGGACACAAAATTACTTTATCTATCTCATTGGTACTGGGATCGCATTGCAAAAGAAGCTATCCAGATTCAGCTGCATGGCCATACCCTAAACAAGAGACACTGGCTACAGAACAGGGGAAAATCTACTGAAAGTCAGAGGTAATGGCCAACTGATCAGGAGACGCTAGGAGAATACACTGCTCAAAGCTCGGAAAAAATTTGTAAAAAAACTCTAATTGTGAATGGAATGGCACTTGGATTCTTGGATCCCTGAAGTTGATGAACGTGTAACTTGTGGAGACATTGGAAGGAGAGATGGAAAACTCAACCAATGTGAAACCCTAGAGATCTTCTCAAATGTTAGTATGTCACAAATTTACCACTTAAAATCAGTACATATTTGCCAGTCAATGTGCCTTACCCACGTAAGAGATGGTGCTACAATAAAAATGGACACTTAATAATGCAATTTGAAAATTCTCCTCCCTCTTCATCATTCACTTGAAATCTTAACCAAATTTCATACCTCTCTTAAAACAATCATTAGCCACTCGAAGACTCCCTACAACTCACAGACCATTATTCTTTTAGTCCGAATTTCCACCCCATTGGGTACCCACATTCTTACATGCACCCACAACAGGTGAGAATATGTAAGAATGCAGTGTAATTTTCAGGATAACAAACAGCTTCCTCAAATCAATAGTGTGTAGTAGATAACAGATTTATCAATGGTAGACAACTATAATAGATAGCTTGGTACGGTCTTGCTGTTGACAAAATTCTTTCTTCAGTGATTCAAATCAGTGAATCTTCCTTCACATTCACTAAAATGGTGCATCACATTCTCTTTCACTCCCAGGAATGGATTTCCAAAACAGTAAAAAACCTACTAACTCCTCACTCAGGTACCGCAAATCGTTCGACAATATCTTTTCAGCCAAATTTGCAACCTACAGGTTAGCACTTTATTTGAAATATCCAGGCTAAACTTCACAGGGGTTCACAGGTTGTTTTAGGCAATGAAGGTTGATGCTGAGAGTAGATACAGAAGAAACGTTATCATACCACCGAGCAACCATTCATACCTTAAACGTGGTGCTCTTTGCTGTCTGCAAGTGCCACTTGGCAAAGGCAGAGTACATACACTTTATGGGATTGATACAATGGACCAAGAAAGTTCTATAGGCTTGATTACACAATACATTAACGTGTACGAGTTAATGTCTGTTTGCGTGAATGATTTTTGTGGACCAGAACGGAGCATGCGCACATGCATGAACCAAATTAGAACAGATTCTATTTTCTGTGCATGCATTTGCACTAGTTGGGTGGTTACACGGTGCATTTTGGCGTTTATTCTCGCGTTCATACATTTAGACATTAACCCGTACGTGTTAATTTACCGTGTTAGCAGGCCTTGAGACACCAGACTACCCCCTCCCAACCAGTCAATCTATCTACAGCACACATGCTACACTGGGGGATCCTGATGCAAGTGCATGTGCAATAATATGCCCCTTCAGAAATGTTAAATAAATGGAATGAATTCTGTAAATTCCTCACACTTCCCACTGGCACATTCCAATTGGCTTCAACACTTCTGTGCCACAGTCGATTAAAATATGCTCACTTCTTTGCATGCAGAAATATGCAAAAATTACCAATGGTAATAACGCAAACCAATATCTTGAGAGCATTCTAGAGAATCAACTGCAGCAATTAAATACGATAACAATTAACTCACTTGGACACAAGCTCCATCAATTTGAATCTGCTGGCTGCCCTCATGAGATCCAAGGTAAAATCTTCTCCATCATTGAACACAATCCTGTCGCTGTATGTCCATTCAATCAGCTTCAAGCCCACATCCACCTTTAGATCTGTCCAATCTAGGGCGACAATGGAGGGAGAGAACAACTCAATAGATAAACACACATTAGGGACCGAACGATTTTCTTGAAGCTGGAAGATTTTAAGGCCAACCAGGGGAGATAAGGGAATGGAATACCCAACGGAGCATTACCATGAGGGAATGGAGGAGGAAGCCTTCCCACACGCACCCTCGTGCCCCATTCAAGCAAATAATGCTTCCTCTCCATTAGAAATGTATTATTGTTGGCATTTAAATCAGAGGATGAAAGGATGGCTTAGTTAATGAAAAAAGTAAGTGTGCATGATTACAGTACTTAATCATTACAAGCACAATTTCTTTCCATTAAAAGTGATGGCTTAAAGTATATTGCATTGGAAACTTTCCCCAAATAGAATCATGAATATATACTCTTCCAGTGCATATGTTACAATTGACTTAAATTCTCTAATTTTGATGGCTTCTCTGTATTTGGTATATGTATTAAGTAGTGAACTTCTATACCTAACTCCTTTTTCTTCAAATTACCCATCATTTACAATAACAATTCTTAACTACTTGCATTTAAGTTTTTTAATAATGGCAGGGAAATTCTCTAACACCATTTTCAACGCTTTCATTCACTCCCTTGCATCAGAACTTGCAACTATCAGCGAAATCCTTTGAATCAACAATCAGCAGATTCCATTGATTTCCTCCACAACTGTAAAGGACAATCAATAACTACCTCATAAGGAGTAAACGAAAATGAATGACTGTACTCGTAAAAACCATGGATGGCAAAGCAAGGGGCGCAAGAGAGGATAGAAAGCTTAGGAATGCAGACATGAAGGAGGTTGTTGAAAATAGAGAGATCAGATACGGCTAGTGATGATAAGGAACTAAGCAGTAAAGGAATCGATTCAAATTATTATGACCATTGAATAACGGAGAACAACACATTTTCGATCACCACAAATTCACATCCACACATGTCACCATAAGCAAACATACAAACATAAATAGAAATAAATGATGAAATGTACATGCGTGTACCCCTTCTACTCAGTTATGTAATAAAGTGGATTAAGGGAAGACCTGGCGGCTATTTCAGGTTGTGGGCCCAACTTAACTGCAGTGCCTCTGTTATCTGTGGGAAATCTGAAATGAAGGCTGGTGACATAGTA
This sequence comes from Ischnura elegans, assembly GCF_921293095.1. NCBI lineage: Eukaryota > Metazoa > Arthropoda > Insecta > Odonata > Coenagrionidae > Ischnura > Ischnura elegans. The sequence goes on from NC_060248.1 coordinate 124,817,484, forward strand.
TAAATACCTAAGTTCTACGGCATTTATGATTTGCAGAAGTTTTGAGTCGACTATTATACCTTAAGCGAAAGTATGTCTGCCCATATTATAAATTGCTCCTGGAGGGGAAAAGGAGGCAACAAAGGAAGAAATTGAGATAAAAACAATGCCCAAGTTTGACAAGACAAGCATGCAACTTGTATCATAGTGCTATCCGCAGTCCGCAATACTTCATGCTCATGAAGTATTGCGGACAGTCATCTGGAGTACCCTTGAGGATGGTTAATGCATAATAAATCAGGAAAAACCTAGATAACACCTTTTAGCATGTTTCATTACAAATTAGGATGCACCACAAACTGATAGCAACGGGCAATGACAAAAATTTAATTTTATCAAACCTGGAAAAAAATTTCAAAGAATTGGATGAGGATTTTATGTTTTTACGTCATTACCTTTCCACTTTAAAGAAGTTACTTTTTCTTGCCAAGGATGAATATTATTGCATATTGAATGAAATGAATAGAGCCGTTTGCAAGCCACAACGCGGCTGTGAATCAATACAACTTGGGCACACAGTAAACTAATTTGAAGACAGGGTACAGGAGGAGAACAATCATATCACTCAATTTGCTAAACTTCGTTAAGTAATAACCAATACTGTGACTGTAGATAAGAATTGCAGCATTTAGAAAATGAAGAGTACAGACTAAAGACACTATTTAGATCCAGTGAATGTTTACTAATATGTTATTACCCACTGATAGCATTATGAAAATCATTCAGTAATGGTACCCTGAGCAGTGTTTCTGATTAAAGCAATAAATAAAGTAACTTGGCCAACTGTTATCATTAAAAGGCGAATTTTAAAAAATGTTAACTAAACATAGAAGGCAATTACCTAGCGAATCTACATCTTCCAGTGATCCAACTCCCCAAGTGGTGTTCCTGGAGGCAAGGACAAACTTGTGCCCGTATACATCACGTCCTTTAAGTTGTATTTTCAAGTCACTGAAAATAAATATTAATATTATGACGAGCCATAAATTTACCACGAAAATTCGCAACAGAAATCTCACCTGTACTGCTCCTTGTCAAACAAGTTCGCAACAACCTGCACTAGCTTGGAAACAAAGCTATTCCCATCAGTATTTCCCCCAGAAGCAGATGCCAGGGCGTATTTCTTCTCGAGCTCATTGCAATAGGACTGTAATTTTACATACTCCTCTTTTAATAATGTCAAATGCTGCTGCAGCTTCACAGCTTCAGCTAATAGCAGGGCGAAAGAGCAAATGCCGGGAAAATGTTTTGTTATTCACTTCATTCTATATTTAACAATTTAACATCACTCAAACAGGAAATGACAATTTATTTTTGAAATATTTACGACCGACGTTTGAAATTACTCACTGTTCACCGGATGAGCCATTAGAAAATACTTCGGATTAACGGCAATACAAGCGATGGTCAAATTCTATTCCACCTTAGAAAATCTAGATAACATACTAAGAGTAACTGAAGACTGATACATGAAGCCTAATCGGTGAGATTCTCAAACTATCGCTCTCTTAAGACACTTGCCATCACACAAAACCATATTCTAACAAGACTTCTGACAGCATCTTCCCCTTCTGTTTTCGCTACTCATTTTACGGTCACGTGACATGTAAGCGGTATTTACAAAATCGTTGCAAGCCGCATCACGATGTTTTTAGCATTCAGATAATAGATATTCGGTTGATATCTTTATATTTTTTTATAAATTTAAAATTGGTATCTGGGCATATAAGTAAATAAAACATCAAAAATAACAAGAGCTGATGGTTTTGCTCCAACTTGCACTTTTCCCGCTGCTACATGAAAGACGACTTAATTCATAAACTTTTCGTACGGAGATTTAAATTATAATCATTGGTATCAGAATGATTAATCGAAAATAGGCGATTATTATGATAGTTAAGACTTGAGCCTCGTTTGCTGGAACGGTTGTCAAAAGGGAGCATTTATTAAATAGAATAAGAAGAAACGTCAAAGAGAATTTCGCCATCACCAGTGGCTATTATTCCATTTAAATTTTCCAGAGAGGCAGACCTAAGGTTTTTTGGTAAGGGATAAATGAAGGAAAGCGACTTTTTGCGATACAGCAATAACAATCAAGGGTGAGAGAACTTCCAATTTAGTCGCTCGTAGTCACGCGTGTGGGGCACTTTACCCTCCTCGCTTCAAGCATCTTGGGCCCGCCATATGTCGCAAATACCCTGGAACATGATAATGATGAGGACAAAAAGGGAGGCCTAGGTGTCTACAGAATGGACACTGTACGGCGCGACCCCTGAATTCCTCACCGCCCACAGCGGAGATCCTGAGCCTGTTGACACTACTATAGCACTCTCAGGCCTGCTCATCGCCAAGATATCTAAATTCTCACCACACTTTTCCCGTGGGAAATGATGACCAAGCTTTCTTTCGGTAAAAGTGATTTTTCCAATAGACTAATGGAACCCATCTTTAAAGACAAACTATTTCTCGTGGGCGACATTATCTTGATCAGGCAGGGTCTGCAGAGTTTTTCAGAGTCATCCGTTCCGAACGGATCGGAATACAATTGGATCGGATTCTACTTCGCTTACCATTGACAGGACAATCCGTGCGTTTCAGACTGTTTCTTATTTGTTTCAAGGAAGGTTTCCGACCGGAAAGTAGTCGATCGGGTCAGAGGTCTCGGAAAATCATTCCAAATGCGTAGACTGGTTCTTCATGAGGTTTTTGATGTTAATCATTTGAATATAAGAAAAATAATACCACTCTACATCATCAGTGATTTATGTGGATTTTCTGCTGAAGTAATATGTGTGTAAGTGAATTTAATTATCGTGTAAACAAGGCAATACATGCGCATACTGTATCACCGTAGGCGTAAGTTTGTGGCATATTATTTCGGCGAGTAAGTTATTAAAAAGAAGATGAGACAAGTGGGAATGCATAGCGTAATGACTTTAAAATATCTAGGTAGCATAATTTATTGGACACTGGGGTTCATGGTAGTTTCGAGGTGGCCCCTTGCACCGCTCGACCCAGCAGCCGCTCGAGCGCGACCCTTTTCCGAACCCTTTCTCGTATACCAGAGATAATCCGGGTCCTCGGGAGACGGCTGTCACAGCATGAGGTAACCTCTCCTATTATTGCCTGTCGTACAGTGGCGGCTTGCCCATAAGGACTCTCGGACGCCGCCCCTCCCAAATATTTGAAAAAGTGAAAAAAATAAATATCCATTAATTTATAATTAAACATCTAATTAATCAAAGTGTTTTTTCAGTCCCATACATCGAAAGTATTGGAAAAACACGAAAAGAAATGGCGCGAGAAGTTCGTATTTGTAGCCGTGGGGCGCTGGCCAGAACGTCCCAATCCATCCCCATGCAGTTATATGGAGAGTGGTAGTGGTGGGGGCCGCTGGTGCTATGACGCGTCTAACGTTGTGTCTTATGGAGGTCTTGGGACGTCGTCCGAGAATGCGCAGAGCGACGTGTGAGTTGACATCGCTGCGCAGGCCGGCGGGCGTATAAACTGGCGTCTACTTGGTGCTGCCACAGAAAAGGGACGTACGGAATCAGAATGGTCACTGTACTGGGTGTAGTTATACGATTTTAATTTTTAATTACTGGTAGATATTGCTACAGAAAATAAATTATCTCATTATGCTTGCGTTTTTGGGTGTTCATAAACTCAAACCAGTTAAAGGCCGTATTGACGTAGGAAAACTATTCTCGAGTATTTGCCACAGTTCTGTTATGATTACGAATTTCAAGGACCTTGGGGAAACTAATGTTATAATGTTTAGGCCTGAACAATGTATTCATATCTTCCCGATGATTAGAAATGCGGTACCTATTTTTCAGATAAATTTATCAAAAGACCTGCAGTATTAGGAAAAATCAGTTAACATTCCCCACTGATTTATAATTTAAGAAATAGGTGCGTGCGTGATAGTGTGAAGGATTAAACATGATTTAACCCGTAAACGTGACTTTAAATGGAGTCATTCAATGAATGTCAAGAAGTTTCGCGTACAATGCACCTTTTGTGTGTAGGTTCATCATTTTTCTAGCCGTCCTTGTTGTATTAGTTCATGTTCACCTAATTCCTCCGTGGCAGAGCGGTAGCTGTCTGACGGAAAATGTCCACTTGGGTCTGATTTACGTGGCTTCGAAGAGTTCATATCAGTGCGGAGATCCTTACAGCTCCTATTTGTGGTTCAGAGCCGTCTTCTTTTACGATCTAGAATTTATTTTCTATTATATCATGGCAATGATTTCGAAGACATGGTTATTCCAAGTGCGACCCGTTGGCGTTCCGTGTGTTTGCCACATATGAATCTTAGACTCAAGGAAATGGTGCGTGACGTCTTTTGTTTGCTTGAGTGCCTTTGCTGACCTTAAATTCGTCCCTCAGCTGAATCATCATTTGTGGACCACGACTTCTATCTCCCTTGAGTCTTCCTTATAGTAACGCAAGACTCTCCTTAAGAACGGAGTGAAATGAGTTCAGACATCATTTTTGAGGAGTTAACTGTGCTTAATTGCCGATTAAGAAGTTTCTTAGTGCTAAGTGTACATTCAAGAAGACAATTTTGAATTAATCAACAGTGCTCGTTTTTGTTTTAGGGAAATATAGGGAAAAATTGTCCCCAAATCTGTGTCCTGGCACCTTGTTCTTTTTGGTCGTATTTTTTGTCGGCTCATTTTGTGTCGTCCCTTGTTTATTTATAGACTAGTGCCCTTGCTATGTGTTCAATCGGAAAGAAATTGTTGTCCGGCGCCGATTTCAACGAACGTGTAATTGATCACTTTGCTGGACGAAAGGAAAGAAGGATGGACTTGTGCAATATAACTAAAGGCATGTGAGTATTTCAGATTTTGTTAAAAATGTGTGAGAAATATTTAATTATTGATTTTAAATCATACTGTATTCAAGAAGCAACGCGAACACCGCAATCAAAGTTTACATCTACAATAGCAAAGCGCGCGCATTCTATAGTAGTGTTTGTTGCCTAGTGGAAGTCAGTGACACTCCCCTCCCTCCTCAGGTGTTACAAGTGTCATTTCTACCTAAATCTTTGCAAATGTCGAATAGATTTGACAAATAACGCATTATGATTGCAAAACGAACAACATAAGTGTATTGCGGGCATATCCGCACGAAGAATGTAGGCGCTAAAACCTAAAGTTACGTATTTTCGTTTGTATTTGCAAAATATCGAAGCAATTATATTTTTATTCTTCAAGATCATTGATCAGTATAATCGAGAGTCCGGACTAAGCGGATCCGCATGAACGAGAGTCTACCGCATTTAGTATTTATTAATCAAGCTTTATTAGGAAAACTAGGTATTTTTGTTGAAAAAAACCGAACATATGGCATTACTAAATTTTATTCCTAGATTGCCGTAAAAACTTAATAAAATACACGAAATATTAAAAAAGTGGAGTGGTGCCCGGTGGAGTGCGCCCCCCCAGGCATTTGACTCACGAGCCGCCACTGCTGTCGTAGTGCATTTTTTTACTTTACTAATTCAAATACTTATTGTTAGAAGTAAATAAATACACAAAAGTTGCATAAGGTATAATGGCCTGAGGAAAACAATCGTAAAAAGACAGGAGGAAGGGAAAAAGGGCAAGGGACGGCCCCGAAGGAGTTAGATAGGACAGGTTATAAAGGATGTAAAAGAGAAGAAATACGTCGCATGAAAAGGCTTCCGGATAGGAGAGAGAAATGGAGCAGTGGCGCAGCGAGGGGGGGGGGGGGGTTTGGGGGATAAACCCCCCCTCGCCCCCCGAGCTCAGAGAATTTTTTAAGTTTAATCCATTTAACTTAATCGGATTGATATTACTTATAGAATAGTGTAAGTATTAATAAAATATCCCTCATAAGACCTTAAAGCCCACCATTTTGAATCATTTATCTGAAAAATTTTCTAGTGGAGGACCCCCGCACCTCCCGCTTACCCTGGCGGGTTTTCACACCCTCAGACACCCCAGTGTTTTGCGCCTGAAACCCCCTCCCCCCTAGCCTTAATTCCTAGCTGCGCCCCTGGAATGGAGAGCTGCATCAAACCAATCTTAGGATTTTCAAATTATGACGACATATGCATCCAGGAGCAAGCTAGCTAGGGGAGTACCAGGGTCTCTTTTTTCAGGGCATATAAACGAGACCCTGTTAACATTTATATTCAGCACCTAGGATATGAAAACTTCTCCTCAATATTTTTTCTGGTGTGAAACATTCACTTTGGGAAAATGTTGAGTAACGACGCGTCAAAAACGTACGCCATCATGTTGAAATATTTCTGGTCATTAGGCCATCGTCGCGACGATGGCCTAATGACCAACTCTTCGCATTCCCCAAATATTTCAACATGATGGCGTACGTTTTTGAAAATTCATTTCAAAAAATGATAAAATACGACCTGTGGAGCGGGAATGAATGTATAAAGTCTTTTATAGAACCCAGGTCAATGGAATTTATGCCTTCAAAAAATAATACAATGGAGAGCGAACTCTCCCATAAATTATATCTTGGGTTCAGAAGTGATTAACACAAATTGCACACAACAAAAAAGTGGCTCAAATATAACGGTTAGATATTAAAATAATAACAGATTTATTAATAACAATGGAGATGAAATTTGTTCAAAAATCAATTACCGATTATATTCAGTCGGATTGAGGTGGGTTGGCCGGGGAAACGAATGTTTACATTCTTCATCACCTGGCACTGCCGTAAGGGTATATGATCGTTGTTACCAAATCCCACCTGCATTGCACTCTACATGAATATCCCAAACGCGATATTTAAAATTCATTTTGAAACAGGCTCCCTCATAGAAGTGGCTATCTATCAAGTGACCTCGCCTCCCAGCCCTACATTTGTCATGCAATCATTTTTTGTGTATGTACGAGTAATTTGTAACAAGCGATGCACGCTAACTAATGCCTCACAGAACATTTTTGGTTTTGATGGATGTTCTGCGTTGAGAGAGGTGTGTCAACCATCCACACAGGCCGCTTATTTGGGATATCTACTCTTTTTCTCTCGCTTTTTTATTAATTGCATCGTTTTGAGTTATTAATGACCTATGTACAATAATTTTCTTATGGACCATTGGCTCATCAAAATTGACTACTTCATGATAGTAATAATTTTAGAGGCCGTAAAGTCATATAAAGATGCTTAAAAATGAATGCTTGACATCGATGCATTACTTCACTCTCTAATCATATCGTCATTAAACCTTGCGACGAACATTACATTTGACCTCCGATTTCAGTTAATTTGCGAGGGAAGGATTTCACCAGAAGCTCATTACACGTAATTCCGCAGATTAAAAAAATAAAGCCGGCGCATACGGACGGAAAATGGCAATCAGCTGCCGCATAGCATAGTTCCGGAACATGTTTTTGAACTCATGCTGACCCGTCTTTGCTCAAATTACATTTTGCAAGAGTATGCGGTCACATGTATAAATATGTAAGCTCAGCTACGAATGTACCAGAACACTTGAGAGGACAGAGTGCAGCCATGAACGGCCTTCTCCTCGTTTGCCTCATGATCGTCGCTGCGGTGTCCGTAAGTAATTCTCTCCCTTCTCCTAATTTTACACACCAACAGAGCCTCTTTGGGAAAGTCAGTGATACTTCGGTGATAGTTTGGATATTTGCCTACCGATTAAGTTTCCATTTCATCTCTACGGCTGGTCCTTTTATCATAACAGACGCACTAAAGTATAGATGACTCTTTTTTTACCTTTTCCGTGCATTATTTCACACGATAATTTTCTAAGGAGAATTTAGGCAACATAATCCTGAATGGAGTGGGTACTGGATGAGAAGTTTTTAGAGGGGAATTTTATGCTAAATACGCATGTCAAACGGAACGAACAAAAACCCATATATATTCTCAGGCTGGACATAAAATCATGAATTATGCACATCTCCGATGAAAATAGTCGCCAATTTTGTCACCGAAGTAAGACTTGAGTCCCATTGGGATGAAAGACCAGAGAGGAGGGGGCGCACGGGGAAACAATATTGACGAATTGATACCCGACATAATGGCAGAAAAAACGTTTGCATGGTCACAGAATTTTATTTACCGATACAGGTTTCGAAAAATTATTTCATTTTCAAGATAGAACAACATAAGTCAAGAGTGGTTTATTTTTACAGGTATAACATTTACATAGAATATCTTACAACAGTAACAATGAAATAAATAATAAAAATTATCCCTGAAATAAGTTTAGGCTTGCGCCAGAATAGCAACTTCAGCATACTACATAGAACTACATATGATGCGATCTAATTTAGACCATCGTTTTGGAGATTAGAAATCGGGGGGGGGGGTCCAGTAAGAGGAGTTTTAGACTTCTTTCTCAGTAAAAAAACAGCTGACGAGTTCGGCTTGAAATCGATGAGGCACGAAAGTAGAGGTGGAGAATGGGAATGGTGCAAAAAAGTCATTTACCAGGCATACATTTTTGTTTTAACATGCCACAGAATTTAGAACTGCTCTAAAACGTCGGAGATGAAATTTTTTTGAAGAATTGAATTTTTCATGTCATAGAATTATAATGGGCCCTCCATCGCATTATGATGAATCAAAAGCGGAAAGGACAAATTGTATCAGTAAGCGGTGAATTTTGGAGAGTTATTTTGTACCACAAACATAGTTAAAACGTGTAATAAAGGCTAGTTAGTGCAAGGACTCCAAGTATACATTGTGACTCACATCCAAGTTTACGTTTCGGTTCACGAGTCTCTCTCCATCTTCAGGACAACAAGAACGTTAAAATTTTTCGTTATTTTGTAACTCTCCAGAGAAAAATTTGATGTTTCACACAAAATAATCCTCAAGATATAAAGACTCCTTTAATTCGCAAAACACACACAGAAAAGTCTCGTGAGTCATGAGTTAAATCTTGGATTACAATGGCGAAGCAAAAGTCCCTAAATTCTGAGGACAAAGACATTCATGAGTTGATGCTTTCCAAATCGCAAGTATTGGCGGTCGGTAAAGCCAAAAATTGATCGCGGGGTTTGTACGGAAAGGAGGTGGCGTTCTTAAACTCGAATCCGCATCACTCGCTTTCCCGCCTGAATCCATGGAAATCGCAAACTAACGACTCGCATTCCACGACACTATTGAAATTTCACAAGCAGCAAAGAAATGTTATTTAAATCGCCCGCTGCCCAGTAAATTAACGAGATGTTACAGCCAACAGCACGAGACCCCTTCGCTTTCATTTCATCAATACTCCTTCCATTCATATCCAAAGTCTCTCCGTATAAAAATCACTGAATCATTATCCTCTTAGTCTGATGGCCTACCATTCCCTTCGGTAGGTACTGCAAATTCGGTTTCGCTGGTGGTAGGGGGGGGGCCTCACTTCATCGCTTCCTTCCATCCTTACCTTGCCCTCAGAGGGGACTGGCGGGATCCTTCCCTTTCTCCTCTTGGCAGTAATCTTGGCGATGACTCCAGGGATGGAAATTTTCAATCTCTCGGCACGTCCTTTTTTTCCGTCGCTGTAACCGCTGTAACCATCGCTGGCACCGTCTTTCAGCCAATCAGAACGAAGGGCTGTTATGGGCGATTGCAACGCCTCGCATGGCAATTGAATGGCAGCTGTATATACGGAAAGTGACGGAAAGAGTGATGGAAAAAGGGAGCGAGGGAACGACCGCGTGATTCAGAAAATGATAGGTCGAGCAATCACTCTTTTGCTCCCTGAAAACATATCGTTGGAGATATCACCCTGAGGGACGGAAAAATGATGGTGAAACTCGGGCTTTAACACCCAGAGGGGGTGGGAGGGATCCTTCCATTCCTCCTCCCAGGCGCGCAGCTAGGAATAGGGTGGTTTCCTATTGTTTTCTTATTGCCTAAATCGAACGATTATTACTCCTGGAGTACGTATTTCACACTTTTAGATTTTTAAATGACGATATCTATTTTTCGCGATAAAATGAAAAGTGAAAATTTTCAAGCGCGCGAAAACGCGACGGCTAAGTATGAATGCTGGGAAAATCCCGTGTGACATCTTGCTGCTGCTGTGTAAGGCCACCTTGGTGCGAGGCTATGAACGCCGCTACTATGCAGGCTGCTTGCTGCCGAGTACGGCGGTAGCGTAGAATACCCTACTGGAAGTTAGCGTTCGGCTTAAATAAGGATTATTAATACCCTATCAAACGAAGGAAACTTTCCGACCTTACTGGGCAATTTTAATAAGTGATTGTTAAGAGATGTTTCCCTGAGCTCAGTGCCTCATGCATGCATTGGTAATCTCACTTTTTCAAATGAGGTTAAAATTGACCATTAACATTCGTCTAAACTGGGATTTCTAAAATCAAATAATTTGTATATTATGAATACACTAATGTTGGGTAGCGAATCGTAATAAATGCATTTCGTTTTCTTTGATGAAGGAAACTACCCTATTAAGGCTAGGGGGGGGGGGGGTTTAGGAGCAAATAATACTGGGGGTATAGAATACAGGAGGTGCGGTTACCTTACCCTCCCCCAGAAAATTTTTAAGATAAATGGTTCATGTATAAGGTTATTAAGATAAATGGTTCACGGCTTTCTGAGGTATATTTCATTAATCCTTACACTATTATATAAGTAATATTTATCCAATAAAGTAAAATGGATTAAATTTTAAAATTTCTCCGAGTTCTGGTGGGGGGGGTTATCCCCCAACCGCGTCCCCCCCTCGCTGCGACACTGACTCCTCCTATATCTGTAAGTTATGAGTGGGTGCATCCGTTTGGGTTTCCGTGCTCTTCCAGTGCCTATGGACGGCATAGCGCATCGTGTTGTCTTTGCTGCGTTGGCTTGTGGGTGGGTCTCCGTCACTTGCATTGTGTTCTCATTTGGTCCACTTCCCTGCATCATCCCCAAGACGCTCATGGCGCATATCCCATTCCCTCGGCGATTCAACACAAAGGCTGGTTTGGATAGGATGAGTATTTCACTCCAAATACACGTATGCTTTAAAATATTCTAATTTTTAATGTTGCATTCTTCAATGATAATTTTGGGTTCAAAAGTCGTATGTGTGTTAATAAATTGAAGCTACCTTCGTCAGTGGCTACTGGAGCCTTTATTGCAAATCAGGGATGCTGACTTACAAAAAAATATTGGGGGTGCCCAAACCGGGGATCTTGCCCCGGGAAATTTTATAAGTAGTGAGTTTTTAAGTTTTGTAAGCATTTTAGAAGAGTCATATGATCAACATTCGAACCCTGATAACTCGAATCTCTATACCTGGACACTCCGGGGAAAATCAACAAGTCTGACACATGTTTTTCTCACACCCATAACGAATTTTTGAGGGGGTTCGGGCCCCCTCAAGCCCAATGGAGTCGGCGCCACTGTTTCAAATCTAATCACTGCTTATATCCACTTATGTCACCCTAACTTTCCATTGCAATTGTTTGAAAAAAACTGATTTTATGAACGAATTTCAATGTCAAAAAGAAAATTTCAGAGGCACAGGACGCAAATTAGAAAGTATACTGGCTCAAATAAATAACTTTAACAAAATTTTCAGATAAACAGAGCACAATATTCATTTTGTAAACCTATTTTCATTACTATCATGGCTTTGATTTTCCTATATTAAAAAAGTGGCAACGAGAGTTATTACACTTCTTACCATGCACATTTTGCCGTGACGTGCCATACTTCGATCTATCACACATTCCTGCTTTCGTACCTTTGTTCGCTTGTTTCCATTGAAAGGATATAATAGTACCTCTCTCTTGACGAAATACCTCCTAGAAGTGTAACATTCCCGTGATTTTGACCCGTAGATCGTTCACGAGGAGAGGAAAGGCCGAAGACTGGACACTCTTGATAAGTTTCTTTGATGAAGGAACTAACATTCCTGGACCACTCTCATACCATCCCATTTCCCAAGTATACTGGCCGATTACACATGCCTTCATTCCCCAAAACCTTCCCCTTCCATTCCCAAGTCATCCTAACTGTATAAATGCAGTTCCTGCTTCCAGCAGGATCACATTGTACTTGAAAATGACGTGGCGGTCGAAAAGTTCCCTATATTATTAAATAAATTTGTGGAAAATTGCCATCTCTCTTTTCCATTAAATCAGAATGTAATATTTTTCCCACAAATTTTTTTGTTTGTTGTATTTTATAAATGCAGGTATTTACAGTTTAAGTGGCTTTCACTACAGTGTTTTCTAAATTCACCTTATGATACACCCCTGAGGTTTGTTGGATAGGTGAAGACAGACCTCACTCCGACTATCCCAATGGCGCGTGAAGATGGCACGCTCAGGGCATGAGGGACCAGTGGCGCAGCGAGGGGGGGATTCTGGGGATTAACCCCCCCCCCCCCCCCCCCCCCCCCCCAGAGCTCAGAGAAATTTTTAAGTTTAATCTATTTTACTTAATTGGATTGATATTACTAATAGAATAGTTTAAGGATTAATGAAATATCCCTCAGAAAGCCGTAAAACTCACCATTTTGAACCATTTATCTTAAAATTCCGCAATTTACAAATCTCGCACCTACCGCATATTCTGGTGAGTATACCATACCCCCACACACCCCGGTATTAGTTGCACCTAAGCCTCCCCCAGCCTTAATTCCCGGCTGCGCCCCTTCGAGGGACCAGTTCCTTCCTTATCCAAGGCCTCCTAACAGTTCGAGAATTTCATTTTGGGGTGTTCGAAGGATCCACACGGGATTTGTACCCAGGTTACAACGTTAAAAATTGTACGCTTGTTGCAACTCTGAGTTTAAGAAAATTATTCCCATTGCATTTTTTTCTCATAAATTACTAAGCTGAAGTATTTAACCGTTGTTCTGGATAGAAATATGATCATCGCGGATCAAAAATCGCGATAAAAATCCGCGATCCTAAAACGCTCTTCAGAAAGAAGATCTAACGAGCGCTACACTTAATATACCATTTGTATTGGCGTGAGAGAGAAAGTCGATCGGGGGTGGAGGGTCATACGATCGCAACTCCCAGGATTACGAACCACCTTCTCCCTAAGATCGTTCTATGGTTTCATTTCATTGCGCTGAGGCTGTCCGTGCAAAATAAAGGTTGCCATCTGCCCTCACGTTGTCTGTGTGAGTGAGGTGGAGGCAAGGGGAACGGAGAGGGTTTCCCACGCGAAAAGAAAGAAGGCTTCGTTGGACGGGCGAGCACGAGCGGATATCGTTTCCGGGATTTTGCGAGATTCCATCGCTGTGTGACGCGCTGATCGCCAAAAATAAAGAAGAGGAGGAGGAGGAGTATATATATGAGAGGGAAAAGGAGGGCCTCCAGGCACCCTACGTATTCTGGAATCCTCAGTCAGCGCATGCATTATACGCAAATACGACTGCACGTACATACACAGAGAGTAACTTCGTAAAATTAACGAGTTACCGGTAACTATAGCATTTTAGGTTACCTCCAACGACAACCATTTCATTTCAGTATTAAAATAAATATATAAAATAATTTAAAAACCCTCGAATTTATTTGAAATAAAAAGAAGCAAATGAATAGAGTAGCTTCCTTCATCAAAGTAAACGAAAGGCATTGATTGCGATTCGTTACCCACCATTATTGTGTTCACAATATACAAATTATTTGGTTTTAGAAATCCCAGTTTAGACGAATGTTAATGGTCAATTTTAACCTCATTTAAAAAAGGCCAGATTGGCGCCCATGCGATGCCATTCCACGTGAAGTCACAGGGACCTAGTTTCTATACGAGTAGATAAGAGTTTTATATCGTCTGAGATTAGCAATGCATGCATGAGGCACAGAGCTCAGGGAAACATGTCTTAATAATCACCTATTAAAACTGCCTAAGATCGGAAAGTTTCCTTCGTTTGATAGGGTATTAATAATCCTTTTTTAAGCCAAGCGCTACCTGCATCGTAGCGGTGCTCTTAGCCTCGCACCAAGGTGGCCTCACACGGCGACAGCCGGAACCAGAATGGCATCACATGGGCTTTTCCCAGCATTCATACTTAGCCGTCGCGTTTTCGCACGCTTGAAAATTTTCACAAAAAATTTTTCAAAAATAGATGTCGTCCTTAAAATATCAAAAAGCGTGAAATGCGTACTAAATGAGTAATAATCTTTCGATTTAGGCAACTAAAAAAATAGGAAACCACCCTATTACTCTCGTGGCAAAAGGTCCCACGTTAAAATTTTACAGATAAAAGACTACTACATGTTCCAAAACAAAAACGTGGTGTTCGTTATTACCAAATTCGTTTTTTTTAATTCGCTCAGCGCCAAACAATCCGAAACAGTTTTTAATCATCGCAAATTGTTAAAATTTATACAGCAGCTTAGCGATTGATACAAATTTAAATTGTCCAAGATAGCGTCTTAAGTATGAATGGCGTAAGAAGGCATTGTCATCTGGTTTTGATCTGTTCTGAAAATTTTAAGTCGAAAGCTAATCGGCAAGTGGGCTAAATTTGAGCTGCAAGATTTTTTCCGAAAGGGCAAAACGCAAAACAGAAAAAGACAGATATAGAGAGTCTTCGCGAAAACTGAAAAAAAATTAAAATATTACTCACATACTCAAATCATAGCTTTTTCTATCCGTTGATTTCAATAATCTCTTATATCATAGTGACTGAACTAAATGAAAGAGTACGATAACCCTTACGGTAGTCTTAAAAACTATGCACCTGTATCAGCAGGTGAAATGCATTTATTATTTAAAAACTAATCAATGAGTGTAAAACGGTGGCAGTATAATTTTCCAGCAAAAGCTTAATCCATTAACAGTAATGATATCCTTAGATTGGTATCCTGCAACTCTCCATTTTTCTATTTCTTAAGTCAGTACCTCAATAAATGTTCCCGCCTCAATATTTCTCACGTCATTCCTTGTAACACGTGGCCAATCCGACGAATTCTTTGTTGGCTTATTTTGTTCCTCTGATCCATCTCTACACTTACTCTTCTCGAACTTACCTCCACGTCTCTCACCTCATCCGTCCATCTGATATTCAGCAACCGCCCCCAGCACCAAATCTCCTGAGATACAATCCTTTTCCGATAAAAATATTTAACAGCCAATTCAGAAAACAACTTTACCAACTTCAAATAACAGAATTTCTCTTGGAAAAAAGTTTTTACTTGTACATAATATCATTTCATGTATCATTCCTTTCGCAGATGATGCAAGACGTATGATAAAGATGCGTTGAAGTGATCTTTAAAACTCCCACCATTAACGAGAAATTCACGAATCATTTGCATACATTTCCTGGCTTAGAAAATCAAGAATAATTGTATCAACCCAGATAGCACAACCATTTGTATACAAATGGTAAATCTTCTGTAACCTTACAAATTGTACCGATTTTTGTAATACAACTGTATTACAGTTGTATTCAAACGTTTTGTATACAGATGATTTGTAATACAGTTGTAATACAAAGGCAAAATACAAGGGAATTTGTAATACGATTGTAATAGAGGACATTTGACACTGTATTACAATTGTAATACGATTGTAATAGAGGACATTTGACACTGTATTACAATTGTAATACAAATGTATTACCACAAATGTGCTGTCTGGGAAGTTATTATTGATAGTTATTATGATTTCTTGATACCTTTCCATCGTGGAAAACGAAAGAACAGGCTTTGTTGGGTTCTCTAATATATTTGAAAAAGCACGACGCGGGTTTCGTGACGACGTAACCATTTTATGAAACTCGGGTGATGTTTTTTTCAAATATATTAGTGAACCTAACAAATTCTATTCTTTCATTGTCCATAATTATATCAAGGGCAGTGGCGCTGACTCCGTGGGGCCTGAGGGGGCCCGAGCCAGGGGCGCAGCTAGGAATTAAGGCAGGGGGGGGGGTTTAGGTGCAACTAATACCGGGGTTTGTGGGGGTATGGAATACCCACCAAGATAAGCTGTAGGTGCGAGATTAATAAATTGCGGAATTTTAAGATGAATGGTTCAAAACGGTGATTTTTACGGCTTTCTGAGGGATATTTTATCTATACGTACACTTTTCTATTAATAATATGAATCCAATCGAGAAAAATTGATTCAAAATTTCTCTGAACTCTGGGGGGGGGTTATCCCCCAACCCCCCCCCCCCCCCCTCGCTGCCCCACTGGCCCGAGCCTCCTAAAAAATTCGTTATGGGTGTAAGGAAAAAATGTGTCCATCTTGTGTCGATTTTCCCCGGAGCGTCCAGATATCGATATTCGAGTTATCAGGGTTCTAATGCTGATTGTATGACCCTTCTAAAATGCTTAAAAAACTTAAAACTCACTACTTATAAAATTTCTCAGGGCAAGATCCCCCAATATTTTTTGTAAGTCGGCATTCCTTATCAAGGGTCCCTACAAGTGATTTCCACAAAAGCATGGCTTTATCCACAAAAGCGTGCCTCTGCTCAGTGATATCCACACGTAGAACACGCGACGTGAAGGAAACAAATTTCTGGTCCCAATCCATAGGTCCTCGCGTACGGCGGAATCATTCATATGCACCTTAGCCCGCTCATTTAATAACGCCCTGTCGGATGACCAGAGACGCGACTGGTCAAGGACGAAGGTGATGCGACAGCTGGCAAAAAATACGATGTGGCCTAGCTACATAATAATATAAATTATCTATCATGATATTAATGTTTTTACTGATGACTGTATTCCTTCATTTCCGTATCTATAACCTTGTGAAGAGAGCCCTGGTCCAAAGGAAGAGGGGGCCGGATTGTGGCCTCATCTGGGCCAGATAAAAGAAATAAATCTAATCAAATAAATCAAATCCTGTCGCGTGCGCCCTTGCCACGAAGGTTTTCTTCATTCAGCCCCTGAACCCGCATGACAGGAATGATCAGGGGTGTTACCTGATTGCGAGGGGCAATTACGTTTACACAAGAAAGAGTCGAAGTTTTTTTCGGCGACATACTTTTGGGAGCGTGAAAGCCTAGTGCGTTAAGCGCTTGGCCGCTGATCTTGGAGATCCGGATTCAAGTCCCGAGTACAGCCTCGGGACACTTCCAAGTCAAATTTCTCGAATTGCGAGGTGAAGGAACAGGTCTTCCTGCCCTGAATGTGTGAAATACATTCTCCTGCGTCTTAGTCCGGGGTAAGTTCACCTATCCAAATCAATTGTTGGGTAAATCACCGAATGAGTGAATGAATCATAATTCGTTTTCAAACTTAGGCTGTCATCTTGAAATTTTCGATTTTTCGAATGCGAATTTTTTCCTCCTCAACATTTATCTGCACCTCGAATAAATATTTAACCTCTGAGAAAACATTAAGGGGACAATTTCATATTTAAGCAAATATTGACGAAAGTCTTCCCTAAATACGCTGAAAATATAGTAGCGGATACGGAAAAAAACTCAAGGGCGGGGGCGCAAAATATTTGTGGAGAACTTTTATCGGAATGAAAAATAAGTCGCATTCAAAGTTTGAGAAATTTTCATTTAAGCTGATTTTACACAAATACAAGATAATTCTATCTTATGATATAAAAAGGTTACAGTAGTGGTTCTGATATGTTAGGCAGTGCAGATGGCTCCGCAAGGGGGGGCTCGCGCTCCCTGCGCCCCCCATATGTATCCGCCACAGTGAAAATGTCAAGATATTGGCATGATTAATACCGTCGCGAGAAAGGGCGGTGGAGGTATAGTGATACGACCTAATGCCTTTCGGGAGATGAAACTATCGAGTGGGCCTCCAGCAATCAAACACCATTCAAATAGTTCATTCGCAAGGCATTTTTCTTCTAAAATGAAAATTCTATGAGAGTATCATCCTACATTAGTGTTCTCAATAATCACATCAAAACAGGAATAGGTAATCACTTCATTAAGTATTCATGCGTTTTTTTCGATAGGTCCCGTGGAAAAATATTGCGAGGCGATATTTGAAACCGGGGCTCATTAGAGCCTAACGCACATCTCTTATGGTCACAAAGTGACTGTAAGAAGCAGGGGCGCAGCTAGGAATTAAGGCTGGGGGGGATTAGGTGCAACAAATACCGGGGTATGTGGGGGTATGGAATACCCACCAGGATAAGTGGTGGGTGCGAGAGATATAAATTGCGGAATTTTAAGACAAATGGTTCAAAATGGTGAGTTTTTACTGCTTTCTGAGGGATATTTTATTAATCCTTACACTATTCTATTAGTAATATTAATCCAATTGAGTAAAATGGATTAAACTTAAAAATTTCTCTGAGCTCTGGGGGGGAGTTTATCCCCCAAACCCCCCCCCCCCCCTCGCTGCGCCACTGGTAAGAAGAGGTGTCGAGTTTCTCGCCGAGTGCATGGCATTATGATCATGGCGTCGAGGGCGTAATATGCCATCGTCTCCAGACTTATGACTAGAGAATGAATCGCATCGAATCATCGCAATCCCTCCACCGCCCTCCTTCGCAACATTTTCATTCAGCGGATATGACGTAGACTCTCGTCCATATTTTCCTGCGTTTTAAATATGAAAAAGTCCCCTCAATGTTTTCTCGAAACTTTTCGCCGCCCTGCGATGGCGGAGTACGCCCTCCGATCGTCGCTGCCGTAACCATGACGCCCAAAGCGTTGGGGAGCCCCAGACCGTATCAATCCGCAATCCGGAAAGCCAGAGAGCCTTCTTCGCTCACGATCCATTCTCCCTCATTCTCATTCATTCTCACTCGTGAACCGCACTTTCATAGCATTTTTCATAACAAATCATTGCATCGATCCACTTGGTATCGAACATCTTCCAAAGTTTTAAATTTTCGAAAATAAATCACCACTCAAAGATAAACAATCATTCATGTTTCACTATAATCCCTATGAGAGGCGGATACAGATGGGGGCACAGGGGACGCGCCCCCCCCCTTTTTGGGGCCGCCCACATCCGCATTGCCGAGTATCGCAGAATTACATTTGTAACTTTTTTATATCGTAAGATGGCATTGCCTTATATACGTGTATAGTGAGTTTAAATAAAAACTTTCTTAAACTTTGCACGCGGAATAATTTTTTTACGATAAAATTAAAGGTAGCTCAAGATATCTTTTGTGCGCCCCCCCCCCCCCCCCCACTCGAGTTTTTTCCTTATCTGCTACTGATACCTGTTAGGGCACGTTTATTTATCCGGGAATCTATCATAAAAGTAGATGCAAATGTATGACCATGCATGCATTTCAGATGCGTTTCAAATAATTACCACTGCCATTGAGGGTTTATTAGCATTAATATCAAGCGATAAAAATCAAAGTGAATGAATAAATAACCAAAGCATTAGCTAGATGACTTCCGCAGCGACCACCACAAAATCAGAATGATCTATACAGCCGCTTCCACTCTCCCGGTCCAAGGCGTCAATTCTTGGACAAAAACCTATAATAACGCTAACTAAATGGTCCTCGAATATTTAATGGCAAGCTGTGAATAAATTTTCGATTACCCTGAGAACTAATCATGAGGAAACAATAAATATTTGCGTTCCATGAATGAAGACTGTACGAAGAAACTAATAAAAAAAATTATAATTTCCTGCATTGCCTAAACTTTGAATGAAACGTTATAAAATTACTCCATCTCCTTGAAAGAGATACGACATAAAAAAAAGATTTTACTCATAAGGCGGGGATTCTCATAATACAGCACGTATCAGGAATATGGATTCTAAAGCTTGTCGCGAAATGATGCGAGTTTCGGCACTCACTCATAATCACTCGAATGAAAGACTTGAAATTGGCTATGCATTCCGAATTTCGCTCTTTTTCATTCAAACTATACACGATACAGTATGATATCCATAGAGTTTATATTACTATAAATGTATATGAGTGTAGAGTATTTATGGCGATAGCCTTGTGGGCGGAGGGTTTCACTCCAGACCGAAGACCACCAAATTCAAACTCCGCATGAAACTGTTAGATACCAAAAAATAATCCTTCGAGTTCGAAAGGGACTAGGGAAAGGAGCTGGCCCCCCTACTTTAGTTCGGGGTGAGCTTTCCCCCATCCAAACCAATTTTCGGGTTGTAGTAGTGAATGAGAAGGGGTAAATCGCTGTTGATAAATTTAAAAGTTGATAAAAAGATAGATATAAAAATGACGGCAACCTTCACACATAATTGACAAATACCGAAACAAAACTTTCAGTTTTAGAATATTTTCCTCTGCCGAACTGAACATAATAGTAATGACTAGAGATGCGTGAAAATCGCAAATGCGATAAATGCTATATAGATGCGATGTGCGCAAATAAATGCAACATTGATGCGATGACTGGACTTTTATGATATTTTTACGCAAATTTGCCTTTTCGACGGCAAAATTCGTACAATTTGTGCCGAGCGCAGTTTAAATGCTCCACCGACACTCACCGCTTGAAAGGATGTGAGCGACTGGCCTGCTGCTACTTGGCTGGGACTTTACGTGGCCGCGAACTACAAGTGGGCGCGGGCAAGCTACACCTCCGCCACTATGTCTTATTCCTTCATTTATTTTTGTTCTACAACATAATTATTTAAAATATTCTGTATTTTGTTATATAATTATGTTTCACTACATTTTATCGTCATCTACCTCATTATGAAAATAAAAAATAGACGCTACAAAATTCGATAAACTGTTATTGAAAGTGCGATAAAATAAAAATGAAAGTGCGATTTTCACGTATCTCTAGTAATGACCCACGTCGAGTGGAAAATTATTTATTTATTTATTTCCAACTTCCCCGTAAATAGCACCGCGCGGCCTTTACAACGGTGGATTAACACATTACAACACAAACATCCATGCCCTCGATAGGGACCGCCGACCCAGGCGGGATTCGAACCGACTCCCTTCGGTTAAGCAGGCGATGCCTTTTACCCCTCCGCCACCGAGGCCGGTCGAGATTCTGTGATTCTGTCAAGAGACGCAATTATCTGGCTGCACCCATGCGATCCCCAACATCCATAAAAAACATCCCTTGTGCTACATCTAAGAGTAGAGCAAGCCTTCAAGCTTGACTGCCGACTAAAAAAAACTGTTAGCGAAGCGGAGGCACGGAGAATACACAGACGATTCCGTGTGTTTGTTTTTTGGTTGTTGACTGACAAGATCAAGCAGAGCGAAGCTAAAAAATGGGGGAGCCTCGATTTCCGCTTTAAACATTAGACCCGAGATTGCATGTAGCTATCAAGGATGGAGGCGGGAGACGGAGCAGAATGCCAGGAATAAAAGCAGTACGGAGGACTGACGCGCAAGTTGTAAACGGTTAGTTAATCTTGGCTCGTTGAAAACTTTTTTACTTTATGTACCTCTTAATGTGCCATAAATTAATGGTGAAACGTTGGTCAAGGGAAAAAGTAATTGTTAATATTCCACCAAAACGCTGGGAAAAAACAATATTAGAAGAGTGGTCAAAAAAGAAAATATAACGCACAAACTACCGTGTTACGCTCGTAGTAGGAAAGTACCATGGTTCATGTACAGCGAAACCAGTAACATATTTATTTGATGCGTAACCACGGTCGGTAACAATTTTTTCATCGCTGTGAGCAGCAAATTTGAGATTTCCAGCTCTTGCTGCTTATCTATACGAATGAAGTAGAGATAATTCGTTCGAGGCAGAGCGGTAGGGTATGCAGCGAGGGAGAGTGCGTAAGTGAGGAAGAAAAGAGGGGGACGGGTGGAGTGGGAGGCGATAAAGGAGGGCGGGGGCGGAGTGAGGCAGCCCGAAAAACGGGTCTATCTGGGTGAGGCGACGAGTGTGGACATGGGGAATGATTACCAGACGAGGTTCCGCGAAATGGCCTCTCCGCAAGGTATTCGACAACGCCAGCGTCGGCAAATGATGTGGGCGAACCCGTGGCCGGAAATACTTTTTTGCGGGTTCACCTGGGTAGCATTTCCATTATAAGCATTTGATACTTTACTCGTGAGCCAATGAGCATGGTGATAGGGAGGGGGCAGTGGCGTAGCCAGAGGGAGGGTCCGGGGGGTCCGCCCCCCCCCCCCCCCCCCGAAATAAAAAAACAAATTATTTTCCTTTATAAAAGAAAATAAAATATTGAAAAATGATGAATTTTTCGAAATATTTGTACAGCAAATGAAGTTTTTTCGATTACGAAGAGTGTCAAAATTAGTTTTAAGGCCGTTTTACACGGAGCACGTACTTGCACAATCTGACGTGTGTACGAAGGCGCAGTCAAATTTGCGTCGTGTAAAGCGGTGAATTGCTAGAACATATGCGAGAATGCGTGGACGTGAGACGGCAAAATAGCCCGTTCTAATTTCGTTCATGCATTCGCGCAATTCCACGCCATTTTAGAAATTAATGCAGCTCTAACCTAAGCAATTCCGTGCCCCGTGTAAAACGGCCTTAAAACCCTATACTTAGTACCCTGATTTTCAAAATTTTTCCGCCCTAGTTTTGGACCCCCCGAACGAAATTCCTTGCTACGCCACTGGGAGGGGGAGTGGGTCAGGAGAGAGTCCTTATGAAGGCTTCCGTGGGATGATTTAAATCAAAATGTAGGTATGACGAGCTTTACTCCGCGGCGATGCACATTTACTTGCGGACGACAGTTTCGCCGCCATAGCAGTCGGCTTCTTCAGGCCATTGAGAAACGACACAGCATGAAGAGGGAGGATAGGGTCAGAGGAAGACGGATTGGGGGGTGGCGTGCAGGGGGTGGGGGGGATGCGCTCGGGCTAATCCAAATCCATGACATCCGATGCTGAGGCGTGAAAAACAAATTGAAATAAGCGCAACTTTCCTATCGAAACTATGTATACATATCGATGGCTGAGTTCTAACAACACGTATATCAGAAATAGCAACTTTTCAGGAGAGCAAAAAAAAAAAACGATTAAATTTATCTCCTTGTACGCTAAAATAAAAAAAAAAAAAATCATAAAACTGAAAAAGAAGCATTCATTTACAAACAAAAGAGTTGTTTTTTGCTTGAATTTTATCTTTTAATGTTATTACACTTTGTTTAAGATACCTGTGTCAAACTGGCCACATTTTTAGATACGTGTTGTTAGAACTTAGCCATCGATGTGTTCATCTGTATATTTAGTTTCGGTCCAAAATGGCAAGTCAGTTTGTTTTATTCTGTTATCAATTTACAATGCTTGGAAATTTTGCCAAAAGCTACAAATTTGCCAAAACGTTGGCATCAGAATAAATTGACTTTTGATCAGGGCCGGTTCCAGACATTTTTCTAATGTAAGCGAACAATACCCCTCCACCCCCACCCCCTCAAAAATAACCTTTGAGGTAATAGGGATCTCTCTGGAAGCGTTTTAAAATAAATACAAATGCTTTAGGAATAAGCGTTGAGACTTGAATATCAGCGTGAACTTATAACGTGCTCGCTCATACATATTGAGTTTGATATTTTTAGAGTTTAAACAGCAATTTCCGCACGATCGTCGGAACGAACTCGAACTGTGCCATTGCAGGCGTTCCCCGGAAAACACATTGGCATGTCTGGAGATTCAGCCCTGACTTCACGGTAATTTCATTAAAGAAGTTTATCACGGACAGGATATCCATATCCGATCGTGATTTAGAAATTGAGAAACTTGATGTAAAGAATGGCGAATACGCATCTTTCCGGGTATCTGTGAGTGCTGACGTTGGTAAATCTTTTCTGAGTCCAGATTTTTGGCCTAACTATGTGTCGATCAAGAGTTTTTTTTTTTTTTTTTTTTTTTTTTTTTTTTTCGGAAAGATCGCGTAAACCTCCCTCAAGGATAGTTCAATCAGATCTGATCGTTCTACACCTTAATGTGCAATGTTTACGAAATAAACTTCTAGAACTTGAAGTACTGGTCAATGAACTTAAACCAGATGTTATTTGCTTGAATGAACACTGGCTGAAGTCTGATGAATTAAAATCAATGTGTCTCTCAGGGTATCGAATTGTTACTGCCTACTGTAGGTCTAAGTTAAAAAATGGTGGAGTTATGATTTATGCTCATGAATCCATTGATATTTATCCTGTAAATGCCCCCATTTTGAACGAAGACCAAATCTTTGAGAGTTGTGTGACCGGCGTCACTAAGAATAACAAATGTTATGTAATTGCTTCTATTTATAGATCTCCTCAAAGTGCCTTTAACGATTTTATTGTCAAATTTAATGTTTTCCTTGAGATGCTGCTTAAAGCACCGGAGCCTTCCAATATCATTATTGCAGGTGATTTCAACTGTGACTTGCTTCAAGATTCAAGGGATCGAACTGACTTTCTCAATTTAATCACCAGCTTCAGTATTCAAATAACTAACTTCAAACCAACAAGAATAACTCAATCATCACAAACACTTATAGATAATATCCTCACAAATATTGATCTCAATGCCACAAAAACTGTTGTGGTAGAAACTGACATCTCTGATCATTTTCCCATTCTCACTACAGTATCAATCAAAACTCATTCTACACACAAAGTGATCAATAAAAGAAATTTCAGTGATCACAATGTCGCATATTTTCAATACATTCTTCAAGCTCAGGATTGGTCTGATGTATATCGTGCTAGTTCCTTTGAAAAAAGCTTTCATGCTTTTTACACTACCTTCCAATATCACTTTGATGTGGCTTTTCCGCTAGAAACCAAGAAAATCCAGAATTACTGTAAACGTAAATCCTGGGTCACCAAGGATATTCAATTTTACTCGAAAGTCCTTAAAAACCTCGCAATTGAATCAAAAGCATCTGGTAATGAGGATTGTAAGGCACATTACAAGGAAATGAAAATATGGTATAGGAAATTAATTGTAACTGCAAAAAGGACATTTAATGACAATACATTATTTAATGCAACCAACAAAACAAAAACTGCCTGGAAAATTATAAATGCTGCCAAAGGAAATCTTAAAAATCACTCTCTACCGAAAATGAAGGACACTACAACAGGCGCTCAAATAAATTACACTGCCCTTGCTGATCTTTTCAATCAACATTTCTCCAAAACTCCTAGCTCAACCTCATCCAATAATCCTTTCAGACCGTCATTCACCACTACTATGTCATTCTTTACCAGTCCCTGCAGAGAATCTGATCTCAAGTCAATCATTACCAAACTAAGCCGCAAAGAAAGTACTGGGCCAGATGAAATAACTGGGAAAGTGATATTATCCTGTTTTGATATCATAAAGTTACCTCTAATACACTTAGTGAATGAATCACTGAAACTGGGCATTTTCCCAACACCACTAAAAAGGTCAAGAATAATTCCTCTCTACAAAAATAAGGGCAGCATTGATGACCTCAATAACTATAGGCCGATTTCACTACAGAATACATTTTCCAAAATTTTTGAGAGAGTCATGTACACTCAATTAATATCCTACATGGACAAATTTAACCTCTTTTCCAAAGACCAACATGGTTTTCTTCAAGGTAAGTCTACCACTTCTGCAATTTATCGAGCAATCGACAATATACTACTTTCCATTGATAACAAATGTGAAACTTTGGGGCTTTTCTTTGACTTCTCCAAGGCATTTGACCTTGTGAATCATAAGCTGCTCTTGTGCAAACTAGATAGTATGGGCATCAGAGGCACACCTCTCAACTGGATTGCATCGTACCTTCACAATCGATCTCAGACGGTAAATCTTTTGATCGATGGCACTAAACATACCTCTAGTATTTGTTCATCCTCAATGGGTGTCCCACAAGGGTCTATTCTTGGACCTTTTCTATTCTTGATATACATTAATGATTTACCTACAACTTTATCATACACAGATAATATTACACCAATCCTATACGCGGATGACACAAATGTGATCATCTCCTCCTCTTCACGTAGCTACCTAATTGATAAAGCTAGGCAAGTTACGGAAATACTTGGTAAGTGGGCCAATGAAAACCATTTAATTGTAAACGCTGAAAAAAGCAAATTGATTCATTTCTCCAAAACGAAAAATCTCTCATCAAGCCTACTTATTAAGAGTAATCACAAATCAATTGAGCAAGTGTCTTCTCTTCAGTTTCTGGGTGTATGTTTGAGTTCAAATCTTTCTTGGAACCAACATACTGATCTCTTGAGTCATAAACTAAGTTCCACATGTTACCTACTAAGACAACTCAGTAGTTCAGTAAGAAGGGATACACTCCTTACTCTGTGCTATGGGGAGTTTTATTCCCATATCTTACACAGTATAATTTTTTGGGGCTCCTCTCATATCAACTCATTACGCATTTTCAGACTTCAGAAAAAGGCTGTAAGAATAATAGCCCAGAAACCATCCAGATACTCATGCAGACCCCTATTCAAGGAGCTAGGCCTTCTGCCTCTGCCTTGCATTTATATCATGATTACTGTGCTGTACATCAAATCTAATATCATAAGCTTTCCCCTTAATAGTGACCATCACCCCCATCACACAAGATGCAAGCATGACATACATTACACTACTACAAGAACAAACTTAAACAAACTGGGCCCGAGGGAAATGGGGGTACGACTTTATAATAAACTCCCTGCTGATTTAAAAAATATTAAAAAATTTAATGCTTTCAAAATACAATTAAAAAGGTTCCTTCTTTCAGGTTCATATTACTCTTTGGAAGAATATTACATGAGCTAAGGGCTTGATGGAATGTTATACGTGATTTTTTTTTTTTTTTTTTTTTTTTTTTTTTTTTTTTCCTTTCTTTGTTATGAGTGTTTTATTATATGTGATATATATGTACACTTATCTTATGCTTGTGATGTTTTTGATGGACGTGCCTTATACCTGTGCAAATGTACCTTGGTCTTTTGGGCAAATAAAACATATTATTATTATTATTACACCCATGTCTCGTATAGCGCAATTTCGATTAGCGCAATTTCGATATAGCGCAAATTCGTTCCTCGGGGAAACATTGCAACGCAGTGTAGCCTAATCAAAAATTTTAAACGCTCTCGTGATAAAACGTGAACTTGTGCTAAGTACACACGTAATTTCTATCAATTTACGCATATTAATATTATTTCTTGCCTCAAATCTTCTTTTTTGTTTATATATTAATCGAAATTCATTGCTGTGCAATTGCCAAAAGTATTACTCGTCATTGGGTCCAGATAGCCGGCCTACCGAAGATTTATCTCGTCTCCTTAACAGAATGATAATAAATAATTTAGATCGTTAATTAAGCGTGGGGCTAGTGGAAATGAGTTTTTTTTTCAGCAATACGGTTTGAGACGTATTTTTGCCGTCGTAGGTTACCGGGCGATTGACTTCCAGGTTAGAGGGTCTACGCTAAAGCCTTCAAGGTCATCGGTATTCACGGGGGAGAAATGGAGCGGTGGCTGAGTTGCGCATGAATAGCATCAACACATAAAAGGGTCCGCTATAGAGTCTCAAACACAATGGCTTCGTTCCCTCCCCGCAGTCATAGGCCTTCTGCGTCTCAGGAATACAGTTCAGCAGAAGAAGGTGATTTAGATAGAGCCATACAGAGTAAAAACCAAGAGAATATGGCAAAAAATAGGAATGCGTGTAGAAAAATCAAGAATTTATCAAGAAAAACCATAAACCTAGAAGAGGACTTGAGAGAGGTCAATTGCTTTGAAAATGGAGAGCGTCAAAGCGATATTGCGTGGAAGTTTAAACTCACGATGCCTTATTTTGAATAAAGACGAAGCTAAAATATCAGTGACCTCAGCCGCACCAACTTCAACCAAGCGGTCTACACATACGGAAAGTTCATGGTGAATCAGTACAAAAAGACGAGAGTGGTAATCGCTCCGAGACATTTAGTGAAAGCGGTTGGTTCCAGAATTTAAACGGCAAGCAGGAATTTTCAGTGCGGCGATATCAGGTGAATCTGCAAGTGTTGATAGCGCAGCCACCACAACATTTTCTGATGAACTCCAAGCTGTGATTGAAAGTGGCTCCTTTCCCCCTCAACTAGATCTAGTGTTGACGAGACGATATTCTTTTGGAAAAGAATGCATTCTCGTTCATTCATTTTCAGGGAAGGAAAACCTGGGTCAGGTTTCAAGGCATTTAAAGACTGTTTCACGTAGCTGCTAATGACTCGGAGGACTTCAAATGAAAATGATTTATCATTCATAAACTCCGCTAGCTATGAAATGGCATTTAAAGTAGCATTTTCCTGTCATTTCGATGAGCTACAAAAGGGCCTGGGTGACACAACAGTTGTTTTTAGACTAGTTTGAAAAATCGTCAACTGCCGGCAACGCATTACGATCCCCTGAGATAGCAGATGTTAGCCCACCCGCACGACAGGATGGAATTTCGAAAGCACGTAAGAATTTTTTTTAACGTGAATAAAAGTCTTTGAATGCGTGAATACTATCTTTAAAGATGTTTTAAACTATAAATATTTATAGAAATAATGTTTTCTAAGGCTTTTTATGGGAATATAGATGTTTTAGAGGAAATTCAATACCAAAGACCTATGCTACCAGGAACGCATCCCTATCTTCCCTATGTTAAAACGCTCTCGTATAACGCAAATTCGTATAGCGCAAAGACCCCAAGGAACGCATCCCTTGCGCTATACGAGACATGGGTGTATTATTGTGCATACAATTCAGAGTAAAAAAATTAAATAAATCAATAAATACAACACAAGCAGTGGCGCCGACTCCATGGGGTCTGAGAAGGCCCGAGCCCCCTAAAAAATACGTTATGGGTAGGAGGAAAACATGTGTCAGGCTTGTCGATTTTCCCCGGAGTGTCCAGGTATCGAGATTCGAGTTATCAGGGGTCTAATGTTGATCATATGACTATTCTAAAATGCTTCAAAAACTTAAAACTCACTACTTATAAAATTTCCCGGGGCAAGATCCCCGGTTTGGGCCCCCCCAATTATTTTTGTATGTCGGCATCCCTGAACACAAGTCAGCTTTAAAGAAATTCCATCATTTATTAACTCAACAATTGAAAAAAACTTAATAAGTTTATACTTCGAACACTAAAAAGAAATTTTTCTAGTTCACATTATGCCAAATCAGCATTTAACATTGGAGTAAACTGATTAGTAGTGAACATTGGACTGAGCGCTTCGGCTGCGGCGCCCCCTTTTGCCGGGCACCCTACGCGCCCGCGTACTTTTCTTACTGCTTAAACCGACCCTGCATTTTAATGTTGAACTTGAACTGGAGAGGAAGATTAAGCACCAGCAGAAAGAATATACATATGGCGGTCAAGAGCTGAATTTACCAAATACAGAATTATATGGGTGAATACCTTGACAACAATCACTTTGCCATTCCATCACTGAATTATTTGTACTGCACATCACACAGATCCAAGGTCGCCCACAGGGTCCTCCCGGATATTATATAAGGCCCTCCCAGGCCCATATGTTTTTAGGAATCCCTTAGGGACCCCCAAAAGAGAAACAAAAAATTAAAGGGGCAGAGAAAGGTCACTTAGGTGTATATAATTGGCTCATTCAGTGTCCGTGAACTATAAATGCAGAGCTAATTCCTCTTTTCCATTCATTCCACAGGCAATGCCAGCAGACTCTGATCTTAGCACTAATCGTAAGTACTGTAAATAGTTTATCATGAAATTACATTTAGTAATAATTTTCGATTTCATTTGAAAAGATCGCATAACCACTTTTATCCTCGAGAGATTAAGGGAAGGCTAACCCTTAAAAAAGCAAGTGCATATTACATCATTATCAGACGTGATTATGAGCTGGAATCCAAAAGTAATTTACAATGAAACTCTTTAATAAACCTCTTATCACGAACCATTTGTGGCCCATTTCCAAGGTCCCCTTTTTTCTTTAAATTTGACCTGCGTGGATACAACAACTGTTACAAGTCGTGACGTCAATACTGCAGGCCTCAGGTCTGAAGGCCCTCGAGAAGCCAGGGGCACTTACATCACCTTCCATTTTCCAAAGATCCTGCAAGTGCGTGAACTGTAAAATGAAAGAATATGCGATACAAGCCATGCGTGCAGGGCAAGCAGTGTATTTATAGGAGCAAACGAATGAAGAATCAAAATAATAGCAAGATAAAACAAGAGGCGCTAAAATATATTCGATACAGATATACAGTGGAGCCCCACACGGAAAATAGTTATTTATATATTGCCTATTTTCATCTATGAAAAGATGTACATATACCTAATAGATGCCTGTTAGACATCGATTAGATATATCTATATCTTAATGAAAATGATGCTGAAAAGCGAAACCGGTCGTTTTAATAAATGTAAAATTGTGGAAATTGCTCCTGCTTTTTCATTTTCATTATGTCACGTTTCCACTCCATCTCGCCTGAAACCTCAGACTATATATCTATATCTGTTAGACATCTCTTTGTCGTGCAGGTAACGAGGGGCGATTTTGGATGCATCTCCAATAGTGTGTTTTAAAACACATCTCATGAGCTATGGAAGCGATTTAACATTTGATTGAGGGACAAATATTTTGGTTCCTTACTCGAGCGATGGCAGACTGGAAAAATTTTGTGACGCTTTGAACGATGCTTGGCGACTTTTCCAACTATATCTATATATCATCTATTTTCATCTGTGAATAGATGTATATATATATTAGGTGTCTATTTAAGAGATCTATAGATAGATATCTATTACACATGATACATCTATTGGATAAAGTGTAAACTTCTAATAGATATGTACATATAGATAAATATATTTCTAGATAAATATATGTCTATGAGATAACTATATAGTTATCTCATAGACATCTACTGTAGATATCTATTAGACATGCTGCTGCTTTGATAATATTATACATATCTAATAGATATTTACGGTAGATGTCTGTTAGATAACTATTTATCTATATGTAGATATCTAATAGATGTTTATTTTCTGTGTGGGGGTTGACACTCTTGGCAAAGGAAGAAATGGTATCTCTGTTGATACCAACACTGGCGGACATATGGAGGCTTTAGCTCCCCCCCCCCCCCCCATTGGGTCAAAAATACACTAGATAAAATCGAAATTTTAGGAGGTTACCACTTTGTGTTAAACCATTTTGTTATATTATCCTGTAAATTTACATACTACAACGAATTAAAATATAAATTAGTTTTAAACTAAGGTATATATTTCATGATTTGGTACTAATAAAACGACCTTCTTCATGTGCATTTTTTTGCCAATACCAATACCAAGTACCAATGAATCAGCTTAAAACCGCCCTTTTTGAGTCTTGAAAATCCCAAATTTTCAAAATCCCTGAACTCTCTTCGGATGGGGGTAATTCCAAAGACCTCTGATTAGCCCCCCACCCCCTTGGTCCAAACTTAGATTCCCAACTGCAGTGGACACCATCATGGATACCAGTTGATATGTTGATCCACATTTGCTCTTCAGGTTAAATCGTGCGATAGGGCAAGGCATGACTCGCGCAAAATCTCATTCATGGTTGCCTTACGCTAAGGTATTAGAATTGTAACAACTTAGCACATATCGTTCCCAAAAAATTGTAAAATTGGCATCTCCTTTCACTAGATAACTTTAATCGGACCTTAGCACAGTGAAGTATACTGACGAGCTGTGATGCGGTACTTTAAGGGGTCTGAATTGCCCATGTGCCCTCATGCATGTATCTTTGAACCGCGTGCAGACGACGGCACTCTCTGGTTTGTCGCCTCTCTACTGGGTGGTAAGTGCTGAACTGCCTATGCTGCACTACTGCGGCAAAGCTTCGCTCCCCCATCCCAACAAGAGCTGCCAAGCGTGACTGAGAGATGGCGAATGAGCAGGGACTTGCTGGCCTCAGCGATGACTAGCCTTGCGTAATTCCACTATCTTCAGCGGAGGAGATTAGCGAGGCTGGGTGCAGGAAACAGAAATGCTAGAGGTTCTCCAAAATTAGTGAAACCGAGGGATGTTTTCCATCTTGTAATGTCGATTCTTCGGCAACAAGCAGAACAACTGGTGTCGTACCCTTACTCTACACCATTTTCTGAACTTTCCTCAAGACTTCTCAATATTTTCAATTTCAATTTAGCCATTTGCAAATCCACAGATGAACGAAAGTTTCGACACTGGCTTTAGCCCAGTTCAATTGACAGCAATTACGTGCCAAGATTAATAAAAAACAGAGGGGTGAATGAATATATGGTATGTATATCCTTCACTTCACATTCATTGGCAATTTAGCAATGGTTAAACTAGTTGACATTAAACCCAAGTATCATTGGATCAGTTCAAAAACCTATGAGGGCAAAAAAGATGACTTTATTTGCAAGAACACTGGAGGATTAGGAGCCCCTTGAAGATTTAAGTCCCAAAGGTCCTGCTTTTCACGTCGGCATGGAGTATGCTCACTTGCAAAGGTCCCAAGAGGCAGAGCACCACTTTGGGAAGCTAAGATGAGTGCCCTATCGAGGAACAAACCTATTTCATGAGTGACCAATGATCGACAGTGGTAAAAAGCAATTCTTCCCACAACCACATTGTAGAAATTGAGGAGAGAATTGAAAAGAAAGCCTATCCCCTTCCAACTCTTTTTTTTCATCAAAACTTTTCATAACCCAGCATATCTCCAATGCCATCCCCAAAAATTGTATAACGACACTGAATTCACATTGATGTTCTGCAATTGTTTCAGAGATGGAACAGGAGAAGCAAGCAGAAGGAAATTTTCACACAAGGGTAAGTGAGAGAGATATTTTCAAGCTGCAGAAGTATATTAGTGGAGGATTATCTTGTAATTTATATCTAAGTCACAACCTCATCTGAATTATTTGAGCTGAGAAATCAATTTCAAAGTTGAGGCCAGCAGGGGTTGCGGCAAGGGGTTCAAAGCATCCCCCCAAATGTTGGTTGTCATTGCCTACAGTAAACCTTTAAACAATTAACACCCCAAAATGTAAAAGCTAGTCCATGTAATGTATATTTAGAACCCTCAAGACAGAAATAAATTTCTAGAAATGATGTATTAGATATAAGTAGATCATTGCCTTCAACAAAATTTGAAAGAGAGAGAAGTATAATAGATAATCAAGATATATGAACATCATCTAAAATTGTAACATAATAAAGCCTAAAGATGGAAGTACATACCTACGTACATAAAATTCAAATTATAAAATATAAAACCATTTCACACATTTTTTCCAAATTTTCAACTCCAAATGGAACTAAAATATCATAACAGTGATTATAACCAATTTCCTATATTGTATGAAAATGTTGACATTCAAATTTGCACTCACAGGTGAGGAGGCAAAATCCAATGGATCAATTGGGACAAGAGGGTAAGATGCCCGGTGGAGGTGGACCAGAGGCCTTCAAACCTCCAGCGGGTGGATTCCCAGGAATGGAGTCACTTCCCTCCGACAAAATGTCATTCCCCAAAATGGGCTTTGGCACAGGGAGATAGCAACTTGGGCGTGTGAAAAGGTGACGATGGAGCCGCAACGCAAAAACGCAACAGTTACAACAAGAAATTTAAGCAAATAAAGAAAGTGACACTAATTATATAAGTCTTTCATGCATTCAATGAGATAATTTGACCACCTTAATAACAGTGATGATGATAACTGATCCCTATTGAGTCCCTCCAGAAAATCATACAAATGCATTAATGCAAGAGGGTATATGTACTTACTTTTTGCGATGAATTCTCTTCCTTATTCTAAAAACATATGATTATCAGGTGGGTGTCAATGCACCTAAATTTAATAAAAAATTCTGAATCATATAATCAATAGTTTGAGGTGTCGCTTGGTAAAATTGCCTCATTTAAGATAATATAATTTATTAAATTTCAAAATTAATTTTAAATCAGCAGTTTCTTTGCATGGCGACGTCATCAGAGATTGGCAGACACGTGCCAAAACTGGTTGTCCAAACTTATACGTAACATGACATTTACCAAGTTTTTCATTAAAATTTTTGAAGTTACGGGTCTCAGCTTTGGATCAAAATTTGTTCATAGATGTAGCCATCTCAAGAAAATGTGTGTGTCGTGAAAAAATTAATTCCTTCAAAATTTTGGCATAAAACAAGCCATGAATCATATTATTACATCAGGTATTAATTTTGGAGGAGTCCAATCTCTCATCCCCACCATATTTTAATTGGTGTATTCAATAGCAAGGGGGACAATCGACCACCTCACCTCACACCTCTCGACCAATGCTAGAACGCATACTCACGCCAAGATGTTGTACATCCAAATTTCGATTATCATCTGCTTGAAATTTTCACGCCTGTTTTTGTGTGTATCCTTATGGGGATGCTGTAAATGAAAATTGAATTGTCACATAAAATGATACATGTGACAAGGTATAAAAGTTTAACTTTATTGACCTCTCCCATAAGAACAATACTATTGGAAGCACATTTCCCACACTTTGTGTACTCTGTCTAAGTAGTGGTAGTGGTGCAGGTGGTGTTCTGAGCTCCACATCTCGGGGCCAGGCTGCTCAGCTCACTCGAGCAGTTTGAGCCGTGCTCACAGAGATTTTATTAAATATTTCAGAGGGGTTGGATTCAAAATAATTTGCCTGGCGCACACTTGAACCCAAATCCCCCTATTTTGAAATTTGTCACAAATGTGTCAGATTTCAAATGAGCCATTTGTAACGCCAATCCAACCCTAATTTCTTACGAATGGATATTACATAGTTTCTTCCAGTTCATGCTATCAAACATTTTTTTTTAAATCCACAGCTGAATCAAACATACCCAAGTTAAAATCTCAGTTCCCCTCTGCTGTGGTCCTCATCATTGCAATTGCATTTAAGGACGGCTTCTTCCTGAATATAAACAGATTGTAGGCCAAGTGCACATTAGTACTAACCAACTTTCATCGACAGTAAATCCTCAACTTACGAACTTTCAGAGATAAGAACATTTATTGGCAGAAATTTCAAGTTTGGCATTGGCTGATGCAACTGGTGGTGTGGCATAGAGGAACTTGCACTTTTGGGGCTTTGGGTGTTATGTGCATGTGATGAATTCTTTGCCGTGACATTGTTAAAGAAGTCTAACCCTGATCATTTTGCATTGTTCATGTCATCTAAGCCACCTCATTCTGGAAACTTTATGCTATTAAGGAAACATTATGGAAAAATCATGATATTTCACAATGAGGGTGGATAACCATATATTTTTCAAGGAGTACCTAAACATCATCACTCTACTGTTTAAATTAGAGATGGGTCGAATAGCAGATTTCTCGAATTCGAATATCGAATTCGAATATTAAATCATAGCTCGAATATTCGAATACCTCGAATACTAAATGATGAATGCTGGAATGTTTGACTCGGTTGCCTATGCAGCAGGCAACACAAGATTTTGGGGAGTAATTTTGATTTCCTTAAAATGATTCGAACAGGAATTTAGCTGATTAATGAATAATTTTATTTTATGGAAACAATTGGGCATATAATTAATTCAACTAACATCGCTTTACCCCCACTCCTGCTGCCAAGTGCTAGCTGACAATCTGAGGCATTTTGCAAAATACAAGCTCTTTTCCACCGGATTTTCTTCAATTATTTTCAGTCCATCTTTGGGAGTTCTCACGAGATAAGAAGATGAATTGGAATTGCTATCAGGGAGAAACCAAATATTCTGAGAAAATATCCTTTTGTCTGTGACTGTAACAATAAAGATTTATAGCACCACTCATAAATTGTAACTTGATATATGTTTTCGGAAAAAAATACGGCATCAACTTCCGAAAAGCTCTGCTGCTCATATCGAGTTTCGCCAGAATGCTAAGTCTCCCTCGTGTTTTGACATTTATTTCTTTGCGTAAAATGCTTCAATAAACTCAGAAATACGTCGTGTTTGGTCTTATTCTTTTTGAAATTACGCGCACATTACTAATATTTCAATTCAATAAAGGTGTAACATCAATTGACGAAAGTCATTCTTAGACACCCTTTGTGCTAATACATGACTCATGCAGCGGTTGACCTCCACAGAAATGGGGAACTTCGAAGCTGGTAGGAAAAAAAAGGTCAGTGGGGGAGGAAAGGGAGGGCCCGAAACACGTTTCTATTGTTCTCGCGTATTTTTTCGAAGCTAAGGTCTTCGTAATATGATCCCTGCGGGAGCTGTGACCTTTTTTTTATTTTGAAGAAGAGGAAAGCCTCAGAGGGGGGGGCTAGTGCTGAATGGAGAGGGATACCGGACCTTGGGAAATGCGCTAATGTAAGTATCCCACGGTACTCACACAGCAGTTGACCTCCAGAAATGGGGAACTTCGAAGCAGGTAGCCAGAAAAAGGTCAGTGGGTGAGAAAAGGGGGGAGGGCGTGAAACACGTTTTTATTGTTCTCGTAACTCGATATTTTTTTCGAAGCAGGGGTCTTCGTAATGCGATCCCTGCGCGAGCTGGGACCTTTTGTTTGATTTTGGAGAAGAGGAAAGCGTCAGAGTGGTTGAGGCGAGTGCTGAATGGAGGGGGATAGAGGATCGTGGGAAATGCCCTAAGGTTGCTATCCCACGGCACTGAGTTTCTCCTGGTGGGGGGAATCGGGGATTTTCGGATTTTTTCACCCGACTATTTTCGGTTCCCCTCGTCGAACACTTTTCACCGCTAAAATCCACGAATTTGATGCAATTCGTCAACTTGCGTAAAACGGCGCTGCGAGCACTAAATGACTACAGTGCTCTACATTTTTCCGAGTCACTACCAACGACGTGCGTGCGACAGTGTATGACGCGAAATTCAAAGTATTCGAGGCGGTACTTTTCGCATAACTATTCGAAATCTCGAATATCGAATACTTTCTAGTATTCGAGGTATTCGAGTATTCGCGGATACTATTCGCACATCTCTAGTTTAAATACATATATCTGAACAAAGCAAGCATTGTGGGTTTAATTTTATAGCATCGCATTAACATAAATGGCAAACCATCTTACTTTAGCTGGATATTATTCCTCCATAAATATATGACTACTTTCTCATTGTGGTTCAATTTCATGGAGACAGAATAAATATATTTCCTGCAAATTATACTGAAACATTCTAAATGTTTCATCATCAACGTTGCTGGCGCTGATGATAAAAAATCAAGGCTTTAAGAATAACTTTTTTTAATTAGGTAAAAATTGAATTAAAGTTAGAAATCCAAATCCATCAATTTTCCATTGCATGAGTTCACAAACTACATTTCAAAATTATGAAAATTATGTGAGAACAATGAACAAAGACAGCTTTGAGAAAAATGCATCATGGAATGAACATATGAATGATACATGATCTCATGAAATCATCCGACTCAATTCCATGAGATTTTAGATAAACTCAACAGCACTCTACTAACAGAAGGATATTCAAAGGGGAGATATTTTTCTGGGCAATAACGCTATTTTCGTTCATTCATCAACCTTGATTATAATGGCAGTTGCATGAATTAATTAAATTGCTCACTCAAAAAGTAATCTAAATACCAGAAAAACCTTATTTTCGAACATCCTGGGTCCAATGCGTTTCGGATTATTGATGGTATTGTACTTGGAGGGTGTAATTGACAGCAAGGTAATTTGTGCAACGAGGCTGGGAGAGAAGGATTGATAAAACCCCAGGGTCAGCATTAGCCAGCTCTTGAAGAAAGGCACCAGGGCTTATTGTCCCATCTGCCAGACATAGAGTTGCAATGGGAGAGCCCGTCACACAACACTCAAGCAGGGATCGGGCCCTTCGAAAATCTAAATCTCTGATAAGTTTCTGCCACTGCCACGACACGAACCCACACTCTAGCCACCACATTGACCTGATCATTGATCTTCTACTCCACCACCTCATCAATTATTAACTTGTGATGCATTAGCAAATGCCCACGGGTGACAGTGCAGTGACGAGCCAATACTCCTGCAATGCATTAAATATGTGAATTTTAGCGTAGATTTCGGAGCGTATACTTAGTAGAAGGTTTCCTCTATTATTCAGTCAGGTTGAATTGTGTTCATTGTGTTGTGCTCGAATGCATCATATTTTATAAAAGTTAAAGATAAGTGATTTACAAAAAAACTTTGGGTGCTGACGGGTTAATATGGATGACTTTCATTGGGTATCTCATTTCTTCAATCCCCAATATTGGTTTGCCACCACCATCATCAGCATAACAAAATTTCCCTGGTGTGAATTGAAACTTCAGCCTTGAGGCATATGCTACAAATGTTTACAATTACACCAAGATTTTCAACCAAGGGAAATTTTTCAGGAATGGAAAATTATGTTTCCCTTTTAGTAACATGAACATCTGTGGTGATGCTTGTTGTGTACACAAGATTATAGTGCTTCACTTTCCTGCCTCCAAATGAATAATTGTAACCTAGAAACAAAGCAGACTTAACGGAAAAAGTGCTCATGCTCCCTTTCCATAAAACCTCTGCTATGAAACACCCTCAGTTTTCTTTTTTTCTCCACTAAAAGTTTCACTAGAGAAATTCTACTGTACCTATAAACGTAACGTGACTACTAATACAAGAGTAAACAGAAGCCACATACATAGGTTCTTAATTTCCTAATACCACGATAGCAAATTTAATGACTTCTAAACCTCTTAGGTCATTGTAATGCAGTAAAAAAGAATTTGCTCAAGTTTTCAACTTTTTTAATTTCTTTTATTTACGCATTCATTTTCATTCCAAAGAAAATTTCACAAAAATCACAAATGAGGCAGTCTTTTTGCTTCATGACACACAAGAGAATTGACACACATGGAAGATTTCATAAGAAATACTGTAATCAATGCTGGGGTGAGGGAAGATAGGTTGAAACAATAGACTCGCATGTGGGGGAGGCATGACTCAACTGCACAAAATGAAATGGTGATGAAGACAGATCCCACAAGGCTTCATTCAGTCAAAACGATTATCATAGCTTAGCCTCAATAGCAACAATGGCTGGAAGCATATTAAAACTGTCTTCCAAAGATCACAATGAAAAGCTCACTTGACTCATCATATTTTCATATCTGATTACTTGGCCCTTCTTATATAACAATGAAGGCAAAAATTCTAAATATCTTCAATTCAAAACAAAAATCCCCTGATATTATATACAAGTAACAAAGAATCAAAATTGAATAGTCATAAAAAATAGGACAAATAACTAATGTCCAACATTTTGCAGGCTTCTAGAAAACATTTTCAAAACATTAACTTCTAATGTGACTACCAGTACATAAAAACCTTAAGATAACTATGCCATTGTCATTGTTAGTAAAGAAAATGTAATTGCTAGGAGTGGCAAAGTACATGATGTAGAGAAATTCATCATGGGCAAGTGGAAATATTTATGAATGTGAGTAAATATAGGACACCTGTGGAACCCTAGACTGCAATGGAACCCTATAAATCATATTATGTACGCAGTGAGAAGACTGTGATCCCTTCAAGTGATATTGGCAATAATGAGGGGGAAGAATGATATTATTTGTGCAAATTTGAGAAGTGAAGTTGTGGACTCAATTACACAATGAGATACACCCTCGTTCATAAATTTTCAGATACATTCTACAGCACTCGTGAATGCTTGTAAAAAATATAAAATATTAACAGCAAGCACAACCTTTATCCCATACATCCTATAAATACAATTCACGACATTGAACGTCTCCACTGCAGATGCTGGCTACCAAGACAGAAGATTTGATGGCAAAAACAAAATGCACATGATGCACCAGAAAAAAATGAGACACACTCAAAATCAACTCATACAAACTACAACACACATTTTCCAGAGCTAATGAGAAAATTCTTGGCTCATTGCAACTCCACGGCAGTCTAAAAAATATTCATATACAACAGGCATCCAAAATGAGAGACTGAAGAGGTGAAGAAGGGAGACCAACTTGAACTCAACCATTAGATGGAGAGAGATGGCAGCAGTGAAGTACATTCTTACATTTAAAATACACCATTAGTCTCTCAAACATGTCTCATTATAATTTACACATCCAGTACCAACCATTCAGAAGCATACACGTCATCATAAGATCAACACTCCATCTCATCCACTGCTGCCATACTTGCTGAAGGTGCCCGACAAGCTTGTGAGAATCTGCTGGAGGAGAAAGAAACATCATTAGTAACACTGCCATTACTTCTGGCTGTCCCATTAATGCTACTAAAAACAGGATACATTTTTCACAGAAAAAATCAATTACTCAATCATATGAGTATACTTAATAAACAAATAATTAAAAAATCGCAACAGTTCAACTTGAATTTTAGGAGAAAACTGGGAAAGCTCATGCTGTGTACTTTGATTAAATCACCCTCATTAGGAATTGAGTGCAAATATTTAACAGAGATTGGATTCAAAATCATTTGCCTTCCACAAAGCTGAACCAAAATGAGTGGACACTGAAGAGACAAGAAATTTTGACAAACTTTATTAACAACGATTCCTTAAAGAAACGTTCATACAAACTTTGTTGTTACAAACCTCCAGTTTTTTGGTCCCATGAACTTCGTAATAACGAGAGTCTACTGTACTTACACAAGTTGTTTTTGTGGATTATTTAATTGAAGTTATGTTGATAAGGGATACCTCTGGCCTCAAATGCTCGGAACAACAAGCAGCCATAAACAAAACAGTGGTGCGAGTCATTTCCACGCAAAACTCCTCCCTTGCCTGCTAGCACCATTACACGGTGGCATAGTGTAGCTGCATCAACCAGCACTCCAGTTGAGTGAATGTTATAGCTTATAACGTTCACTTTACTCCGTAACTTCACATATCTAGTGAATACAAATTGCAAACACTTTTTATAAGTTCTTCCCGCTTAAACATTGGGAGTGACGAAGAGTACACTCAAAGGCCACTATTTTCATCACAACAATCCCACATTTTTTGTTCCGCATGGTCAAGAATTGTCGTCCATTATTGACTGACTCCTTTATTGTTTCACTCCTATCGTCACAGAGAGATTGTTACAAACTGCAGTATACATTTGTCTATTGGAGTGCTTGCAAAAGAGCTAATTTGTAAACTGTGTACACTGCATGAATTAGTGAAGAGAATTAATCCTAATCCTTAGCATGTAATAAGACGTTCCTATGGTATGGATATCTTGTTGCTTTGTTTCTCTCCATTAAAATGTTACTTCAGATAGAATGCTACGTTTTGCATGGAAATGACTCAAACCACTGTTTTGTTTATGACTCCTTGTTGTTCCGAACGTGGTTTTGTGTGGTTCCGAGCGTTCGAGGTCAGAGGTGTCACTTGTAAGTTAAGTATGATAGCATTCATGAAAGAAGTGTAACTTAATAAGTAATATTTATGAGTTTTGTTTTTAAGGTTTCCGCAGCGATTAGATGCACCATTACAATCCATTTTTGGGTTTACGCCTGCGTGCTAAGTATTTAAACTCGACAGGAGTCTCCTGACGTCGTTACCAGCAGGAGGAACAATACGTCGAGTTTAAATAATAAGCACGTAGACATAAACCTGAAAATGGATTGTAATAGTGTTATATTTATGAGGTCAATTTTTATTTTAGAATGCTATTAAGTTTCCTGCATGATTTATCATTTACCAATTTTCTTGCTGTTTGCCTTTACCTCAATAGTTTAAATATGAAATTTGTACCATGCAAAAATGCCAATGTCGTTCATACCTGCTAAGCCCAAAACACAAACGGTTGAGACAGGTTCATGCATTGGTAAGAAGCAGTATTTGACAGTAATCCCTATTTTTGCACCCCAGGTGATTATTTCTTGGCCATTACCTTTCAACTTAGGTGTTTATGATGGGAATTTTTATAATTGAAGTCTAATATTAGTAAGAGTCTACTGCATCACTACTTCTGCCCATCTAAAGCACATTTGTCTCAAACGAAAAAGTTAACAGCACTGGAAAACTAACCCTGTGTCCATGGAGTTGAGATCCAAAGCGATGGTGTTGTTGTTGAATAAGGGTTGGTTGGCAGGGAGAGGAGTTTGGTCCAATGGCCGTAGCTGTGCACTCACTGCTTGCACCGAGTCCTCGTCCTCCTCCATTCCACTCACGCTCTGCGATGTCTCGGCTTTGGGAGCGAATCTCTCATCTGACCTTAAATGCTTGAATATGGATCCCGATGGTGGCTGCCACAACACTAATGCCATTGACGGCTTCTCCCTGATTTAAACAAAACATAATTATAACTCCTTCATATCCAAAGGACAACTCTACTTTAGTTAATTTCACCTTTTAAATGACTTTTTTCCAACCCATCCAATTTACGACACAATATCGCAATAAAACAACTCATTTTCAGAGTAAAATGCTTTTGTTGTTAGCCAATTACAGATAACTTTTTTAAATTTGGGCACGCACACATCTTTAGCCTCGGGGGCAATCTATTAAATAGTCGTATTTTTAAGACATGAAAAGAATTTGGCTAATCTACAATAAGGGACATCTAGGGTCTCACTGCTCCTGGTACGGTGGGTATGTATGTTGGACCTTTTCTCAATGGAGCCAAGATTTTCTCTTACATTGCAAAGGCACTTAAAAATATACAGGCTACGCAGAGTCATAATGCCCAACTCACAGAAAAGAGGCTTGCAGTGATTCCTAGGGTGTAAGAATGAAATTATCCTGGATGGCAAGTGGCCCCATTGTTCGATACCATATCTAAAAAAGCCTACTGCATGAGGCTCTCACGTCAATTTATGGTCCAGTTCAAATCCAAACAACAAATGGTGGCCGGTGGATTAGCAGCAGTACTTAACGAGAAGACCAGTGACTGAGTTTTATTATTATTTAGAACCAGACCATTAGCAGAAATCCAGTTGGAGGCTTCAGATAAAAAAAAAGTTTGCAGTTTTAGTCACGCTGTTATTCTTGTGAATTAAAGTACAGTGGAAGCCCCTTATAACGACAGCTGTTGGGAACAGAGAAATCTGTCGCTATAGTGAGTTGTCGTTGTTACCGAATGCAATTACATCATCACAAAAAAATCACTCATCAGGCGTCACCATGGCTGTTTCTGCTGAGAGGCGAAAATTGCAGCATGATAGCCGTTTTAAATCATTATTTTGAACATTTAATTCACTAATGATCATATTCACTTGCAATCTATGATCAAATCATATGTAATTAAGCAGGATGCTATATGCCGAGGCATTAAGAAGTCGATTTTAAAAGTCCCAGCTTCAGACTCACTCGTACTGAACTGTGCATTATGAGCTGTTATTATCCTTATTTCTTGGATGCTCCATATATATATGTACGTCATGACTACCAGTTACGGCTATGCATCAGACTTTAAATGCTAAAACTTCGGAATCTGTTCAAAAATTCATACCTTCTATCTTTCCGAGTAGTAATGAAAATGATGGGTGGCTGCTGCAATTGGGTGACGAAAGGAGCGTGATAAAATTTTAGGGTTCCACATGAGCAATGCAATTCTATCTTTTTCAGGTAAACGGCGGAATGAAGGTGGAAGTAATCTTCTTATGCTTCAAGTCTGCCTGCATGAATGGTTTACTATCGTGTTTCAAAACAGCCGACTCAAATGCTATCGGAATCACGAAACCGAACAGCATTACGGCATCTAAAAGCATATTAGTCATATCAATTATCTTCGGTGGAAAGGGTGAAAAACTGTTTCAAATAAATAGAAGGCCAAATGATAAATTAAGTCCACTCTTTGTCTGTCTATTAGCAATATTTATGTTTCGTAGAGATTCACGCAATCAGACGCAATATCAGCGGATGCAGAGACCTCTAGCGGCAGTAGCGCACACTTTTTGATAGGAATGCTGACTGGAACTGAAGAACGCTCGTAGTGTTAGGCGGCAATAACACAATTTTAACGTTTCTTAGTTCTATTGGTGGGTGGGCTGGGCAATTGTCAATGAATAATAGTACTTTTTTATTCCTTTCACCAATCCTGGCATCAAACGCTCGTAACCACTGCGTGAAGATAGCAGCCGTCATCCAAGCATTTTTATTTGCTTCGTAAGTGCAAGGGAGAGTTTTAACTCCCTTAAAACATCGGGGATGGGCGAATTTCCCCACCGCGAACGGTTTTAACTTATCTGAACCATCCATATTGGCGCATAAAAGAACAGTTACGCGGACTTTACTTTTCTAGTTCCAGTGGCGAGAGTTTTGTCCGGGAGAAGGTTAAAATATATGCCCGTCTCATCCGCGTTGTAAATATCGCAGGGGCTGTAATTGTCCAAATAGTCTTTAAGGACCGGAGCCCAGCCTTCCACAGCATTAACGTCAACACTTGATGATTCACCGGATAGTTTGTGAAGGGATATCCCCTTCCTATTTTTAAATCGTGCAAACCATCCATCCGAGGACTTAAAATTGTCTTCACCAAGCCTCTCACACAAATACTCAGCTTTAGCCTTCATCATTGGGCTGGTGATAGGAATCCCTGCGGCTCTGTGCTGGCAAAACCACGAGAAAAGAGCAGTTTCTAGCTGCGGATGCTCTCCGGGCCGCAGGTGTTTTTGAGTGCTTGGACGCCCTTCTTCAAGCACTGCCGAACGAATTTGTTCTTTTTTCTTTAAAATAGTGAACAATGTCGATGTATT
Source organism: Ischnura elegans (assembly GCF_921293095.1). Taxonomy (NCBI): domain Eukaryota; kingdom Metazoa; phylum Arthropoda; class Insecta; order Odonata; family Coenagrionidae; genus Ischnura; species Ischnura elegans. The sequence goes on from NC_060248.1 coordinate 124,861,979, forward strand.
AATTCCAAATCGCCTCGCTATTTCACTCTTTGAACACTCTCCACTTTCACAATCTGCAATAATTCTCATTTTGGTTTTTAAATCCAAGGACTTGCGTTTACCAGCCATGGTGCTAGCAGACGGGCGGAATAATTTTTAACCTCACTGCGGAGGCGCGGGAGGGAGATGACAAAAGAGCAATGAAATGTGTACTCGAGAAATTTATTAAGGAAAGAAGAATAGGAGAATACGGAACATGTAGACGTCGACGTTGGCGGAAAAAATGCCGTTTTAAAAGCATTGAATTCCAGAGATGTGGCACGTGGTCAAAAAGTCAACCTGTCGTAATTACGAATGGCGCAAGAGAGGAATCGAGCCATTATCGCTAATATGAATTTATTTTACATATAAATCATAGGGTTTAAAATGGTTCCTTGGGTAGCTGTCGCTAATTCGAGCTTGTCGCTATATCCCGTACTCGTTATAAGGGGCTTCCACTGTAGTATCATCAGCATAATGTATATACTTGCAGGAGACGTTAGACGGTAAGTCATTGATTATAATAAGGAATAAGAGAGGCCCAAAGACTGAGCCTTGAGGAACTCCATATTTTAATTTTAGGGGTGAAGATAAGCTGTATTAAAACACACTGGGATCGATCCGTGAGATACGATTCAAAGACTTGTAGTTCAACATTTATGAAGCTGTACTACTAGATTTTTTGAAGAAGAAGAATCAGATGAGCAACACAGTCAAATGCTTTAGATAGGTCACATGAAGTAATGGTAATGGAGAACGTATGTAGAAAAGCATTTAGAATTTCATCCATGGCGGACTCAACGGCTGAAGTGGTGGAGTAGCCTTTGCCAAAACCAAATTGTGACGGAGAAAATAAGTTGTTAACTTGAAAGTGTTCATAAACCTGAATCTTAATAGCTTTTTTGAGAATTTTTTCAAAACACTGGGATTATAGAGATAGGTCTATAATTGGAGGGTAAGGTTCTGTCACCTTTTTTATAAATAGGAATTGTGTTCGATATTTTCAAAGCATTAGGAAAGATACCCAATTGAAAACATGAGTTTAAGATTAATGCCAGGGGTACATCTATAATATTTATGAGATCTTTAATTAAGTTGACTTATAAGTCTGTAAATATTGGTGCACTTGGAATATTTTAAGTTATTAATGATTTGATGAATTTCATATTCAGTTACCCACTTCTATTTGAAGGGAGATGTGATTGCTGGAAATTTAGCAAAGTAGTGCATAGCAACACTTACAATTTGGACAGAATGGATGGAGGAATGATTGGTTCACTCTTGATATTCTTCATCTCCTCACTGAGAACAAGACGTTTCAGATTCCCATCCTCATCCTTGGGTTTGAAACCAGAAAAATCTCCCATCTGCATTCAAGGAAAATAAGACATCAGAAATGGCCATAGAACATGCTGAGAAGAGTGTTAACAACATTTCACATCTAAACGTTTTTTCTTCACCTTTCTTTCTGAAAGAACTCATAAATTGAACACCAAAAACATCATCACAATACTTACGGTTTGAGTTAACAGTGCAAATAATAAAAACAATTAAAGAAATGACAAACACTGCCCACTCACAAATTTTCAAGCTAATTTCAAATTGGTCTACTTAATGCCAATTTTCCCAAAAATTTACCCAAATTTTGGACAACTTTTCCTAGGAACCAACCACCATTGACCAAATGGGAACTCGAATCTAACCAAATGATCCAACCACCTCCCCCCTTCCCTCCCATGGCTCAATAACGTAATTGAAACAAATGCTATAAGTTTGTGTTACACAAAAAGTGAATCTCAAAAGAACAATGCAGTCAATCTGCGCCACTCCCTCAACACGTGCTCTCCCAGTGCATAGGGGTAGGAAGTCTGGGAACAACATCAGCCACTTTTGACATGATAGTTTAACATCCTCTGAAGAGATCCAATTAGTTTTTGGGAGTTCTGGGGCAAAAAGGTCGGCTTTTTTTAATGATGATAAATGATACTCTTTACCCAATAAGTGAGTCAGTGGATACTGAGTTGAGGCAGCATGGACTAAATACATCAAATTTGTTGTTTGGATCAGAGGAGAGTATGGGAGAGATCAGAGCGAGGAAGGGTGCGAGAGATGAGAAAAGAGGGATAGGAGTCAGTTGGCGAGGGTCTGACACATTAATAATTTGGCATATTGCTTGATTGTTGGCTAATTAACTCTCAATTTTTATTCAACATGAACTAGCATAACACACTACTTTACTACAATCATACCTTTGGATCTGGGGAAACAGAAGCTGGAGGTAATGTTTGATGTCCAGTAAAATTTGAGCTTATGTGCATTTCACTCAAACGTGCAGCCATTTTCTCCTCAGTGATTAACTGTTTTGTAAACCTAAGGCTGAAAAATAAGTCATTTAGTGAAACCAACTGCACTTCAAGACCAACAAAAATTGGCAAAACTTGAACAGTGAAACTTATACAAAGAATTTGACAAGCATCACAGCAAAAATACAAGTAACACTTTCACTAATATACACAGAAATTCTACTTTAGTGAGACAGTCATAAAAGGCAACATTTCCAGCTTCCTTGACAATTATATTTTTCCCATCTATAAACAGGAGTGATGTGATGACAGGATGAATCTTTGATACGATTACATCTATTTAATACCCAACTTTTCCATTACAGCAACTAGCAAACTGCAAATTGCTAGCACGAAAAACACCCGAAAATGGCTCCAAATATACATTATCTTTGAGATAACCACATAAGTTGTTTACAGTGGTAACTTCAATGAGTAAGCTGAGTATTGTGTTCGATGTGAATTCGAGTAGCTGAAAAATGTATACTAAGGTAGTAACACTCGCAATGGGAATGAGGTACAGCCACTTTCAAAAGTTTTAGGGGAAAGTTAGTGGTGCTACTTCTGCTTCTCAAGGACATTTTGTTTCCCTAGCTCATTTTGCTGTCCTTGCTTATGCTCTGCAAATATTGTGTGCATGAATAAAATTGCACTCAAGGGGAGAAGTTGTTGAACACTGTGCCCCACCACCTGCCTCTTGAAGCGGGCGATCTGCAAGGAGTTCATTACAGAATATGTTTGAAACCAACAGAAATCAAAAACCATTTATAAATTTGCGTTAACCGAATGATATGTACAATCCCTTGGTGCCAGCCTATAATTAGTATGTTAATATGAACTGACGCTGGCCTTTTATCCACCCTTTACCACAAAGTTACCATCTTTTTAATAATTCCCATCCTTTTAATATAGCCATTCTTAAAAATGTTGTAAACCATTTCCCAATTCCTAATTTTTATAAGACTCATTGCCATAAAAAAGTATATTAAAAAATTACAGTAAATTTTACGATTATTAGAAAACTGTAAATAAAAACAAAACATGAGAACTAATTGAAAAAATAATATTAGTAAATTATCCTACGACAGAGACCTGATCCCACAGCCTTCACCTTCTCACCAGCACATACTCTCCACTAAGCCACCTCAATGCCAACAAAAAGTGGAATTCTCCAAGTTTTTAACATATTGATACATGTTTTTATCATTTTTAAAACTTTGATTTATTGTAAAATTATCACTACTATCACTTTGGCATATTAGCATAATCGTCATAACCTACTGCCACAATTTATGGACTCAAATGTCAATCCAACTGTCATGTATTACCATTATAAATAAGAAGGCATTCTTACCTCAAATTTCTGTTTCAGGAAATAATTTTGAATTCCCTTGAGAAACAGAAATGGCACCTGTGCCCACTCTGACTTTGCCCTAACACTTTTCGAAGTGACTGTACAATACATTAGGAACCCTCCTTCGTTAATAAAACCATTCTGCCCTTGTTGTGTGTTCAGCTTTCAATTTCTCATGACAGTTTTCTTGGATGATAGGTGCTTCATAGTTTAGTAACCCAAAGTTATGTTACATTATTTTTAAATACTGGAGGGATAGTATATTCTCAAGAACTAACACAGCAGAAAACGTGCTTAGGCTACTACATATACTGGTTTACTTTCGACAAGAAATGTGAGAATAACTTGAGACAGATTCAACATGAGCAGGAGACATAGCAACGAAAAATTTACAACTTACACCAAAAGTACTACTGTGTACTTATTCTTCCCATTAACTTTCAATGGGAGGCGGCCAATTTTCGGGGCCTGATCACCTCCTCATACATGCAGCAGATTCAAAATGAAGCATTAGTACTCTTATTAATTCTTCATGTTAATTTGAACACTTAACTGACAGAAAGGTACGTTTTGTTCACATTCCTAATGGGAAGGAATCACTCCGGTGTGTATGTTTTTTCTTGACTTCAAGTTTTCAAATCAAATCGCTCGTCTCTGAATGACTTTTATCAAAATTTAATACATGCACGCAACTTATATTCCAAGCATTCTTGTGTGATGAGGTGAAGGTGGCTTCTAAAAGGAAATATGTAATTGATCTCCATCTTCATCACTCACAAGGAGACTTTGCAGAAGTGATGTCAAGAAAGAAGATGAAACCTTTTTTATTTGAAAGTAGACACTTAGATATGAATACTGTTAAAGGGTTTTGTCCATCTATGCCTGAGTTTGAGAGAAAAATTTAAAAAATTTGGTCGGATCAAATTTAATTTAAAAATTTCACCCATTGTTTCAAGGTCGATTTGGACTAGTGGTAGCATACCACGTTTTCGTTTTGAAAGACCAGGATTCAAGACTCAGAGGGAGTAAACTTTTTCCAGTCTGCCACCTTGTCAATTTTTTGTAATCTGTTCCATCTTCTTCAGATTTGTTCATTTCGCATGTTTTACATTTTTTTACTAGACTGCTTTTTGAGAATAAGCCCTAAACTGACATTTATGTAGCTAGCTAACCCTTGCTTTGAATTATTCTTTCCATTGCCAAGATTCATCCAAGCAGGAGTGATAAAACTGTGGTGCTGGCATCGAAGTGAAGGGAACTCATTTCCAAAGCAAAAGATTTTTAAAAATTACTGTCTTCGAAGATTTTCCCAGGTTCCATATTGGACAAAGATCATTGGACAATCAGGGGGAACGAAACTTGACAAGCTTGAAATGATCGACAGATGGGTATTCGATCGCTTTGTGGAAGCCAGGAACAGGAATGAGCTGGTGATGATCTGGACTTTACAAGAATAGGCTATTTCAGCACATATCTCCAGGATTTGAATTCTCTGCCAGTGCTTCATGGGTTGCATCTTTCAAGAAGAGACACCAAATCGCGCAACGTAAAATAACAAATTACGTGTCAATAAAAAAAGGTAAACAGTGAAAATGCAACTATGTAGCAAAATAGTATGTCCTAGTAGGTATAGTAGTAACTATACCTACACACCACTGCCATAAGACACTGACGCAACTAGTTCTGTGAAAAGCATGAGAGGAGTAAACATTCATGTTCACTTACGAATCATCATTTTAAGACTGTCAAATATGTTATCATTGAAGCCATCACACAGAGGAACATAATTAATGATCATGTATTCAAGACCCAAATAAAAACTCTTGGGTTTCTTTGAGTTAAATTCCATTCCATTGACCTACACATGCATTCGTGTAAGGGTTCCCCACTGGGTTCTCATGCCCACTGCAGCTGACGTTTTGATGGTGAAGTCATCCATTGTCTTCGGGCAAGACATTCCAACAGAGAAACTGGTGTCACTTATTTACAGGATTTCTCAGATCGTCCAAAAGCTGCCAGAGGCTTGCTGTCATTGCTCTTCTCCAGGATTCCTCTGAACGCCATAGCAGCAATGGACAAGTTGACACAGTGGAGAACCCAAACAGACTTCACTCATACCATACTTTTGGAAAACAATAGATCTTACTGCCACTCTGTGATTGCTACACTTGCTGACCCATAATGTGATCAGCATTCTACCACCATCGGCTTCTCTACATCAGAACTAAGACTAAGATTCACACAGACTCACACTCACTTGTAATCATTGGCAGGATCATTCACAACATCCACTCTCCCTCTTCTTTGGGTGCTTATTATGCATCAGCTGGAAATAAACACCCTTTGAGGAGACATTTTACTGATATACATGCAGCTGGCACTGCTGACAATCTTCAAGGAGATTCAGGTAAAGATCCAACATCTGCCTCAGATAGAAATTCATCGTTTCATAGCATACAAAAAGCAGAGGGAGAAATAAGGCGTTTCTTTACCACATGGGGCCCTCTGATTCCCCTAATAATTTAATTTCTATGTGAATGAGATTCCAAAGCATCCATCAAATTTCTTTCAACTGTGTCAACTCCAGCTCAATTACTAGTTTCCACAGATGTCAGCCACATTCTGCATCACTTGTGATGGAAATTATTTTTGCAAGGATGCATCTGCTCTAGGTAAAACTTCCTTTTGAACTTCTAAAGGTACGATGAAGAGAGAAGCGAAACTTCAGCAGCAAACGACTAATTATTATTTTGCATGAGGAATTTGAAAAGTCTTGCACTTCAAGAATTAAAACATTTGCATACTTGTGCAGCACAAGGATTATCTCCTTTGTTGGCCAATGACAATAATGGCAGCTTCCTCAGGGATTAATTCAAAGGATAAGGTAGTAGGGTTCCAAGAGAACCACTGCACTGAATCCCCTATTCCAATGCCAGCATCAAACACACTTCCAATCTTTCGTCACATAACCATTCCAAAACACCATCTACACCATCAACTTACCCATCCGCATCATCTTCCAGTTTCCTTTTATTATGTACAAAATCTCCAAATTTGACCACCTCTGCTCCAGTTTTGATAATATTTTGAACAGGAGTTGGTTCTGCTGTAAATCTGAAAAGAGAAACACAAATAAAGAATAAAAATATGGCCATATTTCAGGGGAAATGAATGCAAAGAGGTGGTCAAAACAATAGCTGTCAGAAAACATGAAAATAAACTTTACCCCTCCCTCCTCTACTCATCTGCCCAAAATGATGACCACTCAACCATCAGTGCCTGTTTGCAGTTGTTCTCCGCGTCAACTTCATTAACCCTTTCCTAATTACATCTATGAGAGGTAAATGTTTTCCATTGCTAGAGCCGACACTAGGTCTTTTGCATATTTGCATCACCGATATATTTAATCCATAAAAGAAGCTAGTATAGACCACAAAAATTCATTGCATCTGATTCTGATGGCAACAGTAGTTTTATTCAAGAGAAGTGGCTGAAATACAGCAGTTTCGATGGTCAACTAGTCCATCATACTGAGGGCTTAACTGCGACATTCAGCCATGAAAACCCATCCATTGAAACATTAGCAGTAACGCAGTGATTACTCCTTAGAAAACCCATGCAGACTTCACTGACTACATTGTCTCTTATCTACTTCAATGTATCTCTTTAGTCAGTAGAGAGAGAAACATTACTGTAATAAAGTCAATGAAAAAATATTCTCTTGGAAAATAAAACGTACAAGAACATGAACTAGATTTTTAAAAATTTTAAAGTGCACGCAGGTGCACCCTTTTGATGCATATTTTGGCAATACCTGCATCTTAATGTAAATATAGGGCTGATTCTTCTTCTGCCTTGCCTTTCTGGAATATTCTGGACTATTCTTCATTTTTAAATGTTACTGGGAACCACAAATTATGAGTATATCCTGGCTTCCAGTGATATTGATATGTGAAAAAATAATGGTCCAGAATGGCAATGGAATTGAATTCCACATAAACATGTGGATAATCACGTGAGCAGTTCACGAAAAAGAATGTTAAATATAGCTAGCTTATATATCCTATGCACTAACTCTCTTCGTGTGAGAAGTATTAAGAAGTATGTAAAGAGAGAGATACGAACCAAGTGGGAAGGAGGAGCTGCCCCTAAGTCTGCCCCCTGTTCATCAGATAAGTAGCACCCTATTAAAGTTTTCTTAGTGCACTCTCTCTGAGTAAGGGGCATAATAAATACATGATCTATACTTTCAATTGTCAACTTACCGGACCACTGCAGGTTGATTAGCCATTGGTATTCCCCAGGGCATGCTAGCTGGAGGTATTTGCAACCACCCAGAAGCTCCATCACCTCCATGATTAAGGATTTGGGGAATGACAGGGAAGCTCATGTTCCCAAAGAATGGTGATCTAGATGTCTCCATGAATACACAATTAAGTTTCTATTTCGGATAAAACCTGAAAAAAAGGATCCTGGTTGTAGAACTCTACACTGTGAAAGTAGTAAGCATAAATAGGCATTTTGACGTGCATTATGGGCAAGCCTGCTATAATCGTTCCGGCCGTCTCCTAAGGTGAACGTGAGATGCGAATTGCCATAAAACGCGTGGCATACAAATATAACAACTGATTACGACCAAAAACACAATTGCCAAGCAACCAATACACGTTTGCCACTGGTAATCATCAACTTCACGACCGATCACTACCTTAGCCAACTCCAACAAGAAAACATTTTAATACTATTAATAACAACAAAATGGCTAGTTGGTTGTTTTTTATAAGTTTGAATACACACCCATTAACGATAACAAAAAGTACTGAACATTAAATGCATTACAGTATAAATTAAGATTCTACTACTCTAACTTCTACAAAAATGTACCTTTAGTGCACATCAAGTTAATAGCAGTTGACTTCGGAGAGAGAAAGAACTAATCACAATTCATAAACAATGACGAGCTAAAAATAAAGCTGGCATGTAAAAAAGTGTTACAACAAAAATCTTACGCAAGCCTATCATAGAAAAATAAATATTTCCCCTGAAATTTCCGTAGAAGCCGTGCAACATCACGAATGTTTTTTTTTACCATCCTAACACCTCGATTAACACATCTCTCCACGACGTGCAAAAAATCACATTTTAAATGTAAATCAAGATTAAGCAGGTTAAAGTAAAAGAGTGACGCTTTTTTCGACATTAAAGGCTGGATGGAACAACGGATGCTCATCGAAACCGATAACCACCTCAATCACCACGCGTCAAAACAACATACATAGGACGCCATCCACTCGTAAACATAAGAAGAGTTTACCTTTAAATGCCCGTCTCCGAGATCAATCATATGATCAGGGCCAAATACCACTGCCTATACCATAAAGTGCCAAATGTACGTTCTAAAAACACTTTGCAAATCTATCAAGACAGCTTGCCCCCAATTTCAACAGGATGTGAACGGTATTAACGTTAAAAATCACATTCACAACACTACAAATCTACTCGCACCTACTTCAGCTGTACCACACGAGCATCACGGATATCTGGGCGTGGATTGGCTGCTACCCACAATGAAAATCCAATAAAATTGCTGCTATGGTTGCGATGTTCAACTATTTTTCATTGCCGTCTTTCGAAGTAGAATTCAGTGGAAAGAATTCTAATTTCCGCCAGTATATACTCTGTTTGAAGGTACCAAGGGATTGATTTTATTCGTGCCGCAGAAATATGACTTTCGTCTTGAAATATCAATATGAAATTGAAATTATTTTCAACAACAATGGCTCCGTGGTTGTGCAAAAACTTGTCGTTGCGGCCAAGGCGACGATGGAAACTCTCGTATCCATGGCAACAGTTGACTCTGTTGACTGCTATGAAAGATGGAACTACGGCAGAGATGCCTGGAAGAGCAGAAATACTAATATCATGGGATAATCTACTCTTGTGATAATTCATTCATCGGAACAGTAAGCTAGTTAGAATACCATGGCAGTAAGTAACTATTCTTGTAAACCTCCAGCTTCAAGTTTCTTCATCAATACTAATTAACATTCTATAACATTTGAACAAAACGTTTCTTTATACATTAAGGGCTTAGTGAGAAAGCCAGCTGCACAGGATGAGCTTGAAATGGACCAAATGGCTGAGGCTGAACTTGCCCGGCTGCAACGACAATATCGCATTATGGAGGGCGACAGGGCAGCCTACTCTGAGGAAATGAAATTCATTTTATATAAACAGAAGTAAGGATATTTATCACTGTCCCTTTATTTAAAGTGTTATTATTTCATAAATTTATTGTTGTGAGTGAAGTATTTATGGCAAGTTAAGGATCCAATCGCTCAGCAATTCTGATGTATAGTTTTGATGCTTTCACAGAAAAATGATCGAGGTACTTGAGGAGGAGAAGAAGGAGCTATCCTTAAATATTAAAATTGCAAATTCTCCTTCGAATAAGCATATGGACGTGCAAACTAGTTCCACTTTGAATCAACTTTTTGAACTTCATGAAAAATATGAACAAGATATTAAAAATGAAAAAACACAGGTAAATTGAAGTTATGGTCAAGCTTCAATTGAAACTCAAACCATGAATATAATTTGCAAAATGAAATACATCCTATTAGACCTGATCCAGAGACCTATTTTTTTATTTTCAGATATCTGAAATAGAGTATCAAATCAGGAAAGTCCACAAGGAAATTGCAGTCTTGAAAAAAAGTGACATAAGCGACCACACTTACCAGTCAAAGCAAATAGCTTCCCAGAAAACAATCAAAATGCTTGAAAACAGGTTAGATAATGTAAGTTAATTTTTGAAAAATCGACAACAAAAAAAAGTATGTGTACTTATATGTCCTTTGAAATTCGTAGTATTTAATTTGTTTGTGAGGGCAATGTACAAGATGTAAAATTTATATTCATCAATAAGGTTGGATTGCATTGGAACAATGAATGCTGGGCCTTTTCATCACAAATCAGCCATATGGGTATCAGGTGACCATCACCAATTTCTAAGAAAGTTACCTTATATATGAAAGCAATATTTTTATGATGAATAGTGAATACTTTATCTCAGCTCAGAGCTGAACCGTTATAAAGTTTCCATCCTTTGAACATTGCCGAGTCAGGCCTCAGAGTAAAAAATGAAAAATCACAGAAAAACTGATAAATGCTGATTACTAAGGAACCATGGCCCATAAAGCAGTGGTTATTGTTTCATTTTGAAGAAAATACTTTTATGCACATTCTGACATCAAGGCATTTAAAGCAATCATAAACAAATAGGAATTGTTTAAAGAATAATAATTAGTCGTTTAAAAATTTATTACTAAAAAGGCTACCTTTTATTTTCTTTAAAATTTCTCAGTGGGTAGTTTAAATGTTCTGCTATCAATCAGAAAAATAAGAAAGGTAGTAATTTTATACTTTTTGTTTTAAGGTATGTTAAAGTTAGGCATGTTTTGGACTCTTACACACCAATATTGCATACCTACAAGGGAAAAAATGAAGTTTCATTGTTGCAAGTAGTAATTTTCCTTACACTTTTAGATACAATTATACAACAGCTGTTGATAGGATTAGTAGTATCGTGTTAGTTTATCGTTGTTAGGTTGTTTTCTTAGGGTATTAATAATAATAATAATATTTTACACATAAAACAAGATACACCTTGCATTAGTCTTTGTCAAAAATTGATGTACAAAATTACAATCAGATTAATTACAAACACAGGAAATATTATCATTGCAATTAGAGGAAATGTTAAGTTACAAAGGTATCATATGTCACTATTGAGGAATTCTTTAATGGAGTAGGCCTTTTTTAATGAGCCAGATATGCCCAACTTTTTTACATTTGGTAGGAGTAATAAGTTTGGCTTCAGAAGGCACCTATTGAACAGGTGCAACTTAGTAGTATGAAATGTTTTATAGGTTATGGATAGTTGGCATTAGGGGACATTAAGGATATTCCCGTTTCTGGTGATGTGGTTGTGCACATTTTCTCTTGTCTCCAAGAGTTTAGATTTACATTTACATCACAAAGACACTTCATTATGTATATAGAGTACATGATCAAAATGCCAAGCTTGGTGAAGAGTGGCTTACAGGGTGCGGTCCGTTGAACGCTACCAATGCTTCGGAGCGCCACCAAGCGGTCCGTTATTCGCTACGGAGCGCTACAGGTTAGGCTGTGACGTCACGGCAAACGTCATACACCCGTTTCCCGCCTCGCTCCGGACCAGCTCCAGACGCTCCCCTGAAAACTTGGGTCAGCGGAGGAGCGAGTCAATTTTTGGCGGAAATTCGAAGGGAATGCACTGAGGCAATGGAGAGTTTACTCACGTTGCAGATGATGGACGCTGAATGTGGACGCCTTTCTCCTATATAAGTGACTACGAAGTAACGGAGTAGACGCACTTAGTAAATAGATGTAAATTTAATGGTGATTTAAATAAATATATAGCAAGAACTAAATATCGACAAACATTCTCGTATCTCCCCCGAAATGAACTCAAATGTCTTTGGAAGCAGCCTTTACATACAAAAGGCAACAAAAATTATTAAAAGGGGCATGTAATATAAAGAAAGGATTCTAAGAACATATATCGACAAATTTACTCATGCCATAAATTAAAATCTGAAGAAAAGTAGGGTATACATGAAATAGAATAATGTTTTTTAATAGTCGTTAACCATGATAAGTTAATATGTTTCAACTGGGAAAACGGTAGAGTACCTACTTTTTCCTTTACTAGGGTAATGAGTTTCATTGAGAAGGGTAGGCGAGGGTTGGTGTGAGAAATACAGTCCAAAGTTTCTTCCTTTACTATGTGGAGCCTCGATATTGAAAAATAAAATTCATTTTAATGATATTCAAACATATTTATTAATATTCAATGATCATAGTCACCTCAATTTGCAATTAAAACCACATCTTCGATTTCATAATCCCAGTTTGCCCACCCTCGTTCATTTCCGCCATCTTGACTTCGCTCCTGACCGGTCCGAAAAGAAATTCTCGTAGCGAACGTAGCGCCTATGGACCGGTGCTCCGGAGCACTTCCGTCTGTAGCGTCTGGTAGCGAAAGTAGCATTCATTGGACCGCACCCACAGTGATCCCTGGGCTGGGCACAAGAAATAACTCTTACTGCCTTTTTTTGCATTTTGAAGAGGCATGTGGAGGATGAAGAATGAGCCCATAGCTGAATACCATAATTTATATGGCAGTGGAAAAAACTAACCAATTTAAATAAAAAAGAGTTGTATTAACGATCAACAATAAAGAAGATGTAGTAATAAACGCCTGAATAGCAGCAGCTGAAAGATCATATTGGAGCGTAGTAAAACTATTTAAAAATAAAAGTCAAATAAAACAAAACTTATAATATATAAAATATGTAATAGTCATGCCAATATTATTGTATGGCTCTGAAGGATGGGCTTTTACAAAAGAAGCACAAAAGAAGCTCATATTTCTTCTGAAAACAAAGTTTTAAGAAGAATATTCGGCCCAATGAAGGAAGTAGAAAGATGGAGAAATAGGAAGAACAAAGAGTTGAGAGACCTATATTAAGGACCAGATATCAATGGAATAATTAAAAGCTAGAGAATAAGATGGCTGGGCCACCTCCGTAGAAGCAGTGAGGACATAATGCTGATACAAGTTCTGGAAGGCGAACTCGAAGGCAAAAAACCGGTAGGACAACCAAGAATATGCTGGGGCGATGAAGTTAAGAAGGATGTGAGAAAGATGGGAGCCCAGCTGGATATGGCAGGGGACCGTAGAATGTGGAGGCGCCTAGTTGGTGAGGCCAAAGACATTCTAGGTTTCGAATGGCCACAGGAGTGAGTGAGTGGAGTAAGGCAAGTATGCCGGGGTCATGTATTCTTTTGGGATCAGTGCTTTAATTTTGCGTAGCATGTACACTGCTTTCGATAGCTTACCTAATGTGGCTATCACATGTGGTTCCCAGCTTAATTTGTGGTCCAGTTCAATACCGAGCAGCTTGATAGTAACATTTAAACACGCTGTATTACATAGGAAGAAAGCAAGTGATAGGGTTTTGTCGTTGTTTAAAACTAACCCATTGACAGAAAACTATTTAGTTGCTTCAAACATGATTGAATTTGATGCAGTGCTGGTGTCAAGAAGAGTTTTTGAATTGTGAATGAAAGTTTTGTCATCAGCATAGAGTAGCGATTTCCAGGAAATATTTGATGGCAGGTCATTTATTAGGATGAGAATTAGAAGGGCCCCAAGAATTGAGCCTTGGGGAACACCATAACAATTTCTTAAGGGAGACAATAGATTACCATTGACATTAACACATTGAAGGTGATCTGAAAGATATGATTCCATGAGGTGAATCTCAAGATTACCGACGCCATAATAGTGAAGTTTTTGTGGAAGAATTGGATGTGAGACACAATCGAAAGCTTTGGATAGATCACTGGCAGTTATGGCAATAGGTGATTTTCCCTGGAATGCATGTAGTATTGGTTTAACGGCAGACTCTGAAGTGGTGGAATGGCCTTTTCGGAAGCCAAATTGGGAGGAAGAAAATAGAGTGTGAGTTTCAAAGTGATGGTGCAATTGATTATGAATCGCTTTTTCAAGAATTTTTCCAAAGATTGGTATTATTGAGATAGGTCTGTAGTTGGAAGGCAGAGTATGATCCCCTTTTTTGAAGATGGGGATGGTTTTTGACATCTTCTGCAATTAAGAGAAAATACCTGACTGGAAGCAAGTATTGAAATTTAAGGCAAGGGGTTCATCAACTACATTGCCAATTTTTTTTATTAAGTTGACTGATAACCCTTATATCTGTACTGTTAGAACATTTTAAAGAGTTAATGATGATTCTGATCTCATAAGGGGTCTCCCATTTCCATCTAAAGGAGGGGGCTGTACGTGGGAAATTCTGAAGAAAGTCCATTGCGGTGTTGTCAGTTGAGTCAACCCTGGAGGCAAGTTGGTAAATGGAATTTATAAAATACTTCCATAGACAACCAGATGAGATCGGGAGATCAGAATCACATTTGGAATGACCAATTTCCTTGTTTATTATTTTCCAAGGCGCCCTGCTGTGATTAGTAGCATTGCTTATAAATTTTAGATTCACATTGCACTTTGACTGAATAAGGAAATCGTTGTATACCCTCATAAGTTGTCGCCAGGTTCTTTTATCCTCCTCGCTTTTGGAGGTAATATACCTATGGCATAGTTGGAACACCTGAGATCTAAGACAGGAAAGTTCTGGGGTAAACCATTTCTGAGATTTTTTATGGGGAGCAGGATGTCTCGTAAGTTTCTTGGGAAAGCAGTTATGAAAGAAAAGGATAAAATTTTCAAAAAAGCGTGAAAAGTTATCATTACCATCTGAGAATGTAAGTATGGAGTACCAGGGAATATTTAACAATAGGGATTGCAATTGCTGAACCCCTTCTCGGGTGATAGGGCGACTAAAACTATGTGTGTTCTTGATCTTATTTTTGTTATTGCCTTTATCAATTTTGAAGTGAAAGTCGAGGGCAGAGTGGTCTTATATACAGAGATCAATGACTTTGATTTTGTACTTATCTGCACTGAGGCCTGTAATGATATTGTCGAGGCCTGAGTCTAGCCTGGTTGGTTTAAAATTAGTTTAATGCAAATTAAATGACTCTAGTAGAGGTATTAGTACAGTAGAAGCAGTGGAAGATTTGCATATATCAACATTAAAATCACCACACAAAAAAATTTCATGTTCAAACCTGGATAACATGACAAGACTGCTCAAGTTGATTACCAAAAATTTTGAATTCCCCAGATGGAGACCGGTATAAACAGACAACAATTGCATTATACTCTATTAAGGACATAGCACACATTTCACAACGAAATTCTACACAAAATCGACTAACATCAATTTTCTTACCAGCAAAATTTACCATTGAATAAATGACCGTCCCACCATTTTTAGCAAGTGACTCTTGAAAAGGATGACTCATGGATATAGTTTTCAATGCTATTGAGGGACATTTCCTCAGAGCACAGCCAATGTTCTGTGAGGCAAAGCAGATCATACTCATAAGCATTAACAGATGCCTCAACCATGTTGATCATATTCCTTAGGCATAGGACATTTAAACACAGTAAGGAGAGGGATTTCAGGTTACCTGTGGGCAACTGGAAAGACAGCATTACGTAATTCTCACCTGAATTAGTCACACTCAGGGCCGGCCTTAGGACCACCCTGCCCCGTGTTCGTGAAAAAAATTAAAATACCTATACAATAGTTTCAAACAAAATATGTATATGGAACAAGTGAAGAGAGATGTGAAAGAGAAGAAATACGTAGGTGTGAAAAGATTAGCTGAAAGGAGAATAGAGTGGAGAGCTGCGTCAAACCAATCCTAGGATTGTTGACCAATGATGATGATGATACGATAGTTTTGAATCAAGGTATCATAACGGCGTAATTACGAAGTCTGAATTTGGGAGGGGAACACATACTTAGCCAGAGAGTGGTAGGGATTCAAAATGCTCGAGTTTGTAGATAGGGTATAGAGTTTAATATTTTAAGTGAAGGGCCCCGCACTGAAGGTTCGCCCCTAGCCCCGCACCTGCTAGGGCCGGCCCTGGTCACACTGATTTAGTTTTCAAGCTACCAGTGACCTATCTTGTGACTCGCTAGTTTATTCATAACCAAGCTAATAAGAGTTGGTTCCTGGATGAATAATATGCATACATACAGTGTATCCAAGGTGAGAGATATGGTGCTGTACTGGGGAATGTGTTTTGTGAAGTTATCTTGTGTTTCCAGTTAGGTTAGATGTTCAATTACCTACAATATTTGATGTTATTATCCTCTTCAATGGAGTTGCTGATAGTGATGTTGAAGGGAATATGCAAAATTTAACGAGAAGAAGTTCTTGCTGAAGTGCCCTCTAATTGAATATCATTTTGGCACCAATTTTTGTTCTCTTTCATTCAAGTGAATGTATGGGTCATTTAATTAATTTCTAGCTATAAGAGGGTAGTTCTGGTATGCTGGCTTGACTTTCATTCATACTTACCAAAACATACACCAATAAAACTGAAAAGTTGGAGCAACAGTAACCCTCAAAAAATAACCTGAAGTTGCTGTCGAAAAATTATTGACAGTGAAATGTGTAGTAAGTTGTTTTCTTTCACAGTATTTATTGTATGGTACCTCTTTCTGATGTGTGTCATTTTCACCAGGTTAGTGTTAAGTTCAATAAAACCCTAGCAGTGAATGCGACTCTCAGAGAAGACATAGACCACCTACTGAAGGAGAGAGGTCGCTTCAGTGCTCTTTACCAACAGTTGATTGGGCGAGTAATCAGCGGGAAGAAAATTATGAATGACCTCATTGATCAAGCCAGCCAAGCCTATGATCAAAGGTTGGTTGTATCAATATCCACATCAATCTAAATCTAGTGCTCATATCAATGGTGTTTGATTTGTGTGAATATTATATGAAGTGCATCTCATTTTTGAAAGATCAGACATATGTGTTTCTCTGTAAATGAAATAGCATGTATGTTTGTGTCTTCAATTTGTTACATTCTGTTTTGTTTCATTTTTAGCAGCATTGTGAACCATATTTTAATCTATTTTTAAGCTGTAGGAAAATTTTGTTTGTACATTATTCTCTTCATGGAGAGGCTATTTTTTTTACATTTTCCAATGGCAGATATATCAGACTTCAAGAAATGTACTTCTCTTTTTTTATACTAGGAATTTTATGCTCATAACTTCACTCCTAAAGCTCAAAAATTCCTTTGCTATATCCTTTTATTACAGAAAGCCTGTGTAATTCTGAGTTTGTAGGGTACCACCTATTTTAAAGTAATAGTTGGTTTGATATTGACCCATTGAGCTTTTAGTGGGTATCTATGGAACTGAGAATGATTAGCATGAATTAATGAAAAATATTGAAAGATAGAGAATAGAGAAATTACTTACAACACCAATAATGCAAATATGTGAAACTTGCCATGTAAAATGCTGCTCAAACTTTTCAAGGGTGGCGGTGTCAGAGGAATGGTTGAAGCAAGAACCGAAGGGCAACCTTGAAGGTTCTTCAACCTTGAAGGTTACATTACGCATTATCAATACATGATGCTTGATCACAAAGTGTATGCTTGAAATTTTTTGCATGAAGAACTAGACAGATCTTGTGTATAAATTATCTTGTAGCTCATCAAATATACTTTCTGATGCTATTATGTTGGTTATGATAGCTTCAAACTTTTTTAAAAAAGAATCAATCATGTTGTAAAAAACACCAACAGCATATTTTTGCAACAAGAAAGATTTTCTAACGACTCCTTCATTTTTACTCTAGTTGATTTTGATCATTTCTCATTTAAAATTTCGATTCAAGCGGTGTTAAACAATTTGAGGTGATTTTAACCATGAAATCTGCCCTTCTCTGTTACTTGATGTCCAATACATATATCAATTGCAGTATTCACACAAAAAGCCCCCATATCACACACCAATCCTTGCTTGACATTCAGCTCCGATCTTTCTTTAAAAACTTGTTCTCTTTTTTGTCGCACAAGCTATATTTTTGTTTTTTATAACTTTTTTTATTAGGAGTAGTTTTTGAGTTATTCATGAAAAATCTTTTGAAAAAGTGATTTTTTCCGTAAAAATGCTAAATTTTCAATCATAAACTATTATTAAAAGTATTGTTTCGTTTAAAAAAATTTCATTTTACATTTTTTGCTAAAAATTTGGTCAATTTTCAGGATTACTTGGGGGGAAAAAATTCCTCCCTTAAGAAGTGATGTAAACCACCAAGAGGGTGTAATTGCCATTTGGCACTATTATCACTAATGCGTGCTGACACATTCAATAAAATATTGCAGAAGTATTTAGTCAAAAATAAATTTTTAATATTTTATAATCGTGTATTTAGGGTTCCCCTACACTTGCAACTCCCAATTACCCCAGTTGCACATTACACGTGCATGCATCTCACCCTCCCTCCATGTAATCCATAATCTTTATAAGAAATAAAATCAGACGCAAAAACACCAAGTACTGTATATGTCAGAATATAGTCCCCCCTGTTTTTCCAAAAATGCTTGTGGTAAAATTAAAGGGGTGGACTATATTCAAACGCATTTTTTTTAGCTTTTCCCGAAACTGAAGCCTCAAAATTAGGGGGGGGGGACTATATTCAGAGGGGGACTACCGTATAAGCGTGTGTAAGAGGCACACACGTGTAAGAGGCGCACCCCTATTTTGAGGAAGGAAGCCATAAAGAAAAAAAAATTTACGGTATTTTTTTTATCCTATCGTGCGGTGTTGAAGACGTATGCCTGGAATTTCGACAGTTATCGAAATTTCCTCTTTCAGTACTATTTGAAAGAGGAAATTTTGATAACTGCGGCGGTAATAGCGGCATAAGAGGGAGTAGAAAGAGTTCCGATCCTCTCTTCGCATACGCCATCGCTCTACGTTGCTTGTCCTACTCACGAACAATTTTGTTTAGAAGCTCTCGCAGGAGTATTGCAATAGAATTGCAGCCGTGGAAAATTTTAAGGCAAAACACGACAGGCACATAGCATGAACCTTCCCAAGAGATTGGACAACAATCGGGGAAATCTCAGCGCCTTAGGATAAAAACCACGTCGTAGATTTAAGGCCCCTTGCACACACACCGATTTTGGACGGCCGGTAAAATATCGGCCGTCCACATTCCAATAGTGAACAATGGGAGAGCATTGGAGCTTGCACACGTACCGAACGCGCGCCGGCACCGGCTAAATGCCGGTTAGCTGCCGGCCATTGTCACTGTGGATCGCCGTCGCCGGCTCAAAAACATAGCAACTTATCGTTTGACCAGTAAAAATCCGGCGTGTGTGCAAGCATCGCTTCGCCGGTAAAATATCGGCCGATATTTTACCGGCCGTCCAAATTCGGTGTGTGTGCAAGGGGCCGTTTTTTTCCTTTCCGGGACTCCATAGGAAAATAGGAAATTATCAAGTTACAGGGGATCAATGGAAACGAGTTTCATCCCTACCCCATCTCACCAACTGACCTTTTTCGGTCTACCAGGTTCAATTCTCCGAGTTTCTGGAGGTCAAATGCTAGGTGAGTCACCTTCTGAGCTCGAAAATATATCTCGATATCTTTCAGCAATTGTATGACACGCACGAGGTTATAAAAAGAATTAGACCTAACGCGACGTATATCTGACAGCATTTACGTTTTTTGAGCTCTAATTGATTGACACAAAGATTTATAGCTAAAACAAGGCTACTAATATTCAACTTAGTCCTAACAGCACAATTTCGGAAGAAACAAGCGTAGCATAAGCGCATTCAAACAAGACGAGACGGACTGGAAACTTTAGGCAACGCAAACTGCGTATATCACATTGCTGCGCCTTCGCCTCTTCACATTAAAGGCAACGACGTCACATGCAAGATCGGACGTGTTCTTCCCTTGTTCCTTCGCTCATAGCCTCGTAGCTTGAAATATGGAGCGCGCTCCTTCCCCTCGACCTGTCCTTCAGCGCTAGTCCAACAGTGAACACACTCGTTCGAATTTTTTAAACCGCAGGTTTTGACACCAATATAATTTTCAGTTGCAAAAATCCTCATATTAGCGTCTGAAGATAATTTTTGAAAAATCAGGTGCTCAGCGTAATGGAAATTGCTCGGCAAGACAGATATTGACTATTAACCAGGTATGTCCTTCAAAACTACGCGTTTCTATACGTTTGATAAGCGATTACTATATGCAGTATAAATGCCGCGGGATGCCCACTCGTGGCAGTAAATTTAGCGCGCACTCCGGAGCGAATCCCCCCGCGCGATCTTTTCAATGTTCACCTCTGGGGTACCGACGTGACGGCGCGATGCTTACAAGAAATTCAAACAGGAGCATTTTAAAAATACGTCACTAAGGGAGAAACTCCCCTACCTGCCGCTTGATTTTGACCCAGGGTTTAGGATGACTGACTCACGCTGTAAACCAAGGCCCCTCAGTTCCCCTTGGACTTGCAACCGGGTAGGGGAGGGGGGGAAGATAAAAAGTTTGTGTAAGAGGCGCACCCCCATTTTCGTCTGCAATGTTTGGGAAAAAAAGGTGCGCCTCTTACACGCGCTTATACGGTATATTCGGAGAAATACGGTATATCATGATCATTGTGTAACTAATAATTGAGGATCAGGTTAATTTAAGGATAAACAAAGCTTATTATTTCCATTAGAATTCCCCATGTGAAGCATAATTATTTTCTTTACTGTCTGACAAGGAATGTTTCAAGTTAACTTGGACGTCTGCTCTAATACATATACACCCATGCCTTGTTTAGCGCAAGGGATGCGTTCCTTGGGGTCTTTGCGCTATACGAATATGCGTTGTACGAGAGCGTTTTAACATTGGGAAGGTAGGGATGCGTTCCTGGTAGCATAGGTGTTGGGTATCTAATTTCTTCATAACCATATAATTTCCCATAAATAGCCTTAGAATACCTCATTTTTATAAATTCTGTTGTTTAAAATATCTTTAAAGATAGTCGGCACGCATTCAAAGACTTTTATTCAAGTTAAAAAATATTCGTACGTGCTTTTGAAATTCCCTCCAGTCTTTAGGGTGGGCTAACATCTGATATCTCCGGGGTTCGTAATACATTTGCCGGCAGTTGACGATTTTTCAAACCTGTCTAAAACAATTACATATTGTGTAACCCATGCTCTTTTGTCGCTCATCGAAATGACAGACAAATGCTACTTTTAATGCCATTTCATAGCTAGCGGAATTTATGAATGATAAATCATTTTATTTTGAAGTCCTCCGAGGCATTAGCAGCTACGTGTAACAGCCTTTAAGTGCCTTGAAACCTGACTCAGGTTTTCCTTTCCTGAAAATGAATGAACGAGAATCCATTCTTTTCCAAAACAATATCGTCTCGTCAACACTAAAAAGTAGTTGAAGGGGAAAGGAGCCACTTTCAATCATAGCTTGGAGTTCATCAGAAAATGTTGCAGTGATTGCACTAGCAACACTTGCAGATTCGCCTGATACCGCCGCACTGAAAATACCTGCTTGCCGTTTAAAATTCAGGAACCAACCGGAGCTTTCACTAAATGTCTCGGAGCGATTACAACCCTCGTATTTTTGTACTGATTCACAATGAACTTTCCGTATGTGTTGACCGCTTGGTTGAAGTTGGTGCGGCTGAGGTCACTGATGTTTTAACCTCGTCTTTAATCAGAATAAGGCATCGTGAGTTTAAACTTCCGCGCAATATCGCTTTGACACTCGCCATTTTCAGAGCAATTGATCTCTTTCAATTTCTCTTCTACGTTTATGGTTTTTCTTGATAACTTATTCATTTTTCTACCGCATTCCAATTTTTAGCCATTTTTCTCTTGGTTTCTACTCCGTATGGCTCTATTGAAATCACCTTATACTGCTGAACTGTATTCCTGAGACGCAGAGGGCCTATGACTGCTGGGAGGGAAGGAAGCCATTGTGTTTGAAACTCTATAGCGGACCCTTTTATGTGCTGGTGCTATTCATACGCAACTCGGCCACCGCTCCATTTCTCCCCCGTGAATACCGATGACCTTGAAGGCTTAAGCTTACAATTAGACCCTCTACCTGGAAGTCAATCGCCCGATAACCTATGATGGCAAAAATTACGTCTCAAACCGTATTGCTTTAAAATAATCATTTCCACTCGCTCCACGCTTAATTAATGATCTAAATTAACTATTGTCATTCTGTTTAGGAGAAGAGATAAATTACTTCGGTAGGCCGTCTATCTGGACCCAATGACGAGTAATAATTTTGGCCATTGCACGGCAATGGATTTCGATTAATATATAAATAAAAATAAGATTTTAGGCAGGCAATACCATTATTTTGCGTAAAATGATAGCAATTTCGTGTGTACTTAGCGCAAGTTCACGTTTTATCATGAGAGCATTTAACTTTTTTACTAGGCTTCACTCCGTTGCGATGTTTCCCCGAGGAACGAATTTGCGGTATATCAAAATTGCGCTATACGAGGCATGGGTGAACGATGAGTCGCAGAAGAAAACGTGATTGATAATAGAAGATTTCTTCCGTGGATAAGGAATTGGAAATGTAAAAAATGTTATCTATGGTCTTTAAATGTACAGCAGACTTCCGATTATCCGGCTGTGGTTTATCCGGGTTGCGGATTATCTGTGCATGATTTTTACTCTCGCTCAATTTTTTCTGCGATCTTTATTTTAAAAATGGATGCAAAATCATTGGAATTACTGCATTAATGCTAGGATAAACCAGGCTTATTATTTCTGTTAGAATTCCGTTAATAAAATGAAAGTGATCGCGTGTTAGCTGCATTCAAGGGAGCACCATGTTCCTGTTTTCCAAGCCTCGCAGTGCGTGACCGCACTCCTATAAGAAGATTGTGAACTGGCAAAGAAAGCTCTCATTGAGTTCGGGAAGCACTAAAAAATAACAGAATGACTACATTAATAATAAAATAATAATAATATATTGTTTGTTTTAGGTAAATTATGAACATTGCAAAACATTTAAGTGAAAGTTTGGGTTATCCGTGTTTTCCAATTATTCGTGCCGTCTCTGCCCATCATTAGCCTGGATAATCCGGAGTGTACTGTATTTGTGATGTCGCAATACAGCCCTAGGGAAACAGATTTCGTCACAGTCAGGCATATTTACATTGCGACCAGTCGAGGTCGAACTGGAGAGGAAGGGAAGGCAGTGGGGAAGTGGAAACAGAGGCAAAGGTAGTAGTGATTGTATAAGTCACAACCAGGCACTCGCCAGCATAGACAATTTGCTGGAGTTTATGAAGCATTCAGAATATGAGTGCAATGACATAATCGCTGCGAAAAGATTCACGGACGAGTGAAGAAAGCTCTAAATGAGTTCTTGAAGCATCCTAAAAAGATGGACTATGTGCTCAAATAGTAATATATTATGTATTTGATTTACGCAAATCATGAGTATTTAAAGAAATTGAGATTTTGGATTATTTGTGTTTTCAGATTATTTTTGCCATCTCTCTCCATCATTAGCCCAGATAATTGGGAGTTAACTGTAATAATTTGTACCCTGCTGTTCATTGATAATTTTCTCACAAGTAACTTTACAGATGATTTTGAGTTCTATTGATGTGACTTTCTTGTTGTGTTCAGGGAGGAAGCCCAAGCCAAGCTTCATGCTCTGCGCATGCGTGGGGCACTTGAGCAGCAAAAACACAGTCATGAGATGAGAGAACTGCATCGGCGCTATGACCATGACACCAAACTGCAAGATTTCCTCACAACCAAAGGTCAAAAGAGAACTATGGCTGAACTGGAGGCCAAAGAAGCGCAGAAAAAAAGTTAGTTTATTTTCTCCTTCCACTCAAGTGCTCAAAAGAGGAGCAAACCATAAATGTTGAAAAACTAATAAAATCTTATAAATGTTGGGAAGAGGATTAGTGTATTAAGACATTTTAAATGGGTATCCATTTGGGAACAAAATATATGTTGTTCTCAGTTGCATTTTTGCATGATTCTTTGAAATCATGACATCACTTGGGGATCCTTACAAGTTGCAGCTAACCAAAATACATAACTAATTTTAAATCTGAAAACCATGTATGTATGAAGGTAAGCTCAGAAAACTGCTTTTATTGGTAAGCAATTGTTGTTACATTGTTCTATGCTTCACTTTATTTGCGAAAGACTGTCTTGAGCCATTGCATAAATGCATGAAATTAAAAAAAAAAAACTTCATTAGAAATGAGGACTTTTTTTTGGAAAATAGCTAATTTTTTTGAGTTAAAAAATTAAATTTTTATTTTCATAAAGGCTGATAAATAAGCTGCTGTTAATCAATTTCTCAAATTGGTCATTCAAAATCAGTTATGTGGAAAATAGTAATTCTGTGATCACTCAGATTTCAGAAATCAGATTTTAAGTAACAGGTGGCCAGCTAACGTTTCATACATTTTACTGTGACATTAAATTTATTTTTAATTTCCACAGTTAGCCAGAGGGAAACTATGGAGAAGATGATCTACACCTACCAGTCACTTCTTGAACAAATCAAAGAATTTTGTGGAGAAAGTGACATTGACAAACTCGCAGCTCAGTTTATCAAACAGGAAGAGGAGAATTTTGCTCTATTCAACTATATAAATGAGCTTAACAGTGAGGTATGTGTTTGGTGATGTGGATAGGGTATATACCCAGTGATTATGGTATTTAATAATGAATTCGCAGCCGGCACAGCCCACATTGCCTCCATTAGCAAAGTGCATGCATGGTGGATTTACTTTGTTAAAGGATGCAGTGTGGTTCAATTTTCCCTTTCACCTCCATTTCTTGTCGCATGCCTATGCTGATTTAAAATATCACTTTCTGCTCTAGCAGTTTCACCTTTTATACCAGCTGGCACACTATCATGCGTGTACCTAATATACAATTAAACTGCAGGCGTGCAAGTGTATCATCTTATAAACGAATTTCATTTTACACAAGTAAACTAACTAGAGTGATGGTTACAAGCATGGCCCATTGAGAACATTATATTTACAACATTAATATCACATTTTTTACTCTACTTGTATCTGTGGAGCAAATGATTCTCACCAAATCTCCTGGTGAAGTTTAATGATGTAGTTTTAAGGACATATCTCAATTTTGCATGTTTGTATTTGCCAACGTGAAAATTTCAAATCCTATGGAATGTGAACATTGAATCTCTGTATTTTAAGGAGTAGATATAATATGACAAAGCCTATGTTTATATCATGTAAGACCAAGCAGGTGAATAAAATTTTTATTTATTTATTAACACAAGAATGACCAAGGGCAGTCAATTGATGGCTCATGTTTTTCTTTCCCTCACTACTTTGTGATTTTTTGATTTTATTCATATATATTCAGGAGGCTGAGGTTCATTTTTTCTATTAGTAATTTGGAGCAAATGGTTCTTAAATGAAGGTGTTTCTGGGGAGAATACTTCAGGTCATGAGCAATGCCAATTACTTACATATTACTCATAATGACCACGAGCAGTCAAATGACCATTCTTGTAAACAATTTTAATTTCTCCTGGTGATGCACAAAGGTTAAGAAAAGACTTAGCTGTTTCACAAAATAATATATATTTGGGACCGGTTTTGATACAGCGTATCATCATCTGGTGATGATGATACGCAGCCAGATGATGATACGCTGTATCGAAACCGGTCGCAAATATATTTTATTTTGTGAAACAGCTAAGTCTTTTCTTAACCTTTGTGCATCATGAAGGAGTTTCACCATGTTACGCCAACCACCATCGCATTTCTCCTGGTGAATTGTAACGATGAATTCTTCTTGGGTTTTCAACCAAGTTAACTCAGTCGTGTAGGCCGACGTTTCAGAAGATGACTTGTGTGAAGTTGGACTTTCATTTAGTAACACCAGTTGAAAATGGGAGACAAGTCGTCTTCTGAAATGTCAGGTTTATAATAATACTTTATGGTTATTATAATATTGTCACTCTGGGATTTATTGGCCGAATAATATCACCCCTTAAAAATTTTCATTTTCAATTTTTTAGTCCTTCTATTCCTGATGGTAATAGGATGTGTAAAAATTTGAAAAAAGCACACTTCCTGTGCTATATGTTTGCAATAATATAAAAGATTTTATTAGATAAGAAACATGAGTACACTTTCGTAAAGCATCAAGTGGTAAATTGTCTTGCCACGTGTGTGTATGCTCATAGTAATTGTTATCAGTTTTACCATTTTTTTCTTGGTGAATCTGATTAGTTTTCCCACTAACAATTCTATTGTTCCTTTTTAGCTTATTCTCATTGTGATAGTAATGGTTTTTGCTTTCTTCCATGGTCCTAAGCTGGAGGTCCTGAAAGAGCAAGTTGTGGACTTGAAGGAAAAGATAGAGGAGCAGAAAGGAGCTGATGCTCGCAGGGAGTTGCAACAAGAGGAAACTCTTTCTGAACTTCAGGTTATGGCTTTTCTAAACTAAAAAAATTGACACTTTTTTTTTAATCATCACAAATTACTTACTTAATGCCTTACTGCAACTACAGAAATAACAATATTTATTATTATTTCTATAGTTGATAATTCTTTCTTGATATAATCCCGCAGCAAATAATATTTGTTTGTTGCGGGGTTAACCCAATATACAAAATTAAATTGAAAGAACTTACAAGAAAATTACAAGAGTGCGTTACAATACAATTACATTAGAATTTACCTACATTGAAAGATTATTACTTTTAAATATAACAATAAATTATTATTAATGATTGCAATCCGGCAATTGTTTTTTATATACCTGTCATAAAGAACATTAATTGGTTAGGTATCATTTTGTTAGTATGTTGACAGCAATTACCGTATTTCTCCGAATATAGTCCCCCCCCTAATTTTGAGGCTTCAGTTTTGGAAAAAGTTAAAAAAATGTGTTTGAATGTAGTCCCCCCCCTTTACTTTTACCACAGGCATTTTTGGACTATATTCAGACATGTATGGTATGTTAGCATTTTTCGCTTAAAAGAAGCATGGAAATTATCAGTGTCAATTTCTTGTGATGCTCTGTTGAATAGCTTCTATGACCTGGTGATAAGATTGTTAGAAGAAGTAAGTAATATTGTGAGACAGCGCCATTCTCATCTGTCGACAACCCAGATAGCACAAAGTAAGAGAGTTAACCGTTTCTTATGGTTTTCTTACGGAAAAAATTGATAAGCAGCTTATCGTAAGCTAAGGGACTTATATAAGGCTAGGGTAAGATGTTAGGGACGATTAGGTAAGGAATGCCGTCAAATATCCTCAGGCAATGTAAGTCACTTCTGTTGGAGCGCCAAAGGCGGCTGAACAGCGT
Source organism: Ischnura elegans (assembly GCF_921293095.1). Taxonomy (NCBI): domain Eukaryota; kingdom Metazoa; phylum Arthropoda; class Insecta; order Odonata; family Coenagrionidae; genus Ischnura; species Ischnura elegans. Next base: position 124,889,576 of record NC_060248.1, read on the forward strand.
ACTACACATGCTACGCGGCTCATCCCGACATGAATTTAAAGGCTATTGGTGAAATTAAGCGAGTTTTTATAAGGGCTTAACAACTGATAACAGATTTTCCCGTAAATAGAAAAAAATTAATAACTGCAAGCGACCGGCTAGTGAAGATGTAAAGCATAATACAAATACTCTATCCATGCGGTGGAAAGAAAAAAAATAACATCGGGGTAGATTCGAACGTGCGACCTAAGTAACCGAAGTCCTGTACGCTGTCTACTACACCACGGCAGTTGTAATAATTGGGAGGCGTAGTTACCAATTAAATATACAATTATGTAAAAAAAACTTGTTTGGCATGTGCATGAAAAACTGAAATTATTCAAGGTCCATACATTTTAACATTTATGACTTTTAAATTATGGCTTGATAACCCGATGACTACAATACGTATATTAGATGTTCCTACCGGCATTTTTATATTATTCTACGTCGCTATTCTTGTGAAATTGTGTGTTTTTCTTACGACCTTCGTTTTGCCATCAGTTCATAAATGTGAATGATTTTCAAATTATGGCGGTATGATGTTATTACTCCTCATAATATAGAAGCGCCAATAATAAAAACATTATTTTATTACATAAAGGCCTTAATGAACACACTGAAACGATGGGATAATAACAGCATCTACGGAAGTGCTGAAAGTTTGGCATCCATTTTGCCATTACTCTGGATGTTTGTCGCCCTGGCCGTAAGAAACCCATAACAAGCTTACTTGAGAAGCGACTTCCTTATTTCTTCCTTTCACCTTATCTCAATGACTTATAATGTGCTAGTTGGGAAGGTGAAGGACCGATTACAATATTCTGTGTCTGTTGCCCAGGCTTTGCTCAATGGTGAACGTGCCACCCATGGTAGAGTGGGGTGGTTCCCTGATTTTGGCTTCAAATTTAAGAGCTGGGAGCCAGGTGCACACTTGGGATGCACCGCCAAAAAAAAAAGGTACGACGCAATAGACAGGCACAGGATGTAAAAATTGGGTAACGTATACCTATTTTGTATTCTGACAAAGGCAATAGATGATTTCACAATCACCTGGCACAACTCCACACGTTGCAATCTTTTTGAAGATGGGTAATCTTTTAGTCTTGTCAAGCCCGAGGTCACATCCATTAAAAAAATTCACTTACTTCTCGTTAGGTTTTTACACTAAAAAAAAAAGAATCAACATGACAAAATTTTGTCATACAGTTGCTGTTGAGCACATTTAGGAGAGGAGAACTCACACCCCTCTATGGCCATATGGTGACCTCCATAGTTCGAGATAAATAAAAATTTTCTCCCGTAAAATAAACCCCGCAACAAAGAAACATTGCAAGTCAGAGAGAGAGAGAGACCGAAAAGAGGAAAGCAATGGTGGAGTGACTCAACATTCCGGTGTCGGGAGCAACGGGCCGCTCGAGGGAGGACCTTACATGGGCGACGACGAAGGTGTGAAAGGCCTTCACAAGGCTCCTCCTGACTGAGGGGAACGGACGGATGGGTGGAGGGAAAGGGAAGAGAAGAGGGGAGGGTGGTGGAGGACTAACCTGAAATTTTCCACAGTTCTAGTGCTGCCGATCGCAAACAACCCCCAAACTAAAATCCACAAACAGCTGATCGGTTGCACTGAAGTCGCGGTGGGAACGGTACAATTGTTTCTTAAGAATTTTACAAAGAAAGTATTGCAATTTCTTCTTGGGGTAACTAAACAATTAGAACTAATGATTCTAAAGAAAGTAAAACTAATAGTAAAAAATGTAATATCAGATCATTGGATGGTATGAGCTTTGGATAAATCATCAGAAAAATTCAATTTTAGGGGAAATAATAATAGTGCGTTCTATAAACACTTAGACTTACAGTACAAGGAGAACATTAGAATCCTACACTAAAAAGGGTGACCTAATGTATGATTTCATGTAGTTCTAATTTTTTCATATGTTGTTAGGACCAGTATCTAAGTTAAAAATCCATATTTGCAACTGCGAAAGACATGTCTGGCCCCCACGAAAATTTTGCTCTTTTTTTATATTTACTTTTTATTCCCAAACTATTTTATTTGGGGTAATTAGTTGTTATGACTTTTACAGATGAATAAATTTTCCACTAAATGATACTTAAATAAGCTCTGTGCATGTATAACTTCTGGGAAAAGAATATGAAAAAAGAACATTATTGTGCCTGGATGCCAAGTGGATTTTAGTATATGTTGATTATGCTAACACCCTCATGGATGAATATTTTTTTCTTTCTGATTTCACAAAGCATTTCTAGATAAAATGCTTACCACATAACCTTATCTTATTTTTTCATGTTTTTTGTATCACCATACTGTAAGTATGAACTTTTCTTTATAATCTGTTTTGCACAGAGCCTTTTTCTTGATAAGTTGTATTAACCATGCTGCTTTAATAATTTAATATTTTTTTGTATAATTTTTTCATTAAGCATTTCTTTGAGTTCTACTATTACACTGTGAATTTCTTTCTTTGTATCTCTTGGCTATTTAATGGTAGCACCACTACAGGCATTGCTTTAGGGGCTTCCGTTTCCTCATTTTATTATCTTTTTACAATTCATGTAAAAATGGGATGGAATTAAAAAAGATGTCCCATACTACCATTATAGTCAAAAGTCTTTGGTACTAGCTGAAGATGACTAATCTATTGGTGGTATCACTGACTACTTTAATTTATATTCAAAAACAGGATGAGTTGAAGAAATGCATGGATGAAAGCCAGGTTGCTGAGAGGAAGTTGCAGAAGTGCCAGAATATTTTGAACAATCTGCTTGAAGGAATTGAAGCTCTCTTTGCCATCACACATTGCGACAACACTCCAATTTTAGAGTTGCTAGGTAATTGATTGATTTATTCCTGTCATGTATTTTTGTTACTGTAGACACAATCTTCCTTTGAGTCCTTTAGTATGTAGTTTATCTGCCAAATGGTTGTTGACTCATAACTTACACTTGTGCTATGCAGGACTTTCCTCAACTCCTATCCTAATTGTCATCCCTCACCACTCCCTTAGTGAGATTTTTTCTTCTCCTCATCACTTCATACACTTCCCCAAGTCCCTCAATTGTGTACTCGATTGCAAAACTCTGAATTTTTGTACCCGAGGATGATACTGATATTTCAAAATATATTGCATCATGAAAAGAAATCAGTGGGAGAAAAAAAATCATGTTTTCTTTTGTCTAGAGCTTCCTTTCATCAGTTGAATTTTGAGATAATGGTTCAATCCTTATGAAATGTCTGTTTCAATTAGGTTGCTGTGAAATCTCTTCTTTCAAATGAGATGATGATGTTGCAACCACTGGTACGTAGAACGTAGAGACTGGTAATCTCATGAATCTTCATGAATCCAATTGAAACTCAAGTCTAAGGATTCAACATGATTTGAGCTATCTCCTTGCCCTAACTCCCCTCTTCTTCTTGTTATAACTCTTTTAATTTTGTGCAAATTTTCTGATGAAATTATCACTTAATGAATGACCTTTCACTTGAGAAAGACTGCTACCTATTATGCTCTCTGCAAGTGCTTTTCCTTCTTCATCTACACTACTCAGCTGCTCCGTCCCCCATCTCATTCTATAACACATTGCCATTCACAATTAACATACTCACGGCTTACATCGAACCATTTTGCTCTACCACACATTTGGAAATTCTACATGGTGTATTTAAGGGAAAGGAGAACATTACAAATATAATAAAAATGATATAATAATTCACTACTGAGGGAAGTGTGGTGGGTAGAGCATGGAGATACTAATCGGCGGGTCCTGGGTTCAAATCCTGGTACAGCCATCGAACACCCTTTGGGAGAATTGGGATTCTTGAAGCGTGAGGTAGCCCTGGGAAAGAAACTGCCTAAGACTTACTCAGATAAGAATTACTCAGACGAGAAAATGTTTGAACACTATTGATTTCCATGAAGCTTTAAATGCAAGGCCTCATTTTTATCTTGTTTATTTTCAGGAGATAATACTCATGTAACAACATTTAATGTTATGCTCTACCTTGGTATCATAGAAAAGAGGTGCATTGACTTGAATAATGTTGTGTATTATTTGGAGAGAAAGGCATCTCCTGAGGTTGAAGAGTTTGATGAAGATTATTTGGATGATGAGGATGAAGTGCCTGAGGAAATTTACATGAGAGTGGAAGGCTTAAGTAAACAGAATCCACCAAACATTTCGGAATTGGTCGCTGAAGTTCCTTGCTCCCTGTAAGTTTTCTAATACTTTTTATTACTGTGCTATTTTAAAGATGTGAGAAACATATAAGTCCCTCCAAAATCATTACTCTTTATCGAATCCCAAAGTTTTTTGAACCATTGCCCTGCCAAGTTTCATACATTCATTCCTAACATCCCCATTTATAAAGTAGGACCATAAAATAGAAATTTGTCCTATACAGATAATGGTGTTAGGTATGGAAATTTTCTGAGTTGATTTATTTTCTATTATATCTTGATGAAAGTTAATTATATGAATTAAGGCTGGTTTATTGAGGTTATTGTGATTATGTTGGCTTATAAATGCACAAAACAAAGTACATGTGAAATGATGCTGTGATGAGGTGTACTTAGAGCTGTGTGAACAGGGATTTTTTTTAGTCTTGTGAGATCAAATGAGAACTTGAAACAAATCTTAAATGTCTAGCGATATTTGTGCTTGAAATCCAAGATTTTCTTCCTTATTTGACATTTTTTTCCTCTGGAGATCTGGTCTGTTTCTCAATAAAAAATATTCTTTCTGTGGCAAAATGTTGCCATTTATTAATAGTATCATCAGGGCGTACAGTTTCAGCATTTACTTTGGACAGCTCTCATAACTCCAGTACCTCCCACTCAAATTATGTATTATACAGAACAAAATGGGAGCCCAAACGCAGTTATGATTTCATCCACCCTTCGCCCAAAATTGCATGCAGAAATCTGCATTTGAAAATATGCCCTCTCTTTGATTCTGCTGAGCTCAATAAATACCGGTCGCTTATTTGAAAGAAAAGAGTATTTTTGGAAGAATGTGGGTTGAGGTGCCTTTAGAAAAATCTTGCAGGTTCTCAATTGGGGCAGTGATACCAGAAATGCATAATCGTATCCAAAGGGACAATTCTTGGCATCAATGTGAAAGATTCTAATATGCATGTGACAAATACTTCTATTACTAATTGGTGAAGTCAGTCAGGACATCTTTTTTATCTTAGCAGTGTTCTTGTAACATTTCTGATCATGAGGGTTTATTCCATGATGTGCTCCAATTATTTTTTCCTTGAACTGATTTTGTTTTAATTTCACATCTTGCGTGTGTGAGGAACACCTAGAATAGTCTGAGGTAACTATAAAACTATTATTCTTCAATTTATCAATGCTATAGTCCAAGTTGTAGAAGCTTCTTAGTTCACTCTACATCAGCTAGTTGGAATAAAACTTTTATGTAAAAGAATTGGAAATCCTAGCAGTGCCATACATTTTGCTTTTACCATTGCTAATCTTAAATACTCATTCTGAGTGAATGTATTTCAGTGAATAATCGAAAGACTCATTGTTAGCACGTTCCCTGCCTCTGGACGAATCCACCCATTGCACCAAAGTGTTTTTCTTTTTCCTTTTGCATTAATACTTGAATCCTTTCTAGTTGAGTTTTCATGTGCATTCAGCTAAATGCACCCTGTTGGTGATATCAAATATGCAACACCGAAGTTGCTGTGACCAACAGCATGCTAAGAGAAGCCAGAAAAGTGACTCATTTTTCTATCATTATGATTGAACTGGCATGAAGATAAAGTATGCGTTTCGGTCATTATGACCTAAGCAGAGGTGAATTTGTTAATGATTTTGTGGCCTACAAAAAAAAGGTGCATAAATTATCCCTATTTTTAATTTTGGCTGAACCGCAGTATAAAATAGCTCCATATATGTAACAAAATTTGCCATACTTATAGCGCTCTGTGTTCCGAACAAAATTCTCGTGTTTATGCATAGGCAATTTCACCATAGCAAAATTTTTCCAGTAAGGAGGTATGGTGGAATTCTATCTATAGCTTTTACGGGAATGGACGAAAAAATATGATCTATGTTGACAAATGATGAATGTAGGAAAGTTTGGCAAGGTTGCCTATGGAGCAGGATTTTGACGAGTAATTGTAACATTCTTCGAAGGATTCATTCTGAAATTTAGCTGTTTACTGGAATATATATTAATTTTATGGAAACACTAAGGGAATATACTTGGTTTGACTAATATCTCTTTTAAATATCCCCTAAATACCCCCACTTGCTAAAAAATGTTTGCACACTGTCTCTGCATTTACACTGCCATGACTGATTTCTCTCTGATGTAAAAATTGCTTGCAAGTGTGCATATTGTAAATAAATAACATCCAATATCCATAATGTGTCAAAAATTGCATAAATAAAACACTATATTACATATTAATTATTCTCATTGTCTGATATTTTAGATTGCTTCAAGCAGGTGCACAGCTAAGAATTAAGGCTAGGGGGGGGTTTTAGGCACAACTAATACTTAGAGATGTGGGGTATTGCATATCCGCCAGGGTAAGCAGGAGTTGCTGGGGCCCTCCTGCAGAAAAATTTTAAAATAATGGCTCAATGGCGAGTTTTTTGCCTTTCTGAGGGATATTTGATTAATCCTAACACTATTCTATAATTAATACTAATCCAATTAAGTAAAATGGATTAAACTTTATAAATTTTTTTCTGAGCTCTGGGGGGGTTTTATCCCCCAAAAGCCCCCCCTTGCTGTGCCTCTGGCTTTAAGGACTCATTGAGAGCTTTCTTCACCTGATTGCAGATCTTTTTAGAGGTGTTAATGTCATTGTCCTTGTATTGCTACTGCTCCATGTACTCCAGCAAACTGTTTCTGAAGGCAAGCGTCTGGCTGATAACGAGTGACCTTTGAAATCTTTATTCCCTTCATCTCTGCTTCCATCATTTCCTTCACTTCCACCACCTTATGGCCTTACCTCCCATTTGACCTTGACTGACCACTGGGTGAACATGCTTGACAACAAAATCTCTGGTTCTCTAGGGCTGTATCAAAAGTGCAAGCAAGGCATTTTGCAGTATCCGCATACTACCCTCCTCTGGATTCTTTTCTACTTCTTCAATTATTTTCAGTTGATCTTTTAAAGTTCCCACATGCATCTTTGGGAGGGCCATGTTCTAAAGACAAATTAAATAAAATCAAAACTAATAAAGTGAAACGTGACCTTACTTAACAGAAATAAAAACACTCATTAGTTTGAAATCAACCCACACTGGAAAATACAGAACTACTCGTAACCGTGCCTGTTGTGTGCAAACTTTTAAAAAATCATAAAATATACACAATAAAAATATTACCCACTGTTTACTTGTATTCAATGTTGGCATTATACATTTGCCAATGTTGGTAATTTTTTAGGTGGCTTATTGAGGTATTGCTACTTAGTGATGGCATAAACGACTCTTTTTGTGGAGCTGCCTCACCGCTCATAGCATACTCCTGAGAGCCGCTTGCACGGTGCGACTCAGCAAAGCACTTCTGGGTTGAGGGGAGTGGAAGAAAGGGGAAGAGGGGAAGGTGGTGGGGGGAGGATTTCTGAAAGAACATTTCCTAGATCACCATTTGAAAAATTGTATTCAAATCAATCACGTATTGCATAGTCACAATGTTTAACAAGTGATAAAACTGGGGAACCATTTCTGCCGATACGTTATATCTTTCATGGAAGATGGAAAATGTATTCTGTCTCCTGTGCTGATGGCAATCTGAGATGATGGCAATTAAAAAAATTCTGTTGTAACAAAATATTCTCTCCAAAACTATATAATCATGTTAATAATTCATAATTAATTTCATCAATTAATCATAGTTGTTTGTGTTAGAACAAAATTTCATTTTTGTCTTGCATTATTTTCATAAATTGCTGTTGTCGAAAACTTTTACATGAGCATCTTCCACCATTTTTCTTTCACGATGCATGAAACATGCAGGAGAGTGAATTACGATAGGGGTCATGTGAGATTCTTTAGCTTAATACCCAGAAAACGAATCGGGAGAATATTTCTAGCGGTGTGAAAAGGTGGGCAGTGGGCTACCCTCGAAAAGTCCCATGTGCTCCCTTTGACCTGCCAAACGTGCAGTGAGCCTCACACGAAAATGTTTGTGGAAGGAGTCGTGTGCTCATGGAGTCAGACTTCCACCGCACATGACTCCAACGCGTACATTGTGCACTGAGGGAGTCGTGAGCACCAGGAGTCTTGACTTCACCCCGCACAATTCCAGCGCTCATTGTGCACGAAGGGAGTCGTGTGCGCATGGGGCCGACTTCTACTGCTCACGACTCCAACATGTCCAGTGTGTGCAGTCTGCGGAGGGGAGGGAGTCGCAACTCACCAAATAAGACTCTCTCACCTCACAGCTCTATCTGCTGAGTCGCACATTTGAACTGACTCACTTGCACAGTGCCCATCACTATTGCTACTTTTTTATTTATGTAAAAATGTCATATTTTTTAAGTATGTACTTCAAAGTCATCTTCAATAAAAGTCACTGAATGGAAAGGGGGTGGCAGGAGGGAGTGCCCTTCAGAATCTTAATTTAGGGAAATTGTATCTACATGCAGGTGAAAAACAGGTGACTTTGCCTCCACCTTGTTTATATCTGAGTGTTGCCATCAAGCATGGGTTTGCTTTCCTTGTCACAATATTTGATCAAATTCGGAAATAATCTGAAAGGGAGCTTAGAACAGTAGTGGCAAAGCATGTTCCAAATTAAAGCAAAAGCACACGTAGAATTTGTTTGATGTCTTTTACTTCTCTTGATCCAGGAGGCAATGTTCCTCAAAACGAAAAACTTTCATTTCATAATGAAAACTATTGCCGCCTGAATTTCTGGAGCATGCTTTCAACATTTAGCAAAAAATGCAAGCATTCAAGATCACTACCCATTGACCTCATTAAGAGGTATGGATGCATGTATTTTTAACACTCAAATAATTATTTCTGATTTAGATGCCTGGAGCAACAAGTTGATGCCATTGAAGATACAGAAGAGAATAATGAACCTTTGGATCAAGAAGGAGTAAAGGAAACAGTGGAAAAGACCATTGAATGTCCAGGAACAAAGGAAAGACTCCACAGTGAGGACAAATGCAGAGCTCCATACTTGCAGAAAATGTTTCAAAGATGATTTTTATCATTCATATAACTGTATTGTAAGTTTTTAGTCATCCCATGATTTTATATTTCATGTTATAAATGCATTTTATGTTTACGTACGACATTCTAAAAGTAATTAAACAGGGATAATTTTTAGTGGTGTCGTGGCATATTTAGTTTTTTTAGCAATCTTATCTTTGATTAAACTCATTGCTGAAATTTAAGGTTTGATGTACGTTTATTCAAAGCAATGCATTTGGAGTTAAAATAATCATGTTTTAAATTTTGCCATGAGCAGTAGTATTTTCTTGATAGTTGAATTCTACATCTTTATTCAACAGTGTACCTTATGGTTGATTAAATTTGAATCACATTCATAAGCAAATAACTAGGTAGGTACATTGAATTGGGCCAATGTGATCCAAAAGTAATTTTCCTTATAATTAACAAATTATTACCATCTCTACTTGCAAATATACTAAGGAGAAAAATAAAATTTGGCAAACCAAATTTTTGTCAGATTTTTTCAGAAATAAAACAAATATGTTTTGCGACTTGTTTACTTTTTCTGAAATTTTAACCTCATCTGACTAGATAATATTTTTAGTGTCCAATGTATATTTTGCAGTCTAAAACGGTAAAGCATTTTTCAAAAAAGAGGGACTTTGTCTCATTTTAATGGTCTTGAATTGAAGAAGATTTTTGTTTTAAGGAATATAAAAAAATTAATATTGTGTATAACAAATTCAAATTTTCAAATTGAGTGAAAGGTATAAGCTTTGAGTTTGAGCAAGTGAACAATGAAAAGAAGAAGTTGGTGAGAAGATTCCAGGGGGTGATTGGGAGCCTCCCGGGCAGCTGCTGAGGGAGATATCCGGTCCTTTCATGCTGATATTCCACAACCCAGGAAAGACTTGGTTTTAAAAATTTTTAGCTAAGCATCCAAAGGAATTACTTTTCACTTCTATCATGCTGATTTTTGAGTTAGGAGGAAACTACAGCTGTAGTTTAAGGCCCTATGAGAATTTCAACCACTCTAGTTGCAAGGTGTGATGATTATTTTAATGGCACTTTCTACATTCCAAATCAACATAGTATTTAAGCAAGAAAGTATTTAAGAAAATTGAGAAGATCTAAAAAGTGAGAAGCCAGTGGCAATGGCGATGAAAAATGTAATTTCAATGCTACGTTTTTCAACAAAAATTTATTATTTTTTATATTTTTAACTATTTATTTTTTTTAACCACAAGAACTGCTGACTTTGTTAAATTCAGGTCTCCAATTAAAAAAACAGTTGACCTTTTAAACAATTGCATACTTTACAAAAGGACTTTGGCATAATCATTTTCTAATCAAGTAAAGATGATATGTTAAATTTGGCGGAAATGGGCGACTCAAGGAGCAAATACCTGGTCAAATTTAGGCGGAATGGCTCCAATATATAATTTTTTTTCGTTCAGGGCTCGCGGATTAGGGTGGGCACGGAATTTCTTCCCTTTTTTTCCACTTGGTGTGTCATAAGTGAGCATAATTTGGGATCCAGGTTAAAATCCATTCAAATCAAATGATTTTCTTGCTGGAAGTTTCTTCCTTGAGTGTCCATATCTTAGCACTTACATAAGTGGATGGCATTTACAGTCTCCCAATTTTTAACTCAGTGCTCTTTAAGAGAGCTGTAATGGGTGGACCCCTGCTGCAATGAGTTCATCTCTTTTATTATGGTTATATCTAATTTGTTATTCTTGTACCCTTAAGGGGAGCATAAAATATTTGGATTATGCTTTGTAAATATTTGGTAAAGAAATGTTGGGAATAATTTATGAAATATCACTCACTCAACCTAAAATGACACTTATTGGTAATGTCCCAGTATAAAAGTGTGTCTTACTATATAAGATAGTGTCCGCCATGATACGGCGGAAATCTTTGATATTCAGCTTGGTAAAACCACTTGTCTGTTTCCACATACTTTTATTAACACCGACCATGGTTTCGGCAACTCGTGCCATTAACGAGTTGCCGAAACCATGGTCGGTGTTAATAAAAGTGTGTGGAAACAGACAAGTGGTTTTACTAAGCTGAATATGTCTTACTCTCAGGATTAACCTCTTGTGTTCTTCCACTGCCCAATCCACAAACTGAGCATCACATCACGTCTTTGTAAGGGTGATCATGAAAGTGACAGTAACTAAATTAACTTGATGACAAGTATGAACTACCTCCATCAGAGGTTGTTCATATCTAGTGGTCCTCACCAGCAGTGGATCCAATATAGGACAAGGAGGCCGGGACTATGGGGCTCTCCTCTCCTGTATATATTTGACAACTGAACAAAATTACCATTTTATATAGTGTAAATTGGACACCCAAGAGGGGGCTATAGCACAGCCACCTAGAGAGAAGGCCCACAGTTCATAGGCGTGTGACGCCACTCATTGTAGTGGTACCGCCAGAGCATGGCAGAACAGAAGTAGTCGTGGTGCTATCTGCAACAGTGTTTTAGCCACCGTAGTGAAAAGATAATTGATACCTAATTTACTCAGTCAATAAGAAAATAGTCAGCGGGTTCCGAGAAAATACTGACACGCATAAACAAGAATATTTTTCAATCTGAAGTTATTCATTAATATTGCGTCTAATCCACGTACCATATAACCTCGCCGTTCTCCAGAAAAAAAACTATTAATAACTCATTCATAAATTGTCGTTGTGAACTAGAAGTACTACATAATAAGATTAAAATCTGAAATAACTATCTAGAAAAGGCTCTTTGCATCCAAAGAGAATTTATTCTTCTACACAAAAGCGTCTCGAAATTCGATAGCATTAAGTGGTGATGTCAAGTATTTGATTAATCCTGGTTGCATTCCATATACTTTCCTTGGATAAATAATTTATTTCTGGCAGAGTAAAAGGTGTTCACACAAGGTCTCAAATGGATCTATTAATTAAGAGTGAAATTCTTCTTTATTTTGACACTGAATTTGATGTGCCCATGGGCTACGAAAATCTTACCCTAGAGCCGGATGAAAAAAGATTTTCAATGATAATTACTTGTGAAATATAAGATCGTTGACACATATGCTATTATTACGCTCAAATACATCAAAATGCAAGCTAAAATTTACCTATAGTCCACCCTCGGCTAATAAAATGTACCCGTCCCAGGCGCTTAAGTATTTGACATATCATTTGGGATGAGCAAAAGTTTCAATGTTATTTCAGTAGATGTATCAATCTGATAAAAAATCTGTTAGTCCTGCCAAATCACCAGCATTAACATTTGTATAAAGAACACGACGTCTCTTAAATCACTCTTACTTAACATGCATTAAGTCATCACCACAAAGAATTTTGGGAGGAAAGAAAAAACAACAGATAAAAAACACAAATATTTTATATTTTCGTTAGTCAATCACAATAATACCTGCAATTTTCTCTCATTACCATGAACTAATTTGGTGAAGCAAATACTGGTATTCTCTTTTGAACAAAAATTATTTAAAAGAGCACTGGCAGAAGCCATAATAACTATCTTCAATAGTTTCTCCAACGAATGTCCATTGTCACATCATCCACTCACAAAAACAAATCCACCATAGTCCTAGGCCCGTATTCTTAGTCGACCCTGTAGGGTCAACCGACCCTGGATACGTCATCAGCCCCTACATGAACCGATCTCGCCCTACGTACGCCACATCAAGCCCTACATATGGTCGTTTTTGGAACTAAACGGGCCCTACTTGATGTAGGGTACCCAAACCAGCCCTACACCCTACAAAAACATGGTGGCCAAATATCGCCTGCTGATCACTTCGATTAAAGAATCCACTTTACAATGGATATTAAGGGAGACGAGCTCACACAAACCATTTTAAAATGTACAGTAGCACAGCGGAAAGGTAATAATACTACCGCTTTATAACCACTAAGTTAAATAAATTATAAAATTGACTGAACTAATAAGAAAAATAAAGCGGTATACATGCACCTTGTTTCTATGAATATATAATAATATTGTTCACGATTGGCACTTGCTATACTTTTGGGAAACCAATACTTTGTTTACGTATAACCATAGAAAACGTATTTTCATGCCACTATTTGCCACATAATAAACTTAACTACGGAAGTTGAAAGCGAATGACGAAAGAAATGTAAGTTCCCACGTCAATGATCATATTTTCTCTGTACTTATTACTTATTATCTTGTACAGACCGCTTTTGAAGTAAGTTAAAGACAATAAGGTTCTACCTTTGGCTCGATATGAGAGTATTTGTAGCGATAATTAAGGTACCGACATGACCTGGTGGACGACACCGATTGTTTATTTACCTTGAGGCATTGCCCTAACAATACGCCCGAAAATTATCGGATGTCTTTTCGTAGTTTCATAGTTAGTTCCCATTACACCACCAGAATGGAAAATTGGCGCTGTGCCATCATCTACGTCATCTCAGAGAACTTGACGATGGAATCACCCCCGCACCACTTATGTAGGGTCGACTGAGAAACGCATGTAGGGGCCTTTTGTTATGTAGGGACGGATATGTAGGGTCGACTAAGAATACGGCCCCAATATGTCACTTCAACCACTATGTCATTCTGTCTTCTAGATGATAGCTTGGTAACTATGAAGACATGGCACCTTCCTCCAATCTGGGCACCATTAATTCAACACGAATTACCTTTCCCATCTTCTCCCGCAAGACCACAGATTCTTTTCTGATGTCACTCGCTGTGAAGTGAAGCTCACACAACTAAAATTAATAAATAAGAAAATACCATGTAAATTATTACGTAGTTATTTCATTTCCAATTTTAGGCATTTCTGCATGAGAAATATATCTAATGACTAGGCCAGTAAATATAGGAGATCATTATATACCTTAACGATTTTTTTTTATTTAAAACTAGAGCATAAGATAATTTCATGATGAAAGCAGGGCACAGATAAAGTACAGTTCATTGCACCTCTTGTAAGAGAAAAACTCATATTTTCATTTCCGGCTGTTCATACGCACAAATAACACATATACAGGGTTTGTCCGGAAAGTTATAGGACTGAGTCGATTTAAAAAAATTTATTGAGCCAATCGTTACAATTCTTTAAAAACTTTCAAAATAGGCTCCTTCTGCATCGATGCAGCGCTGGCGGCGCGATTTCCAAGCATTGAAGGCGTCACGGAAGGCATTCTGTGGAATTGCCTTGAGAGCTGAGGTGCATGCTGCTTGGATCCCTTCTGTTTTCTCAAAATGCTTGCCTTTCATCGGGCTTTTCAGGCAAGGAAACAAAAAAAAAGTCCGGGGGGGGGGAGGGGGTCATCTGGGCTCTAGGGTGGCTGCGGAAACGTTGGGATGCCGGCCTTGGTTAGGTAGCTGTTCACAAGAAAGGCGGTGTGAGCCGCAATTTCTAGTCGCCAGTGAGCACTTTTGGGACCATCTTTGCGCACACCATGCGCATGTTCAAATGCTCCGTCACAATTTCATGATTTTGATAAATTTAATATCTGGACAAATAAACGAATACTTAGTCGACAGTCTGAGTTCAAAACTTTGCGCACACGAGTCACATTGTCGGTGTTTGTCGAAGTCGCAGGTCTTCCAGCACGGTCTTCATAGGCGACCTCTTCCCGGCCCTCCAAAAAGGCCTGGTGCCACCGAAACACACCACTTCTTGCTAAAGCAACATCTGGGTAAGCCTGCTTGATCATATCAAACGTCTCTGTCGCAGATTTACGGAGTTTCACACAGAGTTTAATCGCGTACCTCTGCTCTAACGAGTGCTTGGCTTTCATTTTCGGCTTGCACCACTCACAGAAACACGTCACGCAAAAATGTCTGTCCTGACTCTCCAGGTGCTCGGAGACAAACGACCAGCCGCTCGTTCGTTAGCTACGAACACCCTCTACTGAATCCAATCGGTGCGCGCACACTCCGAAGTACAGTCGCGGCAGAAGAAAATCAGACCTATTACTTTCCGGACAAACCCTGTACGTTTCTGTCGAGACTCATGAATTTCTCATGATTAGATACTTTCCATGCAATTTATCAAGTGAGTATCGTTGGTATTACGAAATGATACATAAGCTGAAATTAATTTGAACTCAAGAACCCTAGAAATGTATGTGCTTTCCCCCGTAATATAAGGTACTTCCCCGAAAGTAAAATGACTCTGGTAGTTTCATCGAAAATACCTGAGTACATAACTTATCACATAAATAATTCAAATTGCTTTTCAACTCTAAGTTACAAAAGTATAGTTAAATAAGCAATGTTTTACTGAGTTTCAGACGCATAACACAGCAGATGGCAAAATAAGAAAGAATATTCAATACTCTAAACTTGGCTGCAATATTATAATTCCCAGCAACTCCTTCAACCTCACGTTTACTAAACGAAATACATAATACAAAAAAAAAAGACAGCTAAAATACAAGAATTTCCAATTGAATTGTCACCAATATATTTAAATCACCACTTTTAGTACCGGAGACATTCATCAACATCCCCAAGCCACATATAGAAACTACATCCAAATAATTACGGCGAAAAAGGGTACATACCTTACTGTTTTTCGTGGAGGTGAAATTGTCTTTTCTTATCCCCCAAATAACTTCTTCTTCAACTCCGGATTTTCGGAAAGCTAAAAACTTGAACTTTGGGTCCACTCCTGGAGTTTTCTTCACATCCCAGCACTACACACGCGAAAGGAACTTTTAACAAAAATGCCTTAAAAATACACATTTCTGAAGGCCAGCGAATGAAATTCAAAAATGAGGAAACTTCACTATCCTCAGAAACTAATAATAACAAAAACTAATTCCTAAAAAAATAATTCACCAACTGACACCACAAAAATCCCTAAAATGTGGTAAAACGTAACGTAAATTCACCCAACAGCAGCCGGAACAACACAGCACTTCTCGTGGTGACGTCAGAGTCACAGCCTTCGCTTGTGATCGGGCCTTCTCTTTAGGTGGCTATGGCTATAGCCCCCCAAAGCTCCTATCGGGATCAACCACTGATCATCACCACATTAATGACTTCTTTACTACATATAAAAAATTTTGATGCTTATATTTTTGAATGCAGCTATGACCTCTTGATGCCTCTTCCATTGGAGATTATTTATGAATCGTCAAATTAGATTTTTATCTTTCATAATCGTGTGAACTTGAAATCAAGTTCACTTATGAGTATCACCACAACTTGATCAGAGGTTTTCATAGTTGTAAAAAAATGCAATGCCATTTCAATCTTATAAGAAAAGAACTTTAGTAACTTCCACTCTTTTTACAGTCTTTATATCAACTCACCAACCTGTCTGTTTGTCTGGTACAAATCTTGTAACTGAAATTTGACTCATTCCTGTGAAGCAAAAACGCTGAAATTTTGCACACTTCTTCATTTCCGATGACAATACATGAAAATATAACTTTTTCTCTCCAACCCCCCTTTAACCACCCCCCAGTCAACCTATAGCCCCCCAAAACATGTTTTTGATCAAAGAAGTTCCAAATGGTCGATTTTCGTGTTTTGCGACCACAGTAAAAGTTATCCACCATAAAATTTCCCATCGACTCAGCCCTAGCTTGGGGGATTCGTCTTGCTTTACTCGGCGAGACCCCCGCTTTCGAAAATTTTTCAAAGTCCCTCCGTCGTCTCGGGTCCGGCTTCGGACTTGGAAAAATTTCGTCCGAATTCCGTCGTCCCAGGTCCGGACTCTGGACTGAAATTTTTCAGCACTTAGATTTTTTTCGAAAATCGTCAAAAAATTTTTCTTCCCTTCGAGCGCCTGCAGATTCGTAGTAAAATATAGTGACTTTTTTAATACGTCACTTTTGGTTTTTCGGGGTCACTGAGTTTTTTTGCTTTGTGTCATATATAAACGTTGCTCATCCCCTGTAATCTAAATATAAAGGCTGGTTTTAAAAAAAAAAAATTTTATAAGAGCTTATTTATTTAAAATGACCAGTTTCATCTGTGAGACCATCTAGACCTTTGTCTGCCTTGCCTTATGAACAGCTCCCCATTACCCCATCATACATTTACCCATTATACCTTGTTCCTTTAACCATTCCGCTATTTCTCCTCATCTAGTACCCTCTTTCACCAGACCTCTTCCCCACAGAGACCCTAACTTATCCTGTGTGAATAATGAGTAATACAGGTGAAGTCTTCTCCGAAAGAAGAAAGGAAATTTATGAGTAAAAACGCACTCAGCTAAGCCCAGGGATCCTGCAGCAGTGACTGTGAGTTACCATTCCAAATCCCCCTGGGTGCATGGCCCCTCGTTGCACCCTTCCTGTTACTTACTTAACCAACCTCCCCCGCTTTCTTTATCACCTAAAAAAGTTAGTTCTTTACTACTTTACTGTCCAAGGTCAAAAGTTCTTAGGTCCCATATCTTCATACCATCATTATATTTTAATAGTTTTGATAATATGTAGAGAGAATGGATTCATATTGAATTTTTATTTTCCAAAAACATTGGAAGTACTAATTCCATTGAACATGCAAAGACAATGAACGAAGGTAATACCACAGAACAAGGAAATACAGAGAGGTCATAATGAGAATACACCATTATAATCTTGTTATTGGAATTTTGCGTGGTGGCCATCTTAAAATGAGTTAAATGTGTTGACTGTATTTGATAAATTTTTATGTGGAAAGTGCAAAGTGTTTCACTTCATATCCAATATGAGTTTTTCCAATCAACTTATAATGTCTTAGACTTGCCCATATTTACTAATAAAACACCTTACTGGATTTTTCAGAAAGCTGAAAAAGTTGTATATATGTTGCAGAGAAATTTTTGCAGTTAATGGCAAAATACCATGCTAAACTTCTTTTCCTTTCTCTCTTCTCCTCGTCCATTTCCCCGAAGAGCTACTGATATCATCGACTGTTTAACATTTTTTAAATTCAACACAAATTAATGCCAGATAAAATATCTGAAATGCTTGTTTACTGCTTATGGATCACAATAAACTTATTTAGAACATGGTCAAGTATGCTTTGAGGGATTATTGCTGTTAGCACCCTCTGTCCTCTCTGTATTTACTTACTCTTTGGTAGAGCTACATGAATACATTACTACAGTTTACTCTTCAATTTACCAATACATTAAATTATTACAAAAAATTCAATGTGAACAGTGAAAAATAATGGTTGATTCTACTTAATTACACATAAATGCTGGGTTGTACTCATGATCAATAGATGGGATCAGAATGTGCCCATTCATGAAATTTAATTTGAGAAGAAAAGTCGTGAGTGATTATGTTTTTGGACAGTATGCATTGTCCACCCCCAGATTTGTACAGTACTAGATGTACTTAGACAATTTTCAGTGAGGAAAAATTTAATGTAGATGTGTGAAAATTATGAAACATATTTTTATAAAGATATCGGATAACATAATCCTGAAGTTTTGCAAATCCCATTGTAGGCAGGAGATGATTAGTTGTTTGATGGTTTTGCTTTGTTGGAATTGATCGACTGGAACTGTTCATAGTCTTTGCTCCACTTATCAAGCTCCCTCTCAGAGGGTATCATTGGCTTGTTGCCTCTATTTGATCTATTCATGATCCGCTTAGCTTCACTTATAACACAATTCAGCATGAACATGTTGTCCACAACATACTGCAGCTGCTCCTGTAATAATTAAAATTGTATAGTTTTCTTTCATTAAACAGTAAACGATGTCCTGAGAATTCCAAGCAACCATGGCTTATTTCATGTTAATAGTTAGACTCAAAATTTTCAGTTATCCATCCATTCGGACAAAATTATGCTAAATGCTTACCTTAAACTGACTTCTTTCGAATTCTGGTTCACGGTTACGAGCAGCGCACATGTTCAAATATAAGAGCCAGATTCCTTCAATGGCTTTTGTTATCTCAATATACTTTTGAGTCTCCATGTCCCTCACTCTCTCGATTGCCTGGGACCAGTGCTCTATCTCTGTCTGAATGTGGTACTTCTTGATGCGGAGGTCGGAAAATTGCCAGGCCAACTCTTGCATCTCCCTGATATTTTCCTGCAACATCATTTGCATTGAATAATGTCTACTTATGGTAGAATTTCTTTCATTGATAAACACTTTTCAAAAAAATAATTTTTTCACAACCTGCAACAGCCGGATTTAAGAACATATTCATTACTTGACCTTCCCCGCTGGATTTAATGCTGGCTGTGTTATTTTCTTGTTCCCGACATTAGAATTGTTAATATTTCAGTAATTATCATAGGTAATATGTTCTTGACAAAGAATTTGATTAATATTAAATGCAGATTTATATTTAACATACAGTGTGCATTTTTATTCTCTTATAGTGTATTTTTCTTCCATTTCGTATTTTTAGCAGAACAGTCACTCACTTACAAAAATTGAATAGATACATTTTTTCCCAATTATCCTAAATAACTTTCCAATTTTTCCTGTTATTTTTCAGAGGGTTTCTTACTGTTCAGAAAATAACTCGGGAAAATGATAGAAACATATTGATTAAAATTTCTCTAACTAGCCTCATAGTTCATTTGATTGGAATAAATTGGTGCAAATTACCTAGAATTATAATTTCAGGGTATTTAATGACATGGATTGCATGAATTACAATCTCTTGCCTTTGTAGCAACTTCCTTCCATTCAAGGACCTTATCTGTATTGTATTCTACAATAATTTAATTAGGAAGGTCGTCATTTAGCACTTTGAGCATGGCTTGGTGGGGCAATTTTTTCAATAATTTCAAAAATATGTTAAATCTTACTTACCTTATTGGGTTAATTTTTTATCTTAATATTGATTATTCTTTCTATAGGATAGGTGGGATGATATAAAATTACATTCTCTGTTCTATTTGGACTGAAAAAATATTAATTTTAAGCGGTGTGAGACCTAATATCACATATGAATAACAACATTATAGTTAAAATGCATATGGACGTAATATTACATCTTTTTACCCTGTAAGTTTTAAATCATAAATATTTTTCTACCGCCCTCCTCTCCTGTAATGCACCTGCAATTTTCCCTCGATTATATATATGTTTGTAGCTAAGGCGTTAAGTTAAACGTTATCTCTTCATTGCTGTTTCGCTAAAAATTACCAAATATTTTAGTTATAGAATGCTGCATAAAATGGAAGGCCTTCCTCAAAACAATATCAATTTCGTTCAGGAAAGCAACTATGCTGTTCGTCCAGCAATACATACTATGTAAATTCTGCATATATAATCCTGGACATAAGTTCTCGGGTGTGTATGCAAATGATGGGCAAAGAAGACAGATGTGTTGCCTAACTTGCAGGATGTTAAATGACCACTTTGAATGTATATGATGCTGAGCAAAAGAATGCTGGTAATATAGAATTTATTGAACTGGTACTTGGCCTAATGATGAAATCTTCAAGCGAAAAATACCATGACAAATTGTAAGGCTTCTTTGTTTTCTCTTTTCATGAGAGATATTTGGTGTAATTTTCAGATGGGTTAAAGAATGAAGTTCCTTTTTCCCCCAATCAATTCTTGTCTACAATATTTTTTCCTCGAATTACCATGTACAGGATGTCACATATTTTTTAATATGATTTTTCTCAAGCAGATAGATGGGTTGGCCACTATGGAGTTCACTGCTAGTTGTTACTATGACTACTAATGATAAATAGTTAATTAATGGACTTGAAAATTTTGATCTATCAATGTGTAATGAATTCAAGAACTACAATATGTACATAATTATGGATGGTCGGGTCGGATACTCGGATCAAAATATCTGGGGATAATGCACTTCATTGGATACTTCGGATCCAAATTCGCTGTAGGAAATGAATTTTTGATCCAAAATTTTAAATTAATGCTTCACTGAATGCAGCATTCCATAAGAGTGGAAAGCTCTCTCACAATGTGCCATTGCACTGCGATCTGCGATGCTTGTCCTACTCATGAACCATTTTGTTAAAAAGCTCTTGCAACATAGGTACCCAGCGAGGGCAAGGAGGGGGGAGCTGCCCCCCCAGAAGCAAAAATTGCAAATGTCTTTAAGGAAAATCATATTTTTTCAAGCAAATAATTTTAAAAACTAATAAAGAGGTGTTACAGTTTCCTTAAAATATTGGTTTCATTCACTTTTTCCATGCTCAAATCTTACCTATAACTCGAACAACCATGGCTTGCCCCCCAGTTTTGATCCTGGGTACGCCCTTGCTTGCAAGGGTTATGCATAAGAATTTCGGCGACCACAACCGTAACCATTTAGATCCTGAGTATGGAAATAAGCCGTGGAAAATTTTGCAGCAAAATACAACTGGCATATAGTGTGAATCTTCACAAGAGATTGAATAACAATCAGGGGAATCTCAATATCGTAGGATCATAACCACATCAAAAGTCCCTACGTCGCAAATTTCACAAAACTATCTTCGGCCCTTCATCAACCCTAGACCCATGCCTCCGACATTCCTTTTTCCTTTGCCAGATAACGCTGACCATAAATCATTAGGGTCAAAAGAAAAGATCACGAAATATAAAAAGTAACATGAGAGCAATCGAAACACGTTTTGCCCTGTCTTACCAACTGATCTTTTTTCGGCCTACCTGCTTCAGTTCTCACCTTTTCTGGAGCCCAATGGCTAAGTGAGTCACCTACTCGGCCCGAGGGTAGGTGGGCAGGAAATATTTTGGGAATGGGAGAGCATGCACGAGATTCAGAAAAAAATGAGACCAAACACTACACATTTCTGATGGTATTTTGACTGATTGACACAAAGTTTTCTGGTGAAACAAGACTACACCAGTATTTAACACTGTTCAAACAGCACAACTTTCAAATGAACAAGCTTGCCATATACACACTCAAACACAAAATGGACTGGAAATGTAAACTGCACGTATCGCATAGCTAACCCGGCTTCACTTTGAAGGCAAGAACGTCACGAAGTGGCAAGATCAGACATTGCTTGGAAGACCATTTTACTACTTTGCATTTAGTATTAGAAAAGTTACCATTTTAATTCAATGATGTGCTGAAAAAAATATCTTTCATAGCGTGGAAACATTGTAATTGAGATGAGGAGAACTCCATGTACGCCATTTTCACGCACTGTGGCATGAAACTCACACGAGGAAGTGCAAAACCCACCTCACCACTATTGTAGCTTCTGCAATTGAAATACTAGTCATTATGCGATGAGAAAGTGACAAATTTCGAGGGAAACATTCGATAATTCATTCAAAGTTTGAAACCTGTTTTCATTGCCGAACACAGGCATAACTGTTTCAATCATGAGCATGTAAAGATATTTGTATTTTTTTTAAATAACTTGAAGGCTAATGAAAATTATTTATTAAAAATATTGAAATGCGTATGACAATGATAATAGCATTCCTTTGATTGCATGTACCCAGAAGAAACAGGCATAATTGCTTTTTTTATAGCAGACAATTACAAATGAAATGCATTTCGATCCGAAAATATCCAAAGTTCCATTGCCTGAAATCAAGGACCCAATCCAGATCTGGTTAAAAAAATCCTTGATCCATCCATCCCTGATTATAAAAGATTACAACACACTTTTCTTTGTTTCAAGTATGACACATATTTTGGTACCCTATGAAATAGGTACCTATCTTTGTACGGGACTTCTGCCATTGATGTAACCACAAATGCTGAGATGGGAAAGCTTCAAGGTCTATTAAGAGTATTAGTTTAAGGACTGAATGCCTTAAGAAATGTAATCCCTCATAGTGTATAGAACTAAGAAGTTAAAGAATATATAACTTACATAAAATTAATCAGTTTGTTATAAGGGAGCAAATGTAGGCCAAAGTTTCTGTATATTTCCCTGCAAATCAGAGGGTATAAAAATACAAATTTCTGTACAAAAATGCCAAAATAATTCTCTGAATATTCACGATTTTGAAAATTCAAGCATAATCAATGTATTTCATGTTTTTCAAGGGCCTGTGGACAGCCAGGACATTATCATCAAGAGCAGATCAACAGTTAATTAGGATACATACCTCAGTTAGGACTTCAACATCCTTCCGTATTTTTTCTACCACATTCACATTGGCTTCGTGTAGTTTTTTTAATTTTTGTCTTGTCTCAACAAGTGACTCGTATCGATTCAGGACATCATCAATACCTCTGTATTCAGGATAGGAATCAATAACTTTCTGGAGGAATTCCTATGGAGGAGACATTAAAAAAATTACATCCCCTTGACTACTTTCTATAAGTTATTTCACTTCTTGCACATATCTTATTGGTATGTGTTTGACATAGATATCCTTTTTTGTATTTATTTTGACAACAATTAAAATTTTTTGACCCACACAGTAATAGAGAAAGTTAAAAAAGGAGAATGATGGTTAAATATCTATATTAATACCATTTCCCCCTTACTGTTGATTTTGAACAATCACGTCCTTTCTGAAGCACTGACTTTACTCATTCTTGTGGCTGTCTATGCATTTTTCTTGAAGGAAAGGGTTGATGGAGAGCATAGAGCATTATAATTAGATTAAGGTCATTTCATTGAATTTTAAAAAGGCTTTTTACTTTAGTTTCAAGATTGCCAATATGTACTAAGATCAAGTCACCAATGATGAGTTAATTTTGAAAGGATTCATATCTTCACTCAAATTGTAGAGTCAGTGAAATTAGGGCTCTTTGTGTGTAATAAAATGAAAGGTATTTTTATAAAAAATGATAGCTTCTCCATATAAGAATAATTGTTAAAACATCTGTTTTTTCCTGACCACAAAACAAAAACCTTGACATCTCATTTACTTGGAGTTACCTCATATACTTTGAATTCTTCTACTTTAGCTGACAAGGAAGCTTCAGCTTCATTACACCACTCAAGTTCTTTTTCCAACTCCTCTATCTCTTTCTTGATTCTTTGCTCTTCACTAACCTCTCCAGTTATTTGTTTCTTAGAGCGCTGCCTTTCCTTATAGTTTTTCTAAATGTTGGAGGAAGAAAGATGTGTGTAAAAATTAGGTGTATGAATAAATATAATGGTAAAAATTTGCAATAGATGGGAATTTCTTAATTTAAAATGAAAATTATCATTTGCCAAGCATGGCCAATATCATCATAATGTGCAAATTATACGTTGCATTGGTAATCAATCTAAATGAGAAACTTAAGGAAAATAGTTGAAGTTATTGTGAATAGTGAAAATTACTGAAGAGAGAGACTTCAACCATAATGCATGATTCTTCAAGGAGGGAGGAAAATTTAAATTGGATGAAAATGAAGAGAAGAACATTGCAGACGAGAATGCCTAAATTGTAACAATGAAATTTTTGCTATAACTCATTTACATTTATATGATTATACAGAACCGCTTATTTCAATAATTTCACTCGCAAAATTTTGATGGTTAAATTATATTAGTTTTACTTTCTTCGAAGTTAATCAGCTTACGAAAAAAATGAGAAGACCTTCCTGTGTGTAATTGAAAAGAGACATAATTACTCATTAATAGTAAGATATTCCAGACATGTGTAATGGCACAAAGTTTCAGGGATCTACAAAGCTCTCTTGAGTCTGAAATTTGGCCTAACTTGGTCGCTAGCTCACTCCTCGGGCCACTGGGGCTGATTGGCAGGATATACAATTTAAACCAAGCTAGAGGAGGGCTGGGCCAAGTGGGAATGTATTGCACAAGTTGTGGAGCTTTAAAAATGTGGAAGGGAATCACAAATGTTGGTGTTTTTAAAATGCTCACTACATATTGGCTGAAGGGCTTTGGTGGTAATGTATCATCAGCATTGGGGTGGATGGGCACCCCTGGCAGAGAGATACTTGTATTGTTATGCCACAGCGCATCCACCAATTATAAAGGTGATCCTTAGAGGTTTTGATAATCGCATAGCCTCAAGGCCAATTCTTGATCAGAGAACTGAAGCATTGGCCATCATGTGCTGCTGTACATGTTCTTTGTCCCAAAAATGTACAAACTTGGCAAATCACAGACACAGCCTTCAAGTTTGCAGGAATTGCATTCTGTGGTATGCGGAAGCTTCTTGGACCTTAGGGGCATTTAAATAGCACTATACATCCCGGAGGAACGGAGCGGAGTACATGTATCGCCTCAATTGCACCGACTGTGATGCGATTTACACCGGCCAAACAGGGAGAAGTTTTTTCATCAGAGTGGCCGAGCACCAGATGTGTCATAGACAGGGGAAAGATCATTCACATTTCGCAAAACATCTTATAGACATAGGGCACAATAGTGACTTCACCCCAACTATTCTTCACTTTGAGAAGAAAGGACAGAGATTAGATGCCTTGGAAGAGCTGGAAATTTTAATCCACAGGGATTCATACCTCATTAACGACCACCTTTACTCTTCTCCCTCCACTTTCCCCCTTACTCGTTCACCCCTCCACCCACAGTTATGCCTAACTTAACTCCAAACCCAACCCCTACCTCCCCCTAACCAACAGCTCCCGGAAATTTCCCTACCCAACCTTATATATACTTGTCAATTTACCTGTAATTCTTCACCTTGACAATGTTATGCTGCAACGAAACCATGGTTGGTCTCAGTAAATTACCATGTGGAAATAGCAAAGGTATTATTCCTTCTATTCCTACGATAAAGGATTTCCACAAAGTTACGCCCGCTACTATTAATTAGCACTATGCACATTGGAATTGAGCACTTTAAGACTAAATTTTGGTGATCCCCCTTCCACTGTGAATGGGAAGGCTACCCTGTTATACTCCCCCCTTTGGTATGCTACCAATTGTACCAGCCCACAATATCAAAGGGAGAGCATACCTATATTTTTTTTAATGATATCTTTTTATACTAAATAGCCATTGATGTCATATATGTACCCACTCTCTTAAATTCAGGAGGATCCATTTATAAGTGTTGAAGGGCAAGCCTTTACTGGGGTTCACCTAAGTAAGCGATGTGAAATTCACACAATTTTTCATGTAGAAACACCATGTACAAAGTACTGACGGTTGTAAGCTTAGTGGCACGTGCAAGGCGAGGCTTTAGGTATGGACGAGTCCCATTTGAAGAAATTCCGTCACTCAGGGGTGTAGGTTAAAATTTCCATTTTGGCTGGGAATTTGACTTCATTTGCAGTCTAAGCTTGGCTCAGTCGCCTCCCCTCCCAAGTTCCCCCACCATGGCCAATTTCCCCTCCATTCAATGGAGTTCTGTGCATTCAGGGGCCACCAAGTTTTGACATGAATGTATGTACATGATTCCATAAGTGTACAGATTATTTTTACGAAATAGTTTCCCATATCATAAGATATTTAACATGAATGAAAAATATGACGAGGGACTTTGCTAAATACTGTTGAGGAAGCTGCCTAATTCACAGTCCTTTTCGAGTTTGAAATTGGGAAGTCAAAGTTATTGATGTGCACCATGGATGAAATTCACCAAGAAAAAATGATTTTTATTTGCCGGGATTCAAACCCAGATCTCCCGATTATTGATATGGTATGCCTCCAGCGACACCACCAAGTCATCTTTTTCCAAGGAAAATTTCAGAGTAGGTTAAACAAACAAAGTGTTGACATCCTCAGTGCTTAGTAAGCATGACCTCCACACACTCACCCCAATGTGTGGCCTTGAGACATCAACATCTTATTCAGTAAACCCATTCTGAAGATGGCTTGGCTGTGTACATGGTGGCATATTTGACTGGCAGAATATCCAAGTGTGAATCCTGTCTACGTCAAATGTCATGGCAAATTTCATCCTTGGTGAATATATCTTTGCATACGTAGATTGAAGGGGAGTGGAGGATTACTCCCCCATTCACTGGAGTTCTGTGCATTCCGGGGCCACCAAGTTTTGACATGAATGTATGTACATGATTCCATAAGTGTACAGATTATTTTCACAAAATAGTTTCCCATATCATAAGATATTTAACATGAATGAAAAATATGACCAGGACCCCCAGTGGAGGATTACTCCCCCACTCCCCAGACGCTTCAATAGACAAGATTTTTAATATGGCCCCGTTATCATTGCGTTTGTTTTGCTTTGAATAATCAGTAGAGTTAAATGATGGAGGGTACTTAAAAAGTTCATCTTTCACACGTAAATTCAGGTATCTATAGTTATTTCCCAGGTAAAATAAAAAAAAAGTTAGCGAACTGAGATGGTATGAGGCGAAAGCCATCAAGGGGACAGAGAGCATGCCATGCAAAGATGAAAATAATGCTTATTGATTTATCCACTATTGATTGCATAGCATTCCACCAAAAGAGAGACCTGCTTACAGCGGGAAACTTAAATATAGAGGTAAAGAAACAATTTATAAGAACCTACATCTGGAGTATGCTCCTATACGGAAGTGAGGCATGGACAATGACCGCAGCGGAGAAAGCAAGGATAGAGGCCTCTGAAATGTGGTGCTACAGAAGAATGAAGAAAATCAAATGGATCGACCGAGTTAGTAAGGAGGAAGTCCTAAGAAGGGTAGGAGAGAAGAGAAGCCTCATGAAAACCTTAATAAGAAGACGGAACAACCTTATAGGCCACATCTTGAGACATGATGGCCTGATGAAGACAATCGTCGAAGGACAGGTGGAAGGCAAGAATGGAAAAGGAAGACCTCGAACAAAATATATGGAACAAGTAAAGAGAGATGTGAAAGAGAAGAAATACGTAGGAGTGAAAAGATTAGCTGATAGGAGAACTGAGTGGAGAGCTGCATCAAACCAATCCTAGGATTGTTGATCAGTGATGATGATTGCATGTTAATTATAAAAAAGTATAAGCTGACTAAAGAAAACATATTTGAAAACTGTTTCTTTTGAAATACCGAATGTGTAACTGATGTATAAAAAAGGAAATATATGATTGCAATAGGTAACTACACAAAATAATTATTATTCCCTAGCAATCAATAAAAAAGAAAATAAAGAAGAAAGCATGAAAAAAAATGTGAGGTGTAAGATAAACCAAGTGTGACTAGTCATCATCAAAAAGCAGGCATGGGTGTTAACACTGGTAATTTATGTTATGAAATCAGTACATGGGCTGAAGTTTTTATGAATATAGGGGCAGC
Source organism: Ischnura elegans (assembly GCF_921293095.1). NCBI lineage: Eukaryota > Metazoa > Arthropoda > Insecta > Odonata > Coenagrionidae > Ischnura > Ischnura elegans. The sequence continues at coordinate 124,917,850 of NC_060248.1, forward strand.
GATAGAAACTGCCTAGTCAGATAATATTTAACCCTTTCGTGCCGAATGTCAGGTGGAGCCAATGGGCATTTTCATAAGCAGAAGACCTGACGTCGGGTAGAGGTGTCACGGATATTTCAATGTAAACAAATGGACGTTGGCTCTAGCCAATGCGAGGGAAGGGAAGTGACAGCTGAGGTAGCAAGTGTCAGATGTATTCAGGTCCGGCCTGAGACCCAGCTTAGTGAGTCCGAAGGGCCACTCCTTGGCAATTGAGCCCGACCCTCCCACCCAGCAGGAATTCAATGGGAAGTGGTCATATTGCCAATAGTTTTTTCAATGATAAATCTTGTTGTATGCTAAAATTTTTTAATACGTTGAAATGAATTCTTTGATTTGGTCTGTGCATAAGCAATTTTTTAACAAAATTTTAGTGTTAAAAATAAGCAATAAGCCTTAAGGCTATAAGCCCGGAAATAATTATTATTACCTTGTATTCACTAACTTTGTTATTATTAACGCTAGAAATCTGTTCAAAATTCCTCAATGCTTAAAAAAATGTCAGTAATTCTTTTAGAAGAGTAAACTATTGAATATCAAATACAATATTTGGTAACAAAAAACACTTGGTAATGTAATAAGTTGACTGTGAATTTGTGCTATGATAGGGATAGAGGGTCTAGTTCAGTGGATGGGGTAAGAGAAGAGTCCCAAATCTGAGGGACAAATTACCAGGGTAACTCCATCCCAAAAAAGAGCTCCGCACGGAGAGGTTTAAAATATTCTCATGCTACTTGTAGTAAAATTGTATTAGTATAGGTACACATTGAGCCCCCTATTTTGTATAATGCTAAAATTATGCATATTAAACAGTTTAATCTTCCATGTGTTCATAATTCCTCACACGAGCTGATATCTCTGTGAAATCAATTAGTTAAAAATCCTTCATTTTAACTTACCTTGAGAACTTTCTTATTTTCCTGGAATGAATTATGAAGCTCATTCTGTTTCTTTCGCATCAGATCCCAATTTTCATTTACTACTTTAGCTCTCCTGTCACAAGCAGCTTTTTCTCTCTGCTGGGCTACATTAATTTCAACCAAGTCTCGCTTAGCTGCAACAAGGTTTGCATCTGGTGAATCACGGGCTACATCCCACTCTGGCACTTTCCTTAAATGTTGAAGATTTCATTTAAGCAATGGGCAATGCATTGAAATTTGGTGATGATGCCAGAATCAAATTAATAAGCAGCATAATCCCACTTTATCAGTTCAGATTCCAATTTTTTACTAATTAAATAGTCTGCAACTGCCTTTTCTGGTGCTGTCTCTATGTCTGCTGGATATGATAAATCATGTGGAATGGAATCCATATTGAATAAATTCCTTCTGTATTTAATTACTCGAGAAAGCTTTACGGAGATACTAAAGCATTAATACCGAAGGCGAGGAGTGGTTAAGCGGAGTTAGTTTTCCTACGCTGCCATGGCAACTGATTGTTACGGAGTAAGTTTCCATAGTTACTTCAGGGCCTAGAATATAAAAATATGGGGAAACACGTGTTTCACACTCCTGGAATGTATGAAGACATGTGCTCCTACATTAAAAATTTGAAGGCGGCAGGTCTTGACTAATTTTTTGGCGGCGCGTGACGGCTTCCTCGCTGAACGGCGCGAAATCGTCATCACCATAAAAAAAGATTAAGCATCGAGTTTCTAGAATTAAGAAGAGCTTATTAAGCATTGTGTATGGATCATTGGCACTGATCATATTCAAGGAGATACAAGATCTAGCTTTCAGCCCACTCGGCGCCGTGGCGTTATCGATGTTGGCGGCATGGTAGATATTTGTAGGTATTCGAGGTAGAGTCGCTTTAAGAGTTATTCCCATCCCAGAGAAAGACCAAAATAGCTACAAAATACCATTCAAGATATTTGGTCCATCTGATATTGAAAAGGGAGCAGCCGCGTTTATGACCCTTACGCTAGGAACGTTCGCAACGTAATTGAAAAATACGCGGTCTAAAGTGTCGCCATCTGACAAAAGTTTTATATTTAGCCCTTCCAATCAATTTAGCTTACAATAAGAAGCCAGAAGCTAATATGTGTCGGTAGGAAGTAATAAAATTTTTTTCTTTACGATTTTATCAAATACATTTAGAAAAATCGTTGTTCCCTTACTTCTTCCTAATATTTACATGTTGGCAGTCTCTCACGAAATGCATAGTTGCGCACCGCGGCGTGATACCCATTCCCCCATTCCCCTATTCTTGTACCTAACCACCCCTATCATTCCCCGCTCCCCCCCTCCGGCTGCCATCTCTTTACTGAACCAATTTCATTGACGTCACGATACACATCATGGCGGCAGCCTTTGCGAAGTTGAGGGCTCTTACGTCCGCTAAGTCGCTATCTATAACATCTCTAGCAGCAAGGTATGCTGTCACAAATAAAAGAATTTTCAGAATTATTCAATAATTAAATGTGGTAATGTGATTCCAATTTGTATTGATGAAATTGAACGAGACTCGTATTCTATGGTATATGTACTCCTGAGAAAGAAATTAATATTGTGGGAAAGAAGGCGTAATCGGCTATGATCTATTATCCATGTAATTCTGTGTTATTTGAGGCAATAGAATGCATTATTGTGGTGTAAATGATGCCCGAGTCCGCCAGCTCAAGTCCATTGTTGCGAGGAAGTGATGCCCTTGATTCTTCTCGGTTACCGGTATAGCGGTCAGCGGAATCATTGTTCCATTTCCAAACTTAGTAACAGCACTTATTGAGCTTTTTATATGCATTCGATGAATCGAGTGTTTTCATTTGAGTAATTTTTTGTGTTAACTATATCGTGCGTTTATCGTGAATGGTTGTCGTGCTTGTTCGCTATGGCATTTATACATAAGGAAAAACGGTAAACCTATTTTGAACTCATTTGGAGTCATTTACGTCAAAGGTACGCGTATATATCAACAAATGACCATGGAAATATCCATAATTAACAGTTTCTTTTACATGGCTGTTGGTCACAGCCCTCTATAAATAATGGCATTGGTTTGCCTTATCTTCAAAACGCCGCAGAACTCGAGAGTTGATCGTTTGCCAGTAGTTATATTCGAACAATGATGAGCTGCATATTGAACACTTTCGCTACTCGCAACATTGCGCCTGTCTGTACCACTCATTCAACTTATCATCTTACCTACCCAAAGCTTGAAATTCATGCTCTTATTAAACAATTGGTGGGAAGGATTTAAACATGATATTTAACATTGCATGAACTATGCATGCGACAATGTATGCTCGATATGCATGCGAACAGCTGTGTATGTCTTCTCTTGGTTAATACATGTATGGTAAAATATTAGTGACCAACAGGAGTTAATATTAGTGACGCACACAGGCCTTTAGAGAATTTGATAGTTCAAAGAAATTCAAGCGCAAGAGGCTTCTAGTTAATGGGTTGGATGGGATTGGTACATGGAGGAAAAGCCTGGGTGTTATGAAGGCTGGAATTTTAGTGTTTTCTGAGGCCACAATGTACATTCCACTACTGAGATGTATCTGGTGATATTCAGTCTACAATCAAGCAAGAGATAAATTCCTTGCAAGCCTCATGAAGATTCATTAGCCAAGAAATATAGTGGCATTGATGTGAATGACTTGACTAGACTGATTTGATGAATTGACTAGACTGATTTGCCACTTTTCTATTGTATTATTTACTGTACGATTTTATTTTCTTTGAAGATCCATTTCATCAAGCACAGTATCATGTGACAGCAATGAAGGATGGCTGAGCAAGTTGCTTGTTCGGCGAATCGAACCAACAAAGGAATCCCATTCCCGTATGCTCTCTGACAAAGAAGTTATATATGAATTACTCACCCATAATGTTAAACCTGATAAAATGGACAACTATTTACAGAACTAGTGAGTATGTAAATCAAGCAGAAGTGATGGAATTTTTAATTTTTTTGAAATCGGAGTGTACATTTGATGAGTTTGATTTCAGCCATGAGTCAGTCAAGATGGTTCACTCTCGGCCTGAATTGCATTGTGAATTAGTTGCGAGTTGGACAGTGCATGTTGGAGACCAGGATCAGACCCTGCATCTGTGGAAGTATACTGGTGGATTTGCTGCTGTCGATAGTGCTCGGAAACAGTTGCTTCAGGATAAAGTTAGTCTCTTATTCTCAGTTAAATATGGCAAAAATTGAGATCCAAATTAATAAAAATTCCATGCATGCTCTTGTTATTATATATTGTTTTATGCATCTCACCATATTCATATTCTATATAAATTATTTAGATTTACCTTGTTTCTATTAATAAATGAGTACCTCTTTCAAATGTTTGCATGAGGAAAATCTCTGAAGATTTTTTCTCCATATTTTATAGAGGTGCATTTATTATTTTCACTATCATAAGGGCCCCCGCCCACTGGCATCTTCCTCAAAGCTACTAAATAGTTGCTTTGTAAGTGCGCGGGGGCCCTAAAATGGAGTCCAAATTTTTTTATTTTTAATATCATGGTGGATGTCTTCTTTCAATTCTGTTTTCACATGGTGAGTTAATTTTTTAATTAGGTTCTTTTCGTATCACTTATTGTGTTGATTGGCATTACATTTGCTGAAAGGAGTAGTTTAGAAAATGTAATGCTCGAATGCGAAAGGAAAGGAAAGATTCAAATTTCCTGTGGAACGTAGTCAAGAGCAGAGTCTCTTGCAGTCTCTAACTTGGCTTCTCAAATGGTTGAAATGTGAGTGTTGAGAATGTTACGAAAAAAATAAACAAACGAGGACATGAAATTATATCTAGTGGGGACCACTTTGAACTCATTTGGTATGGAAATGGCATCCTTATGTGACATGCTTCCCAACCATCCAGATTAAATGTTTGTTTAAGTATTAATTTTGACTTGAATTTAGAAATTCTGAGTGCAAAGATATTAAGTCTTTTCAGAACCTTGAACCATTTTAAATTATCAAAATTCTCCTGTGTTACTTAAACCTGTTCAATAATTGCAGTTTCACTTTTTGGAGCCACCTGGACATAGGAAAAGAATATTTATTTTGTACGTTCCACAAATGGTTAATAACAGAAAAAATAAATGGTTAATAATGATATTAGCCTACAGTAAGTGAAGAAAGTTTTCCCACACTAAATTTTGGAAAAAATAATGACAGATGAACTTTTTAACGACTTTACCCTGAGAGCACAAAGTTAGCTGTATACAAAATTTTAACCAAGTGGAGGTGTCTTAATCTGGTATACAGCAAACCTAATGGTTTCCCGTTTACCAAATGTAGGCATCTACATTTGATCTACACTAGGGGCAAATGTCGCTTTTTTTTGGGCTACTGGTAATGTATAATTTAGGTGTACGGTTTTACCAAATATAGATGTAAAATATTTTTTTACCAAAACATTCATATACGAGGGTGGTTTGAAAAGTTCTCGGAATCACCACGAGTTGTCAGCACTAGTGCAACGAGCTTTTCAAGTGATATCCATAGGAATGTTCGCTGTAAACACATACCACGTCAATTCTCGTGGAAGAGAACTGGCGGTGACGTGGCTTTTTTGTTGTTCCCGCATAGTGATTTGCGAAGACGGAAAAAATCAAGATTCGTGCAGTGATTAAGTACTTCGTGAAAATAGGTATGAAAGCATAGGACATTCATGCCGATTTCCAGAATACACTAGGGGACTCTGCTCCTTCATAGTCAACTGTTGCCAAGAGGACAAATGAATTAAAATTTGGTCGGGAGAGCTTAGATGATGGTCCTCGCAAAAGTCGGCCAAGAAGTGTCACTACTCCAGAAATCATTGTAAAAGTGCACAAAATGGTCATGTAGGATCGCCGATTGAAAGTGGGTGAAATTACTCATGCTTGCTAGATGTCATCTAAAAGGGTATATTATGTTTTAACTGAAAAAATTATCTCCAAGATGAGTGCCGCGACTCTTGACGCTGGATCAAAAACGCATGAGAATGGACATATTGGAGCAATGTTTGATCCGTTTTAGGGGAAACGAACAACGAAGTTTTTTTTGGCGCCGGTTTGTGACTGAAGATGGTGCATTTGGGTGCATTACTATTCCCCAGAAACAATATACAGCCAAAGCTGTGGAAACATGATGATTATCCACCACCAAAGAAAGCAAAGACAACTCTTTCGACTGGAAGGTCATGGAATCAGTGTTCTAGGATGTGAAGAAAATTCTGTTTGTAGATTGTTTCCCCAATAGGCAAACAATTACCAACTCTGCTAACCTCTTGGACTATTTGTAACAAAATTACACGAAAAAAGGCCTGGTTTAGTGAGGAAGAAAGTCATCTTCCATCAATGCAATGTGCGCCTGCACACATGTGCTGTCGCTATGGCAAAATAACATGAATTATGGTATTAATGGTTGCCAACTTCTGCTCACTTAATTCACCTGATGTGCCTCCGTCAAACTTCCATCTCTTCCCAAAACTGAAATTTTTTCATGGTGGACTTGGTGGATAAAATGAGTTGACAACTATTTTGCAGGCCTAGAGAAATCTCATTTTCTAGATGGGATCAAGGCACTAGAACATCTTAGGACCAAATGTAGTAATCTACAAGGAGACTACATTTAAAAACAATATAAGTTTCAGTGATGTAAGAACATTTTTTCTATTCCATTCAGAGAAATTTTCAAACCACCCTCGTAATATTGCTAATTTAGTAGTAATATGTAGCTTTTTAACTTAAAATGAATTTATGACAATTTTGATGACCAACCTTTGAAGAATTATCAATTACATATACTTACTAATAACATATGATGGCATTTTCAGCAGCAGCATAGCAGTAGGATAACAGTTCCAAACTCTTGGCAAGGGCGTTCAGGCTCTGTAAAGTTCACCTGACTGTCCAGACAAGGCGGGATACCATAGAGGTTCTTCTGGTCATGGGTTCTGCATAGGGTTTACGTACCTACATGCTCAAAGAAACTAAAAGCAATGAAACCAACAATAGCCTAGAATGATGGACTGATAATAGGATACGACTTAGGCAATCACTACGCAATGAAAGATAAAGGAATTACAATATGGAATATGGTTTATCCTGGAAAATTGAAGAAGCAAATGAAATAAAATTCAAGTTTCACTTGGGATACTTCAAGAAGTTAGATCGGAAGGAAAAGGAAAAATTGATAAATGAAATGCATATGTGCAATGTTTATTTAAGATATCAGAGGGAATGACCTGTACATGCAGACTTGAATAGATAATGAAAGAAATAGACAAAGTAAAATGGAATTTGATGCCATTGGAGAAAAGATGCTTATAATATGGCTAACAATGCAAGGGGGCTCCCAAAAGTAATGGGAATAGTGCTTTGGGAGGGGTGTCTGAGTGAGGGATCGCTTTTTCCCGTAAAAGGTTCTAAGCCTTGACATTTTATGAGTCAGTGTGTGTGAATCTTGGTCGCTCCAAGTCCATCCGTTTGTCTGTGGGATTTGTTTTGGTTAACCAATTTTTTCTGTTTCAATGAAAACGTGTAATGGGTGACTGCTGGGAGCAATGCGGGGCTGTGAAGTTTTGTTTTTTGTTGGGGAAAACTATTGAAGAAACTCTATTGATGATGAGCACTGCTTATGGGGATAGTGCCCTGAGTGAAACACATGTCTACGACTAGCTTTCGCGTTTCAAGAATGGAGAGATGTCGATTGATGACCATCCTTGTTCAGGGCATCCGTCAACATCAGGAACGGACGGCAATGTTGCGAAAATCAATTCCCTCATTCGTGAAACCTGTCGCCGAACCATTGACGAACTTTGTGAGCTGACCGGAGTTGCATTCAAAGGATTTTATCTGACGAATTACAAATGAGAAGGGTTGCAGCCAAACGTGTCCCTCGCCTTCTCACTGACAACCAAAAGGAGCGTCGCAAAAGAGGATCCAGATTTTTTTGATCAAGTGATTACTGGTGATGAATCGTAATAATATGGATACAACCCAGAAATCAGGCAGCTATCAAGTCAATGGAAGACAGCTGTCTCCCCCACCCAAAAAAAGCACACCAAGTGAAGTCAAATATCAAGACGATGCTCATTTTCTTCTTCGACTGCAGAGGTGTTATGCAGGCGGAATTTGTTCCTCCGGGCCAGACGGTAAACCAGTAGTTCTACTTGGAGGTTAAGGAAAAATATGTGGAAGAAAAGGGTGGATCTTTGGCACACAGGTGATTGGTTCTTCCGCCATGACAACCGACCCGCCCACGCTGCACTGTCTGTGAAGCAGTTTTTGACAAAAAACGGCATGACGCCAATTGTACAGCCCCCATATTCACCGGACATTGCCCCCTGTGACTTCTTTTTATTTCCTAGACTGAAAAGGGACGTGAAAGGAAAATGCTTTGGAAATGTAGAAGAGGTGAAACAAAAATCGCTGGATGGCCTAAAGAACGGTGAAAATATTTAAGTGAATTTCAAAATTATTTTGAAGAGTGGAAGAAACGATTAGATAAATGTGTTGCAGTGAATGGGGATTTCTTTGAAGGTGATAAAAATTTGTGGAAAAATATTGATCAATGAAAAGTTATTGAGTAATTCCCATTATTTTTGGGTCCCCCCTTTTAAGAGCAAGATTTAGGGAAATTAATAGGAATCACAAAAACACTAAAATCTGATGCTTTCCCATCAAATATATTCGGAATGAATAGAGGCAGAATGGAGGGAGACCACCCGGCTGGAAGCCCGAATAGCCTTTTCCAAGCACAAAAACACTTGATTGAGAATGATAGTCGATGTTTTTTCCATAAGATAACTGTACAGTTGTTTTAGGTTTACTCCTGCAAATTCAGTCTCATCAGAGACGACTAATTCATTCACTTCGTCCATTTTAACAATGTATTCATTAAAACTTCCACTTATATTAGATATGCCACAATCTGAAAAAATATATCTATCTAAATTAACGATGAAAAGTTTAAAATTCCACAAAACTGTCTGTTTAAGGCAATGTGATTTTAGGAATGCCAGTTTTGCGAGACTTACCAAATGAGGTCAATGCCTTTTTTCTAAGAAGCAATCGATTTCTTCCATGCAACTGCTTTTACAAATGATTTACATAGAAAAGCAATCCCTAACAACCAAAGAAGGTTTCCATGTGACCATATCCTGAAACATATGCAATTATTCAATCGTAGTATATATCGCGTGTATTCATGGTACTTGCTATTGCTTGTTGGGGTGGCTCTGCCCCCCCAAACCCACCCGTCAAAGGCCTGCGGTCTTTCACAGTCACTCTGAAGGTCTTACACTTTTTGTCTGCCGTTTGATATTTCAGGATCGTTCAATTTTCCATTGGCTAGATTAGATAATAGCCACATTCCATTTTCACGTAATACGAGCGCATGGAACATAAATTACATGATGGAAATAAATTTTTATAGAAGAGCAACATTTTCTGAGGAAAATGCTTTGGAAATGTAGAAGAGGTGAAACAAAAATCGCTGGATGGCCTAAAGAACAGTGAAAATATTTAAGTGAATTTCAAAATTATTTTGAAGAGTGGAAGAAACGATTAGATAAATGTGTTGCAGTGAATGGGGATTTCTTTGAAGGTGATAAAAATTTGTGGAAAAATATTGATCAATGAAAAGTTATTGAGTAATTCCCATTATTTTTACTAACTATAGGGACTAAAAATATATAATTATATATAATAATATATATTTCTATGAGTCTGACATAATCTCTAAATTATTCGCTTCAATTACAAAAAAAACGTTGAGAGTATGTTCCGCTGTTGCACTCAATTTATTCATACATCATTATGTAATAAATTTACGAAGTACAATTTTAATTGATAAAGCGAGTAAACACTGTTAAAATGTAGTTAGAAATACCAGTTTCTGATCGAATAAACTTATAAAGAGTTGTCAAAATACATACATAAACATTACTGACGGTCGTCAAAGGGACAATAAGCCGAAAACACTAATATTTCTATGAATCCTATTTTTCAAAATCCGCTATAAACCACGTGCAAAACGAAAATCAAATGTAAGAATAAGCATGTGTAGTTATTTTTCTTTCAAATGGTGTATGTTTCAACTGTACCTGGCCATTGTCACTAATTTAAATGTGCAAAAGAAAATAGGTCGACAGGCATCAATAAAGTATGTATTTCTTATGGAAATGATTCGGGGCCCGTTCCAGGGCCTAATGGGCCCTGCGGAATAATATTCACACCTTTTAAGCCTTTCCTGGATGTTCATAAAATATTTTAAAACCTAAGTTAGTCAAATCGGTCCAGCTGTTCTCGAGTTTTAGTGAGAATAACGACCAGCAATTCATTTTTATACAAATAGATTTAGTTGTTACATACTAAAAGCATTTCAATGTAAATGTTGGTCTAAAGTGAGCTGGAAAGGTGATTTAATAATTAATGTAAAACATTTTAGCATGGGATTGTAAAATTAATTGCAATGCTTGTTGCCTTGTGGTACTGATGAGCTTTTGATTTTGCATTTCAGGAGTTCATGAGCCTGCAAAAAGAACGAGGGTCTTTCCTTCGATCTCGCCATTTACAATATCTTCTTGCATTCAGCTACTGGCCCCCAGTGGAGCCACGTCAAGGTTCTAATTTATATGAAATTCGTAGTTACATCTTGAAGCCTGGAACCATGATTGAGTGGGGAAACAATTGGGCAAGGGCCATCAATTACCGCCGCAACAATGATGAAGCCTTTGCTGGCTTCTTCTCACAAATAGGCCGCCTTTATAATGTACATCACATCTGGTGTAAGTGCAATTTTTAATGACTTGTTCCATCTCTGTGTTATGTAATTCATATTGGGAACATTACCTTGTGTTTGCATCCTTTTAAAGCTGACATTTGATTGTTGTTTAAGTTCCCTTTGACCACAATCTTGTCACAGAGGTTTGGTTTTCATATTTAATTGACCAAAAGAGCTGTGTTGTAGTCATTATAATGGGCTATAGGAGCAGCCAGGGAAAATGAAAAAAACGGGATGGAAAATGTATTGTTTCAGTAGGGGAGGGTAACGATGGAAATGAAAATTGTGATGAGTAACTAGAAATTACTAGTTGAGGAGGCAGTATTTTTGTCAGAGTAACTAACTAGTTTTTAGGTTTGCTCGTGAAAGATTCCAGGCGATTCACAGATATACCAGATTCATAATTAGAAGAGAGAATATATGAAGAGAAAAAACTAGGTATTGCAGTCTTCCAGTGGAGGATGTTAAATTTGACTACTACTTGGATTAATGAAATGTAACAATGGTTTTAAATCGTAGTCGATGGCAGATGGGTGAAGAAGTGGAATTTGCAAGTGGTGCAAGTGTGTGTAATGCCTGATGTGTGGTGGAGGATAGTTTGTGGGAGGCTAGAGACATGGAAACCGAGGGAGAAGATTTGGGAGGAGTTTAAGTACAAATAAGAGGCAGAGGAGAATCATAAATGAAATGATAGGGTAACGGAGGAGGGAACAAAGGAGAAGAATGTAGATGCACAGCTGGGTTGGAGGAAATGTGCTACTCACATGGGGTGGGTAGTGAAGTGGTGGCAACATTCTCTTAAGTAGGCTGTTCCACTGATGGAGTGCGTACATAGGTTGTAATGGAGGCGTGGGAAAAGTTCGACATTGGTATGTAAGTGGGTGGAATAATGTTGAAGTCTGCTTGGGTTGCTAATTATGTACCAGCAGCTGATTATTCAGTCAGTATGCGATAGGCTTACAGGTGTGGGTGGATGTACTACATTAATAATGTCAACGGCGAGATGTTAAGGTTTACCACTTGAGATACCGAAGTATGTATATCCTCTTCTTTGGTGGAGATTTGTTTGCTTTAGAATACTAGGTGGTTTATACTGCCAGATATACTACATGCCTCAAGGAAATATGTTTTTGTGAATAGCACCTCAGTCCCGAGTCTATATCCAGAACTTTAGATGAGGTAGATGACATTCTTTAGATTATAGGCTTTCTCAGTAGAAATTGTTATAGGAAATAACTATAGATCAACTAGGAGCATTTGCACCAACGTAGTGACCTCCACCATAGAAGACGTCTTGGTAGTTAAAGACAGCTTGGCATAATAGGGGAGCACATTGCTGGAGAAGGAAAGGAAGGGTGAGAAGGCATGCTGGAAACAGTGGTGAATATCAAGCGTGAAATGAAATTTTGCTCAAATGGCTGAATCCCCCATCAAATGTCCGTACTCTCACTTATTTCAGTTCCATTTGGCATTGATACAAATTTGTGGGTAATCAAGTGCAAGTTCTTTAATTGCATGCTATCCATTGTAAATATGTGAGTGAATTTCAGTAATGAGGTTAAAATAAGGCAAGAATATAGAAGGTGAAGGACGAAAATGCAACTTATTTCCCTTGGTGATGAGGTTATTTACAAGAATGGAGGTTTCACGAAAACGGTATTTGCTTGTAGGTTTTATGATAATGGCCCATCAGAAAACGATTAAAAATTATGTTCCTCTTGATCAGTAAAAGTAGCTTCTTTATTCCATTAGGCATTCTGTGCATTTGTCTTAGTGTCAGCATAACTATGTATACATTTTACACATCACAACTTCCCCTATGCTGGCATTTGCCAAATGGAATATGCTAAAGTAAAACTCCTCGAGTGTGACTCATTTTCACTACAAAATTGTGCCTCTGAGGTGGTTCTGGAAGAAGATAGTATGTAGATATATTTGCACGTACATATTTTCTCCTACAATTTCCTGTGGTAAATTGGTGGTCCTGATAATTAATGAATGTTTTTGGTTCCCTCAGGTTATGGTGACCTGCAGGTGAGGAAGGAGACGAGGGAGTCTGCTTGGAGAATGCCTGGTTGGGACGAGTGCGTAGCATACACGGTGCCTCTCATTCGAGAGATGGACTCGAGGATCTTACATCCCACCATATTCTCTCCGTCTCAGTAACAAAATAATTCCTACAAAGTTGATTTATTGGATGGGCATCTTCATGTATTGTGGGCAAAATATTTCTTAGCCATGGTTTGAGAATTGAGATATTTGTTTACACTACCATAAAATCACCGTGCGCTCACTGGGAGTACCATGAATTATGTGCTGTGGTTCTTGCTGTACAAGGCCAATCTGCTCCAATGAAGTCATTGGCAGTTAGTATTTTATTAGTATTCATTCTCACACAAAAAGCCTTTGCAGGTCACTTTAACTTTGACAAGCCCTCTCAGAATTTTCAGGGACGGAAAAATGATTCTGGAGGTCTCACAGCTGTATTCCTTCCCCCATTGGGCTATTTTTTTTTAATCCAGTGGCAATCATCATCTCCTGAATCGAAAAGAGCTTTCAAATATTTTCCCATAGGACATATGTTGACTTGCATTGAGGAAGCTTCATCTTTTCTTGCAAATGAGGAATGTACCGACAATACAGCCGAAAATATTTATACTGCTCATTGTGAGGATGGATTACTCTAGGTTTATGTATGCAAGCTCATTACTCTATTTCTCGTGGTTCCTCTCATTGAAGTTTTTAAAGTAACTTGTGATGCACAGCAGACGAACCATTTTCCCACCTCTTCTCTTTTTTAAATAAATATCAAGCCTGGTGATGTAACCATCTCTGTTATTTTTGTAAACTTGAGATATAGGTGTTAGGTTTTATAGTGCATTATTGATAATGGCTTATAGTTTGTAATTATAAATATTGGCAAGTAAACTTAGTACAGGAATGTTGTTATTTATGATTTTGTTGTATATGGAGAATGAATGCCTCATGACACACCCGTTCGATTAAATTTTGTTAAGATAATGTTCATGTTGAGTAGTTTAAGTGTGGACATAGGGGATTTCGATTTTATGAAGTGAATGTGTTAGAAAGAAATCCTTAAGCCACATGCAAGCAGCTAAACAATGGATACCCAACTTGTTAGGTTCGATAGAACCAAGCTTCTGATGACTGCCAAAAGCCAGCCCATGCATTTGGTGCATCTAGTCTGCAAATGAATACAATAATTTTTTACAGATTGATGTAATTGAGAGTTAAAATAAAATGAAGTGTGTTGAGACATGAGCTTTTTCCTTCTACTGACATATTTGATAACAAGCACTCTATTTGTTGGAAATATTCAATACTAATTTTTGGGCTTCGCATTAAGACCCAACATGTAACTGGTCCTCATCATCTGAGATAGGTGTACTTCAAGTGACTTTTATTCAAGAACCAGTCTTTCTGATCTGAGCTCCATTTCAGGTGCGGTCAGCACAAACGTGCAAGGTTCATACCAATTCTCCATTTCCCTGACTTTTCCCAGGTTTCGAGATCTATTTTATTTCACTGGCACTAGTCATATTTTGGTGCTTTATGAAAAAATGCCTCTAAGTATCCTGTGAAATAACGTTAAGTATAAAAAATAGAGTGAGTGTTGTCCAGCCAACAAAGCAACCACCTTTCCCCACTCCGACTTGGCAAGCAACGCTCAACCAAGCATTCGACCACAATTTTCAAACTTTCTGTGACTTGGGGATTTGTCCCTGACCATTGCCTGATTTCCCTGACTTCCAGTCCCAATTTTTATTTTCCCAACTGCTATGAACCCTGTATGAGAACAAAATTATATGAAAACTTATTACCTGCATTGATGAATCACCTTTGCTACCCAGCCCTATGGCTCACTGAACATCTAATGCAAACATAGGTCTACCAGTGTACCATGCAAGAAATATAAAGTGTACACTATTTCAGGAGGGAATGTGTACTGAAAGCCACAATTAACCTCCTTTGAAGAACAGGCATTTCAAGGTGTATTGAAGACACTTGACCACACAGTGGCCGTTCTTGAAAATCTTCTGCCTTTATTAATGGATCAGGGTAAATGATTACAACTGGAAGGATAGGTGTTGGGCCTGAATGTCAGCAGAATAATTACAAAATTACAGATGTCAATAGCAGCAAGGAGGCATTATAAGACGGAAGTGTGAGGATTTGGGAAGGGAGCATCCTAGAAATTAGTCACTTGTGACAAAATCCACTTGCTGTAATCAGCCAGAGTCAAAAATTGCAAAATTTTTCCCAGCAGCTATGAAGTTCCTCCACTGCCAACCAAATACAATTTCAGATGCACTATGCAGTAGAACTGTGTCCCATTGACAAACACACTCACATGCACAAACAAGTACACTGATGCAACCTTGTGCATGGCCATACGCTAGGGCTGGGATGCCACAGCACCCTAACGACCAGTTACTTTTTCAGAATACCCAGCCCTTTTATTTCACTTCTATCAAAAGAAATGCGCCAAATGAAACGAGATATATAGAGAGAGAGATAAATTTGCTTCTGTTACATCACAAAGAATATACGCATATATTAAAGTCTGAGCACACGAGGATATTGAGAGAACTGTAAGATTAAACTGACCCCAAAAACAGCAACTTAATTGTATAAACCAAAGATTACCACTTCTGATCACCAATCCAACATTTTTATTTACATTACTATTTTGGGTAAGGTTTCTGGGTTCTATAAGGGTAAAACTGCAATAATTTAACAAAAGTATGACAAACACTTCACTGAAATATTACCACAGTCAAGCAACTTTTAGCACTGGTTCCACAGTGATAATCAGCATAGCACACAGATACTTGAAAATTATATATCTATAAAATAAAACAAGCCAAAATTAAGAAGTAAAAATCACACACAAACTTGAAATGATCATTACGGAATGATTAGAATAATTTACCGATTGCTACCTTTTGTTTTTGAGACCATCTAATAAGGTAGATACTATCATAAATAATCCATTAAAATTTATTACAATGGAAGGTAGGTTGCCCACTTAGATCAGACATCACACATGAAAGTAACAATATCAACTATGTTCCGACAATGTAAGGAGATTAGCTATATGAGCCTGCAACAAGCCATAAACTGGGTTAAGAAAACTGGAACAAATGATCATATGACTAAATGAGTAGCTGAATATAGAATCACACAAATTATGATTCAAGGGTATATTGAGAACAGATCCAAAGCTAATTAAAGAGTATACAACTATTGCGAACAAATATCCCTTTGCCTTTCATCATGTGCTTCAGTTATGTCATCCTCTTTGCTTTCACAACGACAAGACAAACTCAAAAGTTGCAATATGATACACTATCTCTACATTTTCAAGATGCAATCAAATGGGTTCCTCTTGTGTGAGGCTTTCCTTGTCACCACCACATCTGCACATACTGTATCTGACGCTGGCATCGTAACTTTGACTAGGAGTGTGTGGCAGCATATGAGGTAATTGAGTAAATTAATATATAGGCCCACAATGTTTTCGTCATTTAATGTATACCATCAGAAGGTGAGAGATGAAGAAATAAATAGTCACTGAAGAGGGTGAGAAGAGTAATATTTGGTTTGGCACAAACAGTTGGCAATACAGTGTGACTGCCAGACATGAAAAAACTATGGTTAAATTAGCCAGCACATGAATGCTTCTACCATATACCAGTCCTTACTTGGAATGCAAAAAAAGCAATAACTTAGCTCATTCAAGAGAGCCACTCATCATATGGCCAACCAATTGTGAGGATAAACATAGGATTTGGCCACCACGTGGACCAAGGAATTAAAAACAAAAGGGAAGAAGCAATAGAAGTTAAAGAACTTCAAGCCATTAATACACCTGCACTTCCACTGTATGAACATTAAATGAATACATGATTAACTCATGATTGTGTATACAAGTATACCACATCAGGAAAAAGCTGAACATAAACTGAAGCTACATCTGCTTTCCTTTTGACAAGTATAAAATCTTTCCAAATGCTCAATTATAATTCACATGAGAAAATTCCACAGCACCTAAAGAAGGAAAGGGAAATTTTCGTACATATCCAATACAATTGACTCATTAAAAATCTAGGAAATAAAAGGATAAAACATAAGAGGCAATACAACAGGATACTGAGAATGATTTTTCAGTATGTGAACTCTTCACTTTTCAAAGGTATTCTAAAATAATATATGAATATTCAATTAAGAAGATAGACAAGGATCTTGTTTTTTTTTACAACAAGGTTCTCACAGGAGGAACCTTTATTCACCCAATATACATACACAGTCCACGCCAGCTTCATATGCAACCAGTCACGCAAGTTGCTGTGCCTTCATCAACCATCTGACACACAGAGTGGGTGGCACGCTTCTTCCGAGGGCTCCTCTCACGAAATGCAAACGCACCAACGGCACAATACTACATATTTGCAATGACACACACACACACAGTCACCTGCTCTCACCACCATCAAGAAGTAGGCTCTTGCTTCTCCTCAGTCTCACACAAGTGCAAAACGCACAGAAAACACACACTTGTTTCCTATCTCTCTCATTGGCCAAACGCAGAGGAGTGGGTGGTGAGGAGGGGGATGAGAGAGGTGCACACAACGACAGATTAGAGAAGGCAGAGCAAGTTACGACAAGGGTAAGACTAGGAGGCCACTCGAGAAAAAGCCATTAAGTTACCCAGCAAAAGTATTAGAGTTTTTTCAAAGTTAATAATAATTATAATAAACGACAACACCCAAAGTGGTGTAGAGCCAAGGTTCAGACAAACAGATAACGAAAAACATTGACACGATGGGTAGGGGCCAATACATTTACACAGGGTCAGGGGAAACAAGGCATTTGTGAGGAGAGGATGTCCTACCAAGGGAGGAGGGGGGAAGAGGTGGGTGGGGGGGGGGGGGGCTGGAGGGGGGGAGGGGGTAACAACGCCTGAAACATTGAGCTGCACACCACCTTGAGGGACGATTTCACATGCGCACGCACACACTTTTGTTCTCACTCCCCACTCCTCTCTCCCAAACATCCTGAACTGCTTAATCATACACTCTTAATACTCACACGCACACACACACACACATATATTTATTTATTTATATATATATATTTATATATAAGCTTTTACTTTGATACACATATGTTTACAAAAAAAATAATAATTATCATCATTGTAATAATAATATAACGTTTGCATTTACCTGTCCTTCCTTTCCAGAGTTCCAATCTTCATGTCATCACATTCCCCTCGTGATTTCTTCCTAAATGAACGCTAGCGCACCCCAAGTTCAATCCATTCCAATCTCGTCAAGACCCTAAAAACCTTGCGCATCTCCTTCTCTCTTGATTTCAGCAAACACACACTCAACGCACATTTGTATGTACATGCCCTGTACACATGTTCATACGCATACATCAAACATAAATATATGTTTATGTAGAGATCTTCTGTGGTGCTTGATGCAGTGGTGCTCCCTTTCCGCCACTCGCAGAGTCCTTTCCCAGCAAAGGGGTGATAGGGGGCGGTGCAGGCAGTATGGATACCTTGTAGGCATGTGTAGCTGTGTGCATATGCGTGCGTCATGAATACATACACCTACATGTACTTCCATATGTACACACATTCACATACACACGTTTCTTTTTCCTTGTTAGAAATATCATTGTACAAAGACGTTTGAGGGTGAGGGGGGAAAAGGAGTGTGGATATCGTTTGGAATGGCTCTGGGGGCGGGAGGGGAGGGAAAGAGACCAAGTGGTGAGGATGCGGGGAGGGGAGGGGGGCTCACAGCTGGCTGGCCCCCTTCTGGCTGGCTGGCTGCGAGTGGTTGGGCACAAGACATTGAATGAAACGAAGAAGAAGAGTAGTTGAGCGGCAGGAAGGAGCAGGAGGTGGGGTGGGAGGGGAAAAGAAGGATTGGAGGGGGCTAAACACTGCCGGGTGGGAAGGACATTGAGCTGTTACTATGCGCCAGACTAAGAACACTTCCAGACAGGCTTTCGTCATCCGGGTACGCCTCCTTGGACGCCTCTGCAATTGCCAGGGCACTGAAAGTAATGACAAAGTGGAACATATTAATTGCAACACTAGTTAACGGCAAATTATCGCCTATGGAAAGCTGAATACACAGACAGCATGTAGACAAAAAGTTGGACCAACATGGAGTACATAGAATTTTTTAAAAGTTATAGAGATAAAAAAACAAAGGATAAATAAAATCAAACTTATGTGACAACAATATGCAAATGGTGAGCAGGAAATCAACATAAAGTGAATAATTTCTGCAGATGGAATACACGTGAAACCTAATTTCTTTAGTTTTAAAATGAGTGGGTTTGTGCAAGGAAATTTATCTTGGGGGTTGCATGCATTTGTCACCAGGCAGGCTTGTGATTACCATACAAAAAGGCTCTCCACTCACTTTTTATGGCCAATATTCCAGTAATATTGGACAAAATCTTTAAAACAGTGATTATTCTCTTTTAGCAATGATTAACTCTTTGAAGGTCAACACTGTGAACAATTACTGTTGAATTTTCATCTAATCATTCGGGGATTGATCAAGGCGTGGAGGATGATACTGATTTGAATACTTGACAATCTGTCTACCTACTACTAGGACTACCTAGGATGGCCCCCCTCAACAAATATCCTAGCCTGCATCCCAATCTCCCTTGCCACCTTCCCCTCCCCACAGTATCCCTGTAGCCAGCAGTGATCCCTTTCTGCTACAAAAGAGCATCTATTTGCTTGAACTGAAGTTCTAATGCAGCAGGCAAATTGTCAAAATGTCCCACCATTCTTGAAAGAGGGGAAGAGTTGCCATGATAATCACCACAGAATAGAGGGTGAGTTGCTGTGAAAGAGAAGGTAAGTCACACTGGGCACTATCCAAAACAGTTGGCTTTACGCTGAGGATTACGTCCAAAGTTCTCATACCCTTGGCAAAGGGCAGAAAGACCTTGACTGTGGCTGGTCCACTCGATTGCCCTCAAATGGGGACAATTGAAACTACAGTTGGGGAGTCACGTGGTCCCTACCTACCTAAGCGAGGAAAGTGCGAGACGAAATTTTCTAAACTCTTGAGGCTCATTTCTCCACAACCTTGAAACTGTTAACCCATTATAACCCAATGTTGCTTCAAAGCAACATAAAAAATGCATAAATTTTCTGCCCGATTTTGGAAATATCTAATCTATGCATCATTTTTTGGTGTACGTTGTAATGAATAAATATTTGGCTGACGCGATAATTATGTTTAAGTGCAAAATTTTCAATTTTTCAAAATGAAAAATCCATAAGTTTGATTTCTCCCTGAAGCAGCTCTGGGTTAGAAAGGGTTAAACAGCGACAGGAGAGATTTAGCTAGCCAAAGACTTAATAATTCAAAGGAGTGTCTATTGCAGAGTTGAGGAAGTGGAGTTGTCATGCTTCCAAAATATCTAGGCTAGAGAAGCCTTGATTGAATAAGGATCAGAGCCTAACCTACAGTGACAGAACCTTGATCTATTGCTCCTGCATTGATTATTTCCCCAAATTTATCGTTTGCCGTTCCTGGTCCCAAATAAGGTTCCATGTAGACAATGTGATTTTTTCCAGCATCTATTCCAGCATTTCCCGATGTACCGTTTTCCCACTTAGGTTGTTTGAAGATCATGGTGCCAATGTATTATTTTCTTGCATTCATTGTTTAACAAAACTCCCTTCAGCCTCCGCTCCCCTCCCCCCCTATGATGCTTTCCTCCTCACCTAAACCAAACAGAAGGCCCCACACACCCCAGATCATGGCTAGCACAGGTTTCATGTCACAAAACCATAACTCATTAATATCGAAAGAAAATATCAAGTTATGCGAAAATATTAGAAACGTGTTTCACCCTTCGCCCTTTCTCAGGTTACCTGTTTCAAAGTTCTCTGTTCTTGGAGGTCAATTTGTGCAATAGTCACCCATTGGCTCAAAAGGTGTCTAAGAATAACTTTCGGCACTTGGTATTATACCTTTATTGGATTGAAATATCAGTATTATGCACCTAATTATTTTAAGAATGAGACCAAACACGACATATTTCTAACATTATTTAAGCATTTTAAGCAAGGAAATATTTGGTAAAATAGGATGGCGGCTAAGCATCCTGACGAACTCGTTATACTCGCAGTAGAGCTTCTCGGCAGTAGATCTGGTAATTTTTTTCCGAAAACAAAATATTGGATTACAATTTGGAAGATACAGTAGACTCTCGTTGTTACTAAGTTCACAGGACCAAAAAACCGGAGGTTCGTAATAATGAAGTTCGTAAGAACGTTTCTTTTAGGAATCGTCGTCCAAAAAGTATAAATAATAAACGGGTTTAAATTATGCGCAAATACATAAATACTGGAAAATTAGTATCAGTTTCAAAAGAGAATGCAGCATGATGCAATTGAGGGTTGATATCCTCCTAAATACAGTAGGTCCTCCATATACGAACTAAATGCGTTCCGAGACCTTGTTCGTAAGTTGATAAACCTACAGTCCAGTCACCGAGAGTTGTCGGATGACAGGCAGAATGGTCTAGGTCAGGGTAGGGGGCAAGGTTGCCAGGTGAGAGATGGAAACTCCTACTTCACTTGTAAACATAATGGTTCCGATAAGAAAGGAGCCAGAAGGTACGACAAGCCCAAAGTAAAAATCACTTGTTTTGGTGATTCGAAGAAAGGGTTTGTTTTGGTGGAGCAGGCTTATTACGGTACTCCAAATGCATTTGACAACGCTGCATGACTTGTGGCATGAGGTGCGTTTGGGGGACAGCGATTGGCCGCAAACCGTGATGGCGCAAGGTTTTCCGCCCTTCCTTTTGTGCTCTCATCGGACAACTCTTGCCGGCCAGACTGCATGCAAATAATCAAGGAGTACGGTTATCCTGCTGAATAGAACACTGCATCACAACTGTGCGCAAACTTATGATTGTGAGGAACTGATCTAGCTGGGCTGGTATAACACAGCCAGAGCCAAAAGAAATTGCTCCCCACAGGAAGGAAGAGAGGGCGAAACGCTGAAGAGTTCTTAACTTCACACCGGATTCAACGATACGTTGTTCAGATTGTGCCCAAAGTGCGAGTTCCTATATGCCACACCACGTAGCATCGGTTAAATCGAAAGGCACCAAATTTGAAATTTGTGAATGCTCGTATTTCTGAAAGTTGGAAAATCGTATGTCCGTGGGAAAAGAGACCAACTGTATGTCCAATATATGAGCGGTAACGAGTGGGTCCACCATGATTCCAGAGGAAGGAAGTTTTATTATATGATGTTGCGTGCCTACTGAATAAAGAACCATAAAAGACACCCTTGAGCATAGTACACGAGAAGAACTTAAACGTGGCGCATTTATTAAAACTTAGCGTAGTGCATACCAACCTAAATGCTGTTGCTTATTCGTGGAATTTCGTAATTAAGTTCATTTTATAACCGCCAGGACCGGGGCTGAAGTTCATAATTTCGTAAAAACGAAAATTTCGTAACATTTCTTTTATTGTAACTTGGAATGGCCTTTTCGTCGGGACCAACGATTTGCTTCGTAACAACGTTGTAATTGTACTCTGTGGAAAAGTCGTCATAATTACTACTAATGTCTGAAGTACTTGTAGGATTGCATTCCCGAACTCTTTTCACATTTAAATTCAAGAAAATTAGTACTTAACTGCAAAAAACCTACCATGTGAATTAAAATCACAATGTTTTCATAGATTTCCCAGAGGATATAACATAAAAACATCGTCATTCTCCTGTCATTTGTTGTATATGTATTATGAGGACAAGTTAAGCTAAGTCGTTCCTTCTTTCTCACAGATTACACGTAGAAAATGACAATAACCCTGACCTATATGATTTGATTTATTTAAAAAATAATAAAAATTTGGCAAATTTTCCTATACAAATCTCGGCAACAGCAGTACACATTCTCAGAATGAACCCATATCGATGAATATATCGATATTGATATGATGATTAATAAGACATTTAAAGATTATTATAAGCAGATTTTTATATTCCACTGTTTAAATTCTCTTAAAAAATTTGTCCAATTTTATCTGCTTTCTATTTCTTACACGAAAATTAAGCATTATTGGGTTAAATTTCGCATGGATATCCACAGCATCATCTGCTACTGCAACACTTATCAAGTAATGACGCGTGTACTCCTCACACTGAGAAATGGATTTGGATGCATCATGGTCGTAGAAAGAGATATGTGGGATGAATGTAAGAAGGTCAACGGCTGATAATAATAAAATAAATAATGAATTCGGAGGTTTACACACTCGGAATATACTAGGAAACGACTTGCGGGATGCTTCATGGCAAATAATTAAGTGTACAACCCAGGAAAGCGCCACTATTTTAAGTTTACTAATCAAATAGTTTTACCTGTATTTTGCTCAAATGGTACTGGGACCGAGAGAAAATACTGTACTAAGGAGGAAAATGTAAGGAGGAGGAACGTACTAACCAAGTTCCACTGTACATAAAAAAATAACTCCATGAGTTGGGAACAATTCTTGTGGAACCTTGAGACCTGAAGTCACAAAAATATTTATTTCTGGAGAATGTGAGACATGTGGTAAGAAAACTATGCATTCATGAAAATTAAAATAATTCTTCCCTTCGCTCACAATTCAGTAGCTTGCATTATGAAAGCTGGACAAAAGCCTCTACTTGAGGGGGCAGTCTTGGAGAAAAGGAAACCACACTTGAAGTGAAAAACCAATAGAAAAAGTCATGGGGGAAATAAAAGACGAACCTGAAACCCAATCGGGCAGACTCCTCATCAAAATTCTCCAACTCACGGTCTTGCCCTTGGTGGAGCAAGCGGATCCTCTCCGATCGTTCCTGAAGAAACTGCTGAGTTTCCTCTTCCATCTGAGCATAGAAGACACAAAAGCATCAAGATTAATTTTCCATTGTGAGGCTTACTTCTTCCCTAACTATTCAACAACTTGGTATTTTGCAAGACTCATGAATCACGGGAATACAAGGTGGCAATCAATGATAACAGACTAAAATGTAATGTTCCAAAGATTTACAAAAACATCTACTGAAAAAGCATTTATTTACATTTACTCGCACACATGCAATGATGTTTAAAGCAATTCCATGTCAAATGATAACAGAAAACCAAAGTAAACATCTTATGAGATTTATTAAAAATTCTTGAATTTACGTAATTCGATATCACAAATTGCTGATTTTTTCATTTCAATGACTCTGCAACATCATCAGTTTCCTGTATCCATAAGATAAGAGTGCTCTATTTTTGGTTTAGTGATGCTCATGTTCATAATACTTTTAAATACAAAATGAGCCAGGTTAAAGGACAGAGAAAATATGCTAACCACTAAGGCATTAAAATCACTCTACATTGAGTTATTTTCTTAGACAAGGTGAGAAAAGCATCTTACAAAGGCAACACCACATTGGTGCAGCCACAATTGGTGGTCAAATTTCAGTCATCTCACCACTTGTGAGCAGCCACTATAGCAGCCCACTTCATGGACTGATCGACTTTCAGTCACAGGAGCATTTCATTGATCAATTTGCTAAGTAGGCAATTTTGAGAATGGATGCAACATGAATGTGAGAGGATAAATAGACTGTGCTCTAATCTGTTATGAGGTGCGCTAGACAGCATAAATACCTGGCACATCAGTGTGCATGTTATTGTATTACTTTGATGCTGCCAAATGCCTCTGCAGATTTTCAAGCTCAAGTTAAATCTCATTTTGTGATGCGAAGATGATCAAAGGATAATCACAGCCAAGTGATTATATTTGAAAGGTCCAGTCCATGAGCAATGTCTTCCTCTAGCTTTCCAACACAACAAAGGCCCATTTATACCTTCTGCTCAAGAAGAGCCCTTCGCACTGACACACGGTCCTCCAGCTCCTTCCGCTCCCTATTCCTCTGAGCTTCTGCTTGCATCTTGTTCTTCGACTGGTAAGCCATCAGAATTTCCAACTCATAATGCAGCCGCTCCTTCAGCTGATGACATTCAACCTCCTGCGACTCATCCAATCGTATCTATAATCAGAAAACAGCAATGGGTTAACACTTATAATGGAATGGCGCTGACCCGCCAGATGCTTCTTCAAGTGCATAAACAAATGGTAGTCGCTTGGCGCTAGATCGGGACTGTATGGAGGGTGGTTTAATTGTTCCCAGCCAAAAGAAGTGATAAGGTCTTGTGTTCGATTTGCTGTGTGTGGATGGGCATTATCGTGGAGCAAAACGACACCTGCACTCAGCATGTCAGGCCTTTTGTTTTGAATAGCGCGGCGCAGTTTTTGTAAAGTCCCACAGTACGCTGTTGCATTGATTGTGTCGCCGCAAGTCAAAAAATTGACCAACAACACACCCTTCATTGCGGGACAGTGCCATTCCGATGATGACGAAGTGAAAACGACCGTGAAGCAGTGGTTGTCTAATCAGGCGGCAAGCTTCTTTGACGATGGCATATAAAAGCTGGTCCCAAGATACGATAAATGCCTCAATAGTAAAGGGAATTTTGGAGAAAAGTAAAGTAAGGCCTTTCAAGTGAATAAATTATTTTTGAAAAAAATTTAAATGTTGTTTTTTTATGTCAAAATGGTACTTACTTTAAAAACACCCCTCGTATAATCTATAATACATAAAAATTATGTATTTTTGGACTATAGAAAAATTTCAAAGAAATTAATAAATGTTTCTATTAATTCTATTTTTTATATCGGGGTAAACTATAGGACTGAATAATGTTTAAACATTTTCATTATTTACAACAAAATATGCATTCTAAAAATAAGCAAAAGCCAATTTATTAACTTAAATTAATGTTTGCAACTTATTGTGGAAGATGAGTGTTGAAGACGTAGTAGTTTTCCCTAAGTTGAGTTACAAAACTCATGAAGTTCACAAAACGGCTAATTTTACGGTGCGCGGAGTCAAATATTGCACTCGTGTGTCTATATTTTTTAATTTTTCATAAAACAAGTCGTAAATTAGAATTGAGAGTAAAATTACCTTTAAAATGACATATTATTCATTATTATGGAATGCACTGAAGTCCAGATATAAATTTGCAAAGTACCTCGGCACATCATTTTGACGCCGACAGTAAGGCTATACAGAGTACATATGTTCACACTTACCGATTGC
The DNA here is from genome assembly GCF_921293095.1 of Ischnura elegans. Taxonomy (NCBI): domain Eukaryota; kingdom Metazoa; phylum Arthropoda; class Insecta; order Odonata; family Coenagrionidae; genus Ischnura; species Ischnura elegans. Next base: position 124,943,835 of record NC_060248.1, read on the forward strand.
TTCTGCAGCATTTCAGCAATGCTTTGTTCATACTGATCGCCTAAGAGGGCCAGCTTCCGCCTCTGCTCGTCCTTCATCTTCTTGATTACAGCCTTTTGCTCCTCCTTTGGCGTTGTTTGAAGTATCTGTGCTTTCAGTGCTTTGTACTGCCTTGTTTGGATTTTGCACGTTTCTCTAAACTGCTTACGTATTTGCATTTCTTTTTGCTAGGAAAATTGGAGGAAACATGGAATTACAAAAAATGCATGGCTGGCTCAATATTGTACGATATTCCATTTGTACTTCCTAAGCATTAATTGTAATCGTTTTCCAAAAATGACATAAAACCAGTCTTGAATACTTCTACGATTTTCTCATTTCACTATTCCATTTATTTAACTATGAATTACCCCTACATACAATGAATCACATGTTTTCTGTCATAATTATTTTGGTATGATGGAAAATATGTAAATATATTTGTTCATGTTCAAGAACTCAGTAGTACACATAAGAATAATATACCCACACAAGACTTTAAAAAAAAAAAAAAAAAAAAAAAAAAAAAAAAAAAAAAAAAAAAACAAACATGAAGCCTTTAAAAAGAGCAGCATTTAAAAAAAATTTCTGGTGCTAAATATGGGAATAACATCAAACGTTGGGTTGATAAATATTAATTCTGGCTTATTCTACAAGCGGAGAGCAGATATTGTCCTGCACACGGATAAACAAGTAAAGGCCCAGGACAGAATTTGCATGAAATTACTATGTCAAGCTGCACAAACTATATGATACCACACTAAGCTTTCATTTACTCTAAACGTCTGATAAACAGTATTTTCTACCTGAATGACAATGACTATTCGCCATGAACAGATATTTTGAACTGTTCTTTTTACTGAACAGGTTCAAAGTAAATGGTTCATCAAAATGAACAGTTTAACCCACCTCTAGTAGGCATACGTGGATGGAGCCTTAAAATGTTGGCTTCCTCATTTCAAGTTGTTTAGTCACCACAACATTCATAATCTAGTTGTAATCAACATCTATCCTCTGCTTAGACCACCATTACTATTATATCCATGGTAAAAATTCTTATTTTTAACCAGAAACCAACTAAATTAGTTTTAAGTATCCAGTCAACTCACCTTGAGGCACTTTGGCTGTTGTTTGAGCTCCAAGGCATGCCTCTTCCTTAGTTCTCTCTCTGAGCGCTGCATGTAATCCTGTTGATTGGCTAACTCAGTGTGATGCTGACGAATTACCTGCTCCTCTCTAAGCGTATGAACAGCCTTTTGCTGCCTATACTCCAAATCTTGAGTCTGTTCGTGGTGACGTAATAATATTGCATGAGCCTGTTCCAACTGCTGTTGCCTCTTATTTAATTCCTGTAAAAAAATTATGTTGCAAATAAATTACAATGAAATTACCAAATGGATGAAAATAAATGAAAAATGCAAAGAAATTTTGATGACAGCCAAACTTTGACTTTTAATGTAGTTCGTCAACTTGCCTTTAACGGTGCTGCATGCACTAAACGACTAGAGTGCTTTACAATTTTCCAAGTCAACTACCAACGACAGTGTGTGGTGCGAAATTCAAAGTATTCGAGAGCATACCTTTAGCATAATTATTCGAGACCTCTGAATATCGAACACTTTCTAGTTTTCGAGGTATTCGCGGATACTATTTGCACATCTCTAGTTTACTGTAATTGCAACCTTCCACACTGAGTCAATGCTTCTCACATGCGACAGTGTAGCACTTTTAGGCCTACACTGAGGGTTGATTTAGCATTTTTTAACTTCAAAATATAAATCTGGTGGATTCATATGGGGACATAAAATACAATCGCACCAATTATTTCATTAACAAGATTACTGCGCATACATCTCCATAATGGAGCCTTAACCCCATAACTTCACAGGTACATATAATCAAGTGCTGATTTTGTAGGACCTTCCCAAAACTTGTAAGGCCAACCATTCAGATGTTCTACGTATTTAAATACTCACCTCCCTCAATAATTCTTGTTCTAAACTATGATAGATGAGGATCCTTTTCCTGCGGAACTTCCTAATTTCTAATTCCAAGTATTCCTTCTGAACACGAACCATCCTCTGCTCCTCTTGGGCCTCAATTTGCTTCAAGTTCTCCTTATGAGTCCTGATGAATTGAAAACAAAAGAAAATATGAAGAGGAGCATGCAACAAATTAAATGCTGTCAACTTTCCCAGAAAATGTCACCAAATGATTTATATTTCTGAGGTTAGATGAAAGATGGGACTTTCAAGTCCCAATCTCGCCCAATAAAGACAAATTATTGTCATTATTACTTTCCCTTAATGTAAATGTATTCCTTGGCCTGAATGTTTACAGAATGAACTAATAATTTAGGTATTGGTGCAAAAAATTGGTACCCAAAGGTAATTAAGAGAAACTCACTGGAGAGTAGCATCCCTCTGCCTCTTTGGTGTGGATTCATCAAGACTCAGTTCTCGCTTCCAACGTTCCTTGTTCTGCTTGTATTCCTTCTTCTTCTGCATTTCAAATGCCTTCCGATCCTGCTCTTGCCTTGAGGAAATATCCTTGACTAATTTCTTCTCCGAATTCCCATTCTGCTTCATCTGTAAATGTAAATAGTTATTAATTATTTCTTCAATGTAAATAATACAATTTGTGTGCTGCAAAGCTATTTCTTAAACTATGTATACGAATGGTAATGCCACCGTTTCCTCAAATTTATTCTTCCTAATAAAGAAGTTTATCTCCTTCAAAATGATAATGCAATACAGAAGTGAACAGAAATTTTCAAATCTTGATAGAAGCAAGAAATTTGACTGAGGGATCCAATAATTACACATGAAAATACTGGGACAAGTATTCAGAACTAGATCCTCTGAACTTGCACCCAGTTCTCCACCACTAAAGCTACTAAAGCATTTTCCTTCCCATTGTATTGGCTAGCTTAACACTAGAATGCCTCTGATTGTTTGCCTACCAAGAAAGCCTAATGCGGCCATTTTGATGTCGATTGATAAATCATTCGAAAGCAGGTTTATTTTATTCTCATTGAACAATATTAGATGATAAATATTCTTAGGAAGGATTCATAACCTCAGTGATCACATTACTACACACACACAATATTTGCTATCGTTAGGGACAAAATTATGTCAATGTCCGAGGCCTATTCAAAAAGAACACACTGATATAGACTCAACTCAATGAAAAAGAAATACAGTAGAACCTGGAATATACAACCATCAGTTATGCGATGACCTCACTTACACACAGATTTCTACTGGTTTCATAAATAACCCCATATGAACCCGTGTATCTCAAACCACAGTTATGAAACTTTTAATTTATATAATAATCTAGGTTACAACAACGTATTTTTCCAGTCACATGGTATGAAATATACTCACTTATACCACTTTTTGTCAGAGAGTTGTTCCATGTGAAAATTGCATCACGCACGGCCAGAATTGTGAACTACGGAATATCTATATCTCATGGAAGATTTTCTAAAATTTTGCTAATGTTATGTTTTCCATAGCTTTATCGAGATAACAGCCAAATGAACCTTTAAAAATTTCCCATGCCAAAATTTTGGCTTCCATGGCCATCCAAAAATGATAGTCGTATTTCGAGTATGCATGTTAAGTCGATGGTGATTCAATGCGATAGTAAAAGCAGCATTCATTACGCGTGCTAACCCCACATGAGACGAATGGAGTCGAGGGAAAGTTGCTTGTGCGGCACCCTGATCAAAACTGACTTGACTTGTATGCCACAATTAGTGGTTTTAAATGTAACACAGTTGGACCTTGTATAGCTATTAGCTTAACTTCGCAAGGAGGAAAGCTTTCATTTTCAACCGAACGGGAGTTAATATGAATTTCCTCAGAGAAAAGTGCACATTGTAAGTCGTCACGTTATCATTGAAGTCAAATTCATGACGTGAAAGATAAGGCAGTCCATTTTGACTCAGGAATGGCTAAGCACCATTATATCCAATTTAATACAAATGGTTTCCGACAATGTCACCAAAAATGGGAAAGCAAAGCATGAAGACTAATTACAGGGCTTGTGAGTCGAAGGTCCTGGCATTGCATTTGCAGAAGGATGCCAAGAGAGAAGCACTATTCCTGTGGGTTCTGGATTACCGTATAAACACATGCATATATTTTTCCATCCCTAAATTTGATGTTAATTGAAAATAGATTTTTGATCATAAAAAGAATATCTGCATAAGCGTATGCAAGAGGCGACCCCTATTTTGAGCATTGGAGCTAAAGAAAAAAAACTTTTCGGCATTTTTTTAATCCTATCGCAAGGTGTTGCAGGACTGCCAGGACTTTCGACAGTAATAAAAATTTTCACTTTCAATGCTAATAATTCACGAGGGATTTTTAAGCTAAATTTACACGATATGTATGGTGCTCTGAGATAAGAAGGTATTCACTTGTAGTCTTAACCCTATGATGCTTACCAGGGACAGTCAGGTCGGATACCTCAGATCTATATATTCACCTTAATGTACTTCCATTCCTAATTCGTTCGAGAAATTAAATCTGAATCCGAAATTTTCAATCAATGCTTTAGTGAATGCAATGTCCCATAAGAGGGAGTAGAAAGAGTTCCGATCCATGTCCCATCAGAGGGAGTAGAAAGAGTTCCGATCCTCTCTTTGCATACGCTGTTGCACCACAATGCTTGCCCTACTCACGAACAATTTTGTTTAAAAGCTCTTGCAGGAGTATTACACAATTGAATTTCAGGCGTGGAAAATTTTAAAGCAAAACACGACAGGCACATAGCGTGAATCTTCCCAAGAGATTGGACAACAATCGGGGGAATCTCAGCGCCATAAGATAATAACCACAGCGTAGATTTCACAAAATCACCCCGGCCCTCCATCAGCCCATGCCTGACACTTTTTTCCTTTCCGAGAACCCACAGGCCATAAATCACTGAGAGCAAGCACATATTGTTCCACATTGTAGGCTATTTTTTTCCATTTGCTTCACTGTATTGATAATGTCTAAGCTTGCAAAAACTGTCTCACTGCTTTCATGATATAAAGCATTTGCGAGGGATCTGAATGGTCTGAAATGCTTACCTTCTTTTCCTTCTCCTGCTGATGCCTTATCTGTAACTTCTCCAGCTCCTTGCTGAACTGCTGGAGAAGACTTTCATACTCCTTATCGAGCATCTGCTTGTGAGCCTCCATTTCCACTTTGCAACGCTCTTCAAGCTTGAGCAGGGCACTTTGGTGCTCACGCCTCATCCGTTTGTAGCCAGTCATCTGCTCATGCATCTCCTCCTTTGAAAAATCCAAAATCGAAATCACTCAAAAGCTTATCAGTACTTCAAGTGCGACCTTAACTAAATAATCAATAATAGTAGCAAAACTTTCCACATGTGGTCACTAAAAACTATTAATTTCACCCATAAAATCCTTAGACAACCAAGTGAACAATGGTAGATTCCAGTAGTAAGTGATCGCGAAAGTTAACGGAAAATGACAACTGTGTATATTTCTTATACCATTTGCTACAGTGGCCAACATTAGGAAATGAAGACTAGTGATTGAAATAAGTTTTAAACAGTAGTTGGCAATGTAAACATGACTGACTGAATTAATTTTATAACTTGAGAGTTTTAAAAGTAGTTCGCCAGAGGAAATTTTTCTTTCACAAAAACAAATGAGTCGTCATGATCACAATAAGCCCTCTGAATCCTTGTAATCACACTTTTGGAAAATAAGTGGATTGCAAATTAAATGTGACAGAAGTAGACTATGGTTGGTAATTAACAATATAAGACTCCCACAGGATGTTGTCTATTAACAGGAGATTTGAAATATCATTTCCATGGTTACGGGTAATTCACCCTTGGCATTACTTGTCCAATCAGCGAAATTTAAATTATGTATTAATTTCAGAGTTGGGGCAGAAAGAACATTATTGAAAATCATAAAAAAGAGAAGGGGGAATTGGATTGAGCATGTTATGATAGGGAAGGGGATTTTAAGTGGAAAAGTATAGGCAACAGTGGAAAATGAAAGGAGAAGAAGAGGAAGACAGATGAAGAAAGGATGAGCAGAAGAAGAAGAAGAAGAGAAATGAAGGAGGTGGAGACAGGTTAGGTGTTGATTGAGACCTGCCAGTGAGCAGACAACCAGTTGATGATGATGGATTTCTTTCAATTTTCAAAGATAATTTATATATATTATAATGAAAGCAATCAAAAAGGAAAATAGTTTAAGATCACAAAACGATCCCTAGTATGGATAAGGGAAAATTTATACTATGATGAGCAGACCAATAGAATATGCCACTCTGTTGTCTGTCTGAGGGCTTCCATCTGTGATAAGAAGCATGAATGGTGAATTTGCCATTGAACATGTATTCATTCAATATACAACCATTTCAATTGTTGTTTCACAAGGTTTAGGTTCTGACAGCATCATTGTATAGCATTCTTTGAACTTATCGAATAGATATTTTTTGTGTTCCATTACTTTCTACAAATACCAGATAAAAATTATTCTTCTCCATGCTCAGATTTGTCATGGTTCTGCCATAGAAAGTTGGATCCTAGTATGTACCAGAATAACCTGCACAAACTACAATGTGCACATATTTCTGGGCAAACTTGACTCATAGGTGAAGTGTGTGGTGATTGGCTAAGTCAAACAAAAATATTTAATTAAAAAATCAAGACACAATCACAAAAAAGTAAGGAGAAATGAAGATTTTTATCAGGGAATGTCAATAAGAGGATCTTGTAGCAACCCTGACTCTTCCACACCGTGGTGAAGGGATGGCTTTATTTCTCAGATTCCCTAGGCCAGAAACAACATTGAGAGTGAATGGTTCTTAAGGGAACGCCTCGAACGAAGCCACTCTACCTGCATGTGCTCCTTCTGCTGCTTAGTCACAATGGACGTTGTTCGTATTGTAGCAAAGTTGTTGGCTCCACCACTAATACCAGCACCACCACCCGCAAAGCTCAGGCCCACTAGGTCCCCACCGGCACCACCTCGGCCACCACCACCGCTGCTCAGGCCCGGACCCACCATGTTGGCCATGCCGTGATCAGCAGCAGCAGCATTACTCACCTGAGGAACAAAAGCAATTAATCCATCATATAGACACATTTTGAAACCACAATCAATAAACCACTACCACAAGCAACAGTTCCCATAATATAAAAATAACACTTTAAAGAATTATTTACCACCAAAACTACATACCAAAATATGGAAAGAATTATAATGTTAAGAAAACTGACGCTGCCTTCATTAATGTGTTGACAGGGTGGATTGTTTTGCCAAAGGCACATTGAATTCTCTGCAAGTCTATAAATCCATTTACTATAAAACAAGGGTACAACCAATTACATGCATATACAGTAGAACTTCTTTACTACGTTTTTTAAGGGACCACAAAAAATGAACGTGCTAACCAGGGAAATAAATAATAGAAATTGGGGTAATTGCAATCCCTGGAAAAGCTGTCATAATTACTATTACCGTCCAAAGTTCTAGTAGGATCGCCTTCCTGAACTCTTTTCACATTTAAAATCAAGAAAATTAGCACTTAACTGCCAAAAAAATATCACATGAACAAAAATCACAATGTTTTCGTAGATTTTCCAGGGAAAATTACAGAAAAATGTCATCATTCTCCTGTGATTTGTCGTACATGTATTAAGAGGACAAGTTAAGCTAAGTCATTTCTTCTTTCTCAGAGATTATTCGTAGAAAATGACGATAACCCGGAGTATATAAATTGGTTGTTTTAAAAACTCATAAAAATTGTGCAAAATTTTCTTAACCATAAATCTAGGCAACATCCATACACATTCGTTATCAAAATGAACCCATATTGATGAATATAATGATTGATATATCGATATTGATATGACGATTAATAAGACATTTAAAGATTATTATAGGCAGATTTTTATACTCTTCAGTTTAAATTCTCTTAAAAATTGGTATAATGTTATCTTCTTTCTATTTCTAGCACTGAGATAAAATATTTTTGCCTTAAGTTTCGCATGGATATCCACAGCATCATCTGCTACTGCAACACTTATCAAGTAATGACGCGTGTACTCCTCACACTGAGAAATGGATTTGGATGCATCATGGTCGTAGAAAGAGATATGTGGGATGAATGTAAGAAGGTCAACGGCTGATAATAATAAAATAAATAATGAATTCGGAGGTTTACACACTCGGAATATACTAGGAAACGACTTGCGGGTTGCTTCATGGCAAATAATTAAGTGTACTCCCCAGAATAGTGCCACTATTTTAAGTGCACTAATCAAATAGTTTTACCTGCATTTTGCTCGGATGGTACTGGGACCAAGAGAAAATACTGTACTAAGGAGGAAAATGTAATAAGGAGGAACGTACTAACCAAGTTCCACTGTACATCAAAAAAATAACTCCATGAGTTGGGAACAATTCTCGTGGAACCTTGAGACCTGAAGTCACAAAAATATTTATTTCTGGAGAATGTGAGACATGTGGTAAGAAAACTATGCATTCATGAAAATTAAAATAATTCTTCCCTTCGCTCACAATTCAGTAGCTTGCATTATGAAAGCTGGACAAAAGCCTCTACTTGAGGGGGCAGTCTTGGAGAAAAGGAAACCACACTTGAAGTGAAAAACTAATAGAAAATAGTCCATAAATAAAGGGGAGATAAAAGACGAACGTGAACCTAAGGAGGTGCTAAGGAGGAACATAATGACCAAGTTCCACTGTATTATGTTTTTTAATATACAGTGGAACCTTGATCTATAGTTTTTCAGGGGGATGGATGAAAAAACGATGAATGCGGGAATGTCTGACTAGGTTGCCTATGCTCCAGGAAACGCTGGATTATTGCGAATAATGATATCCATTTATGGATTCAAACAAGATTTTAGCTGATTACAGGAATTACTTTATCGAAACACTTAGGTCATATAGTTTATTCGACTTATATCTATTTCCAACATCCTAAAGGAACACGCCACCTTGCCAAAAAATGTTTGCACTCCACTCGGCATTTGCACTGCTTTTATGGATTTCTGTCTGACGTAAAAATTCTTACCCATCAAGCCATTTCAAGTACACATATTTACGAGAGCAATGTGCATGTTATGCCTAAAACAACCACTTTTGCCGATGCAGTGATTGGTTGTGAGGTGGATCACAATGGCCAAAAATAGTTAATTTTTTAAAATATTCCTTTCTAACAATTAAATTTTTAATATGATTAAGGCAATGTGTAAAGCGTTGACAAAGTTGTGCTGAGATGACACATTACTAGCTAGCAAGCATAGAAAATAATTGTTTTATGAGGGACTTGGAATGGTAATAGAAGGCCTTAATAAGGCTCACTAATGATACTACAGGTACCACTCAAACTAATAAAGATTGTAAAAATATCAATGAAGAGTGAAAAATTATGCATAAGTGGTCTGAGTCTGAAAAACTGGAGTTTAGAATACACGAAAAAAGAGTTTATTTTAGTGATGCATTTAAATAGAAGAAAAATGTACTCAACATATCTTTATGAAAAAAAATGGAAAATGCATGGTATCCAATTGAAAATTACACACGCATGGCTTCTGTCCTTTCTCAGTCCAATTCAAATGGCCAACAAATTACATGGATAATAGTAAATATTTAAAGAAATAACCACTGCTTGAAAAGCAGACGTGAAGTGACACAACTGCATGCATGCATTACCTTATGCCTATTTCTTCCCGAGGGATAGTTGTTGTCATTGCCATCTGCATTTGGTGGTAGGCTATTTGTAGAACTACTTTGTGAGCTGGCACTGACACCCATTGAATGGATACTATGCTCCGAAGTTATGCTATTGCTCTTACTGCTGTCACCTCCAGTTTGCTCGTCAGGAGTATCTGGAAAAAAAACAATTCATGAATATTAATACTGAAAATGATGACCAAATAATTATACACACTCTCCATTTATGATACAGATTCTCAATTATTTTCCAAACAAATGTATGGTCACACCAAGAGGGAGTTCATTAGTGGAGATATCCTTTCATATGGCTCATTGCCAGCCTCGGTGGCGCCAGAGTAAAGTGCTAACCTAGAGGTCGCGGGTTCGAATCCTGCCGGGGTGGTTTGACCACCATCCAGGGCACGGATGTATGTGATTGTCAAAAAAGTTAATTGTAAGAGAGGACTATCTAGTCCTAAATTCGCTTGTGAAATAAAGACGACATTATTATTATTATTATTATTATTATGGCAAAGGGCACACACCATCAGCATCCCCAGCAGCACTCTCCGTTTCACAAGCGTCCACCATAAGAATCTTCTTCATCTTCCTATAGTTGAGATTGTCAAGTTCTCGAACTGCAGCTTTGGTCCTCTGTATAAGGTCAATTAACACATGCGGTGACCTTTGTCTCGTCACCATTTGGTGCTGGAAAATTAAGGAAGACAAAAAATTAGGTCTCTAACAAAAGAGCATTCCAGCAATTCATGCCTTGACCTACTAATAGTGTAGACTCTCATTACCAAAGAGTTCACGGGACCGAAAAACCGGAGTTTCATGATAATGAAATTTGTAAGAGTTTCTTTCAGGGATAATTGCAAGAAAAATGTACCTGGCCAAAATTTCTCGTCTCTTTTATCTCCCAAACTTATAGTTGCATCGCGGAATAGCTTCATAGTCATGTGTACGATATAATTTAGTGCATATACATAAAAACAAGCGCATTCAGTAGATTTTATCAATAGAAGAATGTGGCTGAATTCCGGTAGATGTCATTCATCCCAGCACTTCCCCAATCATAACATATCATAAGTAAAAACCAAATAATACTAACTGTAATTAAACCACAGAACAATTGCATCCACCATGGATAGTTCAATGGCAGTTTCTTGTCGTCCTCCTATTGTCATGACCATCCCGCGTCTAACACATCCATGCGTGAAATACTGCTGCTGCATTACGCAATCGAGGGTTGATATTAGGGATGAGTCGATTCCAAATGTCGATTCTCGATTCCACCGATTCTCGGGCACGGAATCGGAATCGAGAATCGATCGCCTAAAGTCGATTCTGATTCCATCGATTCCAGGAAGATAAATGTTTTGAGCATAGACTATAAGTTTGGGGCATAAATGCTGCCACACACCTAAGCGGCCGCGGTGTCAGCCTTGCCCGCGCGGAGGATACGCCCCGCACGCGGGTGCTGCGACAAACATACCTAAGCGGCCTCGGAAACATTAAAATGTCGGCAAGAGCGACAAACCGACGAACCCTGAAATACCTCGTGTTCATGAGCAACTCTCAGAGAAAAAAAATTGGAAACCACGGGATCGGGAAGCAGCGCATGCGTTTTCCGTTCTTTTATTAACCGCTGGTCACGGCAAATCAAATTGTTACGATTATGAATCACATTCGGAGAATTCATCTGGACCACCAATTTTAAAGTATAATAGATCGAAATATATTTTTTTACTTTCGAATGATATTTGAAGTCTGATGATAATAAAAACGTGCAGAGAGCGGTTTTTTTTATATTAGTAACTTTTTAGACTAACACGCACCTGCGTCAATAATAAAAAAAAAAACACATTCGCGTTTGTATAGCCCAGTTTCATCAATGCAACCCTTGAGGAAGTTGATACTTGCTTGGCATAAGCCGCCGCGGCTTCCGGGCGGATTCGACAGGTTGCGTTCGGCCGCCACCGCGCACCCGCCAGGCTGCTCTGGTATGTATCGACGCCATGAACGCTACTTTATTGTTTAGCCACCGCGGCCAAACGAGAATGTAGCCACCGCGGCTATTGTTATTTTTAGGGATGGTCGGATCGGATACCTCGGATCCAAATACCCGCGGATATTGCCCTTCATCGGATCCAAAGTCGCGGAAGACATCGGATCTGGATCGGAAATTTTAAATAATAGCTTCAGTGAATGTAACGCCCCATAAGAGTGGAAAGATTTCCGATTCTCTCTTCGAATGCGCCGTCGCATGCGATTATTGTCCTACTCATGAACTGTTTTGTTTGAAAGCTCTCGCAGAGGTTGCAAGTAGAATTTAAGCCGTGGCCAGGATTTTCAGCATTTCAAAAGTAACTATGTCGTAGATTTCAGAAAACCACCCTCGGCCGTCCATCAGCCCGTGCCTCTGCTGTTTTTTTTTCGCATCCGAAATCACACGGACCAAAAATCATTGTCTTCTAAGGAAAATATCAAATCACACGAAAACAATTGAAGCGTGTTTCATCCCTACCTCGTCTCACCAACTTACCTTTTTTGGCCTATCTGCTTCAATTCTCCGTTTCTAGACTACAAATGCTAGGAGAGTGACTTTCTGGGAAAGTGTTAAAATTAGTTTAAAACCCATTATTTAGTGCCCGGTTTTTTCAACAATTTTCCCCCCTGGTTTTGGATCCCCCCCCCAATTGAAATTCCTGGCTACGCCACTGCTCCTTCCCCTCCACCTCTCCTTTACACGCTTTTGCTGCCCACTCCTTCCTCATGCTGAGCGGTTGAGCACCTCGTCGCACGTGACGTTATTACCGTTTTAAATACTTTTAATTGTGTTGCTGATTGCGCAGTTGCAATGTAATTTAATGATGCACCAATAAAAATGTCTTTCATTGTGTATAAACATTTCCATTAACAGGAAAACCAATGAATGCAGTGTGCGTGCACTATGGCGTAAATAATTGCGAGGATGTGCTAAATCCACCTCACCATACTGAAGCATTTTCGGATGAAACACAAGTCCGTATGCGATGAGAAAGTAAAATTCGGGGGAAACGCGTGTGAGGAAAATTTGAATTCAGTCGATAGCAGGGGGGTAGCCAGGAATTTTGTTAAGGGGGGGTCCAAAACCAGGGGGGAAAATTTTTAAACAACAGGGTACAAAGGAGAGGTTTTCAAACTAATTTTAACGCCCTTCATAATAGAAAAAACTTCATTTTTCAGAGATTCTTTTTTTTTCATTTTTGTAAATTCATGATTTTTAATATTTTGTTTCCTTTTATGAAGGAAAGTAATTGTGTTTTTATATTTTGGGGGTTCCTCTCGCTACGCTACTGGTCAGTGGTTCATCCTAAGATTTTTCCTATTTTCATTTCCAAACCCAAGCGTAACAGTTTAGACCCTGAGTAGGTAAAGATGTTTTTAAAAATCAACTTGAAAGCCCATAAAATAATTTTTAATTTATAAAAATATAAAAATGTGTATGAAAATCTAAAAAGCATTCCATTGATTGTATGTACCCACAATAAACTTGAATAATGACTTTGTTTAATGGCAGGAATTCGAAAATGCATTTGGAATCGAAAATATCCGATTCGAAAGATCTGGCTCCAAAAATCCTGGATCTGTCCATCCCTAGTTATTTTATTCCATTCAATTCTTAAAGTTTAATGACAGCGATGCTACAGATAAATCAAAATCCCACCTGCCATAAGGAGTAAGAATCGATGGAATCGGAATCGAGAATCGGGAATCGATTTGAAGGAATCGAAATTGGAATCGGAATCGAAAAAAAGTGGAATCGACTCATCCCTAGTTGATATATTCCTGAATACAGTAAGTACTTGACAAGATGCATTCTAATACCTTGTTCGTAAGTTGAATTTATTTCTAGTTGATAAACCTACAAAGGGCATCGAAAGTTTGGAATCCTGCAGAAGACAACACGGCATTACAATGTGTTGACTCACGATAGTGACCAACTGATCTAATAGCGCATGTGGTGTGGCAGGAGCCAAAAAAAATTTTCTGTCCACAGGAAGGAAGAATGGGCAAAACATTGAGCAGTTACTGACTTCACAATGGATTACTTGGCAATTTTCTTGGAGTGTGCCCAAAGTCCGAGTTCCTCTACGCCACACCGTGTTGCATCAGCCAACTCCAAAGGTGCCAAATTTGAAATTTTTGCAGGCTTGAATTTTTCGAATACAGTGGAACTTGGTTAGTACGTTCCTCCTTAGTACGTTTTCCTCTTTAGTACGGCGATTTCCCTCGGTCCCGGTACCATCCGAACAAAATACAGGTAAAAGAATTTGGTTAGTACGTTTGAAAAAATTGCGCTTTCCTGGTTAGTACGATCAATTGCTTGCCGTGACGCAACCCGCAATTCGTTCTCTAGTGTCTTCTTAAGGGTCGCAAGCGTCTGAATTCATGATTTAATTTATTATTATTAGCCATTAACATTCTTCCATTCATTCCACATCTCTTTCTTCTACCGTAATTCATCCAAATGCATTTCTGAATTCTTGTGATGTGCTGAATAATAAAATGCGGCCATTTTTCGGGAATGTCAGACTATGAAAAACTACAGCCAATAAGAAGCCCCAATTTTCCCCACCCCGAGCTCCTCACCTTCTGTTGCCTTTGGAGCGCTTGGGAGTGCCCACTGCTGCGCACCAAGTTCGTGAGTGGGCAATTGTTGCTATTGCACGAGTTATCATGATGATGAAATGAGTCTTAACGGTATTAGACAATTCCCACATTATCTAAAGCAGTGCTGCTCCATAAACTCGACATCGTGCGTATTTACTTGACTACTGTTGCGGGAGCAGACGATCCTCTGGATCTCCACGCGAAGCTTAGCTTAAAAATACTTGATCTCGGAACGAAAGCAGACGACATTAGACAAATTTTGAAAGTAAATTTCAACTGTTTAATATAAAATTTTCTTGTAATTACGTCGTAATCTAATAATCTTGCGTGTCATCAGTCGATATATCGATCGATTTTACAATCGAAATGGTATAATTCCAGAAGCGAATGTCTACGGCTGTTGCCGTAATTTGAAAGTCAATATAATTTTGCCCAATTTTTATGATGTTTAAAAAACCAGTTGACTTACTCCGGGTTGTTGTTATATTCTCCGAGTACGCTGTGAGAAAGGAAAATGACTTGTCTTCGCTTGTCTGAGCTTCACTCGTCCTCGTTCTGTAAATATATATAGGATAAATCACGGGAGATAGACGCCGTAATCATGGAATCTCCGGGATGTCCATGAAAAATTGCGATTTTTATTCACATGGTATTGTTTTTCATGGTAGCGCTCATTTTCTTGATTTTAAATGTGAAAAGAGTTCAGGAAGGCGATCCTATGAGAACTACCGATAGTAATTGTAATTATGACGACTTTTTCACTGATTGCAATAACCCCGACTGCTATTATGTATTTACTTTCCTCGTTAGTACGTTTTCCTGGTTAGTACGTTCATTTTTCGTGGTCCCTTCAGAAACGTACTAACCAAGTTCCACTGTATCTGTGCCTCTGAAATTTCGTAAATCCTAAGAATACTAATTTTTAATTTAAAAATTATAAAGTTGCTAAATAAAAATTAAATTATAAAGTTTTAAGAAGCACTTAATCTTCCAGTCTAATATCACAAACTTCACAAGTACGATATTTTTGGCGTACAATTAGTGCTGTAAAGTACAGTAGGTGAGGCAGTTGCACAAGTGCTCCATAAACCTTAGTGATAAATTATGGATTTCCTGTGACAATTTGTGGTTTCACTCTGAAGGGAGGGAAATTAAGAGAATCGCCCAAAAGGTTGACTGGTAGGTCATGAGCAGGAATTCGAGTCAAAGCCTCTCCTATTGGCCTACAGCTGCCACTGCTCAAAAGCCCACTTGTGTGACCGCATGATTGAGCACCAGCTGAATTAATGGGAGGTTACTGTTCCAAGGATGAAACTATGGAGCCTTAGTTTTCTTTGTCCTGATATTAACATTTATAACAGCTCCTTTTCTGGGTAGGACATAGTATCAAAACTTGCAGTATTTATAGCATAGTCATGAACCTTACGACTACAATTCGGCTGCAATAAAAATGACTTAGAATGCCTCAAAAAAACTGTTGTTATTTTCATCACAGCCACAATGAAGTCGATAAAATGCACTTCAAAATTAAATGTTCAGTCCAAGGCAATGAAGAAATGAAAAAGAACAATTAGGATTCAAGTAGTTTCCTTTGACCCTTAATATTACTTCGTTATTTCTTATTGACACTCGAGAGTACATTATTTCTGGGCATAGCAGGTTTTGCTTTTTACAACATTGGGAACTCTTAAAAATAAAAAAACAAATTTCTGAACTCTTGAATAAAAATGAAAAAGCTACTTACAGACAACAATTTACCAGATGTAGGACGATCATTTGGGTTCTTCTGCAAGCACGATTCCACAAAGTGACGGAAGACATCAGTCCATTCTGGAGCATGCATGAGTGGACTATCATTCTGGGCAATATGGTACAAGGCACTCATTGCATTCATGTTGAAGTACGGAGGCTTCCTTTCGGCTGGGGGAGACAGTTCAAAAGCATGATTTAGAGGTAGAAAAATTGTTACATTAAAGTAATTGTAATTAATTTAGATTAATTTTTAGACTTCGGATAGTTTCAGGAAGGCTGGCTTTGGGGCTCACTATGATGCAGTGTTTTCTTCTGAACTTTCGTCAATTGCCAGAGCCTTTTCTAATCAGAATGCTTTCTTACATTAGCTTGAAGTTATTTTATAGAATTGTACAAATTCCCAATTTTGAACTTGAATGTTCTTGTAGACAAGGAAAACTTCTGCCCAGAGCTAAATGAATAAAACCAGAATTAGTTATGAATGATTTTGAAAACATTTAGTGGAGAAAAGAAAACATCAAATTTTTACCAAAAACTCTTGTTTATCTGTACATGTTCCAGTTGGACATGATCTTTCAGCAACTGTATTTCTCCGACTATAGTGTCCCCATCGAATTTTGTAGAAAACATTTTTTCAAAAATAAGACTCTTACACTCAAATATAAACTGCCACTTTTCCTCCAAATATTGTGGACATTAAAGAGGTGGAAATATATTGTGAATAATAGAGTAAATGTGGCATGGAACCCACAGATTACTCACCTAATTCAATGCACGTGATACCTAATGACCAAACGTCAACCTTGCCATCATACTGCCCCTCATCCATGGCAAGTATCACTTCTGGAGCCATCCAATATGGAGTCCCAACAAAGCTGTTGGCTGGGCATTTGATACTGGCAGAACCAAAATCAGCTGTGAATAGGAGAAACATCAGCAATGGATTAACGCAACATCTTAAAAGACACTTCTTTGATGATGTTCCCAAGGACTTAGCTGAAAAATATCTTAGGATGAGAACTTAAGAATAAGAGAGACATCAAGGAAAATAATTTTAAGCATAGAAAAAATTCGTCATGAAATAATTACTAATAGCGGGCATAACTTGGTGGAAATCCATAATCGCAGGAATACCAAAGGATCAACAACTTTGCAATTTCCACATGGTATTTTATTGAGACAGACCATGGTTTTGTTACAGCGTAGCATTATCAAGGTGAGGACGCTGTAACTAAACATGGTCGGTCTCAATAAATTACTATGTGGAAATAGCAAAGTTGTTGATCCTTATATTCCTGGCATCATGAAAATTAGAGGGACATGGCTCCTCAGGAAGAGATTGTAATGCCTGCTCAAAAGATAAAAAAATACACAAGCACTCTCTTTTAACAATTCACACCAAATAACAACACTTGAAATATTAATCTCTTCACCCACCTAGCTTCACTGTGCCATTTTCCGTGAGTAAAATGTTCCCTGCCTTCACATCTCTATGAATCCTACCAAGGGAATGTAAGTAGTGAAGACCCCTGAGCACTCCCTCACATATTGCTGCTATTTCTTCCTCTTTCAAAGGACGCTTATGGACTTCAATAATATCTGATGCTGAACCTAAACAATACTCCATCACAAGCTGAAACGAGAAAGAGAGTGTTCTTTTATAATGGCTATGGGGACTAAGTAGAAAAAATATGCTACTTAAATTATGCATAAATCAATCAGGTTATCTGTAAAAGATATTATTTAAAAATGATTCAAAAATTTCAAGGCTATATAATGTTCAAAAAATTTTCATGCTACATTTTCAGATTTTTAATAAGCAATATGCATTGTATCAGGCTTTAATTTGATTATGAATAACCCACGCTACATCCATAGTATTACAAGAATAAAGTAAATAAAATATTATGAATATTAGGGAAAGAAACGAAAGACGAACAACGCCAGCAAAAGTACTAATGGCTTGGGGATTTTCACCAAACAGCCTGAAAAAATGAAATAAAAAACTATGGGGACACAGGGATTACAGGTTACAAAGGAAACGAGGAGTTGCCACACCTAGGGGATTAACAACAGAAGAAGTCTCAGCAGATTCCGAGTCAACAAGTATAAAATACGCTTTTGTTCAGCTCATCATCATCATCAGGAGTCATCAATCCATAGATTGGTTTGATGCAGCTCTTCCTCTTCTCCCATTGGCAAATCTTTCAACACCTACATAACTCTTCTGCTATACATTCTTCACTGTCTGCTTTATGGATCTCATGTGTGGACTACCTCTGCCGCTCTTCCCTTCCTCCTGCCCTGTTCATTTTTCCATCAAGTCTCATGATATGGCTGATAGAATTGTCCTGACTTCAACCCTAGGTTTTCAAAAGACTCCTATTCTCCACGACTCTTTGTTTGCTAGCTCATACAACACATTCATTCGACCTTCATCATTCTTCTGTAACACTGCATCACGAAAGCTTCCAACCTTAATTTCTCAGCTGCTGTCATCATCAATACCTTACTACCATAAAGAAGTATCCAGCAGACTCCCAATTGTCCGGATACGGCTTATCCATGTTGCGGATTATCCGTGCATGAGTCCATACTCCTTTGATATTTTCCGCGATCTTTGTAAAAAAAATAAAAGCAGGAAATTTGCATTTTAATGCATGGCTACACGGGGCACATTACTTACCTGTCAAAGCATGCTGACTTAATCTCTTCACTTTACTTAAATTCTTGAGCCATATTTCTTATACGTGGGATGGTTCCGAAAAATATCCAATCCTTAGTATTTTCACTCGAGTAATGCGCTAACTGGTCTAGTCGATCTATACATAATCCTTTTCAACATCCTCAGTTTAGTGTTTTAAGTCAACGAAGATGATTATCCATGCTTTAAATGACGACTTTCAATACTAGTATTTTATTAAACTCGAAAAATCGGCCTCAGTTACCGAGCCTCAGAGTTCTGCGGCGTGTAGCTCAGCCTTGACGCATGATTGAAAAATCGCTCTTATTTCCTTCGTCTCAAACTTTTTTTTCCAAGATTTCTAATTAGCACTCTTTAGAAATCTCCACTTTATATTTTGATTCAAATTTTCCGAGTTATATTTTTCGTAAACGAAAGATAATGTCTACTTTTTGTCAAATTTCACGTGAAAAATGGGTCGGCCATTTTGAGTTGTAAATTCAGACAGATGAGAGCCAAAATCTTCAGAAGTCATTAAAAGTATAGGCAAAGCACCAGGTCAAAGGAATATTGCGTTTTTTATTCCATAAAACTCATACCAACGCAAAATCACCTGGATAAATTCAAAGATTTTTTTGGGGTAAAACGATATCTCACATGGCATTGAAAAATTGATCATGTTTGGGCCATTGTATCTCACTTAAGGGTCGTATTTACTTAAATGGCATATAAATCTATATCTGGTAATGATTTATGAGTATTTACGCTAATTTTCACGTCTCTATCCCCAAAAAGGTCATTTTGGACTTTGTTCCAGCTTTTTCCGATTTTGGACCAGTGTGCGCCAGGTAGGAATACGATCGGCCGCCGCGGCTGGCATAAAGGTGTTCGGCGCCCACGTCGAAAACTATTGTGTATTCGGCAAGCTGAAACTACCAGGCCAAGGAATTAGAATGACTTATCGGCTTTAAAAACTGCATCATTACATGAGTTTCATGATAGCGCTTCCTGTCGGCAGATTGCTGGACCTACTAGCCTCGAAAGCTCTGTAACCTGAACTACTCGACTCGAAATTCATGATGCTACTCGAAACGCTCGAGTCGAGTACCAACTACTCGACTCAATATGAATTTTCGAGTACTCGCACATCCCAAGATATATGTTTTGTTATTACGATTACGTGGTGCAAAAATTTGAATGACTGTTGGAAATGCGGTCGTACATAAATTTGTGGTTTGATGTACAACTGGAATCGGAATCGATTTTTCACTTAGGCAAGTACTTGTTTTCGATTCCGGTTCTTGGTCGAGAATTGAGGAATCAAACCAACACATCACTAGTCGATGCATAGATTTTCAGCTTGTTTCTAGTCATTGTGTTATCCACAGTTAATAAAACTATCTCATGGTATCTCTCCGTCACTGCTATGTCATTGGCAACTTGCAGCATGAAAATATTTTCACCATGGACTTATGTCAATTATTCTTCAGCCATAATAAAAAACTAGGGATGGGTCGAATAGTAGATTTCTCGAATTCGAATATCAAATCATTGCTCGAATATTCGAATACCTCGAATACTAAACGATGAATGTGAAAATGTTTGACTAGGTCGCTTATGCAGCAGGAAACCCAAGATTTTGGCGAGTAATTGTGACTGCCTTTTAAGGATTCAAACAGGAATTTAGCTGATTAATGGAATATTTTAATTTCATATAAACAATAGGGTAGTTTCCTTCATTAAAAAAAATGAAAGGCATTGATTGTGATTTGTTACCCACCATTGGTGTATTCATAATATACAAATTATTTAGTTCTAGAAATACCGGTTTAGACCAATGGCAATGGTCAATTTTATCCTCATTTGAAAAAGGCCAGATTGGCACCCATGTAATGCCACTCCAGTTGACATCACAGGGACCTATTTTCTACACGAGAGGATAGGAGTTTACATCGTCTAAGGTTACCAATGCATGCATGAGGCACAAAGATCAGGGAAACATGTCTTAATAATCACTTATTAAAACTGGCTGTGGTCGGAAAGTTTTCTTCGCTTGATAAGGTATTAATAATCCTTATTTTAGCCAAGCGCTACCAGCTAGCATGGTACTCGGCTACCTGCTAGCATCCTGCGTCGTGTTAGCGCTCAGAGCCTCGCCCCAAGGTCACCTCACTCGCGGCAGCAGGAAGCAGAACGACGTCACGCGGAGTTTTTCCCGGCATTCATACTTACCCGACGCGTTTTTGCGCGCTTGAAAATTTTCACTTTTAATTTAATCGCAAAAAATAGATATCGTCTTATAAAAATCTAGAATCGTTAAATACGTACTCCAGGAGTATTAATATTTCGATTGAGGCTATAAAAAAATAATAGGAGAGCACCGTATTTGAGCATTACGCCAAAATGCTAAGCCTTCGTCGTATTTCTTCGTCTTACCGGCATTTATTTTCCTGCGTAAAATGCTTAAATAAAGTCAGAAATATGTCGTGTTTGGTCTTATTCTTTTTTAAATTACGCGCTTATTACTAATATTTCAATCCAATAAAAGCGTAATATCAATAGCCGAAAGTCATTGTTAGACAACTTTTGGGCTAGTAGATGACTCATGCAGCAGTTGACCTCCAGAAATGGGGAACTTCGAAGCAGGTAAGCAGAAAAAGGCCAGTGGGTGAGTAGAGGGGGGGCGTGAGACACGTTTTTATTGTTCTCGTGTAACTTGATATTTTTTCGAAGCTAAGGTCTTCGTAATACGATCACTGCGTGAGCTGGGGCCTTTTGTTTGATTTCGGAGAAGAGGAAATCGTCGGAGGGGGTGGGGCGAACGCTGAATGGAGGGGGATAGCAGATCGTGGGAAATGCGCCAATGTCACTATCCCACGGCACTGATGAGTTCCTCCCTATGGTAGTTTCATCTCCTGGGGAAGAAGGGTGAAACGCGATTCTTATTTTCCGGTAACTTGATATTTTTTTCGAAGCTGAGGTCTTCGTAATACGATCCCTGGGCAAGCCGGGACCTTTTGTTTGATTTCGGAGAAGAGGAAATCGCCGGAGGGGGTGGGGCGAACGCTGAATTGAGGTGGATAGCGGATCGTCACTATCCCACGGCACTGAGCTTCTCCTGATGGGGGACACCTGGGATTTTCGGATTTTTTTCACCCGATCAATTTCGGTTCCCCACGTTGAACTCTATTCACCGCTCTAACCCGCGAATTTAATGTAGTTCGTCAGCTTGCCTAAAACGGCGCTGCATGCACTAAACGACTAGAGTTCTCCTCATTTTTTCGAGTCAACTACCAACGACGTGCGAGCGACAGTGTATGACGCGAAATTAAAAGTATTCGAGGTATTCGAGACGGCACCTTTGGCATAAATATTCGAGATCTCGAATATCGAATACTTTCTAGTATTCGATATTCGAGTATTCGCGGATACTATTCGCACATCTCTATAAAAAACCTTTTAATTTCTTTCTGGAATACAAGCAATGCATTCCAATCCATGTTATCAAAATCCTGTTCTTAGTCCACAAACATGACTAATGCATGTAGGTTTGTTCTTCTCCATTCTCTTCTCAATGAGCAGCCTGAAGATCAATATGGCCTTTCTTGTGCCGTTGTTTTTCCCAAATCCGAATTGGCCTTCATTCAGGAACTCTTTACCTTTCAATTCCATTCTCCAGTACATGATTCTTGTTTTCTTCAACTCATGAGTAAGACTGATGGTCCAAAGTCTTCACATTCTTCTGCTCTCTTCTGTTTTGGAATAGGAATGACGATGCTCTTCTCAAAGTTCCTTGGAATATTTCCTATTGCGTAAATGTCACAGACGGTTTTGCAGAGCTGAGTTTATGTCTTTTCCCCTGCATTTTTAATAAAAAGTGGAAACTGGATAATTCGAACTTCTTTAATTCGAAATATTCTTTAATTGGAATACTTCTCTTGGTCCCTAGCATTTTGTATTCGAACAATGCTAAAAAATCATGGATAATTTGAATTTCTCTAGCTTTCCTCATTTAGTGACTTCTTTTGTTCTCTTTTCTCTAGCAGTTGAGTTATTTTATTGCAGTACTTCCTTCATCTTTCAATGAGTTCTATGACTCATCCTTCATGCTTACACGTTCATCCTCAATCTATGGATTTTTAATGAAAATATTCCAGTACAAATGTAGCACCTTTACCTAAGGCACTTACTACACAATCCTTCAAACTCCTCTCCTATTATCACATTTAACAGAAAAAAGTATGATCATCCTACCCCAAGCACAAAATTCAGGCACTACATAGGCACTTATAATTAGGAGAAAACACAATAAACCTTAACCTTACCCATGCCGTATGGTCCCGCAAATAGCATCCTTTGTACTCAATCGTGTTGGGGTGATTGAGCTGACGAAGGAAACGGATCTCTTTGAGTATATCTTGCCATTTATCCACGCTCTGCTTGCCAAGATAAGACATCTTCTTGATGGCAACAATCTCCTTAGATACCACATTACGAGCATAATACACAGCACCAAAGCTTCCATGGCCAATCTCCCGCAGGTCTTCAAAGATCTTATCTGGGTCATCTTTGTCAAAGAGTTCGGCTATCTCAGGGTCCTTCAAGCTTCCAGGCCTGAAAATTTTAATGGAGCAATGAAGAATGTGCACAAATGATCACAAAAATTATGAATAACTATGTCCTAGCCACAAGAGGGGATCCATACATTTTAAGCTAAAAGATCAAGAATTTAACAAGCCAAATATATTTAAATTGCAGTGTTAAACAAAGCTATAATGACAGCCCCTGTGAAAGCTGCAAGAACCAAATTACAATCATATCCTATTTAAAGGTTGGTGTGATAAAATTAAAGAAAACAATTTGAAGGCTATAAACTAACATAAATGTGTTAAAAAAATCAGGAACTACAACAGCCATCCAAATCACCTGAGCATATGAGACCTACCCACCTATTTCATATACACCCACTAAATGGCAATTCGAGTCACAAAACTTGTCCATTCATGTGTTCACTTGGCCAAGTCAACATTATTCTCAGAATCTCATTCAAGATCTCCAATTAAAAGATCACCTTAGTCTCCGCGGTATGAATACACCTCAAGACCCCACCATTGAAAACACTGATAATTTTTACATCAATAAGAAAGATGATTTCATGCACCATGGTAATTGAAGATACTATTCAACAAGCAATTTCTAGATTTTATCATGGCGAAATATAAAGTGAAGCATGAAGTAAAGTGAACAATTTGAATGTAAAATTTTAATAAAAAAGTAGCAGTTACAAAAGTATTTAATAAACACAGTGAATCTAAGTAGAAAACGATATTTTCATATTTTTATGACACATACTACAAGTAACACACTTTGTCATTGAATTATACCTTTATCCCCCTTCCCATTTAATTTATCAAGCCTTCTCTATATTGACTTTGACATGGCAAGAAGTCAATTATGTATATCCATGAAGACAGAGCAAAATAGCAACTTGAAAGTGCTTTCCTCCCACCCTGACCTGCAGATGCATTTAAGAAATGACGAGGTTTAAGAGGATTGGAGGGGGGAGAGGTGATTTACCCAATGTGGAGACAAGGGGCCGTGGTTGGCCTCAGTGCAATACGTGTAGCGATGCCACTCATGCTAAAAGTGGCAACAGAAGCCAGTACGAGTCTCCTTCAGTCCTGCAAGTTGAATTGTAATGTGTGAATAGATGTGAGGTGCTTCGGATCACATGTGAAATGAGATTCATCTTCAGCAATGCATCTTCTCTCAGATAATCCTATTAAATATAGTGACTGGTTCAAAAGAAGAAGAAAAAAAAATAAAGTCAAAGAAAAAATCGTATTCTACAAATAGATTAAAACTATTTCTATTCAATTTAATTCTCAATTAACTTATACAATAAAAAAGTAATACTATTGCACATAATCTAGGGTCATTATAAACCAAAGTCTGTATACCACAAAACTTGATCTTGGTCTAAAAGTGATTATCCATGCATTGTACACGCTCAATTTTGGCGTAGTGGTAAATCGAGCATCACAGCGGCATAGCATCCTAGCCGGAATGATATCATGGTTGGAACTGTCTTAGTTTAATTTGCATTGCACTTAGGACCCAGGATACATTGACCATTTAACTTTATCTTTCAAACGTTATCACCGTAAAAGTCGATTATTTATGTCGAAGAAATAAAACGTTTACTTTCTCATATACTGCTGGCTTTTCTTTAATTTCTGTGCAATCTTGTTTTTATCACTGTTTCCATCCTGCTAGGCATGAAGTAGATATTCCAATTGTAACATAACGATGATGAGTAGTAATTCAACCATTAATCCTAAACAAAAAATGGGGAAAAATCCATTCAGCCACTTCTATGTTATGAGCGTTCTACAATGCACAAGTTAAATAGAGATTCATACTATGATGATTTAGCTAACAATGCCTGAGTTCGCAGAAATTCTTACATATGGAATGTCTTTTAGATGCTACACAGAGATGTTTCTCCTACATATGGAAAAAAATCTCCACAGATTTACTCAATCGTAGTCCAAGAGGAATAACCCTACCTCAAACATTAGCTAATGAACTGCTAAAAACATAATGACATTATAGTACCGTGCACACACTTTTTTTTTAATGAAAACAAATCAGAAAAATATATTTAGGGGATAATTTACGGTTTCACCATTGTAGACACTCGGAATTTGAATACAAGGGTCACTCATCTAATGATCAGGCAATTGACAAGTCCCTGCATTTTTTACTGCAAAGTAGGCTATAAGTTATTCTAGATCTTCTAAAGTCAACCTAGTTTGGGATGTTTATGTCACGCTAATCCACCATGACAGAGACTTAAATAAAAAGTGCGAGTCTAGCAACTCTTAGAGCTTGCACACCAACTTCTGACTTTAATTCACGACATATAATACTGTACTAGGAGAATTACAAATTCAGGGAAGATTTTATACCCACCAGTATTACATAGTTCATGCATGTTGCATGCATATTAGTTCATAGAATTACATTTGTACACATTGTAATTGCAATCTAAGTATTAATATTGGATAATTGGGGATTCATATTATTTTCACATTTAAAAATACTCTCAGATGAAAAGAATCGGGGGAACAGGATTTAGATTAGTCCACCTGCAAGTGCAACAACATATTAATTTAAGTAGAGCGGGACTAGCCAAGGTGATATCTTTACAGAGTCACCCACAAGGCACAATTTGTGCAAAAATTCCACACAGAAAAAAAATCATTTGCCTTGACCGGGATTTGTACCTGGATCTCCAAATTTCTGGTCGAGTGCTTTAGCCAGTTAAGCTACCGAGGACTCATTCCCCTCTGTGGACATTTGTGGACTGTACCCGACAAGACCGCTGTGCATATTATGCCACTAGCAGTCCAAGTATTGCACGACAACCGGAGAGCTAAGTCCAAACTTTGAACGCTTAGAATGGTTCGCTCTCGACTAATTTGAGTCAATACTGAGACCAGCCAGGTGATATCTTCATGGAGTCACAAATTTCCACACAGAGGAATGATGCCTCAGGAGTTGAACTGGCTGAACCACTCAACCAGAAAGCAGGAGATCCAGGTTCAAATCCTGGCAGTGGCGTAACTGTGGAGGGGGATGAGGGGATAGATTATGAAAGCCCCCCCCCCCCCCAAAGCATCAGAGAAATAAAAAAGTTATTTAAATATATTGCCTAGTTTTGAAATGTGATAACTGCATATGCTTAAATTTAAAATTTTAGGGTCAAAATGATGTATATTGCAAAAAAATGTATATTCAGGCATGTCATTTTTCAAACATTTTCCCGTCCCAGGCCATCTCATCCCCTCCCAAAGTGTATTCCTAGTTACGCCACAGAATCCTGATTAAGCGGAGTGATTTTTTTCTCCGTGGAATTTTCGAGCATCATATGAATTAAAATGCAATTTCCAACCAACTGAACCATTCCCTTTGGCAATTTAGTCAGCCCGCAACAGGAATTTCCTGATGCCCTGAGGGCAGCAGATATGAAATGTAAAATGAGTCAAAAGCTGTATGTCAAGAGGCTAGTGTCGGTGACTTAAAATAAAAGACCAGACAGGTCACAGAGCATGATACAAAATCACTAGTGCTGTGGTACATGGTAAATTTTGAACACAATTCACATACAACAATGATTTTATGGAAAAGATTAAGGGGATATTAAATCTTGACAAAGGAAATATTATGATAATACTTTTAAAACTGAAAATAAAAATAGGAAAATCTGAGGCCTTATATATGTAGATATGTACATGCAGTCGATCTACTCTCTATCAAAACACCCACTTTAGTAGAAGATACTGGAAAAATTACATCACACATTAACCAGATTATAAAATAGGCTACCAACTACTACGTGGTGACTTTCTTCCCTGCATAAGCAAAAATTAAACACAGGAATAATAATTTTCTTTGACTTGAACCCCTCCAGAGTTCAAGTCAAAGAAAATTATAATTCCACTATAATCTACTTGAAGGATTCTAAAATTTTTACAGATGTTTTTTTTTCACTAATTAAACTGAATGAAATATTCCCCGTAGATATTTTTGGTGGCCCTGGGGAACATGCTGTTTTGCATGTACATGCACACATAATTAAACAGGCAGCTAAGTTAAAATGACATTAAGGCCCACAGGGTTGAAGCCAAACAACAATAACAAAAGGTCTGAGGTTTCAGGCGAGATGGAGTGGAAACGTGACATAATGAAAATGAAAAAGCAGGAGCAATTTCCACAATTTTACATTTATTAATACGACCGGTTTCGCTTTTCAGCATCATCAGGTACAAAAATATCAAGTGTGCTGTGCTTAAATAGGAAGGTAGGTACCTTGATATTTTTGTACCTGATGATGCTGAAAAGCGAAACCGGTCGTATTAATAAATGTAAAATTGTGGAAATTACTCCTGCTTTTTCATTTTCATTATAACAAAAGGTGTTTGCAGCAGGAAAGAAGCATAACAAACACAAAGGCCTTAGTTGGCTGCAAGCAATTAATCTAAATTAAAGAATCCTTATTCACGTCCAAGTGAAGAAAGACGTTTTTTTCTCAAAAGAATTTTCATATATTACCTAGTTTCCAGTATTTCACCAAATTTATACTGCTAAAAAAACTAAATGAGTAAGTCCTATAAAGCTAAAAATAGGAATCTGAATAGTTTTAGGAAAATGAATAGGAACAAATAGATAAAAAAGGTTAACCAAAACTGTATTTTTAAATCAGGGCAGATACCCAAATTATAATAATCTGAAATTTCCTGACTTTCCCACACCAGTGTCATAAGTTTCCACTGCTACATAAAATTTGTAGAGAGAGTAATTATATCTTCAAAATTGACAAAAATGCATTTAAGTCATTGAAAGATTAAACCTAACACGGAATAGTTAAAATTAAAATAATATTTCAGTGAACGGTTACTTATCATAACCTAAATAACAAGAAATTGCACAACTTGCAAATATTTGATTAATTTTATGACAAAAGCAAGGAATATGCCACAATTTCATTCTGAGTGACACAAGATAATTCAATGTTGATGCAATGTACCAACTTTCCATTTTGAATTTCCATGATTTCCAGTTCGATATTTTTAATTTCCATCACTTTACATCAGTGGCAATGCAATTGCACACAGCAGCTAAGGAAAAAGGTGCTGAAAATGCAGTAAGATGCATTGTGAAATGACATTAATGTATTTATTCCAGGAGTATGTCATATTTTAGTCAAAATTCAGAAACTAGACAAAAGTAAAATCTAAGCAGTCTTAGCACAACAATCTGTGACCATTAACCCTTTTAGTACGGCGCGCTGATATATCGGCTTTTAAGTTATTGTTTTTAAATTTGAGGACATTGAAATAAAAAAACTCATACATCAGTAAACGTATAAAATGTTGTTGTTACATATTGTCCAATTTAATCTCATTAATTAAAAAAACTGCTTAAAGATACCTAAAAAATCAACTATATAAGGTTTATTTTTCCTATCAGCTAAATTTTATTCAAATACCCTTCGCATTTTTCGACTGTACTCCGGGAAGAAGGATAGCACTAAAAGGGTTCAAAATCACATAAATGGAAACTAATCCTTGGCCTGCTTTTGTTGCAGCAACCTGGTCAACCTTTATAGTTATTTACATGGCCCTCTCAGTCACCAAATTACCCCCCTCGGCCTTAACATCACCCAAATTTAGTGCTAATTACCCCATCTTTGCTGTCTTCTTAACACCCTTCGTTGTCATTTTTCTTAACACAAGCAAAACAAAATGTCCACCTCGCTGCTCAAATGAAGCGATGCTCTGAGTAATCGACTATTTCCACCTTTATGCCATGCCACCATAGATTTTCCCTAAATGGAATCTATTTTCCTGGATATTTCCCCGAATTCCAGTCTGGATTTTCATTTCCCAGACCAGTGTGAACCGTGCAATAACAGCATAACCACTGTGCACAGAAGTAGGGCCAGTGTCCATCAGTAATCTCAGAGCTCCAAAATGTTGAAGATATACCAATGCATTAGAAGATGAGAAATATCACCATTCAACTGATACAACAGATATGATTTTAAGGGATATTCTTCATTTTCCTTAACACCCCCTGACATTCCACTCAAAATGAAATGCCCTGAAATGCGTGAGTACTCTGCTACTGCTATATGTCCGTGGGTGCATTAAGCAAACAGCTGCATGGCAATGTGTCCCACTCCTAAGTCCTGGGTGAGCAACTAAAAGGTACATACATGGTGGTCCGAAGCCAGCAACAAAACAGTAGTCATGTGCCACTCTAGTCACCACTAGTACTAAGTAGTTTCCATAGGGAATAAAATAAAACTGATACAGCATACCTACTGCTAAATCTGTGATGTTGAAAGCCCAGGTTTAAATAAAAATGTCTTAGTGATATGCAAGATGAAACTTATTTCAGTCCTAATTAACAAATTAAAGAATTGCATACTATTAATTAGAACTAATTTTCAAAGAATCAAACACAACTTCAAAAAAGCATTGGTGCAGTACTTGATAAACTATCAGTTTCATTACTCACATCACTTTACTCATTCCGACAGATCAAGTAAGAAAAATAAGTTTCAAGTCTTTATAATTGGGATAATCATTGAAAACATGGCTTATAAACATGTGTGGTTAGCCATGATTTGCCTGGTGAATAGGATATTGGTTTCCTATTGGTCACTTCATGGCCAATCTTCAAAAACTTTTGAAATAAGACAGACATCTCCGAAAGTTACCTACATATGAGAAAAAATAACAGAATGAAGCTCATCATTACAATGAAAGCATAACAATGATGACAACACCACACTAAGTACCACACACAATTTTTTTCCATTCCTCAACTATCAAAGTTGACTTTTGCTCAATTAAATCTTAAAATAACATTCATAAAACCAATGCTCTTTTTTATGGACACATTGAATGAATGGTTCATATATCATTCCTTCACTGATACCTGGGGTGGAATTTCATAAATCTATGAAACTATCCAGATAAAGCAGTAGAGGTGATGCTTTCCATTGTAAGAAAATATGCAGCACCTTTTAGGATTAGGCTTAATTCAAAACACTACACCAAGCCCTTCATAATGTCAGTAACTGGTTGATGTTCAAATGGCAGAAGCTGCTCTATAATCAATAAAATAACATAGGGAGAAGTGTTATTTGCCAGTCCATTAATTGTAGTAAATTAATTTCAATAATCAATAACATGGGATTTAATTAAGTCTAATACATATTTAAGTATGGGCATTTTTCATTTCTTGTAAGAGCACGCTGCCTATTTAATTCTCTCTTGCTGCCATCAGTATAATGCAAGTTTCTCAAACAGAGATAAATGTTACTAAATTTCTGTGGGATTTTGAATGTAATTTTTTTGTAATGAAACCATGTGTTAACACATGCCATGAGGTGTCACCCATCAGTGGGTCTTCCTCCCTGTCTAACAGCAAGTTTTAGTTCATCAGTGGTTATTTAAAATAAGATTAAAGCCTCATTATACAATTGGGATTCAGTATTTTGTAATTTACCCTGAAATTTTCTATTAAGTGGCCATCTCTCTCAACAGTCACTTTTTCTTAGAGCCAGCAGTTTTACAGCATTTCCATCAATTGCATGACACAATGGGAACAAATTAAGATTGTAATCAAAGTCACTCAATGGGTTAAAGACACCTGTATATTCACATGATCCTCCCCTAATGCTATGATAGGACGGTGACAATGACGTTGGTGACAGGAGCAATGACCGTGAAAACTGAAAGAAAGATTAATAGAAAAGAACAGGCAAGAGTGCTATGGTGCGTAAAGCTACATGATGTAGAGGAGTATGCATGAGTTCAAGATGAGGGTGTGGATGGAGACAAGGAGGGGAGGTCTTTGAGGAACAACAGACGTGCTTGCCATGGTACATCAGGAGGAGAAGACGAAATGAAGATGAGGCTGATAACGTGGATGGATTGTGAGATGAAGAACTAAGTAATGCTGATGAGAAGGAAAGGGTCAATGACTTATTTCATTTAGAATGCAATGAAGAAATGCTTGTCTATAGAAAAAAATATTGCCACTGATTGGACGTCCTAACATGGAAAGACTCAAACAGGTCACTTTGCTTCCCTGCTAACCTAGCCCTGATGGCCACTTTATCTCATGAAAAAATGAGTACCAGCTATAAATAAACTACAAGGAGCACTTATTTGAGATTACAGCATAAGTGAAAGGGGGAAATAACCCAGTTAGAGATTACTGAACCGTACAAGGTCAATGGCTGCGATCATGGAAAAACATTAGCTCAAAACCTGGGCAAATTATCATTGGGAAGTCGAGTTTATTTTGTAATGGTGAGTCCAAAGTGAGGTAATTTTATGTTTCATAACTTTCCACTAGTGTTATGTTAACTATTACCATAAATCATGAATATATAAAATAACCAGGCCCTGCAAAACAAATTTCCAGACGAGGGACTAATGCAGCTAACGAACAACAGAACTCAATTTTGGAATAATGAGGGATTTCATCGGACGAAGCAAATAACCAGATTTAAATATACCAGGATGAGCCACGGTGATATCTGTATGGAGGCACCGGCAGGCAACTCCGTAAAGTTATCACCATGACTAGTGCCAGCCAGCACACTTAAATTCGTCAAGAGCGAACACCTTGAACATTTGTTCAAAGTTCAGACTTTGCTCTCCAGCTGTGGCACTGTGCGCACGATTTGTACTGCATGTCGCATCATCTGCTGAACAGTCGATACTATCTTGCCTAGTACAGCCCTCCACAGATGGGAATGAGTCTTCAGTAACTTAACTGGCTAATGCACTCGACCGGAAATCAGGAGATTCAGCTTCAAATCCCAGTCAAGGCAAATTATTTTCTCCGTGAACTTTTTGCACAAATCAACAGATATTTTTCATTTATCACAAAATGGATTTTTAAAATTTGTACATCAAAATTTCTAATTTTCTTATTTTTTGTAATGTACCTGTATCTATGGTAATGATTCGTAGAAGGACATTAGACCGTACAATAAATATTATGATTATCTACTGGCTTTCCTTTTAAAATAACTATGACACTGTTCCACAATTACTTTAATGGGTACAATGTGTTTTGGCTCAAAAAGCAACTGTCTTGTACATGATGATGGTTTTGTAAGCCAAAGCGTGTTATTCCCATTAAAATAATTGTGGATAAGTTTGACTATACTTTACAATAATACGACCGACTTCCACTACATCTTACCTAAATTGGTTGAATTTATACAGATTTTCCTGTTCTTGGCTTTTGGACTACCAATTTGATTCCTCATACACACACTGATTAAAAAAATGACCAGATATCCTTTAAGTGAAGTTTTACACTTGCTAAAAAATATGACTACAGTGAGTCCTCGTTCCACGTCACCCCGTTTAATGTCATTTCGCGATAACGTCATGAAAATTTTGAGACCGTCATTCGTTTATCGCACCTACACTTCGCGATAACGTCAGGTCTTTTAAATTTCGCGCGAAAAAAAAAGGCGAGGCGGCGGGCGTTGCAGGTTGTTCGTTTTGTGGGCGGTAATACAGTCAGTCTAAGCAAAGTGTAACACGGTGTATTTTTTCTTAATTGCGATTACGGTTTTAGCAAAAATTTCTGCAAAATGCATTCTTGCGTAGGTGCGCAAGGTTTTACTTGACATAATGCTTTTCAGGAACCTAAAAAGTGATTTCAAGGCATTTTTCCGAGAGTTTATGTCGTCACTTTTTTTGACGAGTTCACAATAATTTTGGTTCCTGCAACAGCGACGATGGTTCAGCGATGATGATGCCCAGGCGACGCTCGCCCGGGCGACCACCATAGCGAAGCCGAAAAGCAAATGCTGGAAGATACAAAAATGGAGAAGGATTTACGTCACTGCTGCTATTGTCGTCGATGAAGACAGGAACTCGTATTTATGCGATAGCTTGGCATTCCACAGTAAAAAATGCCCCAGATATAATACGCTAACATTTTTTTCGCATAGGAATTGTGAGGTCTAGGAGCCGATATTCACTTTTTACATTGTTTTTAATGGGATATTATGCTTCGATTAATGTCATTTCATTTATCGTCACATTTTTCAGGAACGGTAAGAGACGTTAAAACGAGGACTCACTGTATGTACCACCAAGCCAAAGCCTTCATTCAATTCAGGATAAGAAATGCATTTTACACAGATTTCAATCAAAAGAACATACAGCCAGATGGTTAACCACATCATCCCAGATTCTCTAGTAGTTCCCTGTCAGAGTATCATCCTTAACGCTGCAAATTCGACTTTGCCTGCCACCCATTAATATTTTTCAAATTTGGCAATATTTATTATTGGCAATGGATGAAAGCATTTTTGTTAATTAATACAATCTTTTTAAAAACAGTTTCCAAATGCTTACACACATGGTTTAAAACCTTGTTCCTTTTACTGGCAAACTTTACATATCACGATAAATACATTCAATTTCCAATCAAGACAAAATTAAGGCAACACGCAACTCAATATAAAAAACATTTACCAAGCCAATAGCAAAAAAAATCTCAACGCATCATACAGTTCCTAGGAACACATGAATACATTCTACTGGGCTATTAACAAATATATCACTTTAGATCCATGCTTCCACCAACAAATTAAGTCCAACAATAAGTGAACCAAAGATAAATAAATATAGCAAAATAGACATAATTTAAGAAAAAATACTTGCTTCCACAGAGAAAAATAACCTATTCAGCCATGGCTGCTCAGAACTATTAATGAATGACAAACCAGCCCAACAATACCAGTGCTTCAAACAAATATTCACGATCTCCAGTTTTCGTCAGTCACAAATGCAAATCAGTATTTTAAAGAAAGAAAACAAAAATGACAAAAACTTGATATCTCTTAGCTGGGTTAAAAAGATTGAAAATTAGGCAAATGGTAAGGATAATTCCAAAAGTAGATGAGCAATATGATCCCATAGAAATATTTTCTATGTGCCTATAAAATAGTAGGGATACCAGAGTTTACTGTTGTACCTCGGTAGCAACCCAATCAGTTGCATGGAAATAAACTGGAAATAAAAGGAAACTTCTTATTTAGTTTCCTCAATATCATCAGAAGTTTATCCTTACGTTAATTATTTTTATGAAAACGGTACAGGTTTTAACACTTGGAAAAGAGAAACTCAGTACACTATTTTCTTGAAAATTCTTCACGTTCTGACATGAGATTTCATACAGTGAAGGAACAGAATCTCATAAATGAATTCCACAGAGAAACCTTAACTATAGCTGTATGAGCACTAGAAATAGCTCCAATAGGAAACTCTGCTTTCTTCGTACTTCCTAAACTTGATTGCAAAAGAAAATTTAACAGCTCCGATGGCACAATTGGCAATCATTGGAATAAAAATTATACTTATTAATTGCTTTTTTCCTATAACGCTTGTCCTTAGTTCAGAGATCAGCTTCATGATGAAGGAGAGCGAAGAAAGATGTTCAAGGAAGGGAAATGAAACAGCGAGCACACATGCAACTTCGACCACTGGTGACAAACCTAGCAGGATTAACAAGCATTGACTAGTCAATTGTTTATCTCCTTCTCATGGGAAAAAGCAGCTCTTAATGTAGCTCTCCTGGGTGGAAATTTTGCAGTACAAATTGATGCAAACTGAATTCATAAAGTTTTGTGGTTTTAACTCCAAAATTTGTCAATTGTGCACAAAGGCTTTTAAACATTTTTAAGTCCTGAAATAAAAAAATGGCTATTTCCTAAAGCAACAATTAAGGTGCTATTAAAATAATTCTTAAGTTGTTCCCTGGGGAATTGGTCTAAATTCCATCACTGGATGGAACTACATGTCACTAAATGGAGAGGTTCTTTTAAGAAAATAGCGTTCAAAGTCGAGTTATCATTTTCAGGGCATAAAAATCGCACCTCAACTTATTATAAGTCAGATAAAAAATTTGTTATTGAAACCATGAATTTCTGTTGCCATTTAAGAAATGTATAAGTATTATCAAATGGGTAGATACATGGATACAGCACTTCAAACTGGGAATCTCAACTTTATGTAAGGATAGTAGAAAAATTGAACATAATATGCCCAGTGAAGTAATGGAGTAAAACTCTTTCAGTGAACCATCCAAATCAAATAAATATAAACAGTATGATATTAATTGGATGAAGAATTAGCCAATTACCTTACTCAAAATAGGAAAATAGTCAGAGAGCAAGAACCAAAAACTCGCCATCAATCACATACACTATTATAAACACGACTCTCAGAGATAACCTGTAACATGTACCAAGGAACACGCCTGCTACTCCCAAGACATTTAAGTCCTGAACTCAAGAGGATAAATAAATGTAGTCACCAAACCAATATCACTTAAACAAAATTACGCAGTTAAAATTCTAAACAGAAATGCATAGGATATAGAAATTATCTTTAATCAATAGTAAATTACCAAAGTCTCTAACTAATACTTGTAGATTCCCCCGGGAGGTACATACTTCTTTGATAGTTGAAAATTACTCACGATAACGTATTCACATCATGGTGCAACATTATGAAATACATTTCCCGGATTAAGAGCAGACACAACAATTTCGAAGGGGTTTGATCAGGATGCTTCCTTGAGAGGTTCCAAGGGTCATTAAGGGATGAAGCATCGAAGTGTTGATTGGCCACGGAATGACCTTACCACTAGTGTCACTGAATTAACTTTTATTCTTTCCAAGAAAGCTACCAAATTTCCAGCTAGTATAGTAACAAAGCAAGAGATTGATCACTTTAAGCAAAGACGCCCGTGAGCTACATGACAAAAAAATAGCTAAGACATCAGGGCAGTATGTCCCCTAAGAATGAGAAATGGGCCTGGAATTGTCGATTTAAACTGAAAATGAATTCATCAGCAATTTAAGTCAGGGCCCATAAAATGAATGCAGTACTTTTAAGAGAGATATGAAAAATTTTCACAAACAGTCTTCTCGGGAAAAAGCAATCAACTCCTCTAACTCCACACAAATTAAACATCTATTGATGGCTGAGCTCTTAGAACAAGGGCTTACCTTGGAACAGCTGGCATAGTAAATCTGTCACGTTAGTGTTGCACCCGACCTGTGTCTACTCGGTGGAATGCAACTGCAAACTTTATTGTGCGACATACAAAGTTGGCGTCACACCGGATTGCCTTCAGCCATTTCTACCATGTAGTTCGACCATCACCTAAATAAAAAGTAACAATGCAACCGAAGATTAGAACCAGTTTTTGCAAAGTTACGTTTCACACTTCACATTAAAGAGCATAGAAGCATTCACTTCTCTTCCAGGAAGAGTAAGGGAGCAGCGAAAGGCGAGTAGTGCTGCAAAGCAACGATCAGTTTCCGTTCTTTAACACTAAAAAACAAATCTAGCAAGAAGCATAGTTATGCAGCAGTAACTTTTCCTCCTCCCCAGAAATGAAGATTAGATCACCTATCTAACGAATTAAACGACGTACTTGCCGACAACGGTAAATTTTCAACATTGTTTACAAATAAAGGGATCAAAGGTTCACACAAATATGGTCCCTGTGCTCCCGGCATTGTCAATGCACTGACAATTTTGCATACCCGCGATCTATTGATGGCACTTCTTCCAAGGGTTAAGAATGACAAAACAAACAATGCTACCACTAATGCAGCATAAAGAGTTAAAGTCTGATGCTATATTTCTCATTACAATATCACTATCTTAAACATAATATTCACAAAAAATCAATCACAAATTGTTTAGCTATGACATCTAAGCTTAATGGACTTCGCGAGGAATAGGGAAGATGATGAAGTCGTTTCGGTCTCGGCAAGACCGTTTGGTTCTTCCAAGTATTTTTCCTGCATATCATAACTATTCATTCATCGAAATACGAAAATTAGAGCGGTAAAATACAACCACGGTTACAACAATAAAGTAATTTGACAAATTCTGCCACTTACCATAAAATTTTCTCTTCCAAGATGGCGTCTTTCAAGCATGCGCACTATTGAATTGTAGTCCGGATGCACGATATGCCTTGGTTAATTCTTTGCACCTTACATGGGATAGAATTTAAAGAAGACCATTATTGCGGCCGATTACAGTGATTCTCAAGGTCATAATTACAGAAGACAAGCCATTAATTCAAAACCGACATTTCCCTGGCTATTGAATTGGCTAAGCAGTCTAGTCCATTCTCAAAGAATAATCACAACAAGAAATGAAATGGGTGGAATTTTCGATTGGGTGTGCACTGATATTTCCACTTTTTGTCCGCTAGAGGCCAACACCAACAACTGTCAAAGAAAACTTACTTAAATACGCGGTTAGTTTAAATGCTACCCGATAGGAATATTGCTCACAGAATACT
Organism: Ischnura elegans; assembly: GCF_921293095.1. Lineage (NCBI taxonomy): Eukaryota > Metazoa > Arthropoda > Insecta > Odonata > Coenagrionidae > Ischnura > Ischnura elegans. The sequence continues at coordinate 124,981,622 of NC_060248.1, forward strand.
TAAATTCAACTTTCCACTACGCAGGAGGTGGATTTAATAACTTATATTTTGCCTAATCTCATTGTTTACCAATGCTTCCATTTTTGCGATAGTGATATCGTATGGAAGTATATGTGACACATACAAAACTGCTTTATGATTATTAAACATCTGAAAAGGCTGTAATTGAGCCTTACTCTCAATTTCATGAAAGAAATTACCTGCGTTCCGTAAACTTCGACTGCAGAAGCAAAAGTGGGAGCGCTGAAATGCAATGAAATCCACAGACTCTTCAGTTATTGAAATACAGCGGGCAATTACTAAATAATTTCGCTTTTAACTAACGCACTTATGAAATAAATGAGGAATTCATTTCCATTGAATCAGAGAACCTTTTTCAGGACTTTTATTGATATATTTGGAAACATCCCACTACTCCCTGTAGGGATCTCGGAAAATGAAGGCAAGTACGTAGTTACAAATAATTCCGTTGTGTCTCTACTCATCAGCTCGAGAACGAAGAAAAATAGGAGACGGCGCCCTCGGGATGCAGCACGGAAAATACGTTATCTCAGGACAAAAATAGCGGGACATTTACGCAACAGGAAATAGTGGACCAAACCATAATTGCGGTCAATTCGCATGAGATAAAACGCTAAGCGCTTTGGTTTCATATCCCAAAACCACAGCGGGAAAAATAAGTCTCGAGGGTCGGAATCATGCAGTTTATTCGCTTAAAAAATGTATCCACTTCAAACATTCAAGAATGAGGCAATATGGTACACGATGGTGGAGAACGTGCAAGCAGCCCTTCCACAGCATTAGGCAGAGCGACGCAACCATGTTCGGTCATGCCCTTGCGTGAATTTAGCAGTGATGACTTGCATAAATACATTTAAAATTATAGAGACCCAAATCTAAAATTCAACTAGTAACAGATTTTAAACAATGTTTTAGATGCATGATTTGATGGCACACTTTTAATCTTCACTGAAATATCCATAACCTTAATACTTGAACACAAAACAAGACTAGAGATTGTTGGTAAACCAGCAACTTTTCTACAGTAATCACACTTGGTACCACAAGCAGCTATGGCTGTAATGGAATATGCCTGCCATTTTTAATAACTTTACAAAATAAATCATTGTGACTAATTTTTCTACACAAATTCTATAAAAAAATGTTTCACAAATGAAATTGAAAATTCACAACAAAGGATGACATTGACATTCAAAATAGGTAGTCATATAGTCAGTCTTAAACACTACAAAAATCATGAACTGAATACAAATGTAAATGCAAAAGATAATATACAAGGAACTTCATACCTCTAATAAGGCCAATCATAAAAACTTTGTGCTTGATGAGGCAAAACAATAAGGTTATTGATAAATAATTACCATGAAATAAAATATCGAGTAGAATCCCACAGATACATTAGGGGGGCCTATTTGGTATATTTTCAAGAGCACTACCATAGTTTTATTACATAGCCAGTCATTCCTGGTGAGGTATTTTGGAACCAGGAACTACCAGCATGGCATTGCCATTTACAATTCTTTATTCTAAAAATACCATCACTGCATCTTGGTATCTCATTCAAATACAATAGCAGTCAACCGCGCCTCATAGTAGGTACAGTTCTCACCATCGCAGGAATGTGGTATCAATAGCTAACCTAAATTATTGGCACTGTAGCAATAAATCCAAAAGGTGGAATCTTTGTACTATAAAATACAACTAAAAGCAGACCGTAACATATGTTTGAACACACACTTTGACACAGGATTACACTTACAACAGGACTTACTTCAGTCATAAATTAGACAATACATAATTACATGTAATGAGAATAATCACAGTAGTCTGATCTGTATGCATAAAAAATGTACATCTACACACCATCCAAGGGATACTGAAAGACAACTTTTTGTTGCGTTTTGTGGCACCAAGCAGTTAATGTTCATAAACCAGCACACGCTTCAATAATCATTTGTTTTAGCATCATAAGCAGCCCTCTTTACCAGCTTCAACTTCAGGAACAACAGGCACAAAGCTTTCACAGTAAATACATCCTCACTCAATCCAAACCAAGCATAGAACCTTGTGGTATAATACAGTCTTGAAACTTCCAGCACACAGAATCTTTGAATAATAGTACATATTTCCTAAGTGACAAACTGAATATTTGGTCACTTTTCTGTGCACAAAGCATCTGATCTAAAACACCTTACAAATAATGGCAGGAGATAAAATGAGAAGAAACTGAAAACCACCATAAGTAAGCATACAGAGAATAGCCATATAGTTCCAAATGAAATAAATCATTTTGACTACAGCTTATATTAATCAACAATTTTGTGTACATTCAGAAGCTAGTATTGAAAAAATAATTTTTAACAATATTCATTTATGTACCTCATCCTTACATCAAATAACTCCTTTGGTAATAAATACAGGCATAATAATTAAGATTCTATCTATCTATTCATGAAAATATTTTATATAGAGCTATGTAATGAAAGAATGACAGCATAATATTTTACGGTATCAGCTAGATTAAGTACATACCAATATGAGCAGACTCCACTCCACACAAAATTTCAATGTAATGAACCCATATTTTTATATAAATTTACAATCTTGTATGCATGATTTCATACAAGAGCTAGGTTTGAATGCAAGATGCCATCATCAATTTTATTTCTATCCATGGTAAATTTAAATCCACCCATCATAATCTTTCAATCAGCTAATAGAAAAATAGTATAAGATGTAGTTATTGCTTTGAAAGCAACTTTATTACATTTATTATTAAAAAAATAAATTTAATATCAGTGAAATTTTGAATTTCAAAATGACTGTGCAAACTAATATAATCTGTGGAGAGTGGTTCTTAGAAACAACTTTCAAGAGAGAATTTCTGATTAAGTCAGTTTTTTCCTCGTAATTTATTCTGCAGCAAGTAAAGCATTATTACTTAATATACAGAATAAAACTGGAATCAATAATCGACTAGCATACATTGAGGAGCTCTCGCCCCACGTTTACAGTACAAATGACAAATTAGCATCACGGAATAAAACCACCGGCGAAAGCAAAATTTTAAACTTGGGCATCTTTGAGAATTAAAAACAATTGCATTGAAAAGAACAGAAGAACAACAGAATAGGGAATCCAAGAGAATTTCCCATTTGCATCGACAAAAGAGAAATATAATTCACACAAAAATATGACGACTCGACAAAAGAAGAATTTTTCACATTTCAATAGGCAATTGATTATGGTCACAATAAATAATACTGATGCAGAGCATACTAGATAAACTTAATTTGATACAATTTTAAAGCAGCTGCAGTAGAAATATGAATACATGTGGCTTGAAAATATATATATCCATCCATAATTGAAAATGCTAATTAAAAGTGGGTACATCTGAATTAGCTTCTCCCATGCTTGCATTTGGCGGAGGGGTGATCAACACAAAAATGGACAAGAGCTGCAGGCTCTACTGTATTTACTCGAATGCATGGAATGTTCTTTCCATAAATTCATAACTAATAGTAGAAAAAACTAATAAAAAGAGTTGTGGTCCAGTTTAAGATAGAATTTTAATGCATAGAAAACAGAGGTTTGAAACTAATAGACAGCAACTATCAGGTAAGGGGTCCCCAAAAAATGTTTTCAGCACTCAAATGGGCAGGGGAAGGGGTGGGAAACAAGAAAACATTGCTCTATGCCATTGCAAACGTCTCCTGGCTGCCCTATGGCAGTTTTCCCTGACTGGACACACATTGAAAACAAAAAAAAGTTTTGACTTGACTCCTAGATAATGACTGGAGGAAAATTAAAATATGAATGGAAAGCACAGCCCTCCTCTAAAATGTTTTCCATTGTCATGACTATCCACATTAAACCTTCTGAGGAGACTAGGGCCATGTTTCCTTTCACACTCTGTTTCTTTGATAAATTTACATTTCATAATGTCTGCCACTAACCAGCAATGAACTTAACTTTCATCAGTATTAATAATGAAAAACACTTTGTTACTTCCACAAAATTCACAGAGTTTTATTTTATTACCGGTTTCGGCTATTACAACATTTTCAAATACATGTATTTGTGGATGTATTGGAAAATGGTGTATTTGAAAATGGTGTAATAGCCGAAACCCGTAATAAAATAAAAACTCTTTGAATTTTGTGGAAGTAACAAATTGTTTTTCATCATTAATATGGAGCCCTTCCACCACGTAAAAGCTTCAAGTTTCGATTTAACTTTCATCAGTATCCAAACAAAATATTTAGCAGATTTCATGAGATATATACTTTCTCAACACGTGCAAATTCACAACAAAATATCATTACAGGCAACCCGCATCCCATCTGAGCTCCTCCGCCAAGCAAATTTCTGCCAACGTACCTGACTGGAGGAGCCTATTGACAAACATTACACAGGTATCCTAAAATCATACATGAACAAGGAAATGAGATAAAATGAATGACGAAACACAACCAATATAAAAGAGGAAGAATTGTAACACTCGAATCACCAACATAACCTATTAATTAATCTACAGTACACTCCCAATTATCTGGGCTAATGATGGGCAGAGACGGCATGAATAATCGCAAAACACAGATAACCCAAAATTTCCCTTTAATGTCTTGCAATGTTCATAATTTAGCTAAAACAAACAACATATTATTATTTATGCAGTTATTCTGTTAATTTTTAGTGCTTCCCGGACTCAATGAGAGCTTACTTCACCTGCTTGCGATCTTTTTCGGGGGGATAACATGGTTGTACTCGTATTATTAATGCTCCACGTAATGCCTGGTTTCGAAAACCACACATCCATGGCTGAGTGATCATGGATACAGACAAGTGGTTTGCACAAATGCTTCAAAACTACTGCTCGACTTTGGAAACTACACTGTCAGGCACTACGCCAAGTAGTCACATCTCGCACAAGTTGCCGGCGTTGCAACTACTGCGGGATGAGCATCCGTGAACACGGAGCGCATGTAGTGCACTGTGAGGCTTGGAAAACAGGGACTCAGTGCTCCCGTAAATGCAGCTAGCACCCGATCGCTATCATTTTACGAAGGGGATTCTAACGGAAATAACAAGCCTGGTGTATCCTAGCATTAATGCAGTAATTCCGATGATTTTGCATCCAATTTTATTTTTTTAAAATAAAGATCGCGGGAAAAATTGAGCGAGCGTGAAAATCATCCGCAGATAATCCGTAACCCGGATAAACCGTAGCCGGATAGTCGGGAGTCTGCTGTATACAGTAAAAGTCTTGCATTGATAAAATAAAGAGAGGGTTCTGAGTAGTATGCTTAAAGTGCCAAGGTCTTAGATTGGCCCAGGGTTGGATACTTCGCAACTTCCCCAAGATTATGGCAAGGCCCTGATCAACTGATTTCCTGTAGTGTATGAGAGCCATTACATAATCAGCCAGCAGAAGCTAATTGAAAATGAAATTAACTGCAAATGTAGATTCACAAATTTGGTGTTTAGCATCACTGACTGGATTACACATGAGAAACATTACTTATCCGGCATGAAGAATGGCAAAGGATGGCATATCATGACATATTTAGATCAGATGACTATGAATTCAAAGAAAAGAAATACATTAAGAAGAAAAGATAAGTTGAGGGGAGAGAGGGTGGATGTGGTAGCAAATCAATCTCAGGAGAGCTGACCAATGACTATGATTAGGAAGCTTATAATTAGGAAGACTGCTTAAAGATACAATAATTATGAACACTTTTTCATCACTGGTGAGTGCTTTGTTTCCTCATTGTTGATTTTTACAAGGAAAATTATAGAGATTTTGGAGAGGTGGGGCACAGCACTCCCCTGGTGAAGTTAACGCTGAGAAATAAAAAAAATTATGGGTCACTTAACAAAAGCCTTGATCATAGACAGAGATTGTTTTGAGGGGTTTATTTGGGACATTTTGATTTTGTGGAGGGGAGGGGGTTTACAATTAAGACTGTATCTCCTAAACATTTCGAAGGGGGGGGCGGAACTCTTGACAATGACCTCTTGCTTGATATAGCTTTGACACACTGCCACGTAATGCTTGTACCACACAAATGTGGTAGCTTGCCCAATAGACAAAATACCGTAAATGTCTGAATATAGTCCCCTCTTTTTTTTCCAAAAATGCCCATGGTAAAAGTAAAGGGGGGGACAATATTCAACACATTTTTTTAACTTTTTCCGAAACTGAAGACTCAAAATTAGGGGGGGGACTATATTCAGAGGGGGACTATATTCAGAGAAATACGGTATGTAATAAAAAGAAGAGATGTGATTGATGTGGTGGTGGATGTTGGCTTCCCAATGGAAGTGCATAGGCTCAAATTGTAGCAATGGTGGAGGTTTTAGAGATGAAGCCTGATCCCTGCTTGGGTGGTGTATACAATATAGCAATTGATTTTTATACATAGCTGCGTAAAATGAATATACAAGGAGCAGTAGAAAAGTCCCATTCTAAGACTCAACTTAAATAACATAGCTTACACAGAAAACAGTCAACAGGTTCGAAGACGGTCAAATGATTAGACATGACTACATATATACAGTGGAACCTCGTTAAAGCGAGTACGGGCTATAGCGACACCTCCGCTATTACGAGAGATAGTCGATGCACCGTCAATTGACCCTATAATAAGCGTGTTAAAAAATTCGTTTTTACGAGACCCTTTCGGTGTTGGCTCTCGCCATAGCGAGGGTTTCACCGCCGGAAGACTTTCATCAAGACTCCTTAACCTCTGTAATTGCTAGCGATCTGTTAGAAATGAAGTTAATGTAGTGCTCAGTCTCAAATTTATGTGGTAAACTGTCGTTCGATAAATATAATGATTGACGAAACAATGCTTTGCGTGATTTTTATTCAGTGCGGCGCTACTAAATTGTTTGAATAGTTAGTCGTTATTTGAGTAAGGAAATTTAGTGATACAAAAAAACATCGCCTTTCGTCTGGATTTATGCTTACGTTTATCAGATAGATGTTTATCTGTCGCCGCACCACTCCTGTTCCTGTATATCTGTTCGCAACAGGTATATTGGCTATAATTTGCTCCACCTCCGATAAAGCGACAATTCGCTATAGCGAGTGTTTATTAGTGCACCGTGGGGTGTCGTTATATCGAGGTTGCACTGTACTTTGCTTTGGTGGAATGAATTTGAGGAAAGTACACACTTATTTGTTTACTTGTTGTAAACAAAATGACTTTGACAGGGAAAACAGGTACAAAGAAAATCATACAGTGCTTATGCAATGGATCAATAAGAAATCGTATATAGAATCTACTGTTTAACAAGGCACGTACTTGCAAAAAAAAGTATTAAAATCAACAAAATTAACACCTTCTGATGGGCGAAGGAACAATGATGTTTTAGATGTGATGGAAGATTTTGCGATGAATGAAATCATCATTTAAATTGACCACTGGTATGGCCCATGGGACAATATTTTCACATAATCATCTGAAATGCAACACGAAAATGAGCTTATAATATGACCACACCAAAAGGAATAAAATGAATTTCACCTAAAATTTGCAGGGGCCAAAAATATTAACATGATTGTTTACAGATTTTATAGGACTATCTAACAGATATCAAGCCTATTACCATAACTTTTAAAAGCAAAAGTTATGATTAAAAATATGAACTTTTTTAATGATGATATTTTCAATAAGGAATTAATCTTATCAAAAACAAAAATGACAGAGACATTTCTGCAGAACTAATATACTCCAGTACATAAAGAGTTCAAACCCTAAATTCATTATGTCCTTGTTATTCCAGGAATACTATATAGGATGAGATGTTGGCTTCATATTGATACATACATGTAGACTGAAAGTAATTCAAAATTTCTAGGCAAACAGTCAGAAAATCCAGGAAAAACTCTTGAAAACCATGAGTTTTATATGATTTGTATCATCAACTTGAACGTCTTCCTGTGGCTGAGAAAAGGTCAAACTATTTATACTAACATGTAACTGACCTCCATTGCTACGTAAAACTTGTTGTTGATTTTTTTCCACTTACACCCTTCTATTTCAGCAATTGTATGAAGCAAATCAGCTTTCATTCACACAAAAATGACTTAAGGCAAAGATAAAATTTTCATCACAACTCTCATTTGCATAGTATATAAACCAAGGAATCATGGGCGTGCCCAGCAGTGGGGCGTATCCCCCCTAGAAGCAAAATTAAATTTAGTTCAAAGAAAGTTTTGAAAATTTTTCTTTAAATCCAAGAAAGGCGATATTAGTATAAAGCATGCAATTAAAATAAAAATATTTTTCTGAGCAAATAATTATATAATCTAATAAAAAGCTGCTATAATTTTTTTGAAATTTTGGTTTCCATAACCTTTTCTGTGTTACAACCTGAACGACCTTGGCTTGCTCCCCTCTACTTTTGATTCTGGCTACGCCCTTGCACGGAATAACAACATTTGAACTTAAGAGCACTTGAGGAACTTTGGTAAATCAACATTGTTTATAACCCAAAACTTAGGCCAATTTCCAATTCTTCGCACAGCTATTAGCTATTTTTAATGAAGATATTTTAGTGCCTTATACTCCATTAATTTTTGCCCTTATTCATCAATTAAAGCATGTTTGGAGAAAGAATTGATGAAATATTAAATGAAACAATTAACAAAAAATTTGCTTCAGAGCTCTCAATTGTTTGAGATAGGAAAAAGTAATTTTTTTAAGAAACTATATTAAAGTTGAACTGAGTCGTTCATTAGCTACCTTCACTCATTCTGCATAACTTATTTCTCATTTCCTTTCTTAACAACCATGTTATTTTTCACTCCAAGATGCCCTCTTTCATGATTAAAAGTTTAATTAAACTAAATATGGAGGAAAAGCACAATAAAGAGATGACTACAACACTGCACAATCAAGACATTTCACATCATTTCAAAACCGATCAAAGCTAACACTAATAGTGGGATGATTTTAGGATGAAAAAGTTAAACAAAGATGATATTTTGCACCTATCAGGCCACACCTTGAATACACAGCTAACACATAGATTCCAACAGAGAAAGCCTTTATCTGTGAACACAATATCATACAAAGGAAAGCTGCATGATTTGTCATAAACTGCAACGAGAATAAAGACAGCATTATGCAGCTTCCAGAAGAATTAGGCTGGGAGAGTCACAAGAGAATATAAGGCTAAGTGCCAGGCTTAGATTGCTTGAACAATTAAGAATAGATATCTTTCAGAGCAACATGGAGAACATCTTAGAACTTTACTGTATTTCTTGATAGATATAAATGATAAATTACATGACATATTTTTTCCAACAGATAGGTTTAGTTATTCGTTTTTCCCCCCAAGCAATAAAGGTCTGTCATAAATGCTTAGCGGAAGTTTGAATGAGCATTTTTTTTTTAAGAGCTGGTATCCTAACAACCCCAGCCACACGTCCATTGAGGCAGCTAGCAGGTTAATATGCAGGTGTTATTATTCTCTTTATTTAACGAGGTTTCGCGCTATTTTTTTCTAAGCTATCAACAAAGAACATGTTCCAAAGGATTGATAACTTTTTTGCCTCCTCACCAGCAAGAATGTAAAGGAAATGGGATGATCAGGGTAAATTAGAGTGGACGATTAGAGTAGTGGTGGCCAGTCAACTAATTGCCAGGTTGGCAAAATAAATAAAAATTCTCCAGACCTTGCGATGGGCATCAAAATATAACTTTAGAAATTATTGTGGAGGGACCTCAACTGCCTTGGCCCTCAAACAAGATATCAACAAAAGTCAATGCATAATATTTTATAACACAGCTTTTTTTACTAAAAATATCTATCATAATTGACAAATTAAAACAATTTCTGAATAAGTCCATTCCCAGATTTGAAGGCTTTCAAGGATCCATTAGACAATGTGTGAAGCCAATATAGGGACAAGAGAAAAGCATCATTTAGCATGCAAGTGAGACATGGACATGGACAGCAGCAGAAAAATCAAGAAACGAGTGTTGTTCGAAATGTGTTTACAAAAGAATGATGAGGATCAAATGGATTGACTGTGTGAGCAATGAGAAAATTCTAAATAGAACAGAAGAGAAGTCTTTTGAAAACCCCAATGAGAAATAAGAAGGCAGAATAACTTAATCAGCCATATCTTGAGGCACGACGGCCCGATGAAGACAACCTTCTAGGGACAAGTAGATGGCAACAATGGAAAAGAAGGGCCATGAATAAAATAAATGACCAGGTAAAGGATTTGAAAGAGAGGAATACTTGGATTTGGAAAGATTAGCTGAGAGGAGAATTGAGAGGAGTGCCACGTCAAATCAATCTTAGGGTTATAGATCAGTTAAAATGATGAGTTTACTCAGGATGCAAATAGAATTGGAATAGGGTAGTTTCCTTCATCGAAGAAAACGAAAGGCATTGATTGCGATTCGTTACCCACCATTACTATATTCATAATATACAAATTATTTCGTTTTAGAAATACCGGTTTAGACGAATGACAATGGTCCATTTTTATCCTCATTTGAAAAAGGCCAGATTGGCGCCCATGCGATGCCACTTCACTTGACATCACAGGGACCTAGTTTCTACACGAGAGGATAGGAGTTATACATCGTCTGAGGTTACCAATGCATGCAAGAGGCACAGAGCTCAAGGAAACATGTCTTAATAATCACCTATTAAAACTGGCTAAGGTCGGAAAGTTTTCTTCGTTTGATAAGGTAGTAATAAACCTTTTTTAAGCCAAGCGCCACCAGATAGCATGGTACTCAGCTACCCGCTAGCATCCTGCGTCGTATCAGCGCTCAGAGCCTCGCTTCCACAAGGCGGGTGGGGAACCAGGAATGAGTCACACGGACTTTTTCCCATCATTCCTCCTTACGGGTCGCGTTTTCGCGCGCTTTAAAATTTTCACTGGTCATTTAATCGCGAAAAATGGATATCGTCATTTAAAAATCTAAAAGTGTGAAATATGTACTCCAGGAGTAATAATCTTTCGATTTAGGCAATAAAAAAATAATAGGAAACCACCCTATTTATGACAAATAATTGCCACAAATTATTTCATAAAAAAATGAGAACAGGAGTCCAGGATAAATACAGTTTACAAGCAGCAATGGAGTAACTGACTGTAAATAACAATTTAACAGCTGGAAACTGAAATCTGCCTGCTTACAAAAAGTGCCTTCCCATCATCACGATTTCTGTCATAAATCATTGTTAAGCCTCAAGATGGTCTGTCCTGGCCAAACAGAAGCTTGAAATAAATGAATGAAAAACATCTCATATTGCCAACAAAATAGCTAAGCTAACAAAATAGAGGTCTCTGATTCCATGAAACTTAAGACTTACTACCCAGGTGGCTTCTGAAATGATTTACGACTAAAAGTGTAATTATTACCGTTCCATACGCAATGGCAATACATATTTACAGAATTCATGAGAAATCCTGATTCAGATGCGAGCCACATACAACAAAGATTATTATTGGATCCCACAGTAGCACTGAAGACATGCCTGCATATGTTTAACTTCCCAAAAGTCAAAATAAATAATAAGAAAATGCAATTAATTTGCCACAAGTCCACAAGAAAAAAAATTTAAACTGTCAAACGCAGCCAGGTGATGTGAAATTTAAAATATGGTCAACCTACATTGAGCTTCTGGATCATCAGCTTCTGCAGAAAACTTTCTTTACATCATCAACAGATGCACCAGCTGTATGTAACAACAAAAGCTGTATGTATCTGATAATTCATGATCATCGGAGTTAATTCGCAAACTCTCTCCACCCGAGTTATTTCTGTGAAGAGACAGAAGTTTCTTTATTTTGGACAATCAGGGATTCAAGGTAAAGATAACGTTTTATATAATGTCATCCAACACCATTCAAGTGCAACTGATCGATTTCATCCATCCAGCACATGGTACTACTAGCACAAGGTAGGTCATTCCCATATCCAAAATGAGACCAGTTCTGTGTATGACGTCATCAGAGTGCAATTTGTGGTAAAGGTGTACAAAATTGTAAACTAATAAACAAAGATAAATGAAAAACTATAACATTGGCACTGAAGTTGTGGAAATAAGATCAAATAATTTAGTTTACAATGACATCAGCAATGCATCAGGTCACACAAGTACAGAGAATTCTCATTAATACGAACAACCTTCTTACCACGTTCTCGTTATTACGAAGATCGCATTGTGTTGATTGTTGAGATTTGATGTTTACCTAATCATAAGTGGATTTCAATTTGGCTCATCGGAAAAATTAAAACAGTATGGAAACATTTTATTAGTGCATAAATGCACATAGTTGCGTGGTCATAAGTACATATTTGAGATGCATTGTGTTTCTGATGTGAACTTTGACTTCTCCGACAGTTCCATCGATGGTGTAGATTGATGTAAGAGAAAAGAATGAAAATTCACTTTTCCCGAGAGAAAGTAAATAACACTCCTTAGCTACCAAACCTTTGATATACAAAATCGTAAATCCGATGATGTCACAACTCATAGCAAAACGACCTTCATTGTCTTAGCAGTACCATGGCCCAGAAATTTAGACCCTTTCTTTTCTCAATTGACTTTTGGCTAGTGTAAGGATAAAAGAATAGGTATGTTATACCCCAAAACAACTAATTTTTTTCATGTGGAGCCCATGAGTCACATTCTATTCAGAGGCCAATACATTAACTTGAGATAACTCAATTAAGCTCTCTTGAATCTGGGCCCTCAGCAACTAAATTGAACGGAATTTTTCTTTTTCTTCGAAATTTCAATTCTGAATGGAGTACTTAAAAATGACCTACTGAAACAAGATGCAAGGCATAAAATCACACTAAAACAGGAGAAGAAATTAACTAATAAAATTCCTTGGCTCACATAGTCAAGGTCAATTCTTAAAATCCTCATAATTTGGTTACTGGGAAAGCTTATTTCCAAATATTCCACTAAACCTTTTCACGAGTGTATAAACCTCTCTAAAAATCATTGACACGTATTAATATATACATACTTGCTTTACTTCATGCAAATACATGAAATATTCCCTATGATTTTTCACATTGCCTATGATAATTGACTAGCACTCATGTAAAGCAACCTTAAAACTTAAAATAGTGATAAATATTATCACAAAGCAAGCTATACTTATGGTCCCTCCACATTCATCGCAATCACTGATGAGTTTTTGGTCACCATTCATTTTATAAAAATCTGCAATATGTAATTGCAGAAGACTATGCCACAGTCTGCATTCCTTGTGAAAATAATACCCTCCATTATTCGAGTAAATATAATAGGCAGCCTTTAGATGCATCACAAACCTAACATTTTCCATTTTGCCCCATTAAATATGGCCATTATGGAACTTCATTCTCAAGTTTTGTTTTCCCGCCTAAGCCACATGGAACTCAAGGAAAGAAAAAACACACACCAGCGAGCATTCTCACCCTTTTGCTAAGAACAATTTTCAGTGCCCCAAATCCAATAGATACCATCGTGGAGAAGGTACAAATATGTGAGTGAGCGCACCGTTCACAGCACAATTCCCAATCGCTCACTCCTGCGCGGGAGGCCCCGACGCCCGGCGCGAAGACAACAGCTTGTTTGAGGGTCATACGAAGCTGTAGGTGTTCTCAACGGCACGGCTGCCTCCTCCTCCTCCACTGCTCCCCCCGCTTCCTCCACTGGCGCTGCCTGCCACGCCCCCCACTGCGCCTCCTTGCGCAGCCAGCTGGCTCTGCTGCTGCTGTTGCTGCAGGCGCTCCATTGACTCGGCACGTGTGCGCACTGAGCCCCCGTGCGTGGCCACCTGAATGAGACAAAAGAGTCCATGGGGACACCTGTGCACATGGCCACGTGATCCTTGCGCAAGGGTTAAAAGATTGCAATCACTGAATGGGTTAAGATAGCGACCAAATGGTACCTTTGAAAGAAGGGAGTGAGTACATACTGACATCTTCATCTGAAAAGGAAACAAAGAGTGATAATACAAAATAAAGATATTGAGGATTAATGAATTGATTATTTGGAAAATGCTACACATGGTAGAATCAACAAGCATGGTACATTTCCAAGCTTAACAAAAAAAAACCTGTTTTGACAGTTAAATCCAATTGCCTCTGATCCATCATTCTAAAAAAAAGAATCAGACTTGTCCATCGCTTGTCCAAGGATGCAGGAGGGGGAAGGTGGATCTGGAGTTGTGATGATGAGTAGACACCTTTTCTAGACCTTTTGGCAATTTCTATAGCCTCCATGTAGAAGCCCTAAATCAACAGAAACTTTGGTTAGTTAACTGGGTAACTATGCTAGCCATTATCTGACCACTCCCAGGCACCGCAGAGCCATAGACATAGGTAAGAAAATTATCAAGCTATCAAACAGACAAGCAATCTGATCCTTCATGGAATGCAAGAAACTACCATCAAGAACGTGATAGCCTACACTGAAGTTTGTTTCCCATCAACACCTGAAGGATATAAGGTTTTCCCAGTGAATAGACTGGAGGAAGAGTTCTTGGGTTTCCAGCCGGGTTCAAGGGTTTTTCAGAATCGATGTTTCGAGGGCGAAGTCTGCCATCGTCTTCAGGGTGAATCGAATTTCACCCTGAAGACAATGGCAGACTTTGCCCTCAAAATGTCGGTGCTGAAGAACCCTTGGACCCGGCTGGAAACCCGAGAACTCTTCCCCAATCAACACCTGGATTTTGGAAAATTTTGTCATTATATTCACCCAATCCAATTTTGCCACTTAAAAAAAGAAAAAAAAATATATAAAACCTTCTCACATAAATGTTATACTTATCAATACCTCGAATACCTTGAATACTTTGAATTTCGCGTCGTACACTGTCGCACGCACGTCGTTGGTATAAGTTGACTCTGAAAAATGTAGAGAACTCTAAACTACCATAGGGAGAAACTCAGTGTCGTGGGATAGTAACATTGGCGCATTTCCCACGATCTGCTATCCCCCTCCATTCAGCACTCGCCTCACCCACTCGCCACCCACGCTCTGACACTTTCCTCTTCACTGAAATCAAACAAAAGATCCTCGTTCGCGCAGTGATCGTATTACGAAGACCTTAGCTTCGAAAAAAATATCAAGTTACACGAGAAAAATAAAAACGTGTCTCACTCCCCCCTTTTCTAACCCACTGACCTTTTTATGCCTACCTGCTTCGAAGTTCCCCATTTCTGGAGGTCAACTGTATACCGGGACACTTTAAACTAGTCTAGAGCAAACACCTCTTTGTGTTCTATGTCCGGGCCTGCTCTCCGGCTGTGGCGCTGTGCGCACGATTTGGACTGCTTGTGGCATCATATGCTCAGCACACCAGCAACATCTTGTCCGGTAGTGTCCGAAAATATCCACAGGGGAGAATGACGCCTCGGTAGCTGAACTGGCTAAAGCACTCGACCGGAAATCGGGGGATCCGGGTTCGAATCCTGCTCAAGGCGAATGATTTTTTCTCTGTGGATCTTTCGCTCGATTGTGCATTGCGGGTGACTCCCGTAAAAGTTATCACTGCGGGGATATTCGGAATTTTTTCTCCGGATCATTTTCGGTTCCCCACATCGTACAATATCTTTTCACCACTCTAATTCACGAATTTGACATAGGTCATCAACTTGCCAAGAACAGTGCTGCATGCACTAAACAACTGGAGTCCTCTATGCTGTTTCCAAGTCAACGAGACGACATTCGTGCCACAGTGTCTGGCGCAAAATTCAAAGTATTGGAGATAGTACTTTTAGCTTAATTATTCGAGACCTCAAACATCGAATACTTTCTAGTATTCGAGTATTCACGGATACTATTCGCACATCTCTAGTATCTTGCTATTAACACGTTGCAAACAGATGGCGAGAATTATCGACATTTTTTTCCTGAGCATTCCAGACGGATGACGAAGATTCTCATAATTAAGGCATGTCTACTTAATCCATAATATAGATTTTTGGTTGTACATTTTCAGTTGTTGTTTGTTACTTATTATGATTGGACGTATCGTTATGTTTGATAAGGTAAAGATATATTGTAAATATTAGCTCTTTAACCATGTTTAAACCAAAGGCAGTTCGCTCAAATTGTCTCATATTTTCAATCTCAACTCCTCTACCTAGGTATATTGTTCCTCTATATTTAAAAACCACGGTACGCAACATGTTCACTGTGCTTAAACATATTTTTGGGGAACAGTAAGAAATTTTTACACGATGGTATTTACAGTCTTATAAGAAGGCATTTTAAAATTATTTTGCCTCATAATTACCACAGCTTAGCATCAATAGCTAGCTGTTAGTTAACTGAGATGGCTGAAATTGAATTTAATTTGAGATGTATCGAAGTTCTTGAAGTATTCGCCAGTGAACATTCACAATGTCATGAAGTTCTGTCAGAATCCTATGCTGAGCATCATTTATTTTCAACGCAACACCGAGGAAAATTTTTTATAGGTAATGAAGCTGAAATTACAAATATAAAACACTAAAACACAAGTTTTCATTGAAAACATGAAAAACAATAGATTCATTTAGGTGCCACTGATCTCCATTTGGGGTTGAGAGGATGAGATGACTGCCTGGAGCCGTTCGCATGACTAAGCACTTCCCATTGACACATGGTATAAATGGTTTAATGATACTAATGGCACGAGTGTAGGACTTTTTCCACTCCTTCATGAATGATGCTCCTCTCTGCGTAGCCAAAAACACATCAAACGTGAAGTGGTTAAGGAGACCACCCACATCACACCTCATCACCACTACAAGTCAAGCCCATTAATAACAGTGTGGCTGTATGAATAGATTATTGCAGGTGGCTTCCTTGCTTTTATGACAGTGTCAGTGAAGACTATGATTATTAATATTTTATGAGATGGTTTCCAGAACATATGCTCTCATAAATGAATGTCGACTGTAATAATTTTCTATTGACTGAGGTTACATCTAAATAGCATTTGGTACATGAGCATTTTTGGGGACTGTCCAAAGACATCAACTTATTTACACCTTCCCGAACCTGACTTTGATGTATTGTTGCAATTGATATATCACTGAAAGCTGGCATCTTCCCAGACAAGATCAAAAGGTTAACCCCATGATGTTTCCTGTCATTTATTTATATGTCTGGAGCACATACATACACAGATAATCTTGCAGATGAGCTATCCTTTAATACCGCATGCTATTAACAACTTCATAGAAATTGAACGATTTCATACATTAATTGTTCTCTAAAATGGGCTTGACATCCATTTAGGCACAAGGCACAAGATATGTGCTCAAACTATTTTTCAAATGTTCATGATCAACTTCTTTAAAAATTAAGTTATGGAGATAAAAATGCATTTTGTAATAAAATGTGAATTCCATTATTGTTACCTTATTTTAAAATGCACATTTAAATTACTCCATTAGTAATATTTAATCGTACTTGTCTACGATGATTTACATAATCTTTATTTTTGTTAGTTCTTATAATTAAAAACCTTGCCACTAAACAGAACCAAATCAAGCATAAGATAAAAAATGAAATATTTGACCAACTTTTAGCAATCATGGTCAAAATAGAATGAATATTTTTTGTAAAGGGGACTTTTTAAAAGAAAATTTTCAAGATGGAATGGGGTAGTAAAAAAATTTAAAAAATTAATTTGCCCAGTTTAACAGTAAAGCCTGAATGAAGCAAGAGAAATAGTTGTTTCATATGTGACCTGGATTCATCCAATAATAACATGGAAGAAATACATTTTCAATCTCTGGAAAGCAGTTAGGCTCAAGAATACTTGAAATTAAGAATGAACAAATAATTTCTACAAAAAAAATACAAAATTATCTACAACCTCATTAAATATTACAAAAAAAGCCTATTTCAGAGAAAAAAGCATATTCCTACCACACAAATCAGTGTGATAATAATACATAGCATAAAAAAATTTATCATATGAATGGACTGGCAAAAAAAGCTCAACAAATGGTTATTGGGCAAAAATAACACCTCCAGGAAGAAATACAAATGCCAATTTATCAATCACAGACTTACAGTTTGAATGGACAGCTGTTAAAGGAAAAGAGTTATGAATTTTCCTGGGAGACTCATTGTATAATTTTAAATGCTCACCCTGCTAAATCAGGAATTTACAGTGGAAGCTCGATTTAATGAGTGCCCATAATGCCAAGGATATCATGCATTATATAGGGTGCTCTTTGCATATGAAGATGAAGGAGGAAGCCTCTCAATTTCCTTAATCACCTTTTATTACAGATTTTATTTTGTATCACTGCTAACACAGAGAAATAAGATTTGTGTTTGCCTTAACTTGGGTGTTTGAAAATAATTTGACTAATTAAATATTGATGAAGGATTTGGTGCTTTTCCTGCAAATCTTGCTGCTGAAGACTTCATTATAAAATGTCACTAAACAATCACTGGAGATCATTTACAAAAACCATACATCCGTGGCCGAGTGTCACATGATGTATAGCTGCATGGTCACAGGTCTAGTCTTCCCTGGGATTGGTATAATGCATCAAATCTCCACTCAACGTAGCTCCTTGAGCATGGGAGCAAAATTGTGGCTTTTGTGACGCTAAAAAAAAATTAACAAAAAACTCTTGCGAAGGCAAGTAACGTATGATCATGCCATCGTGCATCATGCAGCCATAGATGTGTGGTTCTTGGATGCAAGTGGCTAAAGATGCAGATATTTTCGTGAGTGAAGTTGCCCATGCTCATTTTTAATCATGATCTTCAGTCAGTGTTGCTCTATCTCTCTTTCCCTCTTCATGATTGAGAAATATTTAGACATCTGGCATGGAAACTCCTCCAGAAATAAGCATATGAATATGTTACTTTCTGTTCATGTTTTATTTAAATTTTGGTTTATGAGTCCGAAGACTTGATTTCCTACACTACTGTGGTTTTATTTATTTTAATTGATAACATTAGCTGAATTCACACTGGAGTGAACATAGAGAAAAGGAAAAAAAACAACAAATCAATCGATGGTGGAGATCAGTGGTGCAGGGAAGGTGCAGACCAATGTCAACAAGCATGTAGTTGATGAACAATACTGATAGATTCGTTCAATCGTATTAGGCTCAACTACGTGGAAGTTAATACTCGAAAATGAAAAGGAGACTTCGTAGATTTCCACTAATTTATTTTGTCCGTACGACATGTTTCGAACCATAGAGGTCATTATCAGGTGACAACGAAAATGAAAAGGAGACTTAGTTGATTTCCACTAATTTATTTTGTCCGTATGACATGTTTCAAACCATAGAGGTTGTTATCAAGTACTTGATTGGTCATTATCAAGTACTTGGTTCGAAACACGTTGTACGGACAAAATAAATTAGTGGAAATCAACAAAGCCTCCTTTTCATTTTCGAATACTGATAGAAAACACATCAGTCTGTGGCAAGGACTCTCTCCAGCTAAGGGGTGGTGCCAATCAGCCCAAAGCATAGCCTTAGTGAGCTCTTGACACTGCCCCTAATCAACAGCAGGAAGCCCGGCATGCAGTCTGTCTCTCCAGTCTCAACGAGGCTAATCTGGTTTTAATATTGTGAATCTTTCATAAAGATCAGTGCCCGCAAACTGAGTAGTCACTCAGTTGAGTTTTGCCTGGTGATTTAATCGCAGTAGCTACGTTCCTTGCATTTTTGATGCTTAACACGTTGACCGCCATGATGTTTTTCGTAGATAAGTCCCCTGATGCCATTAGTGTTTTTCATTCCGTTAACTATTCCCGGATCATGAAACATTAAATGTGTTTTTGTACTTTACTTTAAAATAAATATTTATATTCTGACGCCACAACGGTCATGGCCCATACGTTAGCAAGAGATTCCGGTCACTCGTGGCATCAGAAATCCACTTTGAAACAGTCGCTCGGAGGCCGATCACTATGACCGGCGTGGCGTGACGGGAGCCACTCGACTCCGGTCATTATGACCGGCATGGCAGTCAACGTGTTAAATGCTTAGTGGATGACAAAATAAACAACCTACACTTGTTTTGGGAGTTTTGGAAATTTCACCTGTCACCAGTAAAATGGGTGACCCCTCTCTACTTTCCAGTTTACCAGTTGTGCACCCTCGGAATAGATACACCTCATAAAACTAAGCACATAAAATGGCAGGGACTTTTTGGCCTTGCTACATCCATATTTCTTTACATTTTAATCGTGGGTCTTTCGGAGGTGCACTGCCCATCAATCATTATAACACCACTTTCACTATAAGTTGCACCCACTAAAACGAGCTTCCACTGTAAATGGCATGATTGATTAATTAAGAGGAAAAGCAAGAGTGGGGTTTAATCAGATCTAACTAATTTAATTATATGACGAAAGGTCACTCCTCAAAACTTCTTCTTCTTAAATAATGGACCAGGACTTGTGCTGGATTCAAATGCATGGGAAAATGAGAAAAACTACACAAAGAGCACAGGAGAGCCAATCAGATGATTCGCTTTTTACGTCGCGATTCTCACAACTGTGAAGTGAAGCATCTTATAGGCTCTTGCATATGCTTCACACAGTTTTGCTCAGTCTTGCATGCATGTGAAATCAGCTTTAGTCATTAAAACCTAATCATTTACAAACTCTAGCAACGAAAAATAAAAATAAATGAATAGCCTAATTTTACCGCCTGCATGTGAGCATGAAACAATGAATTTGAAATGCAAAAATGAGGACTGAAATCTAATGAAGATAATTATCTAGTGAGGCCCTCCTATCAAGATTCAATAGCAACATTAAAGAAATTAAAGGGAGATTTCTCATCCTCCATTAACCATTTAATTGCGAGAATAAGGTTTTAGTCTGAGATTTAATCAATCTGCAAAAGTTACTCACATCAAAATCCAAAGTTATGGGCACCAATTCTTTGAGTGGGTTCTGTCGTACCTGGGATGTTCACACCTATGAATTACACGTACATTTCACAATTAGCAGAAGTTGTGAGAAGATGGTATGATGATGTGTAAAGAAAAATTTTAAGGAGTCCAAGGATGAACAAAATGTGTGAATGTTAAAAAAAGAATCAAAGAAAAAAAAGTACATAAAGAAAATCCAAATGTGAGCTTTACTACAGGAGGCGATTTCCTCCAAAACAAACACAAACCTATATCACACAACCAAAAAACAAAACACTGAATATGTATGTAAAAATTCCATCCTCGGTATCAAAACGGAGACCGTGTAGTTTATTTTTAATTGAAGTGAAACTGTAAGCAAAATGTTAATTCATTAAGTTGTGATATCCTAATCCTGGTGCTACCTAAGCATTCATAGAATGATAAAAGTCTCATTATAAAGCAATGAATACTTAGAACAGGCAAATCCACAGCCATAAATATCCAGAGGGATCTGCTGATGATCATGATTAGATGGTGAATATGGCTTATTTACTGGAAGGTCTCTTGCAATGATTTACACCAACCAAAAGAACCTTAAGTTAAAAATTGATTTAAAGTTTGCAAAACCATAATGTACTTACATTCAGTTCATTAGATTTACACACTTCCGTAAAATTTAAAATCTTCGTCCCTCAAGGGAATAAATGAACGATATGACAAATTATCAGACTTGATTTAAGTTAAGCCTTTCTCAAATCACAATTCACAACCTCACATTGTGCATACCAAATTGCCTCAAATCCATCCACACCCCAAAATATATCCAAAGAAAGTTTTAAGGAGAAACATCCTGTTCATAACAGGGGCTATTCAACCACAAGACACTACCTCACTAATAAAGTAATTTTATTCGCAATAATCAGCTCCAATGTGTAAGAAAAAAATCAAACATGAGGAGGAGTGAGTACATGAGGGATACTTTAAGTTAAAGCACTTTCAATCAGCAACAATGGCAACAAAGCAACAGCAATCAGCAATTGATTTTTTTACATGATAAATTCACAGTCTAACATTATTGAACCTTTAATGTAGAAGGTTAAGAAAATTAAAAAAGTAATTTCACAAAACAGACTTAATTATAGACATCTGCATTATAGAGCATAGTGAGATGAGCGTAATAAATCAAGGATAATTTAAAAAATGCATCCTATCAATTTCTTTAACTGCAGGGTGTTCCAAAAATGGAATGCTAGGCAAATCCACAGATAAGTCTTACATGACATTAAAATACCCAAGTTTCTTCATATCCTATGATGCTTTTGGTTACGCTATTGATTACTTTATAGTTTGTTTGCTGATTGTTTTTCTACCATTTATCCCTCTTCTGCAGCCGGAATGGCAAGACCTATTGCCCATTGGGATAGAATAACATTAATTGGAAAAATGTAGAAATGAAGTTCTTTTTTTTTGTATTTAGAATAGCTTTGAATAATCATAAGGAGAATGACACTATGTAAAACATTGATGATTAGTAACTATTTTACTTTCAAGAACTTTAGAGTTTAGTGGAACCACAGTTGTTCACCTTCAGTTGCACAACACCCCCAGTTATACGATGCAAAAAGCCTAATCTAACCACGCTAACCTATTTACATGTAAATCAATTTTTGTTGTAGAATGCTGCTAACCTCTTGCCAAACGTCACTCGTCCCATTGATTAAGTCTAGAGTGAACTATCACCAGCCTCATTTGAAGCAAATGGTATTCCATCAAGGATTATTTTAATCAGCTTAGCCTCACTCTTAAGTTTTAATTAAATCAGATAATTTTATGTAACTATGTTTTACATTTACTGTTTGAGGGTATAATATATTTATTCAATGGAAAAGAAAAATATAAGATTTATAACAAAGAAAAGCACTACTTCTTATATTTCATTCATGTTTTTCAGAAAAAAATATTTACCAGCATTATTTAAGAATGCAAAATAGGCAGAGTTGTTGAATTAATTAAATTTTTTTAAATAATTTTTTGTTTTTCTTGTGTTGATTTATATACACAGCAAAAATCTCAAAATGGGATAATATTGTTAATAATATGATGTGTTTTTCTTAAAATTATGGTAAATATGCTTCTTAAAGCACAACTTCTTGAAACTACGACATTTTTTTCTTAGAATCTGGAGCATAGTACAACTGAGGTTGCTCCATACTCATCAGTAACAGGCGCTATAGCATTATCAGTGGGATAAAAAAATACATCAGATACTGTACTCCCCCAATTTAAAAGGACTCAATTTCTAGAAAAAAATCACACTTGAATGCGGTACTCCCTTTACTTTTGGGGAGGACTGAATTCATTACTTCAATGAGGAAGTCAGTACTCTCCTTTAATGAAGAAGTTCTATATTCACAGCAACATGGTACTCATTCATAATATTATATCTCTATAAAAAAAAGGGCTATTTCATTTAAGTTTTCTTTCTGATGTTCATGTGAATTGAAAAATGAATTAAATAATGGGACCCAATTACTATGATTCCAAGGGGTAGAGGATTTGCCTAGTTTCCAGAAATGGAACACCAAAACACTGTACCTAACAACACATATGCATTAAAAAATATACTTGGATTTTTATAATGTAAAAATGAAGAGTCACAGCAATGTATTTGTTGGCAAAAAGACGAACCATTGAGTGAAATTCTAAAAATATTAGAAACCTGCCTTGAGTTGATCAGTGTAAAACGTAGCTGAAACAACACGTAACATGCTGGAAGCAGCATACTCATAGGATTGACAATATTTTAATTAATACTTAATGTAACACATATTCATTTTATAAATCAAAGCTTGACAATATCGCTATGCACGATAATTCTCATTAAAAGGTTGCATATTGAGTTGAAGACAGTGGCGCCGACTCCATAGGGCCTGAGGGGGCCCGAGCCCCCTCAAAGATTTGTTTGGGGGGGCCAAGCCCCCTCAATAATTCAAGAAAATAATTAAGTTATATTATGCTTTGTGAAATCACAAAAATATATCAGTAATTTTTTTCCCCATGCTTGACGATAGTTACCTTTTAAAAAACATTCAATAATGAGTTTAAACGAATAATTAATACAGTAGAAGGCAGGTTAGCTGAAAACAAGTGGTGTGCATCATGATAGTGTTTCGGTGCTGCGACACACTTTGAATTTAACCTCTTCCCTGAGCAAGACCTCCGATATGGGCCCCCCAAATATTTTTTACAAGTCCTTTACCCTGGTTGAAGACACTAAACTACACAATTTCTAAAGGTTTTCAATAAATGGAACATTAGGGGGATCGAGGCAACTTCATCTATAGGGGCAGAAATACTATTTCCTTCCACTCACAGAGTATCTTCACATCATGCAAATGTTATTCTTTGATATACTAAGCTGATCCAGTCAAACTTCAAGGCATATTTTGAGATATCTGTTGTGTATTGGAGAAAAAGTCATCAACACATGAAGCTTCCAAAAAAATCTATTCAAGACATTATAACCCTTCTCTTCAAACCTAAATTTTACTCCATATTTGAAACTAAAGAAAGAGATTTTTTAAATAGTCAGTACATATCTGATACCATTACAATTAGATTAGCTTTTTATTTTACACATGAAAATTGAGAAATCAGCATCTAAGAAATCATTAAGAAATATCCACAGAACACTGCATATAAAACAAAAAACAGGAAAGGATTGTGTAAAGGCAAGTGCTACACCTCAGTTGGCAACGCCGAATAAATATCTTAGCAATCTCATCAACAAAATTCACTAACTCTTGGTTAACTATGTGGTATTCCATTATTTCCTGGATACAGACAGTTACTTATACCACTTATTTTATAAGAGCGCGACCCGGGTTTCAATGAGTAATCATCATCATCAGGCGCTAATTATAATTTGTTTATCTTGTTGTTAATCTTGTTGTTACCTAGTTACTTGATGAATTTTAAAACGGACGCCAGAATAGGTGAAAAGGATGGGTAGAGGTATTCATTCATTTATTCATTTTATATATTCATATAAAAATTTTCCACCCTTCTCAAAATATGTGTGGCACAAAATTATTTCAAGTTCGATGGTAAATTTTACAAACAAAGTAGTGGCCTCGCTATGGGCTCACCACTTTCTCCGTTGCTGACAGATGTTTTTGTTGATAGTTTGGAAAGGAAAATTTTTAGCTCAGGGCATAGCCTACTAAAGTCTGTGGTATACTGGTACCGGTACGTTGACGATATTATTGTGCTTTGGAATGGAACTGATCGGCAACTGGATATGTTCTTGAGTTTTTTGAATGACATCCATCCTACAATTTCATTTACCTGTGAAAGAGACTCCAACCATTGCTTAAATTATCTGGATCTTACAATCAAACTCGATAAATGCCGGCATTCCTTCTCCATTTTTCGGAAACCCTGTTATACCGATCATGTCATCCCAGCAAGTTCAAGACACCATTACTCACACAAACTTATGGCTTTTCATTCCATGATTCATCGCCTGTTAAGCATACCACTTTCCAAAGAAGACTTTAAGAAAGAAATCATCACCATTAAACAAATTGCTTCTGCCAACGGTTATTCTCAAAATTTAATAGATAAACTGATTTTAAAAAAACAGAGAAGATTGGCTATCGACCAAATGTTTTCGGCGGACGAGGATAAAAAGAAGCAGTGGTGCACAGTGACGTACCTCGATGCACTTTCTCTGAAAATGGCTCATCATTTACCCAAGGACAAATTCCGCTTGGCTTTTAAACCTTATTCCACCTTAAGGAGACTGATCGTTAAATGCAAGGACCATATAGACCGATTGGATAGATGTGGAGTATATTCTTTGAAATGCAGCGATTGCAATGGTGTATACGTGGGACAGACAGGAAGAAGTTTTGAAATTAGGAAAAAAGAACATTTAAGTGCTTACAAACATAATAAAGATGAAAAGAGTAATTTTGCGAAGCACTTAATATGTAACTGCCACAGAAGCGATTTTAAAATGAATATTTTAAATTTTTGCAATGACCGCCGAGAACTGGATTCTAGGGAACAGTTAGAAATTTTAAAAATTATTGAAAATCAAGATGATACCCTTATAAATGAATACCTCTACCCATCCTTTTCACCTATTCTGGCGTCCGTTTTAAAATTCATCAAGTAACTAGGTAACAACAAGATTAACAACAAGATAAACAAATTATAATTAGCGCCTGATGATGATGATTACTCATTGAAACCCGGGTCGCGCTCTTATAAAATAAGTGGTATAAGTAACTGTCTATATCCAGGAAATCTCATCAATGCAAATTCAATGAGTAGCACCTCTTTCTTTAAGACTGGGCTTAAAACCAATGCTGAAAATTTTGGCCCAAATACATCCAACCAACTTCGTTAAAGACCCTTTTCTAAAATTGTTCCAGAACAATAAACACTTCCTAGTCAAAGGTGCATTTCCTTGAGTAATTAAGTAGCAACAGGAGAATTCAGGAGAAAGATAATGGATGGTTTGTGGAGAATGGAGATTGAAAAGACCCCAGAAGATGGATAGAGAATAGATGGATGAATTAAATGAAACACAAACTCGACTGACCTCCCTGGGCTCCGGTATGACCGGAGGCCTTCGCCCATCCCTATCCCCTGTGCCCGATGGTCCCGTTGATGAGCGGCCATTGCTGCTAGACACACTCCCTGCCACCGCTGGCGCCACAACATACTCTGTCAAGGTGACATCCGACGCCCCTCCCGACTCGAGGGGGATAGGGTGCTGACGAAAGTGCTCCAGCATGTCAAATATGGTCGGGAACCACAAGTGCTGCACTCTGCACTGCCCCTCGGAGTTAAGCGTCATGCGAAGGTGCTGCAATCAAAAACAAGGCTATAAACACCTGAAGTCATCGAGGGACAAAAGCAATTTGCCTTGGCCCACTCACTCTGCAATTCAACCCAAAGGTTGGTTTGCATAGGTGAGGGTAGAGCTCACCCCAGACTTATTCTAAGGTGTGTGAACATAACACATTCAGGGTGTGGGAGCCAGTTGCTTTCCCTAGGCCACTTCACTCTTCCAGAATTTTAAGAGGGGGTGTCCCAAGGCTTCACCAGAGATTTGAACCCAAGACTCTTTGGTCAGCAGACAACCTTTCTACCCATTAGGGTCCCCTTTGCCTTGAAGGAAGATTATCGGTGACTGAAGGCCTAAATTTCCAGTGAAGCCTAAATTAGAGGTCAGGGTATGTGTGGTGGCTTCTCAACACCCGGGCTCAGGTTCAAATCCCAGTGGAGGCAGAAATTTTTCAGACTGCCCAATTCCTAATTGTGTTCTTTGGGACATGTAATCAGTACCTCCACTGCACAAATGCTCAACAATTGCCCACCAAATAAAATCTGCTCATCTATTACAATTAGGGCTGCTAGATGACTGGATTTGATTCGGTGGGCAATTGTTGAGCGTTTGTGCAGTGGAGGTAACGCAATTCTCTCAGTCCATGGGATAATCCCGTTGACACCTTTCATTATGAGCAAGCTATTACCAATGCAAAATTTCTCTCCGCTTTTCCCCTAACAGGCCATTTCAAACATACAAAATGACCTGTGCTGTTGGTCGCTTCCTCCAAATTTTAAAGTAATCCGCAGAACAATCTAATTGAGACCATGCAATCTTCAAGGAAAAGCATAAGCAGTAATAAATGATTATGAGAATAACATGATCGATATAGTGGAAAACATTTTGTGGAATTTTCCAACATTTAAATGAGAACAACGGCAATCCTACTGTGGTATTAGATACAATTTTACAATCAGTCTTGATATCTTTACATCATTTCATTATTTCACATTTCATCATTATTAAAAGGTATGTCTGAACTAGAAGATGATGGAAAGACAGAAAACAGTCTTAGCATAAAAAGTTTTTAAAGCTACTACGGAAAATTGAGTGTTCTTCTTTCAGGTTAACAATCGTAAGGTTTCCTTGAGAGCAAGCAAGATTTTGCAAATCCTCCTTTCAACAGCAGTTTCTTGCAGAAAGCTCAATGCCAGTAAAAAAAATCCCTAAGCAAAAAGAAATGTAATTGCTAAAGCTAATTGAAAGTTATGCAACAAACTATTTTCTGAAGACTCTTCTGAAGACAAAATTTACAAGTGTAAGCAGAGGGAGGTTTTGTTACCATAAATTATGCAAGTACGAGGTCAACTTTTAACTGTTACCCTCACTTTACTAAATTCAGCATGTCTCCTGTTTTTCATTTTTTCAAGCAAATCAAATTAAAAATTTGGAACTCCATGGCAAAAGAGGAATTTTAAAAACAGCATGCACTACAAGCAGAAACAGTCAACCACTATGGGAATAACTATAAAGTTAAATCATCATAAGGGGTAAAGTTTTGTTCCCTCACAACTTTCAGTTGGGCCTTGGGTAGGTGGGGGGGGGTGGAAGAGGGGGACAACAATCATTTTCAAAGAGAAATACTGCTGTAACTAAGATCTCCCATCCTTGCTACGACGACTCGTTACCCCTCAACCACACTTCATGGTCAAAATACCTCATGCATGATTCACTCCTACAATTGATCGGGACTTCTGTTTAATAGATCTCTACTAACAAGGAGACATCGCCAAAGTGATGTTCGGGATCTGGATGCGGATGTTATTTTCTAAAACTATATAGGTAAGATAGAAAAAGTGTCAAGGCTTTCTTCCACATAGACCCGGGTACGAGAGATATTCACATGTAAAGATTTCCTTGTAAGCAAGTATTTAAATGATACAATTACCCAATCCTGCAGTGCTATCAATCACTTGAGTGCAAATCAATCAACGACAACAGTTTTTTAATTCCACCTAAAACAACCCCCAGTACATAGTTAATATACTCTTAACCCTTAACCAGTGACGTGCAATTCTTGTACAGCTTCTTTAATTCAAGTAGTGCAATTAAAAATGCTTCTTACAAATTATTAATTATTCTTATGCATAAAAAATCACTAAGAATTGTTTCTAACAACTTGTTGAATCATTTCCACCAGGATTACGTTATTTGATTTATCCAATTTAGTGACGAAGGTCTCACAGACCGCTAATCGAATTTAGTAGCATATTTATGGAAACAAATAATAAGGACATTAAATTTTTAGAGTTCTATGTCCTTTTTACATAAAAATATGAAGCTAACAAGAATTATAGATGTTTTGAAGTAATAATTATGAAAATATTCATGATTTAAGAAATGCAGAGGTCTCTCAGACTGTACATCACAGTTTACGGGTTAATATTAAAGAATTCAACGGCACAAAAAGGATATTCCACACACATTCATGACTTTTTAATAAATGAAATCTTGACTGGGACAATCACGAATCCTCTTTATTGAAGACACTTACCACTAAAGTTATTATGATCATATGGCAAGCTAGAATCATTTCAAGCTTGGATGCATTTGTACTTTGCTTAATCACCAAACTTACATCTCATATGGTGTAATGTTTAAGGGTGGTTCAGGATATCTATGAAAATTTTCTTTATGCAAAAAAAGGCAGTTAAAGTTATGAAGGGTGTTTCTCTCCAAACTTTTGGCTAGCAATGGCAATGTTACTCTTTTGTGAGAGCTTCCTCACAGCACATTTTGCTCATACTGTTTGACTCTTCGCAAAGTTACATTTACTCATGGAGAGAAGAAGAAGGGGCACGAAGGAATGGAGGCAAAAAATGAATTAAGCACCAACGAGCACCATCTAAACATAAACAAAGTATTACTCACAGGCTTGTGAGCATCCACAAGTTAGTTTTGGAGGCATAAAAAAAGTCTTAACTTAGGAAATAAAAGGGTAAAAAGGTATAACTCTTTGTAGCGTCCGAGGCATATTTTAAGTTTTTTTTTCCCATTACGTGATCTGAATTTGCAATTTGTTTCACATGCCAGGACAGCATACAGTATGCTGGAAAAAAAACTCCCAACTCTCCGTCCATTTTTTTTCATAATGAGCAGTAAATTCCTTAAACAAACCTTTGCCCTTCCTTGAAAGTTGAAAGTGAGAACAAATTCTCCCTTTCGAGTTTCACTCTGGCGAACGAGGAAGACTCCATGGCCACCAGCACCCTCGTGCAGCACCAGTTGAGCACCCTCTGAGCGTGGAAGTGTGCCATGGAACCACGGATACTCCCGCAACGACACAGACACATCTCCCTCAATTTCAGACACTGCAATCAAGCAAACATTTATCCTGAATGCAGCTCAATAATAATTGAGGTCATCAGCAGTACTTTCAACTTCACTCACTCAGTGCTCGAACCTGGAGAATGGGAAGGGGCGAGGATGGGATTCACGGATTCGGGGCAGTCCCTTTCCCTTTGCACTTCAAGGATTTTCGAGTGGGGTGTCCACAGAATTCACCTGAACTCTGAAACCAGGACCAATGGCCAGCAGCAAAGCACTAACCATTAGACTATCACGCTTCCTCATCTCTTTGTCAATAACAATATTTATAATTGCCAGGAGAAGACAAACACTAGAACCAACTATGAATGAACACTTCTGGAATCACATGACACTATGCAGATGGCTTCTCTCTCACCCTTTCCCCACCCTCTCCGTGCTCGTTAGAGAAGATAACTATAATCAACATTTTCACTCATATTGGAACACATTTTACTACACTACTAGAACACTACGGCAAATTGAAAAATAAAATCTTTATTTCCTTTTAATAATAATTTTCCCTTGCCAAACCTTGGATACTGTCAGTGCATTAATAGGTTTGCTAATGCATTAGAAACCTTCTACCCTGAACCTAGCTTAATAGTATCAACAGATTTAGGCATTACTTGGTGGAACGATGAGATATTCATGGTTAAATAAAAACACAGTACTATTCCACAACCTTATATTTTTGCAGTCTACTAGTTTCAACGTTACAACGTCATTATCAAGATATTATATCATATTCCCTCACACTATTGTTGGATAAATAAGGCTGGATGTTGTATGCTTTTCTCAGTTAGTCTTGATAATGACGTTGTAACGTTGAAACTAGTAGACTGCAAAAATATAAGGTTGTGGAATAGTACTGTGTTTTTATTTAACCATGAACTAGCTTAATAGCTTCAGTGAAACATGCAGAGCTTGCCCGAAATTTCTAGAATGCAAAGGAAAGGGGAGAACATACAGCAAAGCTTTTTGATTTGTAGTACTGTCGATGTTTTAGATCCCATGCTGCACCTATTAAAACTTCATGAAGATTTTTTCCCTACTGTTTGTACATCGACTTCGATTCAAAATTTCTAAACAGGGACAAACTTGCAATGACGTTTATTTACCATATGTTACCATACCCCATTACTGTGACCAATGGCTTCATAACAACATCATTTGTATTAATGAGAGTCCACTGCATTTGCCACAATGCAAAACCAATAAAGAAAAAACACCTACGCATTGGAAAATCAATGAAAATACATGGCGAATGAAAATAAACTATAAGTATTGTAAGCAACTGCTGTTTAAATCCTACTGCTTACCATTTGGTGGATTTTAAAGTCCCTTAGAGAACATAGAGGGTCAGAGGTAAGTGACCCTTCCCAGTGTATTCCCTAGTCGAACTTCATAAGTCCTTCAGTCATGATTATTCAAGTAATTTTTTTAATAATTTAGGTAACATTAATTATTATTCCAGATAAATTTATTGATTAATTCAAAAATACTGAAAACATTTATTAATCAATTTCAAAATTAAAAAATGAATGCAATGCATTAATTATTTTACTTTTGTTGAATGACATGGTCAAGGCTTTGAAGAATATTTCCAAACAGCAGGTATCCCTAACAAGGGACACCCCTGAATATGAGACAATGTTTTTTAGCCCCAGGCATGTATGCCATCAGGAGGCTGGACTGTATTAGGATGGATCCAAAATTAAAAGTACCAGTAATGGAAAAAAAAACCCAACAAACTAATTTAAAAAAGGCATCTTTTGTAATCTTTGGGTGAAGCTGTCGGATGTTATTTATGCGGTGCATACTAATTGATACCATTTAACATTATAAAATAACATTAGTTCCAAAATAATTCTACACACTGGCTTATAAAAATATTAAGACAAGCTTGAGAATTAAAATAAGATGACTAATTTAGGTTCGAAGATTTTCGCGGCGTTGATTAGATGATCTCTGCGTTCTATTCGGTTTGTCACCGCGTCCGTTGTGTTTTAGTGACAACAGTTTCGCTGACATTGCAGTCCCTAAACTGTTGTCACTAAAACACAATGGACGCGGTGAAAACTCAAATAGAATGCAGAGATCAAGATGACTAATTTTCTAATCTGAATGATATGAATGCAGAAGATGAAAACAACACAAGGGAACAGTTAGCAAATACGACATACATTGTTCTATGTCTGTGCGAGATGTGCACAGTTCAAAGTTGCTGTTGCTGGAGAGGCGAAGTCCAGGAGTGTCCGCACCACCAGATCCCCCACTCCTGACGCCACCTGCCAGCCGAGGTGGCAACTCGGGAGGGTGCTCCCCTCCCAATCCATCACCCGTCAAAGTGTTGCCCGCATCTGACTTGGAGCGGTCGCCGCCACGCATTCTGAGATCACCTCCGTCACTCCCAAGTAAACTCCTGCTCAAAATGATGGATGAACATACATTAAATGCTTTGTGCCACTGATTCCTTCTTTTTTCTGGTATCTTAAAATAAAATAATCATAACATTGATTTGTCTTAGGATCATGCAACAGAGACACTACATAGATTCAGACCAATTAAAACTGCATCACAAAACACAGAGGAGTGCAGAAATAGATTAAAAAATGGAGCAGATACGCAATACACACAATGATAAATAACAGTAAGAATTAATGATCAGACTAATAATTTATCATTCAAATATTCTTAAATACAATATTAGCACTTACCTACTAATTGAAAAAGTGTGGCGGGAATAAAGGAAAAAGTATTTGAAAAAAAAAAAAAATGGACTGATAATCTTTGATTGAATTAATGGCATTAAAGCTTATTAATAGGAAAATTAAGGATGTAATGATGCGTTGATAAGTGCACAAGTACCACAATTTATTTGAAAACTTAGAAGAATCTTTTACCTGCCAAATTAATGCATACAATAAAGGATATATAATAAAATAGAGGTCCACAAGAATACATCTTAGGTCGATGACACATCTCTCTGTATTATTTATATCTAGGGACATGCAAAAGGTGGGGTTATTTTATAGCCAAAAGTGGTGTTATTTTTCTACAAAAGCGATGTTATTTTGCCCTGAAATCGGTGTTATTTTAACGGCAAAGTAATTTATGTTGATTGAGAGCCATCCTTCCAGTGGCCCACCCATTGCCCTAAATTTAGGATATTATTGATCGGGAATAATTAAAGCAATAATGTACATGGAGTATTGACTGAATTAACCTATTTTACATATTTATCCTTCGCGTATACATATATATAGCTTACATAGAGAGAAATTACTTTTAAATGTCTGTAATTTCAAATGAAATATTGCTATTGTGATCAAGTTGTCATCTTTTACATTGGTTCTCTTATCTGTTAACACAGTGCTATAGCAGGAAAGAAATCTTTCTCAGTCCATGTTTGCAGAAGGGATCCAAATTGCTTAAAGGCACTTAGATGCAAACGATGTCTCAGACATTTGAGCTCCTGGATTGCTGTAATTACATCCACTGAACCGCGGGAATTTTGCTTTTGTAGTAGTTTCTGTAATTCTCCCAACCCCAACATCAACTTCTCTGTCTCCATTGATTCCAGGCCATGAATTTTTTGTTTTTAGGTCAGGGTTCATGTCTGTAGACGGAACTTCTTGGGGATCAAAAACTGACAAGGAGACTTTGTCTAACTGATGTCAAGAAAGAAGATGAGACCCTTTTTATTTGAAAGTATACACTTAGGTAGGAATACTGCTGAAGGGTTTTGTCCAAATACGCCCGGGTTTGAGAGAAAAAAGCATTTAAAAATTCAAAAATACGGTCACGTTCAATTTAATTTAAAAATTTCGCCCATTGTTTAAAGGTCGATTTGGCCCAGTGGTACCGTATCGCGCTTTCGTTTTGAAAGGCCAGGGTTCGATGCTCGGAATGAGAAATTTTTTTCCAGTCTGCCACTTTCTCCATTTTTTGTACTTTGTTCCATCTTCTTCAGATTTGTTGATTTCAGACGTTACACGTTTTTTTTACTAGACTGCTTTTTTAGAATAAGCCTTAAATTGACATTCATGTCGCTAGCTTACCTTGCTTCGGATTATTCTTTCCGTTGCCGAGATTCATCCAAATAGGAGTGATATAACTCTGATGCTGGCGTCGTAGTAAAGGGAACTCGTTTCCGAAGCAAAAGATTTTAAACATACCGACTTCGAAGAGTTTCCCAGGTTCCTACTTCGAGTAGAGTTTTACCTGTCTACCTCTATGATCAATTTTGAGTACTCCAAGTGCTAAACGTAGTTCTTCTTACATTTATTGCTGTCAATTAGTCTATTTTTAACTTGGTAATTGTTAGAAATGTTTTATATGCTAAATTTTCAGGATGAAGTGAGAATCGTTACTCATTATAGCTCTTGCCGTCGAATGGACCCCGACTATTGTTTGGCGGGCGGCAGGTACGCGGCCTTTGTTGGGCTAATGAGCGGTGCCTTAATCTCTTACCCGCCGTCTCTGTTTGGACAAACTATAGGACGAATTTTATTTTAACACGTGCTAATCCAAACTGGCGGTCGAAGTTCCGCCTTAATTTTTTGATTGAATAATTCAATTTACGTATCCTTTTTTGAAAGGATATTGTTCGCATTTTCCTATCTTTGGCATTAGTTTGAGCCTAAACCTTCATCAGTTGACATCTGAAGGGCAGAAGTTTGGAATAAGGGCTTCATAATTGAGTATACCGTGCGAAATAAGTATTTTACCTGTGTATACAATGGAACCAGATCCAATCCCTGGGCCCTCTAGTGGCAGTGCCGTAGACGATTGTTATTCAACGTTAAAACATGCTTTTAGCAAAGATGATTTAACGGGAGCTGTTCGTCATTTTGAAGGTAGGCATATTTTAATGATGTAAATAATGCTTTTTGTAGCAAACCCTATTCGTGGTCCATTATTTTTAATAGTATTTATTATTGAATGCAAATATTTTATCACATTACGGACACTTTGCGTGGGATGCAGGCTATTAACGACCCAAAAAACGCTTCTGTCACGCGATGCTCCAAACTAATCGGAGATGAAGTTGTTGGGAGTTTTTTTGATATTTTGAATGAGTTCAAGTTTGAAGAAGTAGAGGAACTGTTTAGTGCCGGTGAATCTGACAATCTCCTAGTGCCGGATGATGTAGCAGGAATTTTAGGCGAAGAAAGGTCCAGTGATGACTCATCGCCGACGGACCACAGCGAGTATGATCCCAGCCCCAAAAGGTCGACTCACCAGCACATCCCATTAGATGTTAAAGTGAAAGTTGTGAATATGGCTAAGGAACATCCTAAATGGAGCCTTGCCACCCTTCAAACCCTAGGTTCGGTGCATTTAAAACATAAGGGAATGTTAGCCATATGGGAGAAAGACATAAAATCAGGGGGAACGAAACGCGATGAGCTGGAAATGATCGACAGATGGGTATACGATCGCTTTGTGGAAGCTAGAAACATGAATGAGCCGGTGATGACCAGGACTCTACAGGAATGGGCCATTTCCGCGTCGTTTCAGCACATATCGCAAGAGTTTGAATTCTTTGCGAGTGCTTCATGGGTGGCATCTTTAAAGAAGAGACACCGAATTGTACAACGCAAAATTACGAAATATGTGTCAACAAGGGAGCATGCTTCAATCGAAGAAATCCTGCAATCAGCAATGAAGTTTCAGAAGCAAGCAAGAAGCCTGATTTCCAATTATAATAAGGATTTCGTAATAAACACAGATCAGACCGGGTGTGCGTACAGGGTTGATATGAAGAGGACGCTCTCTAACAAAGGAGACAAAATTGTTAAGGTGGCTCTTGGGAGCGTGAGGAAAATGACACACTCGTATACAGCGCGGTACGCTATTACTGCTTCAGGAAAGCTGCTTCCTAAAGTTTTTTTTTGCATGCAGGAACCTGGAGGTGATTTTGGTCCGCGAGTTTGTGAAAGTGTGAAGAAAATGGAGAATGAATTTGGAAACGTTTCCGTTGTGTGTTCCAAGTCTGGAAAACTTACAACTGCGTTGTATATTAAGTTTTTAAAAAATGTTCTCCAGCCATACGTTAAAAACAATAAATTTTTATTGCTTATCGATTCCTGGGGGGGCCAAACTAATGCTGCCATTTACGATGAACTATTTATCGACGAGGAAGGAGAACCGTTATGCAGCATAAAAATTATACCACCGAAGTGCACAAATCTATGCCAGCCGTGCGATGTATATTTTTACAGACAGATAAAACAGTTTATTGCACGAATCCAGAACTGCACCTTTCTTCTTCAAGAGCAAAGGGAGATTTCCTCACGTGAGGATGGAATAAAAATTCATTCCATTGTTCATCATCAGTTGTCCTCGCCAGCATTCAATAATATGCTTAGGTATGCTTGGTATGCGTCAAGGTTAGTAGAAAATAGAAGTGTTTTCAAGAACTTACGGGAAATATGTTTCCCTGAAGACTTAAAAAAACGCAAGTGCAAATGCTCAGGTAGCAGTTTTATTAAATGTTCATGGTGTTTTTCAATTTTGTGCTTTTCTTGTTTTTTTGACGCATATCATCCGAGTTCATGTAAAGGGGAAATTAATAAATAAAAAAGGAAAAATTGGAGAAGGCACTGCCAATATAAGTAATAATCAATTCTTTTATTCTGGAGTCCTATATTACTGAGGTATTTCCTAAAAGAAATGGTCCTGTATACGGCAACAATTCCTCGCGGGGTTATACCTTATGGTCTCATGAAAGGAAGGGAAAGCTGAATGATATCGTGCTGCAGAGAAAAGCACAAGTCAGTAGCAGAAAGTGGGAGTCTAGGTAGGCCATGGAAAGAGAAAAGGGAAGGGATGAACCGACATACCAATCTAAAAATGATACGATCGTATGGACATCGACTTCAAGCGTTGCGGGCCATGAACCAATTTTAAGTTAGCCTAGTAGTATAATCCAGCTAATAAAAAGTTCATATGTGCCAACAACTCCTTCCCCAGTTCATACAGTTTGTTTGAAAGCTTTTGCCCGCTAGATACGCAGAAAGAAGGAGACTGATATTGAGGGGAGGGTGAGTTAGGGGGGAGCATATCTCGCCTAGCGATCAGTTAGGGAAGAAGGAATAGGGGATAATGGTTGACAGGGTGGTCAAAAATGACTTTTTGGACACTTTACACATACCGAAAAAAAATACAGAACTTCAACCTCCTATTCAGTTTATTAAGTGTTAAAAAAACTTTGTCCTATTGGTTCAGCCCTTCAACTATCCAAGTGTAAAGGACAAAATTTCTTTTCAAAATCCCACCTGCCGCCCGCCAAACAATAGTCGGGGTCCATTCGACGGCAAGAGCTATAATGAGTAACGATTCTCACTTCATCCTGAAAATTTAGCATATAAAACATTTCTAACAATTACCAAGTTAAAAATAGACTAATTGACAGCAATAAATGTAAGAAGAACTACGTTTAGCACTTGGAGTACTCAAAATTGATCATAGAGGTAGACAGGTAAAACTCTACTCGAAGTAGGAACCTGGGAAACTCTTCGAAGTCGGTATGTTTAAAATCTTTTGCTTCGGAAACGAGTTCCCTTTACTACGACGCCAGCATCAGAGTTATATCACTCCTATTTGGATGAATCTCGGCAACGGAAAGAATAATCCGAAGCAAGGTAAGCTAGCGACATGAATGTCAATTTAAGGCTTATTCTAAAAAAGCAGTCTAGTAAAAAAAACGTGTAACGTCTGAA
The DNA here is from genome assembly GCF_921293095.1 of Ischnura elegans. Taxonomy (NCBI): domain Eukaryota; kingdom Metazoa; phylum Arthropoda; class Insecta; order Odonata; family Coenagrionidae; genus Ischnura; species Ischnura elegans. Next base: position 125,019,464 of record NC_060248.1, read on the forward strand.
ATCAACAAATCTGAAGAAGATGGAACAAAGTACAAAAAATGGAGAAAGTGGCAGACTGGAAAAAAATTTCTCATTCCGAGCATCGAACCCTGGCCTTTCAAAACGAAAGCGCGATACGGTACCACTGGGCCAAATCGACCTTTAAACAATGGGCGAAATTTTTAAATTAAATTGAACGTGACCGTATTTTTGAATTTTTAAATGCTTTTTTCTCTCAAACCCGGGCGTATTTGGACAAAACCCTTCAGCAGTATTCCTACCTAAGTGTATACTTTCAAATAAAAAGGGTCTCATCTTCTTTCTTGACATCAGTTAGACAAAGTCTCCTTGTGAGATCTTTTCAAATACCTATTTTTCTGCTTAGGTCTTCTACCATAAGAGAACTAAGTTTGGTTGACGCTTTTTCAGCCATCTGCATAGGTATTGACTTTACAGCAGCTGCTTTAGAGGTTTTCATGTTTTGCAGATGTAATAAGTGGTTTTATCTAAAAAAAAGTACTCTATATGAATTTTCTCGAGGCTCATTTTTAACTTCCTTAACTCTTTCTAAATGGTGGAGTACTCTCCTTAACATGAATGCGGGACTGCGCTCCATGAGACTCTTCGGTCCCCTCTGTATGGAGCATTTATGTTGGACATCTGTTAAGAAAGGTCTTGCAGATAATCAAACACTCTCAACACCAACCTTTTCTGATCCTTCCTAGTGGGCATTTTGCATTATCTTGGACTCTGAGGGTAGTTGGTCTCCCTCCTTTCGTGGTTTACAACCCTACCAGCAGCCTTGGTTCGCTGTCAACTCATGCTTTGTTTATGTGGATAGCTATACGGATGATTGTTGCTTGCATGTAAATTGCAGACTTTCAATTGAATTCCTCGATTTATTCTGAGAATTTTAAAATTTTGAATGAAGCTCTACCGTCAGCATTAACGAATTTAATGCCTTAACAATTTCCATGTTGATTTTATACTGAAATCGAGATATAAGTTAATATTTATGGTAGAATTTCGTTTAAAAATTTATAAATGCTAAATTCACTAACTCTTGGTTAACTATGTGGTATTCCATTATTTCCTGGATATAGACAGTTACTTATACCACTTATTTTATAAGAGCGCGACCCGGGTTTCAATGAGTAATCATCATCATCAGAATTAGCGCCTGATGATGATGATTACTCATTGAAACCCGGGTCGCGCTCTTATAAAATAAGTGGCATAAGTAACTGTCTATATCCAGGAAATTTATAAATGCTGCCAAAAGACAAAGAATTCAATTCCTCGTTTATATTTTTTGAGAAAGAACCATATATTTATTTCGCAAACTAACTGAATGAACAATTGTATGACTGCGGTCCCTTGCCACAAAGAGGGGTAATAAGAGACGAGGGTCTAGGTTCATGCTTCCGGATTTCGGAAGTTACAGATTTTGCCAGTCCATGGTGTTGGCCTGTGTTGGGTCCCGAAACTAAGACTTTGCGAACCCACGAATGTCATAAAAGGAGGAGAGCAAGGAAACGTATTTTCGGCATTAGGCCTGCGTAGGAAAATCTCAGACGAAAATTTTCGCCTTTCGTCTCCTGGGTCAAGAAACGCCCTGCCGCATATTTTCGTCATTAGTAGCGAAAGGGTTAACTCTTTATAGAATGTGAGTATTTGGATAGTTTGAACCCTCCAGTAATTTTATTAAGTCAACCATCAGATTCCCATGGCATTTTTGCTACTTTGTAGACATCGTGAATTCGGTTTAGACATCCTCCGGACAAACAAGTCGCCTTATTTCCTCGAGGGTGTTTCTTTGTGGAAACCATGGATTTTCTCCAATTCATGGGCGATTTTCACCAACTCAGATGCGAATTTCATCGTTTTTTCCTTCTGCTCTGCATGAAATTGTTTTTCGATGCGTAAATTTAAGCCGTAATTTTTTCACGGCTTTGGCCGCTCACAGACGCGACTAATTTCCGCGGGTCGCCGTTCCCGCCACAGCGCCGTGAAATCCAGAGAGTAGTCTTGTCGGAAAGTGGCCTGAATTTTACGGCGCTGTGCAGGGAACGGCGGCCGGCGATAAGTCGTTTTGGCACAAAGCTGCCACAATGTAGCTCCGTGTGTATTTCACGGAATAGACGGCGCACAGCCACTTTTTGCCGCTTTCAGACTTTTGCTTTGCTCCGGCCGTCGTCAACGGCACGGCACTGTGCTTTCAAATAACCATTGGTCTCAATGCATGTCTTCAAGCGAGTCGAATCGCGCAGTTGACGGCACGGCGTTGTTGACGGTCAGCAAGGCAAGGCTCAATCCGGCCCGGCGGTGCGCCGTTTATGCCGTGAAATACACATCGTGCTACCTTGAGGCTACTTTCAAACGCGACGACTTTTCGCCGGCCGCCGTTCACGGCACGGTTCCATGAAATTCAGGCCACTTTCAAACGAGACATCTCACGGCGCTGTGCCGTGAACGGCGGCCCATGGAAATTCGTCGCGTCGGAAAGCGGCCAATGCAGTGAAAAAATTACGGCTTAAATGTACGTCTCGAAAAATAATTTCGTGGGAGGAGCATGAGCAGAAGAAAAAAATGGTGAAAATCGCGTCTGAGTTAGTGAAAATCGCCCATGAATTGGAGAAAATCGCTATTAACACGAAATTCGCGTATTCGCGGGAAAACCCCGGAAATCGCGTATTTCGCGGGAAAATCCCGGAATTCGCGTTAAAATTCGCGTTATCGCATTTGCATGTCCCTATTTATATCTTTCATATAGGGTTACTGACAATTCTTAGTATATAATAATGGAGCTCAGACAATGGACTCGAGACAAAAAGTTGGATAACCCCAGAAATTGTGAGCTTGAGCAAAACAAAAAGAGAGCTATACACATAGTAATTACAAACAGTACGCAACTGTGAAGAAAATAGATCACTTTACAAAACATTAATCACTCATTACAACAAAATTATTCATTCTGCTAAATCATCTTATAACCATCAGTGGATAGAAAATTCAGGTAATGCCTCAAAGGCAGCTTGGTCAATTATTAATTAGGAGAGCAATAAAAAGAGTGCCCCTCAAAGAGAGAATTTAACCTGAAATGTCGGCACTCTTATATTTTCTTACCAGTGTGGAAACCCAAGAAAGTTTATCCATTCTATTCTTCGGGAAAGTGTTAAATTGAACACATAGGATTTAAGCGTTTGGCATTCATTTTCTCTAGTGACAAACCATCAAATTGTTGCAAATGCCTTTCATGACAATTATATTGGAACTCCAGAGAGAATCCTTGATGGAATTAATAACACCCATGCAACTCAAGATACCCATCATAAGCTAACTGCATATGAATGCTGTAATTAACCTTTTCTTTACACTGCCACATTGCAAGAAATTCCACCAAAAGGCCACTCTCTCCATTGCAAAATGTAATCTAGTTTTAATGGTATTCCTGATAAGATTATTAAAAATTCTATTCCTTTCATAATGAACCACCTTGTGTAATTTGCCAATTTCAGAATGGCTTTTCCTCCAACAGTTAAAGATTAGTTAAGTTTTCTCTCTCTTTAATAAGGGAGATAAGGCTGACTGTAATACATACAGCCCCATAAGCTTACTTTCAGGTTTCTCCAAGAAATTGGAGAAGGTCATGAAAAATTGCCTTTTATATTTCCAAAAACAAAAATGCAATTTCAACTGAGTATGAATTTGGCTTCAGACAAAACAGATCAACATCTCGTGCACATTTGAATTTCTTGGTGATACTAAAAATGCTCTTGACAAAGCTTTAACTGTAGGGCTGTTCATGGACCTCACAAAAGCTTTTGATGCTCTCAGCCAAAACACGTTGCTGCAATGTGTAAACAGCAGTGAAATTACAGGCTTAGCCAATATTTGGTTAAAATCTTATTCAACTAATAGATATCAAATTGTCCAAATCTCTCATTTTGAGTCAAATATAAACTAAATAAATACTTTTTCCTCAGATATAAGATATGTTAAATATGGCGTACCCCAGAGCAGAATCCTTGGGCCACAATTATTTACCTTGTGCATAAATGACTTTCCTGAACATCTCTAATATCTAAAAACAATTCTATTTGTATATGACACAAGTATACTAATTCAATCCCCAAACTAACACGATCTACAATAAATTCCAAAATTCAACATACTCAATTCTGGCTAAGAAATAGTAAGCTAACTATTAACCTAAAAAAAAAACTGTTTGCATAAACTTTAATTGTCACCTGCAGCCAAAAGTATAAATAATTAGTATTGAAATTCAATATGCAAACATATAATATGTATCTCTTTTCTTGACGTTAGTTTGGTTAAGTCTTTGAAATGGTCAAGGCATGTTGCTAGTTTAACAACTGAATTGTCAAGGACCTTAAACATATCAACTTAGCTACTTGCAATCCAGCATTCCACGTAATGTCTTAAAATGTTTATTTACCAAAATTTCAGCCATTTATATCCTGGGGCATTGTTTTCAGGGAAGTTAGCTGAAGTAGCACTGGGATATTTACTATTCAAAAGAAAGCTCAAAGAATCATGTGAAATCTAAATAATAGAGAATCTGGTCGACCTCATTTCGAAGCTCCAAAATTTTTAACCCTTTCTTCCCTTTGTATTAAAAATCTTACGCTGCCTATAAAATAGCATACCAAGTCATTAACCAAAAACACTGATTACCACTCGCACCTTACAAGAAACAAGAATAATTCACATGTTCACCCAGGAAATTCAAAAAGATGATGGTCCCTTTCATTAGGGTATGGTATCAAGTTATAAAATATTTTGCCTGATAAATGAAAAAAATTCACTTCAATGGAGCAATTTAAAATGAAACTCAAAAATTATTTGTCAAAGAAACCATTGAATAGTATTGATGAATACATTCATTATTGCAATGAAGATAATAAACATGTCTTTTTTTCTTCAAAGCTAGTGATTGCACATTGAATTATGCATTGTATACAATATGATTTTTGTAGGTATCATCGCAGGTGACTAGATGATCTTATTTACAACTTGGAATATGAATTCATGCATATAAAGAAAGATTTAGTGCTTTCCTGACATGTAGACTGCGTGAAGAGTTCTCAGGGAGTGATGCAGTTCCTGACCTGGTGCCAATCCCAAGAACTCTTCACGCAATGTATATATATATATATATATATATGTTGAATCCTTATAAAAGTTATCCACTTACATGGGAATGGAAATAAATACATTGCAAGGATAGAGGCAAGTTTCATGAGGGTAGGTATAGTACTGTGAGGGATATCGATGACTAAAAAAGGAGGAAGATTCTTGATGATAGGCCATCAACAATTTTACAAATTATTAAGACAGAATAAGCTTTCAATGATAGTAAAATACATATTTATGAGAAATTACCAACGATGGATGAAGCAAGAAAGAAATAGTCTGTAGAATAGCACAGGTGAAGAGGGCTTTCTACAAAAAGAAGAATCTTCTTACAGCTGAGAATACAAGCATAGAAGTAAGAAAAACAATTCATCAGATGCTACATATGGAGCATGTTTCTCTATTAAAGCGAGGCTTGGACGTTGACAGCAGCAGAGAAGTCAAGAGTGGAAGCATTCGAAATGTGGTGCTACCGAAGAATGATGAAGACAAAATGGATTGACTGTGTAAGTTACGAGGAAGTGCTAAGAATAGTGGGAGAAAAGAGAAGCCTCCTAACAACCTTAAGCAGATGACAGGACAACTTAGTTGGCCACATTTTGAGGCATGATGAAGACTACAGTGGAAGGACAGGTCGGAGGGAAGAAGGGCAAGGGACGGCCCCGAATGAGTTACATAGGACAGGTTATAGAAGATCTAAAAGAGAAGAAATGTGTCACTATGAAAAGGTTAGCAGATAGAGAGAGAAATGGAGAGCTGCATGAAACCAATCTTAGGATTGTTGACTAATGATGATGATGATGATAAGCAAAAAATTGAAATGTCACAACAACAAGAAAAATTAATCGGCTTATAAGACCGTAGGCCTGAGCGACTAGTGTGTATACCAATAACCTTCAACCATCATGTCCAAACCATTACTTTCAAAAAATACCAGAAAAGATTGAAAATTAATTAGGGAGTGTTTGACATTGATCTGTTTTCATTATGGCTTGTTGATTCCAAAAAAAAGCTTACAATATGATTGGAATTCCGTTCTAGAAATTATTCATTTGACCAATAAGATGACAAGGCCTCGTAATGAGCAGTCATAATGGAAAGTTTCAAATGCACTGACTTCAATGTCTGACCAAGTTACAAAGTTAAAGTGAACCAAATTTATTTAGTTTGTAAATTAGAGGCATCGTAAATGGATTTTGTCTCGGTGCATTGTGGGTTGCAGGCATTTGACAAAAGCCAGGCATGTGATTACCTTCAAAAAATGCTTCCCAAGTCACTTTCTACAGCCAGTATTTCAATAATCATTCAAGGGCAAAATTCCACCTTCCTGCATGCTTACTCTAGTATTTTTTTAAGGAGGCGGTGGTCTCTGTTCATTTCCTGAATAGTCTGCCGTTTCTCATCGCCCTCGATGGCCCAATCAGCTGATGACAAGCAATGGATTCCCATCACCCTCCCCTACCCACAATAGATTTCCCTTCCAACGAACTTCTCAACAAAAAGATATTGCCCCACCTCTCGCATCTCTCTTCCCTTCCTTCTGGTCCAGGGAAATCAATTAGACTTCCATTTTGCCATATCACTCCTGAAAATAGTTCTCACGATTGTACGTGATGCAGGCTGTACGCAGTCATTCTGAGGTCTTCCTTTTACTTGAAGTACAATGGATATGGCACTAAACTTAACATTCTTTGCTGAGGTGGACGAATAATACTACTAAAGATATTAACCATACATTAATTTATGCTTAGCAAAGCATCAGCTGTATTTTAATATTTATCTGGACAATACGTCAAAGGAAATTCTTAACCTCACTATATAACACATTTAAATGAGTAATCATGGGACTTTTGATGGCACATTGTTTATTACTAATCATTGTGCCATTCTCAACATATATCATTATCATCATAACAAGTTTCCAAAGTAAGTTTATATGAAGATACTGGGGACCTTTGGGGGGGTGTACCCACATAAATTATGGCTGCATGTTACCATTGGCACTGTTAGCATGAAATAATTTTCTATGGTGGTACAAATTCCTATCAGCCATGCACCTCCCCCACTCATAATCATAGCCCACATTTGCCATTGTAGCTGTGTATTCTCAATGAAAATATTTTTTTTTAAGCATGCACATTATAGGGTGCCATTATACTGAAAAAAAACTGCACAAAAAAATTCATGCCTTTTAAAGTTGAAATTGTTGGCATAAAACATACTTAAGTCACTTATGCATGGATAAAATAATTTTACAAATAAAGGAACTAAATAAAATTATAAAGCATTTCTCGTGAAAAATGCTGAAATTCAAAACAAAAAAAAGACTTAAAGAGGCAAATGAAAAGACGACCTATTACTATAGATAGGTGTGAAAAACGGTCCCAACCCCTTCTGTACTTCCCCTATTTAATTTAGCATGCCCTCCACTTCATTCACTTACAACCTCATGTTGCATGTGATTTTCCTTTCAGCATGCTAAAAATCACTACTTTGTGGTTGACATACACATATTCAATTCTCATTCCGTTTTGTGTTTGTTTCATTATTATTTTCACCATGATCTTCCTAGTGGCTCTTCCAAAAATGTATGCCCTACTGAGTGCGTGAGTGTTTTGCTTGCTTTGATAATGTGATTGTGGCTCCCTTAGTAGGGTCCTATGACCTCTCCAAAGGACCCCACATTATAACTAAGGTTTCCTTGACAGGGTCCCCCATCAGCCTAGCAAAGGATTCTATTTGGGTTGTGTCTATGAGGTGGTGAGGAAATAACATTCCTGTTAACCACCAATGGGATGCATACTGGTGTAGAGGCCAGTTGGTCCCAGTTGTGGAATCCACATTCCCACTGAAGACGGCTCAAATAGAACTGAAGTGTCAAAACAAACTGCTTACTCAAATTAACCGTTTCGAAAATGAACTTCTCTAAAACTCGCCATTCACGTCTGCCCTGCACTCGTCTGGTGTATTTGGGCCAGTGAGTATGCTCACCGAGACATATTTTGGACTGCAGTTCAATCACTAGCTTTCTCCCCAGCAAATGCATTTTTGATGAAACAGATAGTGGTTATGATGCAGACCATCGAGGGCGCGTAAACTGCGCCTGACTGCACCAAGCCTCTCCCATGCCCCTCCTCATTGCCTCAAGTCAGCACCCCCACACGACAATGAACAGTTCAACTGCAGAACGGTTTGTCTGGGCACTCATTTTCATCTGGCTGTTTGTGTTCATTTGGGTGTTCGATTGAAAAGATTTCGCTTTAGTGTTCCACAAAGTGTTTGTCGAATCTGTTCCTTCAATATTGAATTAAAATTTGACATTGAAGGGGAGGAACTTCCAACTCGGCTGAGTAATTAAAAAATAATTCCGTACACCACATCGATTTTATTGGATGAAACATGGTATTTCATGTTTTTTGTTCAACTTTTTTCATGTTTTATACTTCACTATGTTACAAGTCACGTGGGTTCACATAAACATATACAAAATATTTAGTTAGAAGTATATACTTAAATAAAGAAATAGTAAGTCTGGGTGGGAGAGAAAATTAATAATTAATCAGAGAGAACGATGACTTCAACTAAGTTCTCAAGAACAATGTGAGTAAAAGTTTGCTTCTTCATTTCTTGGAGAAAATAAAATTATGCCGAAACACAGTTTCAATTAAATATATGTAGGTCTACTACATAATGTCAGTAGGTACTGATTTATTGCATCAGGGTTTTTCAAAGATACCTTAAGACTAATGTTAAGAGTATTGACTTAGCTTCACAAAGTGGTTGAATGAAAATGACTGCGTGTCAGGAAGTAATGAACAACATTGTGGAACAAGTAAGAGAGGGATAGCATCAACATCCATCATATATCCAAGCAGGGGCAAAGTGGGAGAGGAAATAATATGGCAATCATACAATACAAATTACGTGCTCTGACTCCTTACCAAGAACAGATGCTTACAATTGTTTTTTTTTTACTGACCACGATGAAAATGAATGGCTCATCAAAATGAACATATAAACCCACTCACACATACCCACATATAAACACAGTAATATTTTTGTCTCTTATACTGATGGCAAATTTTACGGCTTATGGTGACTATTTTTAACAGTTCATTAAAGGACAAAATATCAGTACTCCTCTGATAAGTAACTAAGCCACCCATCCACCAAAGTACCCATATTTCCTTTAGGAAATTTTAAACAAAACTCAAGGAGAGCCCATAAAATGATTACAAGTGCTACCTTAGTAGGTTGAAGAGGAGCCATTAGTTGAGAAATCAATCATAACATGATGATGATATACACTACTCAGTGAACCCACCTACCGGGGAAAGTACATAAGGCACTTCCTCTGATGATTATCATCATTTAAGCAACCAACAAGAAAAATGATAGATCAAGTTAAACACTCAGGGAACTACTCTAGCAGGAAAATAGAATAATAAAGCTTATTACCTTCCATCGGGGTTTTCACTGCTTGGAAGAGTGGTCCGCATGCAATATTTTATCGTGGCAAGCCAAGATCTCATGTCATCAGTATCGTGGGCTTCAATGACATACTCCATGTTATTTTCAGCCTTAAAAGACAAATGAAAGCTGAAGTGAAAAGCATGTACGACACCAATGATCAGACGACAATTTCAACAAGAAATTTGAACTGCACAGATTTCCCAGTTCGCACTACAATAGAATGCAAACGCACAAAAGCATAAAATTTACACATAAACCACTTAACTCACTTTCAGAACGAAAGTGTTCTCATGGTCAGGCATCTCCAATGCTGTTGTCTCCCTTGCCTCGGTAATCAGGAAGCAGAACACGCCACTCTTGGGTTTCACGGCCTTGAGTGAGGATAATACATTTGTGAGTAAATCATGAAACCAGTGGATAAATTGTCACTCCTTGAACAAATTACAAACCTTAGGTGGAGAGTAAAATTCCAACATGTACCCGCCAACGGTCTTTACCAAAGCCAGCCGACATCTTTCCCATTTTTGGGTTCCGTCCATGTTTTCACCCATTAAATAATTAACAATGCCTTCTTTTCTGCACTCAACAACTATCTTAGCTAATTTGGTCTTCGAATGTTTATCATGTTTTGAATGCTTCTCGTGATGATGGTGGGAGGACAATTCAACTTCGTCTGAATGCTGCTTATGGAAAAATCCCTTACCCTTTTTTAATCCTTTGAAAGACAGCCTCCGAAAAAAGGGCTTGTGGTGTACTTTGGGCGATGGTGAGTCGGCTTCCTGCTCTGAATAATCACTGAATTCCTCATGACTGTTGGCTCTGAGTGCTGAGCCAGAGGAAACTGTGGCTGAACCACTGACTGACAAGCTGCCATTTACAATTTTATCCTTACTATGATTAGCTACGTTTCTTTTGGCCAACTCGTTCTCGAAATGATCAACAAAACAATCTACAAACTTGCGCACAAAATCACGATGAGATACGGTTGTTCGAGCACTTTCTGGTAGATTAGCACTCACGTAAATACAGAAAGCCTTTGCAAAATCCGACGCAGCACCTTTAGCATGCTTATCACAAAATTCAATCCAGTTTAAACGTTCTTCACTATCTTGCGTAGCACTAGCCATACTCAGATGAGGGATGGGAAATCGTTGACCTCTATAATTTTATAGCCACATTCACATGCTAGTATTCACATTTCTGCTTTTGGGGCACAAATGAAAGATGACATTTCAGCCGCCTTGACGAACGTCGTCATATGTAATCACAACATTTTCGTCCACTCCTTTCCGCCATATTGACATATGACTCAAGTCAAATTCAATACTGATACATATGATATGTTCTGATTTGCGTCATTTTAACGTGGAAAACGGTTTTTAAAGTTCCATCATTTATTATTAATTTAAATATTTTGTAATCAGTCAATTATAAACAGTCAAATAGTGTTCCTATGCGGTTAGACCGGCCTTATCGCACTGTAGAAGAATTTTTCGTCTATCGGGACAGAGCGTGACGAATATTCTCAGCTATATTTGTCAGAAAATTGAAATCGAATAAGAGGTTTTTACATTTTACAATTTCCATAATAACCCCAGGAAATATTGTCACACGATACTTTACAATGTTATTGAATTTGGCAGTTGATAGAAAAATGAAACACGAAATTATTGTGGCAGAGGCGCCAAGAAAAGTGATATTGAAATGGCTGAGGCAAATGGAGAATTTTTGTCTCCTTCCACACATTATCTCAAGAAATCTTGTGACCTACACCAGGTAATTATTCATCTTATTTATTAATAAAATAAGTTAATAGTTAGAAATGCTGTATTAAAACACTTTTTGTCCTTTTTTCACTGATCGATATAACTGACCTATTTCGATGTCATCAGTATCAGAGAAATATGAAAAATACAAGAGTTAGCCACTGTGTTTAAAGACCTTTGTTGTGTATACTGATATTCGATGCATCTTTGAATTATCTAACAGCAAAAATTTCATGAACTGCTGGCGCGTTTGAAGAATATGTTTATTATTCATGGTACTTTGAGGACGCATTTTATGTTTGATAGCTAATTGCCCATAGCTACGGACATTTATGTTTTTATCCTTGTCGAATTCCCTTCATATTTTCATGACCATTTCCAAAGAATTTTGTGGGCAGGACAAAAGGGTTTTTATGAAAGATTCCAAAGAATTCAAAGAGGACTTGATGCCTTATGGAGCCAGTGAAAAACCTCAAAAAGTCCTTTCAAATACTCCAAACCACCCAAAAATGTGATAGTAAATTTTTAATCGCTATAAAGAGATTTTAAACAGGATTTGTGAAGGTTTCATGACAATCAACTCCCAGACGTTTCCCAAATTGATAACCTCTGAAGAGGTTCCCAAGACACTTGTTACAGTTTTTCTGTTGTGCTTAAATTATGTTAAAGTTAGGTTAAAGCAGCTTGTTGACAGCATGAAGAAACAATTGAGCAACGTGATAATGGGCACGTTGACAACGCGAAACAATCAAAAAGGGGAGAAATGTAATAAGAGTACGAATAGAAATGTAATTCAGATGTATGCGTCGTCACTTCCAATGTTTCGCTCTAAGTAATTATGTTCATAATGTGTGTGTGCAGTTTGATTTGTGAAGTAAGGTACGTGTTGCGTCTATAATTTGTGTTAATATGACTTGTGAAGTAACAGAACGTGCCGTAGCTTCCGATTTTCTTCGTACTTTTCCTGGAACAAGTGTGTTTGCAATTTGTGCTTATTTGATTAGGATCTAGGATTGTGTTGGTTAGGATCTAAAAATTCTAAGTAGAGTTTTTCAACAGGATGTGTAGTTTTTTTAGCAGTCAGTTCAGAGAAAATTCCATATTGGCACATATTTTAAGTTAAGAAAAAAAATCGACAAAAAGTCCTCTTGAAAGCATTACGAAAATCTCTTTGTAGCTGTTAGTTTTTTCAGGTATCCAGGGACTCGACAATGCCCAGAGCAGACTTCTGTTTTTTATTCACTAAAGACTACGATCACTGACGGAGCGAGTAATGAAGATGTAATTAGAAAATGGGATAAAAAAGAAGTATCCTGAAAATATTTGGAAGAAAGCGAGGTGAGCCTAATGGCCAAAATGAATGTATGTTCTATTCTGTTTTAGCGTTTATCTCCTTTTTACCATTCTTAGCCCATTTGCAACGAAAGGAGAACTTCAAGTTTCCCTCCCTTTGACTCCAACACTGGCAGTGGTTAAAAGAGGAACTTCGAACATCTCGAAAATTAGTCCAGATTATTGTGCCCTCTTTCGCCGCTAATCTGAACTTCGTTGCAGCCTGTCTCCGCAAGGAGGCGACGTTGTCGCTCTGAATCGTCGTCTTCCAACATCTTCCTATCTGAAATTGCAGTTTACTATTACCAGTCGTCGAAGTGTCTTTGGATGTTGTGGTTGTGCGTCGGTGCCTTGCGTCAAAATTGTAATATTTCTGGAATTTTTCGTGTCGTATCTGGCTTAGGACAGTGTGATTCATACTTCCAATTGGATAGATATCGATGTTGAATTGGTGTATCGTGGATGGCGTGTGTTAAGTGAAGAGCTGTCAAGTGTTTTCATCAAGGTTCTCTTATTATTTGCTGCTTGAGTATTTACTAGTTCCACGTTGATTGCAAAGTTAATCCCTGGCGACGTCCCTGGAATCAGCAAATCGTCACGGACCTATAGGTTAGTATTTTGGATTAAGTATGCTGATGAGTGCACCATATGTTTTTTCATTGTTTTTATTACACCGTCGTGCTCACCTTTCTGTACTTGTAATATTTGTATGTGCGTTGTCAATGTCTTTTCCATGCCTTGTTCAAATTATTTCTAACGTTGTTTTCTGATGGCAACAACCATTTTTGTAATGTAAGGTCTTTTTAAAATTAGGAGTGGCAGGGTAGCAATTTTCGTTGTGGTCATTGCACCCTGATTTCGTTAATTACTAGGCATGTTAACCTATTTTTACTCTTTTTTTTATGAAGTTTAACATGGTCTTCCATGGGATGGTACCTAGTTGACGAGAGAATTGTCTAGTATAGGTTGTTAAAGTAACCATGATCACGAAGCGTGTGAAGAATTCTTGGCAATAGTATTTTTATTGCTTTTAGTTTTTCGGGCCAAAGTTTGTTTCGATTGTGGAAGTTGTTATTCACAGCTGAACTGTTGTTATTCTGTGGGAGCTGGATGTCAGTGTTGCTGGTGACGTTATGCCTGCATAAGTCCGCAATGCATTACTTCGCTTACTCGTCTCTGTGTGACTTAAGGAGGTTCCCAGAGATATATACGCCCAGCATTGATGGAATTCCTCTGTGGGGAGTGTGAGATTACTTTGTTCTCCCATGAGTGTGTCTAACAGTACTCTTACTTAATATGAATCCATGACTGCTCGGCACTGAAGACGATGTTGAATCATGTTGGTAGGTAAGTAAAATTACCCCCTGCAGATCGAAGGGTATCTCAATTTAGTACCTGCGGCTGGCTGTCTTTCCGCTGCATGCGCTCAAAATTCTTTTACCTCATCTTGAATGCTTTTCTGAGATGAAGAAATGCATTTGCTTCAGGGGATCTGCTGAGCAGATGATTATAAATGTTCCATCTATGGTTTCAGGTACTTACTTCAGGCGTTGACTTCAGTTCACTACAGTTCGATGTGTACGCACGTTGATGTGTGAAGAGAGTTGAGGAGAGAAGTAATTCGGATAAAAACAGTTCATTAAACAACTTAGAACTTTTGGCGATATCTAATTTACTTATTATCGTTAATTCAGTTCTTCGAAATAGTATTGCACGTGTAGAGATGATGAGCGCTTGAATTTTGTGCGGAAATGTGAAAGCCGCAAAGGTTAATGCAATCATACTTACGTTGCCGAGTGTTTTCGGTGGACGCGTGGCAGGCGAGAGAAGCAGATTCCTCGCTTGTTGTCCGATCAAGAACTTCCCCGAAGCCATCCGCACTTATGCAGCAGGAAAGTGCTCGACGCTGATCGGAATTATTCCGATCGGTTTTCATTCCGAGCGGTGCAAAGCTATCGGAATTCGTTGTGGTTGAAACTTTTCACTCCCACGATTCACCAATAGAGCTTACAATTTCGCTAGAACGAAAAATTTAGAACTCAACAAATTCATTGTTTTACAATGCAAATACAATCGGAATCAGCCGTTGGGAATGAAAACTGATCGGAATCCCCCAAGGGTAGGAAGGAATTATGGCAGAATTTGACCTCCGGTTTTCTTGTTACTATACCCTGTATTGGGGAATATCGCGAATTTAATCTCCAACGAAAAACATTTCAATTATGTGGCCTTTCAAAATTTTAAAAACATTAATTATGAACAGATCGTGTAGTTGTTTTATTTTCAATATTCGACCAATTTCTAATTAATTCGAGTGAATTCACAGGAAAACTTTACATTGAAGGACCACGGAATGAGACGGTGTGAAAGTTATGAAGAGTGAATATTGCTTAAAACATTTAGAAACCTGGTGACATTGAAATATTTATGGTCTTTTCATCATTTATCTATAAATATGCGTGTCAAATGAAGCTTTCTCTTGCGAATTTTCTCTAGTCTCAACAATTGTTTAAGTAGGGAGTGTTTTTTTTCATCCAATTTATTCACAATCTATAAACATTTGTTAATTAAGTCCATGAAAGCCGCCGGCGGTACCATAACTTTCATGACTTTCCGGAAAATGTCCAGAGCCTCTTACTAACAATAAGTACAACTGTACACAACTCATAAGTAATAAAATCCATTAAAAACCTGTGTACAACTCCCTTTACTTTTAGTATCCCTTCGCTTTCAAAGTTTAGTAATGGTACCAATTATATGAGGGATACTGTGTGGGAAAAACGTGGCGGGTTATGAAATGTGGGCGTTCACTCTGAATGTTGCCACTGCACTCGTCGGCAGATGATCTCATCGACTAGGGGAGAAAAGACGTGTCTGCAGTGCTGCACCTTCCAATCCCATATGACGATTCAATGGGTAAAACTGGGTTATTTTTCTAAGTTTAATGTCACGGTCACTCAGAACCCACTTACTAACAGCACTCGGCCGGAAATCGAGGGATCCGGGTTCGAATCCCGGTCAGGGCGAATGCTTTTTTTTAATCTGTGGATTTTTCACACAATTTGTGCATTGCGAGTGACTCCGTGGCTAGACCCGGTATACTGAAATTCCCCAGAACCTTCTTATCACTCCTTATTTGAGAAGATCGAGAGAGGTGATTCGCGAATTCGCTTTTTATGATGGAAATAAGGGCTTAGGACAAGGGGCTAGTTTCTGGGGTCTAAATCCGTAGGTAAGTTGGGAAACCCAAAAACATTTTCTTGACAGTCCCCGTATCGGAGAGAACTTGCCTACACCTTGTTCACCCTTATCAGTTGAGGTATCTATTATTATATGTTCTTTTCGTGGTTAATTGCCCAAAAAAACTCATCTATAGTGTAAGAAAACATAAGAAACAATAACAATATAACAAAAACAATATAAGAAAGACACGCCTCTCTCTCTGAAATAGACTGTCTGTAATATATTGTCTATGGATGTAGCTGTGGCGCTATGATTTATGTCTTTAGTCAGTCGTGTATGACACTATTATCCCTTAGGCTCCTTGTAATATACATCCGTGCATGTTATATCTGATTTGAAAGAAGCATAACCGTAAGGATGATACAGATAAAAACGTGCCCCTTGCGCGCAATTGCGCAAAGTACTTGCGTCAATTAATAAACTTCTCGCGGGTTTTCGCGCGGGTATGAAAAGATAAGGCAGTCGACGTTTCCATCTCGCTACCCATTCTCAAGGCTACGGATTACGAGACGGAACCCGAAACGTCGCGTCGGCTACCTTAAGTCTTCTTACCCGCGCGCAAACCCGAGAGAATTTTATTCGCCGGGAAAGTATTAAATCATACATGCTATTGCCAATTGTCTTACTCGTTGACCAATCATAACCGGGGGTAAATATTTAGTAAAAGTATGAACTATGACATTCGCAATTGGTCCGTGAGTCGGATTAGTTCGTAGTAATGGGTTCTCTCGTTGAGATGCTATCCTGGAACAAATATATGTGAGCATGCACATCACTTTTATTACACTGAATTCTCCGATCGTCCTATGTATGTGTTGTCAGCCGGCACGCATTCGCATTGGTTTATTCAGGTCCCCACTTGCGTCGCTGAATCGCAGAGCGATCCGAATTTATCGATAAATAAGCTCTTAATTAATGCTGTTAATCGAAATTCATATTCGTTATGATGTGATCTGTCAAATTCCTAACTTTCTAATGCTACTCCTTTCGATGGTTAGTATCATGTAGTTAATGTTTGGAATAAATTGATCGCTGTCACCTCGCTGAGGAGATTTTTGAAATCTATTGAAATGCGCCCAAAGCGGTAGTCTGAACATAAATCAAGCTTGAACGGGACGGACTGGTGCATCCTATGCTAATAGTCCCCTGAATGCCCATCCATTGCCTGATCGCTTTGGCCATCGTGGGTGATGCGAATAATCATTCCCGTGTGAGTGTTAATGGGAGGATTTTTTCCCAGTTACTGGATGATACGCGCGTGGAAGCTGCTGAATAAGAAATTGATTGCTTGTGAAAGTTGCACAGGGATATTTAAAGGGAATCGCGTAGGTACCATGCACCTCCTCACCTCCATTCTTCCGCGTGCCAACACTGAGTGCCTGCTTCGCTCCCTAACGACACTAAAACTATTTTTTTAAATCTTCCGAGAAAAAAAACTAACCTCATCATCGTCAAAATAAGGCTAAAATCGTAAGATAGGCTTGACGCAGCTCTCCATTCCGCTCTCATATCTGCTAGCATTTTCGCCGACGTATTTCGTAGCAGTGCCGTAACTAGGAGTATGATTTGGGGGGGATGATGGGGCTTTGGGGGATGAAGGGAGTTAGTGTGGGCAACCTCCCTTGGAAGCGGGGATTTAAGGAAAAATTTTAAATAGTAACATGCCTGAAAAATACATTTTACATCATTTGAAACTTAAAATTTAGCTTTAAGCAGACGCAGTTAGCATATATCAAATCCATACAAGAAATTTAAATAATTTTTTGATTTCTCTGAGGCTTTGGGGGGGGGGGGGGCATCTCCTCACCCCCCATAGTTACGCCACTGTTTCGTTGACGTATCGACGTTGCGACGTATTTCTTCTCTTTCGCATCCTCAATAATCCATTCGCGGCCTTCCCTAGCCCTTCGTCCCGTCCACCTGTCCACTCTTCATGAGGCCTCATAATTTGGCCGATTATGTTTCCTCGTCGTCATATTTGGGTTTTAAGTAGACGTCTTTTTTCTCCCTCTCACCTTTGCACATCCTCATTGCTCATTTGGCCGATGTATTATAAGAATTATAAATTACCAGAATCAATTCCTTCGCTTTCATTGAGAAATTCCCTCTTAATTGTTTGACGTCTTATATTTTTTGTTGGTGCTTGATTACGTGGTGATCACCTTGGTCCCATATCGCTGGTACAATATAAGAGTGAGCATGAAGGTGTCATTCAATCCGCTCTGAAGCTGCGCTCAATAGACCGGCCTCCGATCAACGCGTCTGTTTGCGATGTATTTGCTCGGCAACCGCACGCACGCTCGCTGCTAATTCCCGCGCTCTTCTTTTGCCGTGCCGCCTTCGCGGCTCGGCTTTACCGCACCTGATTCGACCGCAGTCGTGGTCGGTTTCAACTCGACCTCTCTCCGTTCATGTCTTTGTGCATTGCTCGTCGGCTAGCCTCTGTCCCAAGATACACAGCTTCCGCTTGGTTGCCCGCTTTCGCACTTTGTAAGGCGCACGATTACTCAAAGGACTCAACCACCGCTTCAGTTGAAAACTTAAGGATTTATTGGATAAAATAAGGCTGAAAGTAACCTAAATGTTTATCACGCCTACATTTTTCCGTGGTTGCTACCTTTCGGGTATTCGGATGGAAATATTCTTTCGCCATCATAGGATGTGGCTCACCCACGATTTATGTTGATGAGCAAGGGGACTGCATGATAGAGGGCGCACCAGTCCGTTACGTTTAAAGTTGTTTTTTTGTTTCCAAGTTGGGCGCATTTAAATCGGTTCAAAAACTATCCGCAATGCGACGATGAGGAGAAAAAGCCATTCATTCATTCCCAACAACCCTGATGACGAGGTACCTCCATTCACTGATGACGAGGGACGTTTCGGACCTCGGAACGTTGGAGAAAATGGACACTGACTAGGCTGGAAGGCCGAGAAAACCTTATTCAGAGGGTGCGTTCCTAGGCGTTTCCCAAGGGGATGTATGGCGGGGCAGTCGCCACCAAGGGAAAACATTTCGGAAGGAAGCCCCCGTAGGGATTTTTCTCGAACGAAAATTCATGTTCCTGCAAGTCAACATCTACATCTACATAATACCCTGCGTGCCAACTCAAGGGTGTTTTGCAGGGGGTGATCAATCACCGGCATGCAGCATGAAATTGGACTCCCACATGCACACCACACAGTCCAAAAAACGTCACGCATGCTAACAAATTATAGTACCATATGCTGTTACAAATAATAATAAAATTAAGAAACATGCATTAAGTTTTACATGGGTAAGTAGGTTACATTACATGTCATCTAAAATACTTATGAGTTCTATCGCTGCCGGTATAATATCTTATTGATCGTGGAAAAAATGACATTCTGAATCTGTCTGTTCTACAGTCTATCTCTGTTACTTTATTTACATGATCTGATCAACCGTTTTACGTTGGCGTTCGTATGATATTGTTAACTTCGTCAGAGAAGATCTTGCCCTCGAATTTTTCTAAAAGGTTTAGTCTATTTTTCAATCTACGGTTTGGCAGAGATTCCCATCCGAGTTTATCTAACATGTCACTTACACTAACAAGACTATCGTAACGATTTTTCACGTACCTAGCCGCTCTTCTTTGTACGCGTTTTAACTCTGTTTTTAAGCCCATTTAATGAGGGTTCCAAACCCTGGCAGCGTATTCTAAATGGGGTCTAACGAGGGAAAAGTAGCTAATTTCTCTCATTTTGTCGTCGCACTTTCCTAATATTCTTTTAACAAAACCCATGGACAACTGACCATTCATCTTATTTAAAACTACCTCGGCCGAATGCACCCCTCAGAACATATTTTTAGCGCTTCAGCAGTTATGTTATGTTATTTGGCTTCTATAGTATATATGTATATATATATAGTATACTGCATCTATTCTGTGACCATTTAGCAAGATATTGAATATGTCACTCACTGCCTCCGTCTGCGATAATACGATGTGTGTGATGAGTATTCCTCATTTTGAGATAAGTCATCGCTACGTCTTCTGAAAATTATTGCTTATCACTCTGAATTAGTGCTGAGAAGTTCTTCGGTGATTGAATCTTCGAATGCCATCAGAGCGCTATCTCGGCAAAGGCGGCAGTCGGAGGCAAACCGAGGTAATCGGAGGATATGGAGAGTTTCGGAGCGGTGAGACAAACATGACTGCCTTCGCCGAGCCCCGAGATTGCGCTGTCATATTGCTGCGCCGTGTATACAGCAAACATAAAATGTGCATATATTCCGAAAAAATATCGACATGGTAGAATATTTGAAAGAAAAGATATTTTTCCAAAATTCACCTCTAATCAATAAAAAAAAAGCGCGAAACTGACTCTCATTGTTTTATTTTTTTCAGATTTTCCGCAAACTAATTCTTTAATTATATTATAATTAATATCCAGTTTATTCAAGTGTGCGCATGCATAGGATAATGACCGTAACCACAACAAAATAGAATAATTGTAATTATCAAATGACAACAATAACCGATTTTGGCGATGTATAATTATGAATGATATTTACGGAAATTGCTTGATTTTCAGCATATTTAGCATGGTTCACAAATGTGAGATGTTTCTCATGGGTTTTAATGGTTCATGGGTGGCATGGTACGAAAAAAGGACGCTTCGGAAATACCTCGTCAGGCATGAGTTATCGGTAGCTCAGAATGAAAGCGCGACAAACAATCGCTCCGAAAACCTCTACTCCTTGCCAAGCAATACTCTGAATGCGTCGCAGATATTCCACCTCTCACGCATGTTGTTACGCATTAATAACTTTACAAGTTGCCAGGTATCACTGAATTAGAATGGGCTTATGAGCGAAGTGACATTTTTTATTTAAAATTACCATTAGTTTTTTTTTTGGAGAATTTGGCTTCGTGTTTTATGAAGAAAATTGTAGTTTTGATGTTTCAAGGTAGTAATACCGAATGTTGGTTTAGATGTGAGTCTCCGCGGCCATTCATGCATGCAGCATCGCGTACTCGGGATTGCCTCTTCCCCTGCGACAGTGGTGAAATTCGTTTTTGGGTTTTTGTCTTCTGTGCATCTGCACTAGACGATGACGCGCCATGTTGAAACCTAGGTCGTACATTAAATATTTATCTGGAATTACAGAGTTTTCATTGTGTTCAAGAAGGCTTCATCTGGATTTGAACCAGGCACCCTTGGATGAGTTTCCATGTGCCAAAGTCTATGTAGAGTATTCCATCGCGCCAAGGAGCTCTTCAGATGGATAAGCGGCTCTAATTGGATACACGCAGTTGCAAGCGCCCATGAAGAGAGTTATCGTCACATTTTATCACAATACTCTATTACAACCCATACTTATGGAACTACCAAGAAAACCCACACTTCAAATACAATAGACCGAAAAGATCAATTACTCGTCGTGAATAATAGCACACAGAAATAGCCAAATAACACATTAACGCCAGATTACACGAAAAAACCAAACTCCGATTATTATCAGCAACAGCAGAACATCGAGAAAATATGTGCTAAACACAGTTACAAAACAGCGTAGCGTAGCCCGTTTCGTAGGCAACATTTCGAAGTCCCATGCACACGCAAAGCGTGCGAACGTAGGGTGAGCCATTGACCGTGATTGCGACCACACCGACTTATCTTTACAGGTGATCTCTACCACTTCCAAGAGAAGGCCCAATTTATTCGTGCTCTTCCGTTTGAGGTGTGAACTTAAAAAACAGGAACCTTTAGTTTTTATGAGTGTTGGGAGACTGTTTGCATTTTAAGTGGACAAAAATAAAACCGTGCGCGTGTTTACTCGTGCATCAACACTACTACTTTACATTTTGAGTGGATGTATTCTGTTTAAGTAATTAAAAATGATCGTGTAAATATTTTATCTCGTTTTTGAGGGTTGGCCTTCCGGGGCCATTGGGTTATCCCTTCGCCGCTGATCGTCGCATGGAATATGTATTGCGTGTAACTGATAATTGCGTGTTGGTAGTGGGTGATCGACTGCGTGTTTCAGTTGCCCTCGAGCCTACCCCAAGGAGCCAAGAATTGCGCCGCGCCGCGTTTTTCTTTGCCGCGTGGACCTTGACGGGTTGCTGTGGCAGGATGCAGCAGGTTCTTTCTCCACAGCAAGGCAATCGGCTCGTTTCGATGCCTCTCCCCATATCCTCGCAAACCCGAATGTCCCGTGGCTTATCTCTGTCATTTATGTTTATACCCATCGCTCCGCAATCTTTTCCCGAATCGGAATGCCTCCTCAATTTCCCTCTTTCTAGAAAAAGGTGTTCTGTGGAATTGCTGCGCTTTAATCACGAATGTATCCGGGGATCGGGTTGGTGTGGTTGCTAGAGTGTTGGCTTCCCACCCGGTGGGCTCGGGTTCAAATCCCGGCAGCGGCAGAGAATTTTCACATGCTGCCCGATCCCTGCTTGAATGTTGTGTTGAGGACATTTCAAGCGCAACACTCCGTCCGTCGGATGGGACGTAAAGCCTTGGTCCCCTTGGCGCCTTTCGTTAAGAGCAGGCTAATGCCGACGCCGGGTTTTTCTCCACCCTTCCTTCCATATCCTTCCCTCATGGCGCAAATGACCTCAGCTGTCGGTCGCCTCCTCCAAATACCATACCATACGGATGTATCCATGGAAACGTCTTAGGAATACAATCCAAGTTCTTAAATTCACATGGAAATTTTATAATTAAACAACCTGGATAGCGTAGGTCTGCGCAGTGGCCTATAAAGCCAAATCCGTGGTTCGATTCCCGGTCTGGGGAAATTTGTTCTCTTAGCAATCCATGTATCCACTGAAGAGAGATTTCCTGCTTTCCCGGCGAATAGACCTAGTGAAGAGTTCTCGGGATCGCCACCGGGTCAGGAACTGCATAACTGGCGACGTTTCGATACTCGACTCGGCCATCGAAACGTCGGCAATTATGTAGTTCCCGACCCGGTGGCGATCCCGAGAACTCTTCACTAAATATACCCACTATCGTTCATGCGGCAGGCTTGAAATATAACACATTAGTAAATCGGTCCTTTCACTACTTGAGTACTTCATGTTGTATCTATGACAACTTTGCCTCTGATGCGTTAGTACATTCCCTGCTAACTCCGCTTGCTCGGACGAGAGTGGAAATCATCAGCAAACCCTCTTGATTGTATTCAGTATGACTAGATTGTAATGACTAGATGGCAATATCTGTGATTCGAAGACAACCTATTTTCCGCCTTTTTTCGTTTCAATTTGAAGACGTTTCGTTTATGGAACTATTTCTGGCTACCTTCCGCTAAGTTTTAATAATAATTCGCTCCCGCACCGTATCTTCCTCATAGCATTCGGCTTCGCTAGCAACATCTCTTCGTATTTTTTAATGGATTTTCGTCAATATCTATAATTTTCAAAGAGAGAGAGGGAGAGTTGGTCCCTCCTTCTTTAGGAATTGCTGGTGGAAAAAAACGAATGGAATACATTACAGTGGCGGTTTTATGCTCCGAGAACAAAAAATGGATTCATTGGCGTGTTGATGGTGTCAAGAACTTCTCGCCAGACTCATATGCTTGCGAAAAATATCCGTTGTTGGGTTGTAGTTTTCTCTCGTTTCCCACCGGGTCAGCAGTTGAAACTGATCTGTATTTTCGATAGCGCATCCTGCCGTCGTCTTTATGGTTACTTTCATGCATCAGGCCCGAATACGACGGCCGTTTGCGCTGTCAAAACGTCGGATTAGTTTCAGTTGTAGGCCCGGCGAGAAATCCAAAAACGACTATATACTTGATCGTCAATTTTATTTAGAGAAAGTCGTCAATTTTGTATTCGATTGGGTAGAGCGCTTGGATAGGTATTGAAGGGTCCCGGGTCCAAAGCTGGTTTAAGTTTTTGGACTCTCTCTCTAACTAAAGTGCCTGTGGGGAGATTTAAAAAATCGAAATAAACTTGTCTCCCTTTTCGCCATGCGGGAAATCCGTGAATCGATAGTAAGGCATCTCGTTATGCTTAGCTCATCGTGCTGTTCAGCCGTGGAGAAAAAAATGCATCACTCTGTGTTTACCCCAGAAATATCTACCGATTCACTGACTCGCCAAAAGCGTTCGCTCATACAGTCACCCGCCTGTAGCCTATTTCGGGGTGGGCGAGAGAGGGAAAAGAGTCTACTGCTGCCAATAGTTTGGATATAAATCCCAACCGATTGCAGAGTAAATTAAGTTATCTGAACATTCCAGGTGTTCGAGATGTCATCCGTAAATTGGAATGGGTAGAGCTTCAGTGGTGCAAATTTGAAATTTCTGGACTTATTCACCATGGTAATTTCTGTCACTTTGCCCAATAAGCATCAAAACATCTCATACAAATATAACATTTTGCCACATCCTGATAGAGTTTTCTTTAATTCGAGGCGTCTCTATTTACCTACTTGTTGCTTTGATTTTGATTTTTACTATGTTCGTTATCCTAAAGCTCAATGGCGTCGCCACAAAATGCGATGGGTCTCGTGCGCTGATTGGCTGCTACTGTTCGTATTCAATAATGAGAAGCGCGACGGCAACAATTGATGGACATGGCGATTCCCATCATTGCTGACCAATTTAGGAATTCTAAATTCCACCTAAAATTAAACAGCGAAATAGCACATTAAGTGTATTCCTTGATACTTATGAAATTATTTTATTTAAGCTGGGCCTTTACCTCCTAGACGACTTTACCATCGCCATCTCTCATCAGCTTCTTCCTGACGATGTCGTGGGGCATGAATTGCCTTTCACACAGTATCTACCTTGCCTTCAACTCATAGTTTACGCTCGGTATAACAGCTTGCCATTTACTCCTATTAACAGGGTGTTTTGGTGCAGAGAAAATGAAAGGGTAGACTTTTTAGAGCCACAACCCTCACTACACCCTGATGCGACACAGCTTCGTGGCGTGTCAAATATCGCCGAAGATTAAGCGAACGAGCACCTGCCTCAAATCCACACCGTGAATTACCTTAGGCTTAGCGTTTAGAATTAAAAAAACGCTGAAGAACTAAATTAAATAGTTTTTCAAGTGCCACTTAACTCAACTATTTTCAACTCGCTTAAACACACGTACAGTCCGGCCGCCGAGAGTTTTCCGTTGATAGCTAGAAGGGGTAGGGGGCAAGGTTGCCAGTCAAGAAAGGGAAACACCCACCTCACATGTAAGCAAAAGGGTTCCGTGAAGAAAGGAGCCAGAAGGGACGACGAGCTTGAAGGATCCAAAGGAAGAATCCTTTGTTTTGGCGATTCGCAGGAAGGGCTTGTTTTTGTGGCTCAGGATTGTTTCAGTGCTTCATATGCACGTGACAACATTGTATGTATATTGTAGGCACAGGCGTGAATGCGTGCGTTAAATCCGTTGTAGCCTGATTCACCAGAAGCAGCTAGTAACATTCAGCAACGTCGGACGGCGCCACTTGTATGCTAGTTCGCGTTTTTGCCGTAGGAGGGCACTGCTCTCTCTTTCAGCGGTAATTTTGAATCTTCTAAAACACCCAGTACCACGCATTCTAAAGGTGACTTACCAACTTAAAACAATCTAAAAAAGAAAATTATTGAAACCAACGAAAGGTTTCACGAACAAGGAGGCAATTGAGAAACATCAAGTGTTAATAAATGCTAGCATAAAAAGGGAAAAAAGATAGTTACCCAATAATGCCCCAAAAAAGTTTTAAGGAACACAGGATTTATTAAATTTTTTGCAGTTTTTTGTTCTCAACAAAACAAAATTTAAACACACACAACACAGATATAGAAAAAAGAACATCTCCCTCCATAACATTTTTATGCTCAGGGCACTTCAGGAAATCAAAGTCAAACTTCCCTTTGCTCTCAGTGCAAAGCCACTCACTAACTTTTTTTTTATGGCTGTCCGTTTGCAGCAGCTCCATCATATGAGGTAGCACCTTTTCTATCAATACACAGAGTTCCTCACTTGGTGTGATGCTCCCCACACACCTCGACTCCAGCACCATGAGGACATCAGGAGTATCGCTGGAGGACACAATGTCTGCCCGGCAAGATTGGCAGTCTTTACCCCTCAGCACATCCTCCGCAACTACAGCAGCCAGGTATCCCATGGACCTCCACTGCTTTCCGGATATTTTCCAGGCCCTAGACACCTGGCTGCGATGCCCATTAGGTGAGGCGTCGTCTGGAGTGATTGCACCACTCACAATCTCATCCAGGCTTGTGAGAATGGTGCAATCATCCACCTCACAATTTCCTCTGGCGGAGGAACTTAGAAGCCCATTGATTATTGCTGTTTTTAATGCCCCGACAAATAACTGGGCATTTGGGTGGCGGTTGCACCCGCAGTTCTGCCTCACCACACCGAAAAGATTTTCGATGGGATCTTGGTTGAAACTGCGGGTGCTGATGCTGGGTGCCACATGTCCATAAACCTCCCAAAGGAGCTGAATGGCCTTGATGGTGGCCATCCATCCCTTCTTTGATGGCGCATTGACTCGCCGACCTCCATTATTCATGTCAATGAAGTGCCACTTTTCAATTTTAGAAGTCATATCCTTGAAAAGCTGATGGTGGTGGCTCCTCTGCGTCATTGGCACCTTTAATTTCCGCCTCTCATCCACCTTGCTCCCGGAATCACCATTAAGGGAATCAAATAAGTCATTTAGAGACAGGAACATTTCCGCGGTCCCCAACGCGTCATTCCCAAGGAGTCCTGAAAATATGAAGCAATAATGTAACTGATTAGGGACCAAATAAGCTTTTGAATACCATACAACATACATATTTACTATTACAATTACACTTTTTTGCTTCCATGCACAATGATCTCTTTGAAGTCCAGACTCATTTTTGCACAATTCCTCTAGCAGTACTATATAAATCTTTGAAATTATGGTAGTTATTGTGTTGTTTAAATACAATTTCTAAAGAAACATGGTACCGTCAAAGTGGGTGACTTGGGACAGTTTTAGCATTCAAAACTCAAATTTTCTCTCCCATTTCAGTTAATTTTTTTGAAATCAGTATCAAAGTGCAAGCTATGTGCCAGGAATAATTACTAGAAAAATAAATTTTATTGGGTAATTATTTGTGGATTTATTAACTAATTAGAACTGTCCCAAGTCACACCTGTGTAACCATGCGTGAAATAGCCTAGAAACTGCCATGTGGTCAGAGAAGACACTGTGATAGAAATTTGTCTCATTGCATTAGGCATTTTGTAGTAGTGTCAACCTAAATAAAATGATACCAAATTGTCCCAAGTCAACCCACTGTCCCAAGTCACCCCCTTTGACGGTACCAAGATCATTAAGAAAACAATTTTGAACACTTCGCTATCGTTTTTGTAAACTAATCTGCAAGCAATTACTGACTCTTGGTAATGAATGATCATGCGGATGATCATGTGGATGATAATGCGAATGAAATCATTTGCTGTGTGTAGCGGCCTTTAAATTTCCTAAGTTAAACCATAAAAACTGGAAACTTCGTTAAAATAAACTGCATGTAAATGCCTTGGTCTACTTCCCTGGTGTAGTTTGTTTAATGCTAATAAAAGCATTACAGCAGCTCTTGTTTAATTAATGGTGTAACTAAACTGTTCTGTTATTTTTGGTGGTACAAAGTTAGCCAAGTCAGCTAGCATTTAAATTAAATTAAAGACATATTTCAGCTTAAATACAAAGAGTAAGTTATTCCCTGAATAATAGAAAGGCATAGAAATGTTGAATTATACCATCTTCTTGAGTTTTAATTTCCCTCCCACTCACAACACAAGTTCATGATTTAGTACTTCATTCTTCCTCTCCAGAAAACAATCTTTAATTTCACACATAATTGATCAGGTAAATGTTAACTGAAAATTTGTATAACTGATATCAACTACCCCTTCTCCTACATCAAACTCCGAAATTCAGTTTTGCGTGTTAAGGTTATGCAAAGAACTTCCTAACAACTGCCAATAAAAAAAAACAAAGTGATATAGTGAAGGACCTCACCTTTAGCTACTAAGCCACTCAATCCCAGTCCAACAAGCCGGCTGAACACTTGTGCAGCTAGGTTTACTTTCATTTTTGAGAAACCCTTAGGGTTGATATGCCTCTCTGTGAGGCGGAACATCCTGAAACATAAAAAATATGATTTAAGGAAATGCAGTTCATACATATCATAATGCAAAATTAAGTCTCAAGTTGATAACATAAGATGAAGTTAGAAATTACTATTTTGGCTAAATGAGTTCAAACAAGAGAAACATGTAAACCATACTTAAATAATTAACTTTGACATTCATGGAACGCCTTGGTAGTATTTACCTTCCAAAGGGATTCTTCCCATCGTCCTCAAAGAGCTCCTCCAAATGCCTCCATGATGCCTTTAGTGTCACCTCTTGACCACCAAGAGAGACAGGTACCTCCATATCATACGTAAACAACAAATTTCGGTAGCACTTGAGGAGATGAGGTGGATCGTACACTGTGAAAACAGTTTGGCCATCATATTGGAAGCATGGGTTATCAAATGATGCTCCCAAAAGCTTTAGGGCCCTAACATTGTTAGTGCCCATGTCGCAGACCGTGGCAATTACATTGAGCCCTATTCCCTTCAGGCTGTCTAATATCTCTTCCAGCATGGCCTTCAATGCATCGGAAGATGTGGCCCCAGCACTCAGGTAGTAAGCCAGCGGTTGCTTCCACTTGGCCCACACCCCCCTTACCATGAAGACCATGGCCACCTTGGCTGCTGCATTCCTTCTCTTCTGGCCCCCATGGTCTTCATAGCCCATGATGATGTCCTGATGTGGCACATACATCAACTCCTCCTTGATGGCTACCTCATCGAACATCAGTATGCAGTACCGATCCCTATCCCTCATTTTTTTAATGGAAGATGAAAGATATAGAAAGATTTGGCTGTTGATGCCAGGCAGAAAAAGGAAATTTGACAGAAATTTAGTAAGAGTTCTTTTAGAAGGAAGAGGAAGAAGAGAGCGGAGAACGGTGTAGGTTTTAGGGGACTGCTTAAAAATGGAAAGAGCTATTACTTTCTCTTTCTCGGTCCACCTCCTTCCTTTGGGTTTTTTTCCACCAACCCTTAGGATCGCCGCCAAGAAGGTTTTAGCGGTGGGAGATAAGGTCTTCTCCAGATTCTGCAGCAACTTGCCTTCGGACTGCATAGTTTGCAGGTCCGACCTGAATCTTTTGGCAAGATTCTTCCACCTGTTTATCTTGCGGCGATCATGTAGTAGCTGATTGTACATGACCCTCTTCCTAGGCGTCATCTGCCCCACTCTTGTAATTCCAATATCCCTCAGGATTGACCTCCTAACACCTTCACCCGAAAGGGACTTGGCCATTGAATTTTGGCCATTGATACCATCTGTGAAAGTTGGGGAAGAAGATAGAGCAGAAAAATTCAGGAGAAAAGAAGTTTGTTGAGGTAGAATTTCGGGAGAGTCAGAGACAATAAGAGAGTCAGACAGAGCAGAGAAATCAGTGACTGGATGTCGGGGAGTGGACGTTCCAGGGTTGGGAAGAAGAGAGGTTTCTGCTGAGTCCAGAGAAGATTTAGGAACTGGAGAGGAAAAGACAGAAGACTCAAAAGTATCATTAGCAACAGGAGTAGGAGAAAGTGGAGATTGCAGATGAGAAGTGGAAGGCAAGTGTAATGGAGTTAAAGGAGGAGGGAGAAGGGATGGCACTGCATTTAAATTAAGCCGTAGGCAGGCTGCAGTTTTGAACTGCCCAGGAGCAAAGTGCTTCCTGCACACTGAAGCCTTCATGCAGAGCTTCTCCACAGGGATTTCTGCCAGGGTAGGGTTCCCACAAAATTGCAACCACACAAGAGCCCTGAAAAATGTAAGCATTCACTTAGAAAAGTATTAAAAGGAAATAACTCAATAAAATGCAAAAATTTCAATGCAAAAACCAGTTCTAGGATTGATTTAAAGAAGCAAATGTTGTGCAAGTATTACTACATCTATACTTTCTGATTAAGACAAGTGGCGCGATAGAATAATACTATATACTACTTAAGAAAGTGCTTACTTCACTGTTAATAACAGCAGAAAATCAGCGACAAATAATCGAACCTAAATTCATCATTATTTAGACACGGCTTCGCAGAGCCTTTATGAAGCGGACTAAGAAACTCCCCACTGAAAATGCTGACATGATTAGAGTAAAATCCATATCATCGTCGTACTTTTCAAAGATAGATGTATTGTTCATTATGAGATCACGAGAGGCATTTGCAGCGAAGCACCACACAACAGCACATATAAAAGTTGCCTACATTAAATGATTTCCTTAAGCACCACACAACATAACATGTAAAAGTTGCCTACATTAAATGATTTCCTTATTCCATTCATATCAGTTATATTTCAAGCGTGAGCAAAGTAAACTCACAATGAGAATAAACATCAATATCCCCCTAATAAAATACAACATAAATAACGTAGAAAAGAATGAAAATCAAAGCGATGAAAAACCTGTGGTTCTGGGCATTATATATTTCCATGTATGATGTCTGTAGATAAAAAGTTACTAATGATTTTTCTTACCTTTCTCGTGTTCTCGGAAACATGTGAATCGGCACCTCTTTCACATGACTGAGGCATCCTCTCACGTCACATTTGCTCCTCCCCATAGTTCTGTGGGAACTTAATCAGGAAGAAATGTCTTCAAAGTTGAAATACAAAATAGCTTCCGCACAAGTAAATTTTCTATTTCTGTTAGCTATTCGTAGTTACGCTGCAATGGCTTACAAATGAAGCATGGCAATGGCGTCATTGGTCGCTACAACAACTTCAAATGTTTGCTTACAACTCCATCTTACGTCAGAAGCAAAAACTACGAGTAGCCCACACTTAACGGAAAAACGCTAGTGGCGCCATCCAACGTCGCTGAATGGAACTTCCTAAAGCTGTCCGGAACAGCATACCACGACCTCCCATTAGACATTCGCTCTGATGATTGTAGGCAAGGGTGTGGGGTGAATTTGGGGGACAGCGATTGGTTGCAAACCATGTTGGCGCAGGGTTCTCCGCCCCTCCTTTTAAAGTGTCATCGGACATCTCTCTGTAAGTCTTGTAAACTAACCGTAAAACATACAAAGCATGGGCGAACTACAAGTGGCGATCGTAGTTCGTTAAAATTCCGCAGTCTCAAAAACTTGCCAGCAAAACTGAACGGCGGGCATAGGAAGTTGCGCTGGTGTGTTGCTGGCATCCCTGAAAATGATGATCTTGTGTATATGGGGATGAGGCGGAGGCAGTGGCTGGAGGGTGGACGAATTGAATGCGCCTCGCCTCCTGAAGCGTGGGGCTCGCAATTCCATGATCCACTCCCGGCGCCCTCAATTAGCGCCCTCTTGACATCGTCTTGGTGGGATCGGCTCAATGTGCATCGGTCGTGCTACTCGGAGCAGGCGATGCCAAGGAAGATATAGGTAGTATTTGGCTCCCCTGGGAGGACTGGGAAGTTATTCAGTAAGAATCCGAATGAAAATGATCGCAGTCGATTTGATTTTCTAATGAATCCTTCAATTAGCCATTCATTACTTGAGGCTACAGCAATGAGTGGTGTTTAATGAACCGTTATCGTGTAAGCGAGCCGTGGAAGTGGACCGTTACTCGTGCGCGGTTGGCGGTCTCTTATTGAATTTCCTAACGAAGCCCGTATTCCGATAATGATGAGCATGTGACGTCATCCGAAGTTTAGCTCAAATTCGGAAATCCAGATTAACCCTTGTGAGTGGAGAGCTGCGTCAAACCTCAGGGGGATGATTGACGACTTTTTAAATTTAGTATAGAGGTCAATTTGCAGCCTAACGTTTCTTGACTCGATGTAGAAATTTGTGTGATTGATGATGTCATGTTATGTATTTAGCTTGGGGTGGGGGTGGAGCGGCATATGATCCGCCTGCAGAGTAAATATTAACAAGAGCGGTTTTCACTTTGCTGCTCGTGCGACCTGGGATGAAATGCCGAGAGCCTAAATCAAGTGATCCCTAATGGGTCTGATTGGCTGACTACGAATATGGCGTTTGTTGTCATTTTATTTTTTTTCCGCTAAAAACTAATTTTGTACTCGAGAAATTATCAGAATTTTGATAATAAATGTATGTGTAAGTATTGACTTCGCTAGCGGTTTTCATTTCCCTTGTAACAATGCCGAAGTTTGAGTTACATTGTTGGCCTCGCCTATTGGTTACTGCGTAACCGTCATATTTGTATTTTCTCTTGAGGTCAGAGTATGGGAAAGAAATGGCGATCATTAGCTCCTCAGAGTAAATATGAATGAGACAGATGATGCGCATGATACCAAGATGGAAATGGGAAAATCCCCGATCACGTGATGGATCTGAATTGGCTGACCACGGCGAGAGCATTTGTTTTCATTCCTTTGCATTTGAAATTTTATTTCTATTTAATTTGATAGTGATCACGAAGAAGGAAGTGTTGGGCATTTTTTCCTGTCTGCAATTTGATGCATAAACATATTCCGTGGTGAAGTGGGTTCAGTGTTGGCATCGGCTAAGTAGCGATGAGTGATATCGTTTGAATGTGTGGTTCGATGTGTGGCTGCTTCCTCTTCAGTAAAATATTCGTAGAGCATTGGGGCCGGGCCTGTTAGGTCTTCCTCGACAAGTCGTACTCTCACACTTCAAATCATACCTCGCAGCCATGTAAATTGTTTCCTTTCGGGAAAGGTATATTTACCAAAACGTTTAAGTACCGAATTCTATTCTATATCTTTGCTTTCATTTATTATTGACAACAATGTTATTGTGGTTTGAAAAGAAAATACTTATTGGCAACAAAAAAAAATATATACATATAAAATTGTTCAAAAGAAGCCTAAAAAAATGAAAAAAATAGTAAAATAAATACAAAAAACTTATATAACGAACAAAAGCATTCTAATGCAATAAAAATCGTGAAAAATCATCAAAAAATTGTTATTTTGGTATTGTCATGTTTTGGGCCAATCATGGCCGTTCCCGGCTTCCAATGCCGGCTAGGTTTAGTCTTCTTAATTTTAGAGTGCTTTTGCACGCGCTCACTAGAAACCTGTCTTTCTAATTCTCCTTCACTAACACTGGAAGGGTTACACTGGTCCCTTTACACTTGTATTGTCATTATTGTCCCGCGTACGCACCTTGCGTACATTCATCGCCGCTGAAGAGGTGGTATATATACTCACCGACAGCTGGACCATCCGCGGGTATATAAACCCGTTCATTTTTGAGGATTGATGATGATGATAACGTACTTAAGCTTACTAGTATATGGTTGCAAGTATAATAAGTGTATTGGCGGCAACTGACAGGGCGTCCCTGTGTTTGGTGATCGTGGGTTGTGGATGGTGGGGAGGTACGAGAAGCAAATGATGGAGTAATAGACCGAATGAATAGTCAAAATGAATTGTTCAAAGTGGCCGCATTTTGTCTCTACGTATACTCCTGCTAGTTAAGCGTTCGATTAATCGGAATTGCAAAATCTTGTTAAACGTATTAACCCCTTCCACTTAAATTTATTTTCTGAGTATCGTGCTCCTCTCCTCAATTTATTATTTTTGATTCTTTTTAAAAGGAATGGTAGGCATTGAAATGATATTTTGTGGTTTTTTATCAACGTAGAAAAATGAAATAAAAAGTGATTATAATTTTTTATGGTGAAGTATCTAGTTACGTGCATCGAGAACACAGCTATCGCGACTCGCATAATATCATTTGATCACTTCCAATACATCATATGTCATGAAATATAAGTTCTTCGTGTTCTTCATTAATATTGTTAAACTTTCAGAATATTGATATTTTTGCCCTAAAATTATGAAAATCCGATGACGAACTACACCCGTCGTTGCATGAATTGGCATCGGAAGTTCATGACGAGCTAGACTCGTCATTTCAGCGCAAGTGGTTAAGTGATGAAAAATAATTTACCTTGTTACGAGTTCCCCTCCCATTCTCAATTTCAATTGAATTCAATTTTGATAATAAACCCGTTGTCAGGTGAAGGAGAGTGGTGATTGTTGTTGCTCTGTGAGCCTCGTCTTTGCGTTGCCTCGACACGACTGTATGTCGCCATGGCGGAATGAGTTTTATTGTCGGTGCTGTTGCGGGAGCAACGCGGCCGGACGGCGAGCGAGGCCTCTCTCATGACGCAATCGCTTGACCTTAGACGTGACGTCATGCTCATTCGCGGGGACTGCGCCTCGCTCGTTTTGATTGCTTCAATTGGAGGGGGGGGGAGGGGAGAGTGAAAATTAAGTCTGACGTCACCTCGTCCTCTCATTGCTCCCCTTTCCCAAGCCTCAACGAAGCATTTTGTGCTGGAAATGGACGTTCATCACATGCCGATTATTTCACATCATATCATTACATTATTCTTGGTAGTTATGAACGATGTGATGTATTCATAGTGGTGCAAATTTTCTCCTCTGTAAAACGTATTCGCATTATTTTGCCTACCTTCAGTTTTGAGAACAGCATAGCCCGGTTGCCTTTTCTGTCTCAATTTTGCTCGTGAATTCATTTTTTTACGGCCATGAGCTAACCAGCAGTGGGCCATTTCCCGCAATTTACTCAAGTTGGAGGAATAATTTGTCATCCCAGCTTAGCATGTTATTTTTTTCTCTGTTGAATATTAGCTCTCGTATCTGTCGGTCTTTTCGGACGTCATGGAATGGAACAGCGGTTGAAATGTTTTTTCAGGCATTTCACGTCCAAACCCGCTCAACAGTTTAATTTTTGGTAATGTGGATTTTGGTTCCTGACTCTCGTATTCACCCGTCTCCATTTTTTACTATTTCACATTTGAAGTCGTTATTAAATAAACTCTCCGTACTTACTTAAAAGTTGGAGTTGTTATTTTTAAAAATAATTGGCCCATCGGATGAAGTGTGCGTCTTATGATCGTCATTTTATAGAATAATGGCGACTATTTAATATCAGTCGTTCCGGAAATCCTACGCAGGTGTATGTGGACATGTTTTCCTCTTACGGCAACATTTCCGCCTTACCTTTTATTTATTCCCTTAGTATGTATTCACATTCGCCATAAGACAATGTTTGGGTAATGGAGCGGTGTATACGTTTAGTCAAGTAACTGCAAAGAGGTGGTGCGAAAAATAGCTAACAAGTAAGAAGTATTTTAACGAACTGGAGGAAAAAGAGAACGAAGCTATTCAAGAAATACTATCATATAAAGACACCTTGAGAGATAAGTTTCGAAGACCAGAGAAAATCTTAAACACATTAACTATATATAAAAACAAATGACGAACGCAAGGGCGTTATACTAATACGTCAAGGATGAAAAGAAGTCTGAAGACTTCAGTATCCGTATAAATGAAGACCACGCGCTCACATTCGCCTTATGTTTTTCCTTTCACTACTGCGTGTCCATTTCGTAGCTTCTATTGATCCTTTAACCCTTGGTCGGTAAATAATTTAAAGTATGCGGTGAAAATATTTTAGTTGTAACCCAGAGCTGAGTTAAGCATCGTAACACCAAACTTCAATGTTGTCATGGGGAATGGAACAAGGTAGTAAATGGAATACTCTTTTATAGTGTGTATACCGTAAGTTGGCGCACGGGCCCGCGAAGTACCTACCTGAGCCGCGAGCAAAGGAGGGGAGGAAAGGACCGACAAAAAGAACTGTATGGGACCGACAGACACAGGTAGCTGGAGGGGCCGTCCGCCTGTCCCTTTCCTCCCCCCGACGAAGGCAACTAGCACCTCCAATGGAATTATTAACTTTTTTACTTTCCCATAATATCTCAATCTATATAGCATATTTGTAAAGTACTAAAAAGCTAAGAAGAATGATACAAAACGCTAAGTGCTCCGATCAAAAATGACGAAATGGTCGAAAGTTAAAATTAAACATACAGCATAACGGCTAAAAAATAACTTTCGGCCATTTCGTTATTTATGATCGGATGACTTAGTGTTCAATATCATTCTTCTTAGCCCTTTTTAGTACCTACTTTACAAATATGCTAGATAGATTGAGATATTATGGGAAAGTAAAAAAAGTGAATCATTCTATTAGAGGTGGTAGTTGCCTCCGTCGGGGGGAGGAAAGGGACAGGCTGACGGACCCGCCAGCTGCCTATGTCCGTCTCATACAGTTTTTGTGCCAACTTACGGTATACACTCTATAAGTAGGTTGTTTTAAAATCTTGATTCTTCTTCTTCGTAATGAACATTCAATTTTGGGGAGATTCAATTTTCGATCGAAAATAACAGAATGGTATCAAACTATCTTCGGAGACAGCCGATCAGCTCCGTCAGGGATCACGTGATCTCGGATTATGGTATATTTAATTTTGGTGGCGCAGAATAATTAAGAAAGAAACCGGAATGGTCCTTGCTTACATTACTCTCTGAGCTATTTACACTTTTTTGTTGTTGATGATGATTTGTTTATCTTCTCTTGCAGGATGTGACGTGAGTCAGCCGATGATGGCTTCGTACAGGGACGAGGAGGAGGAGGAGGGGGGGAAGGAGGAGGGGGCGGTGGGGGGCATGGGCAGCGGGGGCGGCCTCTCGTCCTCCGGCGCCGGGGACCGGGGTTCGCAGACCGACGTCTCCATCGTGTCCACGGTCCCAGACAGACACGGATTCCACGGAGGAGCACAATATACGCCTGACGAGTGAGTTTGCCCTCTCTTCTCGCCTTCGATCGGCTTAAAATTCATAGGAATGATTACTTTCACGGCCCCGAATGAGTTACATAGGACAGGTTATGAAGGATGTAAATGAGAAGAAATACGTCGCTATGAAAAGGCTAGCGGATAGGAGAGAGAAATGGAGAGCTGCTTCAAACCAATCTTAGGATTGTTTCCTTATGATGGTGATGATGATTATTTTCAATGAAATTACGGAGGTAATTTCATTGAAAATAATCTGCTTCATAATTCTGCTGCTAATACTTCCTGCGCGCGTCTATTTTAATTCAGCAATAACGTAACTTCTCCATTAGATACAGATGATATTGGTGGATTTCCGTATTTTTTTTGCGGTCGATAGTGTAGGCGTGATGAATTTTGGAGACATCCGATTAGAATATTTTTGAGAACTGACTCATCATCATCACTGGTCAACAATCCTAGGATTGGTTTGACACAGTACTCCACTCAGTTCTCCTATCAGCTAATCTTTTCACACCTACGTATTTCTTCGCTTTCACATCCTTCTTTACTTGTCCCATATATTTTGTTCGAGGTCTTCCTTTTCCGTTCTTGCCTTCCACCTGTCCCTCGACGATTGTCCTCATCAGGCCATCATGTCTTAAGATGTGGCCTATAAGGTTTTTCCGTCTTTTTGTTAAGGTTTTCTTGAGGCTTCTCTTCTTAGGACTTCCTCGTTACTAACTCGGTCGATCCGACTATCAAAGCATTTTTCTGTTAGAAAAAGCGATTGATTAGTCCACTGTTACACGGAATACTGTCCGAAGGAGTTGATCACTTCATACAGCCATGATGAAGTAGCATCGGACTCCATCCGGCCTCTTAATGTGCTGTCAGCCGCCGCACGTTTAATGTAAATGGGTTTACAGAAGTCGCTACTTGCGTCGCTGACGGACGAAGCGAATCGAATTCCGCGGATAAATATGTTGAGAGATGACCGAAATTTATATTAATGGTTTTATAATCTCTGAAATTTATAATAATATTTCAAAGCCATTCATCACGAGATAGTGAATAATATATTGCAAATGGTGAGGATACATCGATAACTCTGTACTCATAGCCGCTGTGCGTGTATTTGTGAAAACTGATTGTAATGCGCTCAAGGGGACAACATAAATATCGATTAGGAGCTCTGGGGCCTCCTCTGCTCATTTTCCTTGATATATAGTGTCGCAGCCTTGGTCACTTTCCCCGCAGTATGCTCCGATCCCCGCCATTTGTGATTTGGTGTGAAGGTTATGCGAGTGAATATCCGAAAGCTCTGCGTGTTCTTTCAATCACAGATGCGCACGCAGGCCCCTTCACAAAGCATTTCATGCACGCTCCTCGCGCTCCACCGCAACCGCTCATTGCGGTCTTCAACTGTTTGTTTTCGGCGTAGGTAAGTGGGGCGATCGCTTATCTTCGAGGCAATCCCAGTGACTCGTTCTGAAGGACGTTAGGCGCCGTCCGTTATGTTGTTACGCACGTTGCTCTCATTCATTTGACAATCACTTCACGCGACTTTTGTTTGCTATTTTTAGGTGCTACATCTACATACTATTCCTCATTTGGCGCTTGGCGGGGGATGTCATTACACCAGTCGTTAGCAAATAAAAAGCGAATGCGGGCACGAAGGTCGCCTAGAATTTATCAAGCCCTTTAATTGTTCCGTAAAGTATCTAACGATTTGATCGTTGGGTTTTTATTGCCTAAATCGAAAGATTATTACTCATGGAGTACGCATTTCACGCTCTTAGATTTTCGAATGACGATATCTATTTTTCGCGATTAAAGGAAAAGTGAAAAATTTCAAACGCGCGAATACCTGACAGCTAAGTAGGAATGCTGGGAAAAGTCCGTGTGACGTATTTCTGGTACCAGCTGTCACCCTGTGAGGTGACCTTGGGGCGAGGCTTTGATCGCTGATACGACGCAGGCTGCTAGCAGGTAGCGCTTGACTGAAATAAGGATTATTATTACCCTATCAAACGAAGAAAACTTTCCGACCTTAGGCAGTTTTAATAGGTGATTATTAAGACATGTTTTCCTGAGCTCTTTGTCTCGTGCATGCATTGGTAATCTCAGACGATGTAAAACTCCTATCTACTCGTATAGAAACTGGGTCCCTGTTACGTCACGTGGAGTGGAATCGCATGGGTGCCAATCTGGCCTTTTTCAAATGCAGTTAAAATTGACCATTGCCATTCGTCTAAACCGGTATTTCTAAAACCAAATAATTTTTATATTATGAATACACTAATGGTGGGTAACGAATCGCAATCAATGCCTTTCGTTTTCTTTGATGAAGGAAATTACCATATTGTCATGCGTGGCGTTGCAATCGCTCATAACAGCCCTGCGTTCTGATTGGCTGAAAGAAAGTACCAGCGATGATTTCATCATACGGAAAAAGGGGATAGCAAGCCCAAGGGATAAAGCATTTCTCTTTTTATTTCACGTTTTTTCTTGACTTGCTTCGTCTTGTTATCTATTTCCTCGTTGGAATGTTTTAGTTGATTTTGAATTCATTTCATTGTCGGATAGGATTGAAATTTTGCGCACTTGCATGCTTAAGATGACAATACAGTATTCTATTCTGAGGCAATTAAAATGTTTTCCTTTGTGCTCTAAGTAATTAATTAAATTACCGTATGGAAATGTGGTTTTGAATTTTATCAATAAATGGGTAAATTATAAAGTTTTTGGCTGTTAATTCTTTACCGGATATAGTTTAATCGATTACATGATTCACCAATAAATTCACCAATGGGAAACAAAATAAAATAAAAATAGATAAGAAAATACTTTTTCCCAAAACAGTATAAAAAGTACTGAAAATTTAAAGTAATACATCAATGGCACCATATAGATTGGGTGATGATTATAGGTTTAGATGTTAAAATTGAGCACCAACCCTAAATGAGTCAGGATTATCTTCTACACTCATTTCTAATGAACCATATCCGCGCCCACGCTATATTCTCCGAGTGAAAAAAACACGTTTTTTACTTTTTTGTATAGTTTATAATGTTTTCGGAAAAAGCGTGTTTTTAATGTTTAATTCATTCTTTTAAACTTATAAATCCTTTTTTTTTAGTTTTCGATGTTGACAATTCAGATAAATAAACACATAATTACACTAAAATAATCCTATTGTATGTC
This sequence comes from Ischnura elegans, assembly GCF_921293095.1. Classification (NCBI taxonomy): domain Eukaryota; kingdom Metazoa; phylum Arthropoda; class Insecta; order Odonata; family Coenagrionidae; genus Ischnura; species Ischnura elegans. The sequence goes on from NC_060248.1 coordinate 125,059,245, forward strand.
ATTTTGTAGATATAAATAAAATTTAATGCATAAAATACCAGATGCCCGACTGACTGACTTATTTCATTTGCTAACCAAAGCTCAATCCTAACTACCAAAGGCACGGCCATATAGTTTCAAATTATTTTCCATGTGTAAACTTAAGGCGAATCAAGGAAGGATTTTTGCGAGTGGTAGTCTTGGGATTGTTTTTTCACCATTAAAATTCACTTCCAATTTGCGTGTTATATAAATGCAAACAAGTGGTGAGTCGACATCGCATGTTGCAAAGAGCAGTGACACACTGTGCGAGGCAAGGCTGCGATGCTGTGCATTCGAACATGAGAGGGAGATAAGGATGTGATCCCCCTTATCTTATCTGCAGCCACACCACCGCGTCGCAAAGACACAAGCGCGCGCTTTATACTCGCACACCCCCGCTGTTTCGCCGTTCGCCATTCAATAGCATATGGAGATTGAATAGCTGCCACTTAAGCAGGGAAAAGAATCGCGAAAAACTGAATTTGATACTATACGGATTAACAAGTACGCGATCGACGGGCGTATTTATATATAAAAGAATTACGCCATCTAGACGGCATTTATTCCCTTTACGAGAAAAAAAATAACGAACTCTGCAAATGCTGCTTTGAAAATTGAACTTCGCTGTAATTTTTCGTCTTGAATTCTATTTCGGAGTTATTTTTTTACGAAATCCACGTTGTTTTTTTCATTCCAAGTAGTATTTAAAAGGCGTTAAATCGTCTCCAATGTGGACTGAAGCCCCGGGAGACGGAGAAATCAACTTCATTTTCAGCAATAATTTGAAATTCGTCCATCCATGAAGTAAACGACGGACTATTTGCATCACATACGAACTGATTTGAGTCCAACATACTCACAGCAAGGATTTCTTAATATTAATGATAAGAGAGAAGGCATACGGAGGTAAAAAAGAGGAAAACGACACCGATAACAGTGATAACGAAGGCAAATCATTTAATGAACGTTCATCGGCCTTGTAGCAGTTCAATCAAACATTTCCCCCAAGGTCGTACACTCTAGTGGGGAAAGAAAGGAAATAAGTACTTAGAGAAAAGGAATGGGTAGGTTAAAGGCAAATGAGCGATTAAAATAAAAATAACAAATCAAGGGAATATTTTAAATAAACTTTCGTTCCTATTTAAATGACTCTTTTGTCTCCAATCCTTGTCTAAACCAATCCCTTTCCATGCCCACTAATAGAGAAACGGCCTTGGGGAATTATTTAATTCAACTAAGAAAGAATCCAATAATTCAAGTGCGCGTCGAGGAAGTTTTATTGCGAACCGCGTGATGCATCCATAGACAGCGCGAAAACACGATTCACGCGCTTACATTGTTCGTTTTGTGAGTCGACTTCGTAGTTGTTTGGCCAGCCAAGATGTGTTCAAGATAAGATTCTCGAACACAGAGCTGAGTGTTGTCCGCAGCTAGCCAGCCGCTCATTAAGATAGATGCAAGCGCTCTCATTCCCACCCCTCTGATATCTTCGCTCTGGTTGCTTCGCCCACGGAACTCCACTCCAGTCGCGCTTAAACCGTGCCCAGATTTGCCGCGTTGAGTTACGTATGCTATTGGGCCGGCTGCTGAAAGTATCCGACGAAGCGATTTGTAGTTCTGAAGTTGTTATTTGTTTCATACGCAGATATTCCAACATATTTTAACTGGACCTGTTCATATGAATGCGCATTTAAACGAGAAGTGTTTTTTGAAAGGAGGGATAAATGGGGAAAAAATTGACACAAATAATGAAAGTGTTGTAATTTTTTTCCGTGTCATTAGAAAGTTACAACTGTCGGCGAACAAAATAGTTTAATGTGAATTTGGAAGGTTGGTTATTTTCGATGAAATTAGGGCATGTCGAGTGTTGTTCCTATCAAAGTCACACTTAATAAAAATAAAGGTGTATGGTAAATAGCTTTAGCTATAACATAGCTATAACTATAGCTCGTAGCTATTATAGATTATTAACTGTGATCCGTAGAGCACTGTTCCCGCTTCATTATTTTGTACCTATGTGTTTCTCGTCTTACCGCCGCCGTGCCTTCGTGGTCTGCCCCCTGTCTGTCTTCCCCTCCACGCACGCATCTTGGAATTCCTCCGTCGCCCTGGAGACGCGCCATCTGCCTCCTTCCCTCCCCTCATCGTCTCCGCATGGTTACGCCCCCTTCCCGTCTGCCTTCCCTCGGATGCACTGAATTGATGGATGTTCCAATGCCTTGTTTAATCTTCGAAATAGGGCTCTCTCGGGCGTCGTCTTGGGATCTCGCGGCCGCGTTCCGCATCGCCCCCGCCCACGCACGCTCCCTGCAAACGGAAACCCTAACCTTAGGCGGCTCAGCTGTATCTTAAAGAATGAAAATATACGTTTTACTTAACGCGTGCTTTTTTCATTTTCCCTTTACCTCGATTGTCGGTGTCATATTGCCAAGAAGGCTCAGGGTGATGTTGCCTCGTCGTGGTTTTGAGGTATTTAGATGAGATACCGAGGAGACAGAAGGTATGGAAGGAGTACTTAGCGAGGAGGGGATGTTGAAAACGGTGTTAGAGGGGAGAATATTAGGGAAACGAGGGAGGGGTAGTAAAAGAATAGGATTTTTAGATAGATTGAAATGGAGTAGGCCTTACAGTGAATTAAAGAAGGCAGTGCTGGAAGGAAAGGGAGGCTCCCAGATCACTTCTTTAGTACTACATGGAAACCTACCTTAATCGTTAGAGTACTATAATAATATTAATAATGGGCCCGATGGGGCTACGAATTGGTTCTTATGGCAATACGGCTTCCATACGTGCAAGAGAAGCGTGTTGAAACTAGAGCTTAAATATTTTTTTTAATTTAAGGTAGTACACAACGTTCACCATTGCAAATTTCCATCAATACGGCATGATGAGACCTATTGCTTTAGAATATATGTGGGTGCCGTACGATAGGAAGGAATCATCGTGAAATAGAACAGACAGAGACTTAACTTCTTGAAGGAAAATCTGTAATAGTGACGCATCATTTGCGCTCCACCGA